>NC_084819.1:5318750-6585000 GCF_963583255.1 Pyrus communis | reverse complement strand
TTTACAACCAATGCTCTACCAAGAACGATCCCTGACCGACTTGGCTCTGATACCAATTGTTGAATAAGAAGAGTATCCAAGATAACTCTAATGATCCCAAGAAGAAGAAAATAGAGCACACTCTTAAAGAAAGCTCACAAAACAAACTAATTAGCAAAGCTTTTCTTATTTAGCTCTAGGCTTTGTTTCTCCTTGGATGATATACAATGCTTGAGGACTTGGGTATTTATAGCAAACCAAATGAAAGCTACACCACACACTTACTTCACCTACAACATCCACCTACTTCACCTACAACCTCCACTTACTTCACCAACCTCACACACTTACTTCACCTACAACATCCACCTACTTCACCTACAATTGACATTGATTCTCAACAGAATTGTGGCATAGCTGAGCGATATTTGTACTTCTCTTCTCTTTTAATAGAATCCTTTTTTTTTTTTTTTCCTTGTTTGCAAAAAAAGCATTCTCTCATTTCCCAAGTCATTGGATAATATTTCTTCAAAACCTTGATGTTAATCAGTGGCCTATGTATTTGTCCTTCAAGATCCTTAAGGTAATATGCCCCCTTGTCAAGGACTTTATATACGACGAAATGACATTCCCAATTCGGTAACCATTTCCCATATCTGGGATCATTTGTTCTAACAGGTAAAATGATTTGCCATACTAAATCACCTTCGCCAAAAGTCTTTTGTTTTACTCTTTTATTATAAGCTCTTTCGCCAATTTTCTTTTAAGTTATGAGCAAATTACACGCATTGAGGCGTATATCTTCTAAGTCTTCCAACTCCTGTATCATCGTCTATTTGTAATCATTGTCGATTAAATTACTATGTTCGGTGACCCTCAAAGAATTAATGCTTATTTTCATTAGAAGGATCGCATCATGCACATATGTTAATGCGTAAAGAGTAGTTCTGGTTACCGAACGCTGTGTTTTTCAGTATGCCCATAATGCTTCATTGAGGTTCAATGTCAAATACCTGGCTTTGTTTTTACCATCTTTTCTAGGATGCCTATCAAAATTTATTGCTCACTTCGACTTGTCCGTTGGCCTAAGGATAATACGGTGTTGACTGCTCTAATCTGTTTTTAAGATTTGACATGTAGTTCCTGAAATGGTCGGCTGTGAAAACGATGTTGTTATCCATGAAGATCGTTTTGAGAATGCCAAACCTGGTGACAATACTTTCCTCAACGAAATCACATACATTCTTTGTCGTTAACTCTGTGTAAGATTTTGCCTCGACCCATTTTGTAAATTAATTTATGGCTACCAGGATCCATGCATGCTTTGCCGAGCCTGAGGTCGACAATATTTTGCTGACAATGTCCATGGCCTATCCTCTGAATGGCTATGGTTTCACTACCGGATGGAGTTCTTCGATTGGAATGCGTTGTATGGACCATGTAACTAGCATTGCAAACAATCCCTTGCGTATTCAATGCACTTTTTTAGAATAGTTGGCCAAAAATAACCATGACACCGAATCAACCACATTTTTCGCCCTAATTGGTGAGCACCGCAAATCCTTTCATGTACTTCTTTGATGATATAAGCAACTTCTTCTGGGCCAAGACATAATAATAAAACGTCATCTTCACCCTTTCAATAAAGCTCATTTTGATACACTACTTATTTTCTAGCATGATACTTGATTTTCTTGTCGTGCTTGCCCCCAAGATTGTCGAGATATAATATTATTACCCCTCGCCAATCTGGTGGTATTACTTGGTTGGTACAAATATGGATTGCGACCCCTCTTTCCTCTAAAGAAAGTGTGGATATGGTTGTGGTTCTGATTACTCATTTATGCTTGAGCACTTGCTGATTAACCAGAGCTGGGTATAAATATTTCTCAATTGATATAGTCTAGCTCATCTCGCCCCAATGAGTTGACGCCAGAAGCTAGTTAGACTAGTTCATTAGCATTGTTATTAGACATGCGTGATATGTGCTTGAAAGATATGTAGATGAACGTCTCAGTCAAATAGCTTGCGACTATATGATATGGAGCGAACGTGTAACTCATGGACCGAAAAGTACCTTTCATCTAGTTAATCACTAATTCATTATCCCCAAGGACGAGAACTCTCGTGGCTTTAAGATCATGCAAAAGGCCGAGGCTGATTACTAAGGCTTCGTATTCTGCCTTATTTTTGGTACACTCAAAGTCTAGTTTAAAAGCAAATGTCCAATGGTGCGTTCTGAGGATTGAATGGATATGCCTACGCCAGCTGACGTTGTTGTGCTTAAGCCATCAAAGCACACCGTTCTATAATTATCATGCATGTGGACCATGCCGATGTTGACATCCCCGCCCCCAAAACCACAGAGGGTAGGGTGCTAGGCTAAGAAATTGGCTAAAGTTTATCCTTTGATGGCTTTTTGATGTATTGATAAATACTATTAATCATAGTGTAGAAAAACAAATTCGTAGGGCACGCCACATATAACTTCATGGAAGATTCCTGGTAAGAGACACCTTGACTTGGTCAAAGGCGGTTTGATGCTTAACATTCTAGATAAAGGCATTGTTGTCCTTGAGTTTAAGTAATGTAGAAAATGCTTTTAGTTCTCAGCCTAATTAGAAATGAAACGGCACAGAAAATTCACTTTCTGTAACTACTTCTTGGTAGTTGGTGCGGGGGCGTCGATGATTGCACGACCCTTGTTCTTATCAACTTCAATGTTGCGTTGATGAACTAAGAAACCTAGGACATTCCTCGATGATACACCAAATGCACACTTCTTAGGGTTCATTTTGAGTTTGTGACGTCGTATCCAGATAAAGGTCTGCCGAAGATCCTCAATATAGGTTTGGCGACGTTTAGATTTGAGAACGACATCTTCAATGTAAACTTCAATGTCTCATCTATAAAAGACATAACTTTTTGATTGGCCACAACATCAAGAAGTAAATCAGAAATTGGCATCGTGTATTCATCCTTTGGGGTTGCCAGATTCAGATTACAAAAAAATTGATATAGATGCGAAGTGCACTACTTTTCTTAAGGACAAGCACTATATTTTCCAACCATTCGATGTATTGAGCTGTTCAAATAAAATTGGCTTTCAAAAGATGAATTATTTCGTCTTTGCTGCCGAGTTGTACTTCAGTTGAGAATCGTTGAGGAGGTTGTCGAAATGGTTTGCAGTTGGGTTTGATTTTAAGTTCATGTTCGACTAAAGACCTGTCTAGGTTAGGCATCTCATGATAACTCCAAGCGAAACAGTCTTTAAATTCAACAAGTAGCTTACAAAGCTTACCCTTCATAGGCCGAGGTAATAAAGTGCTAATAAATAAAGGTCGAGGACCATCGACCGTACTAACATTGATTTCCTCTAAAGGGTCTTGAACCTCAGGCCGGTGATAATTTATGCTCAGCCGGTGCGTCTTTGATGTTCTTGAGCGTGAGAACCGTACTGTTGTCATCTTAGGCCTAAAACTCGAAGAGGTTTATTTCAGAATTTGGTTCTTTAGAGATAGTGTACCAATGAACCAGCAATCATTCCATGATAGATGAGATGGTGGCCTTTCGATGGGAAGCAACAAGTGTGCTATTCATTAGAGCAATAGGAAATATTAGCCAATCCGAAGATCACTAAATCCTTTTGAATGGTTTCAGCACCTAACTCGATGGCTTTCTGATAGGAAATTGACGTCGGTCGTCCTTCGTTGTTGAAACCTTGAAGAATTATGTAGCCGACTTGTTCATTATAATACCGAGCCTAAATCATGTTGGTTTCAAATGGTTGATTATCAGCTGGATGTATCACAGCCGATTATCCATCCCAAAAAATGAGTACTTAGTATAGCGATGATGGGATTTAGCTAGTTTGTTGGATCTAATCTCGGCAGAGTAAAGTATTGTATTCGACCTTGTAATCCACTATGAAAAAAGCTATCATATGTGGTCGGCCTATGATTGTAACTTCCAAAGGTAGCACCCCCTTAGTCTGAGACTTATCCCCCACAAAACTACTTACAGTAATATCAGATGGTATTTGTTTGTCTTTCGTTTGGCGAAGAGCTTTCATAACTGAAGCCAGCATGATGTTGACCGTGGTGCCACAATCAACAAATATTTTGGATATAGGGCAACCCTTTATATGTGCGGTCACATAGAGGGGTTTCAAATGATGAAGATTGATGGCAAAACTGTGAGAAAAAATGGTGGATAAGGCATTTTTTAGTTTCCCCTCGTGGGTGGAAGCGTCGTTGTCATCTAGATGCACAAAATCGATGTGTATGGGTTCCTCGTTGTCTACATCTCCATCGAGGAAGTTCGGCTAATCAGTTGTTGATTGAAACTCAATTGGAAAAACATGGACCATATGGATATCCATGTTGTCAAAGATTGACGGTCTGAGTGATGCCTCGTCCTCTTCGGCAAAACTATTTTTGGTCTCCTCATGCGTCTTTCTTGTACTTGGATCGATTCCCTCATGGCTATGATGTGTGTTCAAGTTAGCGACGATTGGGCTCTCCATGGGATCGGCTATGGTTTCATTGTTGGCGGGCTTTGTGATGAAACTCTCATCGATTGAATCCAAGATGGCCGCTTGGTTAGTCACTGCCTTTCTGATATTGGCGTCTTCCTAAGCTACTTCATTAGCTCGGCGTTGAAACGTAATTCTGGAAACCAAACATCTAAATATGCATGTAGACGATTAACGAGTTCACTTTCTTCTTCGATGAGGCTGAAAAGTGAGATGACTGAGAACACTTGGAAATGGCCATGTAAAATAACACAGGTCATTCGAAGAGAATGGCAATTTGGTTGGGCCGATGTTTTTATATGGTTTTATGATAAAACCCAACACCCCAACCTCACGAATATATTGGAATCTTGTTTGCATAACCAGGCTTTGACTGTCAGTCAATTACTTGTTCGGCAGCTAAACTGGTGAGAGCGAAATCAACTGACTCTTGATATTCCTTGGGAAGCCCATACAAATCGTTGGCGCAATACTTTTTATTAAATTCCCGCATATATAACAATGCCTCCCCAAAGAATGGAGGATGTCGGTTACACTGGACCTTGATCAAGGGTTCTTGTGGTGTAGGGATCAAATACTTCTCTTCGACCTCTTTTCTAAAGTATTCTATTCTAGCCTTTAATTCTCCTGGCTGAAGTAGTAATTTAATCCACTTCTCGGACTCTTCAATCTCTATCTCCAAGGTAAGATATATGGTTTCTTCCTTTCAAGCACATTGGTTAAGATGGTGAGGACTGTAGGAGTAAGATTTTTCTAGCTAATGTGCTTTGGCTGCCACTTAGGTGTCATCTGATTATCAAGAGCGGCCCGGGTTTGTAGTTAAGCATTGCAACCATTGCGTTGATGCCGCTATTTTTGTGATTAAGACAAAACAGTGTACGCCCCAGTAAGCAAGTTATAGCCATGCCATTGTTTTCCACTTGGTTTTGGTGGCTTGAAAGTCATAGATTGATTTGTCAAAATTAAGTTGTCATTTGATAGGTGGCTATTGCTAAGTCTTCCAAAGATGCCGTTATTAGCTCCTAAAACCTAATTATTTGATATGAACGCTGAGTCTTGTTGTTCGACGAGCATCTTCATTTTTGTTGACAAAGGTTGGAGATGATTTTGTCTTTTGGATCGGCAATCGTTACTTCAGCTTTACATTGGCTACACAAAACAAATGGTTCTTCTAAATCGTTTGAACTTGACTCGTGTGTAAAGTCGGCCAAAAAAGTAGGGTTAAAGTGCATTATTGGGGCATTTGGAGCCAGATTAATCTTCAAGCGTGGCCAAGAGTTTCCCCGTCAACTTTTGAGATTCCTTTTCTGGTAAATGGGCATCCACCATACTTATTATTGTGTTTAGGAAAGGATCAGTTTCAACCAACATTTGGTTTTTTCGGGGAACTTTAGTTTTCCAACTTTGGATGGCATCTCTGAACAATACACAATTATTGGTAGCATGTTTACCATAATTGTGATACTTGCAATACACTTTCCCTTTCAGGTCTTTAGCCTTTGGTATATTGTGTCCAGGTCAAAGTTTGATAATCTTAGCCGTCAAAAATTGCATCAACCTTGGAGATGTCAAAAGTATAGACTTTCGATGTCTTTATTATTGTGTCAGTCAAAGCAGTCTGGACCTTTGTGTTTTGTAAGCTAACATGAACTACAGCTTTGCATATGAATGGTTTATCAATTACGATCTTGGTCGCGTCGATACTAGCATATTAAGTGTCAGCATCACTTGCTGAAGCATAATTGACGCTAGGATTCTTATATATTGTCCACTTTGATGAAGTTTTCCTGCTATTTTCCTCTTTCAACAGTGAGTCATATTGCTCGACATGCTTAGCCAAGTCATATATATCCCAAAAATTCATGCCGAGGAACTTTTTCTAAAATTCCATATTCAAACCATTATTTGCTATTTGTACATACTCTATTTCGAGTAGAGGCACTAGGCACCAATTGTTAGCCGCTTTGAACCTGTAAAGGTAATCAGCTGGGGACTCATCGGTCTCCTAGGCCATCTGTGCTAGAGAGGAAACCGATACCTCCATGCCAGGTCGGTGAAACTAGGGATGGGCAACGGTTATGGTGGGCAGATAACCGGAATTATTTATCCATCACTGTTTATACTCATACCTACATAACCGTTTACCGTTGAGTAATTGCCTAAACGGTTATACCCATACCCATAACCATTTATAAACAGTTAACCATACTCATAACCGCATACCCATTTAACCGTAACCGTTTAGTACCCATTTACCCTTTTTTAACCCGTTTATCCTTTTTTTTTTTTTTTTTTTTTTTTTTACCATTTACTCCTTTTTCACCCGTCTACATGTTTTTAAGCAACTTGAAAAATTTTAAAAAGAAAAATTTATCGTAATTTTCTTTTTTTCTGACAATTAAACACCGTTATATGTACATTCATCATACATTTCAGTATTTTAATTTTTTTTAAGTCCTTATACCATTCCAATAATTGGAATAATAGTTTACGAACGATATTTTAAATTGTTACCAATGAAAGTAATATAATATTTGCTAAATATTCTTGGGTTATGAAAATTGTTTAGAAGATAGTATTCTTGGGCTATTTAACCCAAAATGTAAAGTATTAACATTGTGACATCCCACATCGCCCAGGGGAGTGATCCTTAAATATATATTTTCATCCCTACCTAGCACGAGGCCTTTTGAGAGCTCACTGGCTTCGAGTTCCGTAGGAACTCCGAAGTTAAGCGAGAAGGGGGCTAGAGCAATCCCATGATGGGTGACCCACTGGGAAGTTGCTCGTGAGTTCCCAAAAACAAAACCGTGAGGGAATGGTAAGCCCAAAGCGGACAATATCGTGCTACGGTGGTGGAGCGGGCCAGGAAGTGATCCGCCCCAGGCCGGGATGTGACAAACATAATATATATATATATACACACATATATAATTAAGTACATTATATTATAATTAGCTGATCATGCACTATAGTCAATAGCATTGATCTAAGTTTTGTTCGATAGAGGACATGGTTTGTGTTAATTTTACATATATAAAATAAACGGATAAATAGTTATCTGTTTATAATCATGGATAATACCCATAACCACCCATTTAAATTTCACAGGTAAACGGTTATACCCATAACCGTTTATTGATCTAAACAGTTGTCCATAACCGTAACCGTTAAAGGCGGGTAACCGCGGTTACGCATAACTGCGGGTATTTTGCCCATCCCTTGATCATCCCAAGTTTGTACCGAATTTGGGGGCAGATTTATATACCGAGAAAATGTTGTTGCTGTTAAGGAATAATTGAACAAGCGTAACTTATAGTATGCAAACCGAGTAACTAATGAGCTAACTACGCCCTTGGATTGAATGCAGTGCGTGCCAATTCGACAACCGAGCTCAGTCGATGAGTAAATGAATGTGGTGGTAGTGATGTCGAACACGCTGCTGACTTTTACGTCTTACGATTGCGGTTGAGAAAGGAACTCGTCTCGGCCTTTTAGGTTCTAGAGCCTAAAGACAAGGCTACTAGTTTCTTCAAAGTTCACGAATGGTCGGTGCCGGGTTCGATTTCCGCAATTATATTTATGCAAATATAAGTACGCCGAACCAGTACCAGACTGTACAGGCACAAATACTCAAAACAGAAAATTATCTTGATTGTAAATGTGGTTCGGCTGTCTTGCTGCCGAACTCTAAAATGCACTTGCAAATATGCAATCATAAAATTAACTCGGCTTTCAATGTGTCGAGCCTAATAACACCTCACTTCGCTAAGAAGACTAATAAGCTGACCTCTTTCCATAATGACTCAAAGACTCCTTACTGACCGAGACTTGGATAATAGCCAACCGAACTTGAAGCGGTGTTGTTAAGACTAACCAAAGGTGCTCCTCGATCACCTGACTCTACGGCTCCAGTGTTGTTAAGACTAACTAAAGGTATTGCCGGTTGTCAAACATAGTGTTAAGAATAATTGAAGTTGTGCTCGACGAGTTAGGATGGTTAGTGTTTTCTCAGGAGAGATTTAGCGTAGAGCGAGAGTTTACGTAGGATAGATTTGTTTGTACTTTTGGAGAGAGTTTACGTAGGATAGATTTGTTTGTACTTTTGGAGAGGCCTTAAATGTTGTGCATCCTCTCTTATTATAGTAATAACCAAGGTAGAAGCCTAGTAGGACTAGAACTCAACGATGCTGCTCTTCATACCAGGATTGGGCTTTGAGCACTTCTTGTAACTTTGGGACTCTGATTTCATGCAAACTCCTGACCCTTGATACGATCAAGAAGCATATCATGTTTGCCAAGGAATTCCAACAAGTTTTATCTTTTATCCATAAGAACTAGAATCCTTGACCATAACGGACTTGGCCAAGTTACCGCGAACTAGGCCCAGATTTCATAATGAATCTAGATCCCCCTATGGATCAAGGATTCTACCATGAGCCAATTAATAATCATGGGCCGGCCAAAGAACTAACTTGACCCAGACCTATTAATTTGGGCCTAAATCTTAGGTTGATCAAAGAACTAACTCGGCCCAGACCCATTAATTTGGGCCAAACCAGGTTGTTAAAAAAAATGTATTGATAAATACTATTAATCATAGTGTAGAAAAACAAATTCGTAGGGCACGCCGCATATAACTTCATGGAAGGTTCCTGGTCACACAAAGCAATTTTGTTTTATTTAATAGCTCCAACAAAAATAAGGTTGAGCTGGTAGAAGGTATAATTGTTTATTATGTTGTATTTAACTCTCAAATCTTTTCGTACCGTTCGGCAGGGCAATGCAGTCCGTGGACAAACCCAATGCTAGGCTAGAGTACTCATGTCGATCTACAACCCTATAAATTTGCAAGCTTTTCAGCTCATTTTGGCAACCAAATCGATCGAGCTCATCATCTAAACAACAACCAACTTTAGAAAGTGAACCTAAAAGTAGCTCAATACTAGCTAGTTGTGATGGCCACTTCCCAGCTCTTCCTAATCCTAGCCATTCTAGCAATTTTTGCACCTTCAATTTTAGCAACAGATTATGTTGCTGGCGATGACAAAGGGTGGACGATTAATTTTGATTACCAAGCTTGGGCTCGGGGAAAGATGTTCTATGTTGGCGACAACCTTGGTAAATTCCAAAAACACTAACTTCTCTCTAAGTTATATCATACATTAAATTTAGGCCAAATTATTATGGTCCTTGTAGTTTGGATGAGCGAAGTTCAACTTTATTGTTATAAATAGTGATTTGGGAACGTATCGAAGAGTTTTTAATCTTTGATCTTAGGGTTTGATATCTACACACTTCATTTTACTTCTCACACACTTTTTTAATTTTCAGCAGTCGGATTGGATGAATTGAAGATCAACCGATAGAAATTATCAAGGGGTGTGTGAGAAGTAAAATGAGATGTGTGGATAACACACCCCTCGATCTTATGCAGTTTTTAACTATCCAAAAGGCGCCCACAATGTGTATAAAGTGAACGGCACAGGCTTTCAAGAATGCTCAGCTCCATTAGACTCTGTGCCATTAACAAGTGGAAAGGATGTGATCAACCTTGCAACCCCAGGATGAAAATGGTACATTTGTGGTGTTTCTCAGACTGTTTAGATGCTGGCCAGAAGCTTGCTATAACTGTATTTCCATCATCCTTTGCTCCTAGCCCTAGCCCCACCTGGGGATACAGCGACCAGAAAGAGAATGCTGCTTCTAGCCCTGGCCCCACCTGGTCATACATCAACTAAAAGCGTTTAATTTGAACAAAGACATGGGAATCTAACGATTAATATCAACGTTAGTCGTTGGTTAATATCAGATTAGCATCATGACTTTTTTTTCTAATTACATTGTTACTGAGTAATTGAGTTTTACTTTTATTAATAAGTGAGTTTGGCAATCAGTTTGTGATGCTACAAACGTTGTATGAATTGTTCTCCAATATTGTATACTTTGTTTCTTACGAAATCAAACACTTTTCTTTTGATAAACTACCATAGCACGAGGTGTAGTGTTCCCAAAATCGCTTTATGCTCCTTAAGGATGAACTATTATAGCCCGTTGTAATCAACTTCCTAAACAAATCTATCAATGAATCTAAAAGAAGAAAAACAATATTATAGTGGATGACGGGGATGAAGGTGCATGTGAATGGAGGTTACGAGATCATGCATGAGAGATATGACGAAGGTTGAGGTTGCGATGGAGGTGAGAGAAAATGAGACCATGAGGGAGATGAGGGAGGAAAAGAGATGAGGAGGGCTATTTGGGTATTGTTGAGAATGAATTTCACATTGATGGGAGAATGAAGTTTGCATGAGCTTATAAGTAAGTTGGGCTATCCTCCTAATGCTAATGGTTTTGTAGTGGAACCTTAACTTCTGTCAAGTATTAGGTGTATATAAAAAATCATGTGACAAATCCGAAAACTGAATCTGTTCAAATCAGAATGAACAATCCCATTCGGTTCAGGCCAACACTGAGTTTTTTTGTTTTTCTTAGTTTGTTCTGGTTCGGTAAATGCCCACTCCTATCCACCAAACAAGGTGGAGTTTATAGTGGGATAAACCTTCCATAACAACTAAGGTGTGCCTGCTATTACAACAACCAATACAATTATAAGCAACAAGAATGTGAGAATAGGAATGTAAATATTGTAATTGTTTGTATTGAGATTTTTTTTCCTAGTTAGTATCTTAGGGTTGTACAGCTATATATATTTTCTCTGAGTGATCTAAAAAATAATATTGAATTATTCATGAATTCTATGTTGGCATCTGGAGCTTAGGTTTGAAATCGAAATTAAAAACAGAAGAACAACTGTTGTTATCGCTCACAACACCTAACAAAGAAGTCGTTACTCAGCCGGCTTCTACCAACAAATCTTGCTGAATAGAACGTCTCCTACTGAACTAAAACCCTAGAACCATATTATAGGTACTGAACCTGTTGAGCGACTGTTGCTCAAGGCTGAACGCCGAATGAATTCCTTTTCCTCCTTTCGCACTGTCACTGCTACCAAAGTCCACAAATCTTAATCGAACTCCTCAAGAAGTTTGTCACCATGGCTAACAAGAAGAAATCCACTGAAGAAAAACCGATCAGGAACTCTTGTTGCTCGCTCAACTAATTGCTCCAGCCGTCCCCCTTATGACCGAACATATGATCACTGTGGTCAACCTGATCACCCTAAGTCTCATTGCTATGAGATTATGGGTTATTAGGATTGGTGGAATCATAGTAGAGATCCTAGGAAACGAAATTTAGGTTGACAACCAACTACAGTACAGATGCTGGTGCTGCTAAGGATCCTCCAAAGAATGTTGATCAAACCTTTATTTTGGCATAGAACAAGTAATATTGCTGACACATCTCTGAATTCAACACTTACTTTGAATCATGCATGATTAAATGATTCTGGTGCTAGAGATCATATAGCTTTTGATTCTATACAGGTCCATAAATTAGAACACGGCCTCCACCAAATCTAATGTATACGTCGTTGTGAAGTCTAGATTTAAGTATTCACCAAAAAAAAAGAAAAAAAATCTAGATTTAAGTGTTTGGCTTTCCTTGTCAAAAGTTGTAAATGATACCACACATGCTTCTAGATAGCTTTTGATTGTACAACTCTGATTTGGGTTTATTTTGCTAGATCATGCATTCATGGGCATTGACTGAAAAACAATCATCAGCACAAAAGGTTTCTTCATTCATGTGCACTTCATGCATTAACCTGAGTTCATTTTATTTTGCTATGTGGTCTGGTAAGAAATTCTCATTGTTGTCTAGCTATCTCAGGTTGAAATCTCAACCTTAGATTTACTCGGATCATACTCTGCATTGACAAGTGTCTTTTGGCCTTGTGTGGATAGAAATCTTGCAGCTCATATGTTAAAAACCCTAGTTGCCTTCCTGTTATTTCAGCTAGAATATCTTGCATTTTTCAAAAAAGTGTGTTTAAGCTTAGCGCTTCCTCTTTTGTTCTTGTTAGCTACCCTAGCCACAAAACTTTTTTCATGCATTAATACCTGAATCTTTACAATCCAGAGATGCATTGGTTTTCATAGATTTGTATTTTCATCTTGATCTAATCTTAAGCTTTAAACCTTATCTTAGATCAAGTTTTGGATTCTCGTAGGTTTCTTCCTTCAATTATTTGACTAGAGAAACTAGCTAGCTGTTTGAATTCAGATTTTATATCAACATTCTCATCATATCATGGATCGTGTTGGTTCTTGGGGTTACAAAGTGATGAGCTCAGGAGGGGTTGCCACTTCGTGAAGACCAAAGGAGTCCATCTCGTGTAAAGCAAGGTTGCACGGAGGTATAAGCTACTATGTAGATTAGGATCTAGGAATTGAGCTTGTGTGGATACTTTGTATAAATCTTGATTACACTAGTGGATTGGACTCAGTGGAGAGCCCATAGTTTTTTAACCCAGAGGTGGATTTTTCCAGCCAAAAACATCCTTGTGTTTACTTTATAAAGTTATCTTCTTGACTCAATCACCATTGTTGAAGCTACTTTGTAGGACTTTCTAGTATTGAATCTTTGCTAACCAAGAAACTCTGTCACAACAATCAAGACTAAAACATAACTGTAGATCACATAGTTAAGGACTTTTTATCTGTGACTTCTTGGTGTGTGTGTGTGTGTGTTAGTGTTTATCTAACATCCTGTACTTAGTTGACTAGTTCTTGTGTCTACAAAGTACAACAGTATCTATTTTTTAATTGTAGGGTTTTCCACTTGGTACCAATTTCAACCGTTGATGGAACCCCTGCCTCGATTGTTGACGAGGGTTCAATTGCACTCATTGAACCTTAATTTGGTTCTATTATAGTTGTCTCATCTCTAAATTATAATTTCTTATTTTTTGCTTGTAAAACCCTTGCCCTACATTGTAATGTGATTTTTTTGGCCTTATTCTTGTGTGCTTAAGGATATTTAGACGAAAGACGATTGGTTACAGGGTTAGATGAGGGAAACTTTACTACCTGGATTTGGTAGCACAAGACAGTTAACTGAGGACCTATCCATAGTTTCATCTGAGGGGGAGAAGAAAAAATATGAAAGTTAGCTATAGCATCGTCGTTTGGGGTAAGCTTCCTTTGGTTATTTGAAGAAGTTACTTCCGTATTTGTTTTTGAAGCTTGATGCTTCCAGTTTTCAGTGTGGAACTTGTGAATAGGCTAAAAGCCACCGTATTTCGTATTCTTCGGATTTGAATTAAAGTTTTCCTCTTATGATCCTTAATTCTAATGTATAATGTCCTTCCAAGCACACCACTTTGGCAGGTGCTCGTTAGTTTGTTACACTTATTCGATGATTGTATCCGAATAACGTGGATATGTCTTATAAAGTGAATGAATTGTTCAAGCAGTTCCATAAGTTGATTCAGTGTCAGTACAAGGCTCAAATACAGGTACTTCGCATGATAATGGAGGTGAGTGTTTGAGTGCAGATTGTGGTATTGTTATCTAGACTACATATCCCTACACACCCAAGCAGAATGGGGTAGCCAAACGGAAGAACCGGCATCTCCTTGAGGTTGTCCGAGCTTCCTCATAGAGAGTCATGTAGCGTGGAAGTATTGTGAAGGGGAAGCCCCTGCTCCGCTGCCTACCTGATCAACCGGGTTCCTTCGTGTACATTGGATTTTCGCAAATATAATGCAGTCTTGATCGATCTTGTTCAAGCGTCAGCCTCAACTCACCTTCCTCCACATGTGTTTGGTTGTACTATGTTTGTTCATCATTATCCGCATCAAAGAAACAACTTGAATTTCGAGCTATTCGATATGTAATCCCGGGATATGCCATTAATTAGAAAGGTTATCGGTGTTATCATCCCCTATCCAGAGGATGTATGTTACCATGGATTTTGTCTTTCATGAATCCACCACGTCCTTTGAGGATGAGGCTAAACTTCGGGTGGAGAAGCAGTCACACTCCAATCCCAAGATACATCCGCAATCGACACATGATTGTAGGACAGTGGCAGTACAACATAGAATACATAGAGTCACCGAGACTCATACTTACAATATACATCAAAGGTTAAGCGGAAACAAATATACAATAAGGGGTAACAATCCCTACTTTCATGTGCACTATTCACATCAGCTACATCACTTGAAGCCCTCTTTTCTAACTGCTACTTATTACCTTACAAAACAACCATGCGTCGTGCGAATGTTGAACTAGGCAAAGCAAAACTCGGATATACTGCGAAACTCATATGAGTGACAATAATACGACATATGTGATAGAGAGTAATGATAGGTTTTTTACCACACGCGCAAAAGGGTTAAAAATACCTATAATACTTGCAAAAATGACAAGGATATTGTAGTATAAATGGTTCTAGCAAGGTTGTTCTCCACAAGGATTATTAAATAATTTGTATCAAACCAAATTTTAGTTAATTATTGTAAGGCAAAGATTTGGGAAGACTGATTTTATGACCTAATTTAATAAAAACGAAATTAATAAATGTGAATAGAACAATCTGCAATATTAAAGATCAGGAAAAAGAAACAGTTTTTAAAAATCAAATTGAGAAAGCATTAGGGATCCCCCGTTACCTAAACAATCCTATATAGTTCTCCCAATTACGTATAACCTATACATGCATATTTCGAAGGTTGGATTTTCCTAATATATGCCTACTTGGACCCCCAATATAAAGCATATATCAAACATGCAATCCTTTTGTGGTATTCAGATCTAATCTAAACATGCATGACTCATTAAGTTTTGTGAAACCTTTTGAAAAACCGTACAACCTTTAAGACGTGATATTCATCCTAAGTGAACTTGCACATATTAATCACAAGAAGCCTTTGTCAATTTCAAGGACCGACCTCTGATCAAAATTGCATCATGTTACTTTTCTAAATATCATAATGGTCGCAAATCACTAAGACAAATAGATAGTTGAAACCAGTGATAAACAATTCAAAACTTGCATGCATATTATCATAAGTAAATTGAAAAGAAACTACATATTCTTGCTAAGGGTCGTGTCCTCACCCTAGCAAAAAGGGAATTAATTACGCATATTCATAACTAATATCAACATAAATTGTATTGAAATAATAAAAGATCGAAAACACCTTGAATGCAAAAGTCTAAAAACCTCTACACTTGGCCAATTTCCTGTCTCAAAATCGCACAGAGAAGAAGAAGTTAAAGTTGGGGCCAGCCAAGCTTTTTTTACCTACTAAATTAAATCATCCTAGGCTCCTAGTAAAAGGCCTTCCAATCGAACTAGGAACCAAATAAATAAAATAAAATAGGAAACATAACCCTAAATTAAATAGCAAAATTCGCCTAAAATCTGCATAGCCACGTTTTGGACCCATATCTACTCCAAAACCAGCCCAAAATAGCTAGATTTAAAGTTTACAATATTCTGAACACTTCTCCAGAAGGCTATGAACCCATCAAAGGTCATCTTGGGCTCCAAAAATCGCAATTAAACCCAGAAACGTCACTTTCCAACACTACGCATTGCTTCTTTATTCCATCTTCAAAAAATAACCGTTCGATAGAAAAATCCCAAATTTTGTCACGAACATGCCAAGAGATACACAAACGTCCTCCAATTTGAATTACTCCAAATTCGTTTGTTGGTTCATGTTTTGAGACAAAGGAAGGCAAAATGTCCTATATTGAAAATATAAAACAAAATATCAAATTTTGTACCAAAATAATTACTAAAACATACTAAGAATAGGGTAAAATATATAATATGAAATTGACTCATCAAGTAAAATCATAGTTTGAAAGACATTCACAATTTTTTCCAAAACCTCTTCAAAATTATATACTATAATATAAAAGTACTGGTTGCGCTCATATATGACTTTCCTCTAAATACTTGCTCAGTTTATCGACCTAATCATTATTATTCCATTGCACTTTTAAATTGTGATCCACCACTCACCTTTTATTGTTTTCTTGAATTTTCATGAGGGTCCAATTGCCACTTATTTTGTATTACCTAACCACCATACACCACAGTAAATGTGTATCTCTCCAATGATTCTCACCGCACGTCTTTCAACATAATAATCAGTCATCTCGCAATCCGAAGTTGTGTATAAATGACACCATCAATGATGCATCGACGTGTAGGAATAAGATCAGCATCTTCGTTATTGCATTTTTTTGTATTAAGTAGGAATGTGTCACATCCGAATTTGTTCTCTTCTTAATAACACTATCAAGTAAATCGCTTTATCTAATTTCATCGTCTCTTTCTAAATTGAGCCACAAATGCCTTCAATCTCTTCTTTTGAAATATATGATAAAATATGAGGACTATAAATAGACACAATTCGGCTGTAGCCTACAATAGGTAACCAAATAGGATGTAACCCCCAATGCACATTAACTAAGCAAAACCATTCTTAAGAACACTGGTAGGCAGTGATCACCCATCATGGATTAACCGAGTATGATCAGCCCTCAAGTACATATAGCCATACCTAACTTCTGTAGAGAATGATGGTTACCCTTCATGGATTAACCAAGCATAACCAACAAAATCAATGGTCTCTGGTACGTAAGGAAACTTGTGACCGGTACACGCATCACCACGCATGGTGGCAACCGTGGTGGAGGGTTTAAGAAACCCAAATTTCCAACTTTAACAATAATGGCTCAAATTCACTAGGTAGCTAGACCTCAATTAGTGGTACAACTTTCATAACTAGCCCGACGACCAATTCTTGCCGGAAGCCAACCAAAATAACCGACAAAAATTGGATATCTAGGTTTCTAAACACCCGACTTGAAAACCACTACTAATGTAGGAAGAAACCATACCAACTTAAAGATCCTGAAGAGTAGATGAAGACTCATATCTCATTTGACATAAATGGTTGCTAGAATTAACGAAAAAGGAGAAAATTGCTAGAAAATACTTGGGGCTTTGCAGCTTCAATTTGGAAATATGGTTGGGAAATATAGAAATCTAACACCACTAGGAAGTTGGTCTCGTCGACAACTTTTTATAGACACCAATATCACCCCAAACAGACGTTAGGTGGAGGAGAAACAACCAAGACTAGGTCATTTACGGTGGGTTGCAGGTCGAAAATACACCAAAAAGGGGTTTGAGCAGAAGCTTTCCCATTTTGAGAACCTTATTGAATTGAAACTTTTTATGTTGAACATGATCAGAAGCGCTTTTAGTAATCTAAATGTGCTTTTACTTATTTAGAAAGCGCTCCCAAATAGGGTCAGATACTCACCCAGTATTTTGTGATCTTTTTATCTTGTGGAGGTTTTTAAGTATCCAAAAGAAGCCCACAATGTGAATGGCATTGAGTTTTAACAATGTGTAACTCCAATAGACAGTGTGGCATTAACTAGTGGAAATGACGTGGTTACCCTTTGAACCACAGGGAGAAAATGGTACAATTGTGGTGTTGATCAGCATTGTGAATCAAGGAACCAGGAGCTTCTAATAACTGTTTCCATTGCCATTTCGTCCTAGCCCTACACCCATTGGGGATGGAGCAGCTAGACCTGGTAATTTTTTACATGACTCATTAACACGACACGTAGACGACACGAAAATAACAAATTTCGGTCAACACGATAACTAATCGGATCGTTATTAGGTCACACAATAAGAACTCGTTATTAACCGGTTCTTAATAGATTTACACGAGAATGACTTGCGGGTAATTTGTTTCAACACGATAAGAGAAAGGTTATTTCAATGATTTTAATTTTTTAAACTATAAAAAACTTACTTTAAAATACAATAGATATAGTGGATATGCATATACTGTTTATTATTATTATTGTACTATTATTCTATATAAATTTTAAAAATTTAAGTTTTATTTATTTATTTATTTTTATAGTATACTCTAGGCAAACACATTAAAATAAAATTATCAAGTAAATTAAAAATACCAAACACATTAAAAAAATCATAATAATTAATTTACAAGTGCGAATTTAGTAATTAATTTTTTATATGTTTTGAAGTAATATTTATGTGATAATGTGGTATGTATATACTAATTTAGTATTTTGTTTTACATTTTTTTGGGTCAATTATGTTTTTTATTTTCATTTCATTATTTATTCATTTAAATATATTTTTCTTAACAGATAGCGAATTGAATCATATTACCTGATAATATTAACAGATCGATTTTGCGTCGGGTCATATTACCCGTTTATTTTGACGGATGTTACACGGCATAATCCGTTAAGCTATCGGGTATGACACGAAAACGACACTAACACAAGAAACACGACACGAATGCCATATCTAACAGCAACCAGAAGTTTTAACTTGCAACCGTGGCTGATGACGAATATTGGTGTTTTCGTGGGCACTTCGGATTAGTCTCGTAGTTTTTTTTAATAAAATTGGTTTTGACCAACTGCTTTTTTTTTTCTTTTTTTCTTTTTTTCTCCTGCTACTAGTAAGTGTGAATTTTGCAATCTCATTGTATGAATTTTACTCCACATCATGTATAATTTCCATCTTACGCTATGTTTTGACGAGGAAAATAAACTTAAAATTTGGACAAAAGTCATAATTTATAAACTGACATACGTCAATTCTTTTGTTTGGATTCATAAAACATAGAATTTTAGAATTTTCATGTGGAAAAAAACTTAGAAATTGAGACCTCTGATTCCCAAGTTTATATTTCATATAATTAGATATCATTTCATAATTTCTATGAATCAGAGTTTAAAAATAACAAATTCTGTGTTCAAATTCCATTGTTCTTTTAGGTTAACCAAACAAGAAAATTTACAAATTATAAAAATACAATTCCATCATTTCAATTTCTGTTGTTTTAAAATTCCTTAGTAATTTTAAATTTCCTCGTCCAAACAGAATCAAGGCACTTTTCATTCGAAAATACAATTATAGCCTTAACCCCCAATCCTTTTCCTCAAGGGACTTTTCATTCAAAAATACAATTTCATTCGAAAATACAACTATACCTCAACCCTAAACCCTTTTCATTCAAAACCTTCATCTCTTCACATTTGACACGTAATATTAATCTGACCACCTCTAAATTCGTAAATATTCTAAGCTATCTCCAGTTGTATATCCCCTTGTATCTTTCCTTCATCGTGTCACATTTTGTCATGTTAAAGAGACAAGGGATTATAATCCGTTACAAGACAGATTCTCTTGTGAAAGCTACAACATGCTGATAGAGCAACCAAAAAAAAATTAAAAACTCACTCTTCAACTAAAACAATAAATTGAAAATATCAGCACCAAACAAGTAAGTTTCAACAGCCGGGTCCACCAACACCAAGTGCAATTAGATTGATTGTCTTAATTTCTTACCTCCTTTCATGCTGATAGGTTGCTTGCTTCTCAGAAAATGCCCCGAACATAAACCACATCCTCAGAAGAATGAAGCAACTAGTCCATTTGCAGCGAATGGAAAGTCGCCACTTGGCGGTTATCTACACAAGCGTATCAGGTTTAAGGTGTGGTTGCTATTAGGACAGACAGATGAGACAGCCTAGCAGGACATATCTACTTCCAACATCTCAAGGAGGAAAAATTCTACGGCATATTTTTGAAATCCATGTTTGATCTAGATAGCATTGGAGCTCTGAAATGCTAATTTTGTCATGTCTTCACTACCTCAAAAATTCTACGGTTACATTTTTTACCAAATACGAATGGTTAAAAAGCTCGGAGTATCTGATACTCTGGAGCATCATAGAAAGTCTCGCCCATAGGAATTATTCACTTCTTAGCTAAAACTTGTGGGAGAGTGAAATATTTTTGATGTTCTCATCTGAAGAATGTTCCTGGAATTCCATGAATTCAACTACTTGTTGATTTCAGGAAATCCAATCACTTAACATCTCCCTTAGTTAGAGAAAGATGATCCCAAGTCAAAAGTAAAAAATCCTTCACCTAACTAGCCAAGTCAAACAAGCAAACTTATTCTACACAAGAAACCAATCAGATGTTTTTCTGATCTAATAGTTTTCCAATTCCAATTGGTTCTAATAAGAAATAAATTTTAGAAGAATAAAGATAATAATATCAAACGCCTAAAGGTAGGTTGACGGTGACTCTGATATCGTTAACAAAGCATTATTGTTGCAATAATTTAGCAAAATTAAGTCTTGATTGCACATAATTACTCACATCAGATAAGTTACAATCAGAAGTCAGAACCCTTAGAAAATATAGTTCCAACTAATTAGATGTTGATACGCCACAGTATTTGGAGGGGAGGGGGTGTTTCGAACCCAGGATGCGGTAGTCGCAAGGCCGAGACCTTATAGTTCCACCTAATTATAATCCTCAACAATCAATAGACACGCCCTATTCTTATTTTTTCTAGTCCTACAACACAAGCACTTCATTTTTGTGCAGAATTACTCCACTTCAAACCGTTGCATCAACGAAACACCAAATTCAAAACAAACAAGCTAAGCAATGCGCAAAAAACACACAAACATTCTTGCAAAAGAGAATCAGCTAAAATTTCATATTGATAGAGGGGTTAAATAACCAAGAACGTGTTTTACAAATTGGATTCGGAGGAGAAATTTTCCCTCCATCAAAATACATGCATGGGTTCAATTCAAAAGGCAGCATATCATATACAGTTACACAAAAGGGTCAAGTGAAAGAGAAACACTTACATATTCCTCCCCATCACCAACAATTTAAAGCACAGAAAAGCAGAAAAAAGAGCTCAAACCTTTTCCCCTCCCCCCTCCCCCCACCATCCTATACACTCCAATTCCACTTAACATTTGGTCCAAATCCTCCTCCTTTTTCATTTCACAAATAAAAAACAATAATAAAAACAAAATCAATTAAGTAAGAAAGGAAAAAGATGAAAAAATCGTACCCGAATTTCTGTGGCAGTCAAAATGAATGGTTCTTTTTTGTTTGTGGTTTCGATTCAAATCTTTATTTTCTTTCTCTGTCAATGAGTTGTAACTTTGGACCTTTTCTTGGCCTCGCTGTAAAGCGCCACCCCCATGATAGTCACCGTGAACCCAGTCATTCCCATAGCCGTGACCGGATTCCGGAATATCAACACCGATACAACCGCCGCCGCCGCCGCCTTGGCATTGCCGAGAACCTGTAGTGTGAGCGCGCTGGTGTGCTTGGTCACCAAGAAATTAGTCAAGTTAACCAAATACGCCACCGTGGCATTGCCAACCAACAAAAAAACAATGAAGGGGTCGGTTCTCGCTTTCCCCACCGTCTTGGCCGCCACGTTGCCCTCGATATAGAGAGTGAAGGGAAGGAGAATGCAGGCCGCCATTGGAGCCATGTAGAAAAGCAAGTTCATGGAGTGGAGCTTCTCAGAATCCGAGGTGAGTAAAATCCCCTGCATCACCGATTTTAATGCCCGGCCGGCTGTGGAACCCACGCAGACCAAAAAACCGAACAGATGAAACAGCGGCTCGCTGTTGCTGGCCAACACGATCCCGAAAACGACGGGGAGGAGGGCGCCGTAGACCTCGGCAGACTCCTTTTTACACGTGATGACGAACGCGAAGATGGCTGTGAAAAAGGGGGTGGTGGCGCCGATGGCCTGGTTGAAGGAGACGGGAAGGTAGCGGAGGGAGGTATTCCCGCAGACGACGGAGAAGCAGAAGATGGCGGAGAGTGCGAAGATCTTGAAAAACTGGCGGCGGGAAAGGATGTACTGACGTGGCACGAGCTCGAGGAGGTGGATAGCGACGTAGCTGTAGGTGGCGCAGGAGATCATGTGGAGCATTGTGAGGAAGATCGGGTAGCGGAAGCCGTAGAAGCTGAGGAGGTACTTGTTGAGGAGGAGGACGCCGATGTTCGACAGGTACCAGGATGCAACAATCGCCGCCGTCGATATTGTCGGGGAGAGGAGGGATCCGACGGCGGAGGAGAATCCGTAGCTCGTCCCGTTGCGGACGTCGCCAGGGGGAGTGGCCGGAATGTCGATCACCTGGTCGGGCGACGTCGTGTCCTGCAGCCGTGGGTTGCTCATACGACGCGTCGTCCATGTCTGTGCCTCCACCATCGGGGGCAAAATGGGAATAAAATAATTCAAACACCCCCAACAGCAGGAACACACACTCTCTCTCTCTCTCTCTCTCAGATCTGAACAAGTGAGATGAGACCGAGGACGAGGATTGACGATTGACGACTTACGGGTTTTGGTACTTTGGTCATTGTTATCGACGGTGGAAATTTAGATTTGGGAGGAGGGAGGGCTGGTAGCCGTTGGATTAGGATTAGGGGTATTAAGATTAAGATTCCTTGGAAGCGAAGGGAGTTAACAGTGTCGGTGTTTATCGTTGGTTATACTGTGATTTTCTGGTCGCGGGTGACTCTGCGGCTCTGTCCGCGGCTTTAACATTTTACTTTATCTGTAAAAATTAACACAAGTGCGTGGGAGCAGTCTGCTGCTTGAGAACTCCCCAGCCAATCACAATGAACTTATTGGTTTCGGAATGAATCTTAGGAATTTAATTAGCGGGTTTTAAAATCGTATAAAATAGGTAGATAGTCATAAATATACATACATGTTGTTGGAATCCAAATCACGCATATTTGCAAACGGAGCAAAATTCAATCACAATCTCTTATGAATTTTGGCGAAAGGAGAATGGGGTTTATTGGGGGTGTGATTAAATTCAGATTGGATTGCCTACGTATTTCTAAGGAATGAGAATCAAATCACTGGTATCGTTTTGTTTGGGTCTGAAATACTGGGTTTGGGCCGAGGAGAGATAACTCGGTTTGAAAGATTGTGATTCTTAGCCCAATGGCGATTTCTTAGTCCAGGTGTTTTTGTTCACAAAAATATAATTCGTTCGAGTCCTAATTAGGTAGGACTCTTAAAGGAACAGATCTAGTCCCAACTTGGTCGAGTTTTGATTGAATTAAAATTGTTAAGGATCAGATCAGGTTTTGATAAGATTCGAATTATTCAAAAATCAAAACGTGTGACTGATCATATAAGAAGTGAATCAAATGTATAAGAGGACTAGGTTTAGAGTTCTAGTTCAAGTAAAAAAGGTTGAAGGTTTGATAGAGATTGAGTTTCACCAATGGAGGGTATGATGAGATAATGCCAAGAATATCCAGATGTGTGATGAGGGGTCATAGTCCTATTTGGACTCTACTTTGGCGGACTTGGTCATCACAAAATTCACCTATATAACTACAAGATGCTTTGCAATAGGAAAGAGACCTTTAACTCAACAAAAAAACAAATGTTATGCGCAAAACCTCACTCTACATGAACCCTTCACACGCTTTTGAGAAACTACTAATTACCCTAACCCTTCCATCAGCACATCTTCAGTTTCGAGTTTGGATGGTTACCTATCCAAGTCTCTGCCAGCAAGGAGTCCTTGATTCTCAAGTTGAACAAGGTCACTTCATTAGCTTTCTCAGTGAAGTGAGGTGTTACTTAGTGTTCAATATATTGAACCCAAGGGTGAGTCGTGTTTCTTCCTCAGCCACGACTGCTTGAGTACAAAAGTCAGTACCGCATTCAACACTATTGTGGAGCCAAAAATAATGAAGAAAATTATGGAGGCGACACATGCACTTTTGGGTAAAAAATATAAAATTACCCTCGAGGCACACCGGGATTCGCACACACAAGCAGCCGACAATAATGGCTCAGTCAAGGAAGAGTCAAAGGTGTTCAAAATGGTATTTATTTAAAACCTTATCATCACTCCTCATCAAATCCCCATTCAAAAGGTAACTCCCAATTTTCCTGTTCTAATTGGGATTAATTACCAAATTAGAACAGGATAGTATTTGACATAATATCTTGCAATTATATTAAAAAAACCACCATAAGTGGCCGGTCCCTATTTCTCCAAATAGGGCTAGCTACACCCCTATATATAACCATAGTTTTTCTCCAAAAAGCTAAGTTCATTCTCTCCCTAAAAATCCCTAAACACTTTCTCTCTAAAATTCTAACTTTGGCATCGAAGATTCTTCAGCCAATGCCCCCTTCCACCAATTCATCATGGGCGCGCGAGGCTCTGGATCTTAATCTTAGGTGTTATTATTTTGTAGGTGCATTTTTGTCAAGGGAGAAGAAGGCGGAAATTTGCATCCATAAATTAGTGCTTTCATTGAGAGTTTGATTCACACTCTTGAAGAAGACTCTCGCATCCAAGGTTTTCTATTGTTTTGTTCATTTGTTGATTTTTCATACGTTCCTATTCCTAGAATTTTTTTTATAAAAATTCTTTGAATAAACGTAAAAGAAAAGTACAATGACAAGAAATTCAGAAACCACGACGAACAGAACTTACTACGTTCAAGGATTTGGACCACAGCGATCCACGATGCTCAACGCAACAACGAGCGGAGTGGCACCACCCCCACGGGGCACCACTGTAAAACCCCTCCCCAAATTTATTGTGAATTTTACATTTCCCCTAAAGGTTTACACCTTTTTACATTTTGGTCCCCTTATCCTTAACCAATCTGGATCCCTTTTAGGTTTTCTCTCCTCTCTTTAGTTGCCACGCGGCAGTTCCCTAACCCTTTCCTTTCTTCTCTCTTTCCCCCACCCCGAGACTCTCTCTCTCATCTCTCTATCTCTCACTCCCGAATCTCTTTCCTTCTCCCTTTCCCGATCAACTCAGTACCACCCTCACACCCAGAGACACTCGATGACGTTGCAGCACCACCACTACCTTCCCAGACTTTTTTTCCTTCTCCCTCCATTTTTGTGGAACCCCGAGACACCCAAAGGGCACCTAAAACCCAAGTTCGGCAAACTGTGGGTGTGCGAGCCTAAATTCGGCCACCTTCGGTCTTTTCTCGACGAAACCAAGGTAACAAACTTCTTCCCCTCTCTTGTATCCTCATGTTCGTAAGTAGATCGGAGGGTAGATCGGCGAAATGCCGTTGACCAGAGCTTGGAAGGCTCCGTCCTTCTTCCCGGATAAAGAAATGCCATTCAAGCCCAAACCAAGAAGACCAGGCCTTCGGGCCGTGACCAATATCGGGCCTTTGGCCCGCTAAATCCCCAAGCCCTACCCTTTTTATATTTTGTTTTATTTATTTTCTAAAACCGGCCCTTAGGGCCTTGTAGATATAGGGTTTTCGTGCCGTTTCTTTTAAGCCCAACCTGGTGAAACTCTTTTTAAAACCCTAAAACCCAAGGCCTTCGGGCCGTATGGAACTCGGGCCTTTGGCTCGTGGAACTTAAGCCCAGCCTGTCAAAGCCTAGACCCAAAACCCAATTAGATCCAGGCCTTTGGGCCATGGATCTGGTCCACTAACCCTAGGCCCAACCCGAACCAAACCTAAGCCTGTTAACCCAGTTTGACCTGACCCGAACCCGTTGATCGATCTGACCATTGACTTTGATTTTGACCGTTGACTTTTTGGGTTGATTTTTTGGGTTTCAGACGGGACCCTTTGTAGGCTAATTTCAACATTATGGACCCATTTATGACATCCATTTTCTCAAATTCAATCGTTTGACCAGAGTTTTATTAATTGTACCATTTATGTGCTTAGGTGCATATATTGTAGTGATTCCGTCTTCGCTAGTTTGCGTGGCTCTTCGACGGCAAAGTAGCTGCGAGTGGACCCCTTCTAAAATGCATGTTTTAATAGTAGAAATGTACACATGAAAATCAAGATTTAATGATCACGTTTCAAATAATGTTTTATGAGTAAATTGGATTTACCTTATATGATTGTCATGCTTACTTAGAATATTTTGGAATACCATATTTTCTATTGAACCCATGTTCTTTTTAGGATATCTGATGGATGACGATATACTATTTAGAACATGCTTTACACACTTCTTTATAGTATAGATGTTGGATGACTTTATACTATGAAGATTTTTTTGAGATATATTACCTATGTTTGGAAAGACTATATTCAATGTTTTGTGCACATCTAGTGGTCACTGTTCTGCTCCGGGCCTTCGGGTCGATTGAAGATTTATATATTAGGCCATCGGGTCGGGTGAAATACGGGCCTTCGGGTCGATTATGATACCACTAGTTAGCACACTTTATACGAGCTACATTTTGAAAGGTTTTATGGCATGCTAAGGTTTTCAGAAAAACCTACTACATATTATGCTATTGTTTTCATAAAGCTTTGGGGGTTAGTATGTTGATAACTATTTTAGTATTATATATATATATATATATATATTAACTTGGTCTACTCATGTTTGTTTTGCGCCCTCTCAGGACTTAGAATCAAGGCATATAATCTCGGAATCAAGGCACTTCCGCATTGGCATCTTCGAGTCCTCTCGGTGTAGGACCCATTCTTTGTTCTTTCAACTTTATATTATTTCTCTCTAGTGTATAGAATTAGTTGTATGCTCTGAACATGTTCTTCAATTGCATGTTAACTCGTTATATTTAAATTTATAAGTCTTATTTATTTCATGTTCTCAGCATTTGCATTTAATAAGTGACTTTCGTCACCCTCGGGTGTCGGCCAACATGTGACCATTCCGATGTTCGACGGATATCGGGATCGGGGCGTGTCAGATTGGTATCAGAGCATGGTTTGTTTAGAGCATACTTAGGATCTTCTATTACTATAGTAGTGTGTCGGTCATGACATCATTTGGATGTCACGACTTCCAGATTTGTTATCTTTTGGCACGGTTGTGCAACCCTCATATTGCATGAATTGTCACATCCTATTGAAGAAGAAGAAATTTGTGTTAGGATTGTGCCTCATTTATGACGAAATAGATTGTTGAACGACTTTTAACATCGGACCGATACTCTGCAACATGCGATTCACTGGGATTGCGAGCAGAATTGGATCTACATCAGAATGTTGGGAAACGAAAAAATCTTAGTGGTACGAGTTGGTTAAGACCAACTGGAAATTTGAAACGTTGATGTTACGCAGTTGTTGCAAAGTTAGTAAGTGGTAATTGGTGGGATCGAACCAGTGTTCTCAAACTCATTTTCACTGAGGAAATACGTGTGGATCCTTAGAACAATCCTCGGCAATTGTTCTATTGTTAACCTTCTTGCTTACTCCAATGACGAAGTCAAGTTCCCTAACCATCGACTATTAGTTTCACTCCAAACTCTTCGAGGGTTGACTTCATTTAGATTAAATATTTCTTTGGGAGGAAGCGTTGTGTTCGTCTTATGGCTTAAGCACATGTAGAAATTACACTTCTCTTGAATGGTGTGTGCTCTCATTGGGTTTTTAGGTTGATCACTTGCGAGTCCTTCTTCTTTCCATCAACATTGACCCTGTTTGACTATAAATCTGCCACGAAGCAAAAATGGAGAGATGGATTGAGCACTACAACAGTTCCCAAGAGATACTACTTGTTGAGGAATGTGACTTCTCGTTTTCTACTTACTTGGCTCGAGCTTTTGGGTCTACTATTAACATGGTAGCCACTTCTCTCAAATTCTAAAGTATATCTTCCAAATGGGTTCTTTGTTGACATCTAAATACTTGTCTTGGGAGACTCTTTGGTAGCAGACGTTATTTTCATCAATTTCCAAAAAGTTGAAACCGTTGTAAATTGAGAATCCTTACAAGGTGTCATGAAATGCGAAGCATCCTTGGTCTTGTACTCTAGTTTTGACGGACTTGTTTTGACTCTCAAATTTTTTAGTGTTCTTTTAGCCTTCTCGACATGGTTTCTTGCTTAATTAGTGAGGAATTCATGAATGATCATTTCGGTGGAAGTGTGCGCCCAATTCTTATCTATTTGGACAAGAACGTTAAGAGCATAACCTTTCCACAAGTTTACCAGACTTACCAGGAAGAGTTCCATGTAGGTGTGAGGTTAAGCTGTCTTTTAGTAAGGATTGGTGAAGATTGTAGTGTAGGTGATCAGCATATTGCATCACTATCTTCACGCAAAATTGAATAGTTACCCTTCATTATCTTGCTACAATTCATAAGCATCAAATCGTACTCTGGTAGACCTTTTCGATGATGTGATGTGTTCGGCTTAACGCAGCTTTCCACTACCTCACACCAGGGTAAGAGTTGGATGAAGGTTTTAGTATAGAAGGTCAGCGGATTGTATCACCATCTTATTATAATTCATAGGCATCACATCGTTGCTTTTCCAACAATATGTGTTCGTCTCAACACATCTTTCCACTGCTTCACTCTAGGACCCTTTTTTTTTGTGAGCACGTGGTTATCGAAAGACTTCTAGTAGATCTGATTAGTGCGTTCTGGAATGGTAAGACAGAACGGTCGAGGTGAGAATAGGATGATCTTTGTACACTCTCACGTTGTAGGGCAAAATGGTATTCGGAGGATCGAATTTACGATGTGGATAATTGTTCACCTTTAGGAAATCACTACTTGTTTATCAAGATGACAATGTGTGGTCGATGTTGCGGGCGGCCGACTGTGATATCGATGGTTTATTCGTTGGGTTCGTTAAGCAAGTGGCAAGTAGACCTGTCGACGGTAGTGGTTATGGTTTAGTTATTGTTGGGGCTCGACCTAAAGGCACATTAGTTCTTAAAGTACGTGACGTTTCAAATGTTTGGGAGAGACCTACTTTCATTTTCAATTTGGTTTTCAGTACAAATATTTTGACTTATCTTATTATAGTTATACGTGTTTTGTGATGTTACAAATGTTTTGAGGGAAGTATTTATGTTTTAAGTTTAAGTTTAGCACGAGTTTTCGACCTATATGTCAATACATATCTACTTTGGTGTTATCGTATTATACGTACATACTTTCGACCTTACGTTATTACATGTTTTCGACTTTATATCTTTATAAAGTATGTCTTCTACTTTTACATTGATGGGGAAAGAAGGTATGAGCTTGGAGGCATGAAGGATAGAATCATTGCAACCCGATCATGACGGTGTGGCATTTTCCCTTTTGTGCAACCGCTCTAACTTGATTTCTTCTATGCATATATGTGTTCTTCTCCTTATTTTTGAGTTTTTCAGTGTAGGAAGTGATTTCGAATTTCGGGACAAAATTTTATTTAAGGAGGGTAGATTGTAAAACCCCATCCCCAAATTTATTGTGAATTTTACATTTCCCCTAAAGGTTTACACCATTTTACATTTTGGTCCTTTTATCCTTAACCAATCCAGATCCTTTTTAGATTTTCTCTCCTCTCTTTAGTTGCCATGCCGCAGCTCCATAACCCTTTCCCTTCTTCTCTCTTTCCCCCACCCTGAGACTCTCTCTCTTAGCTCTTTATTTCTCACTCCCGAACCTCTCTCCTTTTCCCTTTCCCGATCGACGCAGCACCACCCTCATACCCAGAGACACCCGATGACATCGTAGCAGCAGCACCACCCTCTCAGACTTTCTATCCCTCTTCCTCCATCTTTATGGAACCCCGGGACACCCAAAGGGAACCCAAAACCTAAGTCCGGCGAACCATGGGTATGCGAGCCCAAATCTGGCCACCTCCGATTTTTTCTCAACGAAACAAAGGTAACAAACTTCTTCACCTCTCTTGTGTCCTTATGTTCGTAAGTAGATTGGAAGGTAGATCGGCAAAATGGCGTCGACTGGAGCTTGGAAGGCTTCAGCCTTCTTCCCCGATGAGGAAAGGGCCTTCAAGCCCAAACTAAGGAGACCAGGCTTTCGAGCCGTGACCAACATCAGGCATTTGGCCCGCTAAATCCCCAAATCCAACCTTTTTTATATTTTGTTTTATTTATTTTCTAAAACCAAACCTTAGGGCCGCGTAGATATGGGGCTTTCGGGCCGTTGCTTTTAAGCCCAACCCAGTGAAACCCTTTTTAAAACCTTAAGACCTAAGGCCTTCGAGTTGTATAGAACCTGGGCCTTTTGCCCATGGAACTTAAGCCCAGCCTGTCAAAGCCCAGAGCCAAAACCCTATTGGATCCAGGCCTTTGGGTCATGGATCCGGTCCACTAACCCTAGGCCCAACCCGAACCAAACCCAGGCATGTTAGCCCGGTTTGTCCCGACCCGAACCTATTGACCATTGACTTTTGGGTTCTCTAGGCTAATTTCAATGTTCTGGACCCGTTTATGACGTCTGTTTTCCCAAATTCAATTGTTTGAATAGAGCTTTATTAATTGTACCCTTTATGTGCTTAGGTGCATATATTGTGGCGATTCCGTCTTCGCTAGTTTGCATGGCTCTTTGGCGGCAAAGTATCTATGAGTGGACCCTTTCTAAAATGCATGTTTTAATAGTAGAAATGCATACATGAAAAACATGATTTAATGATCACGTTTCAAATAACGTTGTATGAGTAAATTGGATTTACCTTATATGATTATCATGCTTACTTAGAATATTTTGGAATACCATATTTTGTATCGAACCCATGTTCTTTCTAGGATATTTGATGGATGATGATATACTATTTAGAACATGTTTTTGCACACTTCTTTATAGTATAGATGATGGATGACTTTGTACTATGAAGATGTTTTTGAGATATATATACCTATGTTTGGAAAGACAATATTCAATATTTTGTGTGCATCTAGTTGTCACTATTCTGCCTCTGGGCAATGATATTATATTGGCCTTCAGGTCGGGTGATGTAGGGGCTTTCAGGTCGATTGAAGATATTATATTGACCTTCGGGTTGGGTGTTGCGGGGGCCTCTGGGTCGATTGAAAAATATTATATTGGCCTTCGGGTCGGGTGATGTGGGGGCCTTGGGTCGATTGAAAATTTATATAATAGGCCTTCGGGTCGGGTGATGGAGGGGCTTTTGGGTCGATTATGATACCATTAGTTAGCACACTTTATACGAGCTACATTTTGAAAGGTTTTATGGCATGCTAGGGTTTTCAGAAAAACCTACTACATATTGTGCTATTGTTTTCGTAAAGCTTTGGGGGTTAGTATGTTGATAACTATTTTAATATTATATATATCAACTTGGTATACTCATGTTTGTTTTGTGCCCCTTCAGGACTTAGAATCAAGGCGTATAATCCCAGCGTCAAGGCACTTCCGCATCGACATCTTCGAGTCATCTCGGTGTATGACCCATTCTTTGTTCTTTCAACTTTATATTAATTCTTTCTAATGTATAGAATTAGTTGTATGCTTTAAACACATTCCTCAATTGCATGTTAACTCGTTATATTTAAATTTATAAGTCTTATTTATTTCCTGTTCTCAGCATTTGCATTTAATAAGTGACTTTCGTCACCCTCGGGTGTCGGCCAACACGTGACCATTCCAATGTCCCACAGACATTGGGATCAGGGTATGTCAACCACCTAGTAACAACCCTGACAGCGACCCTCGACGAGCCTACTGCCCATGGTGAGTAAGCCACCTCGTAACAACAGGCCCAAGCTAGTGCCACAAGACAACCAGCCCAGATTCAATGGGCCCAATCAGCTGTGGCAATTGAAGCAGCCTACACCTCGCGGGTCCAAGGCCGACGCGAGCCCAGTGCAACCCAAGGCCAAGCTGCATTACTCCAACCCACACGGGCCCAAGCCCAAGGCTAGCAGGCCTGAGCCGGGACTCGGCGCAACCCCAATTTGTTTTCGAGTCGAGCCTTGGCCCAGCACCCACGTAGGCTATATGCAGAGCAGCGCACTCCCGTGGCCTTCTAAGCAATCCAAATATCTCGCCAGGAGTCCACTACACTTTTAGCACCTATAAAGAAACCTACCATCTAAGCCCTTCCATCTCGCATAGCGAACAACATTTATCCTGACAAGTCATGGAGTTGACAAGTGCCCTCACCCAACAGATGACCTTGGTGAATCAGCTTTTGCAACATACCTAGATGTAGCGTGCCTCAGACAAAGTGTCTCAAAGCAAGACAAGGGCAGACAATGAACCTCTCCAGCAGTGCCCTGGCAAGCAGCCACTTAACCAACCACTATCCAAGGGTTCTGGTCGTTTACGCTTCTGCTTGGGTCTTCGGAATAGCGTATACATCTTGGCCGAATTAGAACTATACTCGGATTTGGATTCTTCGTCCTAGTCCTACCAGGGCTCGGCCAATCCTACTCCTACTAGGACTTTGAACCAAACTCTTTATCAGGCCACCTTCACTTCTCAAATCTCAGCGTCCTCACTCCATTGAGACTCCTTATCATACTAGGACTTCGACCGATCCGCTCTTATCCAAATCACTCCTTCTTGCAATAGGACTCGATTGCCCTAACTTAGCGGCTTATGACCATTAGACAACCTATAATACATTTGGAAAAGCTTTGGGCCGAACATAAACCTATGCTCGGCCCAATAATATTATTTTGGGCCCAAATAGTAATAGAATGTAATATTGGAGAAAATGTTGATTGTGATTTGATCTCTTAAAGATATCAATCCTATATAAGGTGTCTTATATTGGAAATAGGATTGATGGAATACTTAATTGAATATGATTATTATACTTGACATGGAGGCTAAGAAAGTAAGTTTAAATTTCCTTTATGGATGGAAGCCCTAACTTTTAGCATATATAAAAACACCAGACCCTATAAGCCCTAGAACACACAACATAATGCTTCCCATAGAGTAGTTGTATTTGGCTAGGTGTTTGTATCCTATTGCCATGCCCTTCACCCTCCTTGCTCGAGTACCATGATTACAATGGGAATCAAGTTTGCCACTCCTTTTGTGTTTTAATTGTATAACCTTATATGGCTAACGCGAGCACCACAGCCTGCTCCTCCTTCTAGCGAAAACCGCCGCACAGCCACCACTCCCCACTCCCTTGGCCAACAGCAGCAAGGGAACAAAAGGGGTTTCTTTCTCTCCCTTCTCCACTGACAGCAGCAAAAAAAGTAGCTCCTCCCGCGGTCAAAATCCAACTAAAATGGCATCACATACAGAAGATGAACAAAGCAATCTCCACTGTGATTTCAAGGACCGAAGCTGCTGGGTTGTTGTATATCTTTTGTAAAGATCCCATTAAATTTGGGATAACAAAAGAACAAAGAAAGCTACGGTAGAGAATGGAAAATAGAGAAGGAAAAGAAGAAAGAAAACATCTTGTTCATCACAGGGGCGTTGCAGCAAGCCTCAGTGTTCAAATCAAAAAAGAAAATGATGTCTTCCTACAGTTAGGAAGGTCCCAGCAAAAGCATAGTTAAAGTGTTGTTCACATAAGGTTCCAATCCCATACAGAAGATATGCCAATTCAAAACTTGGCCCCACAAATTGAAGGAAGACAAAGTGGGATACCCAATTTACTTTGGAGGGAAACATAAGCTAGTCCAAGCCATGCCCATATGCATCCCATCCATACCAAAATACAAGCAGAGTAGATGAAGAAGTGTGGTGATTTAAATCCAATCATGGCAAACAGCTCACAAGGATGTGGAGGTTGTACAAAGCTTCATCATCAACCTTATCAGAACCATCAGTCCCCGTTCAAGCAGAGCCTCAGCCACCAATATTGCCATTGCATAATCAATCCAACGAGCATATTTTTGCTTCAGCCCTTGTACGACGACGTGGGTTCAAACTCGGTTGGTGGCTTATCTAACAAAATCTATCATTTAACCAAAAAAAAGCAAAAACAAAAAAACAAAAAAACAAAAAAACAAAAAAACAAAAAAACAAAAACAAAAAACTGCAAGCAGTGTGGGGGAAGTTTGCTGCAGGGAAATCAAAGACCCCCTCATCCTTTCACACGGTTTATTCAAATGGGCAAACTCCTACGAAAGACTTCCAAATTATGGCAATGTAATCCTGTTTGGACTTAGCAAGTTGTGATAAAGGAGACGTTACATGTTGATAATATAATTCTATATAGTTTGAATACGTGGAAAAGTTAACATCCTATTTTTGTGGAAGCACATTCAGAATGCTTTGAAATAACCACTTAAGGTATTTTACCACTAATCCACTACTCCATTTAAAATGAGAATTGGTGCAACGGAACAATAACCATACTTCCACGATAGATGGAAGTTGGCTGCCATTGCCACTATAATGTAGGAATTCCTTAAGAAGAGGGTTCTATCACCATAAGAACATAAAGGCTTCAAGTGAGTAGAAGATTTCCTTTTGCTGCGATAATGATTGCTCCAAGTAAGTCTCTTTGCCTCAGAGATCGTGATCTAGACAGCATGCTGACATGATTTGGGTTAAGTCTTACAGGCAATACTTCAGCCTGGTCGTACAAATAAATCCTAGCAAAATTTGGAGTGCGACACGATCCATCGGAGGGATATTCATTTGCTTGTGCCCAATTACAAGTAAAATAGAAAAAAATATGGACGAAAAATACCATCCTATGGTTCCTCTCAAACTCAAGGCACCAAGCCAAGTTCAAATATCAAACTCAATCGGTGGTCTATCACCGCAAAGACATCCATTAATATGACTTGATGAAATGGCACAAAGCCGCATCAAATCTCAAATGGCACAAAGTCATGTCAAATCTCAAATGGCACAAAGTCATATCAAATCTGAATGCACGAAGCCATGTCAAGTCTCAAATGGTACAAAACCACATCAAGTCTCAAATGGAACAAAGCCACTTCAAATTCCAAATGGCACGAAGCCGCTCCAAGTGGTTTGTGCCTCTCCTACATGAGCTAAAACTGCACAAGGCATCAAATCCAAACAAATACATTTCGAACTACGCCGGGTTGATTCTGACAAGGATACATAGGCAGTCTAGTACCACATCATAGACACAACGGCAAAGCCCAAATGCAAAATTGAATCCCTGGTTTATTGTAGCCAAATTCACCCAAATCCAAATCAAATCCCTGGTTCATTCGACCAAATTCACTACAAATCCAAAATTGAATCCTTGGTTCATTCACCCAATTTCACCCAAATAAACCAAACACCAATTCCTTTTAGTGGGTCATTCACTCACCAAAAACCCAAAACTCAAATCAAAAGAACTATGAGTGACTTGATCCCTCAAAAGGGTACGTAGGCAATCTACGGCTCTACCTAGATGCCGTCGCAAAATCAAACAAACACCAAAATCCTCAAATTTTGTATTTTTCATGTTAGAATCAAAGGGTATTCCTTTCCAAAAAGAAGGGTCATAATTAATAGGCGCGTAGCCTAGAATGGGTCAAAATAAAATTAATAAAACTCCCTTCGAAAAAATGGGGGTGACATTGTTTCAAGTAAATTATTTGTTTACATACTATCTACAATTTTTACTCAACAAAACCGATGTGCAAGAAAACAGGCACACTACTTGACCATCCAAACTAGCACATATTTATAAGAAGCACAAACCTATACATGAAATCTCCTTGACCATTAGAAATGATAAAAGGACAAACCCAACAGAGTTAAAATCTAAAGGAACATGTAAGATGACATAGGAATCATTTCCTCTCCAACAATATGGAAAATCGACGGCAAACAACTTGGTGTTCGCATCGGGTATAATAATAGAAAATGTCAAAACGTTAGCAACTTGGTTTCGTGGTGTAGTTGGTTATCACGTCAGTCTAACACACTGAAGGTCTCCGGTTCGAACCCGGGCGAAGCCATTTGTTTAATTGTTTTTTTTCTTCCAGTCATTTTAACTAATGCATTTTACTTCTGCCTAGTGTTTTTAAATTTTTCACCAACTGGTTGAGGCAAACCTTGGGCATGCAAAGCACCAGTTTGTCAATTGCAGGAGGAGGTTTAGACCTTGTGCTTATTGTAACTTGTAAGTGGGTACGGTAACAAATTGGGTTCACCAATTTTCAGCTGGAATAGTACTACAACTCCAAGCTCTTATCTTCAATTAAGGTCTAATGGTAGATGATGAATTTCAGACCCTTATTCCACATGGCACATCATGTTGGAATAATAGGGTCTAATTGCTATATTAAATCAAATAGAAAATTAAGAAAAAATTCATGCAATTATATATCAAAATTAATGCATGCACATGAGTAACCAATGTTAATTGAACATGACATAATGGATTAGAAAAACATGGAAATACGGTCGAGGCAAGTGTTAGACACTTTGTCCTTAAGACAAGTTTACGCTGCATACAGTACTCATGGTTGATCGGCGGTTGTCTCCCAAGATACAACAACCACGCCCTTGTATTCCAAATCACAAGGCTCCATAAAACCACGATTGTGTTGAAAACTCTCTCATATGGACTCAATGAGACTCTCTAATATTTAGTGCACTATATGTATCATTAAAAGCTATTTATGTTTATAGGGGACTTTCCTACTTATAGAATTTGAGATACCTCTTTGGAAAGCATGTGACCATTCATGAAGGGTCAAAAGCTACAACTCTTCATTAGGATAGACACATATTTCTACCAAAATGCATCACTTCTAATTTCTATTCAATTAATTAATTTAATATAATAAAAATAATATTAAATTTTCCAACAATCCCTCACATGAATGAAAATTTGACTCAACACTACGCAAATGACAATGCAGACATTAGAGAGAGAATTTAGTAAGAAAAGTACAACTTCGGGATAAGTAGCTTTTGGCTTTGAACCTTCCATAGTAAATTACTATCGGATTTACTTGGCTAATCAGTGAACGCGATGTCTTGAATTGCTTAGCCGTTTGTGTAAACCAAGATAATAGTAATCACACAGTACAGTTCCAAACAACCCGTGGTTGCTTGGTTGTATTCATTTTGATCCTGAACAATTCTCAGTTCCCCATGAGTGCTTTTAGAGAATTAAGCCCTTCAGAAAATTCTCACAGCAACAGCCCCATTCCTCACTCAAGATAGGTGACTTCCCATTAAGAGTATCCTGCAATACCCCACTTGTTATTTCCAAGTATAAGAATCATTAAAAGCAAAGCTTATCCTAAACATACTACAGATAGCACTGTTTCATCATAGGACATGGGTAGGAGATTATGTCCGCAGTGCTCCCATTGAAACATCCACAATTCTGTTGTCCCCTTGAACCTAGATCTTGGGATCTCCAGTCAGCTAGGTTGGGTTGCCATTATGGTGATTCTTAAGACGTAGGCTTTTAACCCATTCCCCTCGATGATACAACTTACTCTCTAGTCAAACCTTTATTTGATTGGATCCACTAGGTTGGTGACTATCACTTATGTTGCGCACCTCCATTTATGAAATTATATTTCATCCGAGAGTAGTTGTTTTTAAAGTAATTCCTCCAAACATGTGTTTGAACTTGATAAGTAATTTGATAACACTCGAGTAAACTCCCCCACATTTAAGGTATTTGCTAGAAGATCTCCAACTTTTTAGTACCTCAAAATTGCAATCATAAGATATAATCGTTATCTGTTTCTAGAAGCAAATTACTTTTACATTCTTTTTAAGTATATTCCATTTTTCAAAATACCTAAGGCACCCCAACAATTATGTTACATTGTGGTTGCTTTTCTTTGTCATCAATAATTCATTCATCATACTTAAAAAAATAGAAAATTATAGATAAATTTCTCTCATCCATCTTCGTAGGCCATTAAGCCTCACTAGCCCTTCTAAGGAGATGTTGGCTACTTATTTTCCCTTAGCCCTATGAACTTACCGAGTCACTTATTTCCTTAATTAGGCATCTAATTATTTGACCAAACATGATCTAAAGTTTCTTCCCTTTGCAGGAATACTTCTTTTGCCGTCACATATGTTTGCAAATGATATTGCCACATGGGAATATTGACTCCAGGCGCAAACCAATGATCAATCCAAGTCTCCACTTCTTAACTATCCTAAAATTAAAGGATTTAAAGCACAGAATTGAGAAATTGAAGAACCCAGAGTCTCAAGGAAGGAGATGAAAAGATAAGCTCAGAATATTCAATCTTTCATTAACCGCCTAAATCTATTACATCAGCTATATATAGTTGCAAAATGTTAGCTTCCTAGCTACGCTATTACAAAGCTTACATTCTAAGCAACCAATACACAAATGACAAGTGTTCGAATATACAATAGACAAGTGGCAGTACCTAACTAATATTGAAATTCCCCCCAAGCTTAACTTGGGGACCAAAGATTAAGATTGGAGCCCAATCGAACAAAGTCTGGACTGAAAACCTTCGGTTAAGAGGTCTGCAGGTTGTTCCTTTGTTAAATATTAATCAAGACAATCCTTCGAAATTTTTAGTCTAAGCACGAGACTCGATTCTGCACAACGCGCGCCATAAATAAGCAACTAAAAATACGCAACAAAGAATTATGAAGGGAAAAAAAAAAAAAAAAAAAAGAGGCGGGGGGATGCAACACGAGGACTTCCCAGGAGGTCACACATCCTAGTACTACTCTCCTCCAAACTCGCTTAACTTCGGAGTTGTGATGGGATCCGGTGCACGTGAGTTGGTATGATCGCATTCCTTAGTCTCTGACTTGTAATTGCACATAACCGTTTCTTTGGCCATGACCCCGTAACCTTTATGCATGTGCAAATCACATCGGCTACGAACGTTTGCACGAAATTCAAAAATATTAATCAATGCCATCCTTCGAAATCAAAAAAAAAAAATAATAAAATAAAATAAAATAAAATTTGAATTAATTGTCTTTCTCATCTATTTCCTTCATCTCCCAAGGAATATTAATCAAGACGATCCCTCAAAATTCCAAAAATAGAATTAATACTCTTTCCCATTCATTTCTTCCATCTCCTAAGCACAACACTCAGTTTTGAACGACGCTAGCCACAAATCAGCAGCTAAAAATACGCAACAAAGAATTATGAAGAAAAAAGAAAAAAAGAAAAAAAAAAAAAAAAAAAAAAACAAGAGGCGGGGTGATGCAACACAAGGACTTCCCAGGAGGTCACCCATCCTAATACTACTGTCACCCAAACTCGCTTATCTTCGGAGTTCTGATGGGATCCAGTGCATGTGAGTTGGTATGATCGCATCCCTTAGTCTATGACTTGTAATTGTACATAATCGTTTCTTTGACCATGAGCCCGTAACCTTTATGCATGTGCAAATCACATCGGCTCTGAACGTTCGCACGAAATTCAAAAATATTAATCAAGACCATCCTTCGAAATTAAAAAAAAAAATTGAATTAATTGTCTTTCTCACCTATTTCTTTCATCTCCTAAGGAATATTAATCTAGATGATCCCTTGAAATTCCAAAAATAGAATTAATAGTCTTTCCCATTCCTTTCTTTCATTTCCTAAGCATGAGACTCGGTTCTGAACGACGCGTGCCACAAATAAACAGCTAAAAATACACAACAAAGAATTATAAAGCAAAAAAAAAAAAAAAAAAAAAAAGAGGTGGGGGAATGCAACACGAGGACTTCCCAAGTGGTCACCCATCCTAGTACTGCTCCCGCCCAAACTCGCTTAACTTCAGAGTTCTGATGGGATCTGGTGCATGTGAGTTAGTATGATCACATCCGCTAATCTATAACTTGTAATTGTACATAATCGTTGCCTTGGCCATGACCCCGTAACCTTTATGCATGTGCAAATCACATCGGCTCCGAACATTCGCACGAAATTCAAAAATATTAATCAACACCATACTTCAAAATTAAAAAAAAATAAAATTGTCTTTCTCATCTATTTCTTTCATCTCCGAAGGCCAATTAATAAAGACGATCCCTCGAAATTCTAAAAATAGAATTAATAGTCTTTCACATTCCTTTCCTTCATCTCCTAAGCACGAGACTCGGTTCTGAACGATACGTGCCACAAATAAGCAACTAAAAATATGCAACAAAGAATTATGAAGGAAAAAAAAAAAAGACGCGGCAGGATACAACACAAGGACTTCCCAGGATGTCACCCATCTTAGTACTACTCTCGCACAAACTTGCTTAACTTCGGAGTTCTCATTAGATCCGGTGCATGTGAGTTGGCATGATTGCATCCGTTAATCTATGACTTGTACTTGTACATAATCGTTGCCTTGGCCATGACCCCGTAACCTTTATGCATGTGCAAATCACATCGGCTCCGAACATTCGCATGAAATTCAAAATATTCATCAAGACCATCCTTCGAAATTAAAAACAAATTGATTGAATTGTCTTTCTCATCAATTTCTTTCATCTCCCAAGGCCAATTAATTAAGACGATTCCTCGAAATTCTAAAAATAGAATTAATAGTCTTTCACATTCCTTTCCTTCATCTCCTAAACACGAGACTCGATTCTGAACGATGCGCGCCACAAATAAGCAACTAAAAATACGCAAGAAAGAATTATGAAGAAAAAGAAAAAGAAAAAAAAAGGAGGCGGGGGGATGCAACATGAGGACTTCTCAGGAGGTCACCCATCCTAGTACTACTCTCGCACACAGTTGCTTAACTTCGGAGTTCTTATGGGATCCGGTGCATGTGAGTTGGTATGATCACATCGCTTAGTCTATGACTTGTAATTGTACATAATCGTTTCTTTTGGCCATGACCCCATAACCTTTATGCATGTGCAAATCACATCGGCTCCGAACATTCACACGAAATTCAAAAATATTGATCAAGACCATCCTTAGAAATTAAAAAAAAAAATCAAATTAACTATCTTTCTCATCTATTTCTTTCATCTCCCGAGGAATATTAACCAAGATGATCCCTCGAAATTCCAAAAATAGAATTAATAGTCTTTCCCATTCCTTTCCTTCATCTCCTAAGCATGAGACTCGGTTCTGAACGATGCGCGCCACAAATAAGCAACTAAAAATACGCAACAAAGAATAATGAAGGAAAAAAAACAGACGAAGGTGGATGCAACCATAGGACTTCCCAAGAGGTCACCCATTCTAGTACTACTCTCGCACAAACCCGCTTAACTTCGGAGTTCTGATGGGATCTGGTGCATATGATTTGGTATGATCGCATCCGTTAGTCTATGACTTGTAGTTGTACAAAATCGTTTCTTTGGCCATGACCCCGTAACCTTTATGCATGTGCAAATAACATCGGTTCCGAATGTTCGCACGAAATTGAAAAATATTGATCAAGGCCATCCTTCGAAATTAAAAAAAAAAGTTGAACTAATTGTCTTTCTCATCTATTTCTTTCTCTGCCAAGGAATATTAATCAAGACGATCCCTCAAAATTCAAAAAATTGAATTAATAGTCTTTCCCATTCCTTTCCATCATCTTTTAAGCATGAGGCTCAGTTCTGAACGATGCGCGCCACAAATAAGCGACTAAAAATACGCAACAAAGAGTAATGAAAAAAAAATAAATAAATAAAAGAGGTGGGGGGACGCAACACGGGGACTGCCCAGGAGGTCACCCATCCTAGTACTACAATCACTTGAACTCGTTTATCTTCGGAGTTCTGATGGGATCCGGCGCATGTGAGTTGCTATGAATGCATCCGTTAGTCTATGACTTGTAATCGTATCTGTTAGTCTACAACTTGTAATTGTACATAATCGTTTTTTTGGCCATGGCCCCGTAACCTTACTCAAGTGCAAATCACATCGGCTTTGAACGTTCGGACGAAATAAAAAAATATTAATCAAGACCATCTGTCGAAATTAAAAAAAAAAATTGAATTAACTGTCTTTCTGATCTACTTTTTCATCTCCCAAGGAATATTAGTCAGACGATCCCTTATAATTCCAAAAACAGAATTAATAGTCTTTCCGATTCCTTTCTTTCATCTGCTAAGCATGAAACTCGATTCTGAAAGACGCGCGCCACAAATAAGCAACTAAAAATATGCAACAAAGAATTATGAAGGAAAAAAAAATAACGGAGGGGATGCAACACGAGGACTTCCCAAGAGGTCACCCATCCTACTACTACTCTCGCCCAAACTCTCTTAACTTCGGAATTCTGATGGGATCCGGTACATGTGAGTTGGTATGATCGTATCTGTTAGTCTATGACTTGTAATTGTACATAATCGTTTCTTTGGCCATTACCTCGTAACCTTACTTATGTGCAAATCACATCGGCTCTGAACGTTCACGCGAAATTCAAAAATATTAATCAAGACCATCCTTCGAAATTAAAAAACGAAAATTTGAATTAATTGTCTTTCTTATCTATTTCTTTCATCACCCAAGGAATATTAATCAGGATGATCCCTTGGAATTCCAAAAATAGAATTAATAGTCTTTCCCATTCCTTTCTTTCATCTCCTAAGCACGAGACTCGGTTCTGAACGACGCGCGCCACATTTAAGCAACTAAAAATACGCAACAAAATATTATGAAGAAAAAAAAAAAAAAAATAGCCGAAGGGATGCAACACGAGTAATTCCCAGGAGGTCACCCATCCTAGTACTACCTTCACCCAAACTTGCTGAACTTTGGAGTTCTGATGGGATTCGGTGCATGTGAGTTGGTATGATTGCATCCGTTAGTCTATGACTTGTAATTGTACATAATTGTTTCTTTCGCCATGACCCCGTAACCTTACTCATGTGCAAATCACATCGGCTCTGAATGTTTGCACGAAATTCAAAATTATTAATCAAGACCATCCTTCGAAATTAAAAAAAAAATTGAATTAATTTTCTTTCTCATCTATTTCTTTCATCTCCCAAGGAATATTAATCAAGATGATCCCTCGTTATTCTAAAAATAGAATTAATTGTCTTTCCCATTCCTTTCTTTCATCTCCTAAGCACGAGACTCGGTTCTGGATGACGCGCACCACAAATAAGCAACAAAATATACGCAACAAAGAATTATGAAGGAAAAAAAAAGAGCCGATAGGATGCAACACGAGGACTTCCTAAGAGGTCACCCATCCTAGTACTACTCTCGCCCAAACTTGCTTAACTTCGGAGTTCTGATGGGAACCGATGCATGTGAGTTGGTATGATCACATTCGTTAGTCTATGACTTGTAAATGTACATAATCGTTTCTTTGACCATGACCCTGTAGCCCTACTCATGTGCAAATCACATCGGCTCTGAACGTTCGCAAGAAATTAAAAAATAATAATCATGACCATCCTTCGAAATTAAAAAAAAAAAAAGTGATTGAATTAATTGTCTTTCTCATCTATTTCTTTCATCTCCCAAGGAATATTAATCAAGATGATCTCAGAATTCCAAAAATAGAATTAATAGTATTTCCCATTCCCTTTTTTCATCTCCTAAGCACGAGACTCGGTTCTGAACGACGTGTGGCACAAATAAGCAACTAAAAATATGCAACAAAGAATTATGAAGAAAAAAAAAAAGGCGAGGGGAAGCAACACGAGGACTTCCCATGGGGTCACCCATCCTATTACTACACCCGCCCAAACTCGCTTAACTTCGGAGTTCTGATGGGATCCGGTGCAAGTGAGTTGGTATGATCACATCCTTTAATCTATGACTTGTAATTGTACATAACGGTTTCTTTAGCCATGACCTTGTAACCTTACTCAAGTGTAAATCACATCGGCTCTGAACGTTCGCATGAAATTCAAAAGTATTAATCAAGACCATACTTTGAAATTAAAAAAAAAAAAAATTAATTGCCTTTCTCATCTATTTCTTTCATCTCCCGAGGAATATTAATCAGGATGATCCCTTGGAATTCCAAAAGTAGAATTAATAGTCTTTCCCATTCCTTTCTTTCATCCTCTAAGCACGAGACTTGATTCTGAACAACGCGCGCCACAAATAAGCAACTAAAAATACGCAACAAAGAATTATGAAGGAAAAAAAATAATGCGAAAGGATGCAACACGAGGAATTCCTAGGAGGTCACCCATCCTTGTACTACTCTCGCTCAAACTTACTTAACTTTAGAATTCTGATGGGATCCGGTGCATGTGAGTTGGTATAATCGTACCCGTTAATCTATGACTTCTAATTGTACATAATCGTTTGTTTGGCCAGGACCATGTAACCTTACTCAAGTGCAAATCACATCGGCTCTGAACGTTCGCACGAAATTCAAAAATATTAATCAAGACCATCCTGCGAAATTAAAAAAAAGAAAATTGAAATAATTGTCCTTCTCATCTCCCAATCTTTCATCTCCCAAGGAATATTAATCAAGATGATCCCTCGGAATTCCAAAAATAGAATTAATAGTCTTTCCCATTCTTTCTTTCATCTCCTAAGCACGACACTCGGTTTTGAACGACGCGCTGCATAAATAAGCAACTAAAAATACGCAACAAAGAATAATGAAGAAAAAAAAAGCCAAGGGGATGCAACACGAGGACTTCCCAGGAGGTCACCCATCCTAGTACTACTCTCGCCCAAACTCGCTAACTTCGAAGTTCTGATGGGATCCGGTGCATGTGAGTTGCTATGATCGCATCCCTTAGTCTATGACTTGTAATTGTACATAATCGTTTCTTCGGCCTTGACCCCGTAACCTTACTCATGTGCAAATCTCATCGGCTCTTAACGTTCCCACGAAATTCAAAAATATTAATCAAGACTATCCTTCGAAATTAAAAAAAAAATAAATTGAATTAATTGTCTTTCTCATCTATATCTTTCATCTCCCATGGATTATTACTCAAGATGATCCCTCGGAATTCCAAAAATAGAATTAATAGTCTTTCCCATTCTTTCTTTCATCTCCTAAGCACGACACTCAGTTTTGAACGACGCGCTGCATAAATAAGCAACTAAAAATATGCAACAAAGAATAATGAAGAAAAAAAAAGCCGATGGGATGCAACACGAGGACTTCCCAGGAGGTCACCCATCCTAGTACTACTCTCGCCCAAACTCGCTAACTTCGAAGTTCTGATGGGATCCGGTGCATGTGAGTTGCTATGATCGCATCCCTTAGTCTATGACTTGTAATTGTACATAATCGTTTCTTCGGCCTTGACCCCGAAACCTTACTCATGTGCAAATCTCATCGGCTCTAAACGTTCCCACGAAATTCAAAAATATTAATCAAGACTATCCTACGAAATTAAAAAAAAAATAAATTGAATTAATTGTCTTTCTCATCTATTTCTTTCATCTCCCATGGATTATTACTCAAGATGATCCCTCGGAATTCCAAAAATAGAATTAATAGTCCTTCCCATTCCTTTCTTTCATCTCCTAAGCACGAGACTCGGTTCTGAACGACTCGTGCCACAAATAACCAACTAAATATACGCAACAAAGAATTATGAAAGGAAAAAAAAAAAAAAAAAAGGCCGAGGGGATGCAACATGATGACTTCCCAGGAGGTCATCCGCCTAGTACTACTTTTGCCCAAACTAGCTTAACTTCGGAGTTCTGAGGGGATTCGGTGCATTTGAGTTGGTATGAACGCATCCGTTAGTCTATAACTTGCAATTGTATAAAATCGTTTCTTTGGCCATGACCCCGTAACCTTACTCATGTGCAAATCACATCGGCTCTTAACTTTCGCACCAAATTCAAAAATATTAAGCAAGACCATCCTTCGAAATTAAAAAAAAAAAAAAATTGAATTAATTTCCTTTCTCATCTATATCTTTCATCTCCCAAGGAATATTAATCAAGATGATCCCTCAGAATTCCAAGAATAGAATTAATATTCTTTCCCATTCCTTTCTTTCGTCTCCGACGCGCGAGACTCGGTTCTGAACTACGGATGCCACAAATAAGAAACTAAAAATACGCAACAAAGAATTATGAAGGAAAAAAAAAAAAGACGAGGGGATGCAACATGAGGACTTCCCAGGAGGTCACCTATCCTAGTACTACTCTTGCCCAAACTCCCTTAACTTCGAAGTTCTGATGGGATCCGGTGCATGTGAGTTGGTATGATCGTATTTGTTAGTCTACGACTTGTAATTGTACATAATCGTTTCTTTGGCCATGACCCCGTAACCTTACTCAAGTCCAAATCACATCGGCTCTGAACGTTTGGACGAAATTTAAAAATATTAATCAAGACCATCTGTTGAAATTTAAAAAAAAAAAAAATTGAATTAACTGTCTTTCTGATCTATTTTTTTATCTCCCAAGGAATATTAATCAGACGATCCCTCAAAATTCCAAAAATAGAATTAATAGTCTTTCCAATTCCTCTCTTTCATCTGCTAAGCACGAGACTCGATTCTGAACGACGCTTGCCACAAATAAGCAACTAAAAATACACAACAAAGAATTATGAAGAAAGAAAAAAAAACAAACGGAGGGTATGCAACATGAGGACTTCCCAGGAGGTCACCCATCCTAGTACTACTCTTGCCCAAACTCTCTTAACTATGGAATTCTGATGGGATCTGGTACATGTGAGTTGGTATCATCGTATCCATTAGTCTATGACTTGTAATTGTACATAATCGTTTCTTTGGCCATTACCCCGTAACCTTACTTATGTGCAAATCACGTCAGCTCTGAACGTTTGCACGAAATTCAAAAATATTAATCAAGACCATCCTTCGAAATTTAAAAAAAAAAATTGAATTAATTGTCTTTCTTATCTATTTCTTTCATCTCCCAAGGAATATTAATCAGGATGATCCCTTGGAATTCCAAAAATAGAATCAATAGTCTTTCCCATTCCTTTGTTTCATCTCCTAAGCACGAGACTCGGTTCTGAACGACGCACGCCACATTTAAGCAACTAAAAATACGCAACAAAATATTATGAAGAAAATAAAAAAATAAAAAAAAAAGAGCCGAGGGGATGCAACACGAGTACTTCCCAGGAAGTCACCAATCCTACTACTACCCTCACCCAAACTTGCTTAACTTTGGCGTTCTGATAGGATCCGGTGCATGTGAATTGGTATGATCGCATCCGTTAGTCTATGACTTGTAATTGTACATAATCGTTTCTTTGGCCATGACCCCGTAACCTTACTCATGTGCAAATCGCATCGGCTCTGAACGTTCGCACAAAATTCAAAAATATTAATCAAAACCATCCTTGAAAATTAAAAAAAAATATTGAATTAATTGTCTTTCTCATCTATTTATTTCATCTTCCAAGGAATATTAATCAAGATGATCCATCGGAATTCCAAAAATAGAATTAATAGTCTTTCCCATTCATTTCTTTCTTATCCTAAGCACGAGACTCGGTTTTGAACGACGCGTGCCACAAATAAGCAACTAAAAATACGCAACAAAGAATTATGAAGAAAAAAAAAGAGCCGAGGGGATGCAAGACGAGGACTTCCCAGGAAGTCACCGATCCTAGTGCTACTATCGCCCAAACTCGCTTAACTTTGGAGTTCTGATGGGATTTGGTGCATATGAGTTGGTATGATCACATCCGTTAGCCTATGACTTGTAATTGTACATAATCATTTCTTTGGCCATGACCTCGTAACCTTACTCATGTGCACATCACGTCGGCTCTGAACGTTCGCACGAAATTCAAAAATATTAATCAAGACCATCCTTCGAAATTAAGAAAAAAATATTGAATTAATTGTCTTTCTCAACTATTTGTTTCATCTCCCAAGGAATGTTAATCAAGATGATCCCTCGGAATTTCTAAAATAGAATTAATAGTCTTTCCCATTCCTTTATTTCATCTCCTAAGCACGAGACTTGGTTCTGAACGACGCACACCACAAATAAGCAACTAAAAATACACAACAAAGAATTATGAAGAAAAATAAAATAAAAAAAGGGCTGAGGAGATGCAACATGAGGACTTCCCAGGAGGTCACCCATCCTAATACTACTCTTCCCTAAACACGCTTAACTTCGGAGTTTTGATGGGATCCGTTGCATGTGAGTTTCTATGATCGCATCTATTAGTCAATGACTTGTAATTGTACATAATCGTTTCTTTGGCCTTGACCCCGAAACCTTACTCATGTGCAAATCATGTCAGCTCTGAACGTTCGCACGAAATTCAAAAATATTAATCAAGACCATTCTTTGAAATTAAAAAAAAAAAAAAAATACTGAATTCATTGTCTTTCTCGTCTATCTCTTTCATCTCCCAAGGAATATTAATCAAGATGATCCCTTAGAATTCCACAAATAGAATTAATAGTGTTTCCCATTTGTTTCTTTCATCTCCTAAGCACGAGACTCGGTTCTGAACGACGCGCGCCACAAATAAGCAATAAAAATACGCAACAAAGAATTATGAAGGAAAAAAAAAAAGCCGAAGGGATACAACACAAGGACTTCCCAGGAGGTCACCTATCCTATTACTACTCTCATCCAAACTCGCTTAACTTTGGAGTTCTGGTGAGATCCGATGCATGTGAGTTGGTATGATCCCATCCGTTAGTCCATCACTTGTAATTGTAAATAATCGTTTCTTTGGCCAGGACCCCGTAACCTTACTCATGTGCAAATCACATCGGCTCTGAACGTTCGCACGAAATTCAAAAATATTAATCAAGTTCTTCCTTCGAAATTAAAAAAAAAAATTGAATTAATTGTCTTTCTCATCTATTTCTTTCATCTCCCAAGGAATATTAATCAAGATGATCCCTCAGAATTCCAAAAATAGAATTAATAGTCCTTCCCGTTCCTTTCATTCATCCCCGAAGCACGAGATTCAGTTCTAAACGACGCGCGCCACAAATAAGCAACTAAAAATACGCAACAAAGATTTATGAAGAAAAAAATTTGTTGGCTATCTTTGATCTTTCATCTTCCCGCAAAGTACTGCAAAGCTGAGATATCTTTGATCTTGTCGATTTATTGACAAATTGTTGGCTATCTTTTCGGTTATAGTGGTTTTCCTTATATGTCGACCCATGAAAGTTAATTTAGGTTGGGTTGTTGACAATGAATAATGTTTCTGACAATTGAACTATTGTCTCACCTTACCTTTGCTTTACACCTTCCGATGACTTTGATCATTTTGGAAATCCATGATTACGTGTTCTTTAGGTGTTTTGACTATGTAGATGCAGTATGATGGAGTATCACTTATATTTCCCAATGATTAGAATCGTTCGAAATGAACCATCTATACATGACTTGGAGTTAACAGTCATCATCTTTATTCGAAAGCTGGATGACACTGATCTGTGGAGAAATGTGTTCAAAATCTTCACCAACCTCACAAATTTCTCGAGTACCCTTTCGATGGGAAAGTGCAAAATTTCTGGCAACGATGAATGGAAGAACTAAACCACTGTTTACAATTGCACTATCGTGTATTATTCCGATTGTGCAAATGTATTTACTGTCACAGCAACAAAAGACAGATCTATTCTTGAATGTCTTTAGTTGTCTTATCCCATTCTAATCGGAATTTGCGAGTATCGATTTGATGATACTTACAAATGATCAAGAATTGTTCAAGTCATTATAATCACTTCTTATGTCTGAGTAGAGATAGGAAAATATCGCCATACGCTCCTAGTACGAGTTTCTTGTATATGTGGAGATTTTGGTGATGTATGGTGATTATCGATTGATGTGACAAGTCAATTCACTTTCTATTGGTTCAAAAGGACAACATTTTCACCTCTTGGTGTTGGAAGATATTCTAGTTAACCTTGGGACAATTACTTTTGGTCCCTGTTAGCACTAATATTTTCAAACGTACTGGTGTTCATGCTGGATCTTCAAGTGGAAGACCGACTCGCGATAAAGTCCTTTTTGAATGTAGATCTTTAGCAAGGTCTTTTTCCAGCCTTAGAACTTTATTACCAAATGCCAATTCCCAGACTTTCCTTTCAATGTTGTACTCATCATTTGGGTGAGTATAAGCTTGCGACTATGAGTTGTCATATCCTAGGAGTAGCTGAACTCCCAAAAGCAATAACAAATCCTCCTTAAATCAATGAACTACTTCACTTGACTAGTTCCTTCCCAATCCATGAAAGTTTACTACTCGAACGGGCTCTAACCCATAATCAGCCTACGGTGACACTACTAATTAACGATGCTATCCGATATCCAGAGACTATTGACCAGCATTCGGTGGTATGATTTCTGATACCGGACACATGTGCTAGTATCTGGGAGTGATACTTTTATTCCAGAATGCCGGTTCACAGTTTTAGGGTAACAAACAATATTAAAATATCCTAAGCGTATTAATTAGCGGCGCCATTGATAAACTGATCAACAGTGGCTACTTGAGCCTAATAGACAAGGATCATGGAAGCTTAGGAACAAGCTTTGTATTAGGATAGTAAACTCATGGTTGTTTTTACCTTATCACCTACCTAGGTAAACGAAACCTCTTCAACTAGCCACCTCTTGATCACTTCCACAGGTAGATAGTAGAATCAAAATACAGGATAATATCTCACTGTTAGAGTGATTTGAGTGTCAAGGAAACTGTGAAGACCTTTTAATTCGTGTCGTGGAGTTGATTAGTAGTATTGTACGTTTCGATGACGTATACCTTTGGCGTCATATTCCAAAATCTTAGTTGGGATATCACCAAATTGTGAAGTGAGGTACATCATCGACCCACTTCCTAGTATTACACCAATTTTCCTTGCTTCATATTGAACGTTTCTGACGTCATTTAGAAACTCGGTTACAAAGTTTACCAATTAGGAATTTACCCAACCAGGGACTAAACACTTTATCTTAGGAACCTCAAATTTATCCATAAAACGAAAGGTTGAACCTTAGAGTCATACCTAGACTTCAACAACTCAGTCGGTTGACGACTAAAACCGTTAGTCCTACTTCGAGTTTTCTCCGATTAATTTTTGGAAACCGAGAGTTCTTTCATAGCCTGATGAAATTCAGAGTAGTCTTACCAACGACTCTCTCCTCAAATTCAACCTTATACCATTCTCTCGAGTAATCATTGTTAAGTTAGTATTTTGTTGGAAGATGTGACCTTAGTAAACGATATTCTTATCTTTTTCCAAAAAGGGTTTAGCGAAATTTTGTTGGAAGATGTGACCTCAGTAAACGATATTCTTATCTTTTTCCAAAAAGGGTTTAGCGAAAGAAGGTTGAAATTCTTGCAAAGTACTGCGAAGCTAAGATATCTTTGATCTTGTCAATTTATCGATAAATTCTTGGCTATCTTTTCGGCTATAGTGTTTTTCCTTACTTGTCGACCCAGGGAAGTTAATTTAGGTTGGGTTGTTGACAATGAATAAAGTTTCTGACAACTGAACTGTTGTCTCACCTTACCTTTGCTTTACACCTTCCGATGACTTTGATCATTTTGGAAATCCATGATTACGTGTTCTTTTGGTGTTTTGACTGTGTAGATGCAGTATGATGGAGTATCACTTATATTTCCCAATGATTAGAATCGTTTGAAACGAAGCATCTATACATGACTTGGAGTCAACAATCATCATTTTTATTCGAAAGCTAGATGACACTTATCCATGGAGAAACGTGTTCAAAATCTTCACCAACCTCACAAATTTCTCGAGTACCCTTTCACTGGGAAAGAGTTAAACTTCTGACAACGATGAATGGAAGAACTAAACCGCTGCCTACGATTGCACTATTGTGTATTATCCCAGTTGTGCAAACGTATTTACTGCTACAGCAACAAAAGACATATCTATTCTTGAATGTCTTTAGTTGTCTTATCCCATTCTAATCGGGATTTGCAAGTATCGATTTGACGATACTTACAAATGATCAAGAATTGTTCAAGTCGTTATAATCACTTCTTATGTCTGAGTAGAGATAGGAAAATATTGCCATACGCTCCTAGTATGAGTTTCTTGCATATATGGAGACTTTGGTGATGTATGGTGATTATCGATTGATGTGACAAGTCAATTCGTTTTCTATTGGTTCAAAAGGACAACACTTTCACCTCTTGGTGCTGGAAGGTATTCTAGTTAACCTTGGGTACGTGTTTACCCTACTATTGCCTTGAAGCGGAAGCACTATCTAGAAGAACTGTAGACGTTGGAAGTGCAGTCATGACCATTAATTACTTAATCACGCAGTAAACGCTAGGTTGAATGAATCTTTATTGTGGTGATTGAATATCTCGTAAACTACCGTTGTAGTTGATGCTATAAATCCAATCTAGTTATCTCGTGCTCTAGATTTGATGGACTTGCTTTGATCCTCAAATTCTCGAGTATTCTTCTAGGCTTCTCAATGTAGTTACTTTCTCACTAAGTTCGAGAGAATTCACTATGAATTTCTTGCTAAGGCGTTGCAAACTACGTTGGCTCGACTACATGACAGGTATGTCACTATTATATCTTATCAGGATACATGTTTTATTTCCAAGTGTTTGGGAAACCTTCTTGAAGGTCACGTGTAGTAAATTGTAATTGACTATATATTTCCCTCATGCTAACAACCAGTCTAAACGGACTATCTAGACTTTCTTGGTGTGTTATGTTTATTTGCTTTATAGTTGTAGCATGATCGTATTTGATACTTATCTTCACTAGAAATGCTTGTAACTATAGTTACAAAATTGTTGGTCTTTGTTGTGACGCTATGGAGATTTGGAATGGAGATTCTTTGCTTAGCACTTGCTTGACTGAGGATTTTTACAAACAAGTGTTCAATTGTGAGAGTGCACATTATAGAAATGTTATCTTATTGTTGTTGTTATCTAAGGGGGGTAAGTGCGTGAGCACGGTAGAGACTTTATCCGATGTTGTTTGTGTATTTCCCAATGAGGGGCATGATGGTAATATTGGACCCTCGGGAATTTGTTACTTGCTTATCATGACAACAGTGAGTGGTCGATATCGCGGACTGCAGACCGTAATATCATGGACTTATTCGTTGGATTAGTTAACCAAGTAAATAGGTAGATTCTTTTACGTTAGTGCTTACTTAGAACTTATGTGTTTGTTGTATTTACCTATTTATTACTTGGGCTCGACCCATGGATATTATGTACTTACTTCCAGAGTACGCAACACTCAGGAACGTAGTTGAAAATGTTATTTTCAGTTTTAAGTATTAGTACAACTACTCTAACCTTATGTTGCTAATTATGTGTATTTTTTTACTTGACGTTAGTACATACAAATATTTTTGACTCTTTGTTTTTGAGAAAACTATTATATTACAGTATTGTATTGGAGAAGAAAGAGAGTATGAATTGGAGGCATGAACAAGGAATAATGCACTCTGAATCGCGACGGAGCGGCATTTTCCCTTTTTGTACAACCACTCTAACTTGATTTCTTCATTAGTACATATATTTTATTCTTCCCTATCTTTGAGTTTTGTGTATCAAATGATTTTAAATTTCCGAGATGAAATTTTCTTAAGGGGGGTAGATTGTGACAAACCGCCTCTAATTTTACGTTTTTATTAATTTTAAAAGCGTGAATTTACAAAAATGCCCTAGAGGTAAGGACTTTGACTTTCGTTGACCATCGTCTAGAGGGGCGTAGGACTTATCCTTCTAGCGTATTCTCGTAGTACTCGTTGGTACAAATGCATAGGCGAAAGCCGTTTGTGAGTCCGGATTATAACGGTATAGTTACAGACGTTTGAAATTGGTTATTCAAAGTTTAGTTTTAATTAAATTAAATTCCCACCTTGTGGGACAAGGCCCAATCAGCCTTCAGATAAGGGAATGGTGGACCAATTAAATTAAAGGGACAAGGAACCAGTTAGAAGAAAGGGAGAGGGCAGCAACCAATCAGGAAAAAGAAGGATTTCTCCCTTCCATTCCTGTCAACCTTTCAACCCGTGCAACCCGTGCAACCCAGTTGAACCTCCCATTTTCCAAGGCCAATTTCGGCCAACTCCGGTGGAGTTTTTTGACGCCACCACCACCATATTGAAGCTTTCATTCCCCTCTACAAAACCCACCCAAGAACCACCTTGATTGACCACGATATATGGCGGTTTGAGGCCACGAAAGTCGACGAAAATCAACAGTGCTCTGGCCACTCTTTTCAATGTTCCAGCGAATCGGCAAAGCAATGGCCGATGCCACCACTTGGGCTTTGTAGCCCATCATCCCTGGAGCAAATCCCAACCAACCTTGACCTCGTTGGACCACCGTAGACGACGAATCGACACTGGGAAGCTTTAGGCACCCGCCGACTTTGTGGCAAAATTGACCATCTTCCGTCCACTTTTGGACTTTGTGGTAGGTATGAAAGTTGTTCCTCTCTTTAAGATCTTCATTTTTGTAAAATTTGAGAATTTTTAGAAATAGTGAAATTTTTCTGGAGATCCGTGGCTGCTAGCCATCGCATGCGGCGGCGCGTAGCGATGGCGTGGGCCGAGACCCCACCTGACCATCTTAGGCTAATTTGGATGCTCTAATTCTATATTTGACATCCGTTTAGTGAAATTGCGATGTTTTAATGTAGTTTCATAGTTGACCACCTAGTTAGCCGTCATGGGGTCCTTGCATGAATTGACGATCCGACTATTGGATTGTCACCAAACCTTAGTACCTTATAGTACGTAATATTTGAGGACCATAGGAACTTACAGATTGGAAATCCGAGGTATGGATCTTCCAGATCAAATTAAGTAGTGTTGTGGACCCTACCGTCGACCTTTGATCGACGGTTTACTTTTAGTTAATGGGTTTCAAATCATTCTAGAACGTCCTTAAGGATGTGTTTTACGTGAGTTGCGTGTTCTATCGATAAGAATTATGAGACAAGATTTGATAATTGTTCTAGGCGACGATCGTTCGTGATGCCTTGATATTTCGTGCAAGGAGTTGTAGTGCGAACTCCAGGTGAGTGGGCAGTTTATTTGTATATATGGATTATAGTTTCCATAAAATGCATTTAGATGATTTATGCCTTTTATGCCAATTTTAGTTTAATTTGGTAAATGTGCTTTGTGTTTGGAATTATAAAATGGTTATGGCATGTTTATACGTATATTTACCTGCTTATAATTATGGTATTGTGGTAGAATACTAAAATGATTCTACAGGACGAGCAGGTAAATTCAGGTGAGTTCAGCATTGATTTGAATTATGTAGCATACATATATTCATATAATTAGCTCATCATTACTACACCCAGGTGTTAGTGCTCCTGCCTAGGGCCAGGCCAACCTTCACATGTATGTTCACCTCCCGCACCGTATGCTCGTCTTGGATCCAAGTTAGGTGCTAGCCTGTCGTATAGGTCACATAAGATGACTCCGACTTGTAGGTGATTGCGCTTAGCGCAAGCTTCACATGATTGTAGCACTAGAGCGTATGTTATTATTACGTGTCGCATTAGGTGACTTCGATTTGTGTGATAGTATAGATTGATGAGCCATAGATGCAGTTGTACAGGTTACTTTAAGTGACTCCGACTCATGTGCTAGTATATTGTTGAATTATTCCTGTTGTGGCATATTTTTGATATATATTGTTAGAATACATTAAATCTTCATACTTATACATAGTATGATTTTTTTTAAGAAAACTATACTTGTTTTATGGCGAGGGGTTAGTATATTAAAAAATAAAGGTTTTCTTTCAAACGTTGTTTTGCTAACCCACTCAACTTTGTTTTTCGCCCCTCCAGGTTTAGTAGCTGGGCTTACGTGTAAACGAGGGTTCTGGCAAATCTCAGGAGATGGTTATCTTCAGTGGTATAACCCTCACCCTAATTACTGTACTGTTCTTATGCTTTACCATCACGTGTGAAATGGGTGCAATTCTGCTCATTCGCGCACTCTTTTGTTTATGCACTTTTAGGTTTAAATTTATTCACATTCTTTTTTCACTACACTACACTTTATGACTTCGTCACCCTCCAGGTGTTGGCCAACACAACTCGATTTTGGAGTCCAAGTGGACTTTCCGAGTCAGGGTGTGTCAATTATGCTTTCTAATTTTTTGGGTCAAATTATGTTTTTAATTTTCATTATTTATTGATTTAAGTATTTTCTTTAACGAGTAGCGAATTGGTTCATATTACCTGCTAATATTAATGGGTTGATTTCAGGTCGAGTCATATTACCTGTTTACTTTAACGGATGTTACAAAACACGAACTGTTAAGATATCGAGCACGTCATGAAAAAACACGAACATGAAAAACACAAAACGTATGTTAGGTCTACACACAAGGAAGCCCAATAACATGCAACCCACAAAACAACATATGGACTCTCAAAACAGCAACAAAGAGAGAGCCCAAAATAGAGAAACACACACAAAAAAAGCCCTAGCAGCCCGACTCCACCCCACCGCCAAATAACTTGGCGTCAACCACAAGCCAACCCTCCTGCATGCGCTAGAGATGAAGCCGAACCAAGCCACAAAAGCCAAAAAGGAGTAGATACCGTCGTCCTCCATCAAACACCACACGGATCGAAACTGCAACCACTAAGAGAAAGAACCAATGGGAAAATATATCCCATAGGCAATAAGGCCGAGATTGACACAGACATAGGCGGAGATGTGAACACGCGAATAGAAATTAGACCCAGAACTTTACACACCCTACAGTCAAGCCACGAAACACGGCAACTAAGGAAAGATTGCAGATCGAAACAATTGCGGAATCGAGAAAGGGCGATACCAAATGGTAGTAAAATTGTTAGACCCACGAAATTTGCTATAGAATTGCTAGTAAAATTGAATGATAAGAAATTTTAGATACAAATATAAGTTCATGTGTTTTCCTAGTTCAAAAGAACGCCTAATTAGATTAATAGTCTCGTGGTAATAGAGTAGTTGGAAGATAGCTCATGTGGTAAAAAAAACTAGGTTTTTAAACCCCTGTGGTAAAGTCTGTTAGAATTTATGCTCAAAATTGAAAATTCCGTCAATTTTCTATTAATTATTAGAAAAAGTTGACGAAATTTTTAATTTTGGGCATAAATCCTAACAAACTTTACTGCAGAGGCGTAAATTCTAGTTTTTTTACCACATGAGCTAGCTTCCAACTATCCTATAATCATGGAACTATTAATCTAATTAAGCCTTCAAACCAAATACTGTCATCTCTTCTGAAAAACAATTGTTTTTGCACCGAGTTTTTTATGATAAAAAAAAAGGAAAATAAGGAAAAAATAAAGGAAAATGGCCTGTGGTTTATGAAACAAAGACAATTTGGTGCCGTATAAGAGCAACTCCAACGTGTGAAACCTCCCCCCAGACAATACACTATGCTATCTATCTGGTGAACAGTAACTGCCCTTAATGAACAGTAATCGCCTTTTGCATCTTCACCGTTGCACTTCAATAGCCCTGGCAATAGGCAATAAAATATTAGTATATTTTTATTTATAAAATAATACAAAATAATTTTAATTGTAATTTCGGATAAGATTTTTAATCGTTCTCGTTGCGCCACATGTCATTATCCGAAGTATTATTAAATAATACAAAATAATTTTATTTATAATTTCGGATAAGATTTTTAATCGTTCTCGTTGTGCCACTTGTCATAAAATCCGAAAAAACAATTATTCAAGAAGCGATGAATTCGTACCTGCATCAGTACTCATTTTGTTGAAAAAAAAATGGATTGAAACTTTGAGAGAAAGAAAGGAATGTGATTGAAAGTAGTTGAGAAAATATGAAATTGTGGTGTAAGGTAGTTGATAATGAAAAGGTATTTATAGAAAAGTAAAAACAATTTGTTTTAAAAAAAATTCAGATTTTTTTTCGAATTTTTTACAATTTTTTTTTATTCAACTAATTAATCTATGCCGTTGGATATAAAAAAATTTGAATTCCAACACTCTAGATTGTGCCACGTGTCACAACGGTAACTTTTCTTAATTTTAAAACTATTTTTTCTTTTATTTTTTTTATTTGTAAAGCAGATTAATATCAACCGTCGATCTCAAATCGAACGGTTGATATTAAATAAGATTTTTTTTTTTTTTTTTTTTACCATTGAGATCGAACGGTCCAAGTTAAAGAGCCGTTGAGATCGAACAGACCATGGGAAGCCACGTGGCTTTCAACGGTAACATTTCAGTCTGAAAAGTGGGCTGACTTTTCTGAAAATATGTTAGGCGACGCGCCCCCACGCGTGAGCGGGATGCACGCGCCTGACAGAAAATAATAAAAAAGGGCCTGACACCAGGCTGACGTCAGCCTTGGTGTCACATCCACTCGAGCTCTCGGGCTGACAATTCTTCACATGCCCTAAGAGCAACTCCACCGTTGGAGCCCTCCCCCCAGGCTATTCACTATTCAATTTACCTGATGAACAGTAACTGCCCTTAATGAACAGTAATCGCCTTTTGCATCTCCACCATTACACTTCAATAGCCTTGGCAATAGGCAATAAAATATTAGTATTTTTTTATTTATAAAATAATATAAAATAATTTTAATTGTAATTTCGGATAAGATTTTTAATCGTTCTCGTTGCGCCACATGTCATTATCCGAAGTATTATTAAATAATACAAAATAATTTTATTTGTAATTTCGCATAAGATTTTTAATCGTTCTCGTTGTGCCACTTGTCATAAAATCTGAAAAGACAATTATTGGGAATGGATTTCTGATAAGATTTTTAATCATACTCGTTACGCCATGTGTCATTATCCGAAAATACAATTATTGGTGATGGATTTTTGATAAGATTATTAACCAATCACGTCGCGCCACATGTCATAATCTGTTTACAATCTTTAAGGATAGATTTCCATCAGATTTTTAACGAATGACGGCATGCCACATGGCATTATCTACAACCTAATCCTTTCTGAATCCTCCATATAATCCACCATCCATCCTCATAAATCTCACACTAATTTTCTCAAGATCTCTATCATTATTCATAGTTTCTGCTTCCTTCTTTACAAAAATCTGTATCATTATTCATAGTTTCTGCTTCTTTCTTACAATGTCTTCTTCTTCCTTAAGGATGATGTGGGAACTCGATCAGCAAGAGGAAGAATTGTTTAACCAATCATAAGGAATGTTCAATCACTAGGTGGCAAAAAATGAGAGGGAAGAGGATGAGGAGCGTAGAAGGAGCGATGACGAAATAAGAATGGACAGAGTCTCACATTCCCATCGAGTCATCCAAGCTGTGGCTCACATCACCAGGTCGCAACTGCATCTCATTACCCGTAGGCGAACTATGAGTAACTTCAACCCAGCTAGTACGTAACGCAACATCTTTAAAAAGCGACCAATTCGTACCTGCATCAGTAGTCATTTTGTTGAAAAAAAATGGATTGAAACTTTGAGAGAAAGAAAGGAATGTGATTGAAAGTAGTTGAGAAAATATGAAATTGTGGTGTAAGTGACACACCCCGACCGAGATCAGGGCGTGCTGGCCGTCACTCGAAGGTGACGTAGCCATGTGCGCGTGCGGAAGCTAATAAGAAGGTAATATAAAAGTACTAATAATTAAAAACTAACTAGCATACAAGGTACTAGTGTATGTGAGACACAATTCAGAGCAAATCTACAACAGTCCAAAAGGAAAAGATACGACATATTTACACCCGAAGGTGACCCTACAATGGTGAGTGTCTGTCAGAAATGCCGGGACGCCCTTTGGGATAAACCACCGAACCTGCTAGACCACTAGAACCTGGAGGGGCGCAAAAACAAAAGCGTGAGTGGGCAAAAACAAAGCTCTTTGAAAACTCTTTAGCAAAATACATTCTAACCCCTCGCCGTAAAACCTGTATACTTCCTAGAAAATGAACATATATACGTATGTATAGATATGTCAATCATGCTCCATGATATGCCATTCATGCTCACAATATGCCATTCATGCTTGAGAATATGCCACAATAGAATCTCATAATAAATGTAAGTGCTCAAGCGTAAATCACATCAATAACATACAATCTGACAGCCGGGAGTCACCTAACGTGACCTGTACGGCTGCAGATAGAGCTCCATTCTCAACTCAATATCTGAATCTGCACACGAGTCGGAACCACCTAACGTGGTCTGTACGACAGGCTGGTGTAATATATATATGTATGCTTTAGTGCTACGATCACGTGAAGCTGGGCGATAAATCGCGGGTCACCTACGAGTCGGAACCACCTAGTGTGGTATGTACGACAAGCCTAGGCACCTAACTTGGATCCAAGGCGAGCATGCGGTGCGGGTGAACATACACGTGAAGGCTATGCCCCAACTCTGGGCGGGAGCACTAACACCGGGGGTGCAGATTATGAGCTCTCTAAACATCTCAACTACTATTGCATAACAACATGAATACCGCTTACCTGGCACTTACCTGTGCGTCCACAGCACCAATACACATATATAAATTTATGCCGCTACTAATGCATGTAATGATGCATAAGTGATAATAATAAAATGCATGGCATAAATCAATTACTCTTTTTAATCTATTTCTGGGAATTTAAATGTATATAGGTATATACGGAAAACAAAAGCCCACTCATTGATAATTAGAAGGGTCGTAGCCCCCCTGCCTCGAGTGTGTACGCTCGTCCTCGGAATACGAATCACCTATACGCGCAAAAGCTACAAAAACGTTAATTTAAAAGCACCTAAGCAACTTCTCGTAATAACTTCTCATACATTGCTCAAATTGGACAAATGAATATACCAACGTGATCTACACAACCTCAGGATCACACCCATATTTTTAGAATAATTTTTGGACCACGCACGCGCCCCCACGCGCCGGCCAAGGCACGGACCTACGCGCCCCCCACGCGCGGCCACGTGCCATGCACACTGACGGCGTCAACTGACGCCGTCAGGAATATTTCGTTAAATTGACGGAATATTCCGTTAACCTTAACTGACGCCGTCACTGCCGTTAGGAATATTCCGTCAGATTTGACGGAATATTCCGTCACCTTCTCCGGCGAGACTCCGGCGCCGGAAAACTGGAAATTTTTCAAACTTTGTTTTCTCCTTCGTTTTTCAACCATTTTTCACGATCTTTATACCAAAATGAAGCTTAGGACTAGTAGAATCACGATAGGCTAGTTTTAAGGCCTAAAAATTAAGGAATCTCACCTGCAACAACGATCCAAGTTCGGCCAACTTCGAACCTAGCCTTCCCGACGTCCAATTTCACCCAACGAACCACTCCGAGGCTCCTTGGGACCTCACAAACACAACTACAAGCTTAGAAATTCCAAAAACACACTAGTTTAGGTTTGCATGAACAGTACATAATTCGGCCATTGTTGAAACGACGTGAAAACGTTCGAATTCTTACCTGGAATTGGTATGGTTGTGCTCCTCACAACCTCACGAGTTCAATGGTGTAATTGGTTTCTTGATTGGTGAAAGTTTGAGTGTGTTTGTGTGTATAACCGTATGTTTGCAGAAGGAAGAGGAAGAGAGGAACTCGGGGAGAGAGAGAGAGAGAGAAAGAGAAAGAGAAAGAGAAAGAGAGAGACAGAGTGAGGGAATGAGGGAGGGAATCCCGGGAAAGTGAGGGTGATGTGTGAGTGTGTGTGGTCCTACAACACCACACTACACAAAACTACACGTAAGTTTAACGAACTAGGGGGTAAAATTGTAAATTCACACGTACGTTTTTAATAATCCCGGGACGGGATGTTACAGTAAGCTAGATGATAATGAGAAGGTATTTATAGAAAAGTAAAAACAATTTTTTTTTTTTTTAAATTTTAGATTTTTTTTTTCGAATTTTTTACAATTTTTTTTAAATTTTTATTCAACTAATTAATCTCTGCCGTTGGATATAAAAAAAATTTGAATTCCAACACTCCAGATTATGCCAAGTGTCACAACGGTAACTTTTCTTAATTTTAAAACTATTTTTTCTTTTATTTATTTATAAAGCATATTAATATCCACCATTGATCTCAGATCGAACAGTGGATATTAAATAGGACTTTTTTTTTTTTTTTTTTACCGTTGAGATCGAAAAGTCCAAGCTAAAGAGCCGTTGAGATCGAACAGACCGTGGGAAGCCACGTGGCTCCCAACGGTAACTAAAAAAGTTACTGATTTTTCTGATTTTGTGTTGGCGACGCGTCCCCACGCGCGAGTGGAGTGCACACGCCTGACAGAAAAAAAATATAAAAAGGCCTGACGCCAGGCTGACGTTAGCGCTGGCGTCACATCCACTCCGGCTCTCGGGCTGGCAATTCTTCACGGGCCCGGAGCTCAGGCCTCCACCTTCACTCGGGTTCCTTCACGCTGGAGCCGGTCCACAGGGCCTCGGGCCCCTTTTCTTTGGCCTGTCCCCCGAGCACCCACCTACGGTGAAGTTGCTCTGAGCTTGGGCCTCCACCTCCGCTCGGGCTCCTTCACGCTAGAGCGAATCCACAGGGCCTCGGGCCCTTTTCTCTGGCCTGTACCCCGAGCAATCCACCACGGTGGAGTTGCTATAAAGAAGGCTACGTACACGTGCAGAGAGAGGGCTTGCCCGCGGATTTGTGGAAGATGCTTCAAGCTTGGAAACCACTGAGGCTGAACAGTCTCGCGAAAACACTCCGCCTTTCCTCTTCTTCTCCCACTCGCCTTCCAATCCAATCCTTCTCCTGCAAAATGTCGTCCGACTCGCCGCCCTTAACTCACTCCATCACTCTCCCTAGTCAACTCGCCGAACCCGTCCAGATCGTTGCCGCCCCCAACATCTCCCCTTCCGAGTTCAGGCGAGTCACACCTTTCATTTCACTTTGTATTTGCAGATGTAGTCACAATTTCGATTGTAATTAAAACCCAATTACAATGCCAAGTACGCAGTAAAAAAAATGTTAATAAAAACCAAATTACAATTTTGAATCTTTGATTGTAATTAAAACCCAATTGCGATCCTAATTAATTATGCAAAAATGTGAAATTTGCAGGACCGCCATCGATTCGTCTTTGTTCAAACAGTGGCTGAAGAACATGGAAAGTGAAAGTGGGGTTTTAAGTGGCGGCGGCTTGTTTCTTAAACGAGTTTTAATTCAGGTAATTCAAATTGAAAGTTCAATCCTTTGTATTAGCAACGGTTGTTTTAGTGGTGGCTAATTCTGAGGTGGTTAATTTTTTTCGGCAACAGGGTGTTGATATGTTCGGAAATCGAATTGGGTTTTTGAAATTTGTAGCAGATGTGATTGATAAAGAAACTGGGAAAAAGGTATCTAATGATAATGTCCTTGTTTTTCGGCTTTCATTGGTGCCTGGAATTTTCCGTTTTGATTCTGTTGCTACATTGTGAAGTAAAACTTACTTAGGTTCCAGGTATTGTGTTTGCACGAGGACCGGCTGTGGCCGTGCTAATCCTTTTGGACTCAGAGGGCAAGACCTATGCTGTTCTTACTGAACAGGTAGGTCATGACTTTGGTGTTTTGCGTAGTTTTGGTGTTGCATATGTACATGTCCGTAAATTATTGAATTAGGATATGGCGGTGTGTACTTCTCAGTTCTCATGTATTCAAACCCTGTCAAAATTCATTCTTGTCTCCAAGGTTAGAATCCCGGTTGGAAGGATCATATTGGAATTGCCTGCTGGAATGTTAGATGATGACAAGGGTGATTTTCTCGGCACTGCAATCCGTGAGGTATCTCTCCCTTTTTTCACAAATATAATATGATGCACAATGTATGAGTCCATGTATGTCTATCTCTTTCTTTTTTCTAAGGACACGAAATCACCTGGAAATTGATTTAGCTTACTTGCAAACCACAAGCCTGTAGTTTTGGTTTATACTTCAGCTAGTCACCGTATTTTTGCTACATGGATTCATTGCTTTGCTTTTATTAGCATCTCTGCTCCATAAAGAGTAGCTTGCTTAGTGATTGATCTGTTACTTTCTGTAGAATATTTGGTACGCTTTTATCCCCATTACAGGACCTAGTTTCAAATTACTTACCCTGATATTTCCAAGGTTCTCCGAGATATAATTGACATTCATTTCTTTTCATATCTTTGACTGGCATACATGTCTGTGCTATGCATATTGCTGGTGACCAATATGCGTATTGGTTGCTTATTTGTCTTTTTATTATTTCTGTCAGGCCTGAAAATATTCCTCGTAATGTTTTATGAAATTTTCTTTGGTTTATGTTACTGCTTTTGTTCTGTTCAACTATATTGTGCTCTCACTCTTTCTACTGCAAGTTTTACAGCCATGCCCAAACTCGAGATGCATGAGTTTTATCTTTATACTTTTGGCAGGTTGAAGAGGAGACTGGTATATGCCTAAAACAAAAAGATATGGTGGACCTCACGGCCTTCCTCGACGAATCTACTGGACGCAGAATTTTTCCTTCACCAGTAAGTTGGTGTTAATTCTTTCCTGTAGCCAAAATGCCAAAATGGAGCTTAAAATGTGGGTGGTCTCCCATTTGCTGATTTAAAATTGGAAATCACGGATTAGTTAAAATAAAATTACAGCTCCCCTCGTCATTGTATTATCGCAAAGTTCGCCTTTTAGGAAGTTGAGTAGAAGGCTCCCAACCAAGGTAACCCAGATAAAGCTCACTAATTTTCTATTTTTTCTTGCATAGGGAGGGTGCGATGAAGAAATAAGCCTATTTTTGTTCAGAGGGCCGGTGGATAAAGGGATTATTGAGCAGCTGCAAGGGAAAGAAACAGGTCTTCGTGAACATGGCGAGCTGATTAAGCTCTGCGTGGTTCCGTATGAAAAGCTCTGGTGCACAACAGCTGATGCAAAGGTTTTAGCAGCCCTTACGCTTTATGAAATGGCCAAAAGAGGAGGGCTCTTGCCTCCGCCAAAAGCCTGAGCTGCTAATCTTAACCACTATACCCTATTTTCGGTCCTCTTGAGTGCCCAGTTTGTATTAGATTCCGACTGGATTCCTTTTATCTGCTATGTAAAGAGTGCTTCCAATTTTTACAATTTCAGTAAATTTGAGAAGAAAATAAAGAGATTGCATCCATCATGGTTATGGCTTTTAGGGGTTGCCCCGGGACAAGGAATTTCGAATGAGTCAAATTTTGGCTAGGGTGTGATCATTGGAGGTGTCCACATTGGAGTCTTGGACACCGGCGTTTGCCGGATCGTGCTTTGTTTAGGGACGGCTGCTAGAATAGCGCCTTATGCTCACTAGTCGATTTACCAAGTCTGCTCTCTTGATGAATTATTGAATCGGAAGTCCTTGTAGGGTTTGATGCCGCAGTTGAGGATGGTGACGATGTGATTTCCGTCTCCATGGCTTCTCCAAATAGGATGCTGCAGGGCGCGGCGATGATGGAAATTGGTCTCTATATGATGAAACAATGTGTGCGTTCTGACACCGGAGAATGATCTTATGAAGTATAATACGAGCAAATACAATGACTCTTCGTGTACAAGGTGCCTAAGAAGGTCCAAATCTATCTAAAAACAAATACGATAACTCTTATGGTTGTACAAAGTACCTAAGAATTTAACTATACTATAACTTCAAGTATGTTTTGTTGTCGATATCAGACCTCGCTGGCGACAAAGTTGTTGCCAGTTGATTCCCATATGGTGGTTCCATCACAAGTGCAAAGCTTTTTGTAGTTCTCCCCGACTCCAGCACTTCTAGCAATCACAGCAGCCGCGATACCAGAGTCCAATTTATCAGCAGTTTCATATATCGCTATTGACCGCCCGATAAGATCCGCAACTCTCAGCTTCTCTTTGACCCCAGAGAAGAAGGCATTACCACTCTCATCACTTACCAGTGTTCCCAGGTCACCAAGCGGCTGAAAATCATTAAGCATAAAAACGACTTAGAGAATGCCATTCAAAGTCACTGAACGACAAGCCAGTACTATAAAACTAAGCAGAAATTACATGAAATGAAAAACAAGATTATTACCGGTGGCCAAAAATCCAACAGAAGATTAATCTAAGAGGTTGAAAGATACAGGGGAATGCGATAATTGGAAGGTTTAGAAGAGCATATCATAACAAGTTTGCAACAGATACAGATGGGCAAGCAGACAGCTGTAAAGGGTATACTATGACATTAAAATTTGTAATCAGTAATGAAAACCGTGAAAACAATACAGGCATCGTACCACTCGATAAATCTTTAAACGTGTGTTGGGAAATATATACAGTTGTGCAAATTTCTCCAAGAGCAATTAATTGACGCGCAGCAGCGAATACAACTATAGTCCTAATTTCTAATCATATTGTTTTTTCCATTTGTGCCTCAAATAGAATAACGAAAACTCTACACCATTGACATAAATTTTACTGGAAAGAGTGTTCCTAACAGGTTACTAGGAAATTTATCAAAAGTCTAAACCACCATAGATATCAGAGGAAGAAGCGAACCTCCTTTGCTTCATTTGATGGCTTAAATACTTTTCCAGTGCTTGCAGCACCTTCCGTTAGATCACCAAATTCGTTGATAGACCAACCATGTTTTCCAGGTGTTAATCCACTAAAGTTGGCCTCAATCCTAGCCAATTCCATATTCACCTGAGCAAAACGAACCACACCAAAAATAATTGGACCCTTGAACTCAGAAACAGCAGCAGAAACCAAGAAATCTGTAAGCCATTAAAAAAAACAGGAACTATGTCAGCAACGTAAACTTTCATAAAACTCCAATATATTGAGCTATGAACCAAATTATGAATATAACATAAACGGAATTCTTCTGCATAAGAAATAGGATTTAGATCATTGAACCGCTAAAAGCTTAAACTCAGGTAAATTACAGCTCTTCTATATGTAACAAGAAAGACGTGGATATGTTAACTGTCCATTTCAATTGTTCAACTCAAAAAATTTTTACAAACAGCATTTTATCCACCAACCATACTCAAATTACAGCCCCTTTCGTTCACTTTGATTCAGTTATACTTGCCTTAATAATTGGATGAAAAACAATTATTCTTGTTTGAACAAGAATATATTCTATCTACGTCCTAGCATTGTGCAACAAGATATAATGACAACAAAGGAGTCACTAGACATGGATACATATCAGCAAAAAATTGAGGGGAAAGAACCCCAACATTGCATTCATCGAAAGAGAAAGGAAAAAAGATATAACCTTCAGGAATCCCCTGCCCAATTAATCTTGCTTTTCGACCAGTCTGCTCCAAAGCTTCAGTCATGGTCTTCAAAGGCGTTGAACCCAGAACCCTGACGACTTGACTGTTGAGGTCTACCTCTACACTTTTTACTCCTAGAGGAAACCAATTGAATAACAACATCAGAATACCAAACTGCCTTTCCCATTGTAATGCAGTAGCTCAGAAAAAAAAAAAAAACAAAAAACAAAATTTCCCACTGTAATGCAGTGGCTCAGAAAAACTTACCATCCACAGTTTCTAACTTGTTCTTTACAGACTTGACACATCCATCACATTTCATATCCACCATGTACTCCGTCTGCATACCAAATCAAAACCGAAAATTTAACTCTTCAGCGAAATCCAAAAAAATTCCTAACTTGTATTTCTAAAAATGATTTACATCTGTAATTTTTCCTAACCAATACTTCAAATCATTGAAACATCTAGAAAATAAATAATTTAGATCAAAAGAAAATAAAATTCTGAAGACCGAACTTACCAGTAGCTCCGGCAAAGCGCCATCACTCTGCAATTCAAATAAAAAAAAAAAAAAAAAAACGTTTCTGTATTCAGCTTAAACCGATCAAACAAACGGAACCCATTGAAGAATCAGATTGTAACCCACTAATTATTTTTGAAAAGGGTTTACAACCCATTAACAAAAAATCAAACGTTAATATCAAAACAACAAAGTTGATGAATTTCAGCGAACCTGAAAGGATTGCTTTTGCTCCGATGTGGGCGCGTCCATCTGGATAGCCGAGGGGGAGCGGGCGAAGCTTGTAGCGAGGAACGGAGGATTTGGGTTCCGCAGAGAAGGCACGGAGGAGAGAAAGGAGAGGTTTTGGGGTTTTGGGAATCGAAACGATACAGAGGAGGAAGAAGAAGAGAAGGAAGAAAGGGCAACGGCCGCAGGAAATGCAGAGGCAGCAGCTATGACAGCAGTCGTGGCCACTGACCTCAGAAATGCCATCTTATTTCGTATTTTTGCATTTGGGTTTTGGGATTTGGATTTCTATTCAATTTGTTTACATCATCAATCTCAAATTGGCTGCTTGTTTTGTTGTTGATTGATTTATTTATGAGAGATTTTGATATAGACGCTTCATTTTTTAAATTTTATAGACTAAATATTTATTCTTTTTACAAATTTGATTAAATATTTTTCCTACAATTTTTGTATTTTTATTTTACTTCATTAGAAGTTTATTCACATTAGCATTCCTTTTTTTCTTCTTATTTTTATGCATTTCTTGTTATGATGATTTAAGATTTTTTTTATTTTTTATTAAAATATTTATGTTAGTAAATTAAATAGAATGTAACAAAACTCATTGTTAGGTACGTTTGATTATATCATTACATTTGATTATAATGGTACATTTAGTTACTTGGTACATTTGAATTTTTGGTCCATTTAGGTTCTTGGTACATTTGAATTTTTGGTACATTTGAAATTTTAGTACGTTTGTTTTCAAAACATATGTTTTATTACTTTTGGTCCTAATAACCAGGAATTACTTTAATTAATTATTTTTTTTTATAGAAAGAGTCGTTAACAATGCAAAAGTTTAAATTAGTATAATTAATTTTTTTATAGAAAGAGTCATTAATCAACGGACAATTAAAAATTATGTGATTTATCGTTATTATTTAACATTATTTACAATAATAAGGATTTATCTCCGATCAACTAAAAGTTGTTCTTATCTACCAAAAAACATGACAATCTAGAGCATTGTTGTGACAGCCCGTCCCGAATTATTTGTAACGTTAGTGTGAAAAGATGATTTTGCCCCTGGACGTTAATTTGTGTTGTAGGGTGTTTGATTTGTATTTGATTGGTGGGTTGCCATTTGGACCACACACACACTCACACACACCCATCCTTTTCTCCCGTGACTCTCTCTCTCTTCTCTCTTTCTCGAATTTCTTCCATTCTTTTGCAAGTGTACGGACAAACTTCGAAGCCAACTTTCCATGCATGGATCGAAGGTTTGAAGGTTGGTTTTGGACTCCTAGCAAACCCAGGAACTCATCCATACCATTTTTAGAACTTGAAACCCTCGAAAACCTGAGAACCCTATTTTCATGCATTGTTCATGCACTTGTGATCGCGAAGGTTTCATCGAGTTTTGAGGTTATAGGGAGCTTTAAAACCTTCTCACGAAGCTCGGAGATCAAGTTTGAAGGATTTTGGACGTCGGGATAGCGAGTTCTAAGGTTGGCCAAATTTTGTGGAATTTCTCCAGCGTGATTCCGACGTTTTTGGTGCTTCAAAATGGTATAAACTTCTTCTCCTTGTCTTAGGCTTCATTTTGGTACAAATTTCATGGATTTTGGTTGAGAAATGAAGAAGATATTGAAGTTTGAAGTTTTTCCAGAAACCGGCAAAAATTCGAGTTGCAGACGACGGCGCTCACAGCGGCGGACGGTAACAACAGGCGAGGCTCACCGGAGAAGGAGGTGAATATTCCGTCAGAGTTAATGAAATATGCTAACGGCGTCAGGTAACGGCCGTTAACTTCTGTTAAGGTTTTAACAAAATATTCCTAACGGCCGTTAGGAATCAATTAGGGTTAGCTGCACGTGGCCGGCGTGTGGATGGTCGGAAAATTTTTCTAAAAATATAGGGATGTTCGTGAGGTTGAGCAGATCATGTTGGTATATTCAAACACCCTAATTGAGCAATGTGTGAAAAGTTATTACCTAAGGTTGGATATGTGCGTTAATTGACGGTTTTATAGTTGTTTCGCATATAGGTGAGGACTATTTGGAGGACGAGTGCAGCCACGCGAGGCTTGAGGCTTACGACCCTTCTACGTATTAGTGAGTGGGCTTTTTTTTCAATATATATATATATATATATTATGATTGGTATCTTTCCAGAAATTACGTTTTAATGATTTTTATAATCGAAATGGTTTATAATTGAAATGCCATGTCGAATATCGTCGATATTATTATTACTGTGATTATGTTGGTTATCCTTTGGTGCTGCGGATGCTCAGGTAAGTCAGGTAAGTATCTTGTTAGTGATAGATGTGGTGTTGATGAGATTGAGTTATAGCTTATATTCCTGCACCTCGGTGATTGTGCTCCGCCAGAGTAGGGCCTAGCCTTCACGTGATCATTCACCTTCCACACCGTACGCTCACCTTGGATCTAAGGCAGGTGCCAGCCTGTCGTACATACCACTATAGGTGGTTCCGACTCGTAGGTACTTGCGATACATCGCACAACTTTCATGTGATCGTAGCACTGAGTGTAATTAGATACACCAGCTTGTCATACAGACCACTATAGGTGGTTCCGACTCGTGTGCAGGATAGTGGTTGATGAGCTATAGATTCAGCCGTACAGGTCACTTTAGGTGACTCCGGCTGACGTACTGATATTATCGGCATATTATGATTTGTTTTATCTCACCTGCTTGATGCTTATACTATTTGTTTGGATATTCTGACACGACATATTTTTGGCATGGCATATTTGAGCTTTATCGTTTTTAGCATGATTTGAGATATGAGTACGTATAATATTTTCTGGAAAGTATACGGGTTTTACAGAGAGGGGTTATTACTTGATATTGAAATGGTTTGAAAAACAAACTTTGTTTTTGCCCACTCACGTTTTCTGTTTTGCGCCCCTCCAGGGTTTAGGTAGGGAAGACATGGGTGACGAACGAGGCATCGAGGCATTTCTGATAGAGCACCCTCCATGTAGGATTTTCTAGTTATCACTGGTGTAGTGTTTGTTTATTCTGGACTGCACCTAGGATACCTGAACTTCTAGTTTGCATTTTTCCTTCTGTGTTTGTCACTAGCACTCACTGATCTTTTTATTGTAAATTATTTTGTTGATTTTATTTCCTCGTATTTTCATTCTTTTACTTCCACATTGCGCACTTGGCTACATCACCCTCACGTGACGGCCAGCACGCCCCAAATTTTGGATCGGGGGTGTGTCAGCTTGGTATCAAAGCCTAGGTTTGGCAGTCCTACATTATTGTGAGTATTCTAATTATTTTTGGTGTTTTCTGTCAGAAATATGCCGCCTCGTCGAGAACCACGTCGCTCAGCTGAGCCTAGTTTCCCCGATATAGCTAAGTTGGGGGAAGCTATAGCTCATGTGATTCAGTTTACGCTCCGCCCTCCTCAGAGGACTCATTTGGAGACCATGTATAATCTAAAGGTGGACAAGTTTGAGGGTCATGAAGGATATGAGGGAGCTGAGCGATGGCTTGAGCATATTGAAAAGACTTTTCTAGTGTTGCAAAGTCAAGAGAATCTTCCTTCTGAACGGTGGGTAGAGACGACATCATGGTTCTTAGGTAAAGAATCGGCATCCTGGTGGGGACAGGAGGTTCTTCATTTGACCCCAGAGGAAGCTGCTGACTGGGAAGTGTTTAAACAGTTGTTTCGGAAAAGATTTGTTCCTCCTGAGTATATTGATCGCAAGAAGCAAGAATTTAATAATTTGAAACAGGGGAAGTTGACGGTGAATGAGTACTACAGAAGATTCATTGATTTGTCTCATTATCATCTGGAAGTTGCTGCTAATTTGGTTGAGATGTTTCATCGTTTCAGATTGGGTACTAAGAAGAAATGGCGTTCTATGGCGACCACTACTCCTTGCGATACTTATCAGGAGTTCTATGAGATTTTGTTGAGGATTGAGGATTCTGAGAATATGCCTAGTGAAAGTGAAGAAGAAGAGAAGGATGGTAATCAAAAGAAAGACGATAAAGGTAAAGGTCAAGCATCTCAGGGACCTTGGAAGACTCAGAGCTTTAAAGGAAGTGGGGTTAGCTCTAGTTCGTCCAGTGGAGGCATGAGTTCTACGGGCCAATGTAGAGGTGGTAAGTTTGCCGGAGGCCAACATTTTCAGAGGTAGCGAGATGCTGGTGGTTCTGGTGGTTCAGGAGCTCCGTTTTGTCGGAGATGTAACAGCCGCCACTTTGGCGAGTGTAGACAGGGAAGTCGAGGATGTTTCACTTGTGGACAGGTCGGACAGTAGGCAGTAAATTGTCCACAGGGTCAGCAGAGGCCCCGATGCCTTTTTTACCACCACCAGTTCCTAGTCAGCAGGTTTCACCGCCGAGCGGTTATGGTCAGGCAGGTCGTGGGGGTACTTACCATTACCAGGGATATGTTGCTCCTTATTTAGCTGCGCCATACCCGTATCCTCAGGATCCGTATTATCTGAGTGGCTACCAGAGCGGATATCAGCAGTACCCTGGAGGGTATACCCCATATCCTCCTTATCCAGTCGGCGGATCGCAGTGGTATTCGGGAGTACAGCCCTAGCAAAGAGAGGTTGCTTCTAGCAGCGCAGGGTCATCGAGACAGGTTGGTCAGATTGGACAAGGCCGTAGTACATCTAGATGTAGTGGTCAGTTGAGTAGAGGTCGAGGTGGTCGGCTGCAACCTTAGGGCCATATTCATAACCTCACAGTGCAGGATGCCCAGAATAACCCAAATTTAATCATGGGTATGTTAAATATTCTTGGCCACTTTGCTAAATTGTTGATTGATTATGGTGCTACTCATTCAATTATTTCTCATACATTTGCTCAATTAACGCAACCTAATCCCACTCCTCTCGGGTTTGAGTTAAAGTTTTCGATGCCTATCGAGAAGAGACGTGTCAGGTGGGTTGGGTGTACCCATGGTGCCCAGTGTTAGTGGAGGATGAGGTTATGCCAGCTAACCTCATTCCATTGGATATTGTTGAGTTCGATATCATTTTGGGCATTGATTGGCTACACTATAATCGAGCCAATATTGATTGTTATGAGAAGAAAGTTATGTTTCATCGCCCAGGGCTAACTATGGTTACGTTTGTTGGCGAGCGTAGCGGCGTGAGACACGACATTATTTCGGCAGTGAGAACCAAGAAGTTGCTACAGAAGGGTTATCAAGGATATCTGGCACATGTTGTACTAAATGATAACGCTTCCAGCCGCGTGGAGGACATTAAAGTGGGCAGACATTTTCCCGATGTGTTTTCGGATGATTTACCAGGATTGCCGACGGATCGTGACATAGAGTTCGCTGTCGACTTATTGCCAGGTACAGACCCTATATCCTTGATTCCCTATCGGATGGCTCATGTTGAGTTGAGAGAGTTGAAAATTCAGTTGCAGGAGTTATTAGATAAAGGTTTTATACAACCCAGTACTTCGCCTTGGAGAGCTCTAGTCTTGTTCGTGCGAAAGAAGGATGGTACCTTAAGGCTGTGTATAGACTATCAGCAGTTAACTGGGTCACGATTAAGAACCGTTATCCATTGCCACATATCGACGATTTGTTTGATCAGCTACGAGGAGCTTGTGTGTTTTCGAAGATCGATTTAAGGTCTGCTACTATCATCTGAAGATTAAGAGTGAGGATGTCCCTAAGACGGCGTTTAGAACCCGTTATGGTTATTATGAGTTTTTAGTGATGCCGTTCGGGTTAACTAACGCACCTGCTGCTTTTATGGATTTGATGAACCGGGTATTTAAGCAGTACTTGGACAGGTTTGTCATTGTTTTTATCGATGACATTTTGATTTATTCCAAATCCAAAGCAAGTCATGTGAGACATCTTACTTTAGTGTTGAAGAAACTAAGGGAGCATCAGTTATACGCTAAATTTAGTGAATGTCAGTTTTGGTTAGATCAAGTAGCGTTCTTGGGACATGTTATCTCAGCTCAGGGTATTCAGGTGGATTCTCAGAAAATTGCAGCGGTGGAAAATTGGGAGCAACCACGAACGATCTCTGAAGTACGGAGTTTCCTTGGTCTGGCAGACTATTATAGACGGTTTGTTCAGGATTTTTCCGTTATTGCATTACCACTTACGAGGCTAACCAGGAAGAACGTTAGATTCGAGTGGGACGATAGTTGCGAGCAAAGTTTTCAACAATTGAAGTATTGTCTCACTCATGCACCGGTGTTAACACTTCCAGATGATATTGGTAACTTTGAGATCTACAACGATGCATTGTTGAATGGTTTGGGCTGCGCACGAATGTAACACGTTTGGGTTATCGCTTATGCTTCGAGACAACTAAAGCCTCATGAGATGAACTATCCTACTCACGATCTTGAGCTGGCGGCAATTGTGTTTGCATTGAAGATTTGGAGACACTATCTTTATGGTGAGAGATGTAGGATCTTCACAGATCACAAGAGTCTCCAGTACCTGTTCACTCAACAAGATTTGAACCTTCGCCAGCGGAAGTGAATGGAGCTGCTAAGTGTTTACGCCTGCACGATCGAGTATCACCCGAGACGTGCAAGTGTGGTGTCTGATGCACTTAGTCGGAAATCTCAAGGCAGAATTGATGCTTTTTACGCAAGTTGTGTTCCTCTTCTTACTTATTTGAGGTCGACTGGAGTGAAGTTAGAAGTAGAAGCTTGAGAGGAAGCTTTACTTGCTCACTTTCAAGTCAAGCCAATCTTGATTGACCGTATACTCGAGGCACAGATGGATGACGATGAAACTGAAGAGCTGATTCGGCTAAGAAATGAGTGGAAAAAGAAAGACCTTCGGATTCGAGAATCAGATGGCATGCTCATGTTAGAAGGTAGAATGTTTGTATCGAACAACGCAGAGTTAAATAGGGATATTTTGGATGAGGCACATGTATTGGCATATGCTATGCATTCGGGGAGCACTAAAATGTATCATACCATACGACCATTTTACTATTGGCCAGGTATGAAAAGAGAGATTGCTGAGTATGTTAGCAAATGTATTGTATGCCAGCAGGTTAAAGCTGAGAGAAAGAAGTCGTTTGGATGGATGCAACCACTTCCTGTTCCAGAGTGGAAATGGGAAAATATTACCATGGATTTCATGTATAAGCTTCCCCGTACATGAAATGGTTATGATGGCGTTTGGGTAATGGTTGATCGGCTCACCAAGTTTGCGCATTTTATTCCAGTTCAAGAGAAGTTTTCCCTGAAGCGGTTAGCTAAGCTCTTTGTGTCGAAGATCATTAAGTACATGGTGTACCAATCAGCATCATCTCTGATCGAGATCCAAGATTTACTTCTAAATTCTGGACAGCATTTCAAGAAACTCTTGGTTCGAGATTACTGATAGGATTAAATGCACACCAAAAAGTAGCACACAAATGTCCTATTGATTTTCCTTATTAACACTAAGATTTGTCAATTGTAGCATATGAAAATAAGGGTATTTCCCGCAGAAGATTGTTTTATCTAACTACTTAAAATGTCACAAAAATTGGGCTGCTGTCACTACTGACCAGCCACCGAAAAATAATTATTAGACTGACTTACACTTATCTAAAGTCTACGACATTTTATATGCAGATACTAGACACATAGAGCTACACTCATACAAATTGTTGGGATTTTTGGAGTTGATTTGATATTTAAATTAAATCGAACAAAAACAAGACAGAGACAGATTTTTAAGTAGTTCACAAAATAAGAAAAACGAGTTAGGGGAATTCTAGATATGCTTACTAAGTATGCATCCGTCGAAAACACATAAAAAATTCATCAATGAGACAAGTAGTGAACCAATTTTCATCCATTCGTAAAAGTAATTCAAACGAAATGTCATAACAAACTTGCAATCATATTAGGGGCTTCAAAACAGCCCCTAACTACTAAAAATTAGTTACACATAATTCTCAAATTAAACCAAAAGAAAGACATGGGTTTGAGAAGATAAAACCAAGAGAAGAGAATGCCAAGATTTCCTCCTTCCTTTCCTTCCTTCCCCAACGCAGCAGCCTTGCCTTTTTCCCTTGATTTGCTTCTTTTTTTTCTATCCTTTCTTTTCACACTTCTTCTCCCTTTTTGTTGCTGCAACTTGTAGGTCTTTTCTTCTTTTCTGCTGCCACAGTTTTTTCTTCATAACTCACCCCACTAACAGCCATTTAGTGATGACAATAAGTGGGAGGAAATGCTAAAACAATTGTAACTCTTTGGGCAGCCTTTATGCCCATTACTCTCACTTAATTTTTCATTTCCTCTGATATTTGAATAGGTGTTAGCTGGCTTGTTCTTGGCTGCATCAGTTTTGGCTGTTAGTTTTATGGGATTTATTGCTTTCGATGCTTTCTTGTCAGTTACAAACTGCTCAGCCTCCTGGGAAACTGCTCAGCCTCCTGGGAACCTTTTAGTGTTAGAACGACCATAACTTTTTCTAGAAAAATGATATTAACAATCTGCGAAATGATCCAGAAAATAGACATCCGTAGCTTTCCAAGCATATAAGGCTCATTCTCTAATTCATTCTGAGCTGTCCGTAACTTGCTTCCAAAGTCAGCTGACCTGCACAGGCAGTTTTGACGAATTTATTACTTTATTCCCCTTGTGTTATTTTTCTTTTCTTTATTTGACAAATCCTACAAAACACAAAAACAAAGGAAATAACTCAAAAATATAAGGAACTAACTAAGAAAAGACAAGTGAATTTGATATAAAATATATATAAATATGAGCTTATCAATTACTGTATAGTACGACATATCGTCCTCAAACAGACGGGCAATCTGAAAGGACCATTCAGACGCTGGAGGATATGCTGAGATCCTCTGTTTTCCAATTTGGCAATGCATGGCATAAACGTCTGGATCTGATGGAGTTTGCCTACGACAATAGTTACCATTCGAGCTTTGGTATGTCCCCTTTCGAGGCATTGTATGGTAAATCCTGTCGTACGCCGTTGTGTTGGTCAGAGGTAGGCGAAAGAATTTTGGACGACCTAGAGATAGTGGATGAGACTACCCAAAATATTCAGGTAATCAAGTTTAACCTGAAAGTGGCCCAGGATCGTCAGAAGAGCTTAGCGGACAGACATGCCACTGATCGGACCTATAAAGTAGGTGATTGGGTATTCTTGAAGTTGTCGCCGTGGAAGGGTGTTGTACGATTTTGGAAAAAGGGAAAATTGAGTCCTAGGTATATCGAACCGTATAAGATCACTGAGCGGATTGGCGAAGTAGCTTATAGACTTGGGTTACCTACATAGTTGTCTCGAGTGCACGATGTATTTCACGTTTCGATGCTTCGTCACTATGTCTCAGATCTATCACATATGCTACCCCTGCAGCCGTTGGAAATTAATCTTGATTTGACTTACGACGAGGAGCCAGGGACTATTCTAGACTGGAAAGATAAGATTCTGAGCAACAAGATAGTGCACTTGGTGAAGATTTTGTGGAGGAATCACTTGGTGGAGGAGGCCACCTGGGAGACAGAAGAGCGGACGAAAGAAATGTATCCACGCTTGTTTTACGAGTATTAGTGGATTGTAATTATTGTATAAATTTCGAGGACAAAAATTTCTTAAGGTGGGTATGTTGTGACAGCCCATCCCGAATTATTTGTAACGTCAGTGTGAAAAGACAATTTCACCCCTGGATGTTAATTTGCGTTGTAGGGTGTTTGATTTTTTTTTGGTTGGTGGGTTTCCATTTGGACCATACACACACTCACACACACCCATCCTTTTCTCCCGTGACTCTCTCTTTTCTCTCTCTCTCGGATTTGTTCCATTCCTTTGCAAGTGTACGAACAAACTTTGAAGCCAACTTTCCACGCACGGATCGAAGGTTTGAAGGTTGGTTTTGGACTCCTAGCAAGCCCAGGAGCTCATCCATACCATTTTTAGAACTTGAAACCCTCGAAAACCCGAGAACCCGAGAACCCAGTTTTCATGCACTGTTCATGCACTTGTGATCGCCGAGGTTTCATCGAGTTTTGAGGTTATAGGGAGCTTTAAAACCTCCTCACGAAGCTCAGAGATCAAGTTTGAAGGATTTTGGACGTTGGGATAGCAAGTTCTAAGGTTGGCCGGATTTTGTGGGATTTCTTCGGTGTGATTCAAGCGTTTTTGGTGCTTCAAAGTGGTATAAACTTCTTCTCCTTGTCTTAAGCTTCATTTTGGTACAAATTTCATGGATTTTGGTTGAGAAATGAAGAAGATATCGAAGTTTGCGGTTTTTCCAGAAACCGGCAAAAATTCGTGTTGCAGATGGTGGCGCTGATGGCGGCGGACGGCGACGAACGGCGAGGCTCACCGAAGAAGGAGTCGAATATTTCGTCAAAGTGAACGAAATATTCTAATAGCATCAGGTAACGGGCGTTAAATTCTGTTAGGGTTTTAACGGAATATTCCTAACGGCCGTTAGGAATCAGTTAGGGTTAGCCGCACGTGGCCGGTGCGTGGATGGTCGGAAAATTTTTCTAAAAATATGGGGATGTTCGTGACGTTGAGTAGATCATGTTGGCATATTCAAACACCTTAATTGAATAATGTATGAGAAATTATTACCTAAGGTTGGTTATGTGCATTAATTGACGGTTTTATAGTTGTTTCGCATATAGGTGAGGACTATTTGGAGGACGAGCGCAGCCACGCGAGGCTTGAGGCTTACGACCCTTCTACGTATCAGTGAGTGGGCTTTTGTTTTCAGTATATATATATATATATATTATGATTGGTATCTTTCCAGAAATTATGTTTTAATGATTTTTATAATCGAAATGGTTTATAATTGAAATGCCATGTCGAATATCGTCGATATTATTATTATTGTGATTGTGTTGGTTATGCTTTGGTGCCACGGACGCTCAGGTAAGTCAGGTGAGTATCTTGTTAGTGATAGATGTGGTGTTGATGAGATTAAGTTATAGCTTATATTCCTGCACCTTAGTGATTGTGCTCCGCCAGAGTATGGCCTAGCCTTCACGTGATCGTTCACCTTCCACACCGTACATTCACCTTGGATCCAAGGCAGGTGCCAGCCTGTTGTACAGAGCATTATAGGTGGTTCCGACTCGTAAGTGACTTGCGATACATCGCACAGCCTTCACGTGATCGTAGCACTGAGCGTAATTAGATACACCAGCCTGTCGTACAGACCACTATAGGTGGTTCTGACTCGTATGCAGGATAGTGGTTGAAGAGCTATAGATTCAGCTGTACAGGTCACTTTAGGTGACTCCCGTTGACGTACTGATATTATCGACATATTATGATTTGTTTTATCTCACCTGCTTGATGCTTATACTATTTGTTTGGATATTCTGAAACGGCATATTTCTGGCATGGCATATTTGAGCTTTATTGTTTTTAGCATGATTTGAGATACGAGTACATATAATATTTCCTGGAAAGTATACGGGTTTTACAGAGAAGGGTTATTACTTGATATTGAAATGGTTTGAAAAACAAACTTTGTTATTGCCCACTCACGTTTTCTGTTTTATGCCCCTCCAGGTTTTAGGTAGCAAGGACGTGGGTGACGAACGAGGCATCGAGGCATTTCTGACAGGGCACCCTCCATGTAGGATTTTCTAGTTATCATTGGTGTAGTGTTTGTTTATTCTGGACTGCACCTAGGATACTTGAACTTCTACTTTGCATTTTTCCTTCTGTGTTTGTCACTAGCACTCACTGATTTTTTTATTGTAAATTATTTTGTTGACTTTATTTCCTTGTATTTTCATTCCTTTACTTCCACATTATGCACTTGGCTACGTCACCCTCACGTGACGGCCAGCACGCCCCAAATTTTGGATTGGGGTGTGTCAATTGTGCATGAATCAAACATATTTTTAAACATTCCAAAAAGATGAATATTCATTTTAATATAGTTTATAATTGGGTATGTTTTCATTCGGGGTTGGTACGTTTTCGTTTGATGTTGGTACGTTTTCATTTAATGTTGGTACGTTTTCATTTGACGTCTGTGTACATTTAGATGTGAAAAGTTTAAATTTTTAGACTTAAATATAGTTGAAATTATTTAAAATATCTAGCAGATATTTAAATGTAAATTAATTTCAATTAATCTGAAGTAGTTCAAGTCTGAGTATCTTAATCAAATGTTTCAAAAACTTAATAAAAAACTCAAAAATCATAAATGTTTAGTGTACAAAAGTCTAAAATGAGGCATCTAATTCTAATTTTCTCTTTATTTTATCATTTAAATTTTATTATTTTAAATGATATATTTTATAATTTTTTTAATGCCTGGCACAAGTGGATTGCCATGTTAGCAAATATATGGGCCCTCCATTTGCCAAATCATCACTTAACGGCCAATTTGACAGAATCACTAACGGAGGTATGACATTGCAACGAATTCATAAGTTAAGGTATGACATTGCAATGTTTAAAACATAAAGTATGAAATTGTGGTGCAACTCATAGTTGAGGTAGTTTTGTGTAATTTACCCTTCATTTTTCTATGAAATAAATCAAAAACTTTCTCTCTCCATAGTATAGTCTTATAATTTGTTTCTACGCGTAACAACTTCTACCATGAAGAAGATGAATCAACAACGACTTTTACCTTCCGAGTTTTGCTATTGCGTACTATTAATATTTTTTCTAATGTTGTTGAATTGATATTATTCAGGTTTAAACAAGAATGAGAAACCAGTTGGCATCACACTACAATAAAATACAAGTGCTTCTCAAAACTCGAGACTATTATTCTTATTCTATTATCACATAAAGTTCATCGCTGGTCTGCTACAAGAAGGCGAAAATTACCAAGTCGCAACGAATAACACCCTTGACAACTATACCTCGGACAATCGTCATCTTCGGTGCAAGAATACCGGCCTGTTCCCTCAAAATCCATCAACCGCTCTCGCTGTTTACTATATATAGGTGTTTCAAATGGAAGAGTAACACCAACAAGTTACACTTCCAAGTTCTTCTTGACACAAAGTAAAGATGGAGAACAAAAAGGGTGCACAAATAATCTTGCATGCTTTTTATCTTCTTGGTTTAACTTCTATGTTTTTTGCATCACTAGCAGTAGCAGACTATGAAGAAGTGGTGCTGGAACAGCTAGCTGATGTGACAAATGATGAAAAAAACAGCATGCAAACTTATATAGTTTGGGTTGAAAAGCCGGTCTCTCAGAAATTTTCTCCGCAATCGAATGAAGATTTAGAGAGTTGGTACCAGTCATTCTTGCCTGAAAGTATTGCAAGCTCAAACCAACAGATGAACCAGCGAATGGTTCATTCATACCGCAACATAGCAACAGGTTTTGCTGCAAAACTGACACCCGAGGAAGTGAGAGAAATGGTAACAAAAGAAGGGTTTGTCTCAGCTCGTCCACAAAGAATTCTGCCGTTGCAGACTACTCATACTCCTGACTTCTTGGGGTTGCACCAAGGGTCTGGACTTTGGGAAGCAGCAACTTACGGTAAAGGTGTAATAATTGGACTTTTAGATACCGGGATTGTACCAGATCATCCCTCGTTTAATGACGAAGGAATGCCCCCTCCTCCAGCAAAATGGAAGGGCAAGTGCGAGTTCAATGAGACATTGTGCAATAACAAGCTTATTGGTGCAAGAAATTTCATAGGCGTAGGCAAAGGCCAACCAGAACGAAGATTTCCATTTGACATAGCTGGTCATGGAAGCCACACATCTAGCACAGCTGCCGGAAGGTTCGTGGAAGGTGCAAGCGTGTATGGGCAGGCCAATGGCACAGCTGCTGGCATGGCACCATATGCTCACTTGGCAATGTACAAAGTCTGCGAAGGCTTTGGTTGTGCCGATGCTGACATTTTTGCTGCTCTGGACGTTGCTATTGATGATGGAGTTGACGTGCTTTCCCTCTCACTTGGTGGCCCCTCACTTCCTTTCTATGATGATGTAATTGCAATTGGTGCATTTGCAGCAATTCAAAAGGGAATTTTTTTCAGCTGCGCAGGTGGAAATTCGGGTCCTTGGAATCGCACCTTATCAAATGAGGCGCCATGGATTCTCACAGTTGGAGCAAGCACCACCGACAGAATATTAACATCTGGATTGCAGATTGGAGACGAAAAACAGTACCATTTTGACGGAAAATCTTTGTCCCAGCCTGAAGATTTTGATTCAACAGTTTTGTTACCTCTCGTTGATGCAGGCTCATTTGGCAACCAATCATCTTTTTGCAAGGCAGGGTCTCTCGAAAATGTTGAAGGGAAAATAGTGTTGTGTGAGACAGGTGGAGGAGTAACAAATATTGCCAAGGGGGAAGAAGTGAAAAGAGCTGGTGGTGCAGCCATGATTCTCATGAACAAAGAGATTGATGGATTTAGCACCTTGGCTGAAGCTCACGTGCTACCAGCAACACATGTCAGTTACGCTGCAGGGTTGCAAATTAAATTGTATATAAGTTCAACCTCAACACCTAAAGGTACAATCTTGTTCAACGGCACTGTCATCGGAGATGCGCTTGCTCCCAAAGTTGCTTCCTTTTCATCAAGAGGACCAAACATTGCAAGCCCCGGAATTTTGAAACCTGATGTCATTGGACCCGGTGTTAGCATCCTAGCAGCATGGCCTTATAATGTGGACAATGTCACACATCCGAATCCCAAGGCATTATTTAACATCATTTCGGGTACCTCAATGGCCTGTCCTCACCTAAGTGGCATTGCCGCCTTGCTCAAGAGCACCCACCCTGACTGGTCACCAGCTGCTATTAAATCAGCTATCATGACTACCGCTGATGTATTAAACCTCCTAGGCTCACCCATCGTGGATGAAAGTGGCCTTAAACCCGCCGACGTCTTTGCAATTGGTGCAGGCCATGTTAACCCTTCAAAGGCGAATGACCCGGGGCTCATCTTCGACTTAAAACCAGAGGATTACATTCCTTACTTGTGTGGTTTGAATTACAATGACACAGCGATAAAGATCATCACCCAACAAGCAGTGCAATGCTCCCAAGTTGGAGCCATTCCAGAAGCACAGCTCAATTATCCTTCATTTGCTATTACAATAGGCCCCAATCAGACTCGGACTCAGTATTATACAAGGACTGTGAGGAATGTCGGGCCAGCTACTTCAACCTACAATTTGGAGCTTTTAGTACCACATGAAATGGGCATGAGTGTGAATCCTCAGGTGCTTACATTCACAGAGGTTAACCAGGAGATTACATACCATGTCGAGTTTAATGCACAGGACGGCGCAGGGAAGGATGGTGTACCATTTGGTCAGGGATACTTGAGATGGTTTTCCGATATGCATAATGTTACTACCCCTATAGCTGTGCTCTTTGACTCTTAAATAAAATCAAAATTTAGTCCTCTAGAGCAGTTGGGATTAATAAAAGGAGTTTGTTGTAACGAGTCAAGATAGAGAATGTCAACTGTTCGATTCCCTACCTTGTATAAAAAGGAAATTGGGCCTAGAGAAGCCAATAAAAGTGCACATGAAGATTTTCGTTGAAAATAAACTTAAAGAACATTTATTCAAAGATGGGGAGAGACAACTGCTTTCCTCCCTTCTCCATCCAAATTATAAATTTATCACAAGACGACCAAATTTAGCAATGGCAAGAGCCACCTGATTAAAACTACGTGGATTAAACCGACAAGATAAATCCTCGAATTGTGCCATCAACCTAAACCTTTCATTACATACACTAGTAGAAAAAATTATTTGCACGACAAATTTTCGGGCGACAAAGCAAATATCTTTGGGCAATTAACACTAGCGCGACAAATTTAACTAACGATCCCGCAAAAATAGCTTAAAACAAAAGTAAAAAAACCTATGCGACAAATACTTGCGTCGCACAAGGCAACTTTGCACAGAGAAGACAAACTTTCATCGCACAAAGAGGAAGAAAAAAGGTGGGTAAGGTGAGTTTTTGGCCCAGCAACTCACGAGAAGAAGATTTTCCCGCTACAATCTTGTGCGAGGACATCTCGTCATGCAAGGGGATCTAAAATGACAATTTGAACGTTTCTGGCAATGTGATTACTGCAACCTTTGTGTGACATAGTGTTCATCATCTTGCCCGATGAACATTTCATCTCACAAAGTGCTTTGAAAATGGCAAATAAACTTTTCGACCGATGTAATTATTGCTGCGTTTGCATTAACAGGTTATCTCCCTCTTTTACTCACTTTGTTTTCCCAAAATCCTCTATTTCCCTTTTTTTTTTTCTTTTGCCACAAACTCCTTGTATCGATGGCCGATTCCGCCAGTGGTCCGAGTAAAGGGTGTGAGGGAGAAGGAGTTGGGAAAAAGAAGGCAAGGGTTACACCTAAAAGTGTCAGAAAAGGAAATAATGACGAGCGCAAGGGAATCAATGTGAATGATTTCAGCAAATTTGAGAGAAGTCACATGCTGAACTTGCGCACGAGATTGGGTATGCATTGTGGAACAAATGTCTTACAGCCGAGTGGGCGTCTTGGAAGAAGGTATCGAAGGATTTGAAGAAGTCTATGTTGGATGACTTAGCAGTAAGTGGGAGTTAATATATTAGTAATTATTTTTGTAATATAATATATTATGATGTTTAATTTTTAATTAGTTTATTTGATAAAAGGAGTTGTATATTATTGATGAAACAGAACCGAACCTGATGAGTTTTGTGGATGATATATTCAAGAGACGTTAATGCCAGTGGAAGTATGGCGTAGCCCACTATGGAGAAGCACCACCAGCAGAGTAGTATTTTTTCCGATGTTATGGACGAATAAATTAGTTTTATAATTATGTATTTGTGGATAATACCATTAAATAATTATTTAATTTCTATTAATAATTTAATATGGACATTAAGTATTTATTTTCTTTTGTCTAAAAAATGACTTTCAAAGTACTATTATTGACAGGTCACCATACTTTGTAGTTAACTAGCTTCCTCAAGTAGCATAGATTTTGCGAATCTGTGTTACTTGGAAACGGTAGTTAACTGCAAAATTTGATGACCTTACCAATTCTAATATTTTGAGAATCTATTTTTTAGAAGAAAGAAAATAAATACTTAATGTTTCGTCGAAAATAAATACTTAATGTTTCGTCACACAAGTATTTGGGCAACGAATATTTCGTCACTTAAGACACATTTGCATGACGAAACAAGGTATTCGTTGCCAAGTGATGTTGCAATTGTTGGTGGGAATTTAAGGTGCAACATTTATTGTTCACGTTGCGCGATGAATGCTAACCCTTTTCTGAAATAGACGGTCAGGCTTTTAACGCGTAGTAATTTTTACGAACTTTGCATGACAAAGGCCCCAGGAGTCTTTAAAAGCACAGATTCTGTCTCCCTTTTCCACACAATGGTTTCTCAAAATTCTTAAGGTTCCCCTCCCCATTTTTGTCCTTCCCGAATCCCTTGTATCCCAATTTTTGTTTTAATTTTTCAACGATGGTCGATTCCACCCTTCCTCCATCAATGGGATCCAAGGGCGAAGGATCGCAAAAAGGTAATAATAAATTTTTGTGGATTTAAGAGTTATAATTTTTTGCTAGAAAAATAATTGTTGGATTAATTACGTAGTTCAATAATGAAATTTATCTTTTTCGTAGGAATAAAAACAAAGACAACTTCGGGGTAGGCACGATTGGTGATTGATGGCCGACGTAAGAGAGTAAGCAATGATGTTTAAGGTACATGGGATGGAGGTGCACGCCGTGCTGAAGCATGACGTTGAAGTACTAGTGAGGACTACTTGTCCTACGGAGTGGAAGTCTTGGAAATTGGTGTTAGTGTAGTTGAAAAAGTATTTGTGGGATGAGTTAGCAGTAAGTGCGGATTAGTCAATTAATATTTAATTTTGTTAAATAGGATGATTGATTAATAATTAAATTTTTTTTTCCATAACATGGTAATTATGTTATTGATGAAATCGATCCAAAGCTAATAAAGTTCATCAACAATATGTGCAAGGGGTATTTTCGGGAGTGGAAGTATGACGTCGAGCAATGTGTAGAGTTAGACCAAAATTCCTAACATACCACTGCAATAGATGTGATATTTTATTTTTATGGACGAATATTTATATATATTTTTTAAAGTATGCAATTGCGGACGATATTTTGAAGTATTTCGTTATTATGTGTTTGTGGATGGTATTTTAAAGTATTTCTTTAATGTTTTCTTTAAATTAGTGAAAAGAAGTAATTGAAAAAAAAAAACAATATATTAAGCGACGAAGGTTCCTTCGTCGTGCAAGGGGACTAACCACCACGATAATTGCATAGAGCAATTCAAACACGGGAAGCGAATGATTGGCGCCAAAATTTTTTAAGGCCTATGTTTTGCGCGACGAGATCTTCACAAACTGTCTCTCTCACTTCTCGCCTTTCCCTTCTCCAACAACGCAAGAGGCAGAAACTGCAAAACAAATTTCAAACAACGTCTCTCCTTTCTCCCTCAACTCTCATTGCCCTCTATCTCCCTCTCTTCATCTCCTCTACTTCCACCTCCATCTCCACCTCATATCATTTCCTCGATCCATCCGACTATATTCCGTAAGCGATTTGAATTTTTAAATTATGTTTTTAATTGTGAGAGAAAACTAACAAAAATAATTTAATAGGTATTGTTTTTTTACGATTACTGGTGAAAAACAAATTTGGATTTAGGTATATTTTCTTCAACAATTTAATTTCTATTAATTTTGTTATTTAATTTTTGTTTAAAAATTTACGTGATTTAATTTATTTGTATGCGAACATTTTTGTATGTGATGCACAAAAAATGTTGTGTGTTACGAAGTTAATAGTACTTAACTTCGTACGTTTTTTTTCCATAAAAACTTAGTTTCCCGTTTAAGAATTAGCTGGATTTCGTGCATGGATGCTGTCTAATTAATTCTTGAATTGTCCCATTTATTGGATAGTTTGGGAATTCAGAGTTACGTGTCGTAGTTTGCGGTTTATGGATTAGATTTCGATAATGGGAAATTCAGTAGCTTCTCTTTGCGTTCTTTGAGTGCTAGGTATGTATTTTATATCTATATCGTGCACTTGAAGAACTACAGGGAGATGTTGCTGAATTTTTCAATGTCGAAATCTAATCTAACGGAGCCGTTAATTACTTCACATAACTCTATTTCTGAATGGTATAGAATCTCTACTGAAGGCATAAGGTGGCATATCGTAGTTGAAGTTGTTCCAACTGTTGTGATTTTTTTATGTGTGCATGCAATATGGACAAACAATAAATAAAGAATCCTAACAGATGTGCTGATGAATACTTGGATGGAGTGAATTAGTTCATTGATTTGACCATTACACACAACCGGGGTTCAAATCTAATCCAATATCCGTGTAGGAAATGTAACAACTCAATGGTTGAGGAATATGAAAATGTTCGAGGCCATTAGGTAAGACATGGTATGATGGAGACCTATACTACTTGGAATCATCATGCGGAATGATCAGAACATATTTTATCTTCACATGTGGCCCAATCACTTGAGACAATTGAATCTAATATGGATCCAAAGAACAAATTATGGATATTTTAAATGACACTTTTCCAAACGCCTCGACAAATTTGTATCAGGAAAGGGAAGATAACGCCCCTCTAACCATGGAAAGTGAAGCATTTGAAAAATATAAAAAATTATTAAAAAGTGCCAAGCAAGAACTACACCCTAGTTGCGAAGACTTTTCGATGTTAACTGCTATTATGGAGTTGATGCATGGCAAAAAAAAAATTTGTATGTCGAATGATCTCATCAAGATCATTTGGATGCTTGACATCGGGCGGTTGTCACAAAAGAGCAACACAACTCCTTGGTGTATGACATTAGCTTGGTTGTTAAGAGCCATTGCACTATCCAGTGAGAATCTTGGAGAGGCGTCTTGACTAAGGTCAAGGCCTCGATTCTTATTGCCTATATATCTTTACAAAGGAGAATCTAACCATGGGTGTAGTTCTATGAAAGAATGGTGTGAGCCATCCTTGACGAATATCATATAACGAGGTGTTGGGGATGAGTTCTCCATGGATGTATCTACGCATAGACGGAGGTGTAAGGGTCTCTGTTAGGCATAGAGAGAATATATATATGTAGTAAAGAATATAAGACTAAGGTGTAAGGGTCTCGAAGGCAGAGAGATGTGATGGCTATAGGTCAGTGAGAGAGACAGAGAAAGAGAGATATATATAGATAAATAGAAGTCGATGTACAGGGTAAGGGAGCTAGTGGGAGCTATAAGATCAAATTGTTTGATTCCTCATAAGATGTAAATGAATCTTTTGTTTACTAGGTTTACAAAAGATTAGTGGGAGTTAATCATATTCCTAAATTTGAACATATATATGATATATTAATTTTAGGAATTCTTCTTCGTTAAAGTTATGACTTTAAACATTATATAACGATAGAATGTATATGGGAGACATAGTCTATATACATGGGATGAAAATCTATAATGATAGATTTTAGGATAGAATTGGATTATATCAATCCCCAATGATAGACAAAAGATGCTAGGAAGTTTCTCATATGATGATAAACTTCAATCAGAATAACAATTCTAGTGAGACTAGGAAGTTGCTCTTCTCAAAGGGAACATACCCTTTGACTCCCAAAGAAATAATGTGTAAATAGAATCCTTTAGGCACATGCAGAAAGGTGATTTATGTATTTCATATTGTATCAAAAACATTGATATGAATTGTACCAAGATCGGTACAAGACGATATCAGTGCAAGCCCAGGATCAGAACCATGGCAACTGTCAAGTGAGTCCTTAAGTATTTAAGAAATACTAAAGGATATATTCCTCAAGAATGAGGAAGAATTAGAGTAACGCAAAGAGTGTAAATGTATTAGATTATGAATCTAATATCGTATCCAACATTGGATGTCTCTTCATTTTGAATGAAGAGATAATTGGATATCTCTTTATTATGACTAATAAGATATTTGGGTGGAAACATTAAAAGTAATGACTTTAGTGTGTTCCATCATGCAAAATATATTGCCATATAGAAGCTTACAACATTGTTGTTTGGATGGGAAAGTTCATTTATGAACTCTCCATTTCAGTTCCAACCAGAAAGTGTCTCTAATGTGCCAACACTACAACACTAATGGGGCGATAGCTCAAGCCAGGGAATTAAGGTCTCATCAAGATCTGAACTCAAATGAAAGACTGAACCACACCATTGAGAATCACGTATAATGGTGACGTCGTTAATCTCAAGGTTGCTTCTATGGATAACGTATGGATATCCATTGTCTAGGCCTACTACTCAGCCATTTTTGAAATGAATTCAAAAGAGGTATCATCACTGATGACCAAGCTGATTGGCTCTAGTGCAAGTGGGAGATTGTTGCAAATGTGCCCTAAAAGCTAATATATGATGATACTTTACGGACATTTCACATGTTAAACTAATCTAGTTTAATATATATATATATATATATATATATATATATATATATAAGGCAAAGATTATTATTTAACCCATCTCATATAAATGTTATATGCTTAAACAATAAGTCCAAGGAATATGTAATTGGGAGAATGTGATCTAAAAAAGTTAGATTCATGAGACCATTCCCTTTCTTATACATATCCTAAATGTTCCTGATCATAGGATTGCAAATTGAGCATTGCTAGTCCGTTAAGATCAGTACGTGCTATGCCTTCTCTTAGAGAGTGACTGGTCTCAAGTCATTGGTGTGATTGACACCAAGACAAGTATGTAGGTGCTTAATAAAGAATGAGTCCACTGAACACGATCAACAAAGAGTTCTCATACTCATGTCACATAAGAACTCATGGTTGAGATAATGCAAAGTAGTCCTTTGACCTGAGGCATCATAGTTGTCTTATGGTTAGGCCCTTGATCTTTGGCTATGTAAAAGTCACTCTGTTAGAGGGTGTCCACGACATAGTTGAGGTTAAGCCACTTAGCAATGGAGGCAAGTAAATACGCAGCAAGGGATCTCCAACCTTCAAACCGTTTGAGGGAGAATACTCTATGATATGATTAAGAATCTTTGGCTAGAGTATGAATGAGATTTAGGAAGTCATTCCAAATCACGTTCAAAGTAATCATATGAGTAAGAGAATCACATTAGATAGTAGACATGAATAAACTATCAAACCAAACAATGTGGTCAAGAGTATTGTATTAGAGAAAGACCGTATTACATTGTAATCCTAAACTGAATAGGTTCTCCACCTCTTTTTATTAGCCTGGGTAGCCATGACATACTGCTAGGTTTCACTCATGGTTTGTGGAAGCCCTAGAGGTGTATAATCACTAAAGGGAGAATTGAAAGTAAGTTTCAATTCACAATCGATTTGAAGAATTCTAATCGCCCACTGCCTCACTAAAAGGAACCTAATAGATCGTACACCGAGTAAGGTAGAGAGATTGAAGAAACAACGAAGATGAGTAAGGATAATTAAATGGTTTAATTATTTATGGTTAGGATTAATTAATATATTAATTAATCAAACGAATATGTTCATTATAGACCTCGGGTTGGTTTTAGGCCACAAGGCCCAATGGGATTTGAATGTCAAGCCTATTAACACAAGTTGTCTGACAACTTGAAACACAAAGGGCCTCAAAGCCTAAAGAACCCAATATGGCCGGCCATAAGAGTGAGGGGTAGTAAACTTGGCTTAATTGCAAGTTGCCACTCCATTGTGAGGTGATATAAAAGCAACTTTATTTCCATTTCATCCTTAGGGTTTCTTTTGGATAAAAAGATGAGAACAAATGCTCTCATTTTCTCTCTAGGAAGCCGTCCACCTTGGAGAAATTACTAGCATCTATTTCATCCAAGGTCACTCATCTCTTCTTCAATGCTCTCCTTGGTGTGGAGACTTAGAGGTTCCCTATTTTGGGAACTTGGATAATCCATTCATCCATCCTCCTCCAAGAAATCCATGGAGCTAAGTAGTAAGGAATGAAGGCCCTATTTCTTGGGTGATTAGCCTTTGCTTATGCAAAGAGGAATCAACAAAGGTATAATATTTCTCAACTCACTATGTTCTTGAGTTGAGTCTTGGTTCACCACACTCACTAAGCCTTGAATGTCATGGGTCAAGTTCTGTTTTTGAGTGCATACAAGCATGATTCCGCCTTTTAATTGTTAATAGCATGCATAGATGTTGCTCAAATGAACTTGTTTTCACAAATATTTCCTTCGTTTCCAACCAGATGGATGGTGTTATCAAAACGCTCCTCCAAAAATCGAGACTATCTTCAAGAGTGATGTTAAGACAATTCATAATTTCCTCCTCAAATTCCATGATTAGATGAAAATAGGCAAAAGAAAGCCTACAACAGACACTAGAGACAGAATTCAATAAGGATATGAAATACAAACTCACGGAAAGGATACTGGAGTTACAACGAGTGATCCCGGTAAGGGGGAGATGTAGCTAGGGGCTTGGGTAAGTCGAACCGAATGTGATTGGTGGATTTGGTATTGGTTTTGGACTTTTGGTTTTTAATAACGTGAATTTGGCTGTCAATCGGTTCCGATTAGTCCTAAAGTGAGAGGATTTAGAGTGTAGGTGAATACTACTTTCTAAAATTTTTCCTCATCAACCTCTTTTTTTTTGGTCAAAGCTTCAGAGAGCAACATTTATTACAAACCAAAAACACAAACTTTTCAAACGCAGAATATTGATTGACCTCATCATCAAATGAATTGTCCTCCAAATGTTTGGAGCAATTCAATATTCTAGCTTACTATACGCTTTTCTATTTTTGTCTCCCACACTCTAAGATTTCAATTTCCACAATTAACTCCTTCCAAAAAAATGTTAGGACGAAATCAATTTTATAACTATAGGGAAGTTAGTACTTGTAAAGGTGTAGCTAAAAAGTCTTTATCCTTAATGAATGCTGTTTGGAAGCAAAAAATCACATTAGTAGTGGAACATGCCAATTTCTAAAATGTAACATTAGAAAAAGAAAGACACCTAAGTACTAAATTTGGTTTGTTTTCCCTAGTAGAAAAAAGGTAAATTACACAAAGCTACCTCAATTATGGGTCGAATCACAATCTCATATCTCATGTTTTTAACATTGTAATGTCATGCTTCAACTTATGAATTCGTTGCAATGTCAAACCTCGGTTAAATATTTTATCATTTTGGATGTTAAATGATGATGTGGCAGGAGGGGGACCCACTCTTTTGTCAACTAGAATAAAAAATTAATTAATTATTAAAAAATTCAGATTTTTCATTTAAAATTTAAATTAATTAGTTATTTTGAAAAAACATATTTTATTAATTATGGCGGCTCCGAGTCAGAGCCAGAAGCCTTTTCTTCGTCGTCTTCCATGGAATCTCCTGCTACCTCCACTTTTTCCAACCGGTCGACCATGGAGGCCGCGAAGGCCATTTCTGAAGGGAAATCCGAGGTCGCGACGGAGATTTCGCCCGGATGACGATAACCCAATTTAAAAACCTAATTTTTTTCCCAGAAACTAATCGATCATTTCGAATTTGAAGATTTTCGATTTTGATTGAGGAGAAATTCAACTTTACCTCTCGAAGTGCCGCTAGTTTTCTTGTGTTTTCTGCGGTTTTCCGATCTCGAAGTCCCGTTGGTGCAGAGAAAGGTGGAGGGTAAGGGGGCGGAGTTTGTGGAAGCTTGGTGCGTTCAAGAACCCAACAACCAATTTGTTTTTGTTTCTGGAATGGAGGAACAAGAGATGGGTTGCCACAAAATCCATATTTGAGATGGAGATGGCGTGTAGGCGCTCGAGTGTGATGAACATTTTTTTTTCTTTTTTAATTAATTTTTTTTCTTTCAAAATAACTAATTAATTAAAATACTTTTTAATTAATTTTAATTGTTGTAAATAAATAAATAAAATCTTAATTTATTAATTTTTATTCTATCTAACAAAAGAGTGGGACCCGCTCCTACCATGTCATATTTAACAACCAATTGATAAAATTTAACAAAGGTCTGACATTGCAACGAATTCATAAGTTGAGGTATGACATTGCAATGTTTAAAACATAAGGTATGAGATTGTGGTTGGACTCAAAGTTGAGATAGTTTTGTGTAATTTACCATAGAAAAAACTATTTGCGCGATAGATTTTTATGCGACGAAGCAAAACTCGTTGCAATAGAGAGTTTCGCGCAACGAAACTGAGACACCGTCGCGCAAAATTGTCGAATAAGGAACAATGAAACACTTTGTCGCGCAAATGGTCTTTGCACGACAAAAATTGTCTACTATTAATATCCAGTTTCGCTTTCCCTATTGTTCAAATTTTTTTTCTGAAATACAATTCCACTTGTTATTTAAATTTAAGTACGATGGCCAACTTAGGTGCTCATTCGTGGAAGAGAATTAAGGGCGAAAGTTCCAAAAAAGGTAGTACCCACTAAATTTTGCATTTTGTATACAATATATATTTTGCATTATTATTTTTAATATATATTTTTTTTTAGTAGACAAGGAAAAAAAGAGAGATATGTCCATGGTCCGATACACTATTGGTGGGAGCCATTACTGAATCAAATTTGAGGAATTAATTAGAATTCAGAAGTCGGATATGCACAACAAGTTTATGCGCAACGTGCAGGTATTAGTGCGTGACAAATGTGGGATGGATTGGGAGTCTTGGAGAGCCGTCCTCGAGGAGATAAAGATGTACTTGATCGATGAGTTTGAGCATGATTGGGACATTGACAAAAGTGACCCAAATCTGATGAAGTGCATCGACAACATATTCAAACCCTATTTCTGAGAGTGGAAGTTTGATGTTGAATGTGAGGTAGAACTGTAACGACCCGTCCCCAAAAAATTATAGTCTTTATAATTTTTAAATGTGAATTTACGGAATTGCCTTTCGAGGCAAAGACGTTAACTTCTGTTGGAAACGAGGGAAAAGGAGATGGAGGGAAGAGAGACCAAAAAGGGAAATGAGACCAAGAAGGGAAATGAGGGAAAAGGAAATGGAGGGAATCGGTCAAGTTCCCCTTGACCTGCGCGATGACCCGACTTCCTTGGAGTTTTCCGACAGTTTTTCGTCCAATTTTCCGGCCTTCTTCAACCTTCCATCACCACCAAACCTCACCCAACACCCTATCACCTAATTCTAACCAAACCTGACGAATTTTAGCCCCAATGTGGTTAAAAGACCCACCGACGGGTCCGGGTGGGTCTCAGCTTTGAACCACCATTTGTGAAACAATTCCTCTCAATTGCCACCACTAATGTAATTATCTTAAGCTTAGGAACAATGCCCAATCATTGTTTGGAGCGTCGGAGTCGATTTGAGGACGAATCAAGAAACACCCAAATTCTAGGGTCCCGGTGAGTTCATGGCGATTTGAGGCTTTTCCCGACCAAATTGGACTTGGCCACATGTATAAAACTTGTTCTACTCACTGAGATCTTCATTTATGTGAAGTTTGAGAATTTTTAGAAATAGTTGATTTTTCGGGGCGGTCGATCGCCATGTGCAGCAGCGCGTGGGCCGAGGCATCCCCTGACCTTCCTACGCTAAATTTGATTCTCCAATTCCGTACGTGAAGCCCAATTGACGAATTTACGTCGTTTGAACCTAGTTCCATTAAGGTTCGCCGCTTGATTATTATAGCAATTGACGATCCGACCGTTGGATCGTCACCCAACTTTATGCTCTGTCATCACGTGTGAAATGGGTTCATACTCGCTCACTGCGCACTCTTATACTTAGCACTTTTAGGTTTTAATTTATTCACATCTTCCACATCAATACACTTTATGGCTTCGTCACCTTCCAGGTGTCGGCCAACACTGCTCAATTTGAAGTCCTATTGGACATCCCGGGTCGGGGTGTGTCAAGAACTGCACTGAATACCTAAACCACCAGCGGCGGAATAGAATTCTATTTTTATTTTTCTTTTATGGTTAATTATATAATAACTTTTGGGTTTTAAATTTTTATTTATGAACGACACTTTTTAATGTGCGATTTTAATGTTTTTGGTGAATGAAATATTATTGTAATAAATGACTATATTAATTAAATATGCATGAATGCTTTAATTTAAACATTTGTTGATTTATTCGGGTGTAATTTATTACTTCGTTTATGGAATATTTATGTGATTTAAAATGAATAAAGTAGTAAATGAAAAAAAAAGGTATTTTAAAAAATAAAATAAAATAAAAGCAAAAAAAAAGAAATAATAATTAAAGAGCGACGAAGGTCATTCTGTCGTGCGAAACAACAATGCATGATGAAGTCTATATCATCGTGCAAAGGTTATAGAAAACGCAGGAATGGTCATAAGTTGGCGCCAGAAAGTGGAATGCATATGTTTTATTCGACAAAATGTTCGCTGCGCCTAGTCGGTCAAAAAACACGATAAAAGAGACCATATTTGGTGGTAAATTTTCGAATGCATAGGTTTTGTGTGACAAATGCTTCGTCGCACAAGAATGTGACATTTTAATTCAATTTCTTGGACACAAAGAGGCAGAAACTGCAAATTCATTGCAGCTCTGCTTTCCTCCCTCATCTCACTGTCTCTCCTCTCCTTTAGCTCGATCACTGGCTGTCGCTTTACCGCTCGTCATCACCTATATCATTTGGTAAGCGAATTTGGTTTCAATATATTTTTGGAAATTACACAATGAAACTAAAAAAATTAAATTTGTTGTGTGGAGGTGTTTTTTTTTTTAAACAACTATCGGCGAGGAACGAATTAGGAGGTATATTTTCTTCAACTATTTCATTAACGTTAATTGTAGTTTATTGATTTGTTTATTAGCTTTTATGTGATATAATTTATTTGTATGCAAACATTTTTGTACCAAGTTGTACAAAACCTGGTTTTTGTTGTACGAAGTTAATAGTACTTAATTTCGTATGCTATTTTCATGAAAATTTAGTTTCCCATATGAAAATTAGTTGGATTTCATGCATGGATGCGAAAGTATGACTGCAGTTGAATTAACTCTTTAATTATCCCACTTTTTGGACAATTTCGGAATGCACAATTATGTGTCGTAGTTCGCGATTCATGGAGAAATTTGGTAGCATGTCTATGTGTTCTTCAAGTGATGCATACCTATTTAGAACATACGTGCTGCACTTGAAGAACTGCATGGATATGATGCCAAATTTTTTTTGTCAAAATCTAATCTGATAGAGTCGTAAAATACGACACGTAGTCGTGCATTCCTAAATGAGATAGGACTTTTACAGGAGGCATAAGGTGGCATGTTATAATTGAAGCGTTTGTAACCATTGTCATTTTGTTTTTTCGCAAGCGATATGGACAGACAGTGGATACAGAATCCTAATAGATGTGCAGACGAATACCTGGATGAAATAAATCAGTTTATTGATTTCGCAATGGTAAACAACCACAGTTCAATGGTTAAGTATTATGAAAATGTTTGATGCCATTTAGTAAGATATGGTATAATGGAGATGTAAACCACTTGGAATCATCATGGGGAACGATTAGTACATGCTTCATCTCCACACGTGACCCCACCAATTGAGGCAGTTAAATCTTATGTTGATCCAAAGAACAAATTATGGATATCCTAGATGATGCTTTTCCAAACGCCTCGACCAAATTTGATCAGGAAGAGGGAGATAATGTCCCTCGAAGCATGGCTAGTGGAGCATTTAAAAATTATAAAAAACTTTTAAAAAGTGCCAAACAAGAATTATACCCCAGTTGCGAGGACTTTTCAGTACTAACGACTATTGTGGAGTTGATGCATGGAAAATAAAATTTCGTATGTCCAACCAGTGCTTTGATTATTTTTTGGGGCTTTTCAAGAGGATAACTCCAAAGAACAATTGTTTGCCAAAGAATCACAAAAGTACAAAGAAGGTGTTGAATGGTTTGGGATTTGGCTATGAAAAAAGTCACGTGTGCAAAAATAATTATGTATTGTTCTACAAGGAGAATGAAGCGTTAGATAAACGCCCTATATGGAAAGAGTCAAGGTCTAAAATGACAGCCAAGATTCTAAAAGATGCTAAGTGCTAGTCGGGCGGCGCTAGGGCCTAGAGCCTAGGTGGATTTAAGTAAATCTATTATATTTCGTGTAAATAAGTGTCTACTTATACTTAAAATATATATAATTTCATCATAATCTACAAAATAGAATTACATGTATATTATGAAGTATTGGAACATGATGAAAACATGGGCAACAAGGATATAATGGGTGTTCATTTAAGTATGCAACAAGTCTCTTACAATTTATTGAAAAAATAAAATGCAAAATGATGGTTATCTATTTTCTGTCTAAATGAGTCGCGACCTAGGCGGGTTTGGGCGGGCTATGTGGGTGCCCAGGTAGTTTAGGTGGACTATAAATGATTAGGCAGGTCTGGGTAGGTTAGGCGGGTGCTTCATCAAATTGTCATCGTCCCTTTCTTAATGTTCACCATGCGAGCAGAAGTGATGTGGACTATAAATGATTTTCCTGCATATGCTATGATGTCTGGGTGGTGTGCTAGGGGTTATTTGGTATGCCCAGTTTGCAAGGAGGACGTAACATCTTCTTGGCACAGCTGGAAAGTTTGTTACCTAGGGCATCGTAGAATGGTTGTCGTAGGACCACAAGTGGCGTCAGAATGAGACAACATTCTTCAACGGAATAGAGACTCGGCCAAGACCTAGAGAATGGTCCAGTATAAATATTTTAGCTCAATTGAATCATTTGGATTTTGGTCCTTTTGAAAAATCGGTAAATAAGACCAGACCAAACACCCATCTAAACTGGACACACAAGAGTATGTCGTTTGAGCTACCATACTAGTCGAAATTGAAACTATGTCAGAACCTCGATGTTATGCATGTTGAGAAGAACGTGTTTGATACACTAGTCAAAACTATATTAGCATCAAGGGAAAAACGAAGGATAAATCAAAGTTCACATTAATTTAGAGCGAATGGAAATAAGGCCACATTTATGAATGATGAGGGAGGGTGGGATAGCCAAAAAGGGCCTAGCACCTTTTTCAGTAACACTGGAGAAGAGGAAAATTTTTTTAAAGTTTCTATCCTCCGTAAAGTTTCCCGATGGGTAACGATGTGCAAACGTGGATAGGGGAAAATTTTCTAGGCTTAAGAGTCACGATTATCATGTCATACTGCAATGCCTGCTCCCGGTTGGTATTTGACACCTCTTGCCTAAAGATGTAGTGAAGCCAATTCTGTTGTTGGCAATATTTTTTTTTCTCAATTATCTACTAGGACGTTATGAAAGTCGAATGTACAACAGTTAGACACTGATATTATCGATGTCCTATGCAAGTTTGAACAAATATTTCATCATTCTTTCTTTACAAGTATGATCCACGTGATGATTCACTTACCAGATGAGGCATTGCTTGCCAGACCCGTCAACTATCGATGGATGTATCTAATATAAAGGTATAAAGTCCTTAGTCATTTCTTACTTCGTGATCAAGTGACAATTTAACTTATGTGAATCATAAAAATTTTATTTTTCTAGACTATACGGTGAGTTAAAGAAGAGTGTAAGGAACAGAGCTAGGCCCGAATATCAATTGTGGAGGCTTGGGTGACATTTGAGACAAATACATTTTGTGCTATTTACTTATAAGATGTTGAGATGATGTTCAATCGACCACAACATAATAATGACGGTGGTGTGGGAAGGCAATAGTTTTTACCTAAATCGCACGACCCTTTGGAAAAACTAGTACGAGGCGATTCATTCACCAAAAGGGACATGTAGGTAGCTCATTGGTTCGTACTTAACAATTGATGAGATAATGGAGTACCTGGATGAGCATGAAGAGTTGATGAAGCGGGAATATCCTTTGCATTTATATGCCGTGAAGCACCGTATAAACTGTTTCCTTGTTGGTTTCGCGAACAAGTAAGTTGTTTAGGTTTTTTATTGGGATATTTTGAAAAATATAATACCATGTCGCTAGTATTTAATTTTTGTAAAACCTAAACATGTCAATTGTTTGTTATAAATTAGGTAAAGAAATTAAAGGAAACAAACTCTCCTGCGTACACTGAGGAATTATACAACTTGGCTATCGGACCCCTCAGTGTGGAACTATACTCAGAATGTCATGTAAATGGCATAAAGTTCTTGGGAGCTGAGCGCGGACAAGCTGTTTACTCAAAATAGCAGGGTACATGTACTGGGAGCGAGGGATATTGCAGATATTGATTTCCATGGGAAATTAATAACTGTTGTGCAATTACTTTACAAAGATCGTTGCTAAGTAATCCTTTTTAAGTGTCATTGGTCTAATACAGACCCTTGTAGGAATAGGACCGTTAAACGGGACGATGGTTTACCGTCGGTGAACATTAACCAATGTTGGTACAGTGCAGACCCATACATTTTGACAATGATGACCAAACAAATTTTCTACATCGATGACCCAAAGGCCAGGAGGGGATGGAAAGTTGTTCAGAGGAATGAACATGGAGGGGTGTATGATATTCCGGACCGAGATCCTCTTGACAACGACGATGATGACAATTTTGCCGACCAACACCTTGAAACTTCATTAGAAATTGGTGCAGAAACACTCGGGATATAAATATTGTCCAAGAATCGCTTTAGGTAGCTGGAGGTCCTCAAATCGAAATTCCTATAGACTCAATTACAATTGATTTCAGGAGTCTCCTAAGATACAATCCACCAGAGGCTGCGGACAATGATGTTGATGACCAACCGGCAAGATGAATGGGAGACCGAAAGTGATCAAAGTGAGGATAGTGATATTTATTGTACTGAGGATGAGGATTAATCACAACTTTGGACGTATATGCAATGAAATTAATTGTATTCTATTTATGTTTTATGTAAAAAAAAATTGTAATTAAATAAGTGATAAATTATACTTTTTTAAATAACATTTTGTGTGACGCCAATATCAAATTTGTGGTGCAAAACACCTTAACGCGACGAAAAATGTAATTCGTAGCCCAATGATCGTCAAATTTTGAGTGGAAGGAAAAATTGGGACCGTGAAAATATTTTCAATTTTACATTTTGAGCGACGAATTTCAAAAATTTCATTGTTCAAAGGTCTTATGCGCGACAAAATATATGCAATTTGTCACGCAAAGTTTTGAACATGTCACAAAAAGAAATTTGGGTGGAGTTTTTGAAAAATATCATTAAATAATGCGCGACAAAGCCATGATTATGTGGCTTAAAGTCATTTTGCGCGACAAAGTGTTATGGTTTTGTCGCACAAAGGTTTTCAAATATTTTAGCTTGAAATTGGGTAGGTTTTGAAAATTTTCATTAAAGATTGCGCGACGAATGGCCTTCGTCGCTCAGTAATATTAGAACTTACAGGGAGCACCACTCTTGTCATTCTTCATCCATCTCTCTCAATTGTCTTCCCTAAGCATCACCTCTCCCTCTAACACTCACCACTCTCAAGCTCACCCTCTATCGCTGTCATTTTCGCCCCTGTCACCTCTCTTTCTCTCGCTGTCTCTCACTTCTCTCTTTGTCGCCGTCTCTCACCATCGCACCAATTGCAACCTTTGGCCGACCAACACTTCGTCATAGGTATCTCTCTTGTTCTCTGTCACCTCTCTCACTCGTTATTTTGTAAATCTTTATTTAAATTGAAATTTAACTAAGTGTTCTAGGATTAAGGAATTTGGCCAATTTGATTTAGGAAAATTAGGATTTGGGAGAATTAGGGATTTAGGGGTATATGCGTTAGGGTTAGGGGTAGGGGTGGCTCGGGGTGGGGTTGGGGTTGGGGATGGGTTGTCCTTGGGAGGGGGTGGGTAGGGGTGGCTCGGGGTTGGGTTGGGGATGGGTACCATTAATTTGTTAAATTAGTTAACCTAGTTAAATTAGAAATCCTAGGTTTAGGAGTTTAGTTTGATTTTATAATTTTAGGATTAAGATTTTAGTTTGAGGTAGTATTTTATATTTTTAGGATTATATATTAGGGTTTAGGGTTAATTTTATAAGTTTTGGATTAAGTATTACTTATTACTTTGTTAATTTGTTAACTTTTAAATCCTAGGTTTAGGGCACTTAGTATTACGGTCTGCTTATATTCCTTTTCACTTGTAAGTGAGAGGTCTTAGGTTCGATTATCGCCAAAGGCGAGTTTGAATCACATTATTGCTAACACATTGTGAGGCTGAGCGTACCCCCTACCCCTTAGTATAGCTAATATCATTTGCTCAAAAAAAAAAAAAAAATCCTAGATTTAGGAATTTAGTTTAATTTTCTAAAGTATTACTTTTTACTTTGTTAATTTGTTAACTTTTAAATCCTAGGTTTAGGAATTTAGTTTAATTTTCTAAGTTTAGGATTAATATTTTAGTTGTAGCTCTATTTTTACAATTTCAAGGTTGATTTAATAAGTAACAGGTTAACTTTATGAGTTGTGTTAATTTCATAATTTTTGAGTTGTTAAATTTTGTATTGTATAATTTCTGGATTTTGTATTTGTTATATAAATTAAGGATTAATAAAATACTTTAGTTCAAATTTATAGGTTTATGATTAGGCAGCCAACTATTTTTAAATGTTTGTTGTTCAATTGGATTTTATAGATGTCGCAGTTGATTAGGGAGCGTAAGTCAATGAGTAGGTCCCCCCCGACACCTCCACCACCTACTACTATTGCCACCACCACTCTACCAGAACTTGTCCCGACGTCGGAGGCTGTCGTACCTCCGCCCAGCCCCCAATGTCTGCAATGTCTGAGTCATTGACTTCTTTGGTGACTCATCCATTATTGAGTGCCCATCAATCTCATCAACGGCCCAGGAGTGGCGACAAGATAAAGAAGTCTGCATTAGCTTCCACTAGTGACAGAGAGGGAGCCGACACAGGTAATACATTTTTTTGTGCAAATTTTAAATTTAATAAATTTAATATACTATTAATCGGTTCCTCTATGTGTGAATTGTTGCGTACTTGTGTTGATTGTATTGTTTATTTGTTTGCAAGTTCTGGAATTTGTTGTATTTTTAGGGGAAGTTTAGTCGAATTTTTTGTAGATTATTTAATTTGTTTTTACCCTAACTTATTTCATTGTTCAGCTCGTGAAAACACTAGGGGTACCCCTGAAGACTCATGGGCATGTCACAACTCACCCGCACCACCTAGGAGCATATAAAGATTACGTGGGATGTTCGACATCTGGCGACATCAACAAAGGAGCAGCACAATCACTTAGTCCACGACATTGGCTCCGTTGTTCATCACCACTGCCCCATTCAGTGGGAGTCTTGCATTCAGTGGGAGTCTTGGAAAGTTGTCCCAGAGGAGACCAAGACCTATGTTCTTCATGAGCTATCGGTTAGCAATGTTTACTTTTTTTTCATAATTTTTAAGTAAAGTTTTGAAAATTAATAACCGTGAACTTTGATTAATTTTTATCCTATTTGCAGCATCACTATGAGCTCCAAGACCTTGATGCCAATCAAACCAAATACACCTAAGAACTTTTCACCGGCCGGTTCACTTAGTGGAAGAACGACGTCCACAAGCATTTCAAAAAATTCGACGATTCGGCCGTCGCTCTAGCACAAGGGTGCCCCTTGGAGTTGGTGACGCACCATGAAGATTGGGTGTGGCTAGCCACCTATTTTCAGGGCCAAAAACACTTGGTAAGTGAATTATATATATTATTATAGGTTAATAATATTTTATTAATACTTTAATTCGTTTATTAATTTATTTGAATACTTTGTAATTAATATCTGCACTAATATGAATTCGTTTCTATTTTAATACAAAAGTGCCAAGGGCAACACAATAAATAGGTTGAAGAAAAAGCTTATCCACCACTCTAGCTCTCGATGCTTCTCATCTAGAATGGATGAGCGATGTTAGGTAACCACATTTAAAAAAAAAATAATTATTACTTTTATTCTAAATTACACAACTAATAAATAAATTTTTATTATTTTTTAATGCATGAATGGTCAAAATTTCCTAAGATAGACACATTCAAGGCGGTGTACGTGCGGCCCGGGGATTAGTTGACGGAGGAGCTCCATGTAAGTTTTTGTAATTTTTAAATTTATAATTCTTATTCATTTTAAATAAATGTTATATAAATATTAATTAACTTGCTTTTATAATTATAGGCTACTATGGTGGAGAGGAGCCAAGCTGTCCCCGAGTCAACCCTCTCCCTTTCTCAGCTCACACTCTCACAAAACTCTCCCTCTCTCACTCTTTTTCCTTTCCCTTCGATCCACACCCACACACTAAAAAAAAAAAAAACCCGGTGACGACGACTCAGAACCACCACCACAATCATGGACTTTCTCTCCCTCTCCCTTGTCTTTGTAAAGCTCAGTGAAACTGATAACCCAGACCCAGCGAACCCCCATAGGTTCGAGCAAGATTTCAACTACGACAAAGGACCCTAAAGGTATGGATCTCTTCCCTTCATCTCTACCTTCAATTTTGTACCTAAATTGTAACCTAAGTTTGAGTTTTGACGGCGACCGGAGCTCAGGAGGCTCCGACCTTCTTCTTAGGCAAGAAACAGGCCTTCAACCCCAAACCCAAAGAGACCAGGCCCTTGGGGCCGTACCAGCTTAGGTCGTTGGCCTGCTAAACCTCAAAGCCCAAACCCTTTAGAACCCAGGCCTTTGAGTCGAGATGACACAGGCCTTTGGCCCAGGTCTTTGGGCCTTAGAACCTGGTCTAGTGGCTCAAGCCCAAAAACCCTTTAGGCCCAAGCCCAACTTCGTGTTGGACATGTGCCCTAAAGCCAATCATATCATGATACTTTACGGACATTTCACATGTTAAACTAATCTAGTTTAATATAAAAGGCAAAAATTATTGTTTAAAGCCATCTCATATAAATGTTATATGCTTAAATGATAAGTCCAAGGAATATAGAATTGGGAGAGTGTGATCTAAAGAAGTTAGATTCATGAGACCATTTTATTTCGTATACATACCCTAAACGTTCTTGATCATAGGATTGCTAATTGGGCATTGACAGTCCGTTAAGATCAGTACGTGCTATGTCTTTTCTTAGAAAGAGTGACTGGTCTCAAGTCATTGGTACGACTGACACCAAGACAAGCATGTAGGTGCTCAATAGAGAATGAGTCCACTGAACGCGATCAATGAGGAGTTCTCATATTTATGTCACATAAGAACTCATGGTTGGGATAATGCAAAGTAGTCATTTGACTTGAGGCATCATAATTGTCTTATGGTTAGGTCTTTGATGATTGACTATATCAAGGTCACTTTGGCAAATGGTGTCCACGACATAGTTGGGGTCAAGCCGCTTAGCCATGGAGGCAAGTGAATGCACAACAAGGGATCTTTAACCTTCAAATTATTTAAGAAAGAATACTCTATGATATGATTAAGAATCTCTGGCCAGAGTATGAATGAGATTTAGGAAGTCGCTCCAAATCACGTTCAAGGTAATCATATAAGTGAGAGAATCACATTGGATAATAGACATGAATAAACTATCAAACCAAATTTTGTGGTCAATAGTATTGTATTAGAGAAAGACCGTATTGCACTGTAATCCTAAACTTAATAGGTTATCCACCTCTTCTGATTAGCTTGGGTAGCCATGACATGCTACTAGGTGTCACTCATAGTTTTTGGAAGCCCTAAAGGTGTATCATCACTAAAGGGAGAATTGAAAGTATGTTTCAATTCACAATCAATTTGAAGAGTTCTAATCGCCCACTGCCTCGCTAAAAGGAACCAAATGGATCGTACACCGTGTAATGTAGAGATTAAAGAAACAACAGAGATGAGTAAGGTTAATTAAATGGTTTAATTATTTATGGCTAGGATTAATTAATATGTTAATTAATCAAATGAATAAGTTCGTTTTAGCTTTTGAGTAATTATTGGACCTCAAGGCCCATTGGCCTTAGAACCGTCAAGCCCGTTAACTTAAGTTGTATGACAACTTAATAACTAAAGACTCAAAAGGCCCCAAACAGTCCAAAGCCTTTAGAAGGATGACCATATTATGAATGAAAGGATTTTGGTTCTTTTTGTCACTTAAGTGACGTGACGATATAAAGGACTTTATAGCCAAACTTCATTAGGGTTCTCTCTTGAGGAAATTGGAGAGAACAAAAGCTCTCATTTTCTATCTAGGAGGTTGGCCCTCTTGGAGGGGTTTTACTAGTATGAATCCTCCTTCAAGGTCACTCATCTCTTCTTCAAGTCCCTCCTTGGTGTGGAAACTTAGAGGTTCCCTTTCTTGGGAACTTGGAGAATCCATTCATCCATCCTCGTCCAAGAAATCCATGGAGCTAAGAAGTAAGGAATGAAGGCCGTTTCTCATGGGTGATTAGCCTTTGCTTATGCAGAGAGGATTCAACAAAGGTATAATATTTCTCAACTCACTTTGTTCTTGAGTTGAGTCATAGTTCACCATAATTACTAGGCCTTGAATTTCATGGTTAAAGTTTTATTTTTGAATGCATACAAGCATGATTCCGCATTTAATTGTTAATTGCATGCATAGATGTTGCTCAAATGAGCTAGTTTTCACAAATATTTTCTTCAATCCGGTCCAACCCAAAAGCCCAGTCATGCGTGAGCCTATGCATGGGTGCTTACCGATGTCGGTGCTTGTAGCACATGTGCCACCGTCCACAGTGGTGCTGGCAAATTTTTCGGCGACCCATGGCGGTGCGTGCGACGACGCATAGCCGTCAGAGCAGCCACCTTGCGGTAGTGCTAAGGGCGCGTGGGGGTACCCGAGGTCCCCCTTTATATTTTTCAACGTCCTGAATCCGTTTATGACGTTCATTTTCTGATATTCAATCGTTTGAGTATAGTTTTGTTAATTGGACCCTTTATGTGCTTAGGTGCAATTATTAGGAAGGATTCCATCCTTCCTATTTTGTACGGCTCTTCGACGATGGAGTATCTGTGAGTGAACCCCTTGTAAAATGCATGTTTTAATAGTAGAAATGCATACATGAAAAGCATAATTTAATGGTTACGTCTTACGAAACATTTTATGACTAAATTAGATTTTACTTATTATGATTATCATGCTTTATTGAGACTATTTTGGAATATCATACTTTATCGAACTTATGTTCTTTGTAGTATATACTATGAATGACTATGTACTATTTATCAAAATGTTTTTACACTTCTTTGTAGTATATATGATGGATGACTATATGCTATCAATATGCTTTTGAGATATATGTATTTATGTTGGAAAGATTATCTTCAACGTTTTGCGCTTATCTAGTGGTCATTGTTTTACCTACGAGCGATGATACTTATATAGCCTTCGGGCGAGCGTGTGTAGGGCACTGTTTTGTGCGTATGGGAGATGATACTTATATTGCCTTCGGGCGGGAGTGTGTAGGGCACTGTTCTGTTCATATGGGCAATACTGATACCACTAGTTAGCACATTATATACAAGATGAAAGATTTTATGGCATGCTAGGGTTTTTGGCAAATCTATCACCTATTATGCTATTAGTTTTCATAAAACATTGGGGGTTAGTATGTTGAATAACTGTTTCAATATTATTTATATATATAACTTGGTCCACTCATGTTTGTTTTGCGCCCCCTTAGGACATAGGAATGAGGCTTACAATCCGAGCTATGAGGCATTTCCTTACCAGTGATATCGTGCCTTCATCTTTGCTTTGACATCATTGTAATAGCACCTTCTGTTGTATTCTGAATTAAATGTATGCTCTGAACATGTCATGCACTATCACTATCTTTATTATTGTTGGCAGTTGAATATTAGTATATTATTTTATGTAGTTCGAACAAAATTTATACACATGATTTATATGTTCTCAGCATATGGATTCATTAAATGGCTTGCATCACCCTCGGGTGTCGGCCAGCATGTGGCCATCCTAATGTCTCTCTAACATCGGGATAGGGGTATGTCATTGAGGATGCTTGTCTTCGTATCATGACGGACACCCTCGACCAGAGACTTAGTCCTAGGCCAGGGAAAGTGTATCAGGGCATCGGAAATGGCCGCCATCGTGAGATGGAAGCCTCCTCTTCCACCTCCACCATGAGACAAGTTGCATCATTGACAGAGTAAGTAGCGGAACTCCAGTAGCAGGTGGCAGCCCAAAATCATCACATTGCGACACAGACTACCCACATCGCCACCCATAATACTCATATTGCTGCCTAGGACTCTAGGATGGCCCAGATCATCACTGTGCTTCAGATGTTTGGCTTCAACATCCCCACTGCTACACCTCCTACACCTGACTTTGATGACTTTTATTGGATTTTTTTTTTTCAATTAAACATTTGTACTTTTTAAATTTTTTCCCCGCTTGTACGTACATTTACATATTTATTTTTAATTAATTTTCTTCTTTATCAAGAGAAAATACACGGTAGTTCTAACTCCTATGTCGTAGCAAAACCTTCCCCTAATCAACTTGTTAATTTAATTCTTAAGCAATAATGCATAACTGGTCTAGTTATATGTTGAGTGGAAGCATCAAATATGAAACCAATAAACTCATACGGAAAAATATGACAAGACAAACAATCCAAAATGACCCAAGGATTTATACTGGGCTTAAACCTACATCTAGTTCGAAGACGGTGAGGAAATTCCACTAATATCGAAATGGATATTACAAATAGAGTTTAACTCTCATATCCCAAAATTTACATACACCCAATAGCTCTCACTCATACAAAGAACAAACAGAAAAGATGAAAACACATACCAAATCTCGTCTCTCCCAAAAGCCACAAAACGTAGCACCAATATCTTTGAACGAGTGATTACTAACAAAGGGGGACCAGCAGCTCGTTTTTCTCTCATCTGCTGCCACCCAAACCAAAAGGCATAAAGAATGCCTTATATCATGTTGTCAAATTAAACCCTAGCCCATTGTGGGCTATTAAACAACCAATCATTGGACTGTAGACAAAACAAAAGGCCAATCAGAACTGAGCCATAATCCAACAGTATACTGGTTGCTGACACAAGAAAACAACTCACGAACGGATTTAACCCTTATTTCTGCGCATGCAAAACAAATTGTAAGGAGAAAGACATAAGGTCCATCGCCACAAGCGAGCATTACTATGTCCTGAATTTCTGCCAAGTTTCCTAACGAAAGCACAACAAATCAACCTTCACAATTTAATTCTAAAAATCAGAATGATCAACAAGAAAAGCTGGCAAAAAACATTGATTAAACCGCAAAGTTATCTCCAATAATCATGTTTATCTACTATAAATAGGTGCTGAAATGGTATTAGAGTAGCTATAACACACAGAACTAGCACCTCCAAGTTCATCTTAGCCATAATAAAGATGGAGAACAAAGGAGGAGCCGCAATGCATGTTATTTACCTTCTCGGTTTTACATTCATGTTTTTTTTGTCAGTAGCAGTTGCACAAGAGAAAAATGGCATGCAAACTTATATTGTTTTCGTAGAAAAGCCGGTTTCGCAGAAGTTTTCTGATCAATTGGATTTGGAGAGTTGGTATCAGTCATTTTTGCCTGAAACAGCTCAAAGCTCAAACCAGGAGACAAGTTCGCGAATCGTTCATGCATACCGCAAAGTGGTAACTGGCTTTGCAGCAAAACTGACACCAGAAGAAGTGAAAGCAATGAAAAACAAAGAAGGGTTCGTGTCAGCTCGCGAGGAGAGAATTCTACCTTTGCAAACTACTCATAGTCCTGACTTCTTGGGATTACACCAAGGATTCGGACTATGGAAACAAACAAACTACGGTGAAGGTGTGATCATAGGACTTTTGGATACAGGGATTGGACCTGATCATCCTTCATTCAGCGACGAAGGAGTATCCCCTCCTCCTGCTAAATGGAAAGGCAAGTGTGAATTCAATGGCACAGTCTGCAACAACAAGCTTATTGGTGCACGAAATTTCATAGGTGCAGAAGAAGGGCATATTACAGGAACTCCATTTGATAATCACGGCCATGGTACCCATACTTCTAGCACTGCTGCTGGAAATTTTGTGCAAGGAGCCAGCGTGTTCGGAGAGGCCAATGGCACAGCTGTTGGAATGGCACCTTATGCTCACTTGGCAATGTACAAAGTCTGCACTGAAACTGGTTGCGCTGACGGTGACATTTTAGCTGCTCTTGATGTCGCTGTTGAAGATGGCGTGGATGTACTCTCCCTCTCACTTGGTGGTGAATCACTTCCTTTCTACGATGATGTGATTGCAATTGGTGCATTTGCAGCAATTCAAAAAGGAATTTTTTTCAGCTGTGCAGCTGGAAATTCTGGTCCTTCCTACGAGTCTTTGTCAAATGAGGCCCCATGGATTCTCACAGTGGGAGCAAGCACCACTGACAGAATACTAAGATCGGAAGGTGAGAAGCTCAACACATACAACACTGTAATTGGAGATGCACTTGCTCCCAAGGTCGCTTTCTTTTCGTCAAGAGGACCAAGCATTGCAAGCCCCGGAATTCTAAAGCCAGATATCATTGGACCGGGTGTTGACATCTTAGCAGCATGGCCTGAATCAGTGGACAATGCCACACTTCCTAATCCAAAGGCAACATTTAACATAATTTCGGGTACCTCAATGGCAACTCCTCACCTAAGTGGCATTGGAGCTCTACTCAAGAAATCACACCCTGATTGGTCTCCGGCTGCTATTAAATCTGCCATTATGACAACAGCTAATGTACTGAACCTCGCAGGCTTCCCCATTGTTGATCAACAACTTCAACCTGCAGACATTTTTACTCTTGGTGCAGGCCATGTCAATCCTGCAAAGGCAAATGACCCAGGGCTCATCTTCGACATAAAACCTGAGGATTACATTCCTTACTTGTGTGGTTTATATCACAATGAAACACAGATAAAGATGATCACCCAACGAGCAGTGAACTGCTCTCAAGCCGGAGCCATACCAGAAGCACAGCTTAATTATCCTTCATTTGCTATTACAATAGGTTCAAATGAGACTCAATCTCAATATTATACAAGGACTGTGAGGAATGTTGGCCCGGCTAGTTCAACTTACAGCTTGGATCTTTTAGTACCGCATAAAATGGGGATGAGTGTGAATCCTCAGGTGCTTACATTCACAAAGGTTAATCAGGAGATTACATACGATGTTGAATTTATAGCAGAAGATGGGGCTGGGAAGGATGGTGTACCATTTGGTCAGGGTTATTTGAGATGGGTTTCTGATAAGCACAATGTTACTACCCCCATAGCAGTGGTGTTTACTCAACAACACTAAAATTTTGGTGTTGGAGAACTGTTAGGGTTAGCTTAAGTAATAAGGGAGGGTTTGGTGTCTAATCAGTTAAGACCAAATTGATGTAGATCCGATGGTACGATGGATTGAACATCAAGTGAAAACAAAAAATGCAAATCCGGCAGCAAGAACAAATTAAGCTTCATAGATTTGGGCTTTGGTCTATTATGAGCTCAGGATGTGCATCAAACTCACTACTTCCGGGTGATATATAGGCTTTTTCTGCCAAATTTTATCCTTTACACTGTTCTGTTAGGGTTTTGAGTCTTGAAGATGATTTCTGTATTTTGTTTATTGTTTAATTCTAGTCCCATTTGGACTCCCAGGGCTTCCAAGGTTTGGAGGTATAATAAAGCGGTTAGTTTACAATAGAAATTTATGCATTTGCAGGTTCTGTTGTTCCCACCACTCGATTCATGATTAGGTCTAAATTTAACAACGAAGCTTCCAACTAAAATTATTCTTGATACAACCTTCTCAGTCTTTATTGGCTCGGGGCTCTTGATTTTTCGTTCTATGTACATATTTGTCTAATTATGAAGTTTGTTATCTTAAGAATTATCAACCACGAAAATTTTGAGGTTTTCTCATGCTTTCCAGTGAAAGCTTTAAAATGCTAACCTAAATATCCCAAACCTCATTCATGTATCAGTACTGGCAATATGACGGATGAATTGAACATGTAATGTAAATATCTTTCTTCCTCAATTGACTCAGATCCAATTTGATCACTAAAAACTTTATTATGCTAAAATCACCAAATTTCAAAGCTTCAATTCTGTGCATTTCAATTTCAACTTCAAACTTCATATAAACTGACAGAAACATATAGAGACTCACTCTTTATATAAACAAGCCAACATCTACGACGTAGGGACATTAATATATTTACACATATTTGTATACATAATCTATAATGATTTTACATATATGTCTCACTAAATGTGGCTTCTTTTGGCATCTATGTGATCTTCTCTCACTTTAATCCATAAGGTTTTAGGAACAAAAACGAGAAAATGAAAAATATATACATAAATACCCGTTTGTGAAACCCAAATCAATTTAGCTTCTAGAGAATGATGAGAGGGTGTTTAAATAACTCGTGGTCCAAGAAATCTAACTTCAAATCAAAAGATTGTGATAAAAGTGGAAAACAGGCTCATTGTATCTTTTCTATACCTTGAATCAAATAAGTAGCTTAAAAATTGGCTGACAAATAGTCTGAAGACTCCTAACCAAATATAGATGTACAAATGAAGGGACATGAATCCTCTCCAGATCCAGTTATCTTAATCCACCTAGTTAATCATCCGGACCATTGAAATTTGATCCAACAACTATACATAGAGGTCCATTTTAAAAGTTATAGTAACTTTAACCGTCAGATCAAATTTCAATGTTCCGAATGATTTGACTAGATAGATTAAGACAATTGAATCTAGAGAAGATCCATATCCCCAAATGAAGGGCAACGACAACCTGGAACATGTTCAGAACTTGAAGTGCAGAACGGGGAAAACCCACACTTTACTGGTAATAATAAACTGGGAATCAGTGCCAAAAGCGAGGTGTGGCGTACACCTCAAAATTTGGAACCACGTTTGTACAGTTATCTGTAGCTATTTGGTACAAAAAAAACTCGGAGAACATCTTCCGTGGCCAATTTGACGGTGGTTTGTTTTTTTTTTTTTTTGGTAAATAATTTCAGTGGCCTAAGGCCAGTTTTCTAGTAGGGCACTAATCCACAAAATGCTTGAAACCCACTATAACAAATCCTAAGCTAGAAAGTCAAGCTATCTTTTTGTATTCAATGAGAATAAGGGTATTCAATATTGTGACATCTTTCAGCATTGATATCTATAAAATAACAAGTACATATTTAAATTAATAATCTTTACCCTGCAGTATGCAAATATTATGTGTCTCAAAAAAATACATGAACAATAGGGCACCTATTTCTCCTCGTTTTAATTTCCTTTACAAAATTCAACATACTGAAATTTTGAAATATATTTCATATCATATGTGATTTCTCAGTAAATAATGGTAAATTGGTGCAGGCTTGCTCAATAAACAATGGTGAACTTAGTTAGGACCTCTTCCAATATTGGTATGTATATATCTGACTAAATTTGCAAGTTTGCACCAGATAGAATATTATTCTGTGTCATTATTCATTTATACCAGCAACAATGCAACTCACAAAATGAATTTTAACTGTTGTCCTTTTCCTCGTACTGTTCATCTTTGTCGCCTGCAACATCAACTAAATGAAGGTTTTAACAAGAATAATGAGGAACCTGTTCGCACTATACTATGCCAGAAAAGCTTCCAAATCAAATCCAGACAAATTAATCATCTCAGTCACATAAGCTGCATCGCCGCCTGCGAGTATTACAAAGTCCACCAATTTTAGCATGCATAGCCACTTAATTAACCAAGTCAAAACAAGTCAAGCAATTCACAATTATCTCTAATAACCACAGTTATCTACTATAAATAGGCACTCTAAAGGTAGACTAAAACTGTTGGAATCTCCAGCTATCCCATAAAATGGGGTCACACATGCGATGGAGTGTTGGAATCTTCAGTTATCCCACATCGGCTTATGGGCCAAAGAGAAAGGAATTTAAATAGAATTACCTTACTCTAACTAACACCGAGGCTTTTTGTGATAAAACCTCACACCTGACGAATTGGGCAGGTAGTAAAGTGAGGACAGTATCAGTGTTGTTGAAATGGATCCTAGGCCCGTCGACCTACAAAAACACACCAAGTTTTTTTAACCAAATTAAAAGATGGAGAACAAGAAAGGTGCAGCAATGCATGTCATATATATCTTCTTTATTTTACTTTCATGTTTTACATCACTTGCAATTGCACAACAGGACCAAAATAGCCTCCAAACTTACATTGTTTTTCTCGAAAGGCCAGTCTCCTCAAAATTTTCTGTTGAATCAGATTTAGACAAATGGTATCAGTCATTTTTGTCTGAAACTACTACAATCTCAAACCAGCAGAGGATTGTTCATGCATACCGCAATGTAGTCACCAGATTAGCAGCATACCCGCAGATATGGGTAATCGCGGTTACCCGCCCATTTAAATTTCTTGGTTACGGTTATGGGTAACCGTTTAGATAAATAAATGGTTATGGGTATAACCATTTACCCTTGAAATTTAAATGGGTGGTTATGGGTATTAACCGTGGTTATAAACGGGTAACCGTTTCCCATTTATTTTATATATGTAAAATTAACACGAACCATGTTCTCTATCAAACAAAACTTAGATCAATGCAATTGACTATAGTGCATGGTTTATATAGCTAATTATATATAGGGGAAACTTGAAATAAGTCCAAATTTGTAAGCAATTACTAGATATAGTCCAATTTTATTCAATTATTGATTTAAGTCCAATGACTCATTGTCCAAGTCATTTTATTTTCATTTTTTGGTCAAAATTGCCCCTCTATTAACGTTATCCTTTAATTCTAGATTTACTTGTATTATGAAATTAATTAAAATTGATTATTTATCTTTAAATAATTCCCTACTTGTGGAATTAGTTTTAAAGTATATCTCATCTTCCATAACTCTTGTATACAATTTGTGCTGTGTTCTCCGATCCCCTTCCTTGTTGTTCAGTCTTTTTCTTTCAAGCTCTTATGATTTCTTCCTCCTTTTTGAAATACAAGGTCACAATTTCTAATTTTTTTCAATGGTATAGAGCTTTGAAGTATGCCAATACACCAACAAAAGGTGCGTTGATGTACGTGGTTGGTTTTGGTTTTGTAGCATCAAATCTTGCATCTTCCAACTTGTCATCCCCACCAGGTCTGTGACAACCCGCTCCAAATTTTACATTTCTATTAATTTTAAAATCGTGAATTTACAAAAATGCCCTAGAGGCAAAGATTTTGACTAACGTTGACCATCATCTTGAGAGACGTATGACTTATTCTTTGAGCATATCCTCGTAGTACTCATTGGTGCGAATGTATAGGCAAAAGAAGTTTGTGAGTCCGGATTATAACAGTATAGTTATGGGCGTTTGAAGTTGGTTATTGAGAGTTAGTTAAAAGATTAAGAAGGACCAATTAGATGAAAAAGAAGAAAATGGCAGCAACCCAATCAGAAAGGAGAAAGGAAAAAAAAAAAAAAAGAGAAAAGGGGAAAGCTAGGAGCTTTTCCTGTGGGTTTTCCGTCCGTACACCTCCACAACCACCCATCTTCCAAGGCTGATTCCGGCCGACTCCGATGGAGTTTTTCGACGCCACCACCACCATTTTGAAGCTCTCATTCCCCACTATAAAAATCCACCCAAGACCCACTTTGATTAACCTCTGTATGTGGTAGTTTGAGGGCACGAAAGTTGATGGTTCTCACGGTGCCCCGACCACCCTTTTTTGATATTCTGGCAAAACAGCAAAGCGATGGCCGATGCCACCACTTGGGCTTTGTAGCCCATCATCCCAGGAGCAAATCCCAACCAATCTTGACCCCGTTGGTCCACCGTAGATGACGAATCGATGTTGGGAAGTTTTAGTCACCACCAGCTTTGTGGGCAAAATTGACCATCTTCCGTCCACTTTTGGACTCATGGCAGGTATGAAAGTTTCTCCACTCACTGAGATCTTCATTTCTGTGAAGTTTGAGAATTTTTGGAAATAGTTGGATTTTCCGGCAAGTCGGGGCGGCCGACTTCCATCCACGACGGCGCGTGAGGCGGCACGTGGCCAGTGGGCCGCCAATGCTATTTTTAGGCTATGTCGAATGTCTTGAATTAAGTTTTAATATTTGAATGACGTAGATTGATCGTTGGAACCTAAATTTGTTACGATACGTTACTTGATAAAAATGTGAATCAACGATCCGACCATTAGATCGTCACCAAACTTGAATACATTATAATACATAATATTTTAAGATAATAGGAATTTATGGATCGGGAATCTGACGTATGGATCTTCCCAAATTAGATTTGTAAGTTAGTAAAATAAATGTTAACCGCCACTTGGTTTTGGGCAATTGGCGGAGATCCGACCGTTGGATCGTAATGAAATTTTAATATGTTATTCTAGAAGCATATTGTGGATCTTTGAGAGTTGCGGATTGGGAATTTGATATGCATATCTTCTGGGTCGAGCTATACAGGGTGTAGACCCTACTTTCGATCTTTGATCGACGGTTGACTTGTGGTCAATGGGTGTCGAACTATTTTTGAATGCCCTTGAGGATGTGTTTTACGTGAATTACGTATTCTATTGATAAGAGTTCTAAGATGTGATTCGATAATTGGTCACAGACGCCAATCATTCGGGGACGCCTCGATGCGTGCGCTAGAGAATCATAGCATGGACTCCAGGTGAGTGGATCTTTTCCTCCTTATCATATGTATATAATTGATAGTTCCGCAAACGTTTCTAAATTCATTTATGCATGTCACATGCAAATAATTAACGTGAACTACGAATGGCTTGATCCCTATTTAGGGTACATAGGCAGTTTAACGAAACGTTAGATGCAGCCATAGAAGATGTGAGATTAAATAATTAAGACAATAGCTTTGATTATGGAATTGAACAATGTGAGGGACATTAGTGTAAAATGTGAGTTTTAACCTTATGTGTTGGTGGTTAAATGTTGGTTATAAATCAATGTATGAAGAATCGGAAAATTGAAGTAAGGAAACGTAAATAGTGATAGTTAATTAAACTAGTGTCTAGTTGAGCTTATCACCGATAATTATTCCCAAAACTAAGTAGTTTGGAAGTGGGGCGTTACAGATTATGCATTTTACGCTATGTTATATTATATATATTTGGAAACACTATGAAATGTTTGGGTTTAGATTGTATCATGGCATATTCATATGTATATTACCTGAATCTAATTATTGTGAATGTTTTGAAGTACCAAATGACGCAGCAGATGCTCAAGTGAGATTCAGGTAAGTACAATTTGATGGTAATGATGGTAGTGAGGACGATTGTGTTGAGATATATTAAAGCTCATAAACCTGCACCCCGGTGTTAGTGCTCCCGTCCGTGGCCATGGCCTAGCCTTCACCTGATTGTTCACCTTTCGCACCACACGTTCACCTTAAATACAAGGTAGGTGCCAGCCTATCGTACATACCACATTAGGTGGTTCCAACTCGTAAGTGACTTGCGATACTTCGCACAGCCTTCACGTGGTCATAGCACTTGAGCATATTTATTTCCACCCAGCTTGTCGTACATACCACTTTAGGGGGTTCCGACTCGTGTGCAGTATACTTGTTGATGAGCTTATTAGCTAGCATATTGATGAGCTATTGGCTAGCATGTTATTAAGCTTATCAACTAGCATATTTATGAGCTATTGGCTAGCATGTTATTGAGCTTATTGGCTAGTATATTGATGAGCTATTGGCTAGCATATTGATGAGCTATTGGCTAGCATGTTATTGAGCTTATTAGCTAGTATATTGATGAGCTATTGGCTAGCATGTTATTGAGTTATTGGCTAGCATGTTATTGCATATTCATGAGCTATTGGCTAGCATGTTATTGAGTTATGTTTATTGAGTTATTGGCTAGCATGTTATTGCATATTGATGAGCTATTGGCTAGCATGTTATTGAGCTATTGGCTAGCATGTTATTGTGTTATTGACTAGCATTGATTGATGAAATATGTGATGAGATATGAATAAGTCGTACATGTCACTATAGGTGACTTCAACTTCTATGCTAGCCATGATTGATGAGACATGAATAAGTCGTACATGTCACTATAGGTGACTCCAGCTTGCGTGTTAATATGGTTTATTAAGAACATGATTATTTATATTGCTAATGAGATGCTGAGTAGTATTATACTTCTGAGTTTACTGTTAGTATACTTTTGATTTCATACTTCTACGTAGTATGATTTGCTGGAAACTATTTGAGTTTTACGGCGAGGGGTTACTACTTTTGATAATGGAAATGATTTTGAAAATCTTTGTTTTGACCACTCACACTTTCTATTCTTTTCACCCCTCTAGGTTCTAGTAGCATGGATCCTATCGACGAGGACATGTGGCACTTCCAGTTCTTGTGGCTTATATTGATGGTATAATTATTTTCTTTGTTCACTATACTTGTCTTATGCTCTGTATCACGTGTGAAATGGGTTCATACCTGCTTACCGCGTAGTTGTGTATATAGATACTTTTAAGTTTAAATTTATTCACATTTTATACACTATCACACTTTATGGCTTCATCACCTTCCAGGTGTCGGCCAGCAAAGCTCGATTTCGGGTTCCTAGTGGACATTCTGGGTCGAGGTATGTCAATTTTGTATCAGAGCATAAGTTTGGTAGTATTGTGTGCATCACACGCGTGATGTGAGCAGTCTTGGTTCTTGTGTTTAACGTTCGAATCATGCCACCTCGTCGAATATGGAAAAATATGCTAACTTTTCTTAAGTTTTGGACAGTTATGTTGTCTTCACGACATTATAGATGGTCATTTGGGCAATTGCTTAGAATTAAAACGAAGATTTCCCTTGAGGGGGAAAGATGTAGATTTGAGACAAGTTGATGGCCTAAGTTAATGTATTGATAATCGTGTATCACCAGAGATTTTACCAAATAATTCCATCATCATTCTTCCGTTGTTAGAATTGATCCTTTTGAGATTGGAAATCTCAGCTAGTTTTGATTTCTTGGTAGTATTGTTAGAATATCACTTAATAGAAATCTTACAAAGTCCCATTTTTGTTAGGACTCTGGAAATGTCTCACGTGGCAATGTGGTGCTAAAGTGGTAACACTTGACAGAAGAACAGGTTGGGAAATTTCTTTTGGTCCTTGGTAGTTTAATATTTTGTGACGTTACTTTTCGATCATCAAGAAATCTCGTTAGATTATTCTTAAATTTTACCTCTCTATTTTTGGCTTGGGACAACGTTGGAATTGTTCAGTTTTTTTTTTTTCATACTTCATCCTTTTTGAAATCGTTCGACTTTTTAATGTTAATCTACATCAGCTTTGTGCGTACCCTTAACTTCACCTCCTAGTATTAAAGGCAATTGGGTTGATTTAGAGTCACCGGCCTATTTCCCATATCATTTGGATAGGGACGATGCTAGCAAGAACCATTTGGAATGAGCTATTTTATCCATGACTTAAAGTTAACATTTATCATTTTTTCTTAGAAATCAAATGATATTTCTTGGTGGAGAACATGTCCGAAATCTTTATCAACCTTAGAACTTCTTAAATACGCTCAATTTTTTTTTTTTTGAAACAGACTAAGTTTTTGATAGAAGAATCTAATTAGCAATTATGAGTATCGATATGGAGTTACCTTTAACCTATCAAGAAATGGTTCGAATGATTATAATCATTTTGTTATATGAGTGGAAGTTGGGAAGTATCATTATTCACTATCAGTTCGAGATATTTTGTATGTGTAGAGAATGTGAAAGTCAATAATTGTGATGCTGAACCAAGGTTACGCTCATGTGGTATTTCGATTGGTGGTAGTTTTACTTAAGTAGAAAACAATATTCTTCCAGCCTTAAAACTTAAAGTATTGGCAATAGTTATTTCCTTCAAATGGGTGTTGAAATTTCAACAACAAGACACTTGTGAAGACAACTAAGATAGAAGTGGGATGTAGTCAACTTCTTCGGGTAATGTGATCTAGAAGTTCTCTTTGTGACGTGATCAAATGTGGAAGTAGGGAAGGAATAAAATCGAGGCTCCCTTTGATGCGTTTTAGATGAATCCTCACTCTAGATACAGCCTGCTTTTGAATAATGTTGGGGGGATATTGAGGTTATAGAGTTCAAACTTCCTGGAGAACTACAGTTTTCTAATTGCGCCGAGAAGATGATGACTTTTTAAGAAAATTGCTCCTAGACTTCTATACAAATTCAGGCAAACAGAAACCCGACAAGATTATCATCTTGGTGTATTTATATTTCATCGTGTTACATGTTTCACTTCCAAGCCTTTCGAAGTCTTTATGAGGGTTTTGAGTATTAGAAGTTGTTCAGTATTGCATTTCTACCCCTAGACTAACGATTAGTCTGAAATGAGTTACTCAGACTTTAGTGGACAAGTTGCATCTTGTTCATCCCACCATTAACATGGTTGCAGTATATCATTATCTCTATTAGTTACTTGTAACCACGGTTACAATTTTGGGGTTAACTATGGTATCATTGGAGTTGACATATAGAGATTTTACGCACAACGCATATTTAATAAATGCTTACTTTTGTTAGAATTATGGGTAACTACGATTACATTCCGAATTAGGAGTATGGTATCATTTGAAATATAATATAAATATTGTATGTGCAGCTTGTGATTTACAAAAGATTATTACGAACAAATATTTGATTGAGATTATGATGTAGAAAATTTATGTTATTGACGATGTTGCCTAAGAAGGTAGTGAATGAGTGCGATCGAGGCATGTATGTGTATTTCCCATTGAGGAGCAAGATGGTAATATTGCACCCTCGAGAATTGTTACTTGCTTATCGAGACAACAGTGAATTGTCAGTATTGTGGGCTGTAGGCCGTAATATTAATAACTTATTCGTTGGGTTGTTAAGCAAGTAAACAAGTAGATCATTCTACGTTAATATTTGTATTTACTTATTTAATTAGTTAATTGTTGTTTGGGCTTGACCCAAAAATAATACATGCTTAATTTTGAAGTGCGTTACGCTTTGAACACGTTTATGAAAAATATTAGATTTTGGCATGGTACTGAAGGAGAAGGAAAGTAGGAATTTGGAGGTATGAAAGGAAAGTCACTGCACTCCGATCACGACGAAATGTCATCCTCTTTTATGTAGTCACTATAACTTGATGTCTTCTTCGTGTATGTATTTGCATACATCTCTCTTTAATTTTGAGTATTTTACATTTAACTGATGATTTAAAATTTCGGGGACATAATTTTTTAAGATGGGTAGATTGTGACAACCCGTTCCAAATTTTATGTTTCTATTAATTTTAAAAGCGTGAATTTACAAAAATGCCCTAGAGGTAAAGATTTTGACTAATGTTGACCATCTTCTAGAGAGACGTATAACTTATTCTTTGAGCATATCCTCCTAGTACTCGTTGGTGCGAACGCATAGGCGGCAGCCATTTGTGAGTCCAGATTATAACGGTATAGTTATGGACATTTGAAGTTGGTTATTGAGAGTTAGTTAAAAGATTAAGAAGGACCAATTAGATGAAAAAGAAGAAAGGGTAGCAGCCCAATTAGAAAGGAGAAAGAAAAAGAAAGTTTTTCCTGTGGGTTTTCCATCCGTACACCTCCACGACCACCCATCTTCCAAGGCCGGACCAATTAGATGAAAAAGAAGAAAGGGCAGCAACCCAATCAGAAAGGAGAAAGAAAAAAAAATAAAAAATAAAAAATAAAAAAAGAGAAAGAAAGCTGGGAGCTTTTCCTGTGGGTTTTCCGTCCGTACACCTCCACGACCACCCATCTTCCAAGGTCAATTCGGCCAACTCCGACGGACTTTTTCGAAGCCAACACCACCATTCCCCTCTACAAAAATCCACCCAAGAACCACATTGATTAACCTCTCTATGTGGCAGTTTGAGGCCACAAAAGTTGATGGTTCTCACGGTGGCACGACCACCCTTTTTTGATTTTCCGGCAAATCGGCAAAGCGATGGCTGATGCCGCCACTTGGGCTTTGTAGCCCATCATCCCAGGAGTAAATCCCAACCAACCTTGACCCCGTTGGTCCACCGTAGACGACGAATCGACGCTGGGAAGTTTTAGTCACTGCTGGCGTTGTGGGAAAAATTGACCATCTTCCGTCCACTTTTGGACTTCATGGAAGGTATGAAAGTTGCTCCACACACTGAGATCTTCATTTCTGTGAAGTTTGAGAATTTTTGGAAATAGTTGGATTTTCCAGCGAGTCGGGACGGCTGACCGCCACCCACAGCGACTCGTGCGGCGGTGCGTGGCCAGTGGGCCGCCAATGTTATTTTTTGGCTATTTCGAATGTCTTGAATTCAATTTTAATATTTGAATGACGTAGATTGATCGTTGGAACCTAAATTTGTTACAATACGTTACTTGATAAAAATGTGAATCGACGATCCGACAGTTAGATCGTCACCAAACTTGACTATATTATAATACGTAATATTTTAAGATCATAGGAATTTATGGATCAGGAATCCGACATACATATCTTCCCGAATTGGATTTGTAAGTTAGTAAAATAAATGTTAACCGCCACTTGGTTTTGGGCAATTTGTGAAGATCCGACCGTTGGATAGTAATGAAATTTTAATGTGTTATTCTAGAAGAATATTGTGCATCTTTAAGAGTTATGGATTGGGAATTTGATATGCAGATCTTCCGGGTTGAGCTATACAGGGTGTAGACCCTACCATCGATCTTTAATCGATGGTTGACTTGTGATCAATGGGTCTCAAACTATTTTAGAACGTCCTTGAGGATGTGTTTTACGTGAATTATGTATTCTATTGATAAGAGTTCTGAGATGTAATTCAATAATTGGCCACAGGCGCCAATCATTCGGGGTGCCTCGATGCGTTCACTAGAGAATCATAGCGTGGACTCTGGGTGAGTGGATCTTTTCCTCCTTATCATATGTATATAATTGACAGTTCCGCAAACGTTTCTAAATTCATTTATGCATGTCACATGCAAATAATTAACGTGAACTATGAATGGCTTAATCCCTATTTAGGGTACATAGGCAGTTTAACGAGACGTTAGATGCATCCATACATGATGTGAGATTTTAAATAATTGAGACAATAGCTTTGGTTGGGGAATTGAACAATGTGAGGGACATTGGTGTAAAATGTGAGTTTTAACCTTATGTGTTGGTGGTTAAATGTTGGTTATAAATCAATGTATGAAGAATTGGGAAATTGAAGTATGGAAACGTAAATAGTGATAGTTAATTAAACTAGTGTCTAGTTGAGCTTATCACCGATAATTATTCCCAAAACTACGTAGTTTGGAAGTGGGGCGTTACAGATTATGCATTTTACGCTATGTTATATTATATATATTTGGAAACACTATGAAATGTTTGGGTTTAGATTGTATCATGGCATATTCAAATGTATATTACCTGAATCTAATTATTGTGAATGCTTTGAAGTGCCAAATGACGCTGCGGACGCTGAGGTGAGATTCAGGTAAGTACACTTTGATGATAATGATGGTAGTGAGTACGATTGTGTTGTGATATATTAGAGCTCATAAACCTGCACTCTGGTGTTAGTGCTCCCGCCCGTGGCTAGGGCCTAGCCTTCACGTGATCGTTCACATCCCACACCACACGCTCACCTTCAATACAAGGTAGGTGTCAGCCTATCGTACAAACCACATTAGGTGGTTCTAACTCGTAGGTAACTTGCGATACTTCGCACAGCCTTCACGTGATCGTAGCACTTGAGCGTATTTATTTACACCCAGCCTGTCGTACAAACCACTTTAGGTGGTTCCGACTCATGTGCAGGTATACTTATTGATGAGCTTATTAGCTAACATATTGATGAGCTATTGGCTAGCATATTATTAAGCTTATTGGCTAACATATTGACGAGCTATTGGCTAGCATGTTATTGAGCTATTGGCTTGCATATTGATGAGTTATTGGCTAGCATGTTATTGAGTTATTGGCTAGCATGTTATTGCATATTGATGAGCTATTGGCTAACATGTTATTGCATATTGATAAGCTATTGACTAGCATGTTATTGAGCTATTGGCTAGCATGTTATTGAGCGATTGACTAGCATTGATTGATGAAATATGTGATGAGATATGAGTAAGTCGTACAGGTCACTATAGGTGACTCCGACTTATATGCTAGCCATGATTGATGAGATATGTGATGAGATATGAATAGGTTGTACATGTCACTATAGGTGACTCTAGCTTGCGTGCTAATATGGTTTATTAAGCACATGATTATTTATATTGCTAATGAGATGCTGAGTAGTAGTATACTTCTGAGTTTACTGTTAGTATACTTTTGATTTCATACTTCTACATGATGCGAGATTTATACGCACACAAATTAAACCCTCTTTTTATCAATTGTAGTATAAGTATAAGTAGGGATCGTTCTAGACCGGGGATTAGGAGGGCTTGCTAAAACCTTCTAAATTGACTTAAAAACATAAAAACACAATATAAAACACTATTTAATGCTCGAAGAAAGCAAAACTAAAAATAAGAAAGATTAAGACTAAGACTTCAACGAAATAGGGGGGAATTGGATTTGGACGAATTTAAACTAAAATGAATACTTGGAAACAAAACAAATTGTAAATATGGATTTGACGGAAATGAATGGATGGGAAGCTAGCTAAGGGGTTCATCTCCATACATGTTACACTTGCATAATAAAATGATTTTCAATTGCATTTCAATAAACCATGAATTCTCAACACCCCGGGTTAATTAGGTCCGCTTAAATTAACCGTCAAGTTTTCCTTAAGTTAATGAATTGGATGATTGCATACGACAACCCAAAGCATTCCTCACAAGTTCCCTTCATGAATTGCATAATAGAGAAACAAGCAAGAATCATTAAGCATCATGAAAACTATAAGTGTTGACGAGGCATTCGTTACTATGATTGCATGAAACTTATGCCAAGAATTCGTTTAACGCGATTGTTTATAAGCAACCTCCACTACTTGTGAATATAAGTTCATAACGATTAGGTGAAACTCACTTATATTCTAGCGTCATATTCATGCATGAAAATTAAGCGTTCATTCTCAATAAACATACATAAATAGGATATCAATCAAATAGTTAAACAAATTGAATTCACAACTTATGAAACGTAATTAAAAGTAATCAAATCAAAATGCAAGCATAAACATATATTTCGAATCCCCCCCTAGCTAAAGGGGGGGTTTAGTTCCTCATACAAAACAAAGAGAATTGAAATTAAACATTGAAATCAAAGAAACGCCTAAACATTCCAACAACTCAAACTTGAATTGTATGAACGTTTAGGCCCTCTTCTCTTCCTCTTTATTGTAGCATAAGGTCTAGGGATAATTGGTTTGGGGGATGGAAGTGTGGAATGGAAAAGGAATTATGGAAATAGGTGAGGAGTGGTGGAGAAAATGGTGCAGAAAATGGAGAGAAACTCACGGCTAGAGAAGGAATGGAGTGTTTGTGTTGTGGTATCTACAATGGAATGAGATGAGATGTAGTGGGGAGTGAATGAATGACAAATGAATGAGAATGCAAGGGTATTTATAGGAGGAATGGAGGTGTATATGGCTGTTTGTTTAGGATGCAAGTGGCTAATTAATGATGGAAAAATAGCTAGGAAAACATGTGAAAGCTGGAATTGCATGTGAAGGTGTTGGAATGGTGTGTGAAGGCACGGCATAGGGATGAAATGAATGATTAAATGTGCATTGATGGAATGATGAAGAATAAAGGATGCATGTGGGTTGAAAATGGCTGAAACAAAGGGGGAATAATGATGAAGAAAAGCTGGAAATGTTAGGGAATGTGCATGGCATAGGAAAGTGAATGTAGATGGGTGCATGTGTTGGTGATTTGTTTGTTGGGAAAAACTTGTGAAAGCATGTGAATGTTGTTTGTGTGAAGTGTGTGTGAATGCATGTGGATTAAAGAGTGAATGATGGCTGAAATAATGATGGAAAACAACTAGGAAAAGTATGGAATGCATGTGAAATGTAAAGGGAAAAACTGGAAATGGGAATGAAGGCCACGGCATGGGATGGAGAATTGATTATGGATGCATGAGTTGAATGATTTCTTGGTGAGGGATGTGGAGTGGTTGAATGTGGTGCAATGATAATGTTTTGTGGCTGAATTGGTGGTGGAATTATGATGGGAGTGCATATGATTAAAGAGTGGGAGTGCATGTGGGTGAATGTGAAGGGAATGCATGTGTTGATGACTAGGTTAGTGGGTGGAAATCTGAAAATGGCATAAGGGAATGGGAGCTCACGGTTTTGAGTTGTTTGTTTGTGTGAAGTGTGTGTGAATGCATGTGAAGATGCTAATAAATAATGCATGTAGGGTTAGGAAATAAAATCATAACTTAAAGGGAGATGATTAAAGGGTGTTGAAAGGTTTGAAATGCATGTGTTGAATTGGTGGTTGAATGATGAAAGAATAAGTGAATGATTATGATAAGTGATAAGTGAATGATTATGATAAGTGTATGATATGTTAAGTGATAAGATAAGTGGTTATTGATATGTAGATGAATGAATGATATGATAAGTAATAAATATATGATATGTGGTGATGATAAGATAAGTGTATGATATGATAAGTGGTGAATGAAGGAGTGGAATCTTGGAATGTTATGCACGACTAAGGATATAGGAAAGGTTTAAATGTTGGAATGAAGGAGTGGAATGTTGGAATGTTGGAAAGTTCGTCCAACACTTTGGCTCCAAGCATAAGCTATCCATCCTTAGCCCAAAAGTGCTCCAAACGTCTCCAAAATGCATCTTTTTGCTCCTTTAGCCCTTTTGGCCTACAAACACACGAAAATAGCTTAAAGTACTAAAATAACTAAAGAAACATAACGTAAATGCACGAGAACAAGCCATTTAAGTCGCATGAATATGCTCCTATCAAATACCCCCACACTTATCTTTTGCTAGTCCTCGAGCAAAACAAAACAAAAGAAACTAGAAACAAAACAAAACGAACAAGTAAAACACAACCTAAACCTTCCAACAAACGTCTCAGGGATTTCCAAAACACATGACAAGTTAAAAATCATTATTCACACAGATTTTAGCCATCATTACACTTAAGTACATTCTTAATCATAGTCACCACATACTAGTTCACAATTAAACATTTAAAACACATTTCGAATGCAGTAACATGCCTTTAGAGAAATTGCTCAAATCCTTACAAGATATGCACTCGTTTTTCACACAGATTTTCTGACTACACACCCTACACTAGTTATATGTGAGAAGATTGATGTAAACATGTAGACGAACACTCACATATGTTATAACAAGGAAAGCATTTTCTGGATTTACGATAATGACATGAATATGATCTCATGAATGGAATGCTACTACTTAGAATGAGAACCAGTGATTCCATAAGCTCATATCAATTTCAAACTCCACATTATTGAACACATAACGATCAAGATAGAAGTCAAAGGGGTGTAACGGGGCTAAAGGTGTTGGCTAACAATGAAAGGTGAAGGATAAACAAACATTCTTAAAGCAATAGTGAGCAAAGTATTGATTTAGGCACTTAGAATTCCCTTAAGAACGCAGAAGTCAACTTTGAACACCCAAGGGAAAGTCACACAAAACTTAGGGCCAAATTCAACTTTTTTGGACCCTTTCTTCAACCATCAACGCTCGTGAGTTCATTCTTACTTATTTTCACTCTTTTTTTTTTTCTTTTTTTTTTTTTTTTTTTTTTTTTTTTTTTTTTTTTTTCTTCTTTTTCTTTTGAATCTCAAAACATACATATAAACGTAAGAACAAACTTTTACTCCCCCACACTCATTTTCTTGCATAATGTACTCAAAAGGAATTCATTTTAGTCATGCTCACTATCAATTAAGAACAAGGGTGTGGACTGTCCTACACTAGGCTAGGTGAGGATAATGTGGGTAAACAAAGAATAAAGGCTAAACAAGGCTCAACGGTGTTAAGACTTACAATATATACGAAATATGGGAAGTAAGGCTATTTGGCTATGGTGGCAACTACACAACTTCATCTTGATATATGTTATGCAACTCAATATCATGCTTTGAATGAAACGGATATAAGTTCTAGCATTTAGTTCTATCATGATACAATTGCATTCTAAGTAGCAACCAAGCAAGGAATAATGAGATCATTCAACAACTTTAGAAAACAAAGAATCACAGAAAATAACTCTCCAAAGAAGGTAATGGCTCGAGTCTCACAGGGTTGTAGCGTTTGTTTGAGTTCCTTCCTTCAAGCATGTTACAAAAACGAATTTTTCTTTTATGATTGCATGTGAAGTCATACATTATAACCATAACTAAGCATAAACCAAGAGTAAATCAAACTTTTCTCTATGTTTATAACTCTTTTTAACAGTCATGCAATTACAAACCAAATCCTTATCATTGTGTTGGAAGGTACCCTACGACACAAACACACAAAAACAACTTTAAAACAACTCTTTTTGGGTTTTTCAAGACAATTTTTCAAATTTTTATGGGATTTTCGAATTTTTTAGTCAAAACACACTAAAACAGTTTAAAAACATTTTTAAAACAGCAAGGAACAACACTTGAAGTTATGGGTGATAAAATTCAACGAATTTGCATCAACATACTTAGTTACCCCCCCACACTTAAATCAAACATTGTCCTCAATGTTTTAAGCATAGATTCACACAAAACATAAGTAAACACACAAACAACAACTAAACATACTAAACATGGCAGAATGTAATTAACAAAGAGAAGAGTTTAGAGACGCAAATCTGGTTATAGAGTGTAAATTCCATCTTCTCCTTGGTAATTGCATTGAGGCTTTTGATCTTTGTGATTCCACAGGCTTCTCTTGAACTGGTTTCTGCCCATCGTTGATTTTCCTTTGTGCTACTTCTTGAACTGGGCAGCAGGATGGTTCTTTTGGTCTCCCCCGAAGGTCTGAGCATACCCTTTTGGTCTGTTTCTTTGTTCAATCTTTCCAATTCGTATTGAAAAGGGTTGGAGGATAACTCAGCCTATGTTTGTCTCCACATGCTTCAATGTATCATTTTCACTTGCCTTACTCGCTCCCCTTTGCAGAAGTGGTCCCTTCTCCGGAAGTGTATCAACCGTTGAAGATGACTACTCGAGAGCAACGCTAGGTAAGCAATCAGGAATAGATTCCAGGCAGTTGGCTCCAGATCGGAAGATTGACTCCAAGTGCCGGCTGATTGCTTCTTTTACTTTGCCATGCGAGTAAGAACAAGGACAAAGAAAAAGACAGGGAAAGAGCATGATATGAGATACTTTTGCTTTTGACCTTGATGATATGAGATACCTTTGCTTTGAAGAAGCGGTGGATGAATCAGCACATGCTTCAAACCGCCGTTTCCTCCTGGGTCATATGTACTCCAGGCATCTGGTATCATCTCTGGGGAAGAAGAAAGAATTGAGTATTTTGAAAGGCCTTGCTGGGAGTGCACCCTCAGAGGTGAGGGAGAGTTGGGCATTTTCTTCAGGTTTGCCCTGCCATAAAAGACGAAGGTCGACATATATGGAGATAATATCAAGTGGTGGTACTTTTTACCCTTGTCGACAAACGTTTTGATCCCGCAATTCCGGCTTTTTGAAATGGTGGCGCCTCTTCGATCTTTGAATTCGCATCTTCGATTTCTGAGCAGGCGCCCCTTCGATTTCTGAACGACGCCCCTTCGCTTTCTGAACGACACGTGGTAGTGCAGATGCGGCTCCTTTTTACAAAGCTGCACGCGTTTTCTGAAAAGCAGAGAAAGCGTCGCCGAACTTTGCGCTTGTCGGCTAAAGATGTGTAGTTGCGATGATGGCCTCCACGTGTTTTCAGCTTTGTCAGAAATCTTTTGACAAAGTTGAACGCGTCTTCTGAAAAGCCGAGAACTCGTCGCCTAAATTACGCCGGAAATTCCGGCTTTTTGAAATGGTGGACGCGTCGCCTTGGCTTCTTATAGAGCTATCGATCACCACAACAAACACACTCTGAAGAACTCCCATTCTTGAAAATCGACTCCGACCCTTTGAAAATTTACTCCATCAACCCCTATCTTTGAACACTTTTGAAAAAATGGCAAACTCATCGAACCTTAGCTTGGAATTGAGCCTTAGCAGTGATACGGGCGCGCCGCGTCAAGGTAACGTATGGCGCCCTTCTTTTTTATCTTCTAACGGTCCTCTTTCAGGTGAAGACTCTGTGATGCAGGACGCCACAACAGCTACAATAGTAGCTAGGAACCTCCTCACTCCAAAAGATAGTAGGCTGCTGTCAGGACGGTCTGATGAGTTGGCCGTTCAAGAGTCCCTCGCACTTAGTGTTCAGTGTGCGAGCTCTGTGTCCAACATGGGCCTACGCCTGCTTGCCCGCTCTCGTCAGGTGGAATCGTTGATGGCAGAGGTGGAAAGACTTAAGCAAGAGATCCAGCAGCTTAAGTACGAGAATAGAAGTTTGCATGTGCTTGCAAATAACTATTCGTCGGGGATGAAAAGGAAGCTTGATGAGCTGCAAGAATCTGAGGGTCGAATTCACAGTGACCGTCAAAGGCTTGCGTCTTATCTCCAGAGGCACCTTTTTCCTGGGTCATCCAGCGCTTGGCCAAGTATTGAGGCCTGGAATGCTCTAGCTCCGATGCCTCCCGCTCCGATGGCTTCCGCTCCGATGCCTCCCGCTTCTATGCCTCCCGCTTCTGCGCCTTCCGCTTCTGCGCCTCGTAGTGGGGCTTCACGTAAACAACCTTTGTGAAGCTCCACCTTTCTCCATGTTTAGTATCTTTCTTTCAATTTTTTTTTTTTTTTTTTTTTTTTTTTTTTTTTTAATTTTTTTATTTTTTATTAACATAAATAAAATCAAACGGCATGGAATTTATCTTTGAATGGGCGGTGATACTTGAAATGATCCGGTAATAGTTTAAATTCCAGATTGGGTGCCTGAATCATTAACCACATGTTAGTATAAAAGAAAATTGAAATTCGGGGAGGTGGCTTACCTGTGTGCTCCAAAATGAACTCCAGAATAAACACCCCTTCGAAAGTTATGACTTGTCCCGTGTCATAAAATCCAACTTCCTTGGGAATTGTGGTTTCAAATTTGTCCTCTTTGATGCCTTCTACATCTTCTCCAGCCACTACCTTCTCTTGAATCATTCTTCTTGGTGTACAAAGTCCTTTGAAGAATTCAACACCATCTAAAACTTGCTGTGTTGCACCAAGAATTTGAATAGCATTTTGCACCTTTGGGAAGGCTTCCACGATGTCCTTTTTACTCTCTTCTTGGTTGGGAATCAAAAACCTGCTAGGAAAAGGGACATTGGGTGGAATAACATCAGAATAACATGAAATTGGGACGTCCTTACTGGTGGTGGGTGGTTTAGAGGGCTTAGGGGGCTGCGGCAAGGGTTGTTCTACCCTTGCCGTGTGCATGTCTTCTTCCTCCTCCTCAATTAGCAGCTCTTCATCCACTTCTAGGCTATGTTTGGACATTTTTAGGTCAGCTCCAACCTCCATAGCACTTCCCAAAGTGATAGCATTATGGATTTCAAAATCTTCCTTCGAGTTTTCAATAGTTGAGTTGGAAAGTTCACTTTGCTCTTGAATTTGTTTCATGAACTCCATAATCTGCCCAAATTGCTCGTCCAATTTACCCAACTTCTTGTCTTGATTTTGTTCGTCCTGCGTCAAAGAGGTTAGTAATTGAAAATTTTTATCATTATCCATGGACATACTTGAACTTGATTGGAATTGTTGTGGGGGAGGTTGTGGTGGCTGCATAGGTGTTGTATTGAACTCCTCATATGGTTGCCAATATGCTTCTTGTTGAGCCTCCTTGGCTTGATTTTGTGACCCCTGCGCCAAAGAATTTATTTCATTAAGAATTTGAATATAATCTACTGGCGAACTTGAATTTAATTGAGCATATTGCATATGAAGTTGTGGTGGCTGCATAGGTCTTGAATAGAACTCCTCATATGGTTGCCAATATGCTTCACGTTGAACTTGTTGATCTTCCCACCATATAGAGTTTGAATGATCCCTCCAATCTCTTTGTGGACATTGATTGGCTTGAAATCCTTGCCTATATGAAGCACCAAATGTAGGGACACTCTGCATTGTGGTCCTCCCCGGCAACGGCGCCAAAATTTGATGCGAGATTTATACGCACACAAATTAAACCCTCTTTTTATCAATTGTAGTATAAGTATAAGTAGGGATCGTTCTAGACCGGGGATTAGGAGGGCTTGCTAAAACCTTCTAAATTGACTTAAAAACATAAAAACACAATATAAAACACTATTTAATGCTCGAAGAAAGCAAAACTAAAAATAAGAAAGATTAAGACTAAGACTTCAACGAAATAGGGGGGAATTGGATTTGGACGAATTTAAACTAAAATGAATACTTGGAAACAAAACAAATTGTAAATATGGATTTGACGGAAATGAATGGACGGGGATTAGGAGGGAATGCAAATCTCTTGGAAACTGACTCAAAAACGTAAAATAAAGTTTAAAACACTAAACTAGACTCAAAGAATGCAAAATTAAAGTTTAAAACACTAAGACAAACCAAAAACTCAAAATGCTTTAAAAAAAACACAAACTAAAATGATTTCTAACTAAATTGACATTAAAGTAAAGGGGGATTTAAGTTTATACGAAATTAAATTAAATGAACAAATTAAAACAGAATGTAAATATGGAATTGATGAAATGGAATGAATGGATGATAGAATAGCTAAGGGGTTCATCTCCATACATGTTACACTTGCATAATAAAAAGATTTCCAATTGCATTTCAACAAATCATTAATTCTCAACGCCCCGGGTCAATTAGGTCCGCTTAAATTAACCGTCAAGTTTTCCTTAAGTTAATGAATTGGATGGGTTAGCGCAACGCAATTCACAACATTCTCCAAAAGTCCTTTACGTGAAAAGCACAATAAAGATACAATCAAAAATCATTAAGCATCATGAAAACTTTAAGTGTTGACGAGGCATTCGTTACTATGGAATACGCATGAAACTTATGCCAAGAATTCATTTAACGCGATTGTTTATAAGCAACCTCCACTACTTGTGAATATAAGTTCGTAACTATTAGGTGAAACTCACTTATATTCTAGCGTCATATTCATGCATGAAAATTAAGTGTACACTCTTAATAAACATACATAAATAAGTTATCAATCAAACGGTTAAACAAATTGAACCACAACTTATGAAACGTAATTAAAAATAATCAAATCAAAATGCAAGCATAAACATATATTTCGAATCCCCCCCTAGCTAAAGGGGGGGTTTAGTTCCTCATACAAAACAAAGAGAATTGAAATTAAACATTGAAATCAAAGAAACGCCTAAACATTCCAACAACTCAAACTTGAATTGTATGAACGTTTAGGCCCTCTTCTCTTCCTCTTTATTGTAGCATAAGGTCTAGGGATAATTGGTTTGGGGGATGGAAGTGTGGAATGGAAAAGGAATTATGGAAATAGGTGAGGAGTGGTGGAGAAAATGGTGCAGAAAATGGAGAGAAACTCACGGCTAGAGAAGGAATGGAGTGTTTGTGTTGTGGTATCTACAATGGAATGAGATGAGATGTAGTGGGGAGTGAATGAATGACAAATGAATGAGAATGCAAGGGTATTTATAGGAGGAATGGAGGTGTATATGGCTGTTTGTTTAGGATGCAAGTGGCTAATTAATGATGGAAAAATAGCTAGGAAAACATGTGAAAGCTGGAATTGCATGTGAAGGTGTTGGAATGGTGTGTGAAGGCACGGCATAGGGATGAAATGAATGATTAAATGTGCATTGATGGAATGATGAAGAATAAAGGATGCATGTGGGTTGAAAATGGCTGAAACAAAGGGGGAATAATGATGAAGAAAAGCTGGAAATGTTAGGGAATGTGCATGGCATAGGAAAGTGAATGTAGATGGGTGCATGTGTTGGTGATTTGTTTGTTGGGAAAAACTTGTGAAAGCATGTGAATGTTGTTTGTGTGAAGTGTGTGTGAATGCATGTGGATTAAAGAGTGAATGATGGCTGAAATAATGATGGAAAACAACTAGGAAAAGTATGGAATGCATGTGAAATGTAAAGGGAAAAACTGGAAATGGGAATGAAGGCCACGGCATGGGATGGAGAATTGATTATGGATGCATGAGTTGAATGATTTCTTGGTGAGGGATGTGGAGTGGTTGAATGTGGTGCAATGATAATGTTTTGTGGCTGAATTGGTGGTGGAATTATGATGGGAGTGCATATGATTAAAGAGTGGGAGTGCATGTGGGTGAATGTGAAGGGAATGCATGTGTTGATGACTAGGTTAGTGGGTGGAAATCTGAAAATGGCATAAGGGAATGGGAGCTCACGGTTTTGAGTTGTTTGTTTGTGTGAAGTGTGTGTGAATGCATGTGAAGATGCTAATAAATAATGCATGTAGGGTTAGGAAATAAAATCATAACTTAAAGGGAGATGATTAAAGGGTGTTGAAAGGTTTGAAATGCATGTGTTGAATTGGTGGTTGAATGATGAAAGAATAAGTGAATGATTATGATAAGTGATAAGTGAATGATTATGATAAGTGTATGATATGTTAAGTGATAAGATAAGTGGTTATTGATATGTAGATGAATGAATGATATGATAAGTAATAAATATATGATATGTGGTGATGATAAGATAAGTGTATGATATGATAAGTGGTGAATGAAGGAGTGGAATCTTGGAATGTTATGCACGACTAAGGATATAGGAAAGGTTTAAATGTTGGAATGAAGGAGTGGAATGTTGGAATGTTGGAAAGTTCGTCCAACACTTTGGCTCCAAGCATAAGCTATCCATCCTTAGCCCAAAAGTGCTCCAAACGTCTCCAAAATGCATCTTTTTGCTCCTTTAGCCCTTTTGGCCTACAAACACACGAAAATAGCTTAAAGTACTAAAATAACTAAAGAAACATAACGTAAATGCACGAGAACAAGCCATTTAAGTCGCATGAATATGCTCCTATCACTACATAGTATGATTTGCTGGAAACTATTTGAGTTTTACGGCGAGGGGTTACTACTTTTGATAATGGAAATGATTTTGAAAATTTTTGTTTTGACCACTCACACTTTCTATTCTTTTCACCCCTCCAGGTTCTAGTAGCATGGATCCGTATCAATGAGGACATGTGGCACTCCCAGTTCTGGTGGCTTATATTGATGGTATAATTATTATCTTTGTTCACTGTACTTGTCTTATGCTTTGTATCACATGTGAAATAGGTCCATACCCGCTCACCGCATAGTTGTGTATAAAGGCACTTTTAAGTTTAAATTTATTGACATTTTATACACTATCACACTTTATGGCGTCGTCACTTCCAGGTGTCAGCCAACACAGCTCGATTTCGGGGTCCTAGTGGACATTTCGGGTCGGGTTGTGTCAAGGCCCTCTCACAATAGCACTAGTTAGGTCGTTTTGACTGGGAACATTGCCATGAAAATATGAGTTTCATGTGTGCACTGGTAATTTCTTCCTAATTTTTAGTTTGAACTTGGATTATACATATTTTTCTTTTCACCTTTACAGGAAATGCATTGCTTTGTTTATCTACCTGTATTATATATTTCTGTAATGAATCTATTTGTATATTTTGTTTATTCTACCTGTGTTATAGATTAATTGTATTTTATCTACCTATATATCACAAATTTTTCTATCTCAAATTAATTGTGTTATGTACCTATACAATATGGTTTTGCTCATTAGTCTATTTATATCACATATTATTTTGTGTTATCTATCTATATGATAGGTTTTTATTCATAGTCTACCTATATCATAGATTAATTAATATTATCTACCTACATCACAAATTTTTTATCTACCTCGACAACGTTTCTTTTAATTTTTTATAAACTTATAAGATTGGTTGTAATGTGTTTTTAAAATGTTTTTAATTAGAAAATGGATAGATAAAGGTATTTGAAGATTCAAATTTTTAAAATTTTAAATTAAAAAAATTAAGAATTTAAATATTTTTTATTTTCAAGGGGCAAAATAGGTGTAATAAAAAATCAAATAAAATTGGACCCAATCCGAAACAGGTGAATTTTTTGGACATGAACCAAACTTTACGTTAATACTTAACATTATAGGTTAAACAACTCAAGAATATTGTCTTCTAAATAGTTTTCATAACCAAAAATACGTAACAAATATTATATTACCTTCATTGGAAACATGGATTAGTAGTAAAAGTTTTCCCAAAAGATTAGGAAAATAAATAACAATTCCCCTCAGCCCCACTCACTTAATTCAACCCAAGACATGTTCCTCAAACATGTTGCGACTTGCCATTTCAATTAAAAATATCATCCGTAAATTATTATTTCAATTATTGGAATGGTATAAGGACTTAAAAAAATTAAAATACGGAAATGTATGATGAATGTACCTATAATGGTGTTTAATTGTCAAAAAAAAAAAAAAAAATTATGACAATTTTTTTTTTTTTTTTAATTTTCAAGTTGTTAAAAAACACGTAGACGGGTGAGAAATGCATAATGGTCAAAAAAAAAAAAAAAAAAAGGATAAACGGGTTAAAAAGGGTAAATGGGTAAACGGGTATTAAACGGTTATGGTTAAATGGTTATGGGTATGGGTATAACCGTTTAGGCAATTACCCAACGGGTAAACAGTTATGCAAGTATGAGCATAAACGGTTATGGGTAAATAACCACGGTTACCCGCCCGCCATAACCGTTGCCCATCCCTAATTGACACTAGAGGAAGTGAAAACAATGGAAAACAAAGAAGGGTTTTTGTCTTCTCATCTCAAGATAACTGTGCCTTTGCAAATTACTCATAGTCTTGACTTTTTGGGGTTACACCAAGGATATGGACTATGGGAACAAGCAAACTACGATGAAGGTGTGATCATATGACTTTTGGATTCAGGGATTGGACCTGATCATCCATCGTTCAGCGACGAAGGAGTTTCCCCTCCTTCAGCTAAATGGAGTTTCCCTTCCTTCGGCAATAACAAGCTTATTGGTGCAAGAAATTTCGTAGGTGCAAACAGAGGAAATATTACAGGAACTCCATTTGACTACAATGGTTATGGCACCCACACTTCTAGTACTACTGCTAGAAATTTTGTGAAGGGCATAAGCGTGTTTGGAGAGGTGAACGGCACGGCGGTAGGCATGGCACCTTATGCTCACTTGGCAATGTACACAGTCTGCAGAGGGCCTGGTTGTACGTATGGTGATATCTTAGCTAGCCTTGATGCCGCTATTGAAGATGGCTTAGACGTGCTCTCCTTCTCACTTGGAGGCCCTCACGTCCCTTTTACAATGATGTAATTGCGATTGGTGCATTTGTAGCAATTAAAAGAGGAATATTTGTCTACTGCATAGTTGGAAATTCTGGTCCCTTTTATGAGTCTTTATCAAATGAGGCTCTGAGCAAGTACCACTTACAGAATATTAAAATCATAAGATGAAAAGCTTAAAATCACATGATGAGAAGCTTAACTTCGCTTGCTCCCAGGGTAGCTTCCTTTTCATCAAGAGGACCAAGTAGACCTGTTGAGAGTTGAAATGTAAGAGACAAATTTTTCCCACATCGGTGAGGGACAAGCCCAGCTAGTGGCTTATATGGTCTTGGGCTACTTCTCATATTGCAAATTGGTTTTATGGTGGAACCTTAATTTCATCATGGTATCAGAACGGGTTGTCCTCGTGTGAAGCCAAATAGCCACTCGCGCTCCACATCACCCAGTTGATCATGGTATCAGAGCAAGTTGTCCTCATGTGAAGTCAAACGACCACTCGCGCTCCACGTCACCCAATTGTTATCCAGGTGTAGGCTTGAAAATCTGCCACAAGTGCAGGGGTGTGTTGAGAGTTGTTCCACATCGGTGAGGGACAAGGTTTTCTATGTGCTTACATGGTCTTGGGCTACTCCCGATATTGTCAATTGGTTTTATGGTGGAACCAACAAATTTGTCCCACATTGGTGAGGGACAAGCCCAGCTAGTAGCTTATATGGTCTTAGGCTACTCACCATATTGCCAATTGGTTTTATGGTGAAACCTCAATTTCATGAAGACCAAGCCCTAGAATTCTAAAACCTGACATCATTGGACCTGGTGTTGACATCCTAGCTGCATGGCCTGAATCAGTGGACAATGCCACGCTTCATAATCCTAAGGAAACATTTAACATAATTTCTAGTACCTCAACGGCAACTCTTCACCTGAGCGGCATTGCAGCTTTGATCAAGAAATCTCACCCTGACTGATCTCCAGCTGCAATCAAATCTGCCATCATGACAACCGCTAATGTACTAAACCTTGCAGGCACACCCATCGTGAATCAAGATCTTACACTTGCAGACGTTTTCGCAAATGGTGAAGGCCATGTCAACCCTGCAAAAGCAAATGACCCGGGGCTCATCTTCGACATAAAATCTGAGGATTATTTTCCTTACTTGTGTGGATTGAATTACAATGAGATAGCAATAAAGATCGTCACACAACAAACAGTGAAATGCTTTGAAGTCAGGGTCATACCAGAATCACAGCTCAGTTACCCTTCATTTTCTATTAAAGCAGGCCCCAACCAGACTCAGTCTCAGTATTATATAAGGACTGTGAAGAACGTCGGCCCAGCTACGTCAGCTTACAACTTGGATCTTTTAGTACCACATCAAATGGGTATGAGTGCGAATCCTCAGGTACTTACATTCACAGAGGTTAACCAGGAGATTACATACCATGTCCAATTTATCGCATAAGATGGTGCTAGGAATGATGGTGTTCCATACAGTCAAGGATACTTGAGATGGTTTTTTGATAAACATAATGTTACTACCCCTATCACTATCATCTTTGACACTCTGCAAGATTAAAATTTGTTGCTTTAGATGCTTATAATTTTAGTATCTTTTTTTCATGATCCACTTTAGAGAGGAAACATAAAGTTTTCCCTGCAATTTGCTACAGGATTAGAAATCGTGTGAAAAATTATGTTTCAAAGGTATAAACGCATCAACTCATATAACATCTAATTAAATTACTGGAACAACATATTGACACACTTGATAAGAAAATTCATAAACTATTTGACAATATGAAATCAAATAATCTCAAAAAGGATGACAAATGGATCCTAGAAAGTGGAAATCCTACCATATATATATATCTATATATATATATATATACAATTAACAAATTCTCATTGAATGATAACAAAAAAGGTATAAAAAGTAATTCAATTGTACCATATGCCTTCAATACTAGCCAAAACAGGTCTTTTCACTATGCAAGAGCTATTAACCCTTTAACATATATGTATATATATATAATGAATATACAAATTGTTAACAACATTGCTTATGAACTATGTACTGTAATAAATGCATGCAGTATTACGAACCCTAATTGCTTCTTATGTATTAGGTTATAATCATTTAATGGAAGAGACTCACTCGAAGATGAAGCCATGATGTTTGAGATGTGATTACGACCTTCCTTTCTCTTGGAAACATGTTGGAACTCTTGCTCTCGATAGGGCGAGCATTTACCTTATGAGATCCCAATAAATCTCCCGAGAAAGGGGGTCGAAACCCTTGTTATAAAGATGCAACTGCTCCACCTATCATGGTGGCAGTTGCCATTAGTTTTCCATATGAGCAAAAAATGTAATCAGAGGGCCAACACAAAACATTCAAATTCCAATGATTCAAGTTACAGGACACTTTAGTCCTAACGATGATGCCAAGCATAACACACAGAAACAATGCAATGGATTCAATCACTCAACCAATTCCCAAAAGCATAGACAGATACATCACTGAATATTTAGCATTTCACCTCAATAAACAATTCCAATTTGAGTCAACTCATTGTGATCCGGGCTTAGTCAATTGAGTCCACAGACTACCAACTCGGTCAGAACAAAATTTAGAATCTGGAGCAAAGCAATATTTTAAACTACTTTAACATACACATCTAGAACAAAACTGGATTTCAAGTGCAAGAAAGTCAAGAGATGGCATGCTACCTTGATCAACCGACCTAGTTTCCTTTGCTAAGAAACCTACAACTATTCTTTGCTACTAAAGGCCATCAGTATAAAAGAAGTTCAAACCTCATTCTCTCCATTAACCCTTGCAATGAAACCATCAGATCTTTGGTTTAATTTTTGATCTTCACCAAGTAAATTGAGCTCATTATCTTCATATATATCCTTTTTCACCTCCTCCACTACTTCCTCACTTTCTCCAACCAATCCTCAAAAGTAAAAACATGAAGAAAAAAAATGATATTGTAGTTAAAGACCCATATAATTGACGAGATTTCTGGTAAAACCTATGAGAGAAAAGATGAAGAACAAAAGAGTTTTCAGAGATTATTTGCAGAGAATTTAGAGAAGCAAATCATAGCTGCTCCTCTAGTTGATTTCATTAATACATTCATTCCCTTGCATTCATCTTTATCTAGCTACAACCTTTGTACGTTGTCCTTCAAATTACAATTGCGCTATTGTTCATCTAGCCATACACTTCACCTCAAATTTGAGACATACATGTGTCCAGTGTGAGATACCTTTACACAACAGACAAGGACATTTAAAAAACTAGCCGTTAGCTTTTACAACTGAGTTGTTTAAATTAAAACATAACATTAAGGAAGTTGAATCAGATTAACTTCCAACACTCCCCTTTAATTTGATTCCTGCTTCTTAACACCAAGCAACTCCCTAAGATATGTGAACCTTTACTTTGGTACTGCTTTAGTTAATATATCAGCACTTGATCCTTAGTCATGCAATACAGTAGTTGAATCACATTCTTCTACAATGCATCCCTGATGAAGTGATATTTCATTTTGATATGTCTTGTCTTGTGATGGAACACAAGATTTTTGGTCATTGCAATAGCAGACATGTTGGCACACATGATTGGTATTGAATCAACTTGCATTTCACCAAAATCCTTAAGAATAAACCTTTACCAAATTGCCTAAGATGTTGCTTCAGCTGCAGTGACATACTCAACTTCAGTTATGGATAGACCTTGACAAGAGGTGAGCAGCATACATAATATCAGGTATGGTTGTTGTTAGATAAAGTAGGCTCCCTAAAATACTTATGTAATGGTTTAAGTCCATTGGTTCAGTACCATCATCCTTGCACAACTTGGCATTTGAGACAAGATGTGTACTCACAGGCTTAGAATCCTTGAGTCCAAACTTTTTCAGCAAAGTTTTTGCATATTTTCCTTGGTGAATGAATATACCAGTTTTAACTTGAACAACAACGATTCCCAGAAAATGATGCAGCAACCCAAGATTTGTCATTTCATATTGTTTCATCATATCCTGCCTTGAAGTCTTCAATCATTTGATCATTGTCTCCAGTAAACACAACATCATCAAGATAGATAAGACTATGAGTGCTCATGTGTTTCCTTGTTTCTTGGTGTACAATGTAGCTTTATTGGGACTTTTCAGAAAATTGTTCTTAGTGAAGTAAGAAGCAATTTCTTCATACCAAGCTATGGGAGCTTGTTTCAAACCATATAAGGCTTTCTTTAACTTGTAGACCTTATCTTCTGCATCTTTGACAACAAAGCCCTCAAGTTATTCTATATGGACTTCCTCCTTCAATATCCCATTTAGGAAAGCTGATTTGACATCCAATTGGTATAATTTCCACCATTTTTGTGTTGCAAAAGCAATGAGGGTCCTAATGATGTCTAATCTTACAACTAGGGCAAAAGTCTCATTAAAGTCTACTCCAGGTTGTTGTGAGTAGCCTTTTGCAACCAACGTAGCCTTGTTCTTCTACATAGATCCATCCAAGTTCAATTTTGTTTTGTAAACCCATTTTACCCCTATAATAGGTTTCTCACTTGGTCACTCAGTTAGTTCTTAAACAGAATTCTTTTCAATGACAGACATTTCATTATGCATTGCTTTCTTCCAATCAACCTCATTCACAACTTCATTGAAGACTTATTGTTCCAATTAATAGAAATTACAAGCTGCATATATCTCATTCAAATTTCTCATCTTTATTGGAGTTGAACTTGGGGTAGATTCTTGAGAACTTTAGACCTGTACATTTCCACTCTCTTGTGGAGAATGTGAAGATTGAGATGTCTAAGATGACTGATTGTGAATGATGCACATATGGAGATTGCATTGGTGTTACAGGGCCATTTTCACCGAAGTGCTCCCCCTTCAATCTCAACATTTGGTTCTTGATCTTCAAGTGACAGTGGGATAGATACATTTGATTCAACTTGTTTACCCCAATCCCAATGAACACTTTCTTTGGATACTACATCCTTGGAAAGTATCACTTTTTTTTTTTTTTGAGTGGGGACATGAGCATAATAGATTGAACCAAACACTTTTAAATGCTTCACAAATAGATTTCTTCCACTGTAAGCTTCAAAAGGTGTTAAGTTGTCAACAACTTTTGTAGGACATCTGTTAAGTATGTAGACTACAGTGCAAACTGTTTCTCCCTAATAATGGTATGGCATCATCTTATATGCATAATTGATTTAGCCATTTCCACAATTGTTCTGTTCTTCCTCTCAGCTACTCCATTTTTCTATGGAGTATACTTAACTGTCAATTGCTTCTCTAGTCCAATACTCTCATAAAACTTGTCAAATTTCAAGGATTTGAACTATCATCCTTTATCACTTCTCAACCTTTTAATCTTCATTCCACTTTGTCTTACCATAAGCATCTGAAACTTTTTAAACATTGTGAATACTTCTGATTTTTGTCTCAACAAATAAACGTAGCACATCCTGAAATGATCATCTACAAAAATCAAAAAATATATATTGCCATCAAGTGTAGCAGTCTTCATTGGACCACAAACATCACTGTGATTAGTTCCAAGGGCACTAATGCTCTCTATGCTTGATCAATTGGAAAAGAGCTTATGTGTTGCTTTCCCAAGTTACATCATTCACACACTTCACTTGTTTTTCTTTTTCTTTTTCTTTTTTTTATTCATTTTTTTATATTTCAGATAGGCTAAGAACCATTTATTGGTTCTGCAAAGTTTTCAAGCTTTGAAAGTTGAGGCGGCCTAGTCTGTTGTGCCATAGCCAAGATGACTCATTCATAATTGCTTTCATTGCAATATTCCCAAGAAATCTCAGCAATAAGGGAAAGCTTCTGTTTTTCTTCATTTCAACTTTGGAGACAAGATTCTACAGGGTCCAATCATCATAAATTTTAACCACATCATCACCCAAAAAGAAAGAAATTCCTATGTTCCATTATCTGTCCTACACTAAGTAGGTTTTCATCCACCCCAGGTACCAACATCACTTTTCTGATGTATCTTTTCCCCTTCTTAGTGTCTATAATCAAGGTTCCTTTACCAACATCATCCACTATGTTTCCATTCCCCATTTTAACTCTGCAAGTATAGGTTGTATCCAAATCAATAAGTAGACCTATGTGATGTCATGTGGTTGTTGCAGCCACTGTCTATATACCACACACTCTCATTTTCTTCTATTGTTGCAACTCTACATGCAAAGAACACATTAGCCTCTTCCTCATCAACTTGGTTTGTAAATTGCACATGTTGGTTTCTTCTACCACTATTGCAATCTTTAGCCAAATGACCAAATCTTTCACATTTGTGAGATTTAGGTTTACCCTTGAACCATCAAGCACCATATCACATATCTTGCAAGCCACTTTCTATGTTCCTTTAGTGGTTTTTGGTCTTGCAGGACTACCACCCTTGTTCTCCCATTTCTTATTTTTCACCTTCCATGGTTTCTTCCCTTTTTGATTGTTGCTTGACTATCCACTAGTGTTATAGTTCTTCTCACCAATGTTGAGTGATTGAAATGCCCTATCAGTAGCCGTATAATCTACTGCATGCATTTCTGACCTTTTCTCAACTACTCTTAGTGATGCAGTCACTTCTTGAACACTGATTATATATGAATCCTTAGTTTCTTCAATAAGTGACACAATGTTATCATAGGACTTTGTTAGACTAATATGTAACTTCTGCACTAATCTTTGATTTGTGAGTTCTTCACCATAGTTCTTCATTTGATTCACAATATCAAACAGTCTAACAAGATAGTCCTTAAGTGGTTCATTTCCCTCATCATAGTGTACTCAAATTCACATCTAAGAGAGGTAAGTTCCATTCTTCTAACCTTTTTATCACCTCTGTATTCCTCTTAACGAATCTCCCATGCTCCCTTGGTCGTTTCTTCATTTGCAATCCTCGGAAATATGATGTCAGAGACTGCACCCTAAATAAAGGCAAAAGCTTTAGCATCCTTCGTGAGAGTTTCTTTCACAGCTGGGGTTACATATCCCTTTTCCAGGAAATCCCAAAGATGATGAGCCTCAAGGATGGTTTTCATCCTTATTCTCCAAAAGTCATAATTTTCACCTTAAAAGATTAGAGCTTTCAGGTCATTGCCTACTGTTCCAACCATCGCTCCCAATGAAAAAAAGTAGATTTCTAGGGTTTTCTTGGTGGAAATTCCCTAAAGTTCACGGCTTTATGGACTCCCAGTTCACAGATCGAAGTAAGGCTCTGAGGCCATGATGGATTTCTAGTAAAACTTATGAGAGAAAAGATGAAGAACAAAGGAATTTTCAGAGAATGTTTGCAGAGAAGTTTAGAGTAAGCAAATCATAGCTGCTCCTCTAGTTGATTTCAATTATACATTCATTCCCTTACATTCATCCTTATCTAGCTACAACCTCAGGTACATTGTCCTCAAATTACAGAAGTGCTATTGTTCATCTAAGCAATACACCTTACCTCTAATATGAGACATACATGCGTCCAGTGTGAGATAGCTTTACACTACAGACAAGGATATTTAAAAATCTAGCCATTAGCTTTTACAGCTGAGTTGCTTAAATTAAAACAGAATATTAAGGAGGCTGAATCAGATTAACTTCCAACAATATGCAATCTACAACTAAAAGCTAGATATTAAACCTAAAATCATGTAATTATGTATGAAGTGGAGAATTATGTGTGAGATGACTTTCTATAGTGCTGCTAATGACAATTAATTTCTCATGAAAACAAAGAACAGAGAAACAAAGGTATAAGAAAAGAGAAACAAAGGTATAAGACTAATTAATTGTTAGATGATATGCATCATAATAGCAGTAAGCTGAAAATTAGGTAAAAATTAGTAAAACTTGAAACTTTTTTCTGATGTAATATTTTCTTCATTTCACACGTTGCTTTTTTTCATATCTTGGTTCCAACGATTTTATTTAGGATTTTCTTTCTGAAATTATATTTCATGATTTCTCTACGGCCTGGAAAATAATAGCCTCCCTTGATGATAAATATAGTACAAAAGCATTACCGTATGAATATCTGAAAGTAAATGAGTTGTTTTGCTTTCTAATTGGAAATCATGACGAAGAAAAACCTTTCACCAGGGAGAATTGGGGGATCCTTTCCTGTATTAATTGTAATATCATTTAGACGAAATCAGTCATTTTAGCTTTCCCGACTGATACCATACCGTACATACCAAGCATTAACAACATACGCAAATTTTCACTTCTTTTCACACATTGTTTTTTTTCATTCCAACAATTTTATTTAGGATTTTCATTTTCAATAGTTTGTTTCTAAAATATACTTTGATGAGTCCATATTATACCATATATTTTACCTTAATCTTAGTTATAGTTTATTGGTTATTTTGGTAAAATTTTGATACTTTGTTATGTATTTCCAATATAGGACATTCGACTTCCTCTAGAGCAAAAGGTGATCAAACGGACGCATTTTGGAGTGATTCCAATTGAAGGATGTTCGTGAGTCTTTTTAGATGATTGTATCAAAGTTTCAGAGTTTTCAACAAGCCGTTTGACCGTGGCGATGAAATAAAGACCCAGTGCACAACTTTCCCAGATTGACGTTTCTAGACGTTTTGAGCATTTTGGAGATCATGAAAGCATATTTTGAGAAAGATTCCTTTCAAGGATTTGTAAGGGATGTCTTCAACTTTAAAAAGGAACCTTTTTGGACCAAATCGAAGTTGATTTTGTTCGGTTAAAAGTCTGCTTCTCTGAGAAGTCCAAATTTTAGTTCAAATAGGAAACCTTTTATTTTTTGTTTTATTATTTTATTATGTTTCCTAGTATTACTCTAAGACCTTTTCTAGGTATGGTTTTATTTTCTAATAGTATAAATAAGGCTTTTTAGCCATTATGGTTTTTTTAGGAGAGACAAAGAAAGGGGAAGAACGCACTAGGTTTTGAGAGCTTTTGGATTGACGTTTATTTTCTATGTGTTTTATATCCTTGTTTTTAATAGTATTTTGTTTATGATTGTTAGTAACTAATTTTTGTTTGCTAGAATGAGGTCACGAGCTTTATCAAGAATATGTAGTTTCTTTTCAATTTGCTTATAATATTATGCATGCAAATTTTGAATTATTAATCATCGGTTTATACTGTTTAATTGTCTTAATGCTTAGCTACCATTAGGATCTTTAAAAAGGTAATTTGATGCAATTTTGGTCGGAGGTCAGTCCTTGAAATTGACGAAGGCTTCTTGTGATTAATATGTGCAAGTTCACTTAGGATGAATACCACATCTTAAGGGTTGTATTGTTTTTCAAAAAGTTTCACAAAGCTTAATGGACTATATTTTAGATTTGATCTAAATACCACAAACAGGTTGTATGTTTGATATACGCTTTATGTTGGGGGTCCAAGTAGGCATATATTAGGAAAATCTAACCTTCAAAATATGCATATATAATTCATAAGTAATTGGAAGAACTACACAGGATTGTTAAGGTGACGACGGAACCCTAAGCTTTTACAATTTAATTTTCAAAAACCATTTTCTTTTAGCTTATTTTATTTAATTATTTTCTATTAAATTCGTTTTTATTATTTTAAATAAAAAAATCAACTTTTTCCAAAACTTTGTTTTAAGTAATTAATTAAGATTTGATTTGATACAAATTTTTTATTCAATTCATGTGAAGAACGACCTTACTAGAGCATCTATACTAGAATTACCTTGTACTCTTGCAAGCATTCTAATGTTTTTATCCCTACTTTTGCAGGTGATAAAATCTCTATCATGAAATTGACGCCGTTACTAGGGTTTGTTTTAAATAATTTGTGTATATCAACTCTTAGTTAATTATTATTGTATATATCTTTTTATTTAATGGATGATTTTTTTTTTTTTGAAGGTTACAATTTGTTTCTTTTTTAGCAGTGCAACGATGGAATTTGCACTTCCCCCTGATAGGAGCATATTCATGCGACTTAATTAGCTTGTTCTCGTGCATTTATGTTGTGTTTCCTTAGTTATTTTAGTGTTTAAAGTCACTTTTGTGTATTTTCAGATTATAAGGCCAAAGTGTGCAAGAAGATGCAAATTGGAGCTTTTAGGAGCAAAAGAGGAATGAATGAGTTGAAGACTTGAAGAAACGATGAATTCCTACTCCAACGATGAATTCCTACCAGAACGAGGATTCCTACTCAAACAAGGATTATTACTTGAAGTAGGAAAGTTAACCCTAGGTTTCCCGTTTTGGTAACCTTTCCTAATCTTAAACGTCCGTATTTTCTAGCCACTTTGAAGGCCTTGTAGGCACTTTAGGACACAAAACGAAGGCCCTAAGCCCACTTACACAACCTTGCCGTGCCTTAACCCTAATTCCCTTCCCTTGCCGTGCAAGGGAGGGCAATTTTGTCCTAGGCTTGCACTTAAAACACATGCTTCTAAACCCTAGCCGCACCTTGCCCTTTTATTTCTGAATTAAACCTATTTCTCTCCCAAATTCAATCCTAGCCGCACCTTTATATTTCTGATTTAATTTCCTAATTTTGTAAGCCTTTGATTTAATTTTAATAAGCTAGGGTTTTTATTTCTGAAACCATATATAATTTAAACCCTAGCCGCACCCTAGACTCTCATTTTATTCATTCTTTTCATCTTGCAGCCACCACAAAACCTAATATTCACTCTAAGTCGTAGCCTCCCATTAATCATTCACCCTAATAAACCAAAAATCCATCTCAGCCGCACCTATTCTTAAACCCTAGCTCTCTCTCATTATTCATTCACTTTTCATTCATATCATTCAGCCACATTCACTCCCTTGCCGCAGCCACCATACCCCTTCTCCATTCAATATGTAGCTTCCCCATCCAAATCAGCCATTACCCACCTTTGCCGCAGCTTCCCATACCTCACCCACACCATTCCACACATCCAAACACCACCCACATCCCTTGCCGCAACCCTTCACCTCCCTAAATCCATTCCCTACCCAAAATAACATCCAAAAACACCATAAACCATCTCTGCCGCAGCAAGGAGAAGAAGAAAGATGACCTTAAACGTGCAGAAATTCAAGTGGATTCCTTGGGCGTTTTAGGTGTAATCAATCTTTTGTTCTTTATGTTTACATTCAATTTTATTTCTCTTTCTGTGAACATGAGAGGCTAAATCCCTAGTTAGCTAGGGGGTGATTCGAAACTATGTTTATGCTTGCAATATGAATTGATTACCTTTGGTTGGAATTTCATGAGTTGTGGATTCAATTCGTTTAACTGTTTGATTGATAACTTATTTATGTATGTTTATTGAGAGTGCACGCTTAGTTTTCGTGCATGAATATGACGCTAGAATATAAGTGAGTTTCACCTAATAGTTACAAACTTATATTCACAAGTAGTGGAGGTTGCTTATAAACAATCGCGTTAAATGAATTCTTGGCACTAGTTTTATGCTCATCATAGTAACGAATGCCTCGTCAACACTTATAGTTTTCATGACGCTTAATGATCTTTGATTGTATCTTTATTGTGCTTTTCACGTAAAGGACTTTTGGAGAATGTTTTGAATTGCGTATGCGCTGTCCCATCCAATTTATTAACTTAAGGAGAACTTGAAGGTTAATTTAAGCGGACCTAATTAACCCGGGGTGTTGAGTTTCATAATTTGTCGAAAGACCAACTAAAAATCATCTTGTATGCAAGTGTGACATGTGTGGAGAAGAACCTTCTAGCTAGCATTCCATCCATATTTTCATCACATTCATCTTTACAATTTGTTTTAAATTACATTCTGTGCTATTTGTTTAATTTCGTCAAAACCTCAATCCCCCTTTACTTTAGTGTCCAATTTAGTTAAGAAGTGTCTTAGTTTGTGTTTCTAAGTGTTTTGATTCAAGTTATTACCCAAATTCGTCCAAAATAGTCAAAGTGCTCAAAAATGCCCAGATTGTGTTTTTAAGGCAGTTTTGAGTGTTTTGGGGCAGTTTTGAGTCTTTTGATTTGTTTTAGTGTTTTATTGTTTAGTTTTGCATTCTTTGAGTCTAGTTTAGTGTTTTAACCTTTGTTTTAAGTTTTTGAGTCAGTTTCCAAGTGATTTAGCAATCCCTCCTAATCCCCGGTTTAGAACGATCCCTACTTATTCATATACTACAATTGTCAAAAGAGGGTTTTAATTTGTGTGCTTATATATTCCGCACCACCCCCTAAATTCAATCTAACACCAGGTGGACCACCTATTTGGATTTCATTAGCAAAAACAAGTTATTATGGATTTAAGCCTACAGTTTGTGCTCTTTGCAATTCAAATACCCATGATATTTTGCAATGTTTTGAGAAAGAATATTTTCCAGCATATGTGCAAACATAATAATATGAGGAACGACTCAAAGAGGCATTGGAACAATACCTGCTCAGAATCCTAAACCCCAAGTTTGCAAAAGCATCTTGAGCATTATTTTGAGCAGTCTAATGTGCCACAAGGGCTTTCGGTGGAGGACAAGATCTCTGAATTGTTGGAATCAACTAAGTAGTACATAGAAATAACCAATGAAGGATTTCAGATTCAAGCATTAAACTATGGGAAAAGCTTTGATGATCAAGAGGAGACTAGTACAAAAATTAAGAAGCATTATGCCATTTATTGACGCCCAAAGGAGGAAACTCCCCTTGATGATCCTAAAATCTCTCCAGAACCTGTTTTAACTGAAGTCCATATGGCACACATACCTTATCCAGAGGCTGCAAAGAAACCAACCAAGTTCCCGGAGTTCATCATAACTGACGTGTTGCAAGGGGTTATTCATACAAAGTCAAAATTCGATGATTCCCATGATCAGATTTCAAGCACTCTAACCACTTTGGATACAGGGCAGACTATTGACCAAAGATATTTGGTTTCTGAAATAAACAAGTGAAAGTCCTAGGATGGGTACTAACTTAACTAGAATTATAAATAAAATTCAACTTAAAACTAGTTCAAATTGTGATTTATGTTAATCAGTTATGCAGCTTTAATCCTACACAAAATATCCAGCATAAATATAAAGAGTACACACATGATGTAGGATTTTACGAGGCAAAACCCACCACTGGGAAAATCCTCGGGCTACCAAGCCAGGAAGCACTAAGAAAGAAGGAATACATAAAGACTTACAAAAAACTCATCAACTAGACACACATACCAGTTGGCAGCTTTGTATTCGCGCTTTGCTACTCGATCTTTCTTCAGTCTTCGAGTTGGAGTGGCACGACACTAACACGATCGTCAATCACTTTTTCCTCGAACTTTGCAAGATACTAACTCGATCATGCAGAATGTTTATATGATGAAGTGTTTAGTTGAAAAATCAATCAATTACGAAAATCACAAGGCACATTTTCATAATTGACATTCAATAAAAAACCAAATGAAAATCAGCATGAAAATAATATTTTCCCTTTAAAAACACATGCTAATGAAACCACAAGATGGCAGCCACTGAAAAATTAATTTGAGATTAATGCACTGAAAATAATATTATTTTCTTTAAAAGCACAAAGCTGCTGCCAATCTATCTTCCGATGAAAACATGCATTCAAAGCTTCATTATAAATCCTCAATGCACGGGAACCAATTTGAACTGATAATATTTCATAACTACTCATAGGTTTTAGCTAAATTGACAATCCTTTTAAAACCATAAAACCTAGATGCACACGGCAACAACTTTTTCTTTTTAACACAATGACAGCCATGCAATCCATTTAGTTGGATGCAATCAGATAAGTCTTTTGAAAATCCAATCACTTTATCTTGAAAGTAGTTTTAATAAAAGACCTATCTTAAATACAATATCATGAGATATAGATGAATGTAATTTGATGCATGCATGCAAACATACCTGAATGTGTATCTTGTTCACGTAACATCTTCTCATCAAAAGAGTAAGAGACCTCCCTAGACTTAAACAATTACAATTGAAAATATATAACAAGTCTAAGCTATTACAGACTCATGCATTTTGTCAAGAATTGCCAATATTGGTCTAACAATCTCCCCCTTTGGCATTTCCTTGACAAAACCCTCAATTACAATATTTTAAAATTTTAAAACTTATGCATTGAAGTCTGTAATCTGCACACATTAAACAAAACACCCGTGACGTACAAAAAATAGATGTTGCATGTTTATTAAGAAATAAGGATAATCATTCAACTATCTTTCATCGTCCAAAAGAGAAAAAAATAAAAAGAAGCTTTATTATGAAATAATAAAGATAATCATTCAAACATGATGTATCATCCAAATAATGAACTAAAAGAAACCCTCACTAACTAAAACATTATTCTAGAAAAAAAATCACTCCCCTTAACTACTAACTAAAATCTCTCCCCCTAACTATAGTCTCTCCCCCTTTTTGTCATAGGAAAAGCCAAATTAATCATGCTTAGGCAACGATTCGTCATCGGTAACCCAGTAGAGATCTTCCTCAGGATCTTCCTCTATATCATCGTCTGAAGCAAGAGTTGGCAGCGGTGTGCGTTCCAGAATTGGTGAACATGGAGTATGAGAAGGTGGTGGAACACTAGCAGGACGGAAGTCAGAATCATCATCAGAGGATGAAATATGAATGAGAGGAGTAAGCATGTGATTGGGGATACGATGGATACATTGCTCCAATTGAGAAAGTCGATGACTAAGATCCATGATAGAAATCTTAATGAACTGCTCCAACTGAGAGAACTGTTTGCTGAGATCAATAAGACGCTTGAAAACCTCAGTGGGACAATCAGCAGAAAAAGTTGAAGAAGCAGGTGGGGACGAAAACAATCTGCGAGTCACAGACCGTGTGCGGGGAGAAGAGAAGGAAGGAATAATGCTCGGAGTTGTGCCTTTCAAAGCAGGAGAACGTGCAGACTTTCGTGATGAAACCATGATGAAAAAATTGTATGGAAAACAAAAATAAGGACGACAGCAACGGAAGATGGAGGCCACGGTATAAGTAACAAACGAGTATGAGATGTTCGACTGATAATGAACAAAGGAAAGGCACGGGTATAAAAAGACCAAACAAAAGAGAAGTCCAAGTTCAACCCAACTTAAAAGACCAAGGAGATAAGCAGAAAAAAATAAATAAAATAAGAAAAAGATGAAAACGACTCATTATCTAGAAATCAAAGGGGATAAAGCAAAGAAAAAAACACGTCAGACTCATGCTAAATGCTAAAGAACATTATCTAGAAGTCAAAAGGAATAAAGCAAACAAAAAAACGTTTTCTTTTTTTTTTTTTTTTTTTTTTTTTAATGTCCACTGAAACATAATACAAACAAAAGAAAGCCAAAATAGTCAGGACTATATAGATGCAATGTGATTAAACAAGCCAACTCAAGAGCAACCCCTAAACTCACAAGGAATATTCTCAAATTTCACTCAAGGTGTTTGGGGTGAAGTGTTTACACTCAAAAAGATCATTATGTGAATACTCTACCATAGGCTTGCAGATCAATCTTATCTCCACACATCAACAACCTACCCTCAAGAGATGAAAGAAAGTCTTACGAAGGGTAGGAACTAGGCTTAGGGATTGGATAAAGTTAAAAGATAATAAGGAGAATAGAAGTCCGGAAAGTGTTAGAGTCCTTGAGATATAAAACTGGAGAGAGTTTGAGACTGAAAGAACCACTGGAGGAATAGAAGACGCTGTGCACAGTTGATTTATTAGTGGTCTTCATGTATAACTGTAGCGGTGATATTCCTTCCTTTGATTCCTTTGATAGACCTTCTTTTGATTCCTTGGATATATGTGTGGAAAACATACGACTTTGGACCTTTGATAGACCTTCTTTTTTTTTTTTTTTTTTTTCTTTTCGGAATCTTTTCTTAACTGGGGAGGGTGCTATCAGCACAATATTGTGGTCTTCAAGTACAACTGAACCTTTGAGGATTGTCAGAGATAAACACCCACCATGTATGTCATACATACACCTTTTTATTCCCTTTTGCGTGTTCCTTTTTTTTTTTTTTTTCTTGACTTGGAAAGTTGCTATCAGCACAATATTTTTGTCTGCAGTAGTGAAACACTCTTGGACTCTAAAAGAACGATGGAGGCAACTGGCTTGGATTTTGCAATAGAGGTGAGAAGCAGTGTATAAAAATGGAAGTGGGTAATCTGTGCTTAAAAAGAAGCTCCATAAGACAGATAGAAAAAAATAATAATAAGGCAGGGCGCTTATAGGATAATGATGAAGAACGTAAGTCCGACTTTCATCTCACAGGTAGAGTAAGTAGTGATACAAAGCCTTGAGAGATCTCAAAGCAAGTTCTAGAGAGTCAAATCACATAAGATATATCACACAGAAACAATTAAGAGTGTATGAAAAATGCATACACTAATGGAGGCTCAAAAGCTCACAGGGTGCAGAGGTGCAGGTAAGAAGTCAAGTTTAATCAGAAAACATTCATATAGTATCAACCACCAAAGCAAAAACATATTATGTATAGCACAAAGCAGAGAATGCAGTGGACAAAAGTTTGGTAGACTAACAAGACTTGGACTTCTGTTACTTTGACGTTTAAGAAAAAAAAATTAATAACTAAGGGAGAAAAAGAAAAAGAGGAAAAAGAAAAATGAAAACCAATGAAGTTTAAAGAATACGACATATTCCCAATGCCTTTCGAAGAGTTTCAAAACGATGAGTGTCGAGAGGCTTAGTAAACAAGTCTGCAAGTTGATGTTCAGTGGCAATGAACTCCAATATTAAAACCTTCTCTTCAACCAGAACACGAATAAAATGGTGACGAATGTCAATATGTTTGGTACGAGAATGTTGAACTGGATTCTTGGAAATGTTTATAGCACTAGTGTTGTCACAGAAAATAGAGGAGGTGCCTTGATTAATGCCATAATCACGAATCATTTGCTTCATCCAAAGCAGTTGGGTACAACAGCTACCAGCAGCGATGTATTCAGCTTCGGCAGTGGATAAGGAAACGCAATTTTGTTTCTTACTATGCCAAGCGACAAGATTGTTTCCAACATAGAAACATCCTCCAGAAGTACTTTTCCGATCATCAGCATTTCCAGCCCAATCGGCGTCTGAAAATCCAGCAATTTCATAATTGGTTTCAAACGAATAATGTAAACCAAAATCAACCGTGCCACGTACATACCTGATGATTCTTTTGACAGCTTCCAAATGCGATTCTTTTCGATCAGCTTGATATCGTGCACAGGCACCAACACTGTAAGAGATATCAGGCCTACTAGCAGTAAGATACAACAAACTTCCAATCATACTCCTATAGAGGGATTGATCAACACTTTTTCCATTTGGATCCTTGTGAAGTTTTGTGGTTGTTGCCATGGGATTGGAGACTGGTTTTGCTGAATCCAAACCAAACTTCTTAACCAGCTCACTTGCATATTTTGTCTGAAAGACAAGAATACCGTTTTCAACTTGTTTGACCTGTAATCCTAAGAAAAAATTCAATTCCCCACACATACTCATTTCGAATTCGCTCTGCATAACTTCAGTGAATTCTTTGACAAGTATGTCAGATGTTGAGCCAAATACTATGTCATCCACATACACTTGAGCTATCATCACATCCTTGTTTATTCTTTTAACGAACAAGGTTTTGTCAACAGCTCCTCGAGTATATCCTTTCGTCAACAAATGGGTTGAGAGTTTTTCATACCATGCTCTAGGAGCTTGTTTCAAACCGTACAAAGCTTTCTTCAATCGATACACATGATCAGGATGTTTTGGGTCAACAAATCCCTTTGGTTGCTCCACGTATACTTCTTCTTGAAGTACTCCGTTTAAAAAGGCACTCTTGACATCCATTTGATATAATTTAAAACGCAGATGACATGCAAAAGCAAGTAACAACCTAATGGACTCCAATCTCGCAACGGGAGCAAATGTCTCGTCAAAATCCAAACCTTCTACCTGAGTGTATCCTTGAGCAACTAGACGAGCTTTATTTCTCGTTATAATACCATGTTCATCGGTTTTGTTTCGAAAAACCCATTTTGTTCCTATAACATTTGTTTCTTTGGGTCTGGAAACAAGATACCATACATCATTTCTAACAAATTGATTGAGTTCCTCTTGCATGGCCATTATCCAATCATCATCTAAAAGAGCTTCCTTGGCATTTTTTGGCTCAATCTTTGATATGTAGCACGTGAAGTTTACTACAGCAGTAGTTTTGCTTCTAGTTAGTATGGTATCGTCCACGTTGCCAATAATGTCAGACTTGGAGTGATCTTTTTGCACTTGCTTGTGTCCTTTTCTCAACGCTTTTGTTGAGTCAACATTTTGGTGCACTTCAACCTGAGTAGCTGATGACTCATCGATTAATTTACTTTGAAGGAATTCTTCATCTGAAGCAGGTTGTTCAATACTTAAGGAAGAGTCATTCACAACAACATTAATGGACTCCATGACATTTTTAGTTCTTTTGTTGAACACTCTATATGCTCTACTAGTGAGAGAGTATCCTAGAAAAATTCCAATATCACTTCGTGAATCGAATTTTGCTAACATTTCCCTATCTCTATAAATGTAGCATATACTTCCAAACACTCTCAAATGCTTCACGTTTGGTTTCTTTCCTTTCCAAATCTCATATGGTGTGCACTTTGTACTAGGTCGAAGATAGACTCTATTTGCAGTATAGCAAGCGGTGCTAACTGCTTCAGCCCAAAAATGACTTGTCAAACGAGCGCTAGTCAGCATGACACGACTCATGTCAAGCAACACACGATTTTTCCGTTCAACAACTCCGTTTGGTTGAGGAGTGATTGGAGCAGAAAAATTATGAGCAATTCCTTTTTCATCACAAAACTCAGAAAATGATGTGTTTTCAAATTCAGTTCCGTGATCGGTTCTGAGTGTTATCACACGATCATTTGAAGCAACTCTATCATTTTGAATTCTATTCAACAAGCCACAAAATGCTTTGAACGCATCAGATTTCTCACGCAAGAATGCAACCCAAGTAAAACGTGAGAAATCATCCACCAAGACAAGAATATATTTCTTTCCCCCAATACTTTCGGTCTGTACCGGTCCAACCAAGTCCATGTGCATCAGCTCCAAAGGTCGTGAGGTTGAGATGTAGTTTGTTGACTTGTGTGAACTCTTTGTTTGCTTTCCCACTTGACATTCTCCACAAATTCCAAGTTCTCCAGCCAACATTGGTAAACCTCTCACATATTCCTTCTTGGAAAGCTTGATCATATCCTTACAATTCATATGTCCTAATCTTTTATGCCATAAATCCAAAACATCATCAGTTGCTTTGTTGCATATATTTGGCACATGTGATTCATTTGCATTCACACAATAACAATTGTCTTTAGACCTTTTTCCTTCAAAAATGTCTATCCCGCTAGCAACTTTCACACAACATTTCAATTTATTGAACAATACTTCAGCATCATCATCATCACAAATTTGACTGATGCTAATTAGGTTAGCTTTAAGTCCATAAACTAACATGACATCTTTTAAGCATGGAATTCCTAGAGTTTTGATTTCTCCTTTTCCAACAATCCTTGCTCTTTTTCCATCTCCGAAAGTGACTGCTCCATTTTTACAATCCTCGGTGAAGGTTGTGAACCATCTTTTGTCTCCAGTCATATGCCTCGAGCAGCCACTGTCGAGATACCAAGTATCAGACTGACAAGTTGAGAGGGCAGTAAAAGCCACCAAACATGTAAGATTGTCTTCATCAGATGATGGTGACATCTTATCCAATAAGCAAACTTGAGTGTCCTTTCTTCTCCATACTTGTTTTAAGTTTGGAGTGATGGAATTGAGCATTCTTTTTGAAATCCTATTCATTCGCTTTGGATTAGCAACAAATCTCATTTTGAGATTTGATTTTCTAGACATCCAATGGGTGGTGTGCTTAGTTTGATCTTCCTTTCGAAGTTTGTTACATCTAGGTCTGATATGTCCTATTTTTCCACAGAAGTGGCAAGTAGGAATGAAGGTTTTTGACCTAATGAAATTTCTTGGATCAACAAAAGTGCTCACAGAATTTGGCTTATTTGTAGTGGTACACGAATTTCCAAAGGATTCATCACTACTTTCTTTTCTGCTTGGTTCTTGTAAAGCTTTGACAAATTTAGTAACAGAGGAGGAAGAACTTCCAGTCACATTAACACCAAAACCGAAACCACTTCTATCACCTGAATTTTTTCCATAGCTTAACATTTTGTCAATTTTTCTTGATCCAATACTAAACTCTTCGACCTTCTTTTTCATGCCTCTTAATTCATTTTCAAGAATTTCATTTTCAGATACGAGCATATGTAGTTTTTCCAACATTGACTCTCGTAGCTTCTCTGCATGCTCCATTTGAGATTGATGCTCAATCTCTAATTCCTTCTTCTCGCTTTCAAGCTGCACAAGTTTATTTTTCAGTTCATCATTTTCTTTCTTCACTTTCATGGTGATATCATAAAGTGCAGTATACTTTTGTAAGACTTCTATGGAATCAGGTTCTTCAACTGCCGAGTCATCAGTCTCATATCCATCCAAGATTCCAACAAACGCAACCACTTCATCATCATCTTCAGATGCCGTGTCCTTCTCTGAATCGCTGTCACTCCAAGTGGAGGTTAACGCCTTGTTCTTTTCATCCTTCAGCTTTTTAAGAGTATTGGCACATTCATGAGCATGATGTCCATACCCTTGACATTCAAAACACTTGTCTCTGTCATTTGAACTTTTCTTTTCACCAAGTTTGACAAACTTAGAAGAATTTCCATGAGACAAATCTCGAGAACGAGGAACTTTGGAATTTGAATCAAAATTATTTCGATTTTCACGTCCTCTGGAACTTCTAAGTTTCAAAAATTTTCTAGCTTGTTTGGTGAGAAGAGCAAATTCATCTTGAGTCAGGTTTTCAAATGAATCCTCATTCACTTTTTCATTATTGACTTTGAAGGCTACATTTTTTCCTTTCTTGACTTCGGTAAAGTCAGACTCATATGTTTGTAATGACCCAATCAATTGTTCCAACTTGTAGGTGTTTAAATCTTTCGATTCTTCTATCGCTGTCCTTTTCGCATGAAACCTAGAAGGAAGAGACCTTAGAATTTTCTTAACAACTCTATGTTCTGGAATGCTGTCACCAAGATTGTGACAACCATTGACAATTACACTAAGTTTAGCATAAAAGTCAGAAAAACTCTCATCATCTAGCATTTTGATATTTTCAAATTGTGTGATGAGATTTTGAAGCTTGGATTCTTTGACCGTGGAGTTACCTTCATGAGTAACTTCAAGAATATCCCAAGCTTCTTTCGCCGTTGAGCATTTACTGATGTAGTTAAATTGCTCAGGCGAAACGGCAGTGAACAACGCATTCAATGCTCTTTGATTGAATGTGCTAGAGTTGCGTTCATCTTCACTCCATACCTTTCTAGGCTTAAGCATAGAAATAGTAACAGAAGACTGTCCTTCGCCTTTGGTTTCTTCAACTGTTGGAGGTTCCCAGCCTTCTTCAACCGCAAGCCACACTCTATCGTCAAGCGCCCAGAGAAATGATTTCATTTTTGCCTTCCATGCAGCGTAGTTGTCGCCATCAAAATGTGGCGGATGAGAAACTGAACCCATAGACCGATTCATCCTAGACTACCCACGGATCTCACTAGATATTTTTAGTGACCTGCTCTGATACCAATTGAAAGTCCTAGGATGGGTACTAACTTAACTAGAATTATAAATAAAATTCAACTTAAAACTAGTTCAAATTGTGATTTATGTTAATCAGTTATGCAGCTTTAATCCTACACAAAATATCCAGCATAAATATAAAGAGTACACACATGATGTAGGATTTTACGAGGCAAAACCCACCACTGGGAAAATCCTCGGGCTACCAAGCCAGGAAGCACTAAGAAAGAAGGAATACATAAAGACTTACAAAAAACTCATCAACTAGACACACATACCAGTTGGCAGCTTTGTATTCGCGCTTTGCTACTCGATCTTTCTTCAGTCTTCGAGTTGGAGTGGCACGACACTAACACGATCGTCAATCACTTTTTCCTCGAACTTTGCAAGATACTAACTCGATCATGCAGAATGTTTATATGATGAAGTGTTTAGTTGAAAAATCAATCAATTACGAAAATCACAAGGCACATTTTCATAATTGACATTCAATAAAAAACCAAATGAAAATCAGCATGAAAATAATATTTTCCCTTTAAAAACACATGCTAATGAAACCACAAGATGGCAGCCACTGAAAAATTAATTTGAGATTAATGCACTGAAAATAATATTATTTTCTTTAAAAGCACAAAGCTGCTGCCAATCTATCTTCCGATGAAAACATGCATTCAAAGCTTCATTATAAATCCTCAATGCACGGGAACCAATTTGAACTGATAATATTTCATAACTACTCATAGGTTTTAGCTAAATTGACAATCCTTTTAAAACCATAAAACCTAGATGCACACGGCAACAACTTTTTCTTTTTAACACAATGACAGCCATGCAATCCATTTAGTTGGATGCAATCAGATAAGTCTTTTGAAAATCCAATCACTTTATCTTGAAAGTAGTTTTAATAAAAGACCTATCTTAAATACAATATCATGAGATATAGATGAATGTAATTTGATGCATGCATGCAAACATACCTGAATGTGTATCTTGTTCACGTAACATCTTCTCATCAAAAGAGTAAGAGACCTCCCTAGACTTAAACAATTACAATTGAAAATATATAACAAGTCTAAGCTATTACAGACTCATGCATTTTGTCAAGAATTGCCAATATTGGTCTAACAACAAGCCAACAGTAGAGCCCATCAAATTTCAAAAATGTAAGAGCCAATTTTACAAGCAGGGTAAATTCCATAAGAGGAAGCACGCAACATTTTGTGGCTGCCAGCTTCCCCATAGAGAACTTCAGCAAGTGCAGAAATTATGGGTGTTAAATACAAGGTTTAAGTCAGTTCGACAGATGCACAAGTCTCGCTGGAGGGGATCCTATTTGATTACAACAAAGTTTCATTCACATAAAAGGCCAAATATGAAGGATTCAACCACTCATCTAAAATGCATAATCGATAAACTTCTCATTATGTACCTACTTTTGCCCTATGACGCTGCTATATTGCCCTATGACGCTGCTATAGAGTGGTTGATTCTAAGAGAATAAGTGACAGTAACCATCAATTCCTTTCTCTACGTCTAGTTATAGCCGTTAACTAAAATGCTAATTGGGAGGCAACCCAATTTTTCTAACTTTTTTCTTTTTATTTCCGTTTATTTTATTTTCTTGCTTTCATTTCATTTACAAAAATCATAAAACCAATAAAAAAATCAAAAAATTGAGAAAAAAAAAAAAAAAAAAGCGATTTTTATTTCTTGTTATTTTTCTTTCCTTGTCTAATTAGGTTTTTTATTTGTGATTGCAGGTTGCATTCGGATTCAAAGTCGACCCTAAACATCCACTATACGCACACATTTGACTGAATCTTGCATTCAGTAGCATTCCCACATTCACCTCATGGCAGTTAAATTCAAGCAAAGGATACAGGACAAGCACACGAAGAGGTCCAGGGATATACTCACAGTGGGGTCGCTAATGAAGTCCTCTGCCTCGCTTGGAACCTTCTCTCACTCAATCTCTCCCTCACATTTTATTAAAAAAATTCCATTACATTCATGTTTGGGGGGAACCAAGCAACACAGAAGAAGGCCATTGATTAACTTCAGCACTCAGATCCAGATTCATGCAAGTATTTTTTTTCCATGCATCCATCAACAATGACATGCACACATACAACAAATGCAAGCTGAAAACCTCAGATCCAGATTCATGTAAGTGGAGTGGCTCTGGGCTCGAGGTGCAATTTCTTGAGAGAGGGAGAGCCTCTCAAACGGCTCTAGGTTGGAAATGACAAATGCAAGCTGAAGCTTAAAACAGAGATCTTAGGGTCAGCCACACATGTAGGTTTGCCCGTGTTTTTCCCATTGCTTTCAGGGCCCGAGTTTGATGCCAGGTCCAATCTTTCCTATTCCTTTGTGTTCCTGTCCATTTTATTTATTTACTTTACTTTTGTTATTTCTTTTGTTTTCTTTATTGTTAGTTTGGTTGTGTTTTGTCTAATTTATTGTGTTCTAGGTCTTTGCTCGTCTTTGTTTCTTTATTTAATTTTTGTTTTTTTCCCACACCTTGAGGACAATATGTGATTTAAGTTTGGGGTAGGGAAGTAAAATTCTAGGTTGTTAATTTTTGAGTCAAGTTAAAATATTTCATTCTTTTTAAGTTGATATCCATAGATTATTGTAAACGTTAGAGCAAATGGACATGGTGAAGGTTAATCCTGCATTAGAGTCTTTTCTATTTATCGTTGCTTAGACACTAATTCATGAGTTATACTTTGAAAATTTACATGTTCCATCAACATGGTTTGTGAGGAGTGAGATTGAAATACTTACATTTAGTCTAGTTAATTTTTAATTTTCGTTCTTAGTAAAGTAAAGTTTTCTATTATTATAAAGAAAGTAATAATTGTTCCACCCGAGACTTTACTTAGTAACCGGGCTAGTCCTACCTGATCAACAGTGATTCTCGCGTCAAACGGTAGAGTCTTGGCATAGGGCAAGGTGGTTAGATGGTTTCATAGCCTTTTCAGCTCAAGTCAATAAGTCCTTAGGGGTGTTCTACACCTAGTGCCCTAAAGCCTTTATGGTTTGGGAGTCATTGAACTAAAGCTCGCTACATGGGTTGGATCGAAAGCTTAAGGGAACTGACATTGCACGACCACTACTGTTACTGAAAAAAAAATATGAAAGATGAAAGAAAAAAAGAGAAAAAAAAGAGAAAAAAAGTTGAAAAGAGGAAAAAAATAATAGCCATATTTGAATTTAGTATGTGTGAAATAAAAGGACGAGAGGTGAGGGTTTTAGTTGAGTCTTCTTAACTATGTTGGTTCAAGGAAGTTTGTGAATTCTTTTCTAATTGATTCTAAATGGCTTAGACTCTATGGTGGGATTGGTTGGAACTTTTGAAAAGATGTTCTAATTTTTAATGTTTCCTATGGCTTGCGACTTGAAGGTGAAAATTATTTTATTTAATTTTTGTCTAAGTCTTTAGTTTGTTAGTTTTAAATTTCTTTTAGTTTTGTTTTGCTTGAGGACAAGCAAAAAGCTAAGTTTGGGGGTATTTGATGAGTCCATATTATACCATATATTTTACCCTAATCTTAGTTATAGTTTATTGATTATTTTGATAGAATTTTGATACTTTGTTATGTATTTCCAATGTAGGACATTCGACTTCCTCTGGAGCAAAAAGTGACCAAACGGACGAATTTTGGAGTGATTCCAATTGGAGGATGTTCGTGACTCTTTTAAGATGATTGTATTAAAGGTTCATGTTTTTCTACTAAGCCGTTTAACCGTGGCGATGAAATAAAGACCCAGCGCATAGCTTTCCTAGATTGACGTTTCTCAACATTTTGGGCATTTTGGAGGTTAAGCTAGCACATTTTGAGGAAGATTCCTCTTGAGGATTGTAGGAGACGTCTTCAGCTTTCAAATGAGACCTTTTTGGAACAAATCAGAGTTGATTTGGTCAGTCAAAAGTTTGCTTTTTCTGAGAAGTCTGAATTTTAGTTCAAATAGGAAACCTTTATTTTCTGTTTTATTATTTTATTATGTTTCCTAGTATTACTCTAGGACCTTTTCTAGGTAGGGTTTTATTTTTGAATAGTATAAATAAAGCTTTTTAGCCATTAGAGTTTTATTAGGAGAGACAAAGAAAGGGGAAGAATGCACTAGGTTTCGAGAGCTTTTGGATTGAAGTTTATTTTCTAGATGTTTTATATCCTTATTTGTAATAATATTTTGTTTACGATTGTTAGTAACTAATTTCCATTTGCTAGGGCGAGGCCACGAGCCTTAGCAAGAATATGTAGTTTCTTTTCAATTTGCTTATGATATTATGCATGCAAGTTTTGAATTATTAATCACCAGTTTATACTATCTAGTTGTCTTAATGCTTAGTTACCATTAGGATCTTTAGAAAAGTAATTTGATGCAATTTTGGTAGGAGGTCGGTCCTTGAAATTGACGAAGTGTGACATCCCGGGCCCGCTCCACCACCGTAGCACGATATTGTCCGCTTTGGGCTTACCATTCCCTCACGGTTTTGTTTTTGGGAACTTACAAGCAACTTCCCAATGGGTCACCCATCATGGGATTGCTCTAGCCTCCTTCTCGCTTAACTTCGGAGTTCCTACGGAAACCGAAGCCAGTGAGCTCCCAAAAGGCCTCGTGCTAGGTAGGGATGTGAATATACATTTAAGGATTACTCCCTTGGGCGATGTGGGATGTCACACGAAGGCTTCTTGTAATTAATATGTGCAAGTTCACTTAGGATGAATACGACGTCTGAAGGGTTGTATGGTTTTTCAAATGGTTTCACAAAGCTTAATGAGTCATGCATGTATAGATTTGATCTAAGACCACAGATGGGTTGTATGTTTGATATACGCTCTATTTTAGGGGTCCAAGTAGGCATATATTAGGAAAACCTAACCTTCAAAAATGCATGAGTAATTCATAAGTAATTGGAAAAACTATATAGGATTGTTAAGGTGACGGCATAACCCTAGGCTTTTACAATTTAATTTTCAAAAACCATTTTTCTTTTAGCTTATTTTATTTTGTCATTTTATTTAATTATTTTCTATTAAATTCGTTTTTATTATTTTAAATAAAAAAATCAACTTTTTTCCAAAACTTTGTTTTCAGTAATTAATTAAGATTTGATTTGATATAAATTATTCATTCAATCCCTGTGGAAAACGACCTTACTAGAGCATCTATACTCCAATTACCTTGTACTCTTGCAAGTATTTTAGTGTTCTTGTCCCTACTTTTGCAGATGGTAAAATCCCTATCATACTTATTTTCAAATTAAAAGGGTGGGCCTATATACACATGAGCCAGGAAGGAAGAGTTCCAGTATGCTGGGCCAATTGTGGGTAAATACGACAAGGATACCTACATAGAAGAGAAAGAAACAAGAGGAGCTAAGGCCATTTCCAATGGAGATGGCTTAAGGTTCAAAAGCCAAAAAATGGCCTAATTTGTCCAGAAGCTCAACTCCAACTGATGACTCGGCTATAATTCTTTAGAGTCCACTAGGCCATTATTTGGCCAAAAGGGCATCAAGCTGGCCATATCCCCTCTTAGCCTCTTTTTTGGGGCCTAACTCTTCAGTTGTAATAATTGATTCAAATTCACCGACTAGATTTGAAACCATCCAAAGTAGGTTAATTAATTAACCAACAAATTTAAAGTATAAACTTAATACTAATAAATTATTGAGGGGGCTATATTTAGCCCCTTTGATTCGACATAGTATATGAGTATGATCTGACACTGTTTATGTAAAAATAATTTTTTATAGGCTACATTTCTGGATGAGGCTACATTTAGCACTTTTCGGTTGGAAATGACCTAAAAGACCTATTACTGCTTACTACTGCCATGAAAAAGTATTTCATTTGTGCCTTGTCCCCAATGGGTTTTGTTTGTTGGTTGAATTGTACTTGAGGGAGGAATGAGTTATCAGTTGTCAATATCATTGAATCAATCCACGGCCAATCTCATCCAAATTTCTAATTGCATCCTCAACCTTTTTAGGCTCTAAGAATCTCAAGATTTTCGAAACTCATAGTCCATATTCAACTCGCAAACCCGTCCAACCCAAACCATAACTAGTTGGGTTGGGTGAGGCGGAGTATGGTCTTACCAAATCATGGCCCAACTATGATGGGTCAGCTTACGGGTTAGGTATTGATCTGACTCACCCTGACCTACAAAATTGTATAAAAGTAAATTACCAATTTCATCCCTCCCAAAATGATAGGATTAGAAAGAAATACTTTTCTTTATTTCTACCCTATTCTAGTCTCCTAAAAAAAAAATACTCTCCTACTTTTAATACATGTACATCGAATTTAGAGGGTTACGTGGACTGTGACGCCACTTTATATGCTTTGTTAATACAATTTCGTTGCTTAATCCTTGCAAACGATGAAAATGGTGCCATGAAACATGTAATTACCCACTCAATATATAAATAGGGATAAATATGACCAAACACTTTTTCACTTCCTACGTACTTTTGTTTAATTTTGTTAATTTTTTATTTATGATTTATTCAATCCAATAATCAAAAATAAACAAAGCTATGTAGCAAGATAAAGATGGTGTGTGAGTCACTAATCATATTTGAATTTAATATTTGGAAACAAAACATTTATACCATCTAGAATACTTCTCAAGAATGAATTCTTGCTGCTGTCTTTGTTCGAGGTTATTTTGTTTGTATCTAACAAATTATTATTGAATGGATCCTTACGGTTTTAACAAGAATGATAAACCAGTTGGCAACGCACTATGCAAGAATAGCCACATAAGCTCCATCGCCACCACCTGCAAGTATTACTAAGTCCAGCATATTTGTATCTCTACTAATCACAATTATCTAATATAAATAGCTACTTAAATGGTAGACTAACACATCTTTTTTACTTCCAAGTTCTTCTTTCAACCAAATTAAAAGATGGAGAACAAAAGAGGTGCAGCAATGCATTTCATATATCTTCTTCGTCTTACTTTGATCATGTTTTACTTATCAAAGGCAGTTGCACAAGAGGAACAAAATAGCCTCCAAACTTACATTGTTTTTCTTGAAAAGCCAGCCTCCTCGAAATTTTCTGTGGAATCAAATTTAGACAGTTGGTATCAGTCATTTTTGCCTGAAACTACTGCAAACTTAAACCAGCAAAGGATCGTTCATGCATACCGTAGTGTGGTCACTGGATTTGCAGCTAAACTGACACCAGAGGAAGTGAAAGCAATGGAAAACAAAGAAGGGTTTTTGTCGGCTCATCTCGAGAAAACGGTTCCTTTGCTAACTACTCATAGTCCTGACTTCTTGGGGTTACACCAAGGATATGGACTATGGAAACAAGCAAATTACGGTGAAGGTTTGATAATAGGACTCTTGGATACAGGCATTGGACCCGATCATCCTTCATTCAGTGATGAAGGAGTATCCCCGCCTCCAGTTACATGGAAGGGCAAGTGCGACTTCAATGGAACGGTGTGCAACAATAAGCTCATTGGTGCACAAAATTTCGTTGGTGCAGAAGAAGGGAATATTACAGGAAATCCATTTGATCTCGTTGGCCATGGCACCCACACTTCTAGCACCGCTGCTGGAAATTTTGTGGAAGGTGCCAGCGTGTTTGGAGAGGCTAATGGCACGGCTGTTGGCATGGCACCTTATGCTCACTTGGCAATGTACAAAGTCTGTTATGGGACTGGCTGTAGGTATGGCGACATCCTAGCCGGTCTTGATGCCGCTGTTGAAGATGGCTTGGACGTGCTTTCCCTTTCACTTGGAGGCCCCTCACTTCCTTTCTACGATGATGTCATTGCAATTGGTGCATTTGCAGCAATTAAAAAAGGAATATTTTTCAGCTGTGCAGCTGGAAATTCTGGTCCTTATTATGAGTCTTTATCAAATGAGGCACCATGGATTTTCACAGTAGGAGCAAGTACCACTGATAGAATACTAAAATCACAAGATGAGAAGCTTAACACCGATGGCAGTATAATCGGAGATGCACTTGCTCCCAAGGTAGCTTCCTTTTCATCAAGAGGACCAAGCCTTTCAAGCCCTGGAATTCTGAAACCTGACATCATTGGACCCGGCGTTGACATCCTAGCAGCATGGCCTGAATCAGTAGACAATGCCACACTTCCTAATCCTAAGGCAACATTTAACATAATTTCTGGTACCTCAATGGCAACTCCTCACCTAAGTGGCATTGCAGCTTTGATCAAGAAATCACACCCTGACTGGTCTCCAGCTGCAATCAAATCTGCCATCATGACAACTGCTGATGTACAAAATCTTGCAGGCACACCGATCGTGGATCAAGATCTTACACTTGCAGACGTTTTCGCAATTGGTGGAGGCCATGTCAACCCTGCAAAGGCAAATGATCCGGGTCTTATCTTCGACATAAAACCTGAGGATTACTTTCCTTACTTGTGTGGATTGAATTACAATGAGACAGCAATAAAGATCATCACACAACAAACAGTGAAATGCTCTGAAGTCGGGGTCATACTAGAAGCACAACTCAATTACCCTTCATTTTCTATTAAAGCAGGCCCGAACCACACTCAGTCTCAGTATTATACACGGACTGTAAAGAACGTTGGCCCAGCTACGTCAACTTACAACTTGGATCTTTTAGTACCACATCAAATGGGAATGAGTGTGAATCCTCAGGTGCTTACATTCACAGAGGTTAACCAGGAGATTACATACCATGTTGAATTTATCGCACAAGATGGTGCTGGGAAGGATGGTGTTCCATACGGTCAAGGGTACTTGAGGTGGTTTTCTGATAAGCATAATGTTACTACCCCTATAGCTATCATCTTTGACACCCCGCAAGATTAAGATTTGTTGCTTTAGATGCTATAAGCAGTCATCCTCAAAAAAGAAAGTGCGCCGTCCAATTCAAACAAATGTTCATCCATGATGCATTATGAAATAAAACATGGCGTTTATCCATGGTTGTTGTTGTTGTTGTTCTTATTATTATTATTACTACTGGTCGTATGCCCACACATTCGTGTGTAATTAAATTTGTCTATTATTTGTTATGAAGTTATTTATGTCACTTTTTTAAAGAAAAATTAAAAAAAAAAAAAAAAAAAAAAAGGAAATAAAATTGAGCGTGGAATTTTTTTTTTTTTTTTTTTTTGTTGGGGGGGGGGGGGTTGAAGTGGAAAAAAACCTTCTTTATTTAAATTTTTTTTTATTTTAAATAGTGTGTTATATTTAGGAAAAATTACACTAAGAGTATATTTTCAATACTTAATTATATATTGCGACTACACTTTTTAAACATTTCAAGGAAGGACATTTTTTAAATCTGCATAAGATGACATCATGTCATGTTTTTCCGTTAGAAACAGAGTTAAATCTGCATAAGATGACATCATGTCATGTTTTTCCGTTAGAAACAGAGTTATGTATTTGCTCTTCCTTTTTTTGTTAAATGTGATCGGCAGTGATTGACGGAATTTACTCTCTTTTATTCGAATCATTCAATTTTTATTTTCATTTCTGCTATTTTTCTTTGTCTCTTAAATTTTTATGTTCGATTTATATCTTGTCATCTCCCTCAATTATCTCTTGCCATAATTTGTATTTTTATCATTCAAGTTTTCTTCGAAGGTAAGTGTATCTCTCAAGTTTATCTTTCTGAATTTTATCTGTTTCGATTTTGATTTTTTGAAGTGTTGTGTGTTTTTGAATTTATTTCGGTTTAGATTTTGAAACGAGTCTCTGATTTTTCAGTTTTTTATTGGTCGCATTGAGTTTTTTTGGATTGTTTTTGTTTTTTGCAGGCAAGGTTTTTTAGTTTTGAAGATTTTGATTCAGTTTTTATTTGATCGAGTGCTCGGTGAAGGTAATTTTTCGTTGTGCTGCATTTGTTTTCATTGAAGTTCCTTTTGTTTTTTGCAGTATAGTTATCATTTATATTTGTTAGAATTGGAATGGATTACGAGTTAGTTTAGTATTTGATGAGGGTTATTAATATTTATGCAGTATCTGGTTATAGAATCGTGCAGAATCAGTTGGCATAAGTTTTTTTTTTTGGGGGGGGGGGTGTAGCATCGGTTTTATATAATCACAAAGAATCGCTTGGCATTGGTTTATTGAAAAGACAATAGATTAGCAACTAGTTAATGGATTATTTCATTATTTTTGGCATTTTGTGTAGCATCTGTGTTACAGATATTTGTGCAGTATTCGCATTTATACATTTTTTTATTATCATTTGTGCAACATCAATTTTACCGAATATTCTAAGAGTTTTCTCATTTTTGAAAGCTTTTGTGGAGTATCAGTTTTTATTGATTATTATATTTACATTTTAAAATGCATATATATATATATATATATATCTAATTATTTATGTGCAACATCAGTTTAATTTTATGTTTTTTTTTTTTTTGGTGTAGATGTCCATTGTTAAAGCTTTAAAGTTTGTATATGAAAATTGTGCAGTATTTGTGCCGCTTTATCCGCATGCTAGTTATGAGGATTTGTGTGGACAATTAACTTTAAGGTTTTCAAGTTTGTCATCAAGAGGCTTTTTGTTGAAATACTCATTATACGGAGCGAACCAAATTGTTTATTAGACTGCAATGAAGATATTCAGACCCTTCTATTGGTGAATAAATTGATTTCAAATCCTATTGTCGACGTTTATGTTCATGCTAAGAAGGAGATGTCTATTGTTTCTACTAGTAGTGTGTCATCTTGTTGCCTAAGTGAAGCTACTAGTATTGGCGATGATAAACAATATTTGGGTAAGTATGGCTCTTATGGACCTCACCATTATGCACGAAATGAATTGCAGTGTTATATTTCTTATGAGGGTTAAAGTTATGAAGATGGTGTAGTTGAGTTTCATAAAAAACTTACAGAATACTCTATTGAGGTTGATTTTGATTTGAAGTTCACTAGGAATGATTGGAAGCGAGCTACTGTTGTTTGCTCAAAGAAACTGTCGAAAGGGTGTCAATGGCGTGTTCATGTTGTTGTGCAATAGCCTAGTGGTTGTTTTATCATTAAAAAATTAAATAATATTCATAATTGCACTTGACGTATTCATCAAAAGGAGAATTAAAAGTTTGGCCCTTCTGTTTTGACCTCTTTGTTGGCTGCCAATGTTCGTTCAAATCCATCTATTAAGGCAAAAGATGTTATGAGAAAAATGAAGGGGAGTTATGGTCTTGATGTTAAATACCATGTAGCTTGGCTTGGGAAAGAGATTGCATATAATGAGGTTACTGGTGATGAGGCTCTCTCCTTTGGATATTTGCCTTGGTACCTTGATGAGTTTGTGCATGCCAATGATGGATCCTCTTATGCACTAGAACTTTATAATGATAGTAATCGATTTGAAAGGTTATTCATATCTTTTGGAGTTTGTGTTAAAGGATTATGATGGTGTAGACCAATGTTGTTCCTTGATGGTACATTTTTGAAGGGAAGATATACGAGTACTCTTCTTGGTTGTTGTGCTTAAAATACAAATAATGGTAAGTTTTTTTAATTGTTATAAATTACAGATTTGTGATATCGTTTTGAATTTCAATATTTATATATTTTGGAGAATCTAGTTATTCGTTTTGTGTAGATTTGTTTATTAAAGTGCAGTATTTGTTTATTAATGTGGAATGGGTTAGGAAATAGTAAATGGTTTATGAATCAAGTTATGGGTGAGGGTTGGGCCTCTCCAATATACATCAAGAATTTGAACTTTTGATTAGCATCTGTGTAGTATCAATTTTTACAAAATTGATTAATGACTCAGTTTATTCTTTCTATGTAGCATCAATTTTTACAAAACTGTTCAACATCAATTACTAATGTGCAGCATCAGTATTGTTATGTGTAGAACATGTTTTTTGATATAATTATTAATTTCTTTTTCTATACAAAGATTTTTCCTGTGTGTTATGGTATTGTTGACATAGAAAATGAAGACAATTAGACATGGTTTGTTGAACATTTGGCTCGGATATTAAATTACCAAAGAAGGAAGATCACGTTCATTACGGACCGACTTCATGGGCCTTTGAATGCTATTCGAAAGTACTTCCCTACTACTTCTCATGGTTTCTGCATTATGCATTTGAGGGAAAATTTAGAGAGGCGATGTACAGGTATTAAGTTTTTTAAGGATCAGTTATGTAAGTATTTCAAAATTTGTGCATATGCATGTAGTTTTGAAGATTTTAATAGGAATGTTGAGAAAATGAGAAGTGTTGGCGGAGATATTTCCGATTCATTTTTAGATGATCTTCCAAAAGAGCATTATTCTATTATACATTTTCGGGGAAATCAGTAGGGCAAAATGAGTAATGCAACTGCAGAATCATTTAACGCAATGATTTCTAAAGAACGTCGCATGCCTATTGTTGATTTGATTGAATCAATTAGGAGGAGGTTGATGGTCATGATGTCCGATAGGAGGTGTGTTTTAGAAAAGTGGTTTTCTATGTTATGTCCGAAAAAAGAAGATGATCCTAGATGTTTAGTTCAAGAAGGTAGTCATTGGATTGTTAGTAGGTCATCTGATGATGTGTTTAAGGTTCGGGGGATAGGAACTCTTTTGTTGTTATGTTGGATCAACACCAGTGTTCATGTGTTTAATGGAAGCATAAAGGATGTCTTTGTACCACCTCATATGTGAGTGACAAACTTGCAATTAACCCAAGTTTGCTACCACTCACCCTATGGCCGGTTTTGACTCTGTATTTGGGTTAATTTCCATTTAGTTTTAGTTGTCACACAACTTAAACTCAATGGACCTTGTGGACCAAAACCCTTTTGGGCCTTGAGACCTGAAACTAACTTGAAAGCCCAATACGAACCTTTCGTATAATTAATTCACTAATTAATTAATCTTGACCATTCTCAATTAAACCATTTAATAGCTTATCCATCTCATTTATATTTCTCACTTTCATCTTTACTCGATGTACGATCCATTAGGTTCCAATTAGCAAGGCAGTGGGCGATTGTTACGCTTAACGATCGATTGTGAATTAAAACTACATTTCAATTCTCCCTTATATAAAGATTAGTGTTTTCTAATCTTCGGGGCTTCCACAAACCATGAGTGACACCTAGCAGTATGTCATGGCTACCCAAACTAAGTAGAAGTGGTTGGAGAACCTATCCAGTTACAATTACAATGCAATACGGTCATTCTCTAATACAATACCCTTAATCACATTGTTTGAGTGATAGTTTGTGATACTTCTCTATATGATTCAATCAAATATGATTTGGAACAAACTTCCTAAGTCATATTTGTATGCTTTGGCCAAAGACTCCCGAATCATATCTCAGAGTATTCTCCCTCCACCATGGAAGGTTAGAGATCCCTTGTTGTGCATTCATATGCCTACATGACTAGATAGCTTGACCCCCACAATGTCGTGGACACTCTCAATGGAATGCCTTTGACAAGATCAAAGATCAAGGACCTAACCATTAGACATCTATGATGCCTCAGGTCAAAGGACTACTTTTCATATTGCAACTTACGAGTTCTTACATGACATGTATGTTCAAACTCTCTTCTGATCGTTGTTCAGTGTACTCGATTACCTTTTGAGCACCTATATGTTTGTCTTAGTGTCCAACACCAAATGACTTGAGACTTGTCATACTTATGCTTAAGTTAACATAACATATACTAACCTTAACGGATTGTTAGTATGCAATTTCAATGATATTCAATAGATTTTATCTAAATTCAATATTTATAACTTACAAAGAGATTGACGGAGAAGTAGAAGTTTTGATGATCCAAATTGCTTTCTTGTTCCTTGAGAATGTAATTATGTGCATCAATCATAGTATTTGTAACGCTGTCATCTCCAAGGAATCCATCTATATCTTCTTTCATCACAATATTGTCATAGTAGTTGAACTCATTTGCAATTGATGACCAATATATGTCCCTAAAATACAACACACATAGAAATATGTTAATGTAGAATTAATATTTTGAAGTATAACAGAAATTATAGATTTAGTTGTAAAATTTTCTTAATGTGTCTGACCATTCATTGTTCGAGTTTGAGGTTGAACAAGTGTTTGAGACTCTGTTAGTACTTTTTCTAGAGTTTGCAGAACCTGTTTTGACTGTATATCTACCTCTTGATCAGAGGGAATTATGATTTTGTCCCCAGTTTTAATAGTTTTGCTTTCAGTTGTAGAATCAGTAGTAAAATCTTGATGAACAGGTTTCTCAGTTTTCTTTTCTTTTCTATTTCAATCTCATTGATGAAACACAAGGTCTTGTTTGGCTAAGAAATTTCTTCTTGTTGCTTCTTCACCAATTCTTTTAGAGAAATCTTCTCAGGTTTTAGAACTTCAAATTTCTATTTTATTTTTTCGATTTTTTCCTTGTTTATTGCATTTAGTTCTCACTACTTCTTGCAGGATTTTTCTTGCTGCCACTCAAGGTCATTCTTCTCCTTTAGCAGTTCGTTGCTCTTTTCTTGCAATTCATTCTTCCCCAAAGGTTTAGTGCCTCTAAGTCTCCACACCAAAGATGTAGTGTGAAGAGAAGATGGATGACTTAGAGAGATTTTTTATGCTAGATTTCTCTTCTTTGCCTCAAGAAAACCATAGTGAGAGAATGGCTATAAAGTTGTCTTTATACCACCTCACAAGTGAGTGGTAAACTTGCAATTAACTCAAGTTTGCTACCACTCACCCTATGGCTGGTTTTGACTTTATTTTTGGGTTAATTTCCATTTAGTTTTAGTTGTCACACAACTTAAACTCAATGGGCCTTGTGGACCAAAACCATTTTGGGCCCCGAGACCCGAAACTAACTTAAAACTCCAATATGAACCTTTCGTATAATTAATTAATCTTGACCATTCCCAATTAAACCATTTGATTGCTTATCCACCTCGTTTATATTTCTTCACTTTCATCCTTACTTGGTGTACAATCCATTAGGTTCCAATTAGCGAGGTAGAGGGTGATTGTTACTCTTAACGATCGATTGTGAATTGAAACTACATTTCAATTCTCCATTTGATGAAGATTAGTGTTTGCTAATTTTCAAGGCTTCCACAAACCATGAGTGACACCTAGCAGTATGTCATGGCTACCCAAGGGAAGTAGAAGTGATTGGAGAACTTATCCAGTTACAATTACATTGCAATATGGTTCTTCTCTAATACAATACCCTTAATCACATTGTTTGAGTAATAGTCTATTTCATGTTTGCTATCCAATGTGATACTTCTCTATATGATTCAATTGAATATGATTTGGAACAAACTTCCTATGTCATATTCGAATGCTTTGGCCAAAGACTCCCGAATCATATCTCAGCGTATTTTCCCTTCACCATGGAAGGTTAGAGATCCCTTGTTGTGCATTCATATGCCTACATGACTAGATAGCTTGACCCCAACAATGCCATGGACACTCTCGATGGAATGCCTTTGACATGATCAAAGATCAAGGACCTAACCATTAGACATCTATGATGCCTCAGGTCAAAGGACTACTTTGCATATTGCAACTTACGAGTTCTTACAAGACATGTAAGTTCAAACTCTCTTTTGATCGTTGTTCAGTGTATTCGATTACCTTTTAAGCACCTATGTGTTTGTCTCAGTGTCCAACACTAAATGACTTGAGACTAGTCATACTCATGCTTGAGTTAACATAACACGTATTAACCTTAGCAGATTGTCAATGCCCAATTGGCAATCCTATGGCTAGGAACGTTTTAGGAATGAACATAAGAGAAAGGTCTCGTTAATCTAACTTACTTAGATCACTTCTCTCTTAGATTAATTACATTCCTTGGATTCTCTTATTACTTAAACACATAATACAATAAATAGTGAATAACAATAAGCTTTGCCCTTCATTAAACATATAATAGTTTAACACAATAAGTATTCCAAAACCTATTACATCAAATGAGTGGCTTTGTGGGCATACTTCCAACACACATTTCATTCTTCATTTTCAACAATTGGATAGGTAGAATCATGTGCAATATTTTGGTCATCTTGGACTTGCTCATTTGGAATTTGGGTGCCAAAGATATTATGACTATCAACCAGTGTATCGAAGTGATCTTCATTTTCATTTTGTTCTCTACCCTTTTCCTCCTAATAGTATTCAAAATCAAGAATTAGTATGTTCAAAATCATGAATTAGTATGGATTATTACTTATACAAAGATTTAGTATGCGTCATCAGTTATGGATTATAATGACAAAGCTTTAATTTATAGCAGAGTAATCAAGCAGCATCAGTTATGGTTTATAATCACAAAGCTTTAGTTTATAGCATAATAATATGCAGCATCAGTTATACCAGAATCAGTATGCAGCACCAATTATACTAGAATTAGTATGCAGCCCTAGTTATACTAGAATTAGCATACATCAATAGTGATACCAGAATCATTTAGTTAATGGCATTTTCATTTTTTTCCTATGGCAAACTCATGATTTCATATAAAATATAAACACAAAATTGAAGCAGAATTAGCTTGTTTTTGGATTTACCATTTTGTTTGCTTGGTCATCGTCTTGATTTTTGAGCTTATCTTGGCCTTGTGTTTTTATCTTCCATGCAGCTACTGTCATTTGTATATCTTCATCATCTGTTTGATCATCGCCTTTGTTCGGCACATCTAAAACTGTTCTTTCATCATCAACCTCTTCTTGCTATTGAACTTCATCCATCTCATCATCAACATCACATTTTGCCATTCCATCTGATATTGTTCTTTCATCATCGTCATCATCTTTTTTTTTTTTTTTTCCAGTAACTTGATCATCTTGTAGAGGTTGTGCAGGCCCCCTTACATTTTGACCTTCTTTAGGTTTATGTTCAAGTACCAAGTTTTTTGCTAGCTTATCTTTCTTGGCTTTTGCATCCTTCTTGTCTACTTGCTTAGGTCTCACTATGGTTTCATCTTCTTTAGGATTTTCATGTTGAGCAAATATAGAATTATAAGGCAAGCTACATCTTGATTCCCTTCTGTTGTCCCAATATCAAATGCAACTTGAATTGCTTGTGCAATTTCTCTTGTAACGATTCTTGAGTCTTTTGTTGACTGAGAGGCTTCTCTGCCTCGATTTGGGATCCCAAATATGCGTTGGACATCATCAGCATTTACTTGGCAATATCCATTTTTGAATTTGAACATCCCTTTTCACTGTCATACTAGTTCACTATATGTATGACATCCCAATCTGATTTTTTCATTTGTAATTCACCTTTTACCTAAGCGTTCACAAGTCTGCCAAAAGGTGACTTATATATGGATGCCAAGACTTCTAGTTTTTCATCAAGTTTTGGCTTGAGCTCTTGTAATTGTTCTGTAAAGGTCATGAGATTCAATCTTATTTGAACATAGTTATCATCTATCAGTCGACGTTTTTCAACAAGAGGTTTTTGAGCTGATTTCTTTTTGGTTGCTAAATATTTTACTTTTGGCGGCATCTTTATAAAAAAAATGAAATGATAATGAGTATAATTTTTAATCAAATAATATGAAGTCATATAAATGACAAACTAGATGCAAACGGTAGATGTTTAGCACGCAAACTAGATACAGCCTCACTTAGCGCACAAGCTATATACATGGCATGTGCCACATGTTGCACAAGTTGTACACATAACGTGTGACTCAACAAAAATCAAACAAGTCATAAAAAAGGACACGTGTCAACACTTGACATAAAGGAATTATTAGACTTGATTTTAAATTATGTTGGAAATGTGCCCTAAAGCCAATCATATGATGATACTTTACGGACATTTCACATGTTAAACTAATCTAGTTTAATATAAAGGCCAAAGATTATTTTTTAAAGCTGTCTCATATAAACGTTATATGCTTAAACGATAAGTCCAAGGTATATGTAATTAGAGAATGTGATCTAAAGAAGTTAGATTCATGAGACCATTCTCTTTCGTATACATATCCTAAACGTTCATGATCATAGGATTGCCAATTGGGCATTGACAATCCGTTAAGATCAATACGTGCTATGTCTTTTTTTTTACAAAGAGTGAGTCATTGGTGTGACTGACACCAAGACAAGCATGTAGGTGCTCAATAGAAAATGAGTCCACTGAACGCAATCAACAAGGAGTTTTCATACTCATGTCACATGAGAACTCATGGTTAAGATAATGCAAAGTAATCCTTTGACCTGAGGCATCATGGTTTTCTTATGGTTAGGTCCTTAATCTTTGACTATGTCAAAGTCATTTTGTTAAAGGGTGTCCACAACATAGTTGGGGTTAAGCCACTTAGCCATAGAGGCAAGTGAATGCACAACAAGGGATCTCTAACCTGCAAACTGTTTGAGTTCTCTATGACATGATTTAGAATCTCTGGTCAGAGTTTGAATGAGATTTAGGAAGCCGTTCCAAATCCCGTTCAAGGTAATCATATAAGTAAGAAAATCACATTGGATAGTAACATAAATAAATTATCAAACCAAATAATGTGGTCAAGAGTATTGTATTAGAGAAAGACCGTGTTGCATTGTAATCCCAAACTGAATAGGTTCTCCACCTCTTCTGATTAGCTTGGGGAGCCATGACATACTTCTAGGTGTCTCTCATGGTTTATGGAAGCCCTAAAGGTGTATAATCACTAAAGGGAGAATTGAAAGTAAGTTTCAATTCACAATCGATTTAAAAAGTTCTAATCACTCACTGCCTCGCTAAAAGGAACCTAATGGATCGTACACTGTGTAATGTAGAGATTGAAGAAACAACGGAGATGATTAAGGATAATTAAATGGTTTAATTATTTATGGCTATGATTAATTAATATGTTAATTAATCAAACAAATAAGTTCGTTATAGACCTCGGGTTAGTTTTCGCAAGGCCCAATGAGATTTGAATGTTAAGCCCATTAACTCAAGTTGTATGACAACTTGAAATAAAAATGGCCTCAAAGCCCAAAGAACCCAATATGGCCGGCCATAAGAGTGAAGGTTAGTAAACTTGGCTTAATTGCAAGTTTGTTACTCCATTGTGAGGTGATAAGCTTGTATTTATATATATTTTATATCAAATTCACTTGTCTTTTCTTAGTTAGTTCCTTATATTTTTGAGTTATTTACTTTGTTTTTGTGTTTTGTAGGATTTGTCAAGTAAAGAAAAGAAAAATAACACAAGTGGAATTTTAAGTAACAAATTCGTCAAAACTGCCTGTGCAGGTCAGCTGACTTTGGAAGCAAGTTTTGGACAGCTCAGAATGAATTAGAGAATGAGCCTTATACAGGTGGAAAGCTATGGATGTCTATTTTCAGGAGCATTTCGCGGATTGTTAATATCATTTTTGTAGAAGACGTTATGGCCATTTTAACACTGAAAGATTCCCAAGAGGCTGAACAGTTTGTAATTGAGGAAAGATGATCTCATCCCACACTTCCGGCTAGCAACTTAACTACTACAAAAGTTCGAGGCCGTGACGCTAGAACATGTGCTAAGAAAAGAAAATCAAATGGGTGATCCCACTTGTCAAAAATGGCATTATGAGAAAATGACGTTGCGGACATGCGAGTTTTCCAAAAATGGGTGATCCCACTTGTCACTGAAATACTACTAGATGATACAAATGTCATCTCAGTACTTCCAGTAGACACTTAAGAGTGGAGACAGCCACTGATCCGCTACTTGGAGCATGGAAAGCTTCCGGATGATCCTAGACACCGCTCTAAAATACATCGACGAGCACCTCGCTTCCTCTACTACAAAGAAACATTCTACCGATGCTTTTTTGAAGGAGTACTTCTAAGATGCCTGGGTGAGGAAGAAGCCAATTAAGCCATGGAAGAAGCACAATCAGGTGTATGCGGAGCGCATCAGTCTAGACCAAAGCTACACTTCCAGCTCAAAATAATGGGCTACTACTAGCCAAGCATGGTGAAGGATTGCCTGGAATATGCCAAGACGTGCCAAGCCTGCCAATTCCATGCCAACTTCATACATCAATCGTTTAAGCCATTACACCCTACAGTTGCTTCATAGCCATTTGATGCATAAGGATTGGACGTTGTGGGACCAATCTCACCAAAATCATCTAACAAAGAAGCCTACATCCTAGCCGCAACGAACTACTTCTCCAAGTTGGCTGAAGCCGTACCTCTAAGGGAAGTCAAGAACGAAATTGTCGTCCATTTCATCAAGCAGCATATCATCCACCGATATGGTGTGCCTCACTACATCATCACCGACATTGAAAAACAGTTCTCCAACTGACTCATGGACGAGCTCTATGAGAAATACAAGTTCAACCAGCACAAGTCTTCTATGTATCATGCTCTGGCTAACGGTCTTGCGAAAATATTCAATAAAACGATGTGCAACCTCTTGAAGAAAGTAATCAGCCAAACAAAGAAAGACTGACACCAAAGAATAAGCAAAGCACTTTAGGCATATAGGACGACACATAGAACTCTTACCCAAGCTACACCTTATTCTCTCGTATATGGCATGGAAGTTATTCTACCACTCGAAAATCAAATCTCTTCACTAAGGATGGTTATACAAGAAGGCTTGACCGAAGATGAAAATGCAAAGCTATGACTTCAAAAGTTGGAAGCACTCGACGAAATGAGGTTCGAAGCTCAACAACACTTAGAATGCTACCAGGCACGGCTATCCAAGGCATTTAATAAGAAGGTCCGCCCAAGGTCTTTCCAAATTGGAGAACTTGTCTTAGCATTACGAAGGCTTGTCATCATAACTCACAAGACAAAAAGCAAGTTCACATCAAAATGGGATAAACTTTACGTAATACAAGAGTTCTCCACCAATGGCGCCTACTTAATCATAACAGAAGACGGCTTAAAGATCAGCCCTTTCAATGGCAGATTCTTGAAGCGTTACTACCCCTAAACCAAACAAACAAAGCTCCTCGCCTGCACGAGCCTAAACTGCACATGGCAACAATGCTCCTTGTTTGCACGAGCTTAAAATGCGACACTCAATGCTCCTTGTTCACACAAGCTTAAAAGGCGACACCCAATGCTCCTCGCCTGCACGAGCCTAAACTGCACACGGCAATAATGCTCCTTGTTCACATGAGCTTAAAAGGCGACACCCAATGCTCCTTGCTTGCATGAACCTAAATTGCACACGACAATAATGCTCCTTGTTCGCCCAAGCTTAAAAGGTGACACTCAATGGTCCTTGTTCACATGAGCTTAAAAGACGACACTCAATGGTCCTGGCCCACAAGAGCATAAAATTTGTAATACAAAATCAAAATCAAAAATCAAAAATCAAAAATCAAAATCACCACCAAACTGTCAAAAGAAATCCATCATTCCTTTGAATTATGTCATGACTTGATCCATCCTCAATCGATGGTACGTAGGCAACTTGAAACTTAAAAACTTCAAGTACAGTCACATCATCAATAAAAAAACACAAACACTTTGAAGAATAAAGAGTAAATTCAAGAATGTGAATACTTTATTTCTTTAAAGGAAGAATTCAGCTACAAAGCCGTATTACAAAATGAGCAAAAAAAACAAAGACATCCTCTCCAATAGTAGACAAGATGCCATTCCAAGTCACAACTCGGCTATGGATGCGATCACCAAGAAGCTCAAACGAAGCCAGTGAATTGTCCCGAACATGGTACGAAGGGTTCAAGATAAGAATTCTCGATGTACGCACCTTCTTCTTCGTATTCGGATGACCAAAATCCCTCACCTCCTAAGATACCTTAGAAGACCATGACTTGATATGCATCAAATTATCATTCGCAGAAAGAACAAGCACTTTACGGCCGGTCAACGGCGCACAAAGCTTCAACGTTGTTCCCTTATCTTGCGAATCGTCTTCCTTCGCCAGAATGGTGATGGTATTGCTCTTAAAGCACTTGAAAAATACCATGGCTGCAACAAAACAAAGAAAAGACAACATAAGCAGAAGATTGGATGGCAAGAAAAAAAAAAAAAAAACACAGCAGCAAGCACAATGGGAATACATGGCAAGGGTTTGTTGTGCCAAAAACACACACCCAATTGTCCTACAAATAAGGGTCAATTGCTTCCTAAAGCTATAAGGGAAATACATACCCAATAGCAAAAGGAAAATCAAAAGAAGGAAGCAAATTCCAAGCAAAAAAGGGGAAGGTGATTTCGGCCACAACAAGGGAAATACATGCTGTTTTTGCACCAAAATCAACAAAGCGAAGAAAATGAAACAAAAAAAAAAAATAAGGAAAGGGATTCAAAATTTCAAAAACATCAAAGGAAAGTACCCTTCCTTGCCAAAATACAAAAGGGAATCCCTCCAAAGCAAGGACAAGCCTTCAAGTTTCCCCTTGGCCTAGAAAATGGAAAGGGAAAGGAAAATATGCACATCCTACTTACCCAAGGAAAAGCATTAAATCTTTCCAAAACCTTGAAAGAAATCACCAAAGCTTTCCAACACTTTGAAGGAAATCACCCCCATTACCAAAATTGGAGGTTCCTACCTAAGAAAGGAAAAACATTTTTTTTTTAAATCCCAAGTCTCAAAATACACCAAATGTATTTTGTCAAAATTATGGAAAATTAATACACATAATAAGTATGTGCCGATTTATCCATTTTCAAAATTTCTTTCAAGATCAAGCCTCTACGGCCCTTCAAAAAAAAAAAAACTCATTTCTTTCAAGATCAAGCCTCTACGACCATTGAAGAAAAATTTCATTTTCTTTCAAGATCAAGCCTCCATGGTCCTTGAAGAAAAATTTCACTTTCTTTCAAGATCAATCGTCTACGGCCCTTGAAGATAATTTTCATTTCATTCAAAATCAAGCTTCTGCGGGTCTTGATGAAATGTTCGGTCTAAGAAATATGCCTCAATGGCTCTTGACGAAATTCATCACTTCAATTCAAGACCAAGCCTCAACGGCCCTTGAAGAAATGTTTCATTCAAGAAACACACCTCTACGACCCTTGAAGAAGCAAACTAATTGAAGATCAAGTCTCGATGACCCTTAAGTTAGAACATTCACATTGCAGGACTTCAAAACATGTTTCCTACATGTGATAAGCACATGCCTACAACGCGCCTTGAAATGGGGGCATTTGTAGACATGTAAATTTCGTTGCATACAAATGATGCATCACAAAGCTTGACGTGGCATATGACTTATCACAAATGGACAAGTCATCAATAACATGTGGAACAAATCAACCAAAGAAAGTACAAAACCTTCCCCAAATTTCAGCAAAAGGGGGGGGGGGATCTTTCCTTAAAATCGGCAAGGGGTCCAAATTGCTCCCAAAATAGGCAACAATCCCTATAATTCGGCCAAGGTAAGGAAAAGTGGTTGAAATTAAGACACAAAACATGCCTAAATTCTCCCTTTGACGAATCAAGACACAAATCAAAGCCAAATCCATCCAAAGGCAAGCTTTGAGAAGTCTATAAATACAAGGTCCTAAGACACACATAAGGGTCGACAATTTCTACATTGAAGGGCCGAAATCCTCACAAAAGGAGAACCTCTGCCAAATCTTTGAAGACTAATACGCTACCAAAGCTCTATTTGAAGAATGCACAACCAAAGCCCAAGCTTTCGTTAGACCAAAGCTAAAGCATTCCCTTGAAGAATCAACAAGCACTCGTGCCGATTCCTTCAAGAGTTTGTTGCAAGCTCAAAACTTGTAACAACGTTCAATTCATGATCAAATCGCCAAGTCCCTTGACTCAACGAAATCCTACATCAACACTACCTTTGCCGCAACCCTAAACCTGAGGTGAAGACTATCCACGCATTGTTTCAAGCTCAAAACTTGAAGCAATCATTCAATTGTTCATCCAAGATCAAGTCATCGTGACCCTTGGATCAAAAACCTACACATGTACATCAAATTTGAAGACCCAATCAGAGGAAAATTGTATATAGAGATTGTAACCTACAAATTTAAATCAATACAAATCTACTTTGTACACGTGTTCTCATTTTATTCGATACAAAATTTTCATGTTTACAACAAGCACCACCACTCCCTCCCCTGCAAGTCATACAAGCCCAGAATGGGGAAAAACCCCTCGTTCTCTTTCTCTTCCTCGTTGCACAATACCTTCACTGTGCAAAAAGCTAACCGGAGGTAAGTTTGAAAACTTTCTTAAATCTTTGTAGATCGTGTTTAGGAGTAAGTTTTGGATGTTTTTGGGTAATTTTATGGTTGTTGGGCGCAGAAACCACACAAGAGAACACTCTTCAATTTTTCGGCGAAAAACCCCGCCGTTGTAGGCTTTTTCCGGCCAATCCCGACCACAACTTAAACTCATCTTGGTCTGACTCAAATCCCCACTCTCCTAGCTTCATTTTGGTTTTTGAATGACGAGTTTTGGTTAATTTTTGACCTTAAATCGAAGCCGGGGAAGTTTCTTAGCCAAAATTCCAAAATCCGGCCTTCCCTTTCTCCCGTGAGCCCAACTAAGTCGACCCAAGCTATAACCCCAAAAACCTAACCCAAAACTGGGCTAAACCTTTTAAGCCATGTAATCCATTAACCCAGGCCAAACCTCTGGCCCATTCACCCTAACCCAGATGTAACCCGATAACTCAGGCCTAAACCATCAACTGGCCCAACCTAGCAACCCAAGCTTATATTCGACCCGACCTGAACCCAGTCTTAATTCCCTAGGATGGCGCTTGGGTGCGTGTCATGGCTGGTGCGTGGAGCACATGCGCCTCTATCGGATGTACTGTGCTCCACCGGCGTGGACGGCGATGCTGGCAAATTTTTCGATGACTTTTCTAGCGACCCAACTTGGTTTATGGCCTCCCTGTCTGCGTCTTGTGGCGGTGCATAGGGGAACCAGAGGTCCCTCCTTATGTTTTTTTATTATGTTTTATATTATGTTTTACGGATTTCTATAATTATGGTTTATAGAGAATTTATGAGTTATTTAGAAAAGTATGATTTTATGATTTTACGTTTTATGCATTATTTATGAGTTATCGAATTTATGTTTTACGAAAGGTTATGAATTATTGGATTTTCGTATATGAAACTCTATGGATTTACGAATATGTTTTATTATAGATTTGATATGAGACTTTGAGATATGTTTTCGGTGCTTATCTAATGGGTTATCATATAGCACATCCACACAACATGGGTACGTAGACGTCTATGGCCATAGGACACAGTTAAGGATATTTATGCCATACCTAGCTTCACTGGTGAAACCAGTGTCGAACAGCTTCACTAGCCATAACTAGTGTCGGTGTGTGATGTTATATCTATATGTTTCTTCTCTAGCCTAACCCAGAGTCGTACAACTTCACCTTCGGGTGAAAGGGCCTACCATGTTTCTTCACTAACGTAACCTAATGTCGTACAGCTTCACCTTTGGGTGATGGACAGGTACTACCTTCGGGCTACTATGATACCCCTAGTTGAGTACAACATTGATGTGATATATGGAGGTTTTACGAATTTGCCTTCGGGCGACGATAGTACCATTGTTTTGATTTATGAGATTCTTGGGTTTTGCCTTCGGGGATTTTGATACCACTTTTAGAGATGGTTTTATTACTACAAATATTTTTGGCATGTAGAGTTTTAGAAAAACCTATATGTCGTATTATATGAGTTTTCAAAACAGGGGGTTAGTTTGTTCAGAAAGAAATCGGTTTTCATTATTATTAGTATTGATATAAATTATGGTCTACTCACCTTTTGTTTTTGCGACCCCTCAGGACATAGTGACGAGGAGTATGACTCAAGCATCGAGGCATTTCCCTACTAGTGATCTTACGTTCTTCCACTTGCGTATGGCTTCCTTTATGATTCATTGTAACTTGATGTGTTACTGTTCTAGTCTTTCCACTTAGTGGTAAGCTCAAGACATATTCGTACATCTTTTATTTCGGATTTGTGGCCGTTGAACATTATTTTTCGTTCATATTTAATGTGGATTATCATTATTGTTGGAAATGTGCCCTAAAACCAATCATATGATGATACTTTACGGACATTTCACAAAGTTAAACTAATGTAGTTTAAATGTAAAGGGCAAAGATTATTGTTTGAGCCGTCTCATATAAATGTTATATGCTTAAACGATAAGTCCAAGGAATATGTGATTGGAAGAATGCGATCTAAAGAAGTTAGATTCATGAGACCATTCTTTAGTTGACACATCCTAAATGTTCCTGATCATAGGATTGTCAATTGGGCATTGACAGTCCGTTAAGATCAGTACGTGCTATGTCTTCTCTCAGGGAGAGTGACTAGTCTCGAGTCATTGGTGTGTGTGACATCAAGACAAGTACGTAGGTGCTCAATAGAGAATGAGTTCACTGAACACGATCAACGAAGAGTTCTCATATTCATGTCACATGAGAACTCATGGTTGGGATAATGCAAATTAGTCTTTTGACCTAAGGCATCACAGTTGTCTTGTGGTTAGGTCCTTAATCTTTGATTATGTCAAAGTCACTCCATCAGGAGGGTGTCCACGGCATCGTTGGGGTTAAGCCACTTAGCCATGGAGGCAAGTGAATGCGCAACAAGGGATCTCTAACCTTCAAACTGTTTGAGGGAGAATACTCTATGATATGATTAAGAATCTTTGGCCAAAGTATGAATGAGATTTAGGAATGTGTTCCAAATCACATTCAAGGTAATCATATAAGCACAAGACTCACATTGGATAGTAGACATGAATAAACTATCAAACCAAACAATGTGGTCAAGAGTATTGTATTAGAGAAAGACCGTATTGCATTTGTAATCCTAAAACTGAATAGGTTCTCCACCTCTTCTGATTAGCTTGGGTAACCATGACATGCTGCCAGGCGTCAACCATGGTTTGTGGAAGCCCTAAAAGTGTATTATCACTAACAGGAGAATTGAAAGTAAGTTTCAATTCACAATCGATTAGAAAGAGTTTTAATCGCCCACTGCCTCGCTAAAAGGAACCTAATGGATCGTACACCGTGTAAGGTAGAGATTGAAGATTCAACGGAGATGAGTAAGAATAATTAAATGGTTTAATTATTTATGGCAAGGATTAATTAATATGATTATTAATCAAACGAATAAGTTCGTTAAAAGACCTCGGGATAGTTTTGGACCTTAAGGCCTAATGGGCTTCGAACGTCAAGTCCATTGACTTAAGTTGTGTGACAACTTAATGAATAATGATTCACAAAGGCCCAAATAGCCCAATAAATCCCATATGGCCGGCCATGTTAGAGAAGGAGTGGTTTTGGACTTATTTACAAGTTTGCCACTCAAATGAATTAAGGAATAAGTATGACTTTATAGCCAAAATTCATTAAGTGTTTCTTTTGGAGAAAAGATGAGAACACAAAAAAACCTCTCTTTGCTCTCAAAGAGGCCGGCCACCCTAGAGGAAAATAGCTAGCAATCTTACTTCCTCTAGGTCACTCATTTCTTCTAGAATATGCCTTGGTGTGGAGACTTAGAGGTTCTCAATTTTGGGAACTTGGAGAAACCTTTTCATCCATCCAAATCCATGGATCTAAGATGCAAGGAATGAAGGCCCTCTCTTTGGGTGATTAGTCTTTGCTTATGCAAAGAGGAATCTACAAAGGTATTGATTTCTCAACTCACTTTGTTTTGAGTTGAGTCTTGGTTCACCTATCTACTAGGCTTTGAAGTTCATGGGTTAAGTTTTGTTTTTGAGTGCATATAAACATGATTCCGCCTTTTAATTGTTAATTGCATGTTGTTGATGTTGCTCAAATGAACTTGTTTTTCACAAATCTTCCTTCAATTATTGCCTCTTAGTGTTTGTTTATTCCTTGTGATTATTGTTTGTTGCATGATTTTTGAATCAGTTGTTCCCTTTTGTCCTCGCATATTCATATTTTCATGGCTTTCGTCACTCTCGAGTGACAGCCAACACATGCCATCTAGGTGTCATTTGGATATCTAAGTTAGGGCGTGTCATGCAAACTATCGATTGAAGGCACATTATGAAAGCTTCTGCCAAGCCATTTTGGGTATGAACATGGGGTACATGTTGTTCAACTTCAATCCCAACTAACATGCAATAATCGTCAAAAGACTACCACGTAAACTCTTCAACATTATCCAGTCGAGTTGACTTAATCGAATAATAAGGTGGTAAGCCCTAAGCTTAATGATTTGAGCTAAGAGTTTTGCTAAAGCAGCATTGCGTGAGGACAGTAAGTAGACATGTGACCAACATGTTGATGCATCAACCAACACTATGAAGTATCTAAATGGTCAACATGTTAGTTAGATAGGTCCACAAATATCCCCTTAATTCCTCTGAAGAAACTTGGGAAGACTCTGATTAATCTTTGTAGATGAGGGCTGAGTATTCAATTTCCCCAAGTGGCATGCTTTGCAAGTCGGGCGAAGCGATAATGAAATTATAGCTTGATTGGCTTTAACCAAAAACATCCCAAAAAATTATATGGGTATGGTTATGAACCGAGGATGCCAAAATATGGCATTAGGTCGAAAAAATAACGTAGCCCAGCTTAGTTGAGTTGGCTGTAATACACGGGACACGGCTTTATAATGTGTGGCTGCAGGCCTGTTGGGCCATGGAAAGGATGCCTAGCAGCCCAATTATGGCTGCAGGTTAGTGGGCCGTGGTCTAGGACAAGCCCATCAGCGTAGAGGCTGATGCAGGCAGGCCGTGAAGCTGAGACAAGGCCCGTCAAGCATTAGGCTTACTGGAAATAGGCCAATATGCAAGCGACAAGCCCAGCAAGGCTGCAGGCCTTCTGGTTGTAAGCTCAAGCTTCAGGCCCTTGTGGAAACCCAACCCAAGCCGAAGGCCTGGTTGTCCATGCATGCGTAGCAAGCCCAAAGGGTTGCTGCCATCTGTCCAGTCACAGTACGACACATCTTGGTTGCAGGCCGGCGAATGCCGCAATGCGTCACAGTGCCAGCGGCGGCACCACGTGGAGCTACGGCTCAGCTGTAAAAAATCCCAGATTTTGTTCATCTTTTTTTCAAATTCTGGGGTTTGAAATTCTGGAGTTTGAAAAACCCTAATTGCTTCTAATTTCTTTCGATTCTTTGACTCACAAATTTCGCATGGAAAAATTATTTAATGCATAAATGTATACATATATATGTGTGTGTGTGTGTGTGTGTGGGTGTGTGTATGTATGTATTCATGTCCCCTCTAACTTATTGCATCTTTATTTATTTTTTCATCGATATATATATATATATATATATATATTCATAATAATGCCTTTTCCCATGATAACAATATTGGAGTGGATGTTATTGTTTTAAATAAAAAAAAGTTATGCCTTTTTCTCCTCTTGGACTAAAAAGGCTTCGACCGAAAAAAAAAGAACTAAAAAAGGGAAGCTTCTAAATAGAAATAAAATAAAATATGTGTTGTAATTGTTGTGTCTTTATTTATAGTAGTAGGGAAGGTAAATTCCTTAACCCAATAGGATTATAACTCTAATAGAATAATATCCAGTCTAAGAGATATGATAGAATCTACTAAGAATATCACAGATATGATAGGATTTACACGATCACATTCCTAAACAAATACGACTGCATAATCTGTTAGTTTTTTTTTTTTTTTTCTAAAATGTACTTGTTTTTAAACTAAGAGGGTGATCTTATATATATACATGAGCCTTCCATTTTCCAGGTTTATTTTTGGCTTTTCTTTTGGTTAGAAAGTGACTCTTCTAGTGTTATTCTGCTCTCCAATCAATTGATTTTGATTCTCCTTGACTTCTTTGTACACAATGGTCTACTTGTCTGGACCGCATTCAGAATATGACCTTCTACACCTCTCACATATATTGCGAAGGAAATGTTGTTGCGGATAAATTTGCTAACATGGGTTTGTCTTCTCCAACTTTGGTGTGGCATGACTCCCCTCTGCTAGCAGCTCATGCTGCTTTGTTTTCAGACTATGTTGGCTTGCTTGGCTTCCGCTTCTCAAACTAATGTGCATCTCACCATGCAGGTATGTCTCCATTTTTTTTTTTTTTGCTAACCTTGTGGTGTTGTTTGACTTGTTTTGCTAATTTTAGACCTTTTAGGTTTGGCTTTAGAGGGATTAGGGTTTCATGTCCCCATCCCCCCTCTTCTCCTTGTATCATTTTTGTTTTCGGTTTCTAGAGGGGTAAGGTCTATGTGCCCCCTTCTTATTCATGTTCTTTTTCTCCTTTTTTTGGTATTATGAGGGGTAAGATTTATGTTCCACTAACTAAATTTAACTTTTTCTTTCGTTATTAATAAAATACCCTTCGTACTGCCTAGGTTTTCTAAAAAAAATATACATACACATATGAGCCAGGATGGAAAAGTTCAAGGATGTTGGGCCAATTGTGGGCAAGTGCTACAAGGATACCAACACATAAGAGAAAGAAACAAGAGGAGTCAAGGCCATCTCCAATGGAGATGGCTAAAAGTTCAAAAGTAAAAAAAAAAAATGGCCTGATTTTTCCAACAACTTACCTCCAACTGGAGGAGTGAGTATAGTTCTATGAAGCCCACCAGGCCATTAGACCATCACCAACTGTGCCGACCAAAGGGTTATAGGCTAAAACATAGCCCGTTTTGACACAAAACCCATCTTCCAATGGAGGGCTAAGCCCAAAAATATTTGGGACCAGGCCAAAATATAGCCAAATGGCCAGAGGGCAACCAAACATAGCCAGCCAACTAGCCTTGAAGGTTGGGCCCAACTGTGCTACTAACGTCATGTAACCTTTTTTTTTTTTCCTAAGACGAAATTTAAAAAAATTAATTAATTAATTAATTTCTAATTTTTTAACTTTTTTCCTATAAATACCTAAGTCATTTCTATACCATTTCTCACATCCTTTTCACCATTTCATACTATCTTACCTCATTTTAATGTCTAAATTGTTAACATGCAAGTAAAATTAATTACATGAAACTTCAAAAAACATTTAGCGACAAGTGGCCCTCAAAATATGTCTAGAAACCATATTTTAGTATGGTAGTTTAATTCAATTAACCGAGAAAATTAAATAACAAACTTAAAATAATAAATTATTGATAGGGCTAAAAAATAACCCTCTTTGGTTGGAGATTGTATTTAGATATAGAATGGCACTGTTCATTAAAAAATAATTTCTTGTGGGGCTATAGTCTGGACGGGGCTAAACGTAGCCCTTTTGGTTGGAGATTGCCTTATTTGGCCAAAGAGGCATCAAGCTGGGCAAATGTAGTCCCTCTTTTAGCCCATTTTTTGGGGCCCAGCTTCTCAGTTGCAATAATTGATTCAAATTCAATGAGTAGATTTGAAACCATCTAACGTTGTTTAATTAATTAACCAACAAATTTAAAGTATAAACTTAAAACTACTAAATTATTGAGGGGCTATGTTTAGCCTCGGTTGGAGATGGTACATCAGTATGGCCTAACACAATTCCTATAAAAATAATGTTTTGGAAGCTAAAATTCTAAATGAGGCTATGTTTAGCCCTTTTAGTTGGAAATGGCCTAAAGGACCTATTACTTCTTATTACGGCCATGAAAAGTTTTTCATTTGTGACTTGTCCCCAATGGGTTTTGTTTGTTGGTTGAATTGTACTTGAGGAAGGAATAAGTTATCGGTTGGCCATATCATTGAATCAATCCACGGCCAATCTCATCCAAGTTTCTAATTACATCCTCAACCATTTTGGCTCTAAGAATCTCAAGATTTTCGAAACTCATAGTCCATATTCAACTCGCAAACTCATCCAACCCAAACTGAAACTAGTTGGGTTGCGTGAGTCAGGTACGGTTTCGTCGAATCATGGCCCAACCAGGATGGATCGACTTACAGGTTAAGAACCAGGATGGGTTGGCTTACAGGTTAAGTGTTGATCCGACCCACCCTGACCTACGAAATTGTATAAAAGTTACATTCCAAAAATCTCATTATACTCTCTGCACAAGTGTATTTTTCTTTCTAATTATAGAAAGTTTGGAGTGCCAAATGAGATTTTTGAAGTGCTAATAACAATTCCCAAATTAAACTACCAATTTCATCCCTCCCAAAATGATAGGATTAGAAAGAAAAACTTTTTCTTTATTTCTGATGTAAGTACCCACTCAATATATAAATAGGTACAAATGACCAAACACTTTTTCACTTCCTACACACTTCTGTTTAATTTTGTTAATATTTTTTTAGTATGATTCATCCAATGACCAAAAATAAACAAAGTTGTGTAGAAGGATAAAGATGGTGTGTGAGTCAATGATTAAATTTGAATTTAATATTTGGAAACAATACATTTATACCAGCTAGAATGCTTCTTGTTGAGCAAATATTGTCACGAGAACAAATAATTTACTCAAACACAATTTCATCCTCGTTCATTTTTACTAAGAGGGTTTTATTATTTTGAGTTCGACCCATCATAGGCTACGCGCCTATTAATTACAACCCTTCTTTTGGGAAAGGACTACCCTTTGATTCTAGCATGAAAAATATGAAATTTGGGGATTGGTGTGTTTGTTTGATTTTGTGACTGCACCTAGGTCGAGCCTTGGATTGCCTACGTACCCTTTCGAGGGATCCAGTCACTCGTAGTTCTTTTGATTTGGTTTGGATTTTTAGTGAGTGAATGACCCACTAAAAGGATTTGATGTTTTGGTTTATTTGGGTGAACTTGGTTGAATGAACCAAGGATTCAGTTTGAATTTGTGGTGAATTGGGTTAAATAGACCAGGGATTCGATTTGGATTTGTGGTGACCTAGGGATTCGATTTTGTGTTTAGGCTTTGCGGTTGCATCTAGAATGTGGTATCAGACTGCCTACGTATCCTTGACGGAATCAAATCAACATAGTTCGGAAAGATTTTATGGGAATTTGTTGCCTTGTGCAATTTCAGCTCGTGTGGGCAAGGACTTTGAGCCATTGGAGCACAACGCAGCTTCATGCCATTTGAAGTTTAACGAGGCTTTGTGCTATTTGAGATTTGACATGGCTTCGTGCCATTTAAGGCATCTTTGTGCCATTCGTAATTTGAATCGGCTTTATGTTATTTGAAGTTTGATGTGGCTTCGTGCCTTTTGAGCAGCTTTGTGCCATTTGAGAAAACTTGATGGTTGGATGACCATTGAAGAGCTTTCGTGGTTTTGTAGCACTTCATTGTCAAATGAAATTAATGGGAATATTTGTAATGTGAATTGTTATTGGCACTCCAAAAATCTCATTCTACACTCCAAACTTTCTATATTTGGAAAGAAAACTGCACTTGTGAGGAGTGTAGAATGAGATTTTTAGAGTGCCAATAACACTTCCCTTTGTAATAAACCCACTAATATTTAGTTTTGGCATTTGACTTTGGCTTGGTGCTGCATCTTTTGTATTTGCATTTCTGGCTTCATGAATAATTTTAACTTCACGGAGGCTATATTCATAAAGCCCACGTAAGAGGTATTTTATTTTTCCTCTTCCTTTGCAGCTTCTTTCGTCTGACAAATTTGCAGAGAATCATGCTTGGAATAGAGAAAAAGAAAATTTTGAAATAGGTCCAATTTTATAAGTCATCTTTTGAAATAGATTTAATTTTTAATGATTTTTTATTTTTAAAATAGATCCAATTTTTAATTGCTGACAAATTGGAGATAAGCTCGGGACAAATGAGTTCCTCTGATTCCTTCATGGGAGCGGGAACTTCACAGAGAGCTTTTGAGCTTCTGCAATCTGTTTCAAAGTGCAACTTTGGAGCCACTTCTGCTGCAGCTTGTATTTGCTTCAATGCGATGAATGCCATTTCAATTCCCTGCTTTTTGACCGACACTGTGGCAGAGACGATTTTGGACCAGGGGACTTTTTCTTTCCTCAAGTTCTCGGCTTTCTTGCCTTCGGATGTCTTCCACATTTTCCGAAGGCTTTGGATTATTCTCGCCACTGTCGGTGGGATGGGAATGGCTCGCAGCGATTGGTGTTGCATTTTTTGCCTGCTCTCATTGTGACGAGAGCGGTGCTGCGATGGCATAGGAAGGGCAGTGCAGATTAGCAGCGGTTGCGGGTGCAGGTCGCGGATCTCCAGAGGCCTACGACTTTATACTCTGTTTTGAAATCGCAAAGATGGAGAAGACGGAGGCGTGGCAGATTTCCGAAGGCCAATGGCTTTATTCTCTGGTTGGGAATCGCTGTGACGGTGGTGCTGCGAAGAGAGAACGAAGAGGAGCTGCTGCAAGTGCAAGTAAGGACAGTGGAGACGGGCTTCTTTTGTCTTCCTTCGCTGCTGATTTTCTTCTTGCTCTGCGGCTTTGATTACCGGAGAACGGTTAAAGGGGCAGTGGACATTTTGGCCTTGAACTTTGTCGGAGAGTTTGACAGCGATGATGCTTGGTTGCAGAGTACCTTGTTTGACCGCCTGAGTTGGTATTTCCAACGTGGAGTGGGATCAATTGGAAGCAGTGAGCGTTGGTCTACTGCACTACAAGGAACAAAGAAAATTTTGCACCTTCCGTTTCGAGGTTCAATTTGTTTCCTTGCTTGAAGTGCTTCGTCTTCGTGACTATGAGAAACAGTTTGTTTCTTCTCACTTTTACTCTGCAAACCTTCTTGAATCAGAGCAGCCCCTTGTGTTCTCTCCTCCGTTACTCTCCCTGCTCTCTTAACAGCTCTTTGCCGTCTCCCCCTTGCTGTGTTTTCTGCGCCTTCTCCTCCTCCTTTCTTTTCTTGACAGAGACAAGTCTTTTATAGACTTTCTCTTGACAGTTTGGATGCAAGAAAGCGGGTGTGGTAGTGGAATTGGAACCACCTCCAATCTGTTGCAGTTCTCAGAGATGGGAAGAGCCAACTCCCATTTCAGTTTCGTTTTCAACGGGGATGAATGGTGCATATTCCTTCCTTTTAATCTCCACCCTTAATCTTTATTGCCACTATCATCTCCTCTCTCCTTGAATGGAGGGACCATTTTCATTTTTTTTCTCGTTTTGGTACGTATACATTTTTTATCCTCAACACTTCTCAAGAATGAATTTTTGTAACTATCTTTGTTCGAGGTTATTATGTTTGTATCTTCCAAATTATTATTGAATGGACCGTTAAGGTTTTAACAAGAATGATAAACCTGTTGGCAACGCACTATGCAAGAACGGTCGCATAAGCTCTATCGCCACCACCTGCGCGCTTTACTAAGTCCAGCACATGTTTATCTCTACTAATCACAATTATCTAATATAAACACGTATTTAAATGGTAGACTAACACACATCTTTTTTAATTCCAAAATTCTTTCAACCAAATTAAAAGATGGAGAACAAAAAAGGTGCACCAACGCATGTCATATATCTTCTTGGTTTTACTTTGATCAGGTTTTACTTATCAAAGGCAGTTGCACAAGAGGAACAAAATAGCCTCCAAACTTACATTGCTTTTCTGGAAAAGCTAGCCTCCTCGAAATTTTCTGAAGAATCAGATTTTGATAGTTGGTATCAGTCATTTTTGCCTGAAACAACGACAAGCTTAAACCAGCAGACGATCGTTCATGCCTACCGCAATGTGGTCACTAGATTTGTAGCTAAACTGACACCAGAGGAAGTGAAAGCAATGGAAAACAAAGAAGGGTTTTTGTAGGCTCATCTCGAGAAAACGGTTCCTTTGCTAACTACTCATAGTCCTGACTTCTTGGGGTTACACCAAGGATGTGGACTATGGAAACAAACAAATTACGGTGAAGGTGTGATAATAGGACTCTTGGGTACAGGCATTGGACCCGATCATCCTTCATTCAGTGACGAAGGAGTACCCCCTCCTCCAGCTAAATGGAAGGGCAAGTGCGACTTCAATAGAACAGTTTGCAACAACAAGCTCATTGGTGCACAAAATTTCGTAGGTGCAGAAGAAGGGAATATTACAGGAAATCCATTTGATCTCGTTGGCCATGGCACCCACACTTCTAGCACCGCTGCTGGAAATTTTGTGGAAGGCGACAACATATTTGGAGAAGCCAATGGTATGGCTGTTGGCATGGCACCTTATGCTCACTTGGCAATGTACAAAGTTTGTTATGGGCTTGGTTGTAGGTAAGGCATCATTTTAGCTGGTTTTGATGCCGCTATTGAAGATGGCCTGGATGTGCTTTCCCTTTCACTTAGAGGCCCCTCACTTCCTTTCTACGATGACGTGATTGCAATCGGTGCATTTGCATCAATTAAAAAAGGAATATTTTTCAGTTGTGCGGTTGGAAATCACTATAAATCTTTATTAAATAAGGCCCCATGGATTTTCACAGTTGGAGCAAGTACCACTGACAGAATACTTAAATCGAAAGATGAGAAGCTCAACACCTATGGCAGTATAATCGGAGATGCACTTGCTCCCAAGGTCGCTCACTTTTCTTCACGAGGACCAAGCAGATCAAGCCCTAGAATTTTGAAACTTGACATCATTGTACCTGGCGTTGACATCCTAGCAGCATGGCCTGAATGAGTGGATAATGCCACACTTCCTAATCCTAAGGCAACATTTAACATAATTTCAGGTACCTCAATGGCAACTCCTCACCTAAGCGGTATTGCAGCCTTCATCAAGAAATCACACCCTGACTAGTCTCCAGCTGCTATTAAATCTACCATCATGACAACCGCTAATGTACTAAACCTCGCAGGCAAGCCCATCATGACCAAGGGTTTTTCCCCATGAACGTCTTTGCAATTGGTGTTGGCCATTTATGTTAGCATACATACTGTTATCTTGTATATAAGCTTCAAATCAACAATCAATGGAGCTGGAGATTAAAGATTTTAAGAGAGAGAGAGAGAGAGAGAGAGAAAGATTTTAGAGAGAGTGCGAGAGCTTGAAGAAGAAGCAAATGAGCTGATTACTTTTCATTCACACGCATACTGTGCACATGCAACTGTTGGGAATGGAATATTCCTCATTACATCACTTAAATCTAACCCTTCATTCATCTACCCTATAAGGTAATGACACTTGGCATAAACGATTACTTACTCTAAGATGACATCATAGCTGCACACTTGGACTGTGATCCAATCTGACATTCAAACTAAGTTCTACTCTAACTTTTTATAACATTTCAGCATATACATTTATAAACCAACACTCTCTTCTAAGTGTTATGCTGAAATCACTCCTAGTGCTTTCCTCAGAAATTCAAATCAATCCCATGCTAAAGCTTTGGTGAAGATATCTGCAACCTGTTCTTCAGTCTTGCAGTATAGCAGATCAATCTCACTATTTTGAAGTGCATCTCGGATGAAATGAAATCTTCGATTAATATGTCTGGTTTTGTGATGATGAACTGCATTATTTGATATGGCAATAGCTGAAGTGTTGTCACATAACAACTAAGTTGGTTCTACTTGTTCTTCTCCAAAGTCAGAAAGCACAAATCTCAGCCAAATGGCTTGTGCAGTGGCTTCTACTGCACTAATGTATTCTGCCTCTGCAGTTGTAAGAGAAAAACTGCTTTGGTTGATTGAGGCCCAAGAAAACACACCTGAACCAAAGTTAAATGCATAGCCAGATGTACTCCTTATGTCATCTTCACTTCCACTCCAATCACTGTCACAATAACCAATCAACACTGCACCTTTTCCTTTCTCATAGGCAATGCCATAGTTCACAGTGCCTCGTATATATCGCAAGACTCTTTTAGCTCTTCCCATATGCTTCTTGGTAGGATTATGCATAAACCTAGCCAATAAGCTTGCTGCAAACATGATATATGGCCTAGTTGCTGTTAAATATAGCAAACTCCCCACCATTTGTCTATACAAAGTCTCATATGCCAGTTCATTTCCATCTACCTTTGAAAGTTTGTCATTCACAGCCAAAGGTGTTGCAGCAAGTTTGCAATCTCTGAGTCCAAACTTCTCAAGCAAAGTCTTTGCATATTTCTTCTGATGTAAAAAAATGTAAGTATCTGTCTGTAGTACTCCAAGACCAAGAAAGTGATGAAGTAATCCTAGGTCAGTCATCTCATATTGTCTCATCATTTCACTTTTAAACTCATCCATCATTTCCTTTGATCTTCCTGTGTAGATAATATCATCTACATATAGTGACACAATGAGAATGCCACTATGAGATGTCTTGGTATACAATGCAGCTTAACTTAAACTTCTGTGGAATCCAGCCTTTGTAAAATAGGAATTTATCTTTTCATACCAAGCTCTTAGAGCTTGCTTCAGGCCATATAAAGCTTTCTTAAGCATGTACACTTTATCTTCCTTGCCTTGTATGACAAAACTAGATGGTTGGTCTACATACACCTCTTCATTCAACACTCCATTTAGAAATGCTAACTTTACATCCAACTGAAATAACTTCCAACCTTTCTGTGTAGTAAGGGCCACCAAAGTTCTTACAGTGTCAAGTCTTACCACTGGAGCAAATGTCTCATTAAAGTCAATTCCAGGCTTCTGGGAATAACCCTTTGCAACTAACCTTGCTTTGTTTTTCTGCACAGAGCCATCCAGATTAAATTTTGTTTTGTAGACCCATTTGACTCCAATGATTGGTTTATCAAATAATCTATCAACAAGCTTCCAAGTGTTGTTCTTCTCAATCATGGTAATTTCATCTTCCATAGCTTTCTGCCATGATTCATCCTTGGTAGCTTCTTCAAAATTTTATGGTTCTATAATGCACAGATTTCACTTCTCATACACTTCTGCAATACTTTTGTACTTGAGAGGAGTGTGATCAATATCCTGTGGACTTGTCATTCTTTCTTGATCATAGATTTCAGTGCTTGAGCTTGGCACTACATTGTCTTCACTTACTTCACATTGTGTTTCAGAACCACAAGAACTTCCCTAATACCTTTGTTCTCCTTCTGACACTTCAGTAATCTGAATACTCACACTTCTTTCCTTCTATGCATTCTAATCCCAACATGCATCTTCATTAAATACATCTCTGGAAACAATCACTTTCCTAGATTCAATGTTATATACTCGATATCCTTTCTCATAACTACCTTACCCCAAGAAAATACACCTCTTGCTTGCCAAATCCAATTTTTGTCTTTGTTGAGTTGGCACATGAGCATAACACAAAGAACCAAACACCTTTAGTTGCTTAATTCCTGGTTTTCTCCCACTATAAGCTTCAAAATGTGTTTTCTTATTTAAAGCTTTGGTTGGACATCTATTTAGGATATACACAGAGGTATTGACAGCCCAGCCCAAAATTCAAGTGGAATCTTCTTCTCTAACAAGAGACATTTAGCCATTTCCACAATGGTTCTGCTCTTTCTCTCTGCCAGACCATTTTGCTGTGGTGTGTATGGAGTGGTGAGTTGTCTTTCCATGCCTACATCTTCACAGAATCTGTTAAACTCCATTGAAGTGTATTCTCCTCCTCGATCACTCTTAAGCTTCTTCAGCTTATAACCACTTTGTAATTCCATAGTGGCTTTGAATCTTTTAAACACACTGAGGACTTCAGACTTATGTCTCAAGAAATAAGTCCAACACATCCTTGTGCAATCATCTATGAAGGTGAGAAAATATCCATTCCCAACTTTTGTAGTTGTCTACATTGGACCACATATGGCACTGTGTATAAGCTCTAGAGGAGTTGATGCCCTAGTAATAGCTTCCCTTGGACTGGTAAATGAAGTATTATGTATAAGCTCTAGAGGAGTTGATAACCTCCTTGATGTATCTCTTGCCTATTTTAGTTTCAACTACAAGGCTTCATTTACCAGTCACTTCAACAAGTTGTCTAGTACCTATTTCAACCTTTGCAGTCACATTCTTATCAATATCAACAAGTAGATCCTCCCTTCCAATCATATGATTATTACACCCACTATTTACATACCATACATCATCACATCCTTTTACTCTAGTATAAGTTTGGTTACTAGCATAAAAGATAGTGGGTGTAGATTCTACCTGAGTGGCGTAATTTAGCTGTTGCACTGGTTTCTTGCTGTTGCACTTCCTTGTGTGACCAAACTTGTCACAGTTATAACACTTTGGCTTGCCCTTGAATCGACACTCACCAAAATGCAGCTTGTCACAATGCTTACAAAGATTTCTAGCACCATCTGTGGGTCTGTTATCCCACTTCTTACCTTTTGCCTTCCAATTCTTATGGTACTTAGCATTTTGATTTCCAGTGAATTTAACTGGTTTGGGTTTCACATTAAAACTAGCAAATGCTATCTCAATTTTGTTTTCAGAATGCCTATCTAGCCTTAACTCAAAACTCTTCAAAGACGCTACCACTTCTTGAACCTCAATCACATCCAGATCCTTCAAATGCTCAATAACAAGAACAAATAGAGTCATAAGCTGATGGTAAACTAATTAATAACTTTTGAACAACTCTCTCTCAAGATACTTCCTCTCCATAGCTCCGCATTTGATTTATTAGATCAAACAATTTTGTAAGATAAACAGAAAGTGATTCATCATCTCTCATTCTTGTATATTCAAACTCCCTACAAAGACATTGCAATTTAACACTTCTAACCTGTTTATCAACATGATATTCTTGCTTCAGAATTTCCCATGCACCTTTTGAGGTTTCTTCATGAGAAATTATGGGGAATATCTCGTCTGAAACAGCTCCCTGAATCAGACCCAAAGCTTTAGCATCCTTCATCAGTTTCTCTGCAAGAGTCATCTTCTCAATGCTGCTCGATCCCTCTTTTTCTTTCTTCTTTCCATCAGATTTAACATCATCCTTCAAATCTGAGCTTTTGAACCCTTTCTCAATCAGTTCCCACAGCCCGTGAGACTTGAAAATGGTATTCATCTTAATACTCCATAACTCATAGTTATCACCGTTGAAAATCGGTGCTCTCACCTCACTACTACCAGATCCTGCCATATTAGACTCAGATCACAATCAACTCAAACTCAATTTCGAGTTTCTTGGTAGCTCCTTCACAGATCCAAACGCTCAGTATTAGCTGATCGAACCTGGCTCTGAGGCCGTGTTAGCATACAGACTGTTATCTTGTATATAAGCTTCAAATCAACAATCAATGGAGCTGGAGATTAAAGATTTTAAGAGAGAGAGAGAGAGATAGAGAGAGAGAGAGAGAGAGAGTGCGAGAGCTTGAAGAAGAAGCAAATTAGCTGATTACTTTTCATTCACACGCACATTGTGCACATGTAACTGTTGGGAATGGAATATTCCTCATTACATCACTTAAATCTAACCCTTCATTCATCTACCCTATAAGGTAATGACACTTGGCATAAACTATTACTTACTCAAAGATGACATCTTAGCTACACACTTGGACTGTGATCCAAGGGCTGACATTTAAACTGAGTTCTACTTTAATTTTTTATAACATTTCAGCATATACACTTACAAACCAACAATGTCAACCCTGCAAAGGCAAATGACCCAGGGCTCATCTTCGACATAAAATCAGAGGATTACTTTCCTTACTTATGCGGTTTGAATTACAATGAAACAACGATTAAGATCATCACCCAACAAACTGTTAAATGCTCGGAAGTTGGAGTAATACCATAAGCATAACTCAATTACCCTTCATTTTCTATTAAAGCAGGTCCCAATCAGACTCAGTCCCAGTATTATAAAAGGACTGTGAAGAACGTCGACCCGGCTACTTCAACTTACAACGTGGATCTTTTCGTACCACACCAAATGGGGATGAGTGTGAATCTGCAGGTTCTTACATTCACAACGGTTAACCAGGAGATTACATATTGTGTCAACTTTATTGCACCAGACGGTGCTAGGAAAAATGGTGTACCTTATGGTCAGGGATACTTGAAATGGTTTTCTGATAAGCATAATGTTACTACCCCTATAGCAGTTATCTTTGACACTCCGGAAGATTAAAATGTGGTCTTGTAGAAGCCCATATGTTAAGGCTCACTATTTCATTCAGGCAATGACCTATGTCGTAGACTCATAAGTAATCTACCTACGATTTTCTACAAAGAATAATGATGCATGATATGAACATGTACGGAATTAACTTTCTTCTACAATTTATCTAGGTCCAACTTGACCACCAGAATCCTTCAATTCTTTGCATTGCAACTTGAAACTACATTGATCCCCATCTGACGTATAGAAACTCACAGAAGCTTTTAGAAACCCACTCTTAATTTATATAAACAAGCCATGATTCATCCAAGTTTTTGTTTTGACCAAATTAAAAGACGGAGAAGAAAAAGGGTGCAACGTTGCATGTCATATATTTATGAAAAGGTTTTATTTTGATCATGCTTTTTTCATCACTAGTATTTTCTGAGATGATGCCACTTGGCATCATCACAATGTGGCAGTTGTAATATTGAATAGTTATTGATTGAAACTAATTAGAAGGTCTTAGTAGCTAAGTTGTTATCTGCTACTATAAATAGTAAGTCTTTTACATAAAAGAAGTTAATGTAAAAGTTGTATTGCTTAATACAAAGGTACAGTTACTTGTACATTGAGTAAAGAAGCATAGAGGATCCTAACAGTTCCACAAACTTACATTGTTTTTTTCGAAAAGCCAGTCTTTTCGAAATTTTCTGTAGAATAAGATTTAGACAATTGGTACCAGTCAGTTTTGCCTTAAACTACTACAAACGCAAGCCAGAAGAGGATAGCTCATGCAATAACGCAGTGTGGTCACTTGATTTGCAGCAAAACTGACACTGGAGGAAGTGAAAGCAATGCAAAACAAAGAAGGGTTTTTGACGCTTCATCCCGAGATAACGTTACCTTCGGATTCGATTATAGAGGCATTTGGTCACACACACATACATAAGGTGTGAACGAAATGAATAGGACAAAATATAAATGTTGGGGAGCCAGGCGCCTCACTCGTGTACGAGTGCTCACGTGCTTCACACGGGTGTACTTAACAAACTTAACCAACTTGGCCAGATGGCACATCTCCATCGTTTAAATGTTTTAATCCTAGTCATTAATTACATTCAGCTTATAAGCTTCAAACTTAAACTAAGAACACTTCAATTCATTTTGAACTGCACTGTGAATTCAATTCACCTCCTTTGATCTTCATCAGCAACATCCTTATGCTACAACACTTCCTTCTAAGGTTGTTGCTTATTTGACTCCAAGCATTCTGATAGCAATTTTTACCACCTGCAAAAGTAGGAATAAAAACACTTAAAATACTTGCAAGAAAACAAGGTAGTTGTAGTATTGTTGACCCTAAAAACTACCAAGCCTACATGGCATGCAGGTCGAGTAATTAATAAGCTAACTGCATCCTTCGATTGTGTGCGGGGCGTGCCAACTCTTCGGCCGAGCTCGACTAAGGAGTAAAATGTGTTGATGTTGCGTTGTGCGCGCTGCTGACTTCTTGATCTTGCAACTGTGGCCGAGGAAGGAACACGTCTCGGCCTTCAGGTTTTAGAGCCTAAAGATAAGGCTACTAGTCTTGCAAAGTTTAATATCAAATTCGGCTTTCAATGTGCTGAATGTAGTAACCTGTAACACCTCACTTCGCCAAGAAAGCTAATAAGATGACCTCTACCAATACGGATTCAAAAATCCTTCTCGACCGAGACTTGGATAGATAACCAGTCAGCCTCGACGCAATGCTGTTTATCCAAACTGAAGGTGCTTTGGGGTCGGCTGATTCTACGGCAACAATGCTATTAAAATGTCACCGGTTGCCTTCACAGTGCTATTTATCCAAACTGAAGATGTGTTGGTGGAAAAAGAAAATAAAAATCTTATGGTTGTTGAGAGGTTTCGCGTAAAGCAAGAGTTTGCGCAGGGCAGTTTGTGTATTGAATTAGAGAGGGATTTTTCCATTGCCGTTGCGTCTTTATTTATAGAAACGTATTTTCTAATTGGCACGGCCTGGATAATAAGCAAAGCAATTTTGATTGCACCTGAAGACTCTATAATGGAATATTCTAAGAAAAGTCATGATCACATGCATAACTGGTCAACAAATGGGGACTCTGAACGCTAATCCCACTCCAACCAAGAGACTCCTTCTCCACGTTATTCGTCTAAATGCACTCAACGACCAAATTGCAAATGGAAAATTAATTGAATTACCATCTCTGACAACCAATTGCAAAGTGTAATCATTATCCCACCATCACTTCATTATCTTTACATCCCATGCATGCATAAAAAATAAAAATAAAATAAAATAAATAAATAAATAAATAAAACATCATGGTTGGTAGTTTTGCCTTATCTGGAAAACCACCCTGATCCCATCACATCACCTCATTTTGATTACTCTAAATGGATACGAATGGCATATCCACATGCTGATCATCCAATATTAATTGCATCCTTTTGGTATTGTTCCACGTGGTTCTGCATGCAAGCTAAATATTCAACTCTTGCAACTGATTAAATACCATTTGGATAAAACTCTAATGTTGCACGACATTTCACATAACCTCCTCTGCCTGGAGCTTTACGCATATGCCTTAAGGATATTTTCAAGATAATTACTATGATAAAAGCAATAGTAATGCCAAGAAAAATCTCTAATCATCCAACAGCCTTGATTACTTGGGCCCGAAAATGTAAAATTGAGGTCCAAACAAGTATAAACGGTTCAAGCAATGTCATTTTCCGCAAGGATTATTTAAAACAATTTATGAAAAACCCTAATCCTAGTTAATTATCTGAAAGAAAGATTGGAAAAGGTATTAAAAACGAATTTTAATAAAAGTAATTGAGGGAAAGCAACTAATAACCAATTAAAAAGGAGACAAATCAAAGAGAAAAAATTTTGAGAAACAAATGTGGAAAAGCACTAGGGTTCCACTGTCACCCTAACAATCCTATGTAATTCTTCTAATTCCTTATGAATTACACATGCATATTTTGAAGATTAGGTTTTCCTAAAGTATGCCCTACTTATAACCCCCAACATATAACGTATATCTAACATCCAACCTATCCGTGGTGTCCAGATCAAATGTGAATAGACAAGACTCATTAAGTTTTGTGAAAACCTTTCCAAAAACCATATAACTTCTAAGACGTGTCATCCATCCTAAGTAGTTACACATGTTAACCACAAGAAGCCTTGGTCAATTTTAGGGATAGCCCTCCGCCAAAATTGCATCAAATTACTTTTCTAAATATCCTAATGGTCGCGAATCACTAAGACAAATAGATAGTTTAAAGCATAGTGATTAACAATCCAAAACTTGCATGCATAAAATCATAAGAAAATTAAAAAGAAACTACATATTCTTGTTAAGGATCATGGTCTCACCCTAGCAAACGAAACTAGTTACTAACAACCATAAAACAAAATATTATTAAGAATATGGATAGAAAACACCTTGAAAATAAACTTGAATCGTCAAAATCCCTCCAAAGCTAAAGTATTGCGTTCTCCCCTCCTCTAACCTAATGGCTAAAAAGCCTTATTTATACTACTACAAAATAAAATCCTTCCTAGAAAAGTAGAATAAAACTAGGAAACATAATAAAATAATAAAACAGAAAATAAAAGGTTTCATATTTAAACTAAAATTCGGACTTCTCAGAAAATCACATTTTTGAGTGACCAAATCAACTCTAATTTGGTCCCAAAAGGTCTCTTTTTAAATCTGAAGACGTCACCTACAAATTTTTAGAAGGAATCTTCCTCAAAATACGCCATCATGACCTCCAAAATTTCCAAAACGTCCATAAACGTCAATCTAGAAAAGCTGCGCGCTGGGCCTTAATTTCATCACCATGGTCAAACAGCTTGGTAGAAAAATCTGAAATTTTGATACAATCATCTTGAAAGGCACATGAACATCTCCAATTAGAATCACTCCAAAATTCATCCATTTGTTCACTTTTTTCTTCAGAGGAAATCGAATGTCCTACATTGAAAATATAATCCAAAGTATCAAAAGTCCACCAAAATAACCAATAAATTAATACTAAGATTAGGGTAAAATATATAGTATAATATGGACTCATCACATTCTAAGATAATTAAACCTTTCTTTAGGTAAAGCTTTGGTGAATATGTTTGCAAGTGGTTCTTCAGATTTGCAGTACACCAAGTCAATCACATTGTTCTACATAGCTTCCCTAATGAAATGATACCTTCAATTGATATGCTAGGACCTCTAGTGAAACACAGGGTTCCTTGTCATGGCAATGGCAGAGTTGTTGTCATAATACATTGATGTTGCCTTAGTTTGCAACTCACCAAAATCTTCCAAGACAAACCTAAGCCAAATTGCTTGAGTTGTGGCTTCATATGCACTTACATACTCAACTTCTACAGTGGAGAGTGCTAGCTGTGTTGCTTTACTGAAGTCTAAGAGAAAATGCCACTTCCAAAGGAAAATGCATATCCTTATGTGCTTTTCAAATCAGTATCACCACTTCTTCAATCATTATCACATTAGCAACAGTCATTGCCTTCTTACCTTTGACATATTCAATTCCATAATTCAAGATTCCCTTAATGTACCTTAGTACTCTTTTAGCTATCCCAAAGTATTTTTTGGTAGGGTTGTGCATGAATCTTGAGAATATATCAGGTCTAGTAGTTGTCAAGTACAACAAGCTGCCAACCATTTTCTTATAAAGAGCTTCATTTGCAGGTTCACTTCCATCTTTCTTCTTCGCTTTCTCATTCACAAGAAGAGGTATACTAACTGGTTTAAAATCATCCTTCAAGACAAATTTATCCCTAAGAGCAAGAGCATACTTCTTCTAGTTTACGAATTTACTAGTTCACCTCAGACAATTCCCATTCCAAGGAAATGATAGAGCAATCCAAGATCAGTCATTTCATATTACTTCATCATATCCTGTTTGAATTCTTCAATCGACATTGCATAGCTTCCAGTATACACAATGTCATACACATAGATGGATACAATCAGTGATTCCTCATTTCTCAGTTTGATATATAATGTGGCTTCACTAGGACTCCTTTGAAACCCACAACTTAGTAGATAACTATTTATCTCATCATACCAACCTTTGGGTGCTTGTTTTAGCCCATAGAAAGCCTTCTTTAATCTATACACCTTGTCTTCAGTTCCAGACTTTACCAAACCATCAGGTTGATTAACATAAACCTCTTCTTGTAAAACACCATTAAAAAATGCAGACTCACATCCAACTCATGTAGCTTCCAATTTCTCTGTGCAGCAAGAACAATCAAGGTTCTGATTGTGTCAAGCCTTGCAACTGGTGCAAGGGTTTCGTTGAAGCCAATACCAGGCTTCTATGAATAGCCTTTTGGCAACCAATCTGACTTTATGCTTCTGAATTGTACCATCCAAGTTCAATTTGGTTTTGAAAACCTATTTACACCAATCATTGGTTTCTCAGTAGACCTATCAACAAGCTCCCATGTCTGATTCTTTTCTTGTTCAAAACCTTCTGGTTTAGCAATGCACATATTGCATCTAGCATAGACCTCACTCAGAAAAATAAGTTTTTTGGAAAAAAAAACAAAAAAAAAAAAAAATGAAACACACTAAGATGAACAACGGTTCTGTAAAACTTGGAGAGTACATTGCTCTCTTTCTATTCCTCTTGGATTCGATTACAGAGGCATTCAATCACACACAGATACATAAGGTGTGAATGAAATATACAGAACAAAATATAACCGTTAGGGAGCCACATGCCTCACTCGTGCTCACGTGCTCCACATGGGACTACTTAAAAACTTAACAAATTTGGACAAATGGCACACTCTCCATTGTTTAGATGTTTTAATCCTAGTTATCAATTACATTCAACTTATAAGTTGAAAATTAAACTAAGAACACTTTAATTCATTTTGAACTGCAATGTGATGCAATTCACTTCCTTTGATCTACATTAGCAACATGTTTATGCTGCAACATCTAACACAGCTGCTGGAAATTTTGTGCAAGGGGCTAGCATGTTTGGAAAGTCAAATGGCACGGCACCTTGTGCTCATTTTGCAATGTAGCATTGGTTGTAGGTCCGGTGACATCTTAACTGGCCTCAATTGGAGGTCCGACACTTTCGTTTTACGATGATATATTGCAATTTGTGCATTTGTAGCAATGAAAAGAGGAATACTCGTTAGCCATGGAATTGGAAAGTCTAGTAATGAGGCCTTAAAGTTTCTCATAGTTGGAGCAAGTACTACAGAAAGAATACTAAAATCACAAGATGAGAAGCTCAACTCATATAACACCGTACTTGGAGATGCTCTTGCTCCCAGTGCCGCCTTCTTTTTATCAAGACAACCAAGCTGCACAAGCCCTAGAATTTTGAAACCCAACATCATTGGACTCGACGTTAAGCATTAAAATCCTAGCAGCTTCGCTAAATCAGTGGACAATGTCGCACTTCCTAATCTTAAGGTGTCATTTAACATAATTTTGGGTACCTCGATGTTAAGTCCTCACCTGAGTAGCATTGCAGTGTTGCTCAAGAAATCACACCCTAATTGGTATCCAGCTGCTATTAAATCTGCCATCATGACAAATGCTAAAGTATTAAACCTCTCAAGCGTACCCATCGTTGAGAAAGGGCTTAAACCTCTGACCTCTTTGAAATTGGTGAAGGCCATGTCAACCCTGCAAAGGCAAATGACCCTGGGCTCGTATTCAACATAAAACAAGAGGATTACTTTCTTTACTTGTGCGGCTTGAATTACAATGACACGCTGATAAAGATAATCATGTAACAAATAGTTAAATGCTCAGAAGTCGAAGTCATACCAGAAGCACAACTCAATTAACTTTCCTTTGCTATTAAAGTAGGTCACAACCAATTAAACTTTTGTTTTCTTCAGAAAACCTCAACAGTATGAGGGCAATTTTATTCATAACGAAAAAAGGAAGTTAAACCTAGTCATTGGGTACATAAACCTAACCCCTCGTAATACAAGAATAAAAGGATAAAAAAATACATGAAAAAAGGGGAGGCATAAACCTTACCCCACTAGAATGAAAACAATAATGATACAAGGAAAAGAGGAGACATGAAACCTAACCCCTCTAAAGCCAAACCTATTGGTCTAGACCCAGCAAAACAGATCGAGGAACATCACAAGGTTAAGAAAATAACATAAGAAAATTAGACAAACCTATATGTTAAGATGCATATTAATTTGAGAACGAAAGCCAGGAAAACCAACATAGTCTGAAAACAAAGCAACACGAGCCACCAACAAAGGGGAGTCATGCCATCACAAATTTCATCAACCTATGCCAGTGTGTATCTTCTATCTATTCTTTTCCATCACTAAAACATGATAAGAAAAATAAGATAAATTAAGCTACGATCAAATAAAAACGATAAGTTGTAATACAGAAAAGACAACCCCATGCTCAGGTGATACTTGTAGTGTCCAACTGTGCAGGCTTAGACGATCAAATAAAGCACTTGCCGTTTAGCTCCAGAGTCAAGTTTTTGTCCTCAGGTGGTCTGGCCTAAGTTCACAACGTAGTACTTTCACAAAAGGTGCATCATCAGTTCACCACAAGATCATCCCTCATTTGGTGACGAAGGAGTGCCCCCTCCTCTGGGTACATGGAAAGGCAAGTGTGAGTTCATTGAGACAACGTGCAATAACAGGGTTATTTGGTGCAAGAAATTTCATTGGCGCAGGCAAAGGCATACCTAATCCAGAACCTCCAATTGACCAAGATGGCGATGGGGGCGACACGTCTAGCACAACTGTAGGAAATTTCCTGCATGGTGCCAGCGTGTTTGGAGAGGCCAGTGGCACAGCTACTGGCATGGCTCGTCATGCTCACTTGGCAATGTACAAAGTCTGTGAGTTTGATTGTTCTGAAGGTTATGTTTTGGCTGCAATGGATTTTGTGGTTGAGGATGGAGTGGACGTGCTATCCCTCTCACTTGGCTGTCCCACAATTCCTTTCTATAAGGATGTGATTGCAAGTTGCATTTGGAGCAACTCAAAAGGGAGTTTTTATCAGCTCTGCAGCTGGAAACTCTGGTCTTGAACCCGGTTCTTTGTCAAATGAGCCCTCATGGATTCTCACAGTTGGAACAAGAACAACCGACATAATATTAAACATAAACTCACAACCTACAGCCACAATCTTGTCCAATGGCAACAGAGACGCCCTTGATCCCGAGATTGCATCCTTTTCATCAAGAGGGCCAAACACTACCAGCCATGGAATTCTGCAACCTAACATCATTGGACCTGGTGTTGACATCCTGGCAACATGGCTTGAATCAGTAGACATCTCCACACTTCCTACTCCAAAGGCAACATTTAACATAATTTCGGGTACCTCAACTTTAACTCTTCACCTAGGTGGAATCGCAGCCTTGCTCAAGAAGTCACACCCTGATTAGTCATCAAATCCACCATCATGACAACTGCGAATGTTCTAAATCTTGCAGACAGGCCCATTGTTGATTAATGGAACAAAACTGGGAATATCTTTGCAATTGGTGCAGGACATGTTAACACTTCGAAAGCAAATGGTCTGGGGTTCAACCACGATCTACAACCAAAGCACTATATTCATACTCATGTGGCTTGAATTACTCCAAAAAATAGATAACCACCATCCCCCAAGAAACAGTGAACTGCTCTCAAATCGGCACCATAGAAGAAACACAACTGAATTATTCATCATTTTTTATTATCGTAGATTGAATAAAATGCAGACCAAGTCTGTGCTTTACAGAAAGACTGTGAGGAATGTTGGCCCGGGTAATTCAGCTTACAACTCGGATCATTTAGTACCAAGTAATATGCTTATGAACGTGACGCCCTCAGGTGCTGACATTCATGGAGGTTAACCAGACAGTTACGTACCAGGTGGAATTTACTGCACTTGACAACGATAATAATATCCAGACACAAGGATATTTGAGATGGTTTTCTGCAAGTTATGATGTAACAAGTCCAATATCTGTGGTCATTGGCTCTAGGTGAAATTTGAATTTTACGTAGATAACTTATGAAAATCTACATGTAAATTTATGATTCGATAATAATGAACATAATAAACTCAAGGCTGTTCGAAGCCTTGCTCCTCAAGTTAACTCTAAGTAGCTAGCTGATGATTTTAGGTCACATTCTTCTATTTGGGTTTACCACTGTCATAATCGAAACATTAAAAAAGGGAATAGTTATTAGCACTCAAAAATCTCATCCTACACTCCTCAAAAGTAGATTTTTCTTTCTGGTTATAGAAAGTTTGGAGTGCAAAATGAGATTTTTAGAGTGCTAATAACAATTCCCTTAAAAAATTTACTGTTATTGAAAGATGTTAATTCATCGGAAATCGAAAAATACGCATGTCAAATGTAAAATCATAATGGAGTACATGTAATTTACATAAAACCTTTCACATTGTGAATTAGTGTAAAATCATACTAGGCAGTGAAGGCCCGCCGCGATTTAGGGCAAATCATTTCGAAAAATCAGTCTAGAGCTAGGCGATCCTAGGCGGTTTAGTTTCTTTTTATTTTTTTTATTAATTGTGTGCTTTTTTCTTTTTTTTAGTTTCATGATGGTATACTTATAGAAATGGTGTACCTAATTTGCAAAGAATGGATTGACTACAAGTTCATCCAATTGTGAAATGAATTGGAGCACTTTTGAGGGGATACATACAATGAAAAGATGTAAACTAAATACAACAAGGTTCAATAATTTAGTACATGTCTAATCCAATGCAAGGATCATGAACAAGAAGAATTTAGTCTATCATCCAAAAATACTCCTCATTATAATTATATGCTTACTGTTTTATAAATATTGGACTAACTGGATGGATGTACTTTGTGTATTCTTCCACTTCTATTTTTGCATTTTATCATTCTTTTATTGTCCATACAAGTATATTTTTTTTTTTTTAAGTGTAAATAGGCACTTATTTACAAGATATATAATAAATTTACATAAATCCGCCTAGGACCCCGCCCGCCTCCTAACTAGCGCCTAACTTTTTTTAGAACCTTGTTGTGAATACAGCATGTAACATACAATAATACTACTGTAGCAATACAAAAGCAAGTCCAAATTTGGCTAGAATGCGTATGCAAGACGGGGAGACGAGGTGGGAGTGTTATCCCCATCCCCGTGACAAGAACTTACCTGAAACCAAGCTAGTGAGGAATAAGGAAAACTGGCATCCTTAATTGTAATTACTCCTTAAATACGCAGTTCAATTTGTTTGTTGAGCATTAATCCACTCAACGTAGGATAATGCAATGCAATCCGCATAAAGGAAGTTTATAACATTGGCAATCAAAAATCCTAAGACGTGACTCATAAGAAATAATCTAACCGTTACTAACTCATTAAGATGAGTGAGGTCTGCAACTACATCTTAGTCTAGTAATATTTCTCTTCCTTATGAAAGAATCCTGAAGTCTAAATCCTTCCTTCCCTTCATCAAAATACAACAAAATCTCAAAATTTTCCAATGAAAGCAAAAAGAAGTGATGAAAATGTTAGAAATACTTGTAATGCACAAAAAAAAATTAAAAAATTAAAAAAAAAAAAAAAAAAAGAATTGAACGCAAGTTGAGGAGTTCAAAAACTAATGATAATTCACTAAAAAAAGCGGAAAAAGTGAATAACGAGTCTTAACATCTACGGTCCCACTGAAATGTCCGTCGTGTACAATCGGGCTAAATGGCCAAATCCCAAAAATTTCCCGACTATACTTATGAAAGAGATTTTTCAGTGTGATCGGTACACGGGATAGTACATCACGTGTCACTATACAAATGGTAAGATATGTGTGCTAAAAAAGTTAATAAGTTAAAAAATAAAATTTCTCACCACTTTTATTAAAACACGTAGTGTACTACTTGTGTTCTCGTCACGACTAAAAATTTCTCAACTTATGGGGACAGCTTGTTTATTTTTTATTTTATTCCATCTTGAAATTACAAGTACGAAAATAGAGCCAGATACGAGAGTCATAACCAAGAAAGAATGTTAACTACTAATCAATCCAAAATCCAGGTATTAAGAAGAACAATAAACCAAGTTGACACCAGACAAACATAGCACCTCCAAAATCTAGACAAACAAATATTGGTATTATTTAATTTACATAAGATCTTTCGCTACATTGGTATAACTGAAACGATTAGCGAGTATTACCAAGTTCTGTATTTTAATTCCAAAAATCGTGCATTTTTAGACTCTTATGCTCAGCCTCATTTGGCATCCCCTTAGTTAATCAAGTCACAACAAGCATACCTTAACCTCGAGGGTCATTGTCAGATCGGTACAAGAAATGCCGGCGAAGGTTCCTTCAAACCCCACGTTTCATCTCCATCTCTTTCTGTGTAGCTACTATATATATAGGTTCTCTAATAGCAGACTAACACAAATCACTTCCACTTTCGGGTTCTTCTCAATCGAAAGATGGAAGGCAAAAGGTTTGTGGCTTTCCTTCTTGGCTTGAGTTTCGCGTTATACTTATCAGTAGGAGTTGCTCATGAAGATGCAGCGCTAGAATCACTACCTGAGATGGATGACGAAAATATAAACACGCAAACTTATATTGTGTGGGTAAACAAACCAGTGCAGAAGTTCCTTTTTTCAAAATCTCATCAAGATTTGGAGAGTTGGTATCACACATTTTTGCCGACAACTATATCAAGCTCAAACAAGATGGTGAATCCACGGATGGTTCATGTATACCGCAATGTGGCCACTGGGTTTGCAGCAAAGCTCACTCCGGAGGAAGTAAAGGCCATGGAAAAGAAAGAGGGGTTTGTGTCCGCTCATCCAGAGCGAATTCTACCTCTGCACACGACTCACAGTCCTAACTTCTTGGGATTGAACCAAGGACTGGGAGTATGGAAAGAAGCAAACTACGGTAAAGGTGTAATAATCGGAGTTCTTGATACTGGAATAACACCTGATCATCCATCATTTAGCGACGAAGGAATGCCCCCTCCTCCAGCAAAATGGAAGGGCAAGTGTGACTTTAATGGAACAGTGTGCAATAACAAGCTTATTGGGGCAAGAAATTTCCAAGGCGGGAAAAGTACAGGAGCTCCCCCAGTTGACGATGAAGGTCATGGCACACACACGTCCAGCACAGCTGGAGGAAATTTTGTCAAAGGTGTCAGCGTCTTTGGTCAGGCCTATGGCACAGCATCGGGCATGGCACCTTACGCACATGTGGCAATGTACAAGGTCTGCGGGGAGGAGGGCTGTTCTGAAAGTAACATCTTAGCTGCAATGGATACTGCTGTCGAAGATGGTGTGGACGTGCTTTCCCTCTCACTTGGAGGTCCATCATTTCCCTTCTATGCTGATGGGATTGCAATTGGTGCATTTGGAGCAATTCAAAAGGGAATCTTTGTCAGTTGTTCAGCTGGAAACTCTGGTCCTTTCTATGGTAGTTTATCAAACGAGGCGCCGTGGATTCTCACAGTTGGAGCAAGCACCATTGACAGAAGCATAAGAGCAGTAGCAAAGCTAGGAAATGGGGGAGAATACAACGGTGAATCATTATTCCAGCCTAAAGATTTTGGTTCAGAGTTATTACCTATGGTGTATGCAGGCGCAAATGGCAAGGAATCATCTAGATTCTGCTCTTCCGGATCACTTGAGAATGTTGAAGGGGCAATAGTGGTGTGTGAGAGAGGTGGAGGAATAGGAAGAATCGACAAAGGGGCAGAAGTGAAAAGAGCTGGTGGAGCTGCCATGATTCTCGTGAATGCAGTGACTGATGGTGATAGCACCTTAGCTGACCCCCATGTGCTTCCCGCAACGCATGTGGGTTATGCTGCAGGTGTGAGAATCAAAGCCTACTTAAACTCCACCTCCAGTCCTGCAGCCACAATCTTGTTCAAAGGAACTATCATCGGAGATAAACTTGCTCCCAAAATCACTTCTTTTTCATCAAGGGGACCGAATATGGAAAGCCCTGGAATTTTGAAGCCCGACATCGTTGGTCCCGGTGTTAGCATCCTAGCGGCGTGGCCCATTTCAGTGGACAATGCCACGGATTCTAACGCAACATTTAACATGATTTCAGGTACCTCAATGTCATGCCCACACCTGAGCGGCATTGCAGCCTTGCTCAAGAGTTCCCACCCCGACTGGTCACCGGCTGCCATTAAGTCTGCAATTATGACAACAGCGGGAGTAAATAACCTTGGAGGAAAGCCCATTGTTGATGAGACACTTAAGCCGGCAGACATCTTTGCCACTGGTGCAGGCCATGTTAACCCTTACAAAGCAAATGACCCTGGGCTCATCTACGACACAAAACCAGCTGATTACATTCCTTACTTGTGTGGATTGAACTACACAAACGAACAGATACAGGTCATCACCCAACAAACAGTAAACTGCTCTGAAGTAGAAAGCATACCAGAAGCACAGCTAAACTATCCCTCATTTTCTATTATAGTTGGGTCATCTGATGAGTCTAAGTCTCAGTACTATACAAGGACAGTGAAGAATGTTGGCTCGGCTAACTCAACTTACAAGTTGGATCTTAATGTACCACGTCAAATGGGAATGAGTGTGAATCCTGAGGTGCTCACATTCACAGAGGTTAACCAAGAGATTACGTTCCAAGTGGAGTTTCTCGCAGAAGACGGCGCTGGAAAGGATGGAGTTCCGTTTGCTCAGGGATATTTGAGATGGGTTTCTGATAAGCATTCTGTTAGTAGTCCAATATCAGTCATATTTGACACCGGCTCGGATGGAAAATGAACAAGCAACAGTTATCACAAGCTTGCAGACAATAACAGAAGCAAAATAAGAGCAATTCAAATCCTTGAACATTTTGATTTTTTAGCGTTGTCATTGTCAACTCGAAAGTTGAATAAAAAAATAAAAGGTTGTTATATTCTGAATCGAAAATCGTCTACCTAACAAACTTAACAATATTGCATTCACTATTCTAATAAATAAAATTTTAGCACAAACAAACAAGCCATTAAAATAACAAACTACATGGATAATTATGTTAGAAGTCTCTAATGTGTGCGATGAAACATAATAATAATGTTCATTCCAATAAGAAAGGGAATTGTTATTAGCACTCCAAAAATCTCATTATACACTCCAAACTTTTTATATTAGGAAAGAAAAATACACTTGTGAGGAGTGCAGAATGAGATTTTTGGAGTGCCAATAACACTTCCCATAAGAAAATGTCTAGTGAGATGAATATCACTAGACCATAATACTAAATGGCTCTATAAGTTAGTCTTAACATATAAATAAAGAAAACCAAGTAGCCATGAACAAGGTTCTAAAAGATGTTAAGTGCTAGTCGGGCGGCGGGTTGGGGCTTAGCGCCTAGGCAGACTAAATGGATTTTAAGTAAGTTTATTGTATTTCGTGTAAATAAATGTCTGTTTATACTTAAAATATATATAATTTCATCATAAACTAGAAAATAGAATGACATATATATTATGAAGTATTGGAACATAATAAAAATATATATGGAGAGCAAACATATAATGTGTGTTTATTTAAGTGTTCAATAAGTCTCTTACAATTTATTGGAAGCAATAAAATGCAAAATGAAAGTTATCTATTTTCTATCTAAGTGAGTTGCAACCTAGGCAGGTGTCTAGGCGGGTCTGGGCCGGCTAAGCGAGTGCCTAGGCAGTCTATGCAGGCGCCTCAACATGTCTAGACGGGCGTCTCAATAGGTTTTCTTAATTTTCAAACACCTAGCTAATTGGGACAATGGCCAGTCACCTACCACCTAGGCGGGGATTTTTACAACAGTGGCCATGAATTTATGTCCCAGCCCATCCCAAAGTTCCTAACTGTATGAGTATTAGCCATGATCACGGACCAGCTTGGTGGCCGACAAATACCCACCCTCAGATCTTGGAGGTGGGAAGTGGGACAAAAAAGATGAAAAAAATACAGGTTGAAGATGATGACCCAACAAATTTGGGTATTATGGTAATTTTCAAGGGCCTATTTTCAGTTTTTGCCCCAAGGCTCCAATTAGCCAGGGCCAGCCCTCGTTCCTATATAGGCTGAATCAATTTAATTACGCTTTGGTTTGGTTCGATTTGGTCCAAGATTACACGTTTATATTGTTGAAACTGATCCGAACAACTGTAATTTGTATATTTTAAAGAAATTAAGCATTTGGCTAATTTTATATCCATGCAGAGTTTTTCTTTGATACAATAATATCAAGGTAGGCGTTGCGTTAAACCACACAATGAGCTAGCCATTAAGTATCGCACTCATAATTGATGAGAGTCGAACTTGAAATCTTCTACTTATACATTAAGAAAAATGAGAAAAATATCATTAAATTGTACTGCTAATGGTACGTCCACCATGAGAAATATAAAAACAAATTTTGAAACACATGCCACAATATAATAATGTGATAATAACAAAAAAAATAAAAAAAAAGGATAAAAGGATAAAAAAAAAATATATATATATATATATATAATTCTAATTACTAAACGGATCAAAATTGAATATCGATGACACATCGATCAAATATAAACCCATATAGTGATCAAAGATTGACAGTATAGCTATCAGCTATTAACAACATACTAAAAGATTTGATCATCTCAGTAATTCAAATTTAAAAATCATCATTTTATTCCACCTAAGACGTGGTTTCATTAATCCAAGCCTTTAATTTTCTCACATTTTGAAATTATTCCTGCAAAAAATCATTCAAATTCAAAATACATGATTACGTAAGTGTTTTATTTAAAAGGAAAATGCTAACGAGACCAATTTAGTAGACTACATGTAAATCACCTCCCTAATAGCGGTATGACATACTTATATTTGTAGACGTTATCTTTATTAGAGAAGTGGGTCTGCGATTTACTAAATATGATCTCCCTAAGGTCACCCTATTCAGAATATTTTGTTTGTCTATTTTACTTTGCATAACTCCAAAAATAAAGCTTGGACTGTTGTATTCATGTGGTCTGTTCCTACCAAGTGACTATTTAGGTCGTCCCAGTCAATAGGCTCAACTATTTGAGCCTGTTTGTTTGACATTCATGTTAAATATAACTCATGTTTGAGTGGATATTTAATGTTGGGCTTAGTACAATTGAAGGCCCAAGAACGCAAAAAGTAGAAGAAAGATTGGGCTCGGGCAGTTGGCAGCCCAGGAAGAATTAAAAATTATTTTTTCCAAGAAACAGGCAGCAAGCCTATGTGGAAAATGATAGGTGACAGAGGGTAGCTCACCCCCAAAAAAAAGTACTTTTTCGGGTATAGATGGGTAAATAGCAAAAGCAGATGGTGACTCACCATACTCTAGAAGCCATCCCCAAAAAGGGAGGCTTGGACAGTTGGGCTAGAGAGTCTATAAAAGCAACGAAGGACACAAGGAAGAATGACGCTTAACCAATCAATCAAAAGACATCCAACTTTGCACTTCAACAAGCAAGAAACCAGAAAGCTTTAGTTTGTTCAAACTTTACCCTTTTTAGTCGCAGGTCCACCATAGAAAGCCATTTTTTGTCAAGTTTTAGAAGCTCTACTACATTTCCCCTGTGTTGTAGTATCGAATCCCTTTAGTAAACCCGATTTATACTTCATTCTCCAAAGATTACAACCCCTATAAAACACAAAGAGAAGTGGTTGCAAGAAGACGAACCTTGCTTGACAAGGTCATAATCTTGCCCGAGTCTCTTTTGTTTGTACTTACATAAAGTAGATCTGTTATTTTATGCATCTTTCATTGTATCCTATATCATTTTCTACTGCTTTTCGTTCAAAGTTTCATCTATGATTAATCTTGCTAAACTAATTAACCTTACTTCTTTAGTATTAACCGTAACCAAAGAAATAATTTGAAGGGCCCTAAACTCCCTTTAATTGGACATATGATATTATGAGTAAAAGTCTTTATTTATAAGGCAAGAAAAAGAACTTTATACAGACTTAACCCATGTGTAAACAATCCAATCCAATTGAAATAAAAAGTCTAAATAACTTGTGGCGCAAGTAATCAACCCATTTAATAACCAAAAAAGAACAATATGTTATACAAAGATAACGGTGGCACACTCAGACCCATATTACTTTTGATTGTGAGTCTCAAGGCCTAACAAAGGCCCCACATAATAACAAACTCATATTGCAGTACATTAAGCAGTAAACCTTGCCCGACAGGTAAGACCCAGTGGAGTTGTGCGAGGGACAGATCTAGCCCGAACAACTCCAGCTCCGAATTTTTGGAGTCTTATTCCTCAGCAGCTACCATTTGGCATCTCTTCAATTATCTATATAAGAAATGCAGGCACATTCCAGCTCGATCGATTGCTATCGACTATATATAGTTGCTCATATGCGGTAGACTAACACAAAACACTTGCACTTCGTAGTAGTTCTTAAACGAAAAGAAAGTGTCTAATGTTGTTGCAGATTGTATATCTACTCGGTTTAAGTTTCTTGTTTTGTTTGTCGGTTGCAGCAGCTGCCCAATACTCACGAGGGGGAAAGTAGCATGCAAACTTACGTTGTCTGGGAGAAAGTGGCACACACATATCCAGCACAGCCGCTGGATATTTTGTGAAAGATGCCAATGCGTTGCAATGGCCAATGGCACAGCAGCTGGCGTGGCACCTTATGCTCACGTGGCAATGTACAAGGTATATGGTGAGGAGGGTTGTTCTGATGCATACATTTTAGCGGCTATGGATACTGCTGTCAAAGATGGCGTTGACATCCTCTCCCTCTCACTTGCTGGTACTTCATTTCCTTTCTATAATGAAGGAATTGATGTAGGTGCATTCACAACAATCCAAAAGGGAATTTTTGTCAGCTGTTCAACAGGAAATTCTGGTCCTGACTACGAGTCTTTGTCCAACGAGGCCCCGTGGATTCTCACAGTTGGACCAAGCACCATTGACAGAAGCATAAGAGCGACAGCACTCATTGGAAATCACGGGAAACTTGATGCGTATCTTTGAACCAGCCTAATGATTTTAATTCAACATTGTTGCCTCTTGTTTATCGAGGCGTGAACGACAACCTATCATTATCTTTGTGTCCCCCAAGATCCTTTGGAAATGTCAAAGGGAAAATAGTGTTGTGCGAGGGAGGAAGAAGAAGAGTTGCCAAAAGGGTAGAAGTAAAAAGAGCTGGTGGTGCTGCCATGATTCTTGTGAACCTAGAGGCTGATGGCTACAACGTCTTAGCTGATGTTCACGTCCTTCCCGCGACACACGTGAGTTATGATGTGGGGTTGATGATCAAAGTGTACATAAACTCAACCACAACACCTCAAGCGCCAGTCTTGTTCAAAGGCACTATCATTGGAGATCCGTTAGCTCCTAGTCTCTTTCCTTTCATCAAGGGGATCAAGCATTGCAAGCCCTGGAAGTTTGGAGCCGGACATCATTGGAGCTGGTGTTAGCATCCTAACGGTATGGCCCGTTTCTGTGGACATTGCCACACCTCCTAATCCTAAGGCAACATTTAACATGGCTTCAGGTACTTCGATGTCATGCCCTCACTTAAGTGGCATTGCAGCCTTGCTCAAGAGTTCCCACCCAGACTGGTCACCAGCTACCATTAAGTCTGCAATCATGACAACCACAGAAGTAAATAACCTTGGAGGAAAGCCTATTGTTGATGAAACACTAAAACCAACAGACATTTTTGCCACTGGTGCAGGCCATGTTAACCCTTCAAAAGCAAATGACCCGGGGCTCATCTATGACATAAAACCAACGGATTACATTACTTACATGTGCGGTTTGAATTACACAAACAAACAGATACAGATCGTCACCCAACAAACAGTGAACTACTCTAAAGTGGGAGCCATCCCAGAAGCACAGCTCAACCATCCTTCATTTTCTATTATAACTAGGTCATCTAACGAGTCTAAGTGTCAGGACTATACAAGGTCAGTGAAGAATGTTGGGACGGCTAGTTCAACTTACTAGCTGGATCTTAATGTGCCACATAAAATGGACATGAGTGTGAATCCTCAGGTTCTAACATTCACAGAGGTTAACCAAGAGATTACGTTCAGTGTGGAGTTTATTGCACAGGACGGGGCTAGGAAGGATGGTATACTGTTTGATCAGGGGTACCTGAGATGGGTTTCTGATCAGCATTCTGTTACTATCCCCATATCTGTGATCTTTGACACATAGGAAAAGACATCACAAGATTGCAGAGAACGATAGGAGTTGAGCTCAATAAATAAGTGATACTCCAGCGGTGCCATTTTAGACACTCAAGATTTAATTTTCGATTTGCAAGTCCTTTGTATCATTGCTTACATACTATAATTGAAATTGATAAAAGAAGTAAATGGATAAATGGATTGTTTACGGTTGTATCAGCTGATGGACACAGTTCTTCAGTTTTTTTTTTTTTTTTTTTTTTTCAACATAGAACTAATAATCTAACAGCATTAGCCAACATACAAATTTGGGGATTGTCGTGCATAATGACAAATAAAAATTAAACTAAAGAGCTTCAAGCAAGGTCTTCAAAGGTTTAGATTATACGTACCTCTAGCGTGTGTAGAGAAGCCAACCGAGCAGCTGATCTGGTGACTTGCATAATTGAGTTTCAGAAGCCCATGTTCCACAATGCAGGTTCTCATGGTTAATGTACTTTCACCCTCTGCTATATCGCAGTGGGGTCTGCTTCACCAACCTTTTCACTTCCAGAGTTCAGAGTAGAGGTTACGGATGACATATTAATGACTAAACAAGTTTACCTTCATACGTGATTTAGAAATATAGCAACCCCAAGCTCCTCGAACCCCCTTCAAGAAATGCTGAATGCGCCCTCTAGAGGCTAGAATTGTAAAAGTCGAAAAAATGGTCTAAAAATATGTGACATTTATCCTGATGAGTATGTCAATTACTTATGTGATTTGAATCTTACAGGCAGTGAAAGATAGGCATGATCACATAACAAAGCATAAAATGTCGAGTCCAAAAGGCGTACCGGCAGCACAACTATCCTTCATCTTCCGATGCATTTGATCCAAGTCCTCTGACATTTACAAGGACAGCGACAAATGTTGGCTCTGCTTTCTCACTTTATTACTATGGGTTGTTCCGCCACAAGGATTTGACAACCGTGTAGTGCCCATTGTAATTACTTTCACGGAGACGAAGCAAACAGCAACGTTCTCTGTGACATGTACTCGAATAGGTGACAGTACTTGGGATGCAAGAAACCTATTGAGATGTTTGAGAGGATAATACTATTTAGCATTCACGTTAACTAAATACTAAAATGGGGATGAAATGGAAAATATAAACAAATTACAAAGATTAGTAAAAATTGAACTATGTTTATTTGAGTAGTATCTTCATTTGCGAGTAACGGTTTCTATGCATGACAAGAATAAATATGTTGTCCGCTAAAAGATAATCATAGGCGTCAATTTGTAGTCTAGGATTGGTTTGGATAGACAACTCACTGGATTTAATGGAATGACAAACGGAGAATGGGATGTCCACTTGCAATTTTCGTTTAAGTGAAGGTATAAAATAGATTAGCCGTGAAGAAAATTTATTTGGATAACGAACGAGGCTATAAAGTGTAGGATTGTTCACTATGCGCAATTCACATCTACATAATTCCAAGTAAATAATTGGCATTTTGTGTAAGAATATTTACAAAATAAATAAATATTGGTATTATAAATGCTGCTGGGTTATGTATAAGGTAACAAATATTGGTATTTGTTTAGTTCTAACCGAATTCATCTACACTACAGAGACGGATAAGAGTTTGAATCTGGAGTACGATGGGTTAAAGAAGAATACTCTATCCACAGAGCAATCCATGACTTGCAAGAAACGACTCTTTCTAATGTCTAAGTTGCTAGTGGCAGAATATAAACCAACAGAAAAGGACAGCAAAGTCCCAACGCAAAAAAATTCAGGCAAGTTGCTAACTAGTGCGACATCAATTATATTAATAGTAGCTTCTTACTAGAAGAGAATAATTTGTTGGAATTCCTTTGTCCCACATAGACCAAAGAGCTTAAGAATAAGCAATTTATATAGAATTACCCTACTCTAACCAACACCGAGACCTTTTGTATTAAAACCCCACACCTAACGGATTGAGCAGGTGGCCAAGTGGGGACAGTATCGATGTTGTTGGAGTGGGCTCATGGCTCGCCTACTTGAAATTTAAGATAAATAACCTCCATAAATGCTAAGAACTGTCCGGTTAACAAAAAAGGTAAGGATGGTCAATTAGTTTCTCTCCCTCATGAGAGACTCTCTCTCTCTCTCTGAGAGTCCCTTTTCACTGGTTGTGTGGACCCAAACCAAAGCCCAAAGCCAACTAAATACAAGCACAAGTGGGCCAACAAAGTTAAACAAAAAAGAGCCCAAAAGAACAAAAGAACCCCTAATCTTCTTCTTCCACCACCTCTGCTACAGGGAACCAACCGGATCTGCAAGCTTTCATGTCTCGAACCGACAAACGCCTCTCCAATCGCATCAACCAACCGCAACGCAGCAACAAAGGAAAAAACAAGTCACAAAGTAGAAGAAGCTCGTGGCAATACTCGAGCAATGCTGCCAATAATGGTAGCAACCAGTGAGAAAGTGGTGGTGTTAGGAATATCGGGGCTCTACACACTCTCCCGAGTAACCGCAACAGATCGTGGTAAGAAGTGACTGCAAATCAAAGCGGAGATGGTCGAAGATTATGAACGTTGTTGTGGTGTGAGGAACAAGCCAAATCAGGGTGGGGAGCAGGGGGAAAAGCAAAATTAGGGAAGAAAAGAAGAGACAAAGGGCAGGAGGAAGGGACGGCGGCTTGAGAATTGGTCAAGATTGGGTACACCCACACAATCGGTGAGAAGGGACTCTCAGAGAGAGAGAGAAAGTCTCTCACAAGGGAGAGAAACTAATTGACCTTCCTTGCCTTTTTTGTTAACTGGACGGTTCTTAGACTGGGCCTCTTGGGTATTTGCTCTTTGTACTTTATGATGTTGCCCTGGAATATTATTTTCAGTTTACCAAAAAACAAAACAAAAAAGCAAGGAAAAATGACAAAAACCTGCATAGTATCCCTGTTGCCGCCTTGAGGAGTAATTAGAATCACGAAACAAAATTCTCCGGGCCGGGCAAGATGGCGATAATATGGCCGCAATAGCATAAAACTCACAGGGAGTGGAACCATAAAGCTCCAGCAGCGTGAAATGCCGGCCAATCCTCCGCTTCCTTCAGCTAACATAGTGTATGATGCTTTCGCAAGTCTGTTAAAAGTATGATTGGCACGGTTAGTAATTTGATTAATACCTTAGGAATATATACAACAGCTTTTCTTGTACAATAGCTAAACCCATAATCTAGGGATTACAATCATAAATACGAAATCAAATATAAACCAATTATATGAATATTTTCTAACTAAGAACACTGACTTTCTAACACTCCCCTTCAAGTTGAAGAGTGAAGTTCAAGAACTCCCAACTTGCGTAACATAACCGAGAACTTCTCCTTGCCCAAAGGCTTTGTAAACACATATGCTAACCATTGCAAAGACAGTATATGTTGAGTAGGGATCGTGGCATCAATTATTTTGTCTCGAATAAAGTGGCAATCCATCTCAATATGATGTGTCCTCTTATGAAAAACTAGATTTGCCGCTATATGTAAAGTCGCTTGATTATCACAATATAAAAGCGAAGCTCCTCAATGAGGCAATCGTAAATTTTCAAATAAAAATCTCAGCCAAGTGACCTCATAACAAGTACCTTCCATCGCCCTATACTCTGCCTCGGTGGAGGATAAGAAAATGGTATTATGCTTCTTTGTGTGCCAAGAGATGAGAGAATTACCCAAAAATACACAATACCTAGAGGTTGAACGACGAGTCATGGGATAGCCTGTCCAATCCTAATCACAATAAGCAACCAAATTTAATTTAATTTAATTTGTTCTCTCCCAAACTCACCTACGTGGAGCTCAAGGGTTGTGGGCTTGGATCTTTGGTACTCCCAACTAAACCAAAGTCTTCCATATTGTTGATTCCACATAGGCCCGATAAAACTTCTGTAACCATCTACATCACGATCCACTAAGCAAGCCCCGGCACATAGCTTGGGCTTAAGTGAGCATGTATTGTAGTTAGCATGATTTGTACATGACAGCAATGTCATGTCAAAGCTTGGCGTGATGAATATGCTTGGGCATGAGCTTGGTGTGACTATGCAAACACTTACTCCATAATTTTTATTTTATTAACGTGGCGTATATATTCTCGATTCCACACCTTTGCATATGTTTAAGCTTGGCTTGGGTTATTTTACAACAATCGGGCCTTGAGACATAATTGGGCTTGCATGTGCAATTTTGGCCTCCAACACTAATGAAGAGGAGAGTTCTCATCATCAGAGACTGGTCAAGAGAAGTCTAATCAAGAGATCTTGGTCAAGAGATGTTCAAACAAGGAGAGTACGATCATGAGTACTTGAGCCTAGTCAACAGAAGTTCGATCAAGAGGCGCTTGGTCTAGAGAATTTCGATCAGAGAGAGTTTGGTCATAAGTAGTTCAATCAAGGTGGGCCTGGTTATGAGAAGTTTGATCAATGGAAGTTTGATCAAAAGGAGCAATCCTATTTTGGTATACCTTCCTCATATTCTGGATGGGGATATTGTTGGGTTTTTCCAGCCCATAATGAGTTGTCATAAGTCTATTATGAATTATAGTCTTAAGAGGATTAAACTGTTTTCCTATTTGGGGTTGTTCTCCTAATTGGAGTCGTATTCCCAATTAGGATTCATAACTAGAGTAAGAATATTGCAAGGGCAAAGTGTTTGCGAGAGAAAAAATTAGTGTGTATTTCTTGTTCTTTCAAGTTTTTCGTCTAGTCTTAATTCTAAAGACTTAGCAAGATTATTCGTTGTACTCATTATTGATATTCACAATAATACCCGGAAGAAAGACCATCATCGTCTTCCACGAAAAACCTTAGAGGATCAACCTATTCATTTCCAGCTACCTTCACCATTTACGGTTCATGCTAACTATAACTAGATGAGGAGGGCGACACCTAAAAGAAAAAAAAAAAAACCACATTAAATTGATAAATACTAATAAATTGAACATTGTTTAAATGAGCAATATTTCTATATTTATTGTATAATAATTAATTATAAAGCCTTGTAGAATGAGGGTTTCTTTAGATAAAGCCTTGTATAATAATTAATTATAAAGCCTTGTCCAACAAAACAGGACAGCAACGTCTAAACACAATAAAAATCATGCAAATGGGTCGCTAATGTGACGTCCATTTTATTAATAATGGCTTCCTACTGGAAGAGAATAACCTCCACACATGCTAAGAATCGTCCAGTTCACAACAAAAAAAAGGTAAGGAAAAATGGACTCATTCGCTCAATCCTTGAACTGGTCAGACATGCAGTAATGGCATAAAACTAAACCAGCTAAGCAAAATATGCAAATAAAGCAGTAACACTCGAAGTAGAAATAAAACCTGCACAGATCCGTGTTGCCGCCTTGAGGAAAAATAGAATCACTAAATAAAATTCTCCGTGGGACAGAAGACGAAAATCAGGCGAGAATTGGATCAAATTTGCACGGACCCAAATCATAAAGCTCCAACAGATATATTGCTGAGCTTCTGTGAAAATGCCGGCCATTGTCCGCTTCCTTCAACTATATATGATGCTTTCCTGAGAATATCAACTCATAACAGAAGTACAGGCATCTTCGACTATCCCTTCTACTTCATTCAGTAGGGTTTTATTCACCATGGCTGTGATGCCTTTTCTTACTCTCATTTTCATACTTAGTTTCTGTTATGTTACCGCTCAGAAAAACGAGCTCTCACCAGCAACTACTAAAACGAGCAATTTACAGACATACGTTGTCCATGTAAGGCAACCAGAGGGCAGAGTTTTTGCTCAAACAGAAGACCTCAAGAGCTGGCACGAATCTTTTCTGCCCGTTACCACAGCAAGCGCAGATGAACCGCCACGCCTGCTTTACTCGTACCAAGAAGTGATCAGTGGTTTTGCTGCTAGACTAACTCAGGACGAAGTAAAGGCAATGCAGGAGATGGATGGCTTTGTGGCAGCATATCCTCAAAGAGTATTCCGTAGGAAAACTACACACACACCCAACTTCTTGGGGCTGCACCAACAAACCGGAATATGGAAGGAGTCAAATTTTGGGAAGGGCGTGATCATTGGCGTGCTGGATGGTGGAATTGAGCCCAACCATCCTTCATTTAGTGGTGCAGGAATTCCACCTCCACCCGCTAAATGGAAGGGGAGGTGTGACTTTAATGCATCAGACTGCAACAACAAATTAATTGGTGCAAGGGCTTTCAATCTTGCAGCTAAGGCGTTGAAAGGAGAGAAGCCTGAGGCACCGATCGATATAGACGGACATGGGACCCACACAGCAAGCACTGCTGCTGGTGCATTTGTGCAGAATGCTGATGTTTTAGGGAATGCCAAAGGTACGGCAGTTGGGATCGCACCTCATGCCCACCTAGCAATATACAAGGTGTGCTTCGGAGACCCCTGCCCAGATGCTGATATATTAGCTGCACTTGAAGCAGCTGTGCAGGATGGTGTTGATGTGATCTCAATCTCCCTTGGTGAAGTGTCAGTTCCATTTTTCCAAGACACCACTGCAATAGGCTCATTTGCAGCAATCCAAAAAGGAATATTTGTAAGTTGTGCAGCTGGAAATTCTGGCCCATTTAACGGCACACTATCTAATGAAGCCCCCTGGATGCTAACAGTTGGAGCAAGCACAATAGACAGACGTATTGTAGCCACAGCAAAACTTGGAAATGCAGAAGTATTTGATGGTGAATCTCTCTTTCAGCCCAGGGATTTCCCTTCAACATTAATGCCTCTTATTTATGCTGGAGTAAATGGTAATGATTCGGCATTGTGTGCTGAAGGATCCTTGAAAGGTCTCCCTGTTAAAGGTAAGGTAGTTGTGTGTGAGCGAGGGGGAGGTATAGGAAGGATTGCTAAGGGAGAAGAAGTGAAAAATGCTGGAGGTGCTGCCATGATTCTTTTGAATGAAGAAACTGACGGTGTCAGTACTTCAGCTGATGTTCATGTTCTTCCGGCAACACATGTGAGCTACGCAGCTGGACTGAAGATCAAAGCATATATAAATTCAACAGCAACACCAACAGCAACAATCTTATTCAAAGGAACTGTCATCGGAGACTCATCTACTCCGGTGGTTGCTTCCTTCTCTTCAAGAGGCCCCAGCCTGGCAAGTCCAGGTATTCTGAAACCAGACATTATTGGTCCTGGAGTAAGCATTCTTGCTGCATGGCCATTTCCCGTTGACAATACCACAAAATCAAAAGTCAATTTCAATATAATGTCTGGAACTTCAATGTCTTGCCCGCATCTCAGTGGAATTGCAGCTTTGCTTAAGAGCTCACACCCTTACTGGTCACCAGCTGCCATTAAATCTGCTATAATGACTTCTGCTGATCTTCTAAATTTAGAAGGCAAACCTATTCTCGATGAACAACTTCAGCCTGCAGATGTTTTAGCCACTGGTGCCGGCCAGGTCAATCCATCAAAGGCAAATGACCCGGGATTAATTTATGATATTCAACCTGATGATTATATCCCTTATCTTTGTGGCTTGGGCTATAAAGATGATGAAATCAGTATCATTGTGCATAGACAAATAAAATGCTCAATGGTATCGAGCATACCTGAAGGAGAGCTGAACTACCCTTCATTTTCTGTCACACTGGGACCATCTCAGACATTCACACGAACTCTGACAAATGTTGGTGAGGCATATTCATCTTATGCAGTCAAGGATAATGCACCAGAAGGGGTATATGTGAGTGTCAAGCCCAAAACACTTAACTTCACAAAGGTGAACCAGAAGATGTCGTATTCAGTGACATTTAGCCGTATTGGTTCAAAAGGTGAAGCAGGTGAATTCACTCAAGGATTCTTAACATGGGTTTCTGCTAAATATGTTGTTAGGAGTCCGGTTTCTGTTAAATTACAGTGAGTAATGGATGTTTATCGTATAGTGGGCACCTGGTGACTTGTAATGTCATCAAACTTCATGGAGCTCTATGCGATCAAACATAAATGTACTCATTTACTTATGTTTTCCTTCAATAACATGGCAATATTTTAAAGGAGATAACGACTTGGACAATCTAAGTCTAGAACAGAAATAAACCTCACATACCAGGTATATGATGTAGAAATCTTGGATCTGCTTCTCGTCGAAAAAATAATTAAAACATAAATATAATAATAAAGATTAACAACAATAAACAGGATGTGGACAAAGAAGAAGGGTGCAAAATAGATGCCAAAGACTAAACAGTAAAAAATAATCTCATAACGCAATATGCACTTTCTCCCATCCAATTTAAGGTTGTATGTTAGTTGTTCACTTAAAAAACTGCTGATATAAGTCTAATAATTAACTTCCACTGGGAGACTCTATAATCTCCTTACCTAGATGTTGCACACAGTCAGCAAATAATACGGAAAGGAGGTGACGAGATCCTTGCTCAAGAATGATAAACATCAGATTTCCTGTTTACTCACACCTCAGGTCATCAGGTCCACATCTAAGGAAGCTAATAATTTTGAATACACTAAATATCCAGGAGTTATATCCCCAGATGCAACAATATGTCAACAGTATCGCACTCTAGCAAGGGAATTACAGAGGAACTTTCCCATTGTAGGAACTCAATATAAGATTCATTAAGCAGTTACCATAGATTGATCCTTGGCTGCATTGTCTCTGAAATTTGATGGTTACATAGTAACAGTGAAAACTGAAATGCACGAAAACTCATCAGCCAAAACCAGGAATTTCACTGGCTGCAGCAACAACTAAGCCATTACTGTCAACTTCGTTTGAACTGGAACATCACGATTCACGAGTGAAGGCTTCACCCTTAGCTTCCCCATTTGGATTAGTCAACTTGTTGTAGACAGATCGAACAGTTTCTGCTATTTCACGTTTCATGCCATCACTTGATCTGATTATACCCCACAACTCATCAGATACGTGGCTCATTACTTAGTCCCTAGCAATTGTAAGCACACCAAACGAAGAAAAAAAAAAAAAGGTATTATCAGCTCCCACACAACTTTACATTTCTAATCCTATTACAATAACCATCCAAAGAGTTATCAAATAAACGTTTGTAACTATCTGCTTAGAAGTCCAGAAATACAAAAATAACGCTTGTATAATCTTTAAACTGTAAATTGCTTCGACTATTTCAACAAAGAAATACAAAACCACCACCACATAAACCTAAACGGTCACCAGTCACATTTTAATCACCGGAAGAAAGCGAAAAATTAGTTACTAACCCAACCTCCAGATAAATATCATCAGAAAGGTGTCTGGGTTTACATTCTCAGTACCTTCGTGATTAAGCTGCCGATTGCTTCACAATAAAAGTAATAACCTCTCGCAGTTCTTCCTGCAATTAATTGCCCCTCTTTCAGAAAAACCCACACAAATTTGGTTCAAAAACATACAAATTATAAACAATTTCCAACCATCCAAACATACTTTCAATCTACCCCATTCAAATCCTAAAGTTCAAAACTTTGGCCAAATAAAAAAATCAAATCGAATATTATTGCGTAACATACAAGGTTCCCATAACAATTCACTGAATTTAATTAGATTATTCACTGAAAATTAGTTTGAAAAAAACTGAATCGGTACAATTTACAAAAGCCTTGATTTCTACAATTACGTTTTGGACAAATACATAAGAATTTAGGCACAAACAAATACATATACTAGCAAAATTCTTTATCCTAGGACAGATGAGAGAGAGAAGGGGACGGAGTCTGTCGAAATCTCCGTCGTCCTTGAGCCGTTCACCTCCTCTTTGCTGACCTTGTTATCTTGCGAGCCCTCCAGTTGGTTTTTGCTTTGCTTCTTTGCATCCAAACCCCTTACTTTTTTGCCGCCACAACCATAGCTTATTGCCTCGTGAAAAATTATTTCTTTTGTACGAGACTAGACTTAGAAGATTTTTTTTTTTTTTTGGAATACTTTGGATCAGGTCTCTAATTCTTATCATTCTTTAATTAAAACTTTAATAGTATTCAAAGTTTAATCAATGTCCCTTGACTTTGTCAGCCTCATTATATTACTATTAATAGTTATAGTTTTATAGTTTTTACATTAATTGTTTGATATTTTATGAGATTTATAATCCTATAAATTTAAAATCCCTCGTTATAATACTATTAAAAACAGTTACAATAAAAAAATTCAAACATTTTGATTGAATAAATGGATAAAAACTATATAAAAATAAGAAATAATAAATGGCAAAAGAATGTATCCATAGTGTTAAAAAAATTTGGTACATTTCACATAAAACAAAGTGGTACATTAATAAAGAAGAATGGGTACATTATAAATAAATTAGGGTACAGATAAAAGATTAAAAATTATGAGTACAAATGAATTTTTAAAAATATAGGCGCTAAAAGAAATTAATACATGGGTACAAAATAAAACTAAAAAGAAAAGGCTTTTTATATTAACACCCCACAAAATGTAGAATGCACCTCACATTAAAATTTAATATTAAATCACTTATTTACCCCCATTATGCAAGGACAATTTTGACCTTATTAGGTTTTTAAAAAAATTAAAAATTTTAAATACACTCAAATCACTTTTAGCGTATTATTTATCTTGTCAACTATCAAAACTCTCTCCTCCTCCATTGTTGAACAAAACTCTAACCAATGAAACTACAAACATGTTGATTGAGAAAAAATTGTTTTTGACGAATGAAACACGAAATCGATGTTTCGGAAGCTTCACATGAGGTAAGACTTCATATTTTTCATTGTTTTAGTGATTTCGATGATATCAATAACTATTTAATCTTGCGTTTGCTGCGTTATTTAAACTTCTATAGTCTTATTTATCTTTTAGAGTACAATCTGAGAGCATGAATAGCATTGGACTTGCTTTGTTAGATTATAAGTAAATTATGACCTAATGTGTGTGTTTTTTCCTTTCTTTTTCGATCTCAGGTTCGTACCGAGGAGTAGCTAACAGAAGCGATTGCAACAGCAACGGGGGGGGGGGGGGGGGGGGGGGGGGGGGGGGAGAAGAAATATTGCTTGTGCTTCGTTGAAGTGATTGTTCACAAAGATTACACAAGCAAAGAGCTACTTGATGGGGATCTAGGGTCTCTTCTGCCAATAGCCGTCTGCCAAATTCTCAATAAAAAAGCCATGCTTTAGAATGATCTCAAAAAATCCAAATTAGAATAAGATCTGTACTTTAGTAGTTTGAATTATTTTATGGATTTTCTCATTTACTTGGATGTAGGGCATGTACAAAATATAAGATGTATATTGAGAATGTGGGGTGTGGGGGTATTATGGGAAAGTACGTGGGGTGTATTAAGATAATTTTTAAGTGAAAAAGAAAATGTGGAGTGTATTAAGTATGTGGGGTTTGTTCAATAATTTGTGGGGTGTTAATATTATAAGCCAAAGAAAATACTACAAATTAAAAAAAAATGTTGCAAATTAAAAGTGGGTACAAACTAAAAATATAAATATATGATACAAAGTTTAGGCATAAAACATAAATATACCATATGTAATTTTTTTATCATTCATTATATAAAATATCACATGACGGTATACACGTGTGACATTCCACATCGCCCAGGGGAGTGATCCTTATATGTATATTCTCATCTCTACCTAGCACGAGACCTTTTGGGAGCTAACTAGCTTCAAGTTCCATGAGAACTCCGAAGTTAAGCGAGTAGCGTGCGAGAGCACTCCCATGATGGGTGACCCACTAGGAAGTTCTCGTGTGAGTTCCCATAAACAAAACCGTGAGGGTGTGGTCGGGGCCCAAAGCGGACAATATCGTGCTACGGTGGAGTCGAGCTTGGGATATAGTGGGGGCCCAGGCTGGAATGTGACACATGGGTACAAACACAAATAAAACTTTAAAAAATATGGGCACAAAAAGAAACTAATATATGGGTGCAAATTAAAAATGAAAAGGAAATTGGTATAAATTAAAAAATATTTGCAAATTAAAATTGGTACAAACTAAAAATAAAAATATATGATAAAAAAATTAGCCATAAATATAAATATACTAATTGTAACATTTTTAACACTAAAGGAATATATTTAAAAATTAAAAAAAATTATTATTCAAATAATTAATGATGTTATTAATACCCAAGGACCTTGATCAAAAATTCAAAATGAATAGGATTTTAATCAATGGAGTAACTAAAAGAATGATGTGAACCTAATTTTCCCTTTTTTTTTCAAAAAATTATGACCGGTTTGAAAATGCTTTTAAAATAACTGAAAGTGCATTTGGTGAGAATATTTTTAAAATCATCTTAATAAAAAATCACGTTGATCTTGGAAAAGCACTTTAAGTGTGACAGCCCGTCTTAGAATTATTTGTACCATAGGTGTGAAATGATGATTTTGCCCTTGGTAGTTATTTGTCATTTTGGGGTGGTTATTTTTTTGTTTGGCTGGTTGCATCTGGACCACACACACATCCTCATCCCCATCATCCTCTCTCCCGTGTACTACCCTCTGTCTCGAACACACTTTCCCTCTCTCTCCTTCTCAAGTGTACGGACGAACTTCAAAACCAACCTTTCACGCACGGATTGACGTCTAGAAGGTAAGATTCGAACTCCTTGCAAGTTCCTGAGTTCATTTATACCATTTGTGAGACTTGAAACCTTCGAAAACCTCGAGAAACCTAACCCCAGATTTCATGCACACATGATTGTGAAGTTTTTAGGAGTTTTTAATGTCATAGGGAGCTTTAGAACACTCTCACGAAGCTCGGGGAAGAAAGTTGAAGTGTTTTGGACGTCGGGAAGCCCAGTTTCAATGAGTTGCAGGTTTGGCCGGAATACCGTGGGTTTTCCGGTGAGATTCCGTTGGTTTTGGGTTCCCAAAGTGGTAAGGTTTTGTTCTACTCTTCGTAAGCTTCATTTTCATACAAAATTCATGAATTTTGGTTGAGAAATGAGTGAGATTTGACGAATGGAAGTTTTTCCCAATTTCTGGCGACGGCGACGGAGTCCGGCGACTAGCCAGAGAAGAAAGGGGAATATTCCGTTAAGATTAACGAAATATTCATAACGGCAGTTAACGGCATCAGGTTAGTTTTAACGGTATATTCTATTTTTTGGACGGAATATTCCCTAACGCCGTTAGGGCTACCACACATATGCCAGGCACGTGCCCGCGCGCGGCCGGCACGTCTGGCCGTGCCTTGGCCAGCGCGTGGGTGGTCGAAAAATTATTTTAAAAATATAGGGATGTTCATGAGGTTGAGTAGATCACGTTGGTATATCCAAACACCTCATTTGAGCATTGTATTAGAAGTTATTACCTAGTTTTCGTTATGTACTTTAAATTGACGTTTTTATAGTTGTTTCGCATATAGGTGAGACCTATCCTGAGGACGAGCACAGTCACTCGAGACAAGGGGGTTACGACCCTTCCACATATCAGTGAGTGGGCTTTTGGTTTTCCGTATATACCTATATACTTGTGGTTCTTCCCAGAAAATGAAATAGAGTGATTATATGTTTTAAATGCCATGCATAGCATTTGCCTATTTATTTATGCATTAGTAGTTGCATATATGTATGTTTAGTGTTGTGAAGGCGCAGGTAAGTGCTAGGTAAGTTTATGGTTTATGATTGTGAATTAGTGGTTATGTGCGATGCATAGAGAACTCATAACCTGCACCCCCGATGTTAGTGCTCCCGCCCAGAGTAGAGCACAGTCCTTCACGTGATGTTCACCTCCCACACCACACGCTCTTCTTGGATCCAAGTTAGGTGCACAGTCCTGTCGTACAGACCATTATAGGTGGTTCCGACTCGTAGGTGACCCGCGATTATTCGCCCAGTCTTTATGTGATCGTAGCACTTGAGCGTATTTATTTACACCCAGTCCTGTCGTACAGACCATTGTAGGTGGTTCCAACTCGTGTGTAGATATAGTTAGTGAGTTGGGGATTTGAGCTCTAGATTCAGCCGTACAGGTCACGTTAGATAACTCCGGCTGACATATTACTTGCATTGATTGACATTACCTGGGTTACTTACATTTTATGTGGAGGCATTCGACATGGCATATTTCTGAGCATGTTTTCAATATATGTGTATATTCTATTTTCTGGGAACTATACAGATTTTACGGCGAAGGGTTAAAACTTTTGATAATGAAATGATTTTTCAAAAGCTTTGTTTTTGCCCACTCACACTTTTTGTTTTGCGCCCCTCCAGGTTCTAGTTAGAAGTAGCTTTGGTGGTTCACGAGGACTTGACGGTGGTTCTGACAGAACATCACAAATGTAGGATCACCTTTGGGGGTTGTGTAATTAGTATTCTTCTTCTGGACTGCACTTAGGTTTTCTGTGCTCTGATTATGTTTATCACATTTAGTCTCGCGTTAATGTGTTACTTTAATTAGTTTATTTAGTAGTTTGGTTTTTATTTATTCGTACGTTTATTTTTATCTTTTTCTTCCCCAATGTGCACATGGCTACGTCACCCTCACGTGACGACCAGCACGCCTTAATTTCGGTAGGGGTGTGTCAGTTTGGTATCAGGGCATAGGTTTGGTAGTCCTGCATATTTTGTGAGTGTTCTAATTGTTTTGGTGTCTTCTGTCATAACTATGCCGTCTCGTAGGAACCACGTCGCTCTGTTGAGCCTATTTTCCCCGATGTAGCTCAATTGGGGGAAGCTATTGCTACCACTATTCAGTCGGTGCTCCGCCCTCCCCAGAGAACTCCTCTGGAGACCATGTATAATTTGAAGCTGGATAAGTTTGAGGGCCACGAGGGTTTTAAGGGAGCTGAGCGGTGGATTGACCATATTGAAAAGACTTTCTGAGTGCTGCATAATCAGGGGAATCTTCCTGTTAAAAGGTAGGTAAAGACGACTTCTTGGTTCTTGGGTAAGGAATTGTCATCCTGGTAGAAACAAAAGGTCTGTCGTTTGACCCCAAAGGAAAGGGTTGACTGGGAAGTGTTTAAGCATTTGTTTCGAAAAAGGTATGTGCCTCCTGAGTACATTGATCGTAAAAAGAAAGAATTTACTGAGTTGAGGCAAGGGAAGTTGACGGCGAATGAATATTATAGGAGGTTCACTGATTTATCTCGTTATTATCCAGAGGTTGCTACCAATCCGGGTGAGATGCTTTGTCATTTTCGATTGGGTACTAAGAAGAAATGATGTTCTATGGCGACCACTACTCCTTGTGACTCTTATCAGGAGTTCTATGAGATTTTGTTGAGAATTGAGGATTCCGAGAACATGCCTAGCGAGAGTGAGGAGGAAGAAAAAGATGGCAATCAAAGGAAAAATGATAATGGCAAAGGTCATGCATCTCTAGGACCTCGCAAGACCCAGAGTTTTAAGCGAGGTGGGACTAGTTCCAGTTCTTCCAGCGGAGGTTTTAGTGCCATTAGTCAAGGAAGAGGTGGTAGATTTTATGGGGGTCTTAGAGGCCAAAGACAGGGCGATACTAGTAGAGGAAGAGCTCCGTTGTGCCGCAGGTGTAACAATCAACATTTTGGAGAATGCATGAGAGGCAGCAGTGGTTGTTTCACTTGTGGGAAAATGGGACATAGAGCTGCAAATTGTCCCCAGAGTCAGCAGAGGCCCCAACAGTCTTTCTTGCCACCACCTGCACCGATCTAGCAGGTTCCAGGACCTGGTAGTTATGGTCAAATGGGTCGTGGTGGTGCCTACTATTATCAGGGTGATGCTGTTCCTTATGCTCCAGGACAGTATCTGTATTCCCAGGATCCTTATTCTCAGAATAGGTATCCTTAGTACTCCAGAGGTTATATATCGTATCCTTCCATTCCAGCAGGTGGATCTCAGTGGTACCAGGGAGAACAGCCTCAGCAAGGAGAGATTGCTACTAGTAGTGCAGGATCTTCAAGGCAGTCTAGTCAGCCTAGTCAGGGGCGAAATGTGCAGGGTTGAGGTGGTCAGCCTAGTAGAGGTCGTGGTGGACGACAGCAGACCCAGAGGCGCATCCACAATATTTCTCTGCAAGATGCTCAGAATAATCCTGACTTGATCATGGGTACGTTAAATATCCTTGATTATTTTTCTAGAGTATTGATTGATTGTGGTGTTACACATTCTGTTATTTCTCATACATTTGCTCAAGTGACGCAACCTCACCATACACCTCTAGGGTATGATTTAGAGTTTGCTATGCCTAGAGGGGAGAAATGTTATGTTGATTGTGTGTATCCAGGATGTCCAATGATGGTGGAGGATGTTGTTATGCCAGCTGACCTTATCCCGTTAGATATTGTTGATTTTGATGTGATTTTGGGCACAGATTGGTTGCATTTTAATCGTGCCAATATTGATTGTTACGGGAAAACAGTTATCTTCCATCGTCCTGGATTACCTGTGGTTACTTTTGTGGGTAAGAAGAGTGGGGTGAGACATGGCGTTATTTTTGTTGTGCGAACAAAAAGGTTGTTATTAGCTCATGTAGTGTTGAACAATGTTGCTCCTAGTAGCGTGGAAGACATAAGGGTAGTCAGGCATTTCCTTGATGTTTTCCCTGACGATTTACCTGGATTGCCGCCAGACCGAGATGTGGAGTTTACCATTGATTTGCTTCCAGGTACTAATCCTATATCCTTAACTCTTTATCGAATGGCTCCTGCTAAGTTGAGGGAATTGAAAATCCAGTTGCAAGAATTAATGGATAAAGGTGTTATTCAGCCTAGTACTTCACCCTGAGGAGCTCTAGTGTTGTTTGTGAAGAAGAAAAACGGGACTTTGAGGCTATGCATTGATTATCGGCAATTGAATCGGGTAACAATTAAAAACTGTTATCCATTGCCGGGTATAGATGATTTGTTTGATCAGCTTCGAGGTACTTGTGTATTTTCCAAGATTGATTTGAGGTCTGGTTATTATCAGTTGAAGATCAGTAGTGAGGATGTCCCTAAGACAGCTTTCAGGACTCGTTATGGTCATTACAAGTTTCTGGTAATGCCATTTGGATTGACGAATGCACTAACAGCTTTTATGGATTTGATGAACCGAGTATTCCAGCCGTATTTGGATAGGTTTGTCATTGTCTTTATTGATGATATCCTAGTATACTCTAAGTCTAAATTTGAGCATGTTCGACATCTTACTTTGGTGTTAAAAAGGTTGAGGGAACACCAACTATATGCTAAATTTAGCAAGTGCCAATTTTGGTTAGATCAAGTGGCATTTTTGGGGCACATCATATCTGCTCAAGGTATTTTGGTGGATCCTCAAAAGGTAGCAGTAGTGAAGAATTGGAAGCAGCCACGAACCGTCACTGAGGTGAGGAGTTTTCTTGGTTTAGCAGGATATTACCGACGGTTTGTAAAGGATTTTTTCGTAATTACCTTACCACTGACAAGGTTAACGAGGAAGGATGTTAAATTAGAGTGGGATGATAATTGTGAACAGAGTTTCTAGCAATTGAAGTATTGTCTCACTTATGCACCTATTTTGGCATTCTCGGATGATAATGGTAATTTCGAAGTCTACAGTGATGCTTCCTTAAATGGTCTGGGATGTGTGCTGATGCAACATGGTAGGGTGATTGCTTATGCTTCACGATAATTAAAGCCTCATGAGTTGAATTACCCTACGCATGATTTGGAGTTAGCGGCCATTATCTTTGCTTTAAAGATGTGGAGACATTATCTTTATGGAGAAAAATGTAAGATCTTTACAGATCATAAGAGTTTTCATTATCTTTGCACTCAGAGGGATCTTAATCTTCGTCAGCAGAGATGGTTGGAACTGCTTAGTGATTATGATTGCACGATTGATTATCACCCTAGTCGTGCGAATGTGGTAGCTGATGCACTTAGCAGGAAATCTCAAGGCCGTATTAATGCATTGTACGTTAGTCATGTTCCTCTTCTGGCAGATTTAAGATCAACTGGAGTGCAGTTAGAGGTAGAAGATCAGGAGGTAGCCTTACTTGCTAATTTTCAAGTTAGGCCGATTTTAATTGATCGTGTACTTGAAGCCCAAATGGTTGATGAAGAGACCCAGGAAATAATTCAAGCAAGGAATCAAGGGAAAAAGAAAGACTTTAGAGTTTGAGAATCGGATGACATGCTTATGCATGAGGGTAGAATGTTTGTGCTGAATAATTTGGAATTAAAGAAAGCAATTCTTGATGAAGCGCATATCTCAGCTTATGCGATCCATCCAGGAGGTACTAAAATGTATCATACCATTTGACCATTTTATTATTGGCTGGGTATGAAAAGAGAGATAGCTGGGTATGTGAGTAGGTGTGCCATTTGCCAACAGGTTAAAGCTGAAAGGAAGAAGTCGTTTAGGTTGTTGCAGCCGCTTCCCGTTCCAGAGTGGAAATGGGAAAATATTATTATGGATTTTGTGTACAAGCTTCCGCATACACATAATGGTTTTGACGGCATTTGGGTAATAGTTGATCGGCTTACTAAGTCAGCGCATTTTATTCCAGTGAGGGAAAAGTATTCTTTAGGCCGATTAGCTGAATTGTTCCTATGATGATTGTGAAGTACCATGGTGTTCCAGTGAGTATTGTCTCAGATCGTGACCTAAGATTTACTTCTAAATTTTGGGTGGCTTTTCATGAAGCTTTGGGTACAAGATTACTCTACAGTACGGCATATCATCCTTAGACAGACGGACAATCAGAGAGGACCATTCAGACGTTGGAGGATATGTTGAGATCTTCGGTGTTGCAGTTTGGCGATACTTGGCACAAAAGGTTGGATTTAATGGAATTTGCCTACAACAACAGCTTTCATTCGAGTATCGGCATGTCACCATTTGAGGCACTGTATAGTAAATCTTGTCGTACACCCTTGTGTTGGTCAGAGGTCGGAGAAAGAGTTTTGGTGGGCCCCGAGATTGTAGATGAGACTACTCAGAACGTTTAGGTAATTAAGTCTAACCTAAAAGTGGCTCAGGATTGACAAAAGAGCTTAGCGGACAGGCATACCACTAACAGAGTGTATAAAGTTGGTGATTAGGTGTTTCTGAAACTTTCACCGTGGAGAGGTGTAGTACGGTTCGGAAAGAAATGTAACTTAAGTCCCAGGTATATCGGACCATATATGATCACCGAGCAAGTTGGTGAGGTGGCTTACAGGCTTGAGTTGCCTTCTGAGCTGGCTAAAGTGCATAATGTTTTCCATGTGTCCATGCTTCGTCATTACGTTGTGGATCCTTCACATGTAATACCTCCTTAACCATTGGAAATTAATCTGGATTTGACATATTACAAGGAACCAGTAACGATTTTGGATTGGAAAGAAAAGGTTCTGAGGGACAAAACTGTGAGTTTAGTGAAAGTTTTGTGGAGGAATCACTCATCGGAGGAGGTTACTTGGGAAACGGAAGACCGGATGAGAGATTTGTATCCCCGCTTGTTTTATGGTTACTAATGTTTGGGTTGTTGTTGTTGTGTAATTTCGAGACGAAATTTTCTTAAGAGGGTAGGTTGTGACAGCCCGTCCCGAATTATTTGTACCATAAGTGTGAAATGACGATTTGGTAGTTATTTGTCATTTTGGGGTGGTTATTTTTTTTGTTTGGCTGGTTGCATCTGGACCACACACACACCCTCATCCCTATCATCCTCTCCTGTGTACTACCCTCTGTCTCGAACACTCTCTCTCTCTCTCTCCCCTTCTCAAGTGTACGGACGAACTTCAAAACCAACCTTTCACGCACGGATCGACGTCTAGAAGGTAAGATTCGAACTCCTTGCAAGTTCCTGAGTTCATTTATACCATTTGTGAGACTTGAAACCTTCGAAAACCTCGAGAACCTTAACCCCAGATTTCATGCACACATGATCGTGAAGTTTTTAGGAGTTTTTAAGGTCATATGGAGCTTTAGAACACTCTCACGAAGCTCGTGGAAGAAAGTTGAAGTGTTTTGGACGTTGGGAAGCCCAGTTTCAGTGAGTTGCAGGTTTGGCCAGAATATCGTGGGTTTTTTCGGCGAGATTCCGTTAGTTTTGGGTCCCCAAAGTGGTAAGGTTTTGTTCTACTCTTCATAAGCTTCATTTTTATATGAAATTCGTGAATTTTGGTTGAGAAATGAGTGAGATTTGACGAATGGAAGTTTTTCCCAGTTGCCGGCGACGGGGACGGAGTCCGACGATTAGCCGGAGAAGAAAGGAGAATATTCCGTTAAGATTAACGGAATATTCATAACGGCAGTTAACGACGTCAAGTTAGTTTTAATGGTATATTCTATTTTTTGGACGGAATATTCCCTAACGCCGTTAGGGTTACCACACGTGTGTTAGGCACGTGCCCGCACGTGGCCGGCGCGTGGGTGGTAAAAAAATTATTTTAAAAATATGGGGATGTTTATGAGGTTGAGTAGATCACGTTGGTATATCCAAACACGCTATTTGAGTATTGTATGAGAAGTTATTACCTAGTTTCAGTTATGTGCTTTAAATTGACGTTTTTATAGTTGTTTCGCATATAGGTGAAACCTATCATGAGGACAAGTGCAGTCACTCGAGACAAGGGGGTTACGACCCTTCCACATATCAGTGAGTGGGCTTTTGGTTTTCCGTATATACCTATATATTTTTGGTTCTTCCCAGAAAATGAAATAGAGTGATTATATGTTTTAAATGTCATGCATAGCGTTTGCCTATTTATTTATGCATTAGTAGTTGCATATATGTATGTTTAGTGCTGCGAACGCGCAGGTAAGTACCAGGTAACTTTATTGTTTATGATTGTGAATTAGTGGTTATGTGAGATGCATAGAGAGCTCATAACCTGCACCCCCGGTGTTAGTGCTCCCGCCCAGAGTAGGGCACAATCCTTCACGTGATGTTCACCTTCCGCACCACACGCTCATCTTGGATCCAAGTTAGGTGCACAATCCTGTCGTACAGACCACTATAGGTGGTTCTGACTCATAGGTGACCCGCGATTATTCGCCCAGTCTTCACGTGATCGTAGCACTTGAGCATATTTATTTACACCCAGTCTTGTTGTACATACCACTTTAGGTGATTTCGACTCGTGTGCAGGTATAGTTAGTGAGTTGGGGATTTGAGCTCTAGATTCAGCCGTACAGGTCACGTTAGGTGACTCTGGCTGACATTTTACTTGCATTGATTGACATTACCTGGATTACTTACATTTTATGTGAAGGCATTCGACATGACATATTTATGAGCATGTTTTCGATATATGTGTATATTCTATTTTCTGGGAACTATACAGGTTTTACGGCAAGGGTTTAGAACTTTTGATAATGAAATGATTTTTTAAAAGCTTTGTTTTTGCCCACTCACACTTTTTGTTTTGCACCCCTACAGGTTCTAGTTAGAAGCAGCTTTGGTGGTTCACGAGGACTTGACGGTGGTTCTGACAAAACATCACAAATGTAGGATCACCTTTGGGGGTTGTGTAATTAGTATTCTTCTTCTGGACTGCACTTAGGTTTTCTGTGCTCTGATTATGTTTATCACACTTAATCTCAAGTTAGCGTGTTACTTTAATTAGTTTATTTAGTAGTTTGGTTTTTATTTATTCGTATTTTTATTGTTATCTTTTGCTTCCGCACTGTGCACATGGCTACGTCACCCTCACGTGACGGCCAGCTGATAGGAGCATATTTATGCGCCTTAGTTTGCTTGTTTTCTTGCATTTATGTTGCTAGTACTTAGTAATTTTAGTACTTTAAGCTATTTTCGTGTGTTTGTAGGTCCAAAGGGCTAAAGGAGCAAAAAGATGCATTTTGGAGACTTTTGGAGCACTTTTGGGCTAAGGATGGATAGCTTATGCTTGGAGCCAAAGTGTTGGACGAAATTGAAGACCTAATTAAAGACCAAAGTGTTGGAACCTTGTTCCCTTTAGTTTTAGGACATTTAAACCTTTCCTAATCCCAATCATGCCATGCATAACACACCAACACCATCCTAGCCGTGCATAACATTCCATTTCCACCAATTTCCAACCCAACCCACATGCACTTATTCCTCCATCATTGCACCACAATCCCAGCCATTTCCTTTTGTGCCGTGCACTCCCATCCCATTTCAGATTGCATTCCATTCATTCCAGCCAAGCCACATGCAATCCCTTCAATTAATTCAACCTAGCTGTCAAAGCACATGCACATTCACCCTAATCACTCACATACTACACAACCTTTCATCATTGCACCACAATCCTCACCCTTTGCCGTGCATTTCCCTTCTAACAATCAGCAATTCACATGCATTTCCAACCCACATGCACCCTTTAATCATTCACCCATGCAGCCACACATTCACCCACATGCAATCTTAAACATCCACCACATATTCCAGCTCATATCTCCACCCTCTTTGCCGTGCACATGCACTTCCCACTCTTTAATTCAGTTTTGCACATGCATTCACTTTCCTAGCTGTTTTGCACATGCATTCACTTAACCTAGCTGTCATGTTCCCTCTCCCATCCATTCATCTCCCTATAAAAACCATACACACTTCACACAACAGATATACACTCTTCCATTTCAGAAAACCATCCCTTGGTGCCGTGCCTTAAGGCACCATTCCATCAATTCCCTACTAATCCAAACACCATCTTCATTCACCACCAAAAACTTACCATTGCCGTGGCCTCCCCCTTCCATTTTCACCACTCCCCAAACCATTCACACCATCAAACTATCCTTAGACCTTGTGCTACAACGAAGAGGAAGATAAGAGGGCCTAAACGTTCATACAATTCAAGTTTGAGTTGTTGGAATGTTTAGGTGTTTCTTTGATTTCAATGTTTAATTTCAATACTCTTTGTTTTGTACGAATGAGGAATGGAAGAGAAGAGGGCCTAAACGTTCATACAATTCAAGTTTGAGTTGTTGGAATGTTTAGGTGTTTCTTTGATTCTCTTTGTTTTGTACGTATGAGGAACTAAACCCCCCTTGGCTGGGGGGGGGGGAATTCGAAATATATGTTTATGCTTGCATTTTGATTTGATTACTTCTAATTGCGTTTCATAAGTTGTGGATTCAATTTGTTTAACTGTTTGATTGATAACTTATTTATGTATGTTTATTGAGAGTGCACGCTTAATTTTCATGCATGAATATGACGCTAGAATATAAGTGAGTTTCACCTAATAGTTACGAACTTATATTCACAAGTAGTGGAGGTTGCTTATAAACAATCGCGTTAAACGAATTCTTGGCATAAGTTTCATGTGTATTCCATAGTAACGAATGCCTCGTCAACACTTATAATTTTCATAGAGCGTAATGATTCTTGCTTGTATCTCTATTATGCAATCATGTAGGGGACTTGTGGGGAATGTTTTGGGTTGTCGTATGCAATCATCCAATTCAATAACGTTAGGAAGATTTGAAGGTTAATTAGTGCATCACAGTTAACTTGGGGTGTTGAGAATTCATGGTTTATTGAAATGCAATTGGAAATCTTTTTATTATGCAAGTATAACATGTATGGAGATGAACCCCTTAGCTAGCATCCATTCATTCAATTCTATCACAAATTCATATTTACATTCTGCCTAGTTTATTAACTTGTTTCGTTATTTCAATTCTCGTCAAATCAAAACCCCCTTTACTTTCTTGTTCTTTAGTGCTTAGAATCTGTTTAGTTTATGTTTTAAAGTGTTTTGAGTCAAGTTACAACTTAATTTAGTCCAAAATTGGGTTTAAGGTCAGAAACTGCCTAGTTAGTGTTTTTAGGCAGTTTTGAGTCTTTTGAACTTGTTTTGAGTCTTTTGGTTTGTCTTAGTGTTTTAAAGTTTAGTTTTGCATTCTTTGAGTCTAGTATAGTGTTTTATATTGTGTTTTTACGTTTTTGAGTCAAATCCAAGTGATTAACAATCCCTCCTAATCCCCGGTCCAGAACGATCCCTACTTATACTTATACTACAATTTGACAAAAAGAGGGTTTAATTTGTGTGCGTATAATTCTTGCATCACCAGCACGCCTTGATTTCGGTCGGGGTGTGTCATTAAGTGCTTCTTGCTAAAAGCACATATTTTGTGCTTTTTCCAATTCTTTTTGGAACCCAAATCAATTTCACTAAAACCGTTTTTAATTTTTTAAAAACACATTCAAACAAGCTCTTAATGCATGAATTATGATTCTTTGAACAACCCTAATTAGAATTGATTGTCAATCCTTAACCGTTTTAGTCTATATCTAGAACTCGGCCCAGCTCAAACGCAATTTCTCCACGGTCTTTCTTAATGGTGTCTTTGACTGGAACATTTTTACCCTTTAGAACCGATGTTGCGTCGAATGTTGGGTCTTCCATCCAATTTCCTTGTTCTTGGCCGAACTTGTACAATAACATTCACCAAAATTGTGCAAATTAATAAGAGAATTTTAACAAAAAGCTCCCAGTACTGTTTACTTTAACGAAAAATCATATTTTACACTAAAAAGTCAATCCTAGTACTATTCACCTTACTCTTTATTTTCGTTAGTTTTCTTAATTAATAAAGCAAATTAATCAATCTTGGGGACATATATAAGTTTATTGAATCAACTATATCCAAACTAACTCCATACAAATCTGAGCTCAAAACAAATTATAGAAATTGAAGTCATTTATCTCTCTGTTGGTGAGCCTCCTTGAAAGTGTTTCTCACTAGTTTGTGAGTGTTTTTCCATTCATCCTCAATTTCGAAGCTGCCGACCCTAGCTCTGTCTAAGGTCGGTGGCAATCCTTCGTTTTTTTTTTTCTTCTCTCTTCTTCCCTTTCTTTCTCCCATCCATCACCCCCGCTTTCCTTTGATTTCATTGTCCTCTGAGCCAAATCTCCCCTTCCCTACCTCCATGATCAATCCTCTCCATAACTTTCTTCATCTTCATAAAATCAATCCTTCATCGATCTCGTCTGGATCTGTACACACAAATCTTCAGCGCAATTTTTCGCGATCTCCTTGGAAGGTGCATAAAGCTTCGACCCTGATGTTCACACTACCACCTCATTCCTTCTCTTTGCTTTTGTTGGCACTGGTATTTGCAAGCTAGTTCTTCCTGTGTGTTTCTTTCGATTTGTGGTGGAGATTTCGGTGGTGCTCTTTGGAGGATGTAAGTGTTTCTTCTTCATCCAGCTCAAGGACCATGTTTAGCCTAATCTCAGGCATTTGTTGGGGGCGACGGTCTGAGATGGTGGGTAGGAGGCGGTATGGCGGCGATGGAAATTACAAGTTGTTAGGGTTAGGGTTTGTCTCAGTATTTTTGGTGTTGGGCCCAGAACCTGGTTTTGGATTTTTGTTTTACTTTGGAGGTCCACTTTTGTGTTGTGTGGATATTGTAACTGTGCCTTTCTCTTGTAATTATGTTGTCTTAGTAATAAACTTACCTTTTATCAAAAAAAAAACAAAAAAACAAATTATAGAATTTTTTTTTCAAATTTCAGTAATGACTAAGGATGCAATGTTATGATTAAAAAAAAGTAAAAAGGAAAAAAAAATAAAAAGGAAAAAGGATGTAATGCAACTAAAGATCTAAAAGTAAAACATCTAATGAAAAAAAAATAAAATTGAATCATGTCTGAGGATGGTTCTCATCGTAGCACCATGGTATGGTTTTTTACACGACATGTTAACCCAGTACGAAATGACATGAAATTAACAGATTTTCAGGTCAACACGATAACAAATCGGGTAATCCGATGAGCACCTGTTAAGATAACGGGTTAGTCCAAATATACACGTGGGTAACCTATTATACGATAAGAAAAATATGAATTTTATAATTTTATACCACTAAAAAAAATACTATAATTAACAACAATAGGATTTAATTCCAAACCAAATTGAAAACTAATACACACACACACACACACACATTCAAATTAAATTTAGAAAATTGATGACTGTTGGATCGGCTGAGACTTAATCCCCGTCATCAGATGTTTTACTCAGCCCTATATCAGACTCTCTCTCATTCTCGAAGGCTCGAATCGAAGCAGTTGCTCGATCTTTCTTGACTCTCACTCTCGAACCTCAACTTTGGCCAGCCACAAGTGCACGACCACCCTCTTTAGGCTCCCTCCACCACACCACTGTCACCACATACAGCCTAGTAACTCACCACCTGTCGATCTGCTCCTTTTGTCTCTAATTCTCTCTCTGGATCGAGCGAATCTCGTTAAGATATTTTTGTGGCAATGTTAAGATATTTTGAAGTAATATTTATGTGTCAATATGGTATGTTCAAATTTAGAAAGAGAAAAAAAAAAGTGTATTTTCTTAAGGGGTCATTTTTACCTATTGGGTAAAATGACCCGACCTATTAAGAACCGTTAAAATAACAGATGTTACACAAAAAACACACAAACACGGTAAACACGACCCGTTTGCCAATCCTAGCGTGGTATGAGAATGAAATGAAGATGTGGGTTGAGGCCCTGAAGAACGCGCAAACTAAAACGTGATGGTTAAACAACCCCTAAGTAAGGTGGAGAACAAAGCTGCTTTATTACCCAAAAAAAATTTTACCTAAGCAATTGACCATATTGAGATTAGTTCTTAGAAGCACATGCAATGTCTTTGAACTTTCAGATGGAATCCCATCTTAATTTCTCCTTTGACAAGGCATTGGATATCTTGTTCACGCATCTTCACAATTATTTGTCTTCTATAAGGACGTGGCAGATTTTATAAGATGATGAAAACATCTGTGGAACTGTAAGTGTTTTGTTTGATACTATTTCGAGTTTTGACAGTGTCTCTGAAATTGGAGGACAATAGAGCCGTTGCATTTCCCTCCACACATTCCCCACTCACCTTATCTCTTCGCATGTTGTTTCTCTTCGCTTTCCCTCCAAACAATCCCACCCCCCAAAAAAATGAATCCAAAATTCAGATTACCAAAAAAAATCCTGTCTTCATTGACTACTCAGCTCACTCTGTAACCAGAGAATTAGTGGCTTTTCTCAGTTCCAATGGCCACCAAATTAGGGTTCACCTTAACATCTACAACCCCTTTTAATCCCTCTATTCAGAGGCCCTTTGTCTCCGCTTCTTCTTCCTCCTCGACTAGGGTTGAGTCTTTTCAGATCAGTGGCAGACAGCTATGCCTCCGCCGCCGCCGCCTTTTGGTACTTCCGGCTAAGGCTACCGCTGACCAACAAGGTCAGGATCATCTGTCCATATAAGGCTTTGAATTATATTTTTTTGTGGTAGCTGCTTTGATTGCAGTGTTGATTAATCAGTGAATGAAATTGATTGAGCATATTTTTTTTTTTTTAATAATTGAAACAAACTAATTAAGTAATCATATCAAGTTCAGTGCAGTATTGATCTCACCAAAACTACAGGGGTGTGGTAATTTCACACTTTGCTTACGATAGAGGGTGTCCTAATATTTTCTGTTCGATATAGCAATATTCTAAACTATTCTAACCTATGAGGGTGGAAATTGGAACTTGGGTGCAAAACACTGCTCTAGCCAACTGGCCTCCTCGTGATAAAGGGTGTGCTAATTAATTAGTAAACAGATATTATGTGGAAGATACAATTTTTACTTCATTGCATAGGTAGGGGCAGATTAATAGGACCACCAACCTAAGTATACAAATGAGTTAATTCTTAAGTCGCAGTAGCCATGATAGTATTTAATAATTTAAACTTTTGAATAAATAAAAATTAAAAATAATAACAATAAAAGAAGAAGAAAATGTTCAATTTGATGTTTTACTTTCTTAGTTTTAATGCAGATTGAAAGGGACTTATTCATGATTCAGTCTTAAACTATGTTAGCTGACACCATAAAGTGTGGACAAGTTTTTTGCATACGAAGTTTTATTGTACAATTTAACGAGTAATGCTATGTAGACCACGTATGCTGATCTCTTTTGCAGTCAGTTCTTGAAAATCATTTCTTTCTCTTTTTCAGAAATTTATACTCTTTTCTTGGTTTGTTTTTGGAATATTTCCTGAATCATGTCCAATATCCTTTTTCAGGCAAGGTCGAAAATGATGACGTCGTTGACAGTAAAATTTTGCCGTATTGTAGCATAGACCAGAAGAAGAAGTCTTTGGGTGAACTTGAACAAGATTTTCTTCAAGCTCTACAAGTAATTTTACACTACATTTTAATGTTTTATAGTACTATAGTGTTTTGCTATTAAACACATTATGATTCCATGGATAAACCGATCCAAGAAAGTACTAATAGATGTTCGCATTTGAGATGCTAAATGGTTTCTTCTTCTCTTTGCTCGTAAAGTCATTCTACTATGACGGAAAAGCTATTATGTCAAATGAGGAATTCGATAACCTTAAGGAGGAACTCATGTGGGAAGGCAGCAGCGTCGTCATGCTAAGTACGTAGTGTTTCATTTATTTTTCTGAATGAGACTTGGCACCACAATATCTTGGGATTTCATAATGGTAATATTTCTAAGATACAATTTCAGTTTCTGGTGTTTAATTTTACTGTGCAGGTTCTGATGAACAGAAGTTTCTGGAAGCCTCAATGGCCTATGTGTCTGGGAAACCAATTCTGACAGATCAAGAGTATGATGATCTGAAAATGAGGCTAAAGGTGAGTGTGTGTTGGTTTCATGTTTAGGCACGCATAATATGATTAATAGTATAGTTTCTTCTATCTATCGTTTCCATTTGCTTCAGTTGGTGAACATAATTTTCTTCTTTTCAGACGGAAGGGAGTGATATTGTAGTCGAGGGTCCAAGATGCAGTCTCCGTACTAGAAAGGTGCGTAACGCTGAGTTTTCACACTCTTTCTCTATATATCCATGTATGAATTACCCTTGTGCACCCTTAATTTTGTGGTTTCATAAGGACTGCAAAATGTGAATGTAAACCCAATATCACAAGGATTATCTCTTTAGGAAAAAAATATTTCTTTAGTTTTTCGTATTCGCCTGTTTGATTATAGACGTATTGATTAAAACCCATTACTTTAATACCGGATCTAAAGATTTTTCTCTTGCTTGTCCTCCAAATGTCTCTGCACTTCTGCTGATTTACCATGGAAAGAGTTGTTTAAGTAGTACTATTTGTTTTCTTAAGCTTACATGGATGTTTTACTGTCCTTTTTTCTTTCTCTAATACAATTTCTGTGAGATACCTTGGTTGCGAAATCGGGGATAAAAGGCTAACTAAGTTCTAACTAAGTTCTGGTTGTACTGATTAACTTTCTTCCAACAGGTTTACAGTGACCTGACTGTTGATTATTTGAAGATGTTGCTGCTGAATGTCCCTGCGACTGTTGTCGCACTTGCAGCGTAAGTCATCTGCTTAAACCTGCTTGCTCCGTGCGCATAAACGAAATATGGTCAACTGCTTAACCAGCTAATAACTTCTTGTCACCGAAGTTTTCGTCTAGTTTACATAGATGATATCTAATCTACGAATTAATCAACAATCTTGTTTCCTCATCTGCTAGGTTCTTCTTTTTGGATGATCTGACCGGTTTCGAAATCACATATCTTTTGGAGGTATATTGTTTTAATTACACACAACTTGTAACCATGAAGTTTTGGTTGCTGTATGTATCCATTTTACACTCATTCAAAACAACCTTTCATAAATTCTTGGATTGCAGCTGCCGGAGCCATTCAGCTTCATTTTTACATGGTTTGCTGCTGTGCCTGTCATAGTTTACTTAGCTCAGGCACTGACAAAGCTAATTATCAAGGATGTTTTGATCCTGAAGGTAGGATTCCGTCTTGTCAAATGCCATTTCTTAGGGATGTCTGCAAAGAATACGTACGTAAATTGTGGATACTGTATTGTTTTTAACATTTCACATTTGTTTGTCTAGGGCCCTTGTCCAAACTGTGGTACAGAGAACTTGTCATTCTTTGGGACTATACTTTCCATTTCAAATGGTGGTTCCACCAACAACATCAAATGCTCAAAGTGAGTATAAACCTAATCATGATTCTAGATGAGTGGTGCAATCCATCACGCACACGTGGGTGATTTCTGACCGTCTTTAGATATATGTAAGTTCCACAAAGGAGCTCACGTGCATCAATACTCAGAAATCATTCAAGCGTGCGTGAGCAACTGACTGTAGCATTTTATTCTACTATTGACGTTTCTTTGTTTTGTTTCCACTTGTGTGATTTTATCCCTTGGACTCTGCTTGGCTCCTTCATTGATGATAGTGGCATCATTTCATTATACAAATATTTAAATTGCAATCGTTCTTTCTCTTTATCATCATTTGAACATCATTTATGGAATAAAAAAAAATCATTGGATTTGTAGACCAATTAGTTATTCATATGAATCAAACAAATTGACGGTTAACCATAAAAATGAAGCATTCTAATTATGACATTTGTACGATAAGTATGATGCCACGTTGCCATTGAAAGAGGTATGGCATGAGCCAAGCATTATACTTTTCTCTTGGTTTGGATTTTGTGTTCGTTTGGACATGATTTACAAAAGTTGTGTTTCCATTTAATTTGAACTGTGATGAGTAACATTTTACTGCAGCTGCGGAACTCCACTGGTATATGATTCGAAGTCGCGCCTGATTACGTTGCCAGAAGGAAGCAATGCATGATCAGAATTTGGGAGCTCAAATAAAATGTAGCATAAATGTAATTAACGAATAATCAGCACTCGTGTATTGTGTAAGCGTTTTCTGTGCTGAAGAAGAACATGCAATTTTCTTTGTTTTTGGGGTCTCTTTGGAACATCTCAACAGCTGATTGTGAATATGAATACAAGGAAAGAGGAAGATATCATGATCAGACGGTTCAGATTTAGTCTTATGCCTTCGATTATCAGTTCTCTTCAGCTCCCGTGTGCACATTGTTTTCTCGTTCTCTCGTTCGGTATAGAAAATTGGATTGGAATCAATGGAATCGCTGTTTTCTTGATATGTCAGAGGTAGAAGATGAATTACTCTGTCCGAAAACTTATCCGTTCTAATCCCAACCACCCAGCAAATGGTAGGGTTAGAGGGTATCCATTTCAATCCGACCCTCTATGCTAAACGAGGCTTGTAGGTCGGAAACAGAGTTACCGATGCAAGAACATTGGAAAATAACTCAAGTTGAAAAGCATTTCTATTTGGGTTTGTTTTCAATAAATATGAAATGCTTGTATCCAGCAAGAACTAAAATCGGCACTAAGATTACAGAAATCCTTCCGAAGAGTTTAAACATCCTTACAACATACCAAACGGCCTCCACAAGACAGTTGAGTAAAGGCAGCTAAAGCTTAAGACATCCAATAAAATGGACATCGCATCAAACTCTAACGGCATCCTTCCCACTCGATCCATCCAAAATGCTGCCTCCGAAGAAACATCAGTGCTAATGCTACAGCCATCTTCTCTATAGAATCGCCACGTCCAAATAATCTCCAATCTACAAAAAATGAAAAGATGTGAGAACACCCCTTTTTTCGTCAAACTCCAATAAACTTTGACATAAAATTTCAGTTTACCTGAAAGCTAAGATCATTCAGTGCCTTGCTTTCATCCACTTGTCTCCCGTTTCCATGAGAATTTGTCATCCCAACCTTAGAAATCCAAGAAATACACGATTTTTAACAAAAAGAAAAGAGCGGGGGAAAATAGTTCAATTGTATATGTACACAAGCAAAATTGTTTTGTTTCCCACCTAGCTATATGCTGGAAAATGCGCAAAATCATACTGCATACCCAACCAACCAACTGGAACTAATTTCTTGGGATCAGATCAGTATGAAATATAGTAAGGAATTTGCTATAAGGTGAATTTTAAACTCATAATTGCATACGACGGTTGAAATATAATTTCACATATTGGTGTAAGCATAATTTTCTTTTACTGAAAAGAGGTGAAAATGTACAAAGGAATATCGCTTTTTCTATCGAGATGATTTATTATTTTGACTTGAATGAGAATAAGTTTGAGTTGAAGCACTAAAGAGGACTCATTTATCTGTCGAGCGGAGGATACAGAGAGCAGTCCTCGGGTATCTACCTCATCTTGATAGCTAGATTTGAAAATACAAAGGGTAAAAGTGTACTGTGATGCATGCATGTATCACTAAGTGAGAAGGGAGCAAGTACCTGTTTCACCACAAAACGACCGCGCTTGTCAGGGTATACAAATGCAAAAGACAGCCTAGCATTTCTTCTCCTAGCCTCTGGAGCAATCTCTTTGACCTGACAAAGAACTAGAATCATCTTCGGAGCAAGTAATATAATGTTATTCAACCAAATATGGGAAAGAGGATAGGATGACATGACCCATGACATTATGAAAGACAGATAACATACGAGATCAGTTAGCTCACGAAGTGTTGCATCTTTCCATGTATAAATTTGAACCTCATCTTTGGGTTCATTGCCTCTCACTGCAAAGTCCACCTCACTGTGATGAGCTCCAATCTGCCAAAGAAAAAGAGTTGAAAGAAAATGTAAAAGGCTGAAACGGAATGTCAACAGCACCCAACCCTTTATATTAACATCCACTTTCCAAACTTTCAATACCGCCAACTTCTCCTATCTTCTCATTAGTAACACACGAGCTCCAAATTATACAAAGCTTCCCCATAATTTCAAAACAAAGTCTTAACGGTATTAGAAACCCAACATACTTCGTTCTCCTCATTACCTAACTTAACACCTATCTCAGAATCACCACCATAACCTTCTACTGAACTGATTGTAGGGTCTAATTCGAGCAATGACCTTCAAGGCCAAGAGAAATTGAGAGACATAATTATACCAACTTAATTTTCAATTCTTCTCCCTTCGCTCTGTTAATTGGGCAAAAAAACAAACAAAAAAAAATACCCCAATACCAAATTTTACCTAAGTCTATCCTCTGCAACAAAATCAGCAAAACCTGCTTCGAAGCCAATTTGAAGTAAATAAGATATGGGTTTTTCTAAAATTTGAATTTCCAACAAAAATCACTAACTCCAATTACTTAGAAGCCAAATTTCACAAGCATAAAAGATTCAAAAAATACTAAAAATTAATATCAGAACTGCAAAAAATAACCTAAAAAAAACAAAAAAACTTGAGTTGCACATACCTTAGTGAAAACCCGGAGCAGCAGAGGGCAAGTCTTGCATTACATACAAAAATACAAAGCTGTTCATAAATATATGCCTATAAACCAGCTAGCAAAAAGTAAATAATAAATTTAAAAAAAATGAAAAATAAAGAAACCCTAAAGAAGTAATATAGCAGAGCTGAAAGTTAAGGAGAGTACCTTTTCACGGTCGATGGGTTCGGAGCGGGGGCGAGGCGGCGGCGGCGGCGGACCCCTGGAGTGAGGCGGAGGAGGTGGTGGCGGAAGTTGTCTTCCGGGTGGGCCTCGCGTCTGGGGACCCGGCCCTCCCATCTTTTCGTCTCTGCTTCTCTTCTCCATTGTCGAAGTCCTTGCCTGATAACGATTTCGGGTTTTGGGGTCGATGTAACAGAAATTTGTCGTGTACGAGACTTGATTAATTATGCTGCTCATGGGTCATGACAAAGAAATAGGTACGGGTCATGGGTCTGAGCCCAAAGAATCAAAAGGCAAGAAAGCCCAAGGAGTCTGCAACCACTCTATAACCCAATAAAGAAATAAATAAACCAAATAGGTGTTTCATGTTTGCATGTTCCCACCCCACCCCCCGGGGGCCCGCGGGAACATGTATAGAGCTTTCAATTTTCTCTTTAAACTTCGCTATTAGCCAATTTTTCCCTTAAATTTTAATTGTAGCTGATTACCCCTTAAAAGTCTATAAATAGCCAATTCCCCCCCCCCAAAACCGTCAAATTTTAGAATTTTTCATCCACTTCTCATCCATCGAATTTTCCATTATTTTTCCCCCATACAGTTTTCATGTACTGCCCGCGTGATAAAAAAATGGATGAAAATTTTAAAATTAATCGTCAAGGGGAAAATTTGCTATTTATAAAAGTTTAAGAGAGTAATCGGCTAAAATTAAAGTTCAGAGAGGAAATTGGTAGCTTTATGCAAGTTTGGGGGGCAAATCGACAAATATGCCTAAACCAAAAATATTATTGACTTGTTTTCCCAAACTCAAGAACATATAGGTTGCACTTAGAGGTACAAATCGGCTCAAACAGTTCAAGTTTGACTCGTGTTCAACTTGTTTTGACTCGTTAAAGCTTGATTCGTAAAAGAAACGAGTTGAGCCTCAAACAAATTATTAGGCCTGCTAGAAAAATGAGTCAATGTTGAGCTTTGGTATGTTCAGCTCATAAAACCCATGAGCATTTCGCTTTTTACATATATTGGACATGTAATCATTTCCAAGTTTGTTTTTATTTTTTTATTTGTTTAATTTTCAAAAAAAATCAATTTTCATTAAGTTGAGCCAAATAAAAACTCGGATCCGTTTTACAAAGGAGCTAAGTCAAGCCAAGGCGAGGTTGATTCTACGTTTATAAAAAAAATTTCGAGCTTGAACAAATAATATCATTTGAGTTAAGATTAAACACTTTGTTAGTTGGTTTGGCTCGACTCATCTACACCCATAGTTGTATTTTCATACCTATATTTACTTTGATCTTTATATTTTTGAGCAAATTGTTATAGGTAATCCAAAATGATCTTTGTATTTTCATACATACATTTACTTTGACTTCTGTATATACGCCATATATTCATGACAATTAAAACTTCTAGAAATAAAACTGAGCAAGAAATTAGTAAATTAAAAACATGATTGTCATTTTGAAAAATAAAATTTACAATACCTGTTTTCTTACAAATAGCCTAACACAAAATCTCAGGAAATCATGTGTGAAGCCCAACAGCCACACATGCTCCACGTAACCCGAGTTGTGTTGTCCATGTGTTAGGCTTGAAATTTCACCGTGAAAGAACGTATTGAGAATGAATCTAACATTGATGAGAGAATGAACCTTACATATGCTTATAATAAGTATTAGACTACTCCCCATAGGTGGACCTCAACTTTCTTTATCAAGCAACAACTTTTCTGGTTACAACCACTAAAATTCCTTGATCATAATTAATTATATTTGATTTGGAAATGGATCATCTTCGGATCCCTTCCACCAAATCCACCCAGTCAATGAATCAGGACCTTTGCAATTTGATCCAACCGCGGAAAACAGGGATCCCTTTAAAAGTTATAATAACTTTAATCATTTGATCAAATTTCAAGAACCTCGATTCATTGACTGGATAGATTTGATGGAAGGGATCCGGAGAGGATCCATTTCCATTCTAGATAACCTCCGGTTATTATAATACTTTTCTATAATATAATAAGTCAAATCTATGTTTGTCTTCTGTCCGTTGGATTACTCATCCAACTAATGAATTTTTTAACTTTGACTTAAAACATGAGCAAATAATACTATTGTAATCAAACACAATGTATCCTTTTTCATGCAATTAGTCACCAACTTAATTCTTTCAATAAACATAAAATCCTTTGGACGATTAATATAATTAAATTATATATAAAAAAAATTAAAATATCAACCGCCTAATATACATGCCAGCACGTTAGATGCCACGAAAACATTTCACTGAAACTATTGATTTTATAAGCAAATAATATAATACTCCTACTTGACTAATTGTACAGCATAAACATCGTTGGGGCCACGAAGTCGTTTTTCTAGCTACATGAAATGTTTTGTAGTTGAACATTATATAAGGCATGCAAAACGGACCAACTGGCATTGCACTTGTACTTCGATCATCCTACAGAGTCTTAAAGGAACCTCTACCAACACAGCCATGGCGTCTTTCCTTCCTTCGTCGAGCCTCAGCTTCCTTCTCATGTCATTGATGCTGGTAACCATTAGCACAACAGTGGTTGCAAAGGTCGTTTACCGGCCGAGTCCATGGCACCTTGCCCACGCTACTTTTTACGGTGATGAGACAGCCTCCGAGACTATGGGTATGTATGATGTTCATTTCACATATATTGAGAAAATTATTTGTCCTTCAAATATCTAACATGTTATATTATCAAACTAAAATTAATACTGCATATTCAAACACATGATAAAATAAGTTACCCATTTTTTCATTTATATGTCAGTAAACATGGTACATGCAATACTATTTTGTTGGAACTAATTGCGTATAAATTTCTCTCGATTCACTATATCGGTGACTTGCCACACAAGAAAAGTGTGGCTAGCAAAAACGATGAATACAGATATATTCAAATAAAGTACTTTATCAATTAATTAATAATCCCTATTCTTAATTATTCTGTTTTCTTGGTACAGGAGGAGCTTGCGGTTATGGAAACTTGTTCAGTAATGGGTATGGTACAGATACAGCAGCATTGAGCTCAACACTATTCAACAACGGATATGCTTGCGGAACTTGCTACCAGATAAAATGTTACGGGACAAGTGCATGCTTTGGAAATGTTAAATTCACCACCGTCACCGCCACCAACCTTTGTCCGCCAAACTGGTCCGAGGACTCCAATGCCGGAGGCTGGTGCAACCCTCCCCGCACCCATTTCGACATGGCCAAACCTGCCTTCATGAAAATTGCTCAGTGGAAGGCCGGCATTGTTCCCGTCATGTATCGCAGGTACGCCTTAAAATTTAGGATACATTAGGGTTTTTTTTTTTTTTTTTTTTTAACACTAAATTGCAACACTTAGTAAACCACAGAGACTAAAATGAAACTTTGCGTAAATTATAGCAACCAAAATCATGATTTGGCCTTAACTAAATAGTTGATTTTATATGATCACATTTTCACAATTGGATTCTAAATCTTCTATGTGATTTTCTTGCAGAGTGCCGTGCATGAGGTCGGGCGGCCTTCGATTCTCTTTCCAAGGAAACGGGTACTGGTTGTTGGTGTATGTGATGAATGTGGGAGGAGGAGGTGACATTGCAAGCATGTGGGTGAAAGGAAGCAGATCAGGGTGGATACAAATGAGCCATAACTGGGGAGCTTCATACCAGGCATTTGCAACCTTGAAAGGCCAAGCTCTCTCTTTCAGGCTAACTTCCTACACAAGCAAAGAGACTATAATTGCCTGGAATGTTGCTCCTTCAAGCTGGAATGTGGGTTTGACTTACAATTCAAATACCAACTTCCATTGATGCACAACAAGCACGCAAATATGCGGAGATTCTGTATTACTTAATATGCGCGCCTACTTAATTGCCACTCTTTTTTGTTTTCTTAATTTTCCTTCTTTTTTTATAAAGCCCCAAGGCCTTTATCTGTAGCTTTGGCTTGGAAAATTTTCCTTTGGTTACTCATATATCCTTACGAAGGTAATTTTACTGATCACAACAATGAGAGAACAATATTTACGTGCTATGTGTACAATTGCTTGTTTTCAGTATTATTTGGTTGAAACAAGTGTTCTGCAAGTAGTGGATTGTCTTAGTGAATAAGGTTTTTCACAGCCCAATGTGTCTCAGGATCTTCCTAATGTTGCTTAAAGTAATAATATCACTTGTAATTGAAAAATTTATATATACACAAGAAAAAAAGTGTTCTGCAAATTCCATCTTACCATGTAGAAGTTGATATCATATTTCCTATCATATATTTCCACTCCTGTGCATGAATTTGGAGTTTTAACGAAAAGTCTGCGGTACTGTTCATTTTAACAAAAAATCATATTTTTACATTAAAAAGTTAAACTTGGTACTATTCACTTTATTCTTTATTTTGTCTTTATTGTTAAAACTCAAAAATTTCAAACCATTTTCATTAATTTTTTTTTTTTGAAAAATGCTTTTCTCCCAATAATATTTGAAATACATTTAAAGCATCACATATTTAATTCAAAAAACACTTTCTGTTACCCTGCAAAAGAATCCGGCTGTGAGGATCTCATAGACCAATCAATCGTATCTGTTCATCGTATATCGTGCGATAAAAAATTATTTTAATATTTTTATTTAAAATAAAACTACTTGATAAAAACTAACCGTATGATATAGATGAACAAACATAATTCACGAATCTCTAAAATTATTACCAAAAGAATCTGAAGGCTATCCTGTTGGCCTGCAAAATACCGATACGATCATCATCATCTGCCTTGTCGGCAAATAGCATCAAAAGGCATGAAAAAGACCTTGTGATCTAATAGTACTTTTGGTCAATTGTGATATAACAGCACTTCTCAAACACATAATGACGTAGAAGTGGAACAATTGCTCAATAGCGCAGGCAAAGTTTACTGTTTTCGGTTTATTGGTGTCTGTTTTTGTTTCATAATACCTTTTGAAAAGAAAATGACGAGACAGATCAAACTTGTTACTTTGCCATAATATACGATAATTTGGGCATTCGAGGCTTTTTGAAAGGTCAAAACTGCACTTTTATTTAATTTGGGTTGTTTTGTTAATTTGGGTTAAGTTATTTCTCATTTATTCCTTTTGTCGTCAGGGTTTCTGTCAGATTATTTACGCAAACTCTATGGTTGTATTTTGGACTATCTTTCATTCAATAAAATTAAAAAAAAAAAACGAAAGTTGCTCTCACATATCCCTGACGTCCTATGAACCTTCAAGTGTGATCACTTGTGAACCCCTTATGCTATAACTTTTGTTGTGTCACATAATAAAGCACTCTAGATTGTCGATGACAAATTGAGAAATGATCATCAAAGAAAAGAGGAAGATTTTATGTTTGCCCTCATAAATTAAAATTCAAGAGTTTCGGTTGGTTAAAAGAATTCATGAAGTTAAAGTCATATTTTCTTGTTGAAGAAAATTGATGTTCCACTATAAAATCAATTGGCAGCATGAGAATAGCGCTATTATTTATATGCACAAGCAAAGTCCTCTCTCAATAATGTGGAACTCATTCTCAACACTCGTCTCCTCTCCTCTAGTATCGTTTATGTAAAATAAAACCTAAATTGAAACTTACAACTAGAGTAGACACTCAACTTCACTAGATAACGCAATATTCTGCACCGTCACCGGTTGTCAATACACTATTTTCTTCAAAACACCCACAAGTGACAAGACAATGGTCATTGCTACCTTGCCTTTCACTTTTTATACTATTTCATCCATGTGAATTGTGGACCATTTGGAGAGGAATAAAATGAATTCCATGCTTGCTATAATCGTGAGACCCACAACCACACACAAAGTGGTTAAAGTGGGGAACATGATAGCAAACACAATCAGGAGTATTATCTAATATGCCCTCCCAAAATAGAGCCATGCTCTCTCATTGCATTGCCCTAAGCACGCCAAGCCTCCCTTTTTCACTTCCTTTTGCCACAAAGGGCCATCATCACAAAGGCTTCAACATCATTTCTTCAAACCTTATCATATGATGATCCTATATGACTACTCCATCTCCTTTGCCACCCCAATATTTTTCTTTCTTTCTCAGAAACCCAATTTTCCATTTTCTCATGAAACAAACAGGCATATATATTTTGGTGTTGTAGAACCTTGGTTTTGTTTAGGATTAACATACATATTCTCTCCAAGACCTCCATAAAGGGAGAGACAAAGTAGGAACTTTCTTTTTCCTTTTTCGTTGCTTACTCTTTAACCCAACTTTGCTTTTTCTGAGCTATAAAGTCCACAAACAGTTTAAGCCTAACTATTTGCAACCTTGTATCTGTTTAGATCTAGTTTTTCATAGAATTCGATAAGCCAAAACCACATTCTTGTAGTGTACAAGCTTCCAAGAAAATCAAACCAAACCGTTTTGTACATTTATGATTTATTGTTACTATATTCGTTCTTCGAAATCAAGCTCATTTTCTCACATGGGCTCTCTCTTCTATCTCACATTGGTTGTTCTTTCATTCATATGTGTAGCGTTCACAAAATCTGAAGCTCAGAAGATCCAATCAGCCCGTCTTCTCGACCTTCTCATTCGAGACGTCACCTTCAAGGCGTACGACACACGAATCAGGACAGGAACACTACACACTGTAAATTTACCAGCAAACTTCTCAGGCATCATAGTTGATACTGCAAGATACAGATGTGGCAGTCTGCGAAGGTACGGCGCGCAGGTAAAAGAATTTCATCTAGGCACTGGTGTATCTGTGCATCCATGTGCTGAGAGGGTCATGATAGTTAGACAAAATTTGGGATATAATTGGTCCTCAATATATTATGCCAACTATGACCTATCTGGATATCAGCTTGTTTCTCCAATTTTAGGCCTCTTAGCATATAACGCCGGTATGGATGTGAACTTCAGCAACCCTTTTGAGCTTGGTATTGAAGCTGGAGAAAAACCCATCAGCATTGACTTTAAAAACATCACAAGGGTGAACAATGAATTGGGTACAAGGCCATTATGTGCAAGTTTTGAAGGTGATGGAAAAGTGACATTGGCAAGGGAAACTAAACCTTACATTTGTGTTGCAAAAAGGCATGGACATTTCGGGTTGGTCATTGAGAAGCCTATTCCGGTGCAGTTGAGGAAGAGAGTGAGCCAGTGGAAAATAGCGGTTGGAAGCTCGGTTGGATCTGCATTGGGTGCTTTTCTTTTGGGACTGCTTCTAGTGGCAATGCTTGTGAAGGTGAAGAAGCAGTCGAGGATGGTGGAGATGGAGAGAAGGGCTTATGAAGAGGAAGCTTTACAGGTATCAATGGTTGGACATGTGAGGGCTCCTACCGCATCGGGTACTCGAACAACACCAGCAATTGAGCATGCGTATATACCTCCTCCTCACTGAATTGGATTCAGTTTTTCATACTAAATTATTCTTTTTTAACATTATTTAGCTGAAATGGAAAGGTATTCGTTGTGAGATAGAATTGTATTTAACCAAAATTTTCAAAGGCTCCATTGGTTGGCAGAAGGAAATTCTACTTTCTGAGCTATACATGGCCATTCATTGTTCTTTTTACCTTCAATTTTCATGACAGGATGAGGTTTCTTTTCTTTTTCTTATGAATGTTTCCTAATTACTTGTCAAACTGCAGAGTGGAGACACAGATTAACAAAACTTTAACTGCAGTTACAGGTTATCTTACTAACTAAAGGGTTTATGGTGTGCTTAATTTGACCTCACCGTGATGGTAAAAGGACAACAATCTTCTCACTCACTTGACAATTAGCCTCCACCATACAATCAAATCGCTTTAATACATTACTTAGTTCAGATTAAGAACTTATAGAAAACAATACTTTAGTCTCTAGTCACTCCTGAAATAGAAGCAAAATCATCCCTAAATCCCTTGAATCTCACCTTTTCGCTTCAAATTTATTTTGTCAAAGGCTATCACATAAAACCCGTGATATGTCTTCAGACTTCAAAATGATCTTAACCAACATTTTATACATTGAATTTGTGAAAGAAAAACTCCTTATAAGGGTTTCCTAAAGCTGAGATTTTATTTTATTTTTTAAGGGAAACTAGCCTTCATGCACACGCTAATGCGCGTACAGAATGCATTTTTTGAATCACGGCATGCTATGCGCGACTTACACATTTTAAATGTATTTATATACGTAAATTGACAAAAGGAAAGTGAAATATTTGAAGTAAATGAATAATCTTAGATCATGCAAGAAGAAACCTCTTATAATCCAATTAAAGTAGCTAGACCTTTTTTTATAACCGGCATTACATGCCTCTTAAGATGTTTTGAACGTGCTTAAAAATAGAGAAAATAATATTTAATAAACAACTGATTGAATCACATTATTGCTAACCTATTGTGAGGCTAAACCCACCCTCTTCCCCTTAGTGTAGATAATATCGTTTGTTAAAAAAAAAAAACAATCATTTGACAACTAATTTAATGTAATTTAATCACATTATTATCCGCATGAGAAAGACTTTTTTTATAACCGACATTACACCCCTCTCAAGATGTTTTGAACGTATTTAAAAATAGAGAAAATAATATTTTAATAAGCAACTGATTGACTCACATTATTGCTATCCCATTGTGAGGCTAAACTCACCCCTCCCCATTAGTGTAGATAATATCGTTTGTTAAAAAAAAAAATCATTTGACAACTAATTTAACCACATTATTATCTGCGTGCGAAATATTTTTTTATAACCGGCATTACACGCCTCTTAAGATGTTTTGAACGTGTTTAAAATAGAGAAAATAATATTTAATAAATGTCACAACCCGTCCTTAAGGTGTATATTATTTTATCCTCGAGAGTAAGGAAATGACGTAATTGCCCTTGGACGTTGAGATGTGTTGTGTGTGATATATTTTTGGTTGTGGTCCAATTCCTAACTTTCCTATACTTTTGGAACTACTTAGGACTTAGGTTTTATTTTCTTTTGTTTTTGGTTGGTGACCCACTAGGACCACACACACACACACACCCAAACCTCTCCGTTGACCCTCTCTCTCTCCTTCTCTCAGATTTCATCCGTTGTCCGTATAAGTTGTACGGTCACTCTTCAAACTAGCTTCATCTTACACGGATCGACGTCGAGGAGGTTGGTTTTGTGTTCTTTGTGAGCTCAGGAACTCATCCATACCCTTAGTTCAACATGAGAGCTCGTAAAACTCGAAAACCAGAGAACCCAGTTTTGGGTTACTGTTTATGTAGTCATGATCATGGACTTTTCTTCGAATTTTAAGGTTCTAGGGAGTTTTAGGACGTCTTCACGAAGCTCGAGGAAGAAAGTTAGAGTGTTTTGGACGTCAGGAAGCTTAGTTTTGGAGAGTTGCAGTGGTGGCCGGATTATCATGAGTTTTTCTGGTGAGATCCCATTGGATTTAAAGTCCTAAAAGTCGTAAGGTTTTATTCTACTCGTTGTAAACTTCATTTTGGTACAAATTTCATGGATTTTGGTTAAGAAATGAGAAAGATATGAAGTTTTAAAGTTTTTCCAGAAACCGGCAAAAATTCGAGTTTCAAACGACGGTGCTGATGGCGGCGACCGGCGAGGCTCGTCAGAGAAGGAGATGAATATTCCGTCAGAGTTGACGGAATATTCTAACGGCGTCAAGTAACGTCGTTAACTTCTGTTAAAGTTTTAACGGAATATTCCTAACTGCCGTTAACTGTTCCGTTAGGGTTGGCCATGCGTGGGGGTGCGTCTGGCCGTGCCTTGGCCGACGCATGAGTGGTCGGAAAATTTTTCTAAAAATATGGAGATGTTCGTGGTGTTGAGTAGATCACGTTGGTATATTCAAACACCCCATTTGAGCAATGTATGAGAAGTTATTAGCTTGTTTCGTTTATGTGCTTTAAATTAACGTTTATATAGTTGTTTCGCATATAGGCGAGACCTATCCTCAGGACAAGCATAGTCAATCGAGGCTTGGGGGCTATGACCTTTCCACATACCAATGAGTGGGCTTTTGGTTTTCCGTATATACCTATATACTTGAGATTTTTCCCAGAAAATTGATTTAAATGAAATTGTGTTTAGAAATGCCATGCATATTGATTTATACGTAGATCATTAAATTAATATAGTATGCATAAATGTGATTTGACGCTGTGGACGCTCAGGTAGGTACCTGGTGAGTTGTAGATTGTTTATGTAAGTTGATGATTATGTGAGATGTGTTGAAAGCTCATAAACCTGCACCCTGGCAATTAGGGCACAGTCCTTCACGTGATATTCACCTCCCGCACCAAACGCTCACCTTAGATCCAAGTTAAGTGCATAGTCTTGTCGTACATACCACTATAGGTGGTTTTGACTTGTAGGTGACCCGCGATTATTCGCACAGTCTTCACTTGATCGTAGCACTTGAGTGTATTTATTTACACCTAGTCCTGTCGTACAGACCACTTTAAGTGGTTCTGACTCGCGTGCAGGTATATTTGTTGGGATGTGGATTTGAACTGTACAGTTAAGTGACTCCAGTTAGATGGATGAGCTTTAGATTCAGCCGTACAGGTCATGTTAGGTGACTCCAGCTGACATATCATTTTGCATTGATTTATATCACCTGGCTTACATATTTTTATGCTGAGATATTTCACATGGCATATTTGTGGATTTTGCTATTCTGAGCATGGTTGTGGTATAAATATGTATTCTATTTTCTGGGAAATTATACAGGTTTTACGGCTAGGGGTTACTATCTTTGATAATTAAAATGGTTTTGAAAAACTTTGTTTTTGCCCACTCACATTTTCTGTTTTGCGCCCCTCCAGGTTCTAGTTAGGAGTGCTTTTTGGTGGCTTGGGAGGAATCCACGGTAGCTCTGACAGATTATCACCATTGTAGGATTACCTTTGGTGTTGTATAATTAGTATTCGTCCTGCTAGACTGCACTTAGGCTATTATGCTCTGGTTGTGAATTCACACTTAATTTCGTCTTGCACTTATTCTTATCTAGTGCTCTAATTAGTTTGGTTTTTATTTATTCGCATTTCTTATATTAATATTGCTTTTGCACTGTGCACATGGCGCCATCACGCCTTGATTTCGGTCGAGGTGTGTCATTAAACAATTGATTGAATCACATTATTGCTAGCCCATTGTGAGGCTAAGCCCACCCCTATCCCCTTAGTGTAGATAATATCCTTTGTTAAAAAAAAAAAAAAAAAAAAAAAAAAGTCATTTGACAACTAATTTAATCACATAATTATTCGGGTGCAAATGACCTTTTTTATAACCGGCATTACACACCTCTTTTGAACGTGTTTAAAAATAGATAAATTGAATTATATTATTGCTAGCCTATTGTGAGGTACTAATTAAAAAAAAAACCACAAAAAAAAAATAATTATTAAAAAAACACTATTAAAATGATGAAAATGCCCCTGTCTTATTTGATGCATTATTTTGGGATGCCTTTGAACTTTTTTGTCTTGAGGGCATTTTTCTCCAAATTTTTTTGTTGAAGCTCAGTGAGTCCAAAATCACTATTCACCTTTTCCATTGGCTTTATATATAGATAGTGAGGGCAATAGAGTAGTAGGCAAGAATTAAGAACTACACACTAGGACCAAGTCATTGAACTACTAAAGTAGTCTACCCTCCCAATCGCACAAAGCGATTAGGGGGACCTAACCACTGTTAGAACGTCGTCTCTTCAAACACCCCACACCAGCCAAAATACTGTTATCCGTATGCAGTGAAATTTCCTGTTTTGATGTGAATTAGTTTTCAAACAACATGTAAATGATATGAGTTCTACTATACTTTCATGAGTTAGATTGAATAAACAATTGAGCAGGTGTAGGCAAAATCATTAGTCACAGTATTGAGAGTATTAATTTAGGAAAAGAAGGGACCTTTCATGTACTTAAAAGTATTGAGGAATGTTAGGTAAACTAATCTTTTAAGCCACATGTGCAAACCATGTGATGTGTCACCAATAGTAAATAAGCACGTTAATCAACAATTAAGTAATAATCCAATCATCATCAACCACATCATATGATTTACAAAATATGGTTTAAATTGATGGTATCCCTAGCATTACCTGTAATGAGTAATTGGGCTTTCTCATACTGACAATTTGTTTTATGGTACAACATCAACTTTCTTCATGGTATCAGAGCATGTTGCCAAATGTGTGAAGTCTAATGGTCACATGTAATCTGCATCACCCAAACTGTGTTGTCTATATGATAGGCTTAAAAATTTGTCACACCTGAGCGGGCATGTTGAGAGTATTAACCTGACATCAGAGAAATAATGGACCTTACATGTGCATATAAGTAATTGAGCTACTCATTTTATTATCAATTGGTTTTATGATGGAATCTTAACTTTTTTTCATGAAGGATCATCATCATTTAAGCCAAATCTAATATATCTTATTTACAAATAAAGAAAAACACCATTAAACCACGATTCAAGGCTAGTTTGGTATTGATGTGATTTTAAAAAAAATAAAAATAAAAATAAAAAACTGTTTTTGCTGTGCTGTGAGAATAAACAGCGGTAAACTAAAGTTGTTAAGTGTTTGGTAAACCTTTTTTTTTTTTTTTTTTGTAAAAATGTTTTTAATAAAAAAAAAAACTGTGTCTGAGTGTTTGATAAATTTTTATATAAATTGCTTTGAATATGTTAAATGACTAAAAAGATATAGTATTTAATGTGATATAATGATTATCAAAGACATGTGGGGGTATATTTGCTATTTGAAAATTTCATTAAATGACACTGATTACTATGCTTTAAAGAAAAAAAAAACAAAAAAGCAATTTTTTTAAGCATGATAGACCTTGCTTTTGGCTTTCTATGTTTTTCTACTGTCATTAATAGCAGTTATTTTTTTTTAAAACACTATTTTTTTTTAAAACACTATTTTTTTTTTGGGGTTTTATCAAACATATTTAATGTTTCAAATTTTTAATAAGCTACTTTTTTTTTTTGTTTAAAGCACCACAATTTCCAACCAACCCTCAGTCATAACATTTTTTTTTTAATTCCTTATTATTAAAGATGAGAAAAAAGTTTGAAACTGTTACAATAATTTAGGAGCGACGAGTTTTTCAAATGCATAACACATGGATAAAACCTAACATCTTATTCACTAAGATACTGAACCATGAGCAATTCAGTTTTTTTTTTTTTTTTTTTTTTTGGAACAAATGATATTATCTATACTAACGGGGAGAGGAGGTTTAGCCTTACAATGAGATAACAATAATGTGATTCAAATTCGTTTTTGGCAAGAATTGAATATAAGACCTCTCACAATGGGCTAGCAATTCAATTACAACTTTGACATATAAAAAATTATATAACAGTTTCCTTGGAACCACAAGAATTCCTTAATTAAATAGGATTCCAACTCCCCATTTGTTATTTTGAGAGGCATCCCACATGCTTGCATCATGTTCTAAGTTGTTAGCTGTTTTTTATGTTATTTTGATTATCTTAATTGTCTGGTGATCTGTATATGCAATATAATAATCTTTGTTCTCCGTTTGTGATGCTCATCATATACCAACCAATATTCTTGATCCAAAAATAATTAATTATACCAATGAATTGTACTTATATATTATTTACCAATATATAAAAAAGACAAAATAAAAAAGTTTTTTAAACCCAAATTCTAAGCATTATTTGAAATTTGGTTAAATCGCAATCCAATTTTGCCAAGGAAAAGGAAGTCCCACTAAATTTTGGTTAAGAAAACAAAAAAGAGTTTACTAGAGCGAATTGGACTTACCAAACGCACCAAAATATAACCCCCTCCCCTATGATTTTCCCGGGATAATTATCTCCTCTGCTTTCTTACCTGGTTTTCCCGGGAAAATTACCAGAACCCATCAAGCCCTTCTCTCTCCTCCCATCCTCTCTCTCCTTTCCCATCCCAATTCCTTCTCTCTCCCACAGACAGAGAGACAACAAACACACACCCACACACACACTGATCTTCTATGGAGGATACCACTCCGACAACCCCATCGACTCCGACTCTGCTCCGCACTCCTCAGGCACTACATTCCCTAACCCCATCTCGGCACATCGACCGCCTGATCAACTACAACCACCACCAATCGCCGTCCAGGACCATCTACTCCGATAGGTTCATCCCCAGTAGATCCGGTTCCAACTTCCCCCTCTTCGACATCTCCAATACTCCATCCGAGGGCCGCGATGACTCGTCAAGCGCCTACGGCACTCTCCTACGCGCTGCCCTCTTTGGACCTGACTCCGCCGGCGTCGTCCCTCCGGCGACGCCTGAGAAAAGGAGCGCGATTCAGATGAACCCGCCCAGCCCCAACATCTTCCGGTTCAAGACCGAGACTCGCCGGTCAATGCACTCGCTTTCCCCTTTTGGGTTCGATGATGTGGTCACCGGAGTTCACCATAGCCCCGTCAAGGCTCCTCGGAAGGTTCCCCGGTCGCCTTATAAGGTGACTTTCATCACTTTCAAGTCTTTTGCCGATTTGGGTTTGGTTTGATTTTGGATATTGTGAATTGGGTTTTTATTTATTTATTTTATTTACGGAAATTTTGTTTCTTGTTCAGGTTTTGGATGCCCCTGCTTTGCAGGACGATTTCTATCTGAATCTTGTCGATTGGTCTTCGCACAATGTGCTTGCTGTTGGGTTGGGAAATTGTGTTTATTTATGGAATGCTTGTAGTAGCAAGGTCAGCTCTAACTTAGCTTCTCTTTCTAATTTTAACATTTTTTTTCGACAAATTTCTAATGTTAACATTGTTGTTGTAATTTGAGGTAAACGTGGATGTTTTTCGATGTCACAAGTCGCTACCTTTTTATGATTGTAACTGTTTTTCGATCATGTGGTGTGCGTTTTTCCTGGTGTATGTATGAAATTGATCACTTTGAGTCTTTGCCGATGCGATATTTTTTGACTTTATGATTGGATGTCACTTGCAGGTAACTAAGTTATGTGACTTGGGGATTGATGATAGTGTCTGTTCTGTTGGCTGGGCTCAACGTGGAACTCATCTTGCGGTTGGAACTAGCAATGGGAAAGTCCAAGTAAGTGATACTTGGACCTATTCACATCTGATAGACATGGTTCATTCTTAGAGATTTGATATTGAGATGTTATTTTATATTTATAATATTGCAAAGTGCAATTACAAGTGTAGTTGCAACAACATTCACAATATAGGTGTATAAGCAACAAATTTGTGACTTTAGTATGGGGAATACTATCCTCAAACAACGTAATGCTTGAAATACTTATATGAACTGCAGAATTTGTGGAAAAGGTTTGTTATTAGAATGTAGACTAATACAAATAACAAGGTCCTATCTAGCTGCATATCCCTGTCTGGTCTGTTGTGCAGACAGTCCCCCGAACACGTCATCTATTTACTCATTCTAGAATCTCCAAGTTTTGTTCCGATGTCCAGATTCCAAACTTGGCTTTAAGTGTTCAGCTTTGTAGATGTATGTTACTGGTCTTTAGATAGGAGTTGGAATAGGTAAGTCGAAACCTCCATGCCCTGCTCATTACATTGTGAATCTGTGACGATGTTTGTTTATATGAGTCTGAACACAATAGGATTCTGATTTTGGTGACTTCCTTTAATTTGATTTTTTGCACAACTGTTCAAACATGAATAAAATTTTGACTACTGGTCTGATTATATGTGACATGCTTCTTCTGTGTTTGGCCTTTGTCAGAACCAGGTTAGTGTATATGAAAATCAGGTTAGGATTGTATTTATTGTTGCAATTGGATATTCAACAGTTGCATGGGAGCAGTTTATGCGTTGGTTTTTGTGCTGCATTATAACAGGAATTTCATATCTAGCACCACTTTTGTGTAATTGTTTCCATTTGAATTTTACTGTTAGACATGTGGCATGTTTATTGTATATATGCTGCTGCATAACTGGCTGATGCACTTGCTATCTACTGTATAGATATGGGATGCATCCCGGTGTAGGAGGGTAAGAACCATGGAGGGCCACCGACTACGCATTGGCGCCTTAGCCTGGAGTTCATCTATGCTGTCTTCTGGTAGCCGGGACAAGACTATTCTTCAACGTGATATTCGTGCTCAGGATGATTTTGTTAGCAAACTTTCCGGACACAAGTCAGAGGTCAGAATTTTTGAGTTCATGTTCACTTTGAATAAACTTCTGTGTACAATAAGAAACTGTTAACTTTAAAATTCTGTGTACTCATTCTAATTATTAGTTCTTCTAACTTGTACTTCGTGTAACATGCCATTTGTCTTTGTTGCATTGTTATTATCCATGTATCTTGCATATCATATTTTGTTTCATTTATATATTTCGCACCCTGAAGATATTTGATTATCCTTTAGGTTTGTGGACTGAAATGGTCATATGATAACCGTGAGCTGGCATCAGGCGGGAATGATAACAGGGTATGTTATGGCAATTTTTTTATTTCAGTCCGACTTATTTTGTGTGCAGTTTTAATTTGGTCACGCTACCAATTCATAACTGATAGTTTGCTCTCTCTCTATTTACAGCTTTTTGTTTGGAATCAACATTCAACTCAACCGGTGCTCAAATACTGTGAGCATACTGCAGCTGTGAAAGCTATTGCATGGTCTCCCCATCAGCATGGGCTTCTTGCATCTGGAGGAGGAACAGCAGACCGATGTATTCGTTTCTGGAATACTACCACCAACTCACACTTGAGCTGCATGGACACTGGAAGTCAGGTGAAAAACTTCTTTCTTGTTTGTTTTAATCTGCTTACTCTCCTGTTGATTTTTTTTAAACATGCATGCAGTACGAAAGCTTTGCTGTGTGAGAAATATTTAGAGAACCTGAACTGATTGCAGTGAAATGTCATTATTTCAGTAGTTCCAAACCTGGTTGTTGTTTCATCACATTGTTCTTTTTCTAATGAGTAGTTATTTCCAACAAATATAAATATTCCTTTAAAAAAAAAAAAAAAATTTTACCTTTTCCATGTAATGATAATTGATTGATAAAAGGAGGAAACATGGGTTAACATATTCACAACTTGAATCCAATTACTTTCGCTCTGTACCTCACCTAGGTGCTAAATCAAAGGAAAACTATTTTACCGCGAAAATTACATGGATTTCTCATTCACGATGCTAGATGTTGATATACACTGTTCATAGACATGAATTTTGTTGGTGACTGAAATCCCTCCCTTTCACTTGTCCCTTTTTCTGATTACTATGCGCAGCTATACTTATATCCATTAGATCTGTACATCTGCAGGTTTGCAATCTTGTGTGGTCTAAAAATGTCAATGAACTAGTCAGCACCCATGGATACTCCCAAAATCAAATAATAGTTTGGAGATATCCCACCATGTCAAAGGTAAATAAGTGTTGTCAATTCCCCAAAACCAATAAATTTCTTTTATCTTGGTTTCTAATTCTTCAACGCTATTCTGATGATGCAGCTGGCAACTCTTACGGGCCATTCATACAGAGTTCTTTATCTTGCCATCTCACCTGATGGACAGGTTCTGTACCCAATCTTTTGATTGTGCATGCCCTCTTTTTATGGTTATGCAAATTACTTTTCATTTGTTTATGAATATTCTGATCTGTCATTGATTATTGTTTCAGACAATTGTCACTGGAGCAGGAGATGAAACACTAAGATTTTGGAATGTGTTTCCTTCCCCCAAGTCCCAGGTAAAAGATTCAATACTTGATGGGAATATTTAATGCAAATGATTTGGTTAATAGCTCTTCCTTAATTGTTTAGTCATCAGAGCAGGTTATAACGGATGCATAATTGATTATGCTTCCTTGAGAACTCATTTTCTGTCGATGTTCCGCCTGCATGCAAAGTCAGTAAGGTCATTAGAGAAAAACAGGGTACTTTGGTAGTATTGATTATTTTCCTTCCCTGACATCGCTTAATAATTGGGTTCTATATCCTTAATCACGTTATCTTACATTCTATAATGTGAATTGAAATTGGTTTAAGCAAAGACAATAAATTGCATCCAGTTGTTCCGTTTCATGTCCTCTACCTTTGATTCTATTTCGAGCTTGAGAGGAATGCAACTCACGTCAAATGAATGAAATTGTTATTGCAGAACAGGGAAAGTGAAATTGGAGCATCATCGCTTGGAAGAACCGTTATCCGGTGACCTCGTACATAACATCAATACTGACTTGGCAACCTTCACAGTTGCTCAGACTGCCAGAGGATGGGAACCGGGCAATGATGTGCCATTTCTTTTTGACATGATACCATAGATGTGCAGGAGATTATGCCGCGACCTCAGAAGACTAAGACGAGAGATGAAGTGATGGGTTCGGTAGGATTTCGATATTTTACTCTCTTTTCCCACTTAAGTAGTTTACTATATATAATGTATAGAGGGGGGGTTGTGATGAATATTCTCACCTTCTCGGAGCTCCCTCACTTTGTATATTTAAAGAGGAGGATACACTGGACTGGGAGATAAGTCGGGTCAGCAGGGTGCAAGTTTGTTTCACATTCTTTGTAAATGGATCACAATTTTTTTCACATTTTAGTTGAAAATTAGGTGATTTATTTTTACAAATCTAGTTCGTGTCGTCGCATTCGCACGTGCCAAATTCTCTGACGTGTTCGATTGATATAGGTTCTCCCTTCAGTCACTGTGGAATCGGATACATGGAATTCGATGATTAATTAGTGTTAATAATTCACAAAGGGAAGCTGTCTTAAGCTAATGGACCATTAATCATATGATTCAAGATGTTCTGTTCTTTTATTCTTTTCTGAATTGCGACAGAATCAGAACCTTGTGCCAACCGCTCCGATCTATCAAAGCCAGATTGAATCACCACCGTGTGATTTGTAACGAACGACAGCATGTCCAAGTGCAATTTCGTGAAAAGGTGAGATGCAGATTTCTTTTCTTTTTTAAAAAAGGCCTAGCTAGTGGCTTCACCGTGATAACTTTTTTCTAGCCATCATCATGCGATTCACTAAGGCTAAGAATTGAACCCAAGACATGTGTGGAATTCGGATCTGAAATTCATTCCAAATCACTAAGCCACCCCATAGTCGTTAGGTGAGATGCAGATTTAAATGTTTAACGCAATTTTGTGATATTACATATTCACAGAATTTAAACTATTATAAAACAGGTAGATTTCACGGGGGAGGCTTTTTTATTCCAAAATTGGTTTTTGTCATCACAAATAAATGCAGAAATGACAATTGGATAAATTGTTCCATTGGCCAAAACATTGGTTTTGAGTGAATTTGGATGACCAAACAATTTGAGTAAATCTCTAAATGGCTACTATATGCACAAGCGTACAAATGCTACCAATACGTATTTGTCACAAAACTGATAGATGCAAGAGATCCATATTTGCAAACACTCCAGAAGATGTTGAAGAGCGAGGTCATATAAAGTCATCATAAAGGAGCAAGACCACATAAGGTCATCACTGAAAGACAAACACATAACTCAATGCTCAAAGGCGAAAAACCACACCCAGCGATCGATCGTAGAAGCATGACCAGAACACTCGCTCGGCAAGAGAACAAAAAAGCTACACACCCTAAGAAGGCAACCATTTTTTGACTCATGTATGTGGAGGATTAGAGCATCTCTAAAGGAGATGTCAAATTCAAAACATCAAATTTTAATTTGATGGCTAACTTGACAATTTGACATATTGTTAATATTTTTCTTTCATCTGATATGCCAAAATTTATTGCTTTATTTATTTATTTTTAAACAAAAATAATAAAAACTGGGTTGTTGTTGGTTTAAAAATAATAAAATAATACTTAAATATGCTAGCATTTAAGGTAAGGCAAGTGAAATGCATTTGAAAATAGCAAAAATCATATTTGAAGGCAGCTTCAAATCTGACATCTATTTGTCCATGTCAGCTTAAGTATCTTTTTCATGTTAGCTTTGATATCTCAGTTGGAGTAAATAGTACATCATTTATTATTGTTACATGTCAATGTGACATTTTTAACATTTCTTTTGTCAATGACTCTAGCCAAGGTGGAGCCGACAAATGTGACGGCGCAACTATACTGTTGACAAACCGTCAAAAGTAGGTATGGTAAGCCCAACTCCCCAAAAGTTTTTCAATATGTTGCCTGATTAGTGTGTATTGTCAACTACACATACCGAACTGGTTCATTTTTTCCCCAACCAATTACATGAAATTAAAGGGGTGTTGTTGGTAGTTTACAATTCTATCATGTGCTTTGATTTCAAAACAAAGACAAGTATAAATAGATTAAGGTTCAAAACGAGGGTACATGAAATTACATATTTTTTTTGGAAATCTAAATTTAAATTTATTTTTTTTGGATTTAATCTTTTTGAATAAAATGTAGGATAGTTATTAACTTATAAAACACGTACAAACTGAAAATAGTGTGCTTTAAGGGTCTTGATAAAAATCTATGTTGAAAATTTCAACCCAATTAAAATAAAAAATAACCTAGATAATAATACAAATAGAGGATAGGAATAATATTTTTGCAGTAATATTAACAGATAGGTACACATCTATTTACATTAATTAAATAAACAAAAGAAATAAATAAAATCTTCAGTTTGTTTCCTGGGTTTGCCCCTGAAAGCTCTGGTGGGTCCCAACCCTAGTTTGATTTGCATGGGGAAGCTCTTGGGACCATGCAATCGAAGTCAGTGGTGTGAAGCAACAGTCGCACTCCTCTTGACACGTCTCTGGCAAGTCCCAGTTGCTTGGAGAAGTTGCCTCCTCCCCCTCCCCGCCGCTGTTGTTTTCCTGGTGGTGGGCACCGCCTGATGACCCACTAGAAGGTGCTGCTGCGTCGATGAGTGGGCCCCAGCACTCCACCTTGTTGAATTCGGGAATGCTCGAGTGGAAGTAGATCCATACCGAAGCGTCCTGCAGTTCTGGGTAGCTGTTGAACAAGTTGACGTCCCCATGGACGAAGGCCTTCAAAACCTACCAAGGGAAAGGGAATATTACGTTTTATTAAAGATCATAGAGAAATTAATCAACCATTAAGAGAAATTAATTCTCGATTAATTAATTCTTATAAATGTGTGTGTAGTTACATTAGCATGATCTCTCAATAATTATTTAATATACCAAAACAATCGTTACTGTCATGTGTTATTATTCTACTCAAATGATGTATATTATAACTAGAATATACACTACTCTGTACCTAGTGCACAAAAATTTGTCGTACGTGCAGTTTAAATGAGATGAACTAGAATTTCAGTGGTATAAAAATTATTAATAACTAATTAATTGCTGACTTACCACAGGTAATTCTTTGCAGAAGATGAAGTATCTGAGCCTTGCAAACAAATCTAAGAGGAAATGACCTCCACTTATGTGACAGTGAACATGGAGAGACATCTTGTTCTTAACTTTCTTCCACTGAGCAACAACTTCATCTCTTTGCAACTTGCTGTACCACCCTTGCAACTGCAACATCAAACTTCCCGATTTCCATGAATTCTTCATTAAAGTAATTAATAAAAAAATTAATCTTAGTCAGAATTCTTAAAACCTGAGAGTTGTCGATTGTTTGTGAAATTGCCAGAGTGAGCTTTGAGGTGATGTCACTATGAGTGAGTGTGTAAGTTCTTGGAAGCTTCCCTGGGTGCTTCTTTTCATCCACTCCTAGAAACAGAACCTTCAGCTTCGATGCTTCAAATATTGCTGGCCCAAATAGCCTCGCAACCTAATCAATCAAAACCCACACCACACAAAAAAATTGAAAACCGAAAAGTAGACATGAGCGTAATCAAGTTGACAGTCAGCCTTGCTCCTAAGTTAGAATCCCGCTTAAGCATGTGAGATTAGATTTGAATATCGCTCGTATGGTTTGTGAATAAAATGATTAAGAGTAAAGGATACTTACAGGAACTATGGCCCTGTTTCTTTTCTTGGGAGTTCTTGTATAGTGAAACAAAGAGCTTCTATGATGAGAGAGAGGGAGTGAAGGCTTGAAATCCCAAGGAAGCACAGAAGCAGCAGTAAAAGCTCCCATCTCTCTCTCTCTCTCTCTCTCTCTCAGCTTGTAGGCACCCAATTATGTAAATCTATATGTATGAAGCTAAGTAAACAAAAAGAGTCAAGAGTTTGAAAGAAAAGGAGAAGTGTGACTGAGAGTTTTGGTTTGCCTTTGCTTGTACTTCTGCTTTTGCTTTTGAGAATAACTTGTGAGCTCAGCGTTTGAAACGTTGAAGAATTAGAGAGATTTTTCAGTGTGATCGGCACACGAGGTAATATATTATGTGTTATTATACAAATGATGAGATATGTGTGTTAAAAAATTTATAACTTAAAAAATAAATTTCCCACCATTTATATAAAAACACATAATGTACCATTTGTATTTCCGTTACAATAACAAATTTCTTGAAGAACTGAGCTTAGCGACGTGTCGGTTTGGCAATATTTGCCTGACCTGATGGGATCAAGGTTGCTTCAAGAAGCAAGAAAGCGAGTTCTTTATGGCCATTTATATATTGGATCATGGAACCATCAACCATGGACCATTTTTGTGCGGTGTGATGTGTTGGCCTCAGTTTTAAAGATCATCATTAGAATAAAAAATTAATCAAATTAAAGTTGTTTAGTAAAACAACAGTAGCAAATCAATAATAAATAATACTTCTATAGATTTGTGTTTTTTTATTAGATGGTGAAATAACTTTATTTCATGAATTGACTTATTTCACCGTACGAATTTATATATTATTAAATTTTTTATAAAATAATTTTTACGACTTTAATTTATAATATAAATAATTTTTATCATAAGCATGATTACAAAATATTAAAACCAAAAGCTCCCAAATTTTTGTATTAATTTAACCTAGCCAGGGCGGAACCAATCCACCCCCTCTCCTATTTTTAGGATTATATAGCTCTACTTTTACGTCCGCCCCTTTTTTTGGTAATTACGTCTGGCTTCTGTGGCAGTTGGGCATATACGTATTTCAATTGGTTTGGTCAGTTGCATGATTGCCATGCAGTTTCATGATGCGATATGCCAAGAAATTTACAAATATCTAACCTATTCTGTCATCTATGCATGATGCATCATGGCAAGAAATTTACAAGTATCTAACTATTCTATCATCTATGCACGACGCATGAACCTATCATGTGTGCATGATGCATGAACAGCTCCCACTTTGTCTAAATTCAATAATAGGGAGAGGCCGGGATTGAAGTCTCACATTTAATAGATGTATTATATTTTTGGGTGGGTTATATTTTACCTTTTCAGGTTTGAGTACAATTGCAACATCATACCATATTTTTTAAAAATTTCAATTTCATACATTACTTATCATTTCATTTCAATTTCATACACCCATTATAAAATCTGTCAAATTAACAGTGAAGTAATAACGTAATAGATATAAAATTTACATTTTTAACTATGTGCCTGCCAGCTTTGCAAAATGTGAATAAAAAACAAATGAAAAAGAATTAATCAATACAAAAATTGATAAAATCCACGAACCCAAAAGACCTAATTCTGATTTCCCCAAACACGGTAAAGTCAACATACATTGCCGGCCACCCATCAAATTCTTCAGACCAGAGATTTTTTCTTTCTTCCTCCCCCCCTTTCTGACTCTATCTTTTCAATGTCTCTATCTATTCCTTGGTGCGACTAACATCATTGTAAAACCTACAAAGCAACAATCCCTGAAAAGGAAAAAAAAAAAACACACACACACACACACGCACACACACAAAGGTGAACAGTGAACAAAATTGATTCCCTAACAGTCGAATTGAAAGGCTTGAGAATTCAAATAAAAAATATACAATACTGCCATCAAAATTGTAAAGCAAATCCAATACAACATTTTTAGTAGACACGGTAGTTTCTGACACGACACGAAAATGACACGAAAATAACAGGTTTCGGGTCAACATGATAACTAATTGGATCGTTATCAGGTGATCCGTTAAGAATCGGGTAATATGTGGATAACCTGTTTTGACCCGTTAAGAAAAAAATTATTTTGATAATTTTAAAGTTTAATTACTATAAGATTTATTATAAAATACAATAACCACATTAATATATACAGTTTTGTATTATTATTCTATATAAATTTAAAAAAAAATGTTTTAGTCATTATTTATTTTTATTATGAGAGTTCCTTATTATCATTACTAGGTTAAATTTTACTTAACATGTTGTTGTCCAAAATTAAATAAACTAGTATAGTATTTGTATAGGCAAGAACTAAGAAGACATACATACAAGTATGAAAAATGTGAAAGAATATATAAACACTCGTGATTCATCATTATTCCTCCACGAGCTATATGGAGGTGAGCATGTACATATAAGGCACATCACCCCCTTACCGTTGGTCGATGTGGGATGTTACAATATATTCTATATTAAATATATATTTTTGTATTATTATTCTATATAAGTTAAAAAAAAAAGGTTTTAGTTGTTATTTATTTTTATTATGAGAGTTCTTTATTATCATTACTAGGATAAATTTTACTTAGTATGTTGTTGTCCAAAATTAAAATAAACCAGTATAGTATTTGTATAGGCAAGAACTAAGAAGACATACATACAAGTATGAAAAATGTGAAAGAATATATAAACACTCGTGATTCATCATTATTCCTCCACGAGTAGATAATAGTTACACTTACATTATCGTTTAGATTTTTAAAATCCTCCAAACCCTCATGAATAATGTTTTTTATTGGAGGGCAAAATTAATAAAATTAATAATAATTATTGTAGAAGTGTAAAAAATGTTAATATATATATACACACACACAATCACTCATAGTGACAAGCTTTACAACTTTCATAAAGGGGTCAGCTTCGAAATCCAACACTACAATCCATAATCCATAAACCTTAAATTTATATTTAACTGTCGATTGTCATTTACGCTTTATTCTTCTTATTGAATTTCATTTTTAAAATTTTCTTTTTTGAAAACATGATCATCTGGTGGATGTAAGAAGATGAACGGTTTAGATTTTTGATATTACATTTCGATATTTACGGTTAACTGAAATATGAATCGATGTCACATAGTTTGTAAAAACTTTATAAACATTAAGCAATATTTTCACTAACCGTAAAACTCTGAATATAATATCAACGATCTAAACCGTTCATCTTCCTGCGTCCTCTAATAGATCATGATTTCAGAAGAAAAAAAAAAAGAAATTTGATGAGAACAATGAAGCGTAAATGTAAACAACAATCAACGGTTAAATTTTGATATATGATTTATATGATTATAGTGGCGAATTTCAAAGTTAAGCTTTTCATGAAAGTTGTAAAGCTTGTCATTACGAGCGTTTATATATATATATATATATATATATATATATATATATATATATATATTTTTTTTTTTTCTATATTTTTTACACTTCTACATTAATTTAAAAACTATTAAACACTTTACTTAAATAACGACGGTAAGATAAATGAGAGTAAATCTGTACCGTTCGATTCTATTTCACTTATATTATTAGAACTTTTTTGGACGAAAAAACCCCTTCTCTATTTCAATATTTTCCAATTTTACCATTTGATCAATTTAGGTAAGCGAAAATATACTTAAAGGAAAATTGCGCTTTTATGTTTTGGATGTGACAATATGGTATGTATATACCTATTTAATATTATTTTTTTCATTTGATTATTTATTGGTTTAAAATCTATTTTCCTTAACGGGTAACGGGTCGGATCATTTTACTGGTTTATTTTAACGGGTGTTACACGACACAAATGCCAAGTCTAATTTTTAGTGATTAAAACACTCAAAATTCCAAACTTTTCACAAAACCATCAACATTTTTGAAAATTATAGACCCAAAAATTCAAAACAAAATTTGAAAGGGGGTCAAAAAGCATGTCTTGATGGTTCTGCTATAAACGCACCCAAACCCTCCTTCCTATCAGCACCTCCTTGCTAAATTCCCTTCTCGCTTCGATAACATGAACACCCTCAGATTATTGGCCCGCCGCAGACTCATCAAACTGGAACGCCACCGCTTATGGGTTAGGTTCAAAGATTAGGCGCTAGGATGCCGTCTTGTGAGAGAACGAGAATGAATGGACCAAAAACCAAAAAATCCCAAATTTTTGTATTAATTTAATGTAACCAATGCGAAACCAACCCACCCCATCTCCTATTTTTAGGATTATATAGCTTTACTTTTACGTTCGCCCCTTTTTTTTGGTAATTGCGTCCGGCTTCTGTGGCTGTTGGACATATAGGTACTTCAATTGGTTTGGTCAGTTGTATGATTTCCATGCATTTGCACGATTTATGTCAAGAAATTTACAAGTATCTAACTAGTCTATCATCTATGCATGCATCATGGCAAGAAATTTACAAGTATCTAACTATTCTATCATCTATGCACGATGCATGAACCTATCATGTGTGCATGCTGCATGAACAGCTCCCACTTTGTCTTGTAGAGTAAAAAATAATCAAGAAAATTATGGAAGCAACACGTGAACTTTTGGGTTAAAAAGACAAAATTACCCTCGAGGCACACCGGGATTCCCACGCGCATGCAACGGACAGTAATTGCTCAATCGAGGTCAAAGGTGATCAAAATGGTATTTATTCAAAACCTTCTCATCACTCCTCATTAAATCCTCACCCACAAGTTAATTTCTAATTATTCTTTTCAAATTGGGATTAATTTCCAAATTAGTTGATTAATTACCAAATTAATTGCAAGATATTATTTCACATAATATCTTGCAATCAATCCCACAAATCAACCATATGTGGCCGGTCCCAATTCTCCTAATAGGGCCGGCCACACCCATATATATAGCCCCTCATTTCTCCAAAAACATTCTAACTTTGGCATGGAGACTCTTCGGCCAAAGCAACCCCACCCAAAAAAAAATCATTATGGGCGCGTGAGCTTTTTGGCCTTGATCTTAGGTGTTAATTGTTTTATAGGTGCATTTTCATCCAAGAAGAAGAAGACGAAAATTTGCATCCACAAATTGGTGCTTTCATTGAGAGTCTTGATTAACACGCTCGTAAAAGACTCTCGCATTCAAGGTTTTTCGTTTTCTTGTTCATTTATAGATTTTTCATACGTTATTATTCTTGGAATTTTTGTTTATAAAAATTCTTTGATAAAATGTAAAAGAAAAGTACAATGACTAGAAACTCGGAAACCACTACGAACAAAACTTCCAATGTTTAAGAATTAGGACCACGACGACCCACAAAGCTCAACGCGACGACAAGTGGAGCGGCTCCACCCCCACGGGGCACTACCGTAGCAACCTTTGGCAAATCCATGACCCACAGTGAGTAACAAGCCCAAGCGTCAAGAGCAGCCCAAGTCCAGCACACGACCCAGGACCCGTAAGCCCAAGATATGCCAAAGATAGCCCAACGCCCCGCGCCACTCTAAACCACACGGGCCTAAGCCCAAGGCGAGCTGGCCCTAGCTGTGACCCGATGCGAGCCCAACGCACACTCGAGCAAAGCCCAAGCCTCTCATCGAGGTGCGCCGCATGCCAACCAACCCACTCCCGTGGCCTCCCAAGCAGCCCAAACCTGTCCAGGACCGGTTCAACCGTCCCAGCTTCAGATTTCTAGGCCGACGATTGAACTGGGGGTTTTCACCCTATTTCTCCGTAAATTTGACATTTCCTAACTCAAATCTCCCGCTTGGAGTCCATTACACTTTCGTTACTCAAAGAGATGCATTCCGTCTAAGTTCTTCCAACCCAAATAGTGAACAACACTTGTCTCAAAAAGTCATAGAGTTGACAAGCGCCCTCGCATAGCAGATGACCTTGGTGAATCAACTTTTGCAGCTCACTGAGATGCAACGTGCCCCTGACGAGGTATCCCGAAGTAGGACAAGGGTAGATGAATAACCTCTCCAACAATGTCCCGGCAAGTAGCCACTCGACCAGTGATGTGATATAAACTAACACATAAATTAGACCCTTTTTAGATAGTTATAGTATATGAAAGTAGGATCGTTCTAGGCCGGGGATTAGGAGGGCTCCTAATCTACACAAATTAAACTCTAAATCACTAAACTGACTAAAAAACAGAAAACTAAACTTAAACAACTTAAAACAAGGTAAATAGACTCAAATAACACAAAACTGACTCAAATAACCCAAAACAAGTACTAAGGAGTGATTTGGACGAAAATCTAACTAAATAGACTCAAAACACTAAATGGGGGTTGTTGTGACAGCCCGTCCCGGAAATTTTAAAAACGTACGCGTGAAAAGACGGTTTTGCCCCTAGTGCGTTTCCTTTACGTTTTGTGTTATGTTTTTTTTGAGTTTTGTTGGCATGTTTTGGGCCACACACATTCTCCCACACTCCACACCCTTTTCTCCTTATTCCTGCACCCTATCCCGAGCCCCATTCCTTTCCCATTTTCCTTGAAACGTACGGACACACACACAAACTCATCAAACCTCCACAGATCGAAGAAACCAAGCACATATTCATGCTCGTGAGGCTCGTAGGAATCCAACCATACCCATTTCAGGTGAGAATACCTTCATTTTCACGTCGAACTCACGATGCCCGATTTTGGTACTGTTCATGCACACGTAATTTCTCACGTTTTTGGGAATTTCAAGCTTGTAGGAAGATTGGTGAGGTCCCTAGGAGGCTCGGGGTGGTTCATTTGAAGGTTTTGGACGTCGGGATCACGAGTTTCGAGGTTGGCCGGAGTTGGGGTGATTTTTCAGGTGAGATTTTGTGGATTTTAGCACTTGAAAGTAGTATGATTGTGTTCCTCTCGTTGTAAGCTTCATTTTGGTACCAATTTTGTGAAATTTGGGTGAAAAACGAAGAAGTCACAAAGGTTTGAATTTTTCCTGATTTTCCGGCGCCGGAGCCTCGCCGGAGGAGACGACGGAATATTCCGTCAAATCTGACGGAATATTCCTGACGCCGTTGACGGTTACCGTTAGGGATAACGGAATATTCCTAACGGCGTCAGTTGACGCCGTCAGCGTGCCAGGCACGTGCCTGCGCATGGCCGGCGCATGTGGCCGTGCCTTGGCCGGCGCGTGCGACGATGAAAAATTATTTTAAAAATATGGGGATGTTCCTGAGGTTGAGTAGATCACGTTGGTGTATTCATACACCCCATTTGAGCATTGTATGAGAAGTTATTTCTAAAGGTTGGTTATGTGCTTTAAAATTAACGTTTTTGTAGTTGTTTCGCATATAGGTGATACCTATCCCGAGGACGAGCGTGGTCACTCGAGGCAGGGGGGCTACGACCCTTCCACATACCAGTGAGTGGGCTTTTGGTTTTCCGTATATACCTATATACTTATATTTTCCCAGAAATGGATTTAAATGTTTAGTAGTTATGCCATATATTATATTGCCGTTGTTATGCATAGTTACTTGCATTGGTATATACCCTTGTTCTTAAAGTATAGTGAAGCATGACATAGAGGGAATCCCTTTTGATCTACAATTTGTAGAAAAACAAGTGTGGGGAAGGTGTTTTTCATGGAAATCTATGAAAATTGTACATTTTGTGTGCCAAAGAAAAAGAAAGGGCACAAAAGAAAGAAAAAAAAAGTTGAAGAAAAGAAAGAAAGAAAAAGAGTTGGAAATAAGTGAGAATGAACTCACAAGTATTGGTTGTTGAAGAAAGGGTCCAAAAGTTTGAATATGGCCTTAAGTGTTGTGTGAAGTTTCCCTTGGTGTTCAAAGTTGATTTCTGCATTCAAAAGTGAATTCTAAGTGTTTATTTCATACATATATATGCATGCTTATGCCGCAGAAAACGACCCCGATCCATTCACCCATTCACTCATTCATTCATTCATTCAGCCATCAAACACCATAATTCACACCACAAACACCTAAATCACCATAGTGCCGCAAGCAAGGAAGGAAGGTGAAGAAGAGTGTCGTGCAATCTGCCATCCAAGGGAGTGTTGTGCCTACCATTGGAGTGTGGAGTGCTTCTGGGTTCTTTCTATCCTTAAGTTTAGTTCAATGTTTGTTTTAATTTGGTTTTCAATTATGATGAACATGAGGAACTAATTTCTTTATAATTGGAGGTGAATTCGAAGCCATGATTATATGTTTTATATGAATTGATTACATCCAATTATTGTTTCTTGAGTCTTGAATGTGATTTGCTTATCTGAGTTATCAAAACTTGTTTATGTATGTTGATTGAGGGTCGACACTTAATTTGCATGCATGAATTTGATGCTAGAGTATAAGGGAGTTTCACCTAATCGTTATGAAGTTATATTCACAAGTAGTGGAAGTCACTAGTCATGATTGTGTTAAGTAAATTGTTGGTATGAGTATCATGTTTTTCATAGTTACGAATGCCTCGTCAATGCTTATGGTTTTCAAAGAACTTAATGACCTTTGATATGTCTTTATATTATGTTTTTCATAGTTAGGGAACTTGATAAGGGTAATTTGGTTGTGATGCGTATCCCATCCAATTCAATGAGTTAAGGAAAATCTGAAAGTTAATTTGTGTTTTTCACGGTTAATATGGGGCATTGTCATTCATACTCTAAAGGAATAATAACTGGAAATTGGTTTGTATGCATATGTCATGTGTGGAGAATGACCCTCTAACTAGTCTTTCACCCTTTTTAATTTCACCAAATTCATTTTTATAAAGTGTTTTATGCAAAATTTCTGTTTTAAGTTTTAAATTTGTCAAAAACAATCCTCCTTTCCTTGAATCTTGTTATTTGAGTCAAAATATGTTTTCTTTTAGTCTTTTGAGTCAAGTTAAGTCTTACTTTCGTCAAAATCACTTGTTAGGTCTAGAATGGAGTCTTTTTTATTGTTTGTTGCTGTTTTGAGTGTTTTTAGTTAGTTTTCAGTCTATAGAGTCTAATTTAGTGTTTTTGAGTCTTATTTGTGTTGATTAGCATCCCTAGTTAATCCCTGGTCTAGAACGATCCCTACTTACATATATACTACAATTGATAACATTAGAGTTTAATTTGTGTGTCAAGTTAATTTTCACATCAATGAGCTAGACAAATGCACACTGCACATATATATTCAACAGAGAAGACGATTGGCAACCGCACCTACCTCATAATTTTGGAGAAGATGAAGGAGAAAAGACAATTATGGTACTTTTTTAATTAATTAATTGTTTTTAAATTTTTTTTATTCATATAATACAAATGTGGTTTCTACATCAGTAAAAATATGGGTCCTATATCTGACATATCATCATTTAACAGCCAAATTAACGAAAAATATAACGGGCGATAACATTGGAATGAATAGTAAATAAATGTATGAAATTGGAATATTTTAAAGATGATGTATGAAGTTGCAATTCCAGCCAAACTTGAGGGTGCAAATATAATTTACCCTATGATTTTTGTACACATTTTAATAATTTGTTGAATTACATGTTGTTTAGAACTTTAATGTACAATACATGAGTCTATTATACATGTACATACATAGTTTTCATGTACATGTTTTTTCACACAGCTTTTAATAATACATATTAAATTCAAATATTCTGTATGTATTTTTAACATATTATGAAAGAAATAAATGTAAAGAAAAAATATTTAAATCTAAGAAAGCAAAATTATTCAAATTGTTTTTAGTTTTTTCGAAGAATTTTTCACGTTTGATATATGTACTAACATATCCTTTTCAAATGTTCTGTATCTATCACTATTGCATGTACGAAAAGCAGATGTTCTCAGTAGGACATATGTCCATTTCACGATCAACTTTATTTCTTAAACGCGTTATTTTAAAAGATGTTCTCAATAGGACACGTCCATTTCACGATCAATTTTTTTTTATTTTTATAATAAACAATATTATCTAAATTAAAATGAAATAGACTAATAATTACATTTAACGAGAATCAAATCTAAGTAATGTTTTTTAAGGCGAAGGAGTAATTTAGGTTTCGCAAGGCGATGCAGAAGCTTTGAGGCATTGATGCGTAAATCTTTTTCTTATTTAAAAATAAAAGAGAACTCTAATTGGTATTCTAAAATTCTCATTTTGCACTTTAAAATTTTTATATTTAGAAAGAAAAATACACTCGTGAAGAGTAAATGAAATTTTTAGAGTGTTTCCCAAATTAAAATATAACATATAAGATATACAAATAAAAATGTAAAATTATACATTTTGAGTTTATCTAAACTACATACTAATAGAATCTTCTTTGTCAACCAAAAGAGGGTAAAATGATTATTTAGTCTTCTATCACAACAAAAAAATTAAAGACAGTAGTGTAATTTCACAAAATAAAATTTTTCTATTTTTTATTAAAACCTTACATACAAATGATTTTAACATCTTTAATTTTTAAAAATAAAAAAATAAATAATAAATAAAAATAAATCGCTCTCCCTCTCTCCTCACTCTCACGCTTTTCCTCTCTTCTTTAATTTCAAAAACAAAAATTAAAAATTTCACATACTTTGTATGTGGGCATATACTAGTTTTTAATAATTCTTTCAATTTTAACGGGCCCAAGTATATTTCTTCCTAATTTAAATCAGTTGTTTGGGAATTTTTATTAAAAAGGGAGGTGCATTTGAGTTTTCAGTAAAAGAAAGTCATTGAAACGGCAATGTTACACGCTACGGATCATCGTCTTCTTCACAACATCGTCTGCTTCTGCAACTCACTCCCTCTCCCACTCTTCAGATCTGGTGCGAGTGCCTTTGCGCTTTCTCGGTGAAAGCGTGCGCTTTTTCCGGAGTTACGCACGCCTGAACAGGTAAAGCATGTGCGTTTTCTGGCTGTGTCCAAGGCGTTCGGGACGCCTTGCCGCAAGGCGCACCTGAGCGCAATCGCATGCTAATAAAAACAATAAAAACTAATCGAAAATAGTTTGAAACCTTTGAGTTTTAACGATAATGATAAAATAAAGGGTAAAATGAATAGTACCATGATTGACCTTTTAGTGTAAAAATATGGGTTTCCGTTAAAATAAACAGTACCGAAAGCTTTTCGTTAAAATTCCCATAAAAATGTGGCATGCTAAGGAAATCATATTTTGTAAACCTATCATCAACTGCCACATCATATTTTTGGGCGCACCTTATTGTGGTGGTTGGTGGTGGAAATCTTTTGTTAATGATTTAAAGAAGAAGTCTAACTATTAACTGAAACATATGATTTACAAAATATAGTTCAAGTAGATCATCTCTCTAACATAACCCTAAAACAATTGTTTATCGAGACTACTTCAAGACTTCAACATTTCGCAAAAAGAGTTCCATTAATAGATATTTTAGATATGGAAATTCATATAGATACTGTTGAAGACGTGTAATTTTATCTTGCCATCATAATTTTGAATATTTTGTGGACCAAAGAAATTATTTGTGTTTTGGTCTTAAGTTTTAGGAGTGTTGCGTACACAACTAGTCACACGTAGTCGTTATAATAATTAGTCTTTGTGTTGTGGATCAAAATGCTTCCTATACTTCATAATACTTGTATTCATTACATATTAGTCTGTATCCAAACAAAATGATTGCCTACCAAAATAGACTTACGTTTCCTAATAGTCACCTCTCGACTCCCCGTAATGAGTTAATTGCAAATTACAAAAGTTCACGTATGTACTGAAATGAATTATCAACATCGGAAAAAGAAAATTTTATGTCCACTTATCAAACTATAGTTTGTCAGAAAAAGAAGAGTTAATTGCAAGTTTGCTGATTAAAAAGGTCAGCTACGATGCTCTAAAATTATCAGATAGACGGGCCAAAGATCTACTTCAAAAACATTGATATATTGTTCCCAACTTGGTAATTATCAACTACACAATCTATCAGGTATGAAATTTTATTACAAAAGGTCTTGGTATTAGTTGGAGTGTGGTTAAGATATTTAAACTCTTATTTTGTCAGAGATACGGTCAATGTGGGATATTTCAACACATCCCTTCATGTGGGATATAAAGAAAAGAAGCCAAGCCTCGTGGAGCCAAAGAGACTCACCCTACAAGCGGGGCCAAGAGACCCACTATTATCGCACAGAGCCAAGAGGACCCACCCATCGCGTGGCAGTACAGGGCGGCTCCCTGACTTTGATGCCATGTGAAATTATCAAAGAGATGGGCCAAAGGCCCACTCTAACAACATCAATATTGTCCCTTACTTGGTAATTGTCACCTACACAATCCATCAGGTGTGAGGTTTTATCACAAAATGTCTCGGTATGAGTTGGAGTGTGGATATTTAAACTCTTCTTTTCTTAAAGATACTATCGATATGAGATATTTCAACAGATGCTACATCCTACTTAATGGTATGAATTTTATGCTGGATTTGACTGTTGTAAAAAATCATTAAATCACTATATATAAAATCTAACAATTAGTTTTTTCGAACCACTCAGTATTACTTAGTGTAAAAAAAATATCGCGTATAATGATAGACTGATATTCCAGTCTGTTGTAAATATGGTGGATGTCCACACTAACCACTAATCCACTAAGCTACAAGTGGGAATAAGAGTTGTTTTCACTGTTTGCCGAAGCTTGCCTCATATGACTCCTATTTTCTATATAAATACAAACTCCACACAACATCAAAGAGATAAGTTCACGGAAGAGGAAGAGAGAGAAAAGAGGAAGAGGAGAGGAAATAATAGAGAGAGTTATTTTTGTACTCCCATTATTCTAAATCAAATTATAATGAAAGCACCCTTTCTGCCCCAAGGATGTACTTTAGTCACACTGACTGTAGAGTAACCTTGTAAATTTTGTGTCTTATTTATTTCTTCCACTCCACACACATAGTCGATTTTACAACATGTTATCAGCACGAAAAGCTCTCATGTCAGTAGACAGTACAACGCCATAAATCAGGTGAAGCACTATTTCCCTCTCACCTCCGTCAGCTAAAATCTCACAGAAAAAGGTATGTTCATTTTCCATCTCTCCCACCGCACCAGAAGCGTCCCACCGAATTTCGGTGAGAATTGAAATTTACAACCTGTAGTCGTTACGAAATGAGAAAACTTGTACTTGACAATTGGTTTCCAGAGATCCAGAAGAATCTCATCAAACTTAGAAACCCAGATCGCGTTGTTTTCAACGGATCTCGAGGACTCCCATGAATCCTCAGTTGTCTGAGATGGTGATGGCAGGACTAACTCCACACAAGCCTCCCTCTCTTGTGCCTCCATCAATCTCATTGTCATCTAGTATGGAGGTTCTTTCTTCGCGATGCCATGTTCCCTGGGCCATGCAAGAACAACGCCAATCTCTGATAGCCTTTTGGATTAAATTGAATTTGGGCGACCTCCACTACAACCCAGCTAGCCCTAGGATCAAGACTGGCAGAGACAGAGAAGGAAGAAAAATAATAAAAACAAATATAAAGGTTTCTGATGGTGCACGGAACCATGTGGAAAGAAATATATATATATATTTCATGTTATTGTTATGTGAATGGTGTTGGTTTAAAACACTTTCACAAGTTCTATTTACTTTAAAGCAATTTATTTATCATGGACGGTTTTACCGCCTACTGCTTTAAGTTTTGATTTTTGTGAATGGTGTTGAATTAAAGCCCTTGTCACAAGCTTTATTTACTTAAATGCAATTTATTCACTATGGTTGGAATTACCGCCTATTGCTTTAATTTACTTATTATACTTTCTTTTGTTACAATAAGTATATATAGGACCTAAAGTTCCCTCATCAGATCAAAACCTGCAGTTTCTTGATACTCATCATAAAAAAATGATTGGACCCGAAGTTCCATTATATAAAAAGATTGGGCATGAAGTCCCTAGATTCTCAGATTCGGACATGAAGTTCCTTAATGAGTACAATAAGTTTGAAGTGCCACAATGCCTTAACTTAACTGTAATAAAGGCTAGAAGAGTCTCAGTCCACACCAGAAGTTCCTTATATCCATACTCAAAATGGTTTAGCAGAAGCATTTATTAAGCGGATGAAATTGATTACCTGCGCTTGCTCATGAAAACAAAATTGCCAATTTTTACACGGGTACATGTTATTTTGCATGATGCAGTCGGTTGAAATTTGTTACCAACCATCAATACTTCTCAGTACAACTCGTGTTTGGGAACCAGCCAAACATTATACATTTACAAGTTTTTTGTTGTGTTATCTATGTGTCTATCGCACTGCCACAACGTACTGAAATGAGGCATCATCGCAGATTAGGCATTGGTGTTGAACACCATCTATCATTCAATATTTAGAACCCTTGACTGGGGATATGTTTACCACGTGGTTTGCAGACTATCATTTTGATAAGACAATTTTCTCGCTGTTTAGGGGAGAAAATAACATCATTCCAGAAGAACGATGAGAAAATATCATTCCAAAAGAATGATAAGAAAAGACCGTTCCAGAAAAATGAAGAGAATTTGTCTTGTTTTGATTCACGAAGCAATCAATGAGAAAATAAAGTAAGAATAATTGAATGATGCAATGATGTGTCAATCAAATGCCAGATGCATTTAATGATGCAACGAAAGTGATAAAATCACATATCGTTGCTGCAAATGTGCCTACAAGAATTAATATCCCAGTTGGACAAAATAATGATGCAGTAAATGATTTATCTGTTGCACGCCTGAAGTGTGGTAGACCCTTAGACTCAAAAGATTCAGTCATTCGAAAGAAAAAGAATATGACACTGCTGAACTATTGCAATCCCGAAGCATAACTGTTACATGCCGGAAGCATAACAGCGCTGCATGGATACACGTCCCAGAAAGGACAATCCGCCAACATGGGAATGTTGATGTCTTATGCATGAAGCATGATAGACATATAGGTTCCAATGACTCAACTCCCGAAGTGGAGATTAAAATCCAAGCTCTATAACGCTCAAGATCAGGTTATAATCTGCATTCTCCAAACTATGACTATCCTAGAAAAGATAGTATAATGCCCTTGAAAAGTCAATGGATATCCAAATAAATGAAAAGTTTTTATGCATGCGCATGCATTTGAGAATATGGGATCACAGATTGATGATAACCAATGGTAATGTTGGTTTTTTCAAGTAGCTACTAAATTCATCAATGAGCTATGTTGATATTGAGTCCCGTTCTTTTTCCGTCAACAAAATTATTGGCCAAAATGGAGAAAGGCAATTTCATTACAATTTTGTAAGAACATGGAAAAATAGACCTATATACTTGAATACAATACAAATAGTTAAAAGATGTTGAACCTAGAAGGTTACATATGGGCATTTGTAATATAGTGAAATATACTCACATGATATGACACAAGGTTGTAAACGAGTTCATATGAACGGAGAATTATATATGAAGGGTTGTAAGTCGCCCACATCATATCTCCATAAGTAAATCCCTCAAGTATACATGAGAGCAAATTGCTCTGTATAAATTCCAAAGGAAAAAGTGTCATAAAGTGTATGAAATCCCTGAAGGATTTAGATTGCTTGAAGTAAGCCCTGGAAGGGTAAAACATAAATTATGTACTCAATACCAATTAATGGTATAAATTGCCTTAATGAATACTATCATTATCATATTGTTGCAACATACTAAATCTCTTGCAAGAATTAATAATATTAGAATGGAACTCCTAAAGAGTTTAGAAAGATTATAAAGTGTTTAGAGAAATATTGTCTCAAACTGCAGATCGAACAATTTACCAACACTAATTTTATCCATGATGTTTATCATATTAAAGAATCAAATGGATTGAAGATTATGAGTTGAATACTCAAATGATTTAGACACTAAGAATGATCATTTATCTTCGAGAGGGTAATGATAAATTGATATTTGGTCCAGAAGCACCACATCTTAGTGAAGTATATGCTTTATTGTATTTAGCACAATACATTGAATGAAATAAAGCTTATCTATTGATATCTAAGAGAAATTACAGACATGTACATACACATGAGTTAAAACAAACAAGATGGAGCCTTCACAAAGGTTACTCATGTGACGCCTTAATACTCGGAAGTACCCCAATAAGGGGAGGCACCAAAGGTTGATTATTTGGAGCCTCTATACTTGGTAAAACTCCGGATGACAAAGGCAATCGATGCCATTGGAATAAAGCCTCGAACCTCTGATTATCACTTTGAGTCCAACTTTCGGATTCTAGTAGCTGGTTAAGCTTTCTTTTCATGCTCATTGAGTAAATATTTGTAAGTATGTGTAACACTCTATTCTCGTGCTTGAGTCCTCTGATCTCTTGTTTAAGACTTGCCACCTCAGCTATCAATGATTCAATTTGGCGAGTTTGAGCAAGTAGGAGTTGGCCCATATTGGAAACAGAGCTAGCACACCGAACACTGAAAGCCAAGGAATCTTGAACGGCTGACTCATCAGACCGTTTTGAAAGGATTCTATTATCCTTTGGAGTGAAAAGATTCTTAGCTACCACTGTAGCGGTTATGTTATTCCTCATCACAAAGTCTCCAACTGTAAGAGGGCCATTAGAAGATGAGAAAGACGGGCGCCATATATTATCCTGACGTGACTCGTCGGTATCCCTCTCGAGACTCAAATTTAAACAAAGGTTAGATGGGTAAGCCATTTTCAGAAAATGATGAAGGAGAAGAAGGTTAGATAAATTAAAATCTCAGAAATACAGTAAAGACAATTTTCACAGGTGGGAAATCTTCAAAGTGCAATTTGAATACAATCGATACCTCTATAAAAGAAAAGGCAACGTGGCCACCTGCTCAACAATAGAAGAGACACCGCTCTTCGAATTTCAAAAGCCGGATTTCCCTGCATAAAGTCAGTCAACATTTTTTAGACGCAATCTCAGCTTTTCAGATATCACATGCAACTTTGTCAAAAGATCTTTGACAGAGTTGAAAACGCGTGAATTTCACTATTCTAACTACAACACTATTGCCGACAAGTGTGGATGACAAAGCCACATCCACACCACTACCTGCTTTGGAAAATTCCTATGTATGTCGACTTTCATCCTCTATGGCAAGGCACACATCCAAAATGCCTAACTCTATCTCCTTGCCGAAAATGCATCTGCAACCAAACCTCTCAACGTACTCAGTTTTCTTCCTCTCCAAGAATACCTCTTCAACCAAGTCCCTAAAAATGCCAAACTCATTTCCTCAGCAAGAACCCCTTTCGATCAAAAAGGTTTACACCAACATCTAAATCTTATATTCCTTCCTACAAGAGCAAAAATATCCAATACCATCAGGGATGAAAGCAAGAGTATCTCATATCATGCAATCTCCCTATCCTTTCCTTTGCTCTTGCTCTTACCTACAAGACATGGAGAAAGAAAGCAATCAGTCATAACCTGAAATCAAACTTCCAGTCAGGAACCGACTGCCCAAAATCTTTCCTGATTGCTTACCTAGCATTGCTCTCAAGCAGCCATCTTCTCTTGTAGTATTTGTCACCAAGAAGTGATGGACCAACCAAATTCAAAGGTTGCACACCACTTCTACTATGAAAGAGATTGAAGCCGAAGAATCAACGATGAGCCCATGGAATCTAAAGGGAGAAAATTGGTGGTTGACTGAATGATTGAAAGGCCATGCCTTGCCGGCCCTTCAAGAAACCTTCCAACCCCAGTTCAAGATCAAGTTGTGGAAAGTCAACAACAAGTAAAACAAGTGAAAAAGGTATATCATCTTTGGGGGAAACATCAGCCTAAGGAATTCAAAATCAGGGGGAGAAACTCATCAGGGGGAGCACCCAAAACAGATTAAGATTTTAAGGCTTTCCAAAAGAAGATGCCACATCTTCCTGGGAAAACTAGAGAACATTCCAATTCTACCTGGGGATAGATAAGGCAAGTGAAAATGAGTAGAGTGGTAGCTAGCAGCGGCGTCACAGCTTATGGCCATCCAAGGGGGAGTGTTGTAAAGATGGTGGATGTCCACGCTAACCACTAATCCACTAAGCTACAAGTGGGAATAAGGGTTGTTTTCACTATTTGCCGAAGCTTGCCTCATATGACTCCTATTTTCTATATAAATACAAACTCCACACAACATCAAAGAGATAAGTTCACGGAAGAGGAAGAGAGAGAAAAGAGGAAGAGGAGAGGAAATAATAGAGAGAATTATTTTTGTACTTCCATTATTCTAAATTATAATGAAAGCACCACTGCTGTCCGGAGGATGTACTCCAGTCACACTAGCTGTAGAGGAACCTCTTAAATTTTACGTCTTGTTTATTTATTCCACTGCACACACCGTCCATTTTACAACAAAATATTTATAAAAATTTACGCATTCTTAAACACAGTAGTAAACTAAAGTAGCTATCATACGAACCAATTCCATGCGTTTGGTAAGCTGCCATCGCGTACCTTACTTATCTCCCAACGACAATCGCCTAAATAATACGGCCACAATTAAGAGTGGGCCTTGAGTTAGACAAACCCGACCGGTTGAAATTCAGACCACCTTTAAGTCAGTTTTGAATGATCAGGACGTTTGATAATTTAATATGTATTCAAAAAAATATTATGATTTTATTTGACAAAAAAAAAGTGTGTTTTATTTTACCATAAAAAATAAATAAAATAAAAAAAAGTCATGATTGTATTCTGATAGCAGTTTAATTTAAAAATCTTTGCTAGTTTAGTAACTATTGCAATTAAAGCACAAGGATTTCGGAAAAGGATCCTCGCCAGATCTTCTTTTTAAGGATTTTAGGGATTCTGCAATCATGTTCATTCATCGTAAATCGTGCAGTCAGAAATCATTTAAAATTTAAAATTTAAAATTCAAATATAAATAGTACTTAACAAAAACTAATCGCACGATATATGATGAATGGGCACGATTATTAAATCCCTAGAATCTCTAGGTAAAGGATCCTTGCAGGATCTTTTTCCAAGGATTTCTCTCTTTCCAACACAATTAGACACGTTTGCGGTGTTTTACACTTGTAAATGATCCAATTACCGTCACCTAGAGATGTTTCATTTTTAACTGTTTTTCATTGTGGGATGTTACTGACCTTTTTAATTGCAGTTTTCCGTTTTACCTTCTTGGCTCTCATTTTTATTCTGCATTTTTGCACAATGATCAGAACTGTTTACTTACTAAAATTCACCTTTTAAAGAATCAACCAATAAGAATTTATTTAACTGTAAAACTAACATTGTCAAATTTTTGTTTTTTATGCGAATACCATGATTTGTGTATTTATTAGATAATCGTTAGATGGCAAAACATTTTTGAATTTGATTGATTTTTGAGAGAATTAATCTTTAAAAAACAACAAAAATTGATGATTCTATCATCGTGAAACATTGCAAGATGAGGATGAGAGCTAACATTTCTCTTTTCAAACGGGAGGATATGAACTTGAAATCTCTTAAATATTTTTAAACTGAATAAATTTTTTAATTTTAAGGTAAATCCGTCCTAATCCATTTGAAGTTCTTGCTCCATATCTGAAATCTCTTAAATATGTCCACCATGTCTGATGTTCATCTCAATAATTTTGTAATTATCTCAACACTAACCTCAGTCATCTTTCCTGCTACATTCAATACTTCATTTTTTTTTTTTTGCTCGCCCAGATTTAATTTCACCATTTGTTTCTTCGTCATGGCAACCGTCTCAACCTCCAACTACCATCTCTAATGTCACCAGTATTTATCTGTCAAGTTGGATCGTATCAACTACCTCCTTTGCTTGCTCAGACTGTGCTGGTACCACCAATAAACCCATGAAATTGCGGCTGCGGAGAAGTGGTATGTAAAGTCTGGGCACTCCATAGAGGGTAGTTGGTACGATCCAAACTGAAAAATGGATCTATATATACAATTGGAGACTCTTGATATTGTGCTCGGGCAAGTGGGTTAACCAGAACTACGGATTTGCTTGCAATACGAGTACGAGGAATGGAACTCTTTTTCGAGAACTTGGGCTAGGTTAGCTATCTTGATATTGTGCTCGGGCAAGTGGGTTAACAAAGTGAATCCGAAGAAGATCCTCTTCCTACTTAAAATTCAGTTGCGCACACATACATATCTCTACTAATTAATGAAATCCTCTTTGTCAATCAAAAGAGAGTGAAAAGATAATTTAGTCTCCTATCGCACAAAAATAAATCTTGGGCAATAATGTAATTTCACAGATCCAAATTTTATTGTTTTTTTCTCTCTCTCTCTCTCTCTCATTTTCTAAAAAAATTTGTTCATACACACAAAATGTGTAAGCAAATACTAGTTATATATAAATGCTTCTTGTTTCAGTTAAAGTACTGCGTTAAGAAAACAAATAATCACGCATTTAACTGTATGCATTTCGCCTTGGTTAGAATTTCCCGTGAATCCATACACCACATAGATGTTTTAACCGTTTTACTTCAGAATTATTTTAGACGCACGCCCAAAATCACGTACAGCCATCAGGAAGCTTTGTGGAACTGCTGCTGCAGATTTTTGAAGCTGAAAACTTTTATTATTAACAATGTTGAATTTGAGATCATCATCGTCATCCTATGGTTTTTGGCTACTTTGTTGTCTTTTAGGTGGCCCGATGAACAAATCCGTCTCCACGTCCACATTTGGTGTCTGGGGCTGGAATACTTCACGATCATCTGCATGCTTGCTTTTTCCCGAAGGACCAAGTGGTTGCATGCCACACTGAAACAATTAATAGTCATATAAAATTTATGTATATATTCGAATTTCGATCCTTTCACAAATGTTATTTTTTACTATTCCCAAGTATAGTTAGATTAGATTTTGATTTTGATTAGGTTTATTATGCCTACAAAAAGTTAACCAAGAATATTGTACTTAATTACATACCAAAATTAACACCTACATATCCAACGTCAAGTTTTAATAATAATACTCATCCTATTCAAAGACGACAATGAATTTTCTAGTCAATTTATAACGCTATATATATATGGCATATAAGATGTTTATATTGTCAGATTACGAATCATGGCCATTTGAATTATGTTGATTTTCAATTGAATGCATGTATGATCAAATTTACAGTTCAACAATATAACTTAACCATGATAACAGTAGCCTTTATGCATATCCAAGTGATTCATTTGTAGATATTGGAGATCATGAACCCTAATTGAAAGTGGCCAAGAATCGCATTAACTATAGGAGCGTATACAGTATTGATGTTCAACATTGTTAAGAGAGAATCTGGAATATTACCATTTCCCGTAGCTTTGCATTTTGTTCCAATAGGTTTTTCTCCTGAACATGGCAAGGTTAAGAACATGGCATATCAGCACTTTCAGACAAATAGACATACACGACCGCAAGTAATAATATGTAGCAGAAACTTCTACTGGTGATTACCTCTTCCTTCAGCTTGTCTATTTGCTCCCTCAATAACTGATTCTGATAAAGGAAAAACAAAGTGCATTACATGTCAGTAAGTTTTAGTAATGATTCAAAATATATGACTCAACTCTCCCTTAATTTTCGATGTGAGATTCACTCTCAACACACTCTCTCATGGCACGTAAGAGGTCATTTTAAGATTAATATGTAGACAACACACATTGAAAGAATTTGAGGTTACACACCAAAACAAATTGACAGTAATAAAGGTGGCCCAACTCCTTATAAAATATGCAAGGTCGGTCAATTCACTGGTGTGAGATGATAAGCTCATATTGATGTATATTTTACATCAAAATCACTTGTCTTTTCTTAGTTAGATCCCTACATTTTCGAGCTATTTACTTTCTTTGTCTTTTTAAGGATTTTTCATGCTAAAAAGGAGAGAAAAAGAGCACAAGTAGGATTTTAAATAGCAAATTCGTCAAAACTGCCTGCGCAGATCAGCTGACTTTGTCAGTGAGTTGCGAACAGCTCATAATGAATCAAAGAATGAGCTTTATATGCTTGGAAAGCTACAGATGTCTATTTTCTGGAGCATTTTACGGCTTGTTAATATCATTTTTCTGGAAGAAGTTATGCTTGTTTTAACACTGAAAGGTTCCTAAGAAGCTGAGCAGTTTGTAACTGACAAGAAAGCAATGAAAGTAATAAGCACAATAAATCCTAGCAGCCAAAATTGATGTAGCTGATAAGCTCATATTTATATATATTTTAAATCAAATTCACTTGTCTTTTTTTAGTCAGTTACTTACATTTTTGAGCTATTCACTTTGTTATTTTGTTTTGTAGGATTTTTCAACCAAAGCAGAGGAAAAGAGCACAAGTGGGGCTTTAAATAGCAAATTCATCAAAACTGCATGTGCAGATCAGCTGACTTTGGCTGCGAGTTTCGAACAGCTCATAATAATTAGAGAATGAGCTTTATATGCTTGGAAAGTTACAGATGTCTGTTTTCTGGAGCACTTTACGGCTTGTTAATATTATTTTTCTAGAAGAAGTTTTGCCCGTTTTAACACTAAAAGGTTTCCAAAAAGCTGAGTAGTTTGTAACTAACAAGAAAGCAATGAAAGCAATAAACATAATAAATCCTAGCAACCACAATTGATGCAGCCAAAAAACCACAAGTCTCCATACTAACTAGCTTTAACTAGGATTGAATTGTCATGATGGTGGGAAACATAACACATTTAGAAGATTATGAAAAGAAAAGAGAGGAAGCTAAGTGTAGAGAGGAGGAAAAAAGGCAGCAAGAATGTGGAGAAAGCAAGGCAGCAGGGAGGAGAATCAAAGAAGAGAAGAGACCTCATTCTCTTCTTTCGGTTTTATCTCCTCAAACTCATGAATTTCTTTTAGTTTAATTTAAGAATTATATGTAACTAAATTTTCAAAAGTTAGGGGTTGTTTTGAAGCCTCGATTATGATTGCAAGTTTGTTATGACATTTTGTTTGAATTTCTTTAATGAAAGATGAAAATTAGTTCACTACCTATGTTAGTGATGAATTCTTTATGTGTTTTCTATGGATGCATACTTAGTAAACATATTTAGGATTCCAATGCTATAAATATGTGTGTGCCTACCGTTGCTAAATGAGGACCTCCATATGTTCTAGAGTAGTACTTGTTAATTGCGATTAACATGTAAACCAATTTCTAAGATAAGTAAGACAACGCATGTATTTACGATGCCTTGTGATGACTCAAACTCTTTTTGTTCTTAATGATTTCTACTTGTTAAATCTATGAACACATCATTCTAGATTGCATGCTAGGGACTAAGTTAAGTTGAAAACGTCATTCTTTTAGTACTACGTAAGAAATAGTAGTAAGTTGAGTTCTAACAGTGAGCCAACTTGAGCATCTTCATCCGGAAGTAAAAGGAATTTGAATGAAACATAACATATTTAAATGATTATTTGGTGGTGGATGGTAATTTCCCTAACTCGTTTTCTCAACTTGTGAACTACAATCTATTTTTATTATTTCTTTATCGTTTATACGTTTTTGTTGAATAATTAAAATATCAAATCAACTCCAAAAATCCCAAATATTTGTGAGTGTACCTCTATGTGTCTAGTATCTACATATGAAATTTCGTTGAATTTAGATAAGTGTAACTCGATCTTATAATTAGTTTTCGGTGGCTAGTCAGTAAGAGCAGCAACCCATTTTTTATGATACTTTAAGTAGTTAGGTTTCAATCTTCTACAGGAAAGATCTTTATTTTCATATGCTACAATTCACAAATCCTAGTGTTAATAAAGAAAATCAATAGGAGATATATGTGCTACTTTGTGGTGTGCTTTTAATTCTATCACTAACCAAGAATACGACAACTCTCACTACAAATTGTCTTTGATTAGAATTGAATAGTCATGATGGCGATAACTATAACACCTTTTGAAGGTTATGAAAAGGAAAGAAAACAAGTTGAACGTAGATATTGGGAGGAAAGGAAGCAAGTTAGCAAGGAGGTGAAAAAGGGAAGCATGCAAGACAGCAAGGATAACACTATTCTTTTGGTTTTATCTTCTCAAACTCATATCTTTCTTTGTGTTAATTTAAGATTATGTGTAACTAAATTTCTAGAAGTTAGAGACTGTTTTGAAGCCCAGAATATGATTGCAAGTTTGTTATGACATTTTGTTTGAATTTCTTTTATGAAAGATGAAAATTAGTTCACTACCTATATCAGTGATGCATTCTTTATGTGTTTTCTATGGATGCATACTTAGTAAGCATATCTAGGATTCTAATGCTATGAATATGTGCGTGCTTACCCTTATCGAATGAGAACCTACACATGTTCTAGAGTAGTACTTGTTAATTGTGATTAATATATGAACTAATTTCTAGGATAAGTAAGACAATGCCAGTACTTATGATGCCTCATGATGACTCAAGCTCCTTTTGCTCTTAATGATTTTTACTTGTTAAATTTATGAACACGTCATTCTAGATTGCATGCTAGAAACTAAGTTAAGTTGAAAACATCATTCTCTTAACATACTACGTAAGAGAGAGAGAGAGAGAGAGAGAGAGAGAGAGAGAGAGAGAGAGAGAGAGAGAGCGAGAGTAATAAGTTGAGTTCTAACAATGAGCCACCTTGAGCATCCTCATTCGGAAATAGAAGGAATTCTAACGAAACATTACACGTTTGCATGATTATTTGGTGGTAGATAGCACTACCCCTAACTCATTTTCTTAATTTGTGACTCAACTTTGTTTTCGTTGCACTACCCTTAACTCATTTTCTTAATTTGTGACTAAACTTTGTTTTCGTTATTTTATCATTGTTGTTGTTCTATTTTTGTTGGATTTAATTAAAATAGCAAATCAACTCCAAAAATCTCAAATAAATGTGTGAGTACCTCTGTGTGTTTAGTACCTACATATAAAATTTCATTGAATTTAGTTAAGTGTAATTTAGTCTAATAATTATTTTTCGGTGGCTAGTCAGTAGGAACAGCAGCCCAGTTTTTGTGATACTTTAAGTAGTTAAGTTTCAATCTTCTGAGGGAAAGACCCTTATTTTCATATACTACAATTGACAAATCCTACTGTTAATAAGGAAATTTAATAAGACAATTGTGCACTACTTTGTGGTGTGCTTTTATTCCTATCTTGAGATTCACACTTTCAACAAATAAAACATATATAACTTAAACGTTTGACATTTAGAACTACTAATTATATATTTTTTTCCTCTCCTATCCGAAATGATTGCTATATCAAGTACACTTAATTGGTGACCTATTATGTAAACTACAAAAGGTGAATAAAGTCAGCTTCAATATCTCTCTTTTGAAACCCTTATTGAAGAAAGTTGAGGTTTCATCATAAAATCAATTGACAATATAAGGAGTAGTCTAACTTATTTATAAGCTCATGCAAGGTTTGTTGGAACCAAATCATGCATATCCACAGATGGAAGCGTAATGTAGTCGGAATTGCCCATGAACTCTGACATGGAGAGAATGAGGTTGATTGGGTGGTGTGACTGAATCCAGATCAGATTGTCTACATATCTCTGAGCATGGAGAGTCAAATCACTAGTGTAGTTCTAAGAAAGGAACATGTATGATGTGTGCTACATCGGAATATATCCTCATCGAATGTGCCTTGCATTAGGTGCGTAGGAAATGCTCCTCCATGTCTACGCGAAGACGAACGTAGAGAGTATATATACATCCCTTGTAGAGAATGAGTTTATTGTGTCATCAAAGTTCCTTGGAGATGTTAGAGAGGGTCTTGGATCACAAAAGACTAAGAGAGATAAATACCCAAACTAAGGTATTTGTAGAGATCTTGAAAGGCGCAATCCTAATTAAATCGGAAGACTATCTAGGAAAGAATTTAGGACAAGATATACAATCCTCTTAAGATTATGATTACGTTGTCCAATCCCAAGGTATCCTAATTTTAACTTGAATTACGGTTTCCTTACTTGAGAGACAAGTGATATCTTTAATGTGCTTAGAGCTAATGGAGTTGTGCCGGACTCCCTTGGCCTATGGTAATCCGATCTGGAATACCCATGGAGCTCTAATCTCACTGAGGGTTTTTCCGGTCATTCTAACTACCCTGCGTGCCACCAAAAAATTATGGTCCCACAAATGCCTCTAGCTATACTTCTGAGAGTGTGTTCAGCTCAAAGATGGATAGTTACCAATGGACACGAGCAAATCATTCCAAAATGACCTTTTCTATAATACACACCGGAATGACCTTCGAACTTCAACAACTTAATGATCCAGAGCTAGCCAAGTCCAACTAGTCCCGCTTGCTTATCTCTCAAAGATCTGATCTTTCAGAGTTCCGAACCATATTGTAGAGCCCTGGGCGGAGTTTCAAATGCATAGCTAAAAAGCTGAATGCTAGGTGGAATGCACCGTTTTTTATTTGTCCCTAGGACTTAGATGCTTTTAGAGATATTTTGATAAGTTTATTTCACTCAAGCCTTTAATCTTGTTAGAGTAAAATACTTAAGAGCTTGTCATCATTTGCTTCCCTTTAATAGAATATAGTTTAATCTAATAATATATTCAGAGTTAATAGGTGGCGGAGTCAAACACAAATAAGTTTGTAGACTTAGGTAGCTTCAGACCCGCTTGATAACATTGAAAAAAAAAAAGTTATCCATAAACTTATAAAAGTTTATAAAGATTTCCACTGAGACAATCAAAGTACCACCTTCCTCCAACACCAAGTCTAAGGCCCACGAAAAATCTCTTACTCCGAAACTTTCTTTGATGCATTAATCGGATTAAGGATGAGAAAGTGACAAGTCTTGTTCAAAATGACCTCCAGATCTTGATGTCAATTGGATATGTTTCAATAACCTTGTTGGTTAAGTAATGATGATTGTTTTAACACTTACAAAAGATTAATCTAAGTGTTGTAAAAGAGGTTGACCATGACTTTGATTCTGTTTGTTCTTTAACTTTGCCCCATTCTAGGTCTGAGGATTTTAATAATAGCAACTTGTAACCAAGGAGTTTCCTTTCCAGCCCAAATTACATGTTTGCCTGTAATGAATCTTGAATCAAAAGTTCATTGGGGGCTTGGTCACTTGCACGTGGGATTGAAAAAACCTTCAGAATGACATACTCTATATGAGTCAAACCTAAGTGTTTTTTATCATATTACACTTAGCTGACTTTGCTAAGCTACTGCCTGGAATCAAGCTCCACTGGAATAAAATTCCACTAGAGGATTTCCTAATTTAGATGCCTCATTTGGACCTACTTTAGGCACAAGATCGCTGCAAAATGTACTTAACTTAGTACATGATCCTGGATAGAAGTATTCATACTTCAGGTTTGAGTGTGTAACCCACAATTCTTAGGTTGCATAAACTTTACAAAAGCCAGATGGTGCACTGTAAGCTTCCGGACAACAAGGCTATCTTCCAATGTTCATAGTTCGCCTAACGTAACCACGCTTAATATGACTCGAGTTTCCCAAGCTGGTAACCGGAACATCATGGAATAGGCTTTATCACACGAGACTCCTATGACATTATTACTTTGAATTTTTATACTTGCACTACTGCAAAGTTTCAAAGCTGTGTGATATTTGGGACATTGAGGGATGCTGTGTACGGCAAAAAGATGATGTAAGAAAGAACAAAGTCATGCGAGGAGCAAAACATGCACATTCATGCAAGAAGGGATGAGACTTGTTAGGTGGCAAGGATTCACATTCCTTAGGTCATCTGTAGCGACAATCTGAAAAGATCATTCTGTGATTTGAAGTTTCTATTCTAAATATGCAATTCCCGATGTTAGACCATGCTACGTGCCTGATTCATTCCATATGACATTATTTCTTTGACCAAGCTAACTTGCTTGTGGTGGATTGATGGAATATAGAATTGAACCAATCAGAGGTTGATTTGGTGGGAGCCACACATGATTGAGGCTAACTCAAGTTAAAGTGTAACTTATGCGCACGGCTCATTATGATTCCATGCCCCAATCTTTGTATGAGATCTTTAAATCATGTAAAATTCGACATTTAATTATGTATACAATTAAGTAATCAAAGGTACTTATCTCTTGGAGCACCACCATAGCTTGTGCCAAGGTTGTTCACTTGACAGATGGGCCTTCGAGTTATTTTCCACACCGCAGTTTGAACTTGAAAAGGTGAACTATGCAAATCCATAGAAAATCTTTGCTTGTGCTACTTATAGTTAAATGACAATATTTCTTCACTAGGGACTAGAATCATAAGCTGGAAAATGATATAGAAAGCTATTGGTAGCTTTCCAACGACATAAGCCTCTATGTCCAATTATGTTTGAGGAATTCCAGTTTAGTCCATGAAGTGGACTGATGTGCATAGGCAAATTGTTGATAGCCTTTTACTCCGCACAAGAGTTGGTTCATGTTCCGCGTTGAAACTATGCTTAGGGGGTCTACAGTTACAGACACTTTTCATGTTCTTGGGATAAGTCCCTCATTGCTCTACAGTTGCCAACACACCTTTCATGTCCTTCGAATTAACCAATACTTGCACTTTAGCTTGTGGAGAATGGCATGGTGTCCACGCTTCATTGCCACACTCATGAAAGCTAATTGTAGACTTCAGACAAGAGGTCTACGAGTTGGTTATGTGATGAGGTGTTGGTCCGCACAGAGCCAAACCTGCCTTTGCCTCCTATCATGTTGGCCCAGGAGTCTAGGATTGCCTAGGCTTATCATTCAATTTCTATGCACAAGAAGATCCTCTTGAAGAAAACAGAAATATTTAGTTGAATAAATAAAAAATTAAAAACTTGCTCGTTTGGCAACCAGACCCAAGCCACAAACTTCATAACAATACTATGTAAAACAAAAATCTTTCACTACAAAAGGTAAGAATTAAAGACTTAGCCATAATACGTAGCAGAACGCTATGTGGGAAAAGAGCCCTTGCTTCATTTCATGGAGCATTAATCAAAGCTCCATTGGGATTTTTAGGCTTTCATCGTTAGTCCTGGTAGAGGTTGTGTGTCAAAGGAATATGAGTTCATATCTCAATGAAAGCATCAATTTTTTCAACCAAAGTCGTGCACGTCCACGGCTGGAGGCGGAATTTCCCTTTAACTCATGCGAAGGGAGAATGGGGTTGAATTTTTTTTTTTGGGGGGCGGGGGGTGTTGATTGATCCAGATGGGACTGCCTACATATCTGCGGGGATGGAAATCTCTGGTGTAGTTCTAAGAAAGGAGTATGTATAATGTGTGCTACATCAAAATACATCCTTGGCAAAGGTGCATTGGCTTAGACGTGGAGGAGATGCTCATCCATTTCTATGTGTAGACGAACGGCGTGTAGAGAGAATATGTGCATCCCTTGTAGAGATTGAGTCTTGGATCATAACAAACTTAAGAGAGAATAATACTTAGGCTAGGGTATTTACCAGTGTTCTAAAAATCGGCCTAAGCGGCCGCCTAGGCGCTACAAGGTGGCCAGTTGCTCCGATTAGCCCATAATCGGGAGAAAAAACGGCAAGAGGATTAGGCGGGCGCGGAGGCAGCTTAGGCAGTGCTTGGGCGACCTAGGTGAGTGACTCAATGACCTAGGGGGTTTGGGCGTTTTAGACATTTTGTCGTTGCAGAGAGCTGGGTTCTTGTTCTGGTTCTACCTTCTGCATTTCAAGAAGATGAAAGGAAGAAGAAGACAAAAGGAAGAAGAAGAAGATAGAATAAATGAGTTTCTCTCTCTTCCCACTCCCCCACGTGACAAACATAAGTCACAAACCACTCCACTTTTTGTTTTATTTTTTTATTTTTAAATTAATTAACTTCTAATCCTAATAGACATTGAATATTGTGTGGTGTGCCCCACATCCTTTTTTGATGCAGTGTTCCCCACCTCCCATTTTACATTCTACAAATCACAACATTTACACCATTACTTTTTTTTTAAGTCCATTCACTATATAATAAATAATCTTTAAAAAAATATTTATTATACATATTTATTGTCATATGAACTTTCATCTTATGCCATCTAATTCATTAAAAAATAAAAAAAATCCTATCTATTGGAGAGACATTGTTTGATACTTTTTTTGTAATTTATCATTCTTTTATTATCTTATTCATGTATTTCATACAAGTATAATTTTTTGTAAGAGACAATATGCGCTTATTTACAAGATATACAATAAATTTACCTAAATCCGCCTAGCCGTCTAGAGGCTAGGCGCTAGCCCGCCGCCCGACTAGCTCCTAGCGTTTTTTAGAACCTTGGTATTTACAAAGGTCTTGGGAGACACAATCCCAATTATATCAGGAGACTATCTAGGAGGGAATCTTGAATAAGATATCCAATCCTCATAGGATTATGATTACGTTGCATAATCCCAAGATATCCTAATTTGACTTGAATTAGGGTTTCCTTACTTGGGAGATAAGTAATGAGTTTAGAGCTAATGCATCCGTGCCGGACTATCTTGGCATGTGGTTATCTGATCCAGAATACACATGTACCTCTGATCTCACTTCAAGGGCTTTTCAATCCTTTTAGCCACTCTTAAGTGTCAGGTGTCTTGGGCTTAGAAAATCATGGTCTCACAAGGTCTCTTCTCCCATCAATGTGAGGTTCATTCTCAACACGCCCTCGCATTTTCAAGCCTAACATGTGGGCAACACAAACAGGAAGACGTGAAACATGCGTGACGCTTGGGCTTTACACGTGAGATTTATTCTCAACACTACCCTCTTGCCCACCAACCCAAACCCTAGATCTGGTGCCTCCAACAACGACCCCTAGATCTGGTGCCTCCAAGAACGACCCCTTGCTCTGGCTAGGGTCGGTGAAAGCCCTCTCCCCTCTTCTCCTCAGCCTCCTCTCCTTCTTCACGTACATCACACACTCCTCCCGTGAGTTTTCCCCTCCACAATCCTCCCCCATAATCACTAGCTCCCTTCTTCTCCCTTTCACTCTCTCTTCGCCCTCGGTGTCGACCTTTCTGGGCGTAGATTTTAGTATTTTTGGTGTTTTTGTATTGTCCACCTGGTAGTTTTGTGCTCGCTTAGCCGAATTTTGTGGCCTCGCTGTTCAGTGGTGGCTTTGTGTGGGCTATGGATGCAGGCATTTGTCATCATCTTTGTGGTATATTTGCACCAGTGTCTAATAGTTATTGTAGTGGTTTGGTGGCCGCATAGGTGTTTGCTTTTATTGTTAATTGTTCGATACGACCTTCAGATTAGGAAAATGATCACTCAAGAATATGTACCCATTGGCACCATCTTGTGCTCGTTATGTTTGTATTAATGAAATCTGTATCACTTCTTGTAAAAAATTGATGACCTATATATTAATGATAATTATAAAGAAAACCAGATGTGTAGAGCATAAGAAGGAAAAAGAATGCATTATATAGAACTCATATAATCTGTACCTTTTTGGCCCTAATTTTTTTTAAGCTTCGCTCCAGTTGGTTCTCTGTCTGATGTAGTTCCTCCATGGAACATGATTCCAAATCATTACCTAACAGCTTCCTACACCATACGTATAGCATTTATCTATAATCTCCGACCAAAATGAAAATCTGACTGCAGTATATATAGTACATAACTAATTAAAACAAGCTTAAAATACATATTTCAAGGTAAGAAGCGAATTAAACCTTTTAGAAGCTTCAATAGACTCGATCTTTTTGGCCAAGGTTTGAGTGTCATTCGTCTCATGCTGCATACAGTCCAATAATAGTAAAAAATTTAGTAACGTTTATCATGCATGCAGATGCAGGTTTTAATGAAAAGGCATTGCCTTAGATAAAAGAAGGTATATAAGTAATAGCCCTTCCAGAAAGGATAACCATTTCCCCCGTGGAGTCAGGTGCGTTTTTCAGTTATGATTTGAACCGTCGAATTTTAAGTTTTTATATAAAGATAGTTCTTCAATAAAAGTTAGCCAATTATATAGCAGCAGAATTGATGTTTTTAAATTGTATGAAAGGATTGATAGAGAGACTGTGTAATGGCAGTTGACTCGAACTACCTCCATATCTTCTTGAAATGCTTTAGTAGTGAGCTGGCCTTGATCCTTCATTCTCATTTGGTAACGGTCTATTGTGCTTCTGATGCTGAAAGCACAAGAAGAGTTAAGAATACCACCAACAGTGCTAGTTAAATATGTTAACCAAGATTAACTAATTGCATGCACGTCCAGATGTGAGATTGATGATCCACTATTCATTTAATTCTTCAATTATATATGAAGATTTTTCAAAGTAATTCTTCAAAACTAAACCCAAATAAAAGTTTCAAGTTGGGCAATAGATTTATATGTATTCATAATTCATAAAACAGTGACAAGCCATGGACGTCGTGATTTGGAGTTTGAAATGAAAAGCTAATAAGATGACTAAGTACTACATATATAAGATTATGGATTGAGGATTGAGGATTGAGGATTGAGGATATATATATATATATATATATCGAGTATGGAAAGAGAGGATATATCATAATTCAGTGCGCCAAAGGCAAGTCAGGTCGGGCACAGTGTTAGCCCCTTAGTCAAGTTATGCAAAAGGTTTTTTTAACAAGGTGGAGGTACACTTACAATGATTTAAGAAAAGGGTAGATCGAGTTGAAGGCCACGGCGGGCACCCCTTACTCAAGTTATGCAAAAGGTTGTTTAACAAGGTGAAAGTACACTTACAAAGACTTAAGAAAAGGTTAGATCGAGTTGAAGGCCATGCTATAGTAGAGAAAGAATAAAAAACTAAATCTCTCTGGATATCAAGTCAACCAATTTATTGTTCTTATCTCCAGATTCTAACAACTCGTTTGGAATGTGTTTAAAAAAGCCATATTTACACTCAACTCAAGTCTTAATTCTATGAAATTCAAATCATGTCTCATTGTGCCCCTAACGTTAAGTTTACTAAGAAATTCGTTAAAATTGTTTACATTGCACAAATAGGACCAATTGTAGTTGATATATGTGTCATTTGTGACGGGTAAATAGTTTTGAATAATTTATTAATAAAATTGATGATATGGGCAAATTGAGACACGATGGAGTTAAGGCAAAAACATTTGAGTTTTAGAACGTTAAAATGAGACTTGAGTTAAGTTTTAGGAGTATAGATGTCAATTAAGTTGTTAGAAAAAATAGAGGTTGGGAGAGAGATCATGGCAAATGATTGTTTTTTTAGCATTAGTGAGTTAAATTGTTAAATGTTACAGGAGAGGGGATGGGTGGGTATTGAACCCACAACAGGCATTATTGTTTTTCGCTACTACAGTAAAGCGCAATCTGCATGGTAAATGATTGTTTAGTTATTATTTATTTGGATAATAATACTTACATTCCCCCTTGGAGAATGTTCTATGTTTTCTTAATGTGGAAATTTCATAATGGGAACCATTCAACTTCTTAATCTTCATTTGAACGGTTCATCAAGAATATGTTACTTAGTACCTACAACGTTGATTTTTTCTATACATTTGAATGACTAAATGATTTCCAACTCAAATAATTTGTTTGTAGTGGTGATCTTTAAATGAAGATTAAAAAAATTCACGATTACGATTAGAAAATTTGTATGGTTGGTATATATTATTTGCATAGGGAAAATGAGGTCATCCCTTCACGGGAGAATGCAAGTATTATCTAAAAGTATAGATATAACATATCTAAAAAGTACGGATATTTAAAAAACTAAACTATACATACGCCTAGTGCTAGTCTACTAGATGGAAACATCTTAACATGGTATAGTTTCTAGATGTTATTTATTTATAACCTAAAAGGACATTTTTCTGTTGATGAAAATAACAAAGAAACCTAGTACTCTTGTTTATATATTGAATGGGAAATGATAAACATACCCCATTTTTAGTCTTTCAAACACTCCTAATTAATTTTAACGGTTGAATTTTCTTGATTTATGCTTAGAAATAAAGAGGAGTGTGTGACAAGTTAGAAATGGAGTGTGAAGATCACTTTCCATATTGAACAACTTCTTAGTAGGCATGGTTAACAAAAATTATTGTTATGCAAAAAGATTGTAGCTCAAGTAGCTAAGAGCAATCACTCATGTACATGAGGTCTTGAGTTCAATCCTCCCTAACCCAGGATCGTCCTAACCAATATTTGAATACACCGGAATGATGATCTTAATTCTCTTGTCCTAATTAAGCATGCAATATGATAAAATGAAGCTAGCAAATGGTATATTTGCACTCATTTTAGTTGGAACACATTTGTATATCCATTATAGTCAAATTCTACTTTGGTTTTACTATAATGGCTTATATGCTATTTTGTTCGAACACATTCGTAATATTTTTTTTCTATTATTTCTCAATCACAAAGAAGATTCTCTTAGCACAAGTACTTTAGATATAATATTAAACATTTTAAATGAACAAATATTTTGGAGTGTGCTCTAGGGTATACGATGTCGATCAATCAGTTCTCAAGATTCATGCATTTCTCAACGCTACATTAAATCATTGTTGGTAACAAATCAACCTCATCTCATACTTCAAACAAGATTATTAATTTAACTTTACCAGATAGTATTTATTGAGTGGAGAAGAGATTCTCTCATACATCATTGATAATTTATTACGTCTCAATCGTTATTAAACATGTAGTGATTTTTTTTAAAATGTTATAAGCACTTATTAGACGACAACGTCATTAAAACTAAATCTTAATTCCATAATTAGAGAATCTCTTCTAGTAGAGATTATTAAAAGAGACCCCCTTATATATTTTTTGGTGAAGGGAAAACGATATTACGTCTCAATCATCATTAAACATGTAGTGATTTTTTTTAAAACATTATAAGTACTTATTAGACGACAACATCATTAAAACTAAGTCTTATTTGCATAATTAGAGAATCTCTTGCAGTAGAGATTATGAAAAGAGACCCCTTCATTTTAAGTACTAATCAATATATAAAATGGGGAGGCCAGGAACTAAAGCTATATGCACTGACATTTAATTTAAGAATTGAAATTAAGGTAATTGTATACTGATTTTTAAGACAAGTACAACCATTGCTCAGAGGTCCCTCAGATACAGTACTGAACAAAATTCCAAGATTATTTATTAGTTATTTCACCTTACATTATCAGTTGTTTTTCCACTGTTCGGGTTCATTTACACCATCTATTGTATATCACTGATTTAGATTCAATAAATTAAGATCTACAAACACAAAGATTCAGTAATTAACAAATCAAAACTGATGACAAATAGATATAGCAGAAACTACTGTACATATTTATGTCCTCAGATTCATACGGTAGAGAGAATTACATCCAAAAGATTTATTTTTTATTGTTCAATTAACCCAGAAATTTGCGGCCCTTGAATAAATATAGTGAGTGAAAGATCAGCAACAAAAGATAAAAAAGAAAACCCAATTAATTAAAACCCAGAAAACTTTCAACCCAAACGCAAAACAATGAAACAAAATTAGCACAAAAAAAAATTTGAATCAGAAAAGATCCTATACATCTAAAGCCTGATCAATATTTGGTATTATAGACCTTTTCCTATCTATTATCTGCTGCACGTACTACACAAGAAGCAGCTTTTATCCATCGATTACAGTCAAAAACTGAGATTCAACAAAATATAAATCGTAATAAAATGCCAGATTTAGTAAACAAAATAAAACATAAAATTATGGTTGTGTTCTAAACGTACCTGGTGCTCGAAAACTCATAGAGCTTCCCTCTTGCGGAGAAGATCACAAGTGCAACTTCAGCATCACACAGGACTGAAAGCTCAAAGGCTTTCTTCAGCAGCCCATTTCTTCTCTTGGAAAAAGTCACTTGCCTGCTCGCTGCATTTTCGATGCGCTTCATCTGAGTCTTCCCCCTCACCATTTTCTCACCTTTCCGAACACGAAAATCGAATTCCGGAAAACCCCAGTAGCCGATTTCCCGGAAAATCTCAAGCAACCGCAAGAAATAGGGTTTCTAAATATGGAAAGGGGGGCAGACCAGAGAAACCTGCAATCCTAGAAAATAATTTGAGGAGGAAGAAGATGAATTATTAGTAAAGATTAATAGAGACAGATTGATTTGCCCTACTTTCTTCTTTTCCTTTTTAGGTCTCAAAGTCTATGAGGAGAACCCTATGAACATATGTACACAAGTATATTTGAGGAAATATAAAAAGCATGGAATAAAATGAAAAGGGCAAGGAGGCCATCTGATTTGAACCTAATCCATCATCTCCCTTTCTTTTTTTGGTAATTAATGGACACCTCCCAAAAAAGTAAAAAACAAGGGAATAAATTGCACAGCCTACACATGTCACCCACTCACTATTTCTTCACCCAATGGTAAAAAAAAATTTGAAACCCCTTATTGGGGTGCACAGGAACTTGATGCCATCAAGTCTTTCGGTGACACGTGCAAAAAGTGACCGACAACCGTCGCCGGTACTGGCCGGCTCAGAGGTGACGAGCTTTAAAGCGAAAACAGCGAACATTCTTGTCTATTGCCAGTTATATCTGGACAATCGCTGTAACAAGGGGTTGCAGGTAAATTTGGAGCACCGAATGGGCACCGTAAAAATGGTTCGTTTTAAAAAAGTCTTTGTCCGTACGAGGGGCTGAGACATGAAATATCTCCGTGCCATTGGATAGAGTGATCAGCCAATAAGGTGTTGCCACGCGTCGACGGTTGTCAACATCACAAGGTCTGTCACGTGGCTTCCGCTTGAGAGGGGTGTGGAGCAGGGACCACACGAAGGAACTGCCGTGTGATGGGGAACTCCTCCCATCCGTTTAATTACAACAATCCTCTCTAAATCTGTTCTGTGGTTCATTTGCGTTTGTGACTCTATTCCCCCATAGTTAACCAAATTATGGACCAAGTTAACCTAAAGGACTACAATGTTAATCGAGAGTACATTTCAACATTTGTAAGAAAGAAAATAAAAGTTTGGAGTTAAAAATCGACACATGATGATGAGTTTAAAGACTATTACTGTAATAAGTCTTATCTTAGTTTTTCCACTTTATATCTTTTAGTACATTTTGGGGACAAGTTGTCTGGATAAAGTTTTGGGCAAAATTAGTAATACACTCGTAAAGAAAAGAAATTCTAGTGTATGCCAACTCTTGAATATGACATCATTCACACAATAGCGAGTCATCTGTAAGTTTACATTTCAAGTCCATCGCATTAACGTGTGTTGCCTTATGCGTCAGGTGAGACCTCACATCCCACATTTGTGTCCCACCTGCTTGATCCAAAACCCCTATGACCATGGAACCATGGGTATGGTACTGCCGTATAAGGTAGCTTCGGCCAAGAGTCCAAGACCTTCTAAAGTGGATGAGTGTTTGACTTGCTGGAGTTGATATTTTGAGATCTACCAAATCAAGGCCACACAAAAATAATGTTAAAATAAATGGTTAGGTAAAAGGTAACTAGTATGTGAAGAGACAGGGCATTCAATGCATGACATTATTGTGTAAAAGGTCTCCTCTGTTTGGGTTTTGCTTTTTTATTCTGTTTCTTTTTCTTTTCTGTTAAGGTCATCGCAGCTGGTAATGAAATATTGAAATGTTGTGTTTTTGGTTCGAGTCTTCTGGATTTCTGGTTGCTTTTTTCAACCTTCTCCTCTTATTCAACCTTCTCCTAGTAGCATCACCATTGCAATAGATAATTGTCATCTATTCAAATAATATATCATTCGTTCAATAAATATTTGTCGTATAGTGTCATCTATTACAAAGATTTTCTTATTTGTGGACGATGATTACTTGGAAGGTTGGCCTCTATTTTAAGTAAATTGGACTAGTATAAATGTTTGAGAAAATTAACTACAATAAATATATTTGACATTTGGTTGCAGAAATAATCAATGTTTATTATTTGTCATTATATCACCATTGTGTTGTTGTTATGTCATAGTTTCAGCATTGATATATGATTAATATGTGGTCATTACATATGGCTATTTTCCTTATTTTTTTATATATAATCAATCAGTTATAATTAGGTGTCGAACTTGTACTCTAAGTGAGTCAAATCTGGTATTATTTACTTATAAGTAGAGAGTAAAATTACTAAATTGTAATACTATATTTTGTATAGAAGCCTTATTTGGTACACCAAATAACAGAGACTGGCTTGACTAGGCCTAGTATACCACGTTTGGTGTAGCTGGTTCTTAGTTTAAGTGGTTCTTAGTTTAACGGAACAACTTCATCACTTGGCTTGGGTTCTTATTCTAAAGATTTCTTTTTCCTAGAAATTTTTTCCTTATCTTGAAATTTTTTGGGTTGGATTGTCATCCGTTTGTAACAACCTGAAAGAATTTCAAAGATTGATCGTCGGGTAAAAGCACGAGGGAGTTTTTTTGGAAAAAAAATTCATGTGGATTGTCATCCATTTGTAACAACCTGAAAGAATTTCAAAGATTGATCGTCAGGTAAAAGCACAAGGGAGTTTTTTTTGGAAAAAAATTTCGTGTCATGATTTTTTTAACTAAGTTAAAAGTATATGTGATAATTAAAATGTAATACAATCTTAATAATAGTCCAGAGTTCCAACAAACATACGTTAGCACTTAGGATTGACCTGGACAATAATCTAAAATATTGCGTAGTAAAATACACATTTTAAAGAGCATTACTTATTAAGGATTGACCTGGACTAGAGTCTAATGCCATCTAATTCTAACGACCAAATTAGCAGGGGTCTAATAAACTATTTGACTTTTTCACCAGAATGGGGAACGCCAGAACTACAGAAAGATGATGCTAACGTTCCAAAGGAACAAGCTGCTCAAACTGATTTTTCAGGGTAAGAAGAGGTAGAGAAAATGCATCGAGTCAATATTCGAGTATCAATCGCCACGACGTTAAAGTAACTCATGTCATACTCCCAATAAAAGCTTGAACAATCTTCAATAAAAGAGTATTTGTACCCGAAACCGACACATATAAGTAGGTAAAGAATACCTAGAGACGCGAGACAACTCTCTAAGTAACCTTCAGCGTTGTACATACATTGGCCAAATGGTCCTAAGTTCCTAACATTGTACCAAAACCTATATCTACTTCCCTTACTCTTTTGTTTTATTTTGTCAAAGGAATGGCAAGCATTAAGCAAGTTGCGGTCATAAAAGATTTTGAAAATTAAAATTGAGGCTACGCACGTAATTAAGCTAAGATGAGTTTTATATATTTGTGGATTAAGATCGTTGGACATATATTTGGTGGCTTACTTCGTAATATATTTTTACATTATTGAAACTCATTTTTACTCAAGAAAATGGGCAAATCAACTCACTCAAACAATTCTAATTTCTATGATGGGTTGGGTTGAACGGGTTTTGATTATTTATTTTCTTTCTTATTCCTAAAGAGAGTATAAGTGACAAATAATCTAAAATACATGTAGTAAAGTGAAGTCAAATTAGCACTCTAAAAATTCATGTAATAATGTAAGAAAAATGTTATTAGCATTTTAAAAATCTAATTTTACACTCTTTACAAGTGTATTTTTCTTTCTCATTATAGAAAGTTTGGAGCACAAAATGAGATTTTGGGAGTACCAATAACAATTCCCTAATGTAGCATTAAACTTATCTTATGAATTTGGTGTTGTAGAATCATTATTTATTACTTAATATTTAAATATCATAAATATAAATAAACCAAGTGTGTTTAATAACTATTATATTATGTATATGTGTATGTAAAATAGATGTATGTTTTAAAAATTGTTAATATTCGGATGCGTCAGATTCAATAGTAATAATACTTCAACCCAACACAACCTACTTACTGTACGGGTGGTGGTGTTTCTGCTCAAAAATAATTTTAAAAAATTTACAACCCAACCGAACCAAACAAATTTCGTTGAGCTGGTTTATAAACCCACGAATGTGCCCACCCTAATTTGCCGGGAGGCAGACCTGGATCCGGCCCGGAAGTCGTTGAACCACAAATATAGGCAGTGTGTAGACTAGTGGACTGACTGTATACTTTTATCTCAGCTCTCTCTCCTTCCCTGCTGTGCAGAGAGTCTGCACAAAAATGGCTTTGCAATTGCAAGTGCAACTGCATGCTCCTCTTAATAACAACTACCAATTACATATTCACCGACGTCTAAATCAACAACCCAGCTGCCAAATCTTTGTTCCATTATCCTAATCTCAGTCTCTGAGCTCCCTTCGTTCTCGGTCGATATCTCCGTGTGAGTAGCTATCTTCGCATGTTCTGCTCTTTTATTCGAATAAAAAATATAATCTTTTCATTTAGATTTATCATTTTTTGTTTGTTGTGTACAATGCGATTGCAAAACTTGTCGGATTCTTTTCATTCGCATTCGGGTCAATTATGCATCCGGACCATCGCAGGTGCATTTCTTTCTGTTACTGACTCTTTTTTTGTTCCAATATTGTTTTCTTTTTGTTTTGATACAAAGATATTCTACTCTAGATATAAGTTGGACTAAGCCATCATTATTTATTTGGTATTGAATTCATCTCACATGATTGTACTAGATAGAAGGCTCACATGAGCATTGGTTATGCAATGTGATGGGGTGAGAGTGGGAAGAGAGAATGCGGCACGTCGGGACGCGAATGGATTAGATTGAGGACAATACTTGCATTCCCAGTAGGAGACGAACCCATTCTTTCACTTGCAAATATCGGATCTTTACCATAGAAATTTCATAATCAAAACTATTCAATCTCTTAATCTTCATTTGTATCCCTACAAAAAATCATTTGAACAAGTAGCATATTCATGATGAACCATAGATTTATTTCATATATTTGGAGGACTAAATGATATCAGATGCCCTAGGGTTGATCTTCAAATGAAGATTAGAACATTAAAATAGTTCCGTTTGTGAAAGTTTTACAGTGAAGATACGTTATAAGTAACTGTGGGAATGAGCTCACATGCTTAATTGGAAGCATATAAAACTTGAGAGTAATCCAAGCAGACGATTTAATCTAGTATTAAGTGACATTATGATGGAGATTTAGTTGACATTCTTCGTTGGTTTTGTTTGTTTCTTGGTTACTACTTGGACAAAGATAGTTTTCACGTGCTTACATCAAATTTATCATCATTAGGATGATGCAAACATATATGTCTTGTAGTAATAATAGAAACTCAAATCTTTCTTTCAGGCTAGAAAATTGAATCTTGAATTGCGCTGAAATCAGGTGAAGAGATGCTGGCTAGAAAATTGAATCTTGAATTGCGCTGAAATCAGGTGAAGAGATGCTAAGAAAAGCTAACGGTATTATTGTCAACTTAAAGTTTTATGCTTTCGATAGACAGCGTTTTGATTTGCAACGGCTGCAATGCATTTAATGGTTTTTGTCAACTTAAACGTTTTGTGCTGTCGATAAAACAAGATTGTTTGCAACTACTGCAATGCATTTTTTTGGAGCACCAAAACCTGGGCTTGTTCCCTTAAACAAGTCGATCATGACTGCCATGGTGGCATGACAATGTGCTCATGCACATGTAACCCTTGCTGGTACATATTGGCTCTTGTCCTTCCACCTTTCACAAGGTTTACCAACAGGTTCTTGAACCTTGTTTAAATGAATTGGTTGGTCATCATTAAACCTTGTTTGGATGAAGAGTTTAGTGAAAGTGAGCTACTTCCACAGAAGGTTGAGTTTTAAACCGCTACACTTAAAACTGGAGCTTGTCTGAATGTAGTTGTTTAAGTGATTTACATGCCAAGACTTAAACAACCATATTGAGCCAATATTTTGTAGAATCCCCTTTCATCTTAATATTTTGTAGACTATGTTTTTTGGTAGGTGGAAAGATATGCATACAAAAGATGTGGATTCTTTTTCTCATTTTTAAAGTAACAAAAACCTTTTTCTACGGCCCAGGTACTATGCACCTGCATTAGGGTTTTTGATGTTTTCAGTCGGGGTTAATTCCAGCGAAAAGGATTTCCTCAAAGCTTTTAAGAGGCCGACATCTGTTTTAGCTGGTTATACTGGTCAATTTCTTGTCAAGCCGCTCCTTGGGTATGTTTTTGGATTTATCGCGGTAGCAATATTTGGTCTTCCAACTCAAGTAGGTAAGAAGATTCACCCTGCCTCCCTGTCAGAACACTAGAATGAAAGTGTGAACTTTTCTTATATCTGTGATCAGGTGCTGGGATTATATTGGTATCTTGTGTTAATGGTGCCTAGTCTCAAACTATGCTACTATTCTGACTGGACCCGACAGTGGCCCCTCTGAGCATTGTCATGGCATCATTATCTACTGCTTCTGCAGTATTTATCACACCATTCTTATCGTTATTGCTCATTGGAAAGTTGTTGACTTAAGGGGAATGGTGTCCAGCTAGCATTCTGCAGATTATAGTCACTGCCAGTAGCTGCAGGCTTGCTTTTGAATCCATGATACACCAACTCTGGATAATATCCATTTTAACACAATGTTCATTTGGAGAGATTCTGACTTGTCTTATATATTTCACCTTCAGGTTTCTTCTCCAAATATGTGATGCCATTCGGCCATTTTTGCCTCCGCTATGTGTGTGTTGGAGCACCACTTGCCATTAACATTGAGCCTGCTATGTCTTCTTTTGGACTAACCGTTTTGTTGCTCTTTATCGCATGTTATTTGACGGCTTTTATAGCTGGCTATTTTCTTACTGGCGTGGTCTTTCATACGACACCTGATGTTAAAGCTCTACAAAGAACACTATCCTATGAGACAGGTTCTAGCTTTCTCTCTTATCACTTATCAATACATAATATTTAGGAATTTATGACACTATTAATCATTCGCTTTTGCAGGAATGCAAAGAAGTCTTCTGGCCCTTGCAAATAGATTTTTCCAAGATCTGCAATCTCTATGAATCAATATCTTTGGCTTATATACCAATTTTGTTTTCTTTTTACACCAATTCAAATCATGTCACTTAACCTTACTGCAAGCAGAAGGGTTCTTCTGCAAGCACTAAACTTCTGCATTAAGTTTAAGATATTCACTATTTTTACTGCTGTCTACAGACTCTGATCATGTCTTTGATGGGCTTCTCCCTCGTCATGGTTTGCGCAAAAAAGAATGAACTATGACAAAGCGCATCTCAATTGTCGGAAGTTGGTTTGATGGCTTGCAGCATATGGAGAACTTTTTTTTATCGAAACGTATGGAGAACTACGACTGAAGTTTAAATAATTTTGTACTATTACACTATGTTTGGACGTGGGGAATAAATTTGGAATTTTGACGAAAGTCAGACTTTAACATGTACTAATTCCCTTGTTTTGACTTATAAATAAAGAAATTTAGAATTTTCACCCAAAAAGAAAAAGAAAAAAAACTTAAAATTTGGGACCTTCAATCTCAAAGTTTAAATTTCATATAATTAGGTGTCGCTTTCAAATTTCTACGAGTGAGTTTAAAAATAAAAAAAATTTGTATTCAAATTCTATTGTTCTCTTAGGTTAACTGAACAAGAAAATTCACAAATTATAGAAAATAAAATTACATTATTTTAAAATCTTTTAGTAATCTTAAATCTCCATATACAAACGCAGTGTTAGAGTCTTTATTTTTATACAACTGATAATGGGGAAGAGAATCAAACTTAGAACCTTTAGTCTAGAGGTAAATGTTTTTAATTAGTTCAGCTACACCAGCCCACCCCCTAGAAGAGCTAAAGTTTGTATAAACTCATTTTGTATATTTTGCCTCATGTAAAAATTATGAGTTTCAACATTTTGAATAAAATCAAACACACTCTCTCCCAATGTTAGCAAAAGAGAGATGGTAAGAAAATTACAATAACTCAGTTTGTTGCAAATAGTACTATTAATTACGAATGTGATTGTATAAATTTGAAAAATTCTGAAAAGATTTGGAGATCAAATTCTTATAGGTTTATATTACTTGCAATGTAAGAAAGTCTATCATGATTAAATAAAGGTATAGGCCAAGGGGTGAGGACACAATTTACATACTCCCGAGCTCTTCTCTATTGTGTCGTCCTCTGTTTTTCTCACCCACTTTAAAATTTAGTTTACAACACGTTATCATCATCACCTGTCTCTACGAGAAGGAGAGGATCCTTGAACGAAACCTTGCGAAAGCTTTTCACCATCTTCATCAACATCCAAGTAATCCTAAACCCTAAGCTATTTTATTTCAGTTTGATTTATGCCATGAATACTATGATTATTCTTCTATGCTATATGCATGTTATATGTTGATTATATGTGGGGGTATATTGAAAAATAAGGAAAAATGAAAGGATTCCAAAACCCTAAATTGCAGAAGTCGCATGTTGAAGCGACGCCTGCTTTCAAGTCGAGCTAAGTCGTTCAGCCGTGCCAGTCCTAAGCCCAGGTTGCATGACATGTCGTTTGACATGTCTTCTTCTTCCCCAACCTAGTCGCTGCCGTCCTGCCTTGTGTATTCGTGAAGGTTGCGATCCTGAGCTACCTCCAACGACTTTTGTTGTCATTAATGATGATGGCACCCATCTCTGACACATGTAGTTGTCGTGTTTGTGATTCGGGATTACCTCGGTTGACGAAATCAAGGAGATTCCTTTTGAATCTCATCAAAACCCTTGACCCAAATTTCGTTCAACCACTAGTGTGGATGCAAATTTTCACTTTCTCTTTCTTTAACAAAATTGCACCTACAAAACAATCAACACCTTTGGTCAAGGCCAAGAGCCTCATGCGCCCACGATGAAGGGAGGGGCTTTGCCCGAAGAACCTCCGATGCCAAAGTTAGAATTTAGAGAGAAAAGTGTTTGGAAAGTTTTTTGGGAGTTTTGCAAGAGTGTGTAACTTAGCTTTTTAGAGAAAATGGGGTCCAATTTATAGAGCATGGCCAACCCTCTTTGGGAGAGAGAGTGGCCGACCTTTGGGTGTTTTTTGGGGTGTAATGGGTGAGTTATTTGGCAATTAATGCATTAATTAGGTAATAAATCCATTAATTGGCCAATTAACTCAATTTATATGGAATGTTTTAAAGGTTATGGAGTAAATACCTTGTAGGGAATATAAGATGAGGATGGATGAAATAATTTTGAATTTGTTACCTATTTTGGGCACTTTTGGCTTGGTTGAGGGATGCTTGCTCGCTGCTCGTGCATAGGAAACCTGGTGTGCCTTGAGGGTAATTTTGTTATTTTTACCCAAAATTCCACGTGTCGCCTCTTGATTATTTTTGGCTCCACAAATGCCCCCACACCTACTGGGCTGCTCGTAGGAAAGGGCAGCAGGTGTAGAGATCTTGCTTTAGGAAACTTAGGACTGCTTCTTATTTTGATGTAGATTCCTTCTTTAATATGAAATTAGATCATTCTAGGAAAGGGAAATAAATTCCTCTCAAAGTCTATTTAAGTCCACCTTAAGTGGGTTGTTAAATCAACTTTAGAAACTGATTTATTCTACCCGACAAGATATAGAAAGCTTAGAGGATATTTGTTCCCCCTCCTCTAGCAATCTTCTACATCTTACCCGCACAAAAGATCGTCTTTCGTTGCTTACTTCGTCTCCGCGCTGCACCAATGTAAAAAATTTAATTTTCCTTGCCTTCTTCTTGGATAGTGCTGTCGCGGTGCAGCCGTCGGGGTGGTGCAACGCGTTGGTTGGCAGGGGCCAGGAGTCGACTTGGCATGAGCCAATGAGGTGGTGTGGCAGGGGCCATTGCTTGTGCTGCTCAGCTTGATTGAAGCCAAGGATTGGCTCGGCATGGGCTGAGGAAATGACGTGGCATGGGTTACGGTTTGGGCTGCTTGTCGGAAATGAGGAAACTGCTTGAGTTTGATTTCTCAGCTGCCATAGATGGAGCAGTCAAGGATGGAACTGCCAAGATCGGAGCTGCTGAATATGAAGTGTTAGATGATCGAATTGTTGAGTGCAAAAAGTGGCTGCTGCCCTCTGACCATTTTGCTTCCTACTCGATCTTCAAGCATTCGATCCTTTTAGCCATGTGGCTTTCTCGCACTGGAGAGCTTACCTAGATGGGTGTCGGGGAATTAGTTTACCCTTTCACACTGGAGAGCAATTAGTTTACCCTCTCGCACTAGAGAGCAATTAGTTTATCCTCTCGTACTGGAAAGCAAACCTATATGGATGTTGGGGAATTAGTTTACCCTCTCGCACTGAAGAGTAATTAGTTTATCCTCTTGCACTGGAAAGCAGACCCATATGGGTGTTAGGGAATTAGTTTACCCTCTCGAATTGGAGAGTAATTAGTTTATCCTCTTGCACTGGAGAACAAACCCAAAAAGGATTTTGAGCAGTTGTTGTAGACAGCAGTCGAGCCAGGCTTATGAATAACTTCTTGAATCTTTATTGAGAATAAAGAAACAAATCAACTATGCGGGAAAGTAGAAACTGCATAACAAACTGGATAATCCTCGGCTTGTGAGGCCTTGTTCGTCGAGCTGTTTAAGACTTCGAACTTATTTGGAAAAAAACCCTAACGGGGTTTAGGGGGTGATGGAAACTTCCCCTGTTTGTGTAGGCTGTTTTGTTGACATGTTAAGATATTCGTTGCACCGTCCCTCATTTGTCAGCTTCTCAAGATACTGCTTCCACTTCAGGCAGCCGTTGGTAGTGTGGCCCGGTCCTTGATGGAATACGCAATACTTTGTGTGATCCAGCCTGGTAAGATCGCCTTTCATGGGTGGTGGTAGTTTGAACCAAGGTTCGTTCTTGAGCTTACAGAGAATTTGGCCGCTTGGAACTGTGAACTTGGTGAATGTTTCAGCTGCTGAGTCTTCTCTGGTCGAGGAATATTCTATGTACATCTTTTTCAACTCGTTTTCGTTAGACTGCTTGGCCTCATCCCATAGTGTATGCTTTTCCGCCAAAGCATATGAAGCTGCTAGGGTCAGTTCTTCTCCCATGATCAGTTTTACGAATAAACGGTGTTCGGTAGGAAGGCCATTTTTGAATGCTGTCGTTGCTATGTCCTCATTGCAGCCAACAATCTTGGCCTTCTCCGCTTTGAACCTTTTGAGATAATTGCAAATTGTTTCCCAAGGGTCTTTTATGATGCTGAAGTGATGGTCGGATGTCCTCTTGATTGAGCGGTTAGACGATTACTCCTTAGTACAAACAAAGGAAAGTTTATTGAAACTTTGGATCCACTGCGGCGGTTAGAGTGTGAAACCAGTCTTGCGCCCCGCCTTGTAGAGTTGTGGCAAAAATTTTGCACATAAGCGCATCGTTATTCCTGTAAAGGATCATGGTACTGCAGTAATGCTTCAAATGTCGATCTGGATCTTCGTCTCCCTATTAACGGAATGAAGTGAGGCATAGTGAACCCGCGAAGGTGGATCTGTCCACTCGATCTCATTCATGAATGGTGACATACTTATGTTGGTCATGTCTCGTCGAAGTGCATCGTTAGCAGCCTCATCACGTTGGAAATTGTGCGATCGTTTAGTTAGGAACCTCTCAACTTATTCTTGAATTTGCATCTGTTGGGGCAGTGGAACTTTCGGCTGCCTCTAGTCGTGACATGTGGGTTTGGGCCACCTTTCCCTATGCTTGACTTGTCTATGTCGCAGCTGCAGTGCGTGTGGCACATTCCTAGCTGGCGAACAAGCTGCTCGCAAGCTGCCGATTGAACTTATGTTGGATTGAGTGATCGCTTCTCTTCGTCTGTCATGCTGCTTACTCCAATGTAAGGTGGATAATGTTTCTTGTGAGCCTAGTTGTGAATGAACAATTAGCCTAGAAGTTTGTCCATGTTGATAACCGGAGTGAGGCCTCAACCATGAACATATGCTCGTCCGTGGGCTTGATCGATAATGCACGCTCATTCGCGCGCTACAACGAGAGTATACGCTATCCCAAGGACCTAGGCGTGGCAGGTTAAGGGGCTACTTGCCGGGACACTGCTGGAGAGGTTTGTCTGCCCTTGTCCTACTTTAGGACTCTTCGTTCGAGGCATGTTGCATCTCAGTGTGCTGCAAGAGCTGATTCACCAAGGTCATTTGTTGTGCGAGGGCGCTCGTCAACTCTATGACTTGTTAAGACAAATGTTGTTCACCATTGGGATTGGAAAAGTCTGGAAGGAATGCAATTCCTTGAGCAGTGGAAGGGTGGTAGACTCTGGGCGTGAGATTTGAGTTGGGAAATGTCAAATTTGGGGAGAAATGTGGTAAAAATGCCCCCGATTCAATCGTAGGTCCTAAAACTTGAAGCTGGGATGTTTGAGCTAATCTTAGGCCGATTTGGGCTGCTTGGAAAGCCATGGGAGCAGGCTGGGCCACAGAAGCAGGCTGGGGCGCTAGAGCAGGCTGCTCACACACGTGATGCTCGCGAATGTGAGGCTTGGGCTTGGCTTGGTAATGTATTGGGCTTGCGTTGGGCATGGAGTGACATGGCTTGGGCCGTGGTGGTGGTGCCACTCCCCCTAAGATCACATTTAATCTCGTGGATCGCCGCGGTCCCATTTATTGAATATTGGAATTTTCACTTGTGGAATTTTCTAAATTTCTAGCCATTGTATTCCTCTTTTACGTTTTATCAAAGAATCTTTGCAAATAAAAATTCTAATAATAAGAACGTACAAAAAATACAAGTGGACTAGAAAAATAGAGAAAATAGAGAAAAAAAACTTTTTTGTGCGAGAGTTTTCTAAAAGTGTGAATCTTAGCTCTCAATGAAAGCACCAATTTGTGGATACAAATTTTCGCCTTCTCCTTCTTTGACAAAATTGCACCTACAAAACAATCAACACCTTTGGTCAAGGCCAAGAGCCTCACGCGCCCACGATGAATGGGGGGTGGGGGGGGCTTTGGCTGAAGAACCTCCAATGCCAAAGTTGGAATTTAAAGATAAAAGTGTTTGGAGAGTTTTTGGGAGTTTAGCAAGAGTGTGTAACTTAGTTTTTTAGAGAAAATAAGGTCCAATTTATAGAATATGGCCGGCCCTCTTTGGAGAGAGAGTGGCATTTTGGGTGTTTTTGGGGGTGTAATGGGTGAGTTACTTGGCAATTAATGGATTAATTAGGTGATAAATCCATTAATTGCCCAATTAACTCAATTTATATGAAATGTTTTGAAGGTTATGGAGTAAATACCTTGTAGGGAATATAAGATGAGGATGGATGAAATAATTTTGAATTTGTTACCTATTTTGGGCACTTTTGGCTTGGTTGACGGATGCTTGCCTGCTGCTCGCATGCAGGAAACCTGGTGTGCCTTAAGGGTAATTTTGTCATTTTCACCCAAAAATCCATGTGTCGCCTCTTGATTATTTTTGGCTCCACAACCACCATAATTCGTCAAGGACGTTGACAACCATGGGGATGAATCTACATACCCTAGAAGTAGATTGAGGACTGCTCGTTGAATTTTGATGTCGAGATTTCTCCATGGTGAAAGATCAGGTTCCACTGTGAGCCCAAGGTTGCCTGGAAAACACATCCCTCGATCAAATTAAGGTTGATGGTGAGGTTTGGAGCCTCTGTCTCAACCTTAGAAACCCAGATGCCACTTGGAACGGCGAGCCTTACAACCGCTACAAGAGCAAGGTTCTTCAGAGATTCAGTTGGGAGTCACCAAATAGTATAGACCATGCTTCGACAAGAGTTTAACAAAGGACCCTGACAACTTCGGTTGTAGTCCACCGAACAATATAGACCCTGCTTTGGCAGAAATCTATCAAATAACCCTGACAGCTTCGGCTGTGGTCCACAAAAGAGGAATGCCCTGCTTCGGCAAATGTGTATCGATCAAAATGCTATGCTTTGACATGAGCCTACCGAATCCCACGCCTAGTTTTGGATGGGGTTATGTCAAACTTGATCTTCCTGCTCGGTAGTAGGATGCCGAACATACCCCATATCCCCAGTTTTTTATGGGAACCTCTGAACCTTATTGGTTATGCGCCCCTTTGGTTTTGGAATGGGCTTGAAGTCTATACATACCCATGTCCCGATACTTGGGCCTGAAGCTCAAATATATCCGATGACGAGTCTAGAAGACTCCCCACACATATGATGTGAAGTTATCTGTTTTATGTGGTTTCATATACTATTGTAATATTATATCCACATGACGCCATAATTGTGGAGTGGGTGGTCATAATGTGCCATGTCAGCATACTAACATATTTTTTTAACAAAATACAGACAAAAGGATGATTGATCTGAAACATCCAAATTTAGGGACCAGTTGTGTAAAAAAACCCTTATAAAAATGGATGTGAGAGAGAGATGGCTCAGGTGTATAAGAATTGTGTCTTCATCCCTTGACCTTACAACTTTACTTATGCTAATCATGATGGACTTTTTTACATTACAAGTAATACAAAGCTTATATATGAGGATTTGATCTCCAAATCCTATTGAGATTTTACTTTAAATTTACACAATCACTAAAATACTATTGACAACATATACAAATATATATTATATACATTTTCATATCTTAATCGTTAAGACTGTGGCGACCAACGTATACTAAGTAATCCAATTTGGTAAGCTAAGCTGTGTTTCCCAATGATGCATGAAGACAAGACTACATTTAAGAGAAGCCGGATTCCTTTCCTACTATATGAATTCACTCTATGCCTTATAGTGAAAGGGTTATTTAACGACCAAATAAAGCCAACGAATTTGATGATTTTAACGTTATAAAATTATTCATGGTACAATTTTTTGTTAGGAAGATACCATTAGTTTTTTAAGGGTACTCTTATACGGTATTGTAGAAGTCCATACTATACGGAAAGAGATCATCCCCGGATCTCTTCCACCAAGGTCACCATATCAAATGATCTGAACCTTTGAAATTTGATCAAATGGCTAAAAATAGGGATCCATTTTAAAAGTTATAATAACTTTAACTGTTTGGTCAAATTTTAAGGATTCAGATCACTTGATCAGGTGACTTTGGTGGAAGAGATCCGGAAAGGATCTCTTTTCATAATATACCACCTTCTTCCAAAAATGTTAGTTACTAAAATTACGACATACCGTCATTTAATACTATGATTTAATGATATTATTTTTTATATGTAAGTGAGATGTTTTAAGTTCGATTCTATTTAATGATGAATTTGAAACACATTATTTCTAACGGTTTAGCCTAATCCCCCACCCCATCGTTTGTTCCACAAAAAAATATTTTGCAAGGGGGTTATCAACTGACTCTTTGCCTCTTATATTTTACATACACGGCTATCACGTCTTTGGACTTGGACCTAACACAATTGAAATTTTTTCTTTTTCATTTTCATTTTTAGACTCGAAATAAAAAAAATAGTGTCGCACGCTTATTTTTATTTTTAACACACATTCTAAATTTTAAAGTGCCGTATGAATTGAAGAAAATTAATGATATAAAATTAATAAATACGTGAAAATAGTGCTATTTATAAAAAAATTTAGGAGGTGTATTCAATTGAGATTTTGAGGGAGTTTAATTCTTTTAATGAATCTAGGGGTATTCAATTAAGATTTTAAATAATTATCTGAAATTCAAGGGATATTCAATTAAAATTTTAAGATAGTTTATTAAAATACTTATAAATCTAGATGTATTCAATTAGGATTTGAAAGAAGTTTAAAACATTCCAGGTATATTCAATTAGAAATTGATTTTAAAAAATTTAAGAAAGTTGATGAATTAGAGGGAAACGAAGAGATTTCGTTGTGTATTTTAAGCATCCATAAATCTCACATCTCCCCATGAGATTTCGAGGGAATTGAATTAAAATTTTATATGAAATCTCTATAAATCAATTAAATTTCATAAAAATCTATGAATTTTTAAATGTATTAAAATCTCTCCAATTCTCAATTAAATACGTCCCTTAAACCTTAAATACAAAGTTTCTAATAAAAATATTACCGAAGGACAAAAAATAATAGAACTTTAGCTCAGGCGGTTCCGTCGAACCAAAAAAATAATGCAAATGGTCTACCAGTCACATTCTCCTCTCTCTCACTATCTAACGAACAGAAGGGAAAACGAAAAACCGAGACGGTGGTGATCAAAATTCAATTAGAGCCATGGCGTCGTCGACTGAAGAATCGAATCCCGAGCAGCAGCAGCAGCAGCAGCAGCAACAACAATCAGTGAAAGAGTGCGTCCACAAGACCAAGCTCATCCAATTTTTGGGACGCTCCACGCCTATCGTCCTCCAGAACGACAATGGTCCCTGCCCGCTCCTCGCTATCTGTAATTCATCTCTCTCTCTCTCTCTCTCTCTTGTTCGCTTAGGCTTTCGCTTTCTGATTTTTCTTGCTTTTTGATTCGGATTGATTGGTTGCCAAGAAAGTAGAGGAAAATGATTAGGGATTGGTATTTTGACTCACAATCTGAAATTGGTTCGTGGATTTCTGTAAGTGTGAGTTGCAGGGTGTGTTAGTGTAGTCAGAAACTGAGATTCAAAATTTCTGTTATTTTTCATACGCTGATTTTTTGGCAAACAAACAAACATGGAGGAAAAATACCGACTTGATCACTCAATACCCTGAATTCTTCATTTGTTTGGTCTGTTTTTGAGTCTGAAATCGAGATTTGGTCCTTGCAAATATTGCTTAATCATGCTTCATATACTCAAGATTGGAGGGTTCTGTTATCAAATTTTCAGTTAATTTCTAGGGTTTTCTGATCGTCAATCGTGTCAATTAATTTCTAGGGTTTTCTGATCGTCAATCGTGTCAATTATTGAACCAAACTAAAAGAAACCAAGGAATTTAGGTTTTGAGCCTTAATCAAATGTGCATTGCTGTTAGGGTTCGTCCCCCTCCCCCCAAACTATTTTGCTAGTTAACGCCTGGAGTGATCATTTGAATTATGCTTGGGGAATAGTTATTAGCGCTTCAAAATAGTCATCATGCACTCCTCTCCTTTATTTTCGCTAGGGATGACTTTTTTGGAGTGGCAATAGCAGCTCCCTATGTTTTCCCATGTGCACAATTCTTTTTTTTTCCCTTCTCAGATTGACCGTTGAGAAAATGGTGACATATAACATATCTGATTAACTAGATTTGAATTTTGGATTGAATGACTACTCTATTTGGTTGTCAAGCTGAGAAGGAAAAATCGCGCTGTTTATTACTGTTTCTCTAATCAATCTTCAATTATTATTGTTATTATTTTTCGATTGTTATTTTCCTGTTTAGCTTTTTTGTTGCTGGGAGATCTGTGGATTAAATGGATAACTTTATGAATCTTAAGTGCCATTGCTATTTGATTTTAATTAAATGAATGGTTCAATTTAGCTATAAAAAATCTTTAATGAGGTCAGGCCTATGATAAATTACAGTGTTCTGGATGTATTCCTTATGTAGGAACAAAAATATCATGCATGCAAGTGAATTTGAACATGAATAATCCTGTGACCTACACCTAGGGAAAGATACGCATACTGCGATTATTATTTTATTGGGGAAATAGACTCGTGCCTTCTTTTTGTTGGTTTGAATTTGAGTTTCTTACAGGTAACGTTCTCTCGCTGAGGAATAGCTTGAATTTGAGTCCAGACTCGTCAGAAGTCTCACAGGAGAAACTACTTTCGCTCATTGCTGAAAGACTGATTGATTCTAACAGTAATATCGATGTAATTAACAACAATTTTCTTTCATTACCAATTCTGAGTTTCTCTCTTTCTTTTTGTAAGTTGATGCGAACTATGTTGTTATTGTGATTTAGAATAAAGATGCTGGATATGTAGAAAACCAACAGCAGAACATTGCTGATGCTATTGATCTTCTCCCTCGACTTGCAACGGGGATTGATGTAAATATAAAATTCAGAAGGTTGGCATTGTTTATTTCTTCCTGTAGTTTATTGTGATGTTCTGCATTGTGAGTTTTAATGGAAATTTAACTAATGATTGCAGGATAGATGATTTTGAGTTTACTCCAGAGTGTGCCATATTTGACCTGTTAGACATTCCACTATATCATGGTTGGATCGTTGATCCGCAGGTTTGCTTCTTTAGTTCTCAATCCTTACATAGCATGAGTAGAGTTATTCAAGCACTAATTTTACTTATTGCAAAAGTCTGACGTGTGCTGGAGGTTCATGCAATTGGGCCTGGTGTAGTAGGCTCCCTTAATGCTTATTTGCCTCACATAATATAGTAGTTAAGAAATTGGGAAGAGAATTATATGGACTAGTCATAAGCCTGAAGGTTTTAAATATAGTATAACTCTAGTCACAGATACACAATAAGATACTAAATCACAACCATACTATGCAAAGTAGAAACTACTTAACACCGTAAACAAATTAGGAAGGAAAATCTTCTTATTTCCCAATTATGGTATACTTTAATATACCCCCAAAGATGTAGCATATGGATATGGTTGATGATCATTCTCCTACCTGTTACATAATTTGAAATTTTAATTAATAACTTAGAAACATAAAAGAAACTGACATAATTAAATGAAAAGCATTAAAAAAAAAAAAATTAGATTTGTGCTTGTGCTGACGTAAAGACATCATGTGTCTGCACAAAACAACTATATTATATTTCACACACCTGACTGCTTAAACAACTTTGTGGTCATGTGTCTACATACTGGATGACAAGGTGTGCCTCCACAATATAAGATATCTTGTGCCTTCATAAAACGACTAAAACCTCACCACAAAGATGGGCCACAAACTTTTTGGCCGAAGAAAGAACATAGATTGTATATTGAGTTTATGGGTAGGAATAATCAATTGGATCTTACGCAGGCAAGCACAAGAGAGCCACACATCAAAATTGCTCTTGCATAATATGTACAGGCCCTGCACATTTGTATGCATGTGTCCATGTATGTTTTGCTAAGGTGGTATCTGGTTGATTTTGGGTACTTGTAGTTCGTGTGTGCCACATACAGCAGGCAATTAGTGGGATAAAGTTTATGTAGTGGCCACCAAAGGGGTTGTGATGGGATTTGAACTTAGGATTTGAGGTCTGTGTGCATACATATAATTACTCTCAACCAGCCCTTCTTATATATGGAAAATTCCAGTAACGAAGTGACATGTATCACATCACAACTGGGAACAAATTCAGAAAATCTGTTGCTTAGGTATTGAATTGGTCATCACTTGATTGGAATTTTGACATGCAGTTCATCTCTGCGAATTTCTAGAGTGGGAAAACAGCATATAGTTTGAAAATTCAGATGATTTTTCTGTGTTGGTGTAACTCGTTAGTCATTAATATGATTTAAGTTTTCCGGGAAACTTGTTACTGATACATTGTGCTATGGTTCTACTTTTTTATTTTATTATTTAAATTTTTATGTCGGGAAAATTCATGATATTCTGAGTAGGCTACCAGGCCACACATCCTTTATTCCCTGGTTTATAACATTATATGGTTTCTTTCATAATTTTTTCATTAGAATGTTGTTCTGTTTTTTGTTGAATAATTTGCCATCTGGTATTTACATCATGGTCTTTGTTTTTGTAATCAATTTGCTAGTGTATGCTAACCAGGATGATTGTACTGCGAATGCAATTGGGTCAAAGTCTTATAATGCTCTCATGGGGGAGCTTGTTGCACTGGAAGCACAGAATATGGAGAGTGAATGTAAGAGCACTCCAGAAGAAGATTGCGTTGATTTTGCTGCTGCAACAACTGCAACCCTGGGAGTCCCTTCACCATGCCTTTCTAAAACTAGATCTTTCGATGAGTCTCCATGTTCAGCTTCTGAAGAACCAAAGGCAAGAAAAGGTGACCGTGAAGAAGAAGAGGAGTTGATGAGGGCTTTACAAATGTCTGTGGCCGAATTGACAACCTCAGCGGGTGATCTGCTTGCAGTCGTCTATACTGAGTCTACTGACAGAGCCCCTCTGTCAATTAGCTCAGATGCAAGTACACATCCCGAGAAGGTTATGCCTGTAGATTCTGTAGATGAATCAGAGAATCATGCTGCTGTATACAATAATGTACATCAGTCAGAACTGTCTGTACCAGAAGATTGCAATGCCTCCAGGAATGAGAGTAGTAATGTGATATCTTTCAGTACTACTCCAGGACAAACAGCATTTTCTTTGTCAGAGACTGTTAAGGCAGAAAATGCTGATCAGCCAACTTATATGAAATCAGAAGAGCTTGTTTCTTCTGATCTGGTTGTGAAAAGCACTACAAATGAATCAATCAAGATCGAAGGTGGAAATTTTTTTTCTCCTGGGAAAGATACTGAGTCAGTGGAGAAAAACCTTACAGATGTGTCAATAGGGGGTGAAAAGATTGAGAGTCAGGCCAAGCTTACACCTGATGCTCATGGACATCTGGATAAGCAAAATAAGAGCAACGTGACAGAGGTATCTTGCTCATCTGCTTCAAATGTGGGTTTGAATTCATCTACTGGCGGAATGCAGCAACAGCAAAATGATGCTTCAGAAACTTTAGCATCAAGTGTTGAAGGCGGTGAGCCCATATATGAAGGAGAGGAGTGCATTCTGGATTCAAGAACTCCAGTTTTAGAAGACAGAGAGCCTGTATATGAAGGTGAGGTGGTACTTGCAAAACAAGACGACAAAAACCCCTTAGATGCAAGGCCCAGTGGTGAAATCACTCCACAACAAGGTGAGTACTATACCATATCAGAGCGGAAAAATGATTATTTGTGGATCTCGTTATTTCATTTGTAAATTTGGTGACTATTTGAGTTCAGTTAATGTTTGTAATGTTCTGATTAAACCATTCCCATTGCAATTGCCAACTGGGTTCAGGTGAACTGGTCAGGACTTTTTTGAAGAATAATGCTAGTCAGTTGACATTTTATGGGTATGCTGGTTTACTTTGACCTTTGTAGCCCTATAATCCTTTTGGATTAAAGTCATGCTCTCAATTAACTTATTGTTATTGTGGTTGTGCAGGCTTTTCTGCTTACAAGAGGGTCTTAAAGAGCGTGAGCTATGTGTTTTCTTTCGAAATAATCACTTCAGCACCCTGTTTAAGGTTAGTATGTATGGGAAGTTTAATGACTGATGTTGCTTTTCTTGAACTGCCAGGATACCTATTTGGGTGGGGAAAAAAAATTGAAATAAATGATTTAATTTCTTTTAGGGAAAAAATTTACCAGATCTCATTTCTTTTGCAGTTCAATGGTGAACTTTATCTTTTGGCCACTGATCAGGGTTACATAAATCAGCCTGATTTGGTGTGGGAAAAGCTAAATGAGGTACGATCTGTAATTCCTATGTTTTTAAGTAAAGGATATTGTTATCCATTACCCCTTTTTACTTATCATGATGGATTGGCTAAACAAATGAAAAATAAAAAAGAAATCGCATTGAAATATATTTTTATTGACAAATCAGAATTGCTCGGAGGTATTTAAAGCATTATCACTGGTTTTGATCTCAGTTAAAAGTAGATACATGCTGATGTTTTTTATATTAATATACTTATGGTGGAACCTAACCATTTTAAGGGAAATATTTAAACTGAGGAACTCCATTGGCCCAACCTGGTTAGTTTAAAGTTTCTTGTTAGCTGAAATGTTAGGTGAAGAAGTTCATTAACAATCCCGCTATTTTCTGCCATAGAAATATAAAAGTTCCAGTTGTAGAGAGATGTTCAAAATAGTAGGGTGCCTTGATGCTCAAACTTTTAAAGTGGTATTCTTACATTCACATTGTCAATCTCTCTCTCTCTCTCTCTCTCTCTCTCTCTCTCCTGCTTTCAGTATCCTAATGATGGTTCCCTACACATTTCAGGTCAATGGGGATACATTGTTTATGACAGGCAACTTCAAAGAGTTTAAGGTAGAAAATCATACAAATGACACGTGGGATGAAAACAATGCTGTCACCAGCACTGCGGTATGCATTACCTTTGGTACTATTGTATTTAGTCTGTGCACAGTTTTCTGGGATGCTAATATGAAATCAATGTTTCAGGACTATCTTGCTAGCATGGATAGTGCAGGACAAGCGGCATTTGATATGAAGTAACTATTTTACTTTGCTTCTACTTGCAGATTAGTAGTTGATTTACAATCTGTGGTTTAAAACCAGATGAGAAATGAAGTTTTAGGGATATTGCCCACTAAAATATGGTTTTGCCTGTTTCTGCAATTAGACTAGTTACAGCTTGCTAATTAAAATATGGTTTGGCCTATAGAGTTGAAAATGTACTAATAATGTTAAACTGTGTTCTGGCAGCTCTGATATGCAGTTGGCAATTGCTCTGCAGCAGCAAGAGTTTGAACAACAACCACAGCAGCGTCAAAACTCGCAGCAACCATCTATTAGTGGCAATTCAAGGATGGTTGTAGGTCCCCAGGTACAGTTTCTTGTTCAATACATGTTCTAATATTTCTTTTGATTTAGCCGTTTCAAAGTTTTGCGGCGAAAACTTGGGAAAATAATTGTAATGCTCCATCTTACAACAATTGAACTTCCTATTGTGTAGTCAGATACTAATTTTGTGTAAGCATATCCAATCACATATGTGCCAGGTCGTCCGACCCTCTAATTTTGATAAACACAGTGATCCATGTTTTATATTACATAGGTTTGGTGCAGCCAGTCGTAGCATGATGAAGTATTGTAGGTTTTTATTTTCGGTGGATGGCATATGAATTTGAAGAGCAAACTATTTAAATTTTGCAGGCGACAAGAAACAAAGCCCGAACTTCGTCATCATCCGCATCTGCAAGACCCGAAGCTAAAAAGGAGAAGTGTACTTTGATGTGACTTCCGGCAGGCAGCAGTCTTACAAGTTTGTATTGTAAATGGTGTTTGTCGTGGCCCCGATTTATTTACGACATGAATCAAACCCGTCCAACTTTTTATGTGATTTTTTAGATTAAAGTTTTTGACTGTATATAGTCAAGTAGATAACCAAATCGTTTGTCGGCCCTCCCCCAAGCGTGGCAGTTGTTCAAACCGGATGAACGAGGTCCGTGTTCTAACTCATCTGAGCGGTTCAGAGAAATATCGGATGACGGTGAAACTGGGCTCTTGTTCACTTAACATTCTGAGCTGATGTAGCGTGTTTTACTATCAATCTTAATGAAGTCCTTGGAGCCTGCATTTTCTGCCAAAATTCGTACCCTCTCACGCAATGCGAGGTTGAGTATCATTCAATATCACCACAATGGTAACACAAAACCACTTTTGTAATATCGACGGAAACGATCATCTTGCAAATTTCCATGGTTGAACGGATCAAAGTTCAGTATTGACGACGTATTGATCTGAATTGTTGAAAAGATCATTTCAACGATTGAAATTTTATTCGCAGTCAAATTTTCTATTTTCTTTTTAAATGTTGACAACAATCTCATATGCTGAGGTGATGGGAATTTATGGGTAGGTAAATGAATAACTTGACGGGAAATTGGCCCATGATGTTTTTTCAAATCTGTTGAAATGATTAGATTTTTTTAATTTGTCATCGATATCTAATTGTTATGTCGTCAATCTTTCTTTATCGTTTATATTTACTTTTTAGTAGTCAACAATAAAATTTTACTTCTGGTCTTTTTGACCCAGAAAACAAGTCAAATACCTTATCTTCTCTACCCACTCGACTAGACTAAACTAGACTAGGCTATACTAGACTTGGGCCACAACATAAATGATTAAACGTGGAAGGTATGATAATTTTATTAGAGAGAGAGAGGCCCCAAAAAAACCAATAATTGGCCAATTTGTTACTAGTAGGATCCACATCCACACACCAACCAACCAATGACAAGTTTGGCAACCCTCAAGATTCTTAATCAACTTGACCTTGCCCCTCAGGCTTAGTCATCATCATCCACTGCAAGGTTTTCCTACTCAACCATATTTGTTGACATTAATCAAAACAATCGAGTTGTGCTTGAGCCAATCCTTTTCTCCACAGCTGAATGAAAGTATTTTATATAGCATGATCTCCAAGGGCAATTTCATCCGTTCTACCATGGCAATGGGCGGAGGGAGGGCAGTTACTACTCATCTTGAATAGTAATTGTCCTAGTACAACTTCATCCCGTTTAAAAGTGGACATAAAAGAATGCACAATGAAATGTTAGCCTTGCTTCAACATTGCCCTTAGGGAGCAACTCAGGCTATAATTGCCTAGGCTCCAAGTAGTGGCGGATCTAGGAAATATTATTAGTGAGTCGGTAAGAATAGTGCACATAGCGGTATAACATGAAAAATTGACATTTCATCGAGTTTTAGTAGGCGTCAGGTCATTTGTTAATTCATATTGCAAGCTTGTTGACATATACCAACATCTTTTGAAAAAGCATGTCAATTGATGTCAATAGCTTTTGAGCAAGCATGTCTATCGAAAAGATGCCCATAGCAAAGCAAACACAGGCAAGAGGCTAGCAAATACCTTGCCCAGTGTCCATATAGGCCATAAGTCAAACAGTTGGAGAACAGCTTTTTAAGACATCTCAGATTTTTAAAATGCAGCACCCTGTTCTTCCATAAAAAATTCTGAGTTTGGGGGTTCAACTAACTCACCTTGTCCCAAGGTGGATTTGCCTCTGGCTCCAGGTCCGGCAAAGTAGGGCTCACTTTTTGGTACCGCTAGAGCCCTTTTATATTTTTTGGGTTTAAGGGCAACTTTTGCGCCTTGCCATGGTAATTTTGGCACGGGTGGCTCTAATAGTTGATCATGTATCAAAATGAACTATGCTAAAAGAGTGGTGCTATCTTACCTTTTTCAATTAGTTTAATTTTTGGTCATTGAATTGGATGTATTAAAGAGTATAAATGATAAAAATTATTATGAGCATGTAAAAGATAAAAATAAGTGTATGGATAGTACTATCCATGTTAAAATTGATCATTGTGCGTGTTTTAAGTAATTTCTGACCGTTAATGCATGTGAAAATTCACTATGTTTCTGAAATTGAAGATGATTAGACAATGGATTGACTTTTGGGGCAAATTTTTGATGAAGTGAATCGAACAAGACTTCGTTGCTGAAATTTCAGCAAAGGTCCTGTTTACATCCAATCTTGGGTAGACACGTGTCTAAGTTTTGATTTTTTTTAATCAAAACTTGAACACTTGTTCATCCGAGATTAGGTGTAAGCAGGAATTCTTGTTGAAATGTTGAGCAGGGAAGTTAATTCCAAGTGAATCGATGAAAGAGAAAAGACTGAAAAAAGATCATCGGCAGGGGGGAAGAAAAAGAAAGGTCAAGCATTCGTGGGGGTCTACCCTGATAGCGACCACACCGGATCATCTCTCTTTTATTTCTGGGCTGGCAGGACCACACTCTCAATTTATTTTTGTTTTTTTCCTCTAATTTTTGTTCCAAGTATTTTCTTTTTGCGAAATTAATTTTATATAGAAGATTGAGGACCACTCTAAAATCCTCAAATCCTAATATTATTTTTAAAAAGGTGTTGGAGATAAGAAAACGACAAAGTTACAGCTGTGATGGTGAACCCACTCCTACTACCTGTTTTCCCTTTCCTACCACCACCACCACCACCTCCACCGACGACGACGTTACGACCACAACTGATCAATAGAAGAGAGAGAGAGAGAGAGAGAGAGAGAGAGAGAGAGAGAGAGAGAGAGAGAGAGAGAGTAACATACCGTGAGGGTGCATCTGGCTTTCCTTGGCTTTCACGTTATCAATTTTTTCCCGGATGCAATCCAAACAATCCACCTCGAACGATCACATTTACCATGACAGTGGGAGTCCCGTACGTGTTAATGATATTACTATGTGTAAACATATTTTCACATCCTATTGTGTCATTGACCGAATCATGACAATCTTTCTCCTATCAGCTTAGGTTTCATTTCTTTTCGCTCGATGGGGATAACAGGTTGATGACTCCCATCACCTATGTAATGTCATTCATAACAGTATTGATCCATGTATTGGCTTTTTTCTTCTTACACAATTGAAACAATCTAACTTGAAAGAGAGCAATTTTTATAATACAATTACACCATCATCGTAGCGTTATGTGCTAATGTTACAATATTATGTATAATTTTTTTTACACATGGCCTTGTATCACTGACAATGGACACTTGGTCACACGCACACCACATTTCAAATGTAGACCATTATAAAAAAGTTCTTCTTTAAATTCTTGTGTACACAACATGTAAGATGAGGAGAGTACCAATTCAGGTGGACCGTCCGCACATGTTTCCAAAGGAACAAAAAAAAAAAAAAAAAAAAAAAAAAAAAACTATATGCGGACATTCCACCTCCTTGGTGCCAAATAGGCATCTGGTGATACCAATACTTTTTTGTTGTATGCATTTGTTTTGTTGAAATATTAGAAATGAGTGGTTACCTGTTAAACTATAGAAAATCAAATATGGATAAAATGCTTCCTTGCTACCTACTCAAACATAATGTTTACACGTAAAACAAAAGCAACATTTTATATATTTGTTATTGGTACAAATTCATGCATCCCCTCCAACCAAATAAGAACATATATTGACATCCTCAACCACCAAAGGAAAAAGAAAACTAAGCACTCAAAGATTAGATAATGAATGAATTACATGAAACGAGTGTAACGTCATCTAACGTTCTCGTTTGATAATACATAGAGGCGGTAAACTAGAACACTATAAGGGCGGTAAAATAAATAGTTTTATCAATCAAACATATTCTCCAACACAATATCCTAAATACTTCATAACCTTAGGTGTTCGTTTTAGGTGACTTCAAGTTTTGGGCCTAAAATTTATATATTTGTTATTGGTACAATTTCGTGCATTCCTCCAACCAAATAAGAACACATATATTAACATCCTCAACTACCAAAGGAAAAATGAAAACAAAGCACTCAAATATTAGACATAATCTTAAATAAGAGATAATGATTTATATGGAATGAGTCCCACGTCACCTCACGCCCTTGTTTAATAATATATTGTCATGTGTAAGTTACCCTGCAAATGACAATATATTATTAAACTAGAATGTTATAAAGGCGATAAACTAAATAATTTTAGGTACATCAATGAAACATATTCTCCAACACAGAATCCTAAATACTTCATAACTATAGGTGTTCGTCTTATGTGACTACAAATTTTGGGCCTAAAATACATATATATATATATATATATTTGTTATTGGTACAAATTCAAGCATCCCCTAGGGCCTAAATTTATATATTTGTTATTGGTACAAATTCATGCATCCCTCCAACCAAATGAGACCAAATATATTAACATCCTCAACCCAAAAGAAAAAAATAAAACAAAACACTCAAAGATTAGACATGGTCTCAAATAAGAGATAATAATAATTTATATGCAAAGAGTCCGTCGTCACCTGACGTTCTCATTAATAATGTATTGTTATGTGTGAAATTGTCGGCAAGCAACAGTATACATTATTAAACTAGAACATTATGGGGCAGTAAACTAAATCGTTTTAGGTAAGTCGTTTTTTTTTTTTTTTTTTTTAAAAAGTTTCAACAAACAAATTCGAAGGGTTGGCAACTCATCTCTTGGACCCACAATATGCCACGTAGATTGTATAGAAACAGTTGGTACTTGGTGGTGGGTCATTTTGTTTCCCAACAAACGAGTGCCTTAAGTTTTTCTATTGAGTTCTTTTTGTCCCAACAATAATCAAAATATTTGACAAATTGGGAGATAATATTAAAAAAAAATCAAATTTGAAAATATGAAAAGCATAATAATATTAATACAGCAGGGAAGGAAGCGTCAATAGTGACAGCTCAACCCTCAGCTGACTTTCTTAAATAACAAAACATAGAAAATGCAGACTTGCAAAGGATTTGGTACCAACAAACGGTGCCGATGTGTTGATTAATGGAGCGCCCACCCCCAACAATCACCCCCCTCCCCCCCCTCCCTCCCTCCCTCCCTCCCTCCCTTTCTTTTCAACTACTTAATTAGGTTGGTACTTGCAAACCTTTTCGTTTCGTAACAAAGTACATTTCACATTATCCAAGTTTAATTAGTTTCAATTAATCGGCTCTGAAGTTTGTTTTACGATAAGATAAGATACGAAGTTTTGCTTTTTCGTATTGCACTGCGATGTTTTGTTCAATTTTCAGTATTTGTTATGGATTTTTGTTATTTATTTTTGGGTTGTACATGTATATGGCATGTCCTTTTCCGGTGTCCTTTTTGACCACAAAGGCTACAATTGATCAGAATGTGTAAATTGGCTGGATTTTAAACACCACGGGTGTAACGTTAGAAAATTAGAACTTTTTGTGACGCGTTTTGAAAATATTTTAACTTCAACATGCTGAAGTCAGTTCCTTACGTTGATGTTAATTACACATGTTTTGGTCATTAATGCACACATGCTTCATAGGGCATGAACGATCAGAAATCACTTGCGCGTTGCTAATGGCAATATTATATTTCATAATTTTTATCAATTATACATGCGTTTCGATACACGATGATGAATTTAAATATGAAACCTTAAATATGAGCATGAGTACATATAAAAAAGGATGATGCTTGCATCCTTATGTGGCGATGAACATATGCACCCATTTGCAAATAATGTATCCTGATCGAATAAAATAACTATGGGAACCGTTCAATTTCTTAATCTTTATTTATAGGTCATCCTAACAAAAAATAATTAATCGAAGATCATTTAGACGTCATTCACATAGAACAAATCAACTATGTAGGTACTAAGTAACTTATTCATAATAAACTATCCATTTATTTGATACGTTTGAAGGATAAAACGATCTACAATTTGATGATTTTTTTAAAGAATGATCTTCAGATGAAAATTAATAAATTGAACAGCTCCGACTGTACACACATATACAACTTAGTATCATATTCATATGCTTATTATTTCATCGAATCCTTTAAAAGTTAATTTGCATTGTAAATTGTTTATTGTTCTACAACTTTATACTGTATGACCGCAGGAGCTAGATGGAAAGATCTGGTGTCCGTGTAGTGTTAATCAACAATAATCGGACAGTAGAGAGTGCTCGGTTTATTATCCTGTGAAGTGTCCAAATCACTTCTTTAAATAGATGGTTGAAGCCTACTTGTCATTTTGAAAAGGGCAAATTAAAAATAATTCATTTGTCTGTTGATGCATACCTAATCAAAATTCACTTTTGATAGCAAATAGTGTTTTATCACAGTGACGAAAAGACATAATGCTTCTGCGGTGTGAGTTTGATTCTCACCGATTTTTCTTTACCATAACAATTAACAAGTTAATTCATTGACGCTATCATTTATTCAAAAATAAAATAAACCCTAATAAACCAAAGATTAGTTATAATTAATTGTATTTAACCACCTCAATCAAACCCTTTTGCCAAAGTTGAATTAAAACCCAAAACAAAAATCAGAGGAAAAAAGAAGAAAAAAAATCAGAGGAAAATCTTTCATTTGTCAGGCCACAGAAGCAACCAGCTTTTATCTTCTTGTTCTTTTTACGAGCTCTCCTGCAGCCGCTTTCATGGTAATGATTCGTGCTATTGCCCCATATTTCTGAAATCTTCTCTCCCCCAAAAACCAAAACAAAACAAAACCTCGAAAACCTCACAACACCGAAGCTTTAAAATCTTTATTTCTCTATGTTCATGTAAAATCTTTGTTTCTCTCAGACGTGGTGCAGAAAGTTGTGTGCCTCAGATCCCAATACACGGCTATCTTCCCCCACGGCATCTTTCTTACACCACTAACGATTTTAAACTATACTCAAAGCCTGTATCAAGTACTTTCTCTTTCTTCCTTTCTCTCTCTAACACACTGTTATACACCATAACGGCATAAAAGCCCCACTCTCAAACCACAAGGGTTTCTACTTTCTCTGTGGTCCAAGCTCTGGATTACCCTTTATAATTCTCCTCTTTCCCTACAAAACCCATTTCTCAGAATCTCCGACGGATTTGAATCGGGTCGTCTAGAAATGCAAGAGTCCGGGTTGGGGATGATGGTTGGTGGCGGCGGCGACGGTCATCATGACCAGCATAACCGGCAGCTCAAGGCTGAGATAGCCACGCACCCTCTTTACGAGCAGCTCCTGTCTGCACACGTGTCCTGTCTCAGGGTGGCGACGCCAATCGATCAGTTGCCGCTCATAGACGCTCAGCTGTCTCAGTCGCACCACCTCCTGCGCTCTTACGCTTCTCAGCAGCAGCATGGCCAGTCAGTCTCCCCACACGAGCGCCAAGAGCTTGACAACTTTTTGGTTAGTCCATTTTATTAATTTGTTACTGTCTAATTAATATATTTGTATTTATGTTTTTTTTATTTATTTTAAATCTGGTTTAATTTGTTGAGTAATTGAATTTGTACTTGTTGGGTTTTATTAGCTAGTGATTTACTTTTTTTTTGGTTAATGGTGGTTTATTAATTGTTACTGCAGGCACAATATCTGATAATTTTGTGCTCTTTCAAAGAACATCTTCAACAACATGTCAGAGTCCATGCGGTTGAAGCTGTCATGGCCTGCCGTGAAATCGAAAGCAACTTGCAGGCTCTTACTGGTATGCCCTCCTCGCTTTTTCTCAAAACTTCACCTTCCTAGCTATTATTGTTAATTTTTCAGACTCTGAATTCCGACTATTCATCGTGTTGATATGTGGTTGAACTTGTATTTTTAACAATATAAACCTGACAAGGGAACATTAGATGTCGTAATATATGTTTGAGATGGAAACGTTTAGAATATATGAGTTACAAGTATAAATGTTGGCTTTATCATCATCTGGTGTTAGAAATGTTTAGAATATTTGTTTAGTTTTGTCAATGGGAATGAAATTTGCTTCTGTTATCTGTGCTGGGACGTTTTGTGATGTTTTAATGTGTTTGGAAGGCATAAAGATAAGAAGGACCTGGACCAGCTATTCTGGGGTTCTGGAGGTTTGAGTACTTTCCTTGTAAGAAGTGGGTGCGGTATGGGGTAGAGTCTACGAAAACTAATTAATCAAAGTTAAGTGGTGGATAGGGTTTGGCTAATTAGGTTCAACCGGTAATGAGGATAACGGTGAAGTGGTAATATTAATCGACTTATTATAATATGAGTAGATAAAAATATTGTTATATGATAAACTTAAAATATAATATCATCAATTATAGTTACATAATATACATGTTATAACATGAATAAATTGATAATTCTATGTAATGTTTAACGGGTCGACGACAAGACTAAGAAACTTTTGCATCCTCCCATGAGTAGTCTCCATGACCTAACTAACAATGTTGCAGTAGAATATTTGGTTTTGATGATTGCAGCGATTAATATTTTTTTTTTGGGAATATAAATATAGAATGCATGAACTTGTTTGTTTGTTGGATTATCCATATGTTGGAAGTTTGGTGATTAGTTTGGTGGTGGAGTATAACTAAGTGCATATAATTAACTAATCACATTACATTAGTTAATGATGATTATACAGAAGGGTTGGATTTGTGGGGGACCTGCTAGGTGGAGACGGTAGCTGAAACTGGTACAAGGTCTCTTCACTAAATTTATTAATACCAAAAGAATAAAATAAGATTTACGAAGCTTTAATAAATAATTAAGTTATGGAAAAATGCCTCTTAGTAGTATTTTAGCCAGTAAGAACCCTATATGATTTAGAAGATCATTTTTTTGTATGACTTGTATTACTTGAAGGGTAAATAAAATCCATAATGATTAGAATAAATAATAACACAAGAACAGAAAAAATACAATCAAATTAGACATCTGAGTCCCTTCTCCCATCTCTCTGTCGTCCCCCTCTCCTCTCGATCTCCCTCTAAATATTATTTACTACTACATTTTCGGATTTATATCCTGATTAATTGGTTGTTAGGGTTGGGGACACTGAATAAAAAGTAGAATACAAGTTGCACAAGATATTTTCAACAATGCTAGAGCCTAGAGACATCAAAGATAAACCCTAAAAGTTTTGATCTCACTCTGAAAATTTCATATATTCTTTGCAGTCTCTGTAGATTATAGTATTATTGGTTCAGTAATTACTTGTTTTCAAGCCAATTTTAGGGTTCATGACATCGAAGGCTGCATATACATGGTAATGGTAGCCTGGAATATTAATTTCTTTCTTTTTTTTTTTTTGCTTAAGAACAAAGACTCAAAGGCCACTGAGTTATAAAGCTGACTGGAATGGTCCAAATTAGACTTGTCTGTTTGCCTTAGTTTAAAGTGATGGTATGTTGACAAGGGTTTAATAAAAAAGAGTTTTAGTTGTTATCAAGGTAAAGTAAAAGACAAATTAGTAGCAAACATGGAAGATGACAAATTATTAGTGAAATATTCTATCAAACACTGACGAGTATATCTATTTAATTAACTATGTAATACAAATTTCGATCTAGCTAGGTTTTACCAAGACCTAAGAAAAAAAAGAAGAAGAATCCTACATTGTTGTTCTTTTCAATTCTTGCATGCATGCGGAATATCATAATGTATATGCCTTCTAGCTAGAACCAACTGGTGATTATATACATATACATATATATATATATAATATACATATGTATATAAGTGTATAGAGGGGGCGGGGAGGGATGGAGGAACCTATAATAACTTGACTTGTGGCCAACTTAGACAAAAATTTGGTGATATGTATTTTGTCATTTCAACGTACATAAAATTTAGTAAGTTATCTAGTTCAATTTTTGTCCACCAGTTGAATGTGACGTTCTTCTTACATAGAAATATATTCAAATTTACCAAGGGAAAAGATACCTTGCAATTAAAGAATAAAACTACAATTAATATTACCTTTATATATTATTGTTTTCCTTAAACCACTAACACAACAAACAATTCATGTGATGTAAACTTGAGATCTCGTAAAAATGACTATACATGGAATTTATATATGTTGCTTTCGATAAATGAAAAAACAGAAATATATATATATATATATATATATATATATATATATATATATGTTGCGAGAAGATTAGACTCAAGGACTTGACTGCTTTCTTGAGCCCAAATAATTAAGGATCTATTTGATAACCATTTGATTTTGGGTTTTTGGTATGAAGAAGGATGATGGGAGAAGGAAAAAAATTGAGGAAGAAATGAAAACAAAATCTTAAATGAAACAATTTTGTGTTTTAAAATTTTGTTTTGTGCTCCTTTTAACAACAACAAGCCTTATCCCATTAAGTGGGGTTGCTGTATGAATCTTAGAACGTCAGTGCGCTATGGTTTGCGTTAAGTCTTCCATTAGCTCCAAGCACTCCCTTTCTTTTCTTAAAGTTTCTTTCCAAGTCTTCCTAGGTCTTCCTCTACCTCTTTGTCTCAAGCCCTTGTCTCATAATCGCATTTCCTAACTGGAGCATCTATAGGTCTTTGTTTCACATGTACAAATCACCTTGACTGACTTTCTCTCATCTAATCTTCACTTGCAGCCACTCCTACTTTACCTCGGATATCCTCGTTCTTAATCACGTCCTTTATCATGTGGCTACACATCCAATGAAGCATTCTCATCTCATCTAGACTAATTTTCTGCACGTGTTGATGCTTGACCACCCAACATTCTGTATCATAAAGCATTTTTAGCCTTATTGTCGTCCTATAAATTTTTCCCTTGAGTTCTAATCGCATATGACGGTTGCAAAATACACCCGATGTCTTCTTCCACTTCATCGATCCAGCTTGTATTCTTTGGTTGAAATCTCCATCCAATCCTTCGTTCTTTTGCAAGATAATCTAAGATAACAAAAGTGTCACTCTTTGGTACTTTCTAATTCCAATCCTCACCCTGTCTCATTTGGGCCCTTGTTCAAACTGAACGTGCACTCTTAATACTTTGTATTTAACCTACTTAGGCAAAGACCTTTAGATTCCAACACTTCTGGCCAAAAGTTAAGTTCCAAAAGTTAAGTTTTGCATTTACTTCGTCTTGCATTTCATCGTTCAACATTATATCATCTGCAAAAAGCATACACCAAGAGATGCCATCTTGAATATGTCATTCATGAGTTCTTACGACAGTCATTTTCATCATACATATCCTTTATTTCTTGTACATTTTGTGCGTCTTTCCTTGTACATTTTTTCTACATTTTCCTTGTACATTTTGTCCCTATAGTTATGGGAAAGCTTTCATTTCGTGCATCTTTCCTTACACATTTTTCTACATCTCTCCCACCATCATTCATTCACTCTTCTTCATCCCTTACTTTCTCTACGTATTTCTGCTGTGTCTCTTAACACAAAAAGTGAAAATTAAAAACAAAATGGTTATCAAACGGTTCATGAAATTCTTAGTCAGTTGACTCATTTCCGTTAACCGTTTATTAGCATAACATTAGCTAAGCTAGGCTGAAGCCACCTGAGCCCAACCCAAATAAAAAGTAGAAATAATCACTGATATTTGGGGCTTAATTGCCTCTGTTTCATCTCTTTCAGGAGTGAGTCTGGGCGAAGTTTCGGGTGCAACAATGTCCGACGATGAGGATGACATGCCGATGGATTTCACAATGGATCAATCCGGCGGTGAAGGGCATGATATGATGGGATTTGGCCCCCTACTCCCAACTGAATCTGAACGATCGTTAATGGAAAGAGTTCGACAGGAATTGAAGATTGAGCTGAAGCAGGTAAAACATATACACACAAAAATTACACCATTGCTGCAATTAAGTTGTTTCGCTTTCGGGATGTGAACTGAGCTTTCTGTATCCCATATAACAAACGTGCATTGTTAAAAATTTGCAGGGATTTAAGTCAAGAATTGAAGATGTAAGAGAGGAAATTCTAAGAAAAAGAAGGGCAGGGAAATTACCTGGGGACACAACTACGGTGTTGAAGAATTGGTGGCAGCAACACTCTAAGTGGCCCTACCCAACTGTAAGCAAACAAATTCACCATTCATATATGATTTTATTACACTCCACACACACACACACACACACACACACACACACACACACACACATATGTATATGTATATGTATATACACACACACTTACCATTCTGCTTAGACTACAGCGTTAAGAAATGATGGCAGAAATCAAGGAGAAGCTCTTGAATAACACTAATACTATAGCGAATCAACAACATTGGCAAGATTGACAGCATATTGATAATTATTTGTGACATATCAAGACTATATGGCACTAGTTACTATCGTTGATTCGTTATAATGGGACTAATAGTGACATTATCGACATCATATCTCGATGATAACAGTATAATGAGACTTTTTGTTACGATAATAGTGCTTTTTGGGAATATTTCTACATCGTGTCGAGATGATAGCGATATAATTGGACTGTTTGCTATAACAATAGTGTCATTTGACTCCTCCTCGAAGAATTAATGAAAGATTCACATGATATATGCAGGAAGATGACAAGGCAAAGCTTGTGGAGGAGACAGGGTTGCAGCTGAAGCAGATAAACAACTGGTTCATTAACCAAAGGAAGCGGAACTGGCACAGCAACTCTCAATCAGTCACCTCCTTAAAGTCCAAGCGCAAAAGATAGACGACAACACCATAACCACCGTTGGATCTTGTTTGATAATCGGAGAAACTGATGAACTCATGACTTTTGTGTCTGCTGAATTGTGTGACATTGGGGAAGTATATATAGTCTAATTAGCCAACACTCTGAAAACAGAGAAATTAAGTAACAAATGGCCAACTAATTACATGTGAGAGGTTGTATAAATTCATGTTTTCGAAATTTCGATCGGTAATGGTACTTCATCTTTATGTACTATATTTCCATTTACTTTTGTCTGAGTTGATTTCTTCACTACTTACGATTCACAAATGTAGATTGGTTGTTGATTTGTTTCTGTGAAATTGCTGCAACATTTTCTAACATTTACATTGGAGCAACGTTTTGAAATTTACAAATATAAGGGCTACGCGATGCTTGTTGGTAGGGTAAAAACCCCTAGCGCCGATCTAGGACCAATTTCAAGCATCAAAAGGACTAGTTGTTTGGACCGAAATCAAGCAATGGGGGTGTTTGGGTTAATATTTGAATGTTGGGCTTAACAGAATAGAGGCCCAAAGACACCAAGACGAGATGAACTTGCTCGAAGCCCAGCTACGAAGCCCGAAGCCCATTGAAGCCTTCTCAGCCAAGGCATAGGCCATGTGCCTGTGGTTGAAATGACAAGTGACAGAGATCAGCTTACTACCAACCAAAAAACACTTTTTGATGGCATAAAGGTGTAAATACAAGATGACTCACTACCCCTGAAAGCCCTCGGCCAAGAACGAGGTTAAAGCAGTCGGGCCAAGGTGTCTATAAAAGCCAATGGAGACAACAGAGATAAGGACACTCAACCAATCAAACAAACAACATACAAACTCTGCTCTCAAGCCAGATTTGCATACAGAAAAGCTAAAACTCGCCTAGATTCAGTCATTTTAGCAATAGTTCCCTTAGAAAAGCTATCTTTTGTCTAAGTGTAATAGCTCTGCTACATTCCTTAGTGTTGTAGTATCGATTCCCTTGTGTAAAACTTGTTTACCATCCATACCTTTTTAGCATACAACCTCTGTAAACTTAAACAGAAGTGGATGCAAGAGGTTCGACCTTGCCAGACAAGGTGAAATCTTGCCTGAGTCTCTTTGTTCATCCTTTAATTTAGTAGATCTATCATTTTAATGTACTTTTTAGCATATATTCAAGTTATTCCCATCTGTTTTATACTCAATAGCCCCATCTGCATCCAGATCTGGTTAACTTAATAAACCTGTTTTCATTAAGAATAAACTGGAATCGAGGAAATGGTTTAAAAGGCTCTGGACTCCCTCTTTTTTGGACATATAAGATTGTGAACTAAAAGTCGTTGTTTACAAGGCAAGAAAAAGAACTTAATGCAGACTTAACCCATCTGTGACAATCCTTTGATAATAAGAAGTTTAAGTAACATGGGGCGCAAGTAATCGACTTAAATCATATCTATTCTACATCTGTTATACTGAGATAACAATGGCACGCCTAAATCTTGGTTAGTTTTGATTGTAAGCCTCAAGGCCTACACCAAAGGCCTTACAAAGACACCTCTCAGACTAACTTTGAACTCTTCTTGTAGCACACCAAACAAGCAAGAATTCGACTAACAACACACCAAGTGCCATTTACCCCAGGAGAGCTGTGCGAAGGGCCGACACCATCTTTGCCATGAACATAGTTTTGGCACGCCTGGTGGGACACATAGTCTTTTATGCCAAGAAGAAGAAAGGAGCGAACTTTCAGGTGGAACACAGAGTACAGGCCACCTCATTGTCTACCAAGATCAGACATGATAGATTTCCCAGAAGATTTTCCCTCTCTACGAGGCTATGCGATCTTGGAGAGCCCAACTTCTTCTGAGAAGTTGGGCAGAAAAGTTACCAATGAAGACTTGCAAGTCACTGTGGTGCAATGAACATAAGAGAAAGGTCTCGTTAATTTAACTTACTTAGATCACTTCTCTCTTAGATTAAATACATTCCTTGGATTCCCTTATTACTTAAGCACATAATTCAATAAATAGTGATTAACAACAAGCTTTGCCCTTCCGTAAACATATAATAGTTTAACATAATAAGTATTCCAAAGCTATTACATCAAATTAGTGGCTTTATGGGCATACTTCCAACACGGACGAGATCGAGGAGTACTACCAACTGCTAATGGAGTGCAAAGACATCTTTTCTTGGACCTACAAAGAAATGCCCGGCCTTGACCTTACCATCGTCGTGTATCGTCTTGCAATCAAACTTGGAACGCGATCAATAAAGCAAACTCAAAGACGCTATCGATTCAAGCTTATCCCACAAATTGAGGTTGAGGTGCAATACCCTAAATGGATCTTCAACATCGTCATTGTCCTTAAGAAATCTGGACAAATACGTGTTTGCGTAGATTTCCGCGACCTTAATGATGCTTGCCCCGAAGGATGACTTTCCCTTACCAATCATCGAAATCATGGTAGACGCAACCTCTGGCCATAAGGAGCTATCATTCATGGATGGCTCCTCTAGGTACAATCAAATCCGCATGGCTCCCAAAGATGAGGAACTAACAGCCTTTCGTACCCCAAAATGTATCTACTGCTTCAAGGTAATGCCCTTTGGCTTGAAGAATGAAGGGGCTACATATCAACGTGCAATGCAAAAGATCTTCAATGACATGCTACACAACAATGTAGAATGTTACGAAGACGACGTAGTTGTGAAGACCAAGAAGAGATTCGATCACTTGAAGGATTTGCGAATGGTGTTCGATAAACTACGGCCCTACAACCTCAAGATGAACCTGTTGAAATGTGCATTTGGTGTCACCTCTGGGAAGTTCCTTGGCTTCATTATCAACAACGTGGCATTGAAGTGGACTAATCAAATATTAAGGCCATTCAAAGCATGCTAGAGCCAAGGAATCTACACGAGCTGAAAAGTCTATAAGGATGGTTAACCTTCATTAGGCGCTTCATCTTTAATCTTACCAGATGGTGTCAACCCTTCAGTCGCCTCATGAAGAAGGACACTCCATTCATATGGGATAACGCATGTCGCAATGCCTTTAAGAGCATAAAAAGGTACCTGGCAAGCCCACCTGTCTTAGGAGTTCCCGTGCCTGGAAAGTTGCTCATTTTATACATTGCTACACAAGAGGGTTCTGTTAGAGCACTCTTGGCACAAAAAAATAAAGACCAAAAGGAAAGAGCACTCTATTACCTAAGTAGAACTCTCACTGGTGCCGAGCTTAACTACTCACCGATCGAGAAGATGTGCCTTACCTTAGTCTTTGCCGTCTAAATGCTTAGAAACTACATGCATGCTTACACCATCCACTAGGTTGTTAAAGTCGATCTAGTCAAGTACATTATGTTCAAACCGGTTCTGACAGGGCGACTAGCTAAATGGACATTGCTTCTCAACCAACACAAGATCATCTACGTCTCAATTAAAGCCGTTAAGGGACAAGCCCTAGTGGACTTCCTTGTCGATCATCCAATCCCAGTCGATTGGAAAATCTCGAACGACTTGCATGACGAGGAGGTGTTCTACATTAACATCTTCCCGACATGGACAATGTTCTTCGACGGATCCTCACGAGCAGACAAAGCGGGGGCAGGAGTAGTATTCATGTTGCCACAAAGACAAGTACTACCCTATTCCTTTCGACTAAATGAATTATGCTCCAACAATGTCACTGAGTACCAAGCACTGATTATTGGACTCCAAATGGCGATCGACATGGAAATCACAAATCTAGAAAGGTATGGCGACTCCAAACTCATAATCAATCAACTCTTGACTAAATATGAATTAAGGAAAGATAATCTCGTTCCATACTTCCGGCTAGCAACTCAACTGCTACAAAAGTTTGAGGTCGTGGTGCTAGAACATGTGCCAAGAAAAGAAAATCAAATGGTGGACACTCTCGCTAACCTAGCCTCAAGTATGGCACTAGAAGGAGACGAAGCTATGGATATGCCAGTTTGCCAAAAATGGGTGATCCCACTCGTCACTGAAATTTTACTAGAAGATACAAATATCATCTCAGTACTTCCAGTTGACACTGAAGAGTGAAAATAGTTGTTGATCAACTACTTAGAGCATGGAAAGCTTCTAGATGATCCTAGACACCGTTTTGAAATACGTCGACGAGCACCTTGCTTTCTCTACTACAAAGGAACACTCTACCAACACTCTTTTGAAGGAGTACTTCTAAGATGCCTAGATGAGGAAGGAGCTAATCAAGCCATGGAAGAAGCACATTCAGGCGTATGCGAAGCATATAAGTCTGGACCAAAACTACACTTCCAGCTTAAGAGAATGAGTCACTACTGGTCGAGCATAGTAAAGGACTGCCTGGAACACGCCAAAAGGTGCCAAGCCTGCCAATTCCAATCCAACTTCATACATCAACCACCTGAGCCATTACACCCTACAGTTGATTCATGGTCCTTTAATGCTTGGGGATTGGATGTCGTAGGAGCAATCACACCAAAATCATCTGCCGGATAAACCTACATCCTAGCCGCAATAAACTACTTCTCAAAGTGGGCTGAAGTCGTACGCCTAAGGGAATTCAAGAAGGAAACTGTCGTTCATTTCATCAAGGAGCATATCATCCACCGATATGGTGTGCCTCACTACGTCATCACCGAAAACGGAAAACAATTCTACAACTGACTCATAGACAAGCTTTGCAAAAAATACAAATTTAAGCAGCACAAGTCTTCTATGTATTATGTTCCAGCCAACGGTCTTGCAGAAGCATTCAACAAAACGCTATGCAACCTCCTAAAAAAAGTAATCAACCGAACAAAGAGAGACTGGAACGAAAGAATAAGCGAAACACTTTGGGCATATAGGACGGCACATATGACTCCTACACAAGCTACGCCTTATTCTCTCATATATGGCGTGGAAGCTGTTCTGCCACTCGAAAGTAAAATCCCCTCACTAAGGATGACTATACAAGAAGGCTTGACTGAAGAGGAAAATGCAAAGTTATGACTTCAAGAGTTGGAAGCACTCTATGAAATGAGGCTTGAAGCTCAACAACACTTGGAATGCTACCAAGCACGGCTATCCAAGGCATTCAACAAGATGGTCCACCCAAGGTTTTTCCAAACTGGAGATCTTGTCTTGGCATTACGAAGGCCTATCATCACAACTCACAAGACAAAAAGCAAGTTCACATCAAAGTGGGATGGACCTTACGTAATACAAGAGGTCTACACCAACTGTGCCTACTTAATCATGGCAGAAGACGGCTTAAAAATCATCCCCATCAATGGAAAATTCTTGAAGCTTTACTACCCCTAAAACAAACAAGCAATGCTCCTCGCTTGTATAAGCCTAAACTACACACGGCACAATGCTCCTCGCCTGCATAAGCCTAAACTACACACAACACAATGCTCCTCACATGCAAGAGCCTAAACTGCGCACAACACAATGCTCTTCGCCTGCATGAGCCTAAACTGCACGGCACAATGCTTCTTGTTCGCATGAGCTTAAAAGGCAACACCCAATGCTCCTTGTTTGTATGAGCTTAAAAGGAAACACTCGACACTCCTTGTTTGCACGAGTTTAAAAAGCAACACACAACGCTCCTAGCCCACAAGAGCATAAATTGTGTACGGAAAACAAAAAGCAAAATCACCATAAAAAATCCATCACTTTTTTGAACTACATCATGACTTGATCCTTCCTCAACCAAGGGTGTGTAGGCAACTTGAAACTTTAAAACTTCAAGTACAGTCATATCATCAACAAAAACACAAGCACTTTGAAGAATAAAGAGCAAATTCAAGAATGTGAATATTTTCTTTAAAGGAAGAATTCGGCTACAAAGCCATATTACAAAATGAGCAAAAAAAAAAGACGGCTTCTTTAGTAGTCGGTGCTATTCCAAGTCATAGCTCCGCTAGGGATGTGATCGCCAAGAAGCTCAAACAAAGTCGGTGAATTGTCACGAACATGGTGCGAAGGATTCAAAATAAGAATCCTTGACGTGCACATCTTCTTCTTCATATTCGGACGACCAAAATCTGTCACCTCCCAAGATACGTCAGAAGACCACGACTTCATATGCATCGAGTTGCCTTTTGTAGGAAGAACAAGCGCCTTAGGGCTAGTCAATGGCGCATAAAGTTTCAACGTCGTTCCTCTATCTTGCATATCACCTTCCTTCACAAGAATAGTGATGGTGTTGCTCGTAAAGCACTTGAAAAATACCATGGCTGCAACGGAAAAAAAAGATTGCTTCACTAAAGCAAAAGACATGCGAGACAAACCTCGTGAGTGTTGAAAGATGACGATGACAAAGTCACAACGACAAAAAGAAATCAGCCACAAAGCTTGAGCAACACAACAAAGAGCGCAACTACAAGATGGTCATTCAAAGCACACTACAATAGCAAAGAAAACCAAAATGTTATGCAATCACACTACGCAACCCCTCAGTGATTATGCAAGCAGTTTCTTGCACTGCACGACAACATCACCACCGAGGGAAAAATTGAGACCAAAGGACACTACACAGCGTAACCTCACTACAGTCTTTTGTACAACACCACACAGTAAAAATTGATGCACTGCTACAAGCAAGCAGCCCATGGCAGCAACAACTGCATCACACATGGTACAACATCAAAGACAATGCACGACAAGGAATTGTGAAAAAGTACACACCCAATTGTCCTATAAATAGGTGTCAATTGCTTCCTAATGATATAAGGAAGAGTACATACCAAATAGCAAAAGGAAAATAATAAAAAAAGAAGCACATTTCAACCAAAAGAAGGAAGCAAATTCCAAGCAAAAAATGGCAAGTTTCAACCAATCTGCGTAAGTAGGACCTTTTTAGTGATAATTCGACTTTTCGGAAGTGTTTTGATGCAAGGCCAGAAGGAAGCTAAGAGGCTGATGATCATTGTGTCCAAATTTCATAATTTTCCCTAGAGCCAAACGTTCCATTTTTTAAAGTTAATCCTGCAGAAGTTGTTTTCCCATCAAAACTGCGCATCTGTGGGAAAATGACGAGTTGAAGGCTTTCCCGATTTTTCCTAGTGGTGTGTATGCCTGGAAAGATAAGAGATAAAGCTGCGATTCGCATATTTTTACAGAATTTTCTAGAAGAGAAATCGACCTCAAACTGGGCATGCAAGTTAGATGATGTGTTTCTCAAACCAACAAGGGAAATGCATGCTATTTTTGCAACAAAAATCAGCAAAGAAAAGAAAACAAAACAAAAAATAAAATAAAATAAGGAGAGGGCTTTACTTTCCTTGCCAAAATACAAAAGGGAATCCCTCCAAAGCAAGGACAAGTCTTCAAGTTTCCCAATCCAAAGGGGAAAATACCCTTTTTGCCGTGGAAAAGAAAAAGTGAAAGAAAAAAAAAATGCAAATCCTACTCACCCAAGGACAAGCATTAAATCTTTCCGAAACCTTGAAGGAAATCACCAAAATTTTCCAACACTTTGAAGGAAATCACCCTCGTTACCAAAATTGAAGGAGGTTTCTGCCTAAGGAAGGAAAAACGTTTTTTGTTTTCCTCACAACCACAAGGAAAAAAATTCAAAATACACCAAATGTATTTTGTCAAAATTATGGAAAATTTAATACGCACAATAAGTATGTGCCGATTTATCCATTTCCAAAATTTCTTTCAATATCAAGCCTCTATAGCCCTTGAAGAAAAAAAAAATCTCATTTTTTTCAAGATTAAGCCTCTACGGCCCTTGAATTAAATTTCCATTTCATTCAAGATCAAGCCTCTATGGCCCTTGAAGAAAAATTTCATTTCACTCAAGATCAAGCCTCAACGGCCCTTGAAGAAAATTTCATTTTCATTCAAAATCAAGCCTCAACGGCCCTTGAAGACAATTTTCATTTTTCATTCAAGACCAAGCCTCAACGGCCCTTGAAGAAATGTTGTGTTTAAGAAATATGCCTCTATGGCCCTTGACGAAAATCATCATTTCAATTCAAAAAATATGCCTCTACGGCCCTTGAAGAAGCAAACTAATTCAAGATCAAGTCTCAACGACCCTTGAGTTAGAACATTCACATTGCATGACTTCAAAACACGTTTCCTACATGTGACAAGCACATGCCTCCAACGCGCCTTGAAGTGGGGGCATTTGTAGACATGGAAATTTCATTGCATACAAATGATGCATCACAAGGCTCCACGTGGCATATGACTCATCACAAATAGACAAGTCATCAAAGACATGTAGCAAAGGAAGCTCAAAATTTCCCAAAAATCGGCAAAAGGGAGAAAATCCCTCTTAAAAACTGCAAAGGGCCCAAATTGCTCCCAAAACTAGAATGAAAACTAAAACATTTTCACAAAACAAGCAAGAATTGAAGGTTGCTCACAAAATAGGCAAGAAAGCCCTATAATTCGGCCAAGCAAGGGAAAATGGCTGAAATTAAGACACAAAAATGCCTAATTCTCCCATGGACGAATCAAGACACAAATCAATGCCAAATCCACCCAAAGGCATGGCTTTGGAAGTCTATAAATACAAGGTCCCAAGACAAGCATAAGGTCGACAATTTCTACATTGAAGGGCCGAAATTCTCACAAAAGGAGAACCTCTGCCAAATCTTTGAAGACTAATACGCTGCCAAAGCACTCGTCAAAGAACGCATAACCAAAGCCAAAGCTTTCTTTCGACCAAAGCTGAAGCATTCCCTTGAAAAATCAACAAGCACCTGTGCTGATTCTTTCAAGACTTTGTTGCAAGCTCAAAACTTGTAAAAATGTCTGATTCAAGATCAAGTCACCAAGACCCTTGAATCAACGAAATCCTACATCAACATTCCCTTTACCGCAGCCCTAAACCTGAGGTGAAGACCATCCACGCATTGTTTCAAGCTTAAAACTTGAAGCAATTGTTCAATCATTCATCTGAGATCAAGTCATCACGACCCTTGGATCAACAACCTACGCATCTACATCAAATTTGAAGCCTAAATCAGAGGAAAATTGTAAACAGAGATTGTAACCTAAAATTCAAATCAATACAAATTTACTTTGTACACGAATTTACTTTGTACACGTGTTCTCATTTCATTCGTTACAAAATTTTTGTGTTTACACATGCGTTCTACAAACATTGATAGAAGTAGGCAACGATGAAGTAAGGATCTTTTGGACAATTATTTTGACCGTAACAGTGCATTCCCTGATGCGTACTTTAGACGTCATTTAGAATGCAACGACATTTGTTCAACAAAATCATGATAGCTATTTGTAACCATGATTCTTACTTTGTGCAAAAGAATGATGTTTTTGGTGTCATGGGTCTCCTTCCTGAGCAAAAAATTACTGCAACCATGTGGATGCTTGCATATAGAGCATTTGTAGACCAAGTCGACGAGATAGCGAGGATGGGAAAAACAACCATTCTAGAGTCCCTGATGAGGTTTTGCTTCACAATCGAATCTATCTACACCAAAAAGTACCTCCGGAGACCCATGACCATGGACTCGTAAAGGCTTTTGAAGAAGGGTGAGATACGAGGTTTTCTTGGCATGATTGGAAGTATCGACTCTATGCATTGGACCTGGAAATGAGCCAAAAGTATCATTTTGGAGGCGGTGTCATCATTTGATACATGGATTTGGCATGCTTTTTTTGGTGTTCCAGGAGCTCAAAATGACCTCAATGTCCTTGCTTAATCCCTAGTGTTCAACGATGTCCTGCAAGGAAGAACTCCTCAAGTCATATATACAAATAATGGAACCGTACACTCAGAGGCTTACTACCTAGTAGAAAACATCTTCCCAATGTGGACATCATTTTTCAAAATAGTGTCACATCCATGAAGTGAAAAGGAAAAACACTTCGCAAAATGTCAAGAGGGGTGTATGAAGGATGTGGAGAGTTGTTTTGGTATCCTCTAAGCTCGTTAGGCGATTGTCAAGGGTGTTATTAGATTGTTTGATTTAGAGTCGCTTCGATCCATCATGATGACGTGTGTCATTCTTCCCAACATGATTGTGGAAGATGAGTATGATTATGACGTCATTGATAAATTTGAGCTAGACACGATGAACAATTCCAAAATACAGATATATTATGCTTATGATGCCACCGAAGAACCCGTGCAACACAAGCCATTAGAAAGAGATGGACATTACAATGAAAGGCTCATTCAACGATATACTTCACTCCAATCCTCATAATATCACAAAGCCCAACAAAGTGACTTGATAGAACACTTGTGGTCGTTGAAACAAGCTCAAGAAACTTGAAATAATCTCTCAGCAGCTGCAACTTTTGCCTCATCTCTAGCCTTATCAGCCTCAAATTTAGCCATTTCCCACGCCAAAGTCAATTCACCTTGGCGAGCAAGTTCTTCCATATATTTTGTATAATCGTTCTTGGAAGAACCACCTCTTCTCATTGAAGTCTTCTCACCTTGAGACCTCAGTGGATAACGGGTCGACCCCGACACTTGTTCAGGGGTTGCTTTCGGCACTTGTTATGTGTCGCTTTCATTAACATGCGAGTCATGATCTGGCATATAGTGTAGAGATGTGTTGTTCATGACAACTTTTGGACCGACATGCACAACTCTGAATTTGGGACAATCTTTGACAATATTCCAACATTTCCACCGATTGAATAATTTGTTTTTGTTTTTGGCATTGTACCAAGCTTGTGCTTGAAAATGTCTACAAAATGCAGGAGAAGAAAAAATTATAATCAAAGTAGCTAATGTAAATTTTGGTATACTACAAACAAATAAATAATATATTGCTACCTGATCAATGTAATTTTCCCCACTTTGAATATTAGTATTAGATTGTGCCAAGGTGTATCTCCAATGAATAAACGATTGGCTAAGTATTCTCCAACAACTTGAGAGCGATTGTTCCCTTCTTTCGCCACCAATTTTCTCAAGAAAAAGGGAATGAACAATGCTCCACATTTCTCGTAACTGCATCTCATTACATGTAATCGAATCATGAGTAACTTCAACCCAGGTAGAACATAATGCAACATCTTCAGTAAGTGTCCAATTCGTACTTGCATCATTGGCCCTTTTTTTGGAAACAAAAGTATATAGAAACTTTGAGAGAAAGATTGGAATGTGGTTGAAAGTATTTGAGAAAATATGAAGGTGTGGTGTAAGGTGGAAGATAACGATAAGGTACATATAGAAAAATAAAATAATTTTTTTAAATTTTTTAAATTTTTTTTCGAATTTTTATTTACTTAATTAATTTATACTGTTGGATTATACAAAATTTGAAATCCAACCCTCCAAATGGTGACACATAGCATAATGGTAACATATCAATTTTTTTTATTTATTTTATTTTTTTATTTTAATTTTTAAAGCCGAAAAACTTGGACCATTGATCTGGATTTGAAAGGCTCAGATCGTGCCACGTCATCTAGCGGTTAGGGGACTTTTGAAATTTTTTTTATCTTTGAAAATCGAACGGTCCAGAAAAAAGAGTCGTTGAAATCCAACGGCCGAGTGGGTGCCATGTTGCACCTAGCAATGGCTACAGATAGCCTGTCCAGTACGGGTCTCATTTCCTGCAAATCCTGTCGGTGACAGCTTTGCTAAAGCAGCCGATCCCCTTGGCGTTTAACCATGCTAGACTTGCTCTTAGCAACTTGGATCAAAGAGAATGACCTGAGAGAGAAAGCTTACCTTAGAAGTAGGAGATGGTTCTATAAAAGGCAGCAGAAAGGAAGAAAAAATGACGCTCAACTCAACATATAAAAGACTTCAAAGCTTTGTAAGGCAACTTTTACAAATTTCTTTTGTACTTCAAGCACCCTGTACCTTTATAGCCCTGCTACATTACTTGTAGTATCGATTCCTTGTATTAAAATTTGTAATGACCCATCCCCCAAAATTACGGTTTTTATAATTTTAAAATGTGAAATTACGAAAATACCTTTTGAGGCGAATGTGTTGACTTTTGTTGACTGCCTTGTCGTGTCACCTAAGATTCATTTCCTTAGCATATTCTGGTAGTACTCGTCACTACGGACGCGTGGACGTAAGCGGAATTGAATTTGGAGCTAAAACAAAGATTTTACAAAACTCGGAATGATAAGGCATTTTGGGATCTCTCATTGGCTGACATATGGCGAAATCTTCCCCATTTCTGGGGTGTTTCCTTCTCTCCCATGAGATACCTCTCTCGAACTCTCTCTCTAGAACTTTTCATCTCATTTCCTCACTAACTTTAGAACTCTCTCAGCTCTCCCAACACTCTCTTCTTCTTCCCAAGCAACTCACACACGTACACAGACTACTAACCTACTCTCTCACTATTCCATCCCTTCTTTCTCAACTCTCACCTCTCTCTCTGTGCACATTGCAACAGAGACACCACCAACCTTCACCATCGTGGCTTACTCTCTGACAATTTTTCTCGACGAACCTCGCACTCCCAACCTCGTTAAGGACCAACACCATGTCATCTTATCTTAGTTTTCAATTTCTAGCTCGATCTCGAGCTTACATGCGAGTTTTGCGTAAATTCTATGTAGAAACTAGCTCGGGAAAACATTTCCCAGTTTTTCGACGAGGACATGAGTTTTGAATGGCATTCCTGGCCAACATCAACAATAACTCGACCCCAAATTGGTATGATCTTGTTTCTCCATGTTTTAAGCTTCAATATGGCTTTTGAATCATCGATTTTAGTTGAGTTGTGGCCCTAAATCGAAGCCGGGGAAGTTTCCCGGCCAAAAACCCCAGGTCCGACCTTCGTCTTCGTTGGGTCTGGCGACCCATGAACTTAACCGGGTCGACCCAACCCATAAACGGTAAACCTTAAGCCTGATCCACTAACCCAGCCCAAACTATTGGGCCATGCAACCCAACTAAGTAAGCCCAACCATTATCCAGCCTAAATCTATGAACCCATTTACTAAGCCAAACCTTATAACTCGGCCAACCTAACAACCCAGATACTAAACCAAGCCCAAAACCCTTGGCCCATTACCCTAGGCCCAACCCAACAACTAGCCCAATCCATTAACCCTAGCCCATATCCCACCCAACCCGGATCTCAGCCCATGTTCCATGGTCAAAGCGTAGGTCTGCGAGTAGGATCGCGTGTGCACTGCCATGGGCCAGCACATGGAGCGCACGCCCCTCTGCTGGAGGTACTATGCTCTGCTGCCATCCACGGTAACAACCATGGTAGCGTCGATGACTTTTTTGGTGAACTTTCTGATGACCCAACTCGGCGCATGGCGGCACGTAAAAGAACATGAGGTCCCTCCTTAGGTTTTTCGACGTGCTGAATCCGAATCTGTCGTCCGTTTTGCAATGTTCGATCATTTTAATAGAGTTTTACTAAATGACATCTAATGTGGTTAGGTCAATGGCGAGAAGTGACACCATCCTCGCTAGTTCGAGCGGCTTTTGGGCAATGGAATACTAGTGAGTGAACCCCTTCTAAACTTGCATGGTTTTATAAAATATTAGGCTTGCATGCATTGCATATTTCATGCATTGAATATGTCTTATATTATGTTTTCCAAATTTCTATATTTATGCTTTATAAAGGATTTATGATTTATTAAAATTGCTTTTATACATATTTATGATTTATTGAATTTACGTTTTTACTAAAGGTTATGAATTATGGGATTTTCACAATAAGAATTCTATGGATTTACGAATGTGAGTTATCATGAATTTATGTGTTGAGGCTTTAAGCTTTTGAGCTCCAGATTTGGATATGAGATTTTGAGATATGTTTTCGGTACGTATCTAATGGGTTATCATACAACACATCCACACAAAACGGGTATGTAGACGTCTATGGCCATAGGACACAGTTGAGGAGATTTATGTATATAAATTTTCTCCAGCGTAACCCTGAGTCGTATAGTTTCACCTTCGGGTGATAAACCATGGTTTATTCACTGGCGTAACCCAGTGTCGTACAATTTCACCTTCGGGCGAATAAGGAGTGAGATATTTATGCTATACCCCCCGCTCACTAGTCGGGGCTAGTGTCGGTGTGTGATGTTATATATCCTCTTCTCCAGCGCAACCCGGAGTCGTACAGCTTCACCTTCAGGTGATGGACCATGGTTTCTTCATTGGCATAACCCAATGTCGTACAACTTCACCTTCGGGTGATGGACAGGTACTGCCTTCAAGCGACTATGATACCCCTAAAGAGTACAGTATGATGTATTTAACGGATTTGCCTTCTGACGGTGGTATTCATTTCTGAGCACGGTTTTATATGTACTGATTTTATGAACGTTTGCATGGCATGTAGAGTTTTTGAAAAAACCTATATATATATATATGAGTTTTCAAAACAAGGGGTTAGTATGTTCCTAAATAAAATGGTTTTTTTATTATTCAAAACAGGGGGTCAGTATGTTCCTAAATAAAATGATTTGCCTTCAGACGGTGGTATTCATTTCTGAGCACGATTTTATACCTCCTTTCTGTAGGTCCCATTCCTCAGTTCATACCTTTCCATAATCATTCTTTCACATTATTCTTGTTTAGTTGTATGCTCTGAACATCTAATTACATGTTTTAGTTATATGCGTGTTTAAAATGGCTTTGTCACCCTCAAGTGTCGATCAGCACGTGTCTACCCTGATATTTGGGGATATTGGAGTTGGGGCGTGTCAAAATTTCTTTCACAAACACTTTCTACATGTACTAGGATCTACCCGATCGGTGGATAACTATGCCTAACTGTGGGTAAAACTTGCCTTAATAGGTTTAATCTTTGCCTGATCACTTGTATTATTTGTTTATTTTCAATTTATTATATTTTCATGCAATTTAGTATGGTTTAATTAATATTTTGCAAGTCTTGACAACTTCTTACTTTCACCTTTTTACTTGTACTTTGTTTCGTTTTACTTACTGTTTTTACATTTATAACAAAGATTGCAAACTGACTTAGATCACTTTTGATCAGTTTGTGGTTCTCTCTTAGCATCAATATAAAAGAAAATAAAAGTCATTGTCACACCTTGTCACCAAGGCATAAAAAGAACTTAACATGGATTTAATCCTTTCATGGAACAATTTTTGATAAGAAGTTCAGTTTACTTGGGGCGCAACCAGACAAACTCAACAAATACTTAATAAACAATCAATCTGTTGGCCTTAACTAATAGTGGCACACCTGAAAGCAATCAAATTGTTTATAAGAGCCTAAAAACCTACTCAAGGTTTTGACAAGGCACCTTAAACTAACGCAGAGTTCCACACTCATGTAAAAAACGTGTGGGGATTGACCATCCAACACTAGTAGTGTTTTCATAAACCACTGATCACGTCACATGATATAAGGATATGTACACAAATTGCGTCAATAATAAGCAAAGAGATGCGTCACACAGTTGACCTGATTAGTACGTGAAGGATTTACAATCACTGCAGTGTATTAAATTCAAAAAGCTGTTACACATAGCAATCACTAGATACTTTGGTCCTTATAGGCTGCATGATAAAGGTTCATTAACATCGAAAGGAGTCCTAGTGCTCACTAGTTACTAAAGATATGAGATCACATGCTCATTACATAAAAGTTACAGAAAACTAAAGAAAATGATTTGAAAATTTTGAGTTTTAATTAAAATGACAAAAAAGTGTTGTAAGTGAATAGTACTAGGAGTGACATTTTAGAGTAAAAATATATTTTTTGTTAAAAGTGAACAGTACTGTAAGTGTTTTGTTAAAATCCCCATTGAAAGTTAGGCATCAAACTTAAAGATATGACATCACATGCTCACTACATAAGTTATAACACAATATTTTGCACAAGATTTTGTGTTCGATTTTTTCTCCTCTAATATTGTTCGTATTATGTAATAATTAAACAATATCATGCATGACATGCTTCTTTGAAATTTCAAGATGTGTTCGTGTAATTTTTAAAATCTCATGATAAAACCTTAAGAGAGTGTCGAGATAATAATTAAATTATATCAATTATCAAGCATGGTATAGCCATGGAATAACTTTAAAACCTCAAAGGGGTTTCTTAATGTAATATTCCAAACTTGATAGAACTTTCCACGCAAAACCAAAGACAATCAATCATATATAATATCTCCCTATTTTTTAATGTCGTGTTGATTATTCAATAACTCTCCATATTTCAAATAATTAAAATAATGGGAAAGTTTGCGTCTTCTTCTTCCTTCTTCACACTCATTCAAATTCAACTGCTGCTGCTTCTATTGTATAATATTCATCTTTCCAAGGCCACCTTATTTTACCAAGTCAAACCAACCCACCATGTTTTATTTTTGTCCTCCCCTTAAACCCCACGTTTACTCTTATTTTTTGGCCCATTCCTTCTGGTACTCCAATATTTCACCAGAACATCTGTTTCTTTCTTTTCTGGTGGAGCAACAAGAATCTTTGGGGTGTTTTCTGAATTGGGTTATCGCCATTTTTTGATTTCGAATCCTGTTTAGCGAAAGTATTTAGTTGGCTGAGTTTGTTTGATATGTAAGTGATATAGATATCATCAAGTTCAAAATCTTTGAGTGGTGAGCAAGTACTCTTGATTATATGGCGTATCCTGCGTACACCTCGCTATCGTTTGGAGGTTCAGAGCATGGGCAGGGCCAACAAGTTTTGCCATTCAAGACTGCCAAGGGGTCTCTCAAGGTCTGTCTTTTACATGGCAACTTAGTTATATGGGTAATGGAGGCCAGAAACCTTCCTAACATGGACATGGTTCATAGGACTCTCGGAGACATGTTTGCTAAATTTCCAGGGAAGTTTGGCAGCAAGACCGAAGGGCAAGCGCCGCAGAAGATAACCAGTGATCCCTATGTGACAATTTCTGTGTCAGGTGCTGTGGTTGGGAGGACGTTTGTGATTAGTAATAGCGAAAACCCGGTTTGGGGGCAGCATTTTGATGTTCCGGTCGCGCATTATGCTTCGGAGGTGCAGTTTGTTGTGAAAGACAGTGATGTTGTGGGATCACAGATCATGGGTGCTGTGGGAATCCCAGTTGAGCAATTACTTTCTGGCATGAAAGTAGAGGGAACATTTCCGATACTTAATTCGAGCGGGAAAGCTTGTAAGCCTGGAGCCGTTTTGAGATTGTCAATTCAGTATATCCCAATTGAAAAACTGACATTTTATGATCAGGGAGTAGGTTCGGATCCTGATCATCAAGGCGTCCCCGGCACTTACTTTCCTCTTAGGAGAGGCGGTAAGGTGACTCTGTATCAAGATGCACATGTTCATGATGGTCGCCTTCCGAATTTGGAGCTTGACGGCGGTGTTCAGTATGAGCAAGGGAATTGTTGGCAAGACATGTTCGATGCAATAAGTCAGGCCCGTCGCTTGATATACATTGCAGGGTGGTCTGTGTACCACAGAGTTAGATTGGTTCGGGATAAGAATGATGCCGCGGATTACATGTTAGGTGATCTTCTTAAGGCCAAATCACAGGAAGGTGTGAGAGTGCTGCTTCTTGTTTGGGATGATCCAACTTCCCGGAGAATTTTGGGATATAAAATGGTAAGGCCTTCGAGATTAGTAAATATATTAATTCGGGATTCTCTCGGTTCAGATCAAATTTATTATACTTTTCTTGCATATAAGGATGATTTTATAAGTTTTTCCCTTCGATTGAACAAGTTATTATTGGCTCATTGTTGAAGCTCTGAAAAATGCTTTCGCAAATCTGAAATATTTCTATCTTAGGCGCCAAGAATACTGATTGCTACTTATACCAACTGTTATGCTTTGTTCTACTTCCTCATTTCTCTACAAGACATAAAAGTGATCAAATCATCAAACATCGTAAGAAATGACATAAACAGAACAAAGTTTGTGTTTGTTCTTAAAAAAAAATTATCTTTCACTTAATGTTTTAATATTTGAGTTGAGAATTGTGTATAAGAAATTGAAGCAAATACTAAAAACAGAAGATAGAGACAATGTAGGGGCAGCTGAAGATGAACTCGAATCTTGATGAGAGCGGAACTGAGGAGAGGATGATAGAGAGCTCGGATTAGGTTTATCAAATACTACTAGATTCATTTGATTTTTGCCTGATGTTGTACTTCAAAGCAGATGCAGTTATGTATGATGTACCAAGCTAATTGACCAAAACGTTATAATAAGTAACTCTAAGGTGCATCTACACATTGCCCGTTCTCTGCAGTCTCGTATTTCCCTTTGTACTTTTTAAATTTTGATTTTGATTTTCATACATGTACGGGATTCAAAGGCTATGCTCTTGATCCGGCTGACACCAAAGTATAGCTTGAATAAATGCTTGAGAAGGCTAATCTTTATTTTGTACATCATTGTCCATTTTGATTGACTATATGATATGCAGGAAGGGGTCATGCAAACCTCTGATGAGGAAACTCGGCGTTTCTTCAAGCACTCTTCAGTCCAAGTGTTGCTTTGCCCTCGATCTGTTGGGAAGGGTAGCTGGGTCAAAAAGCAGGTTAGATAAAATAACCAACTTAGTTATGCTGCAAGTTGAGAGGTGAACATTGTTCATGTCATTTTGTTTTTCATACGTGGTGCTAAAATTTTGCGTTTCCTTCACTTATTACACTAGTAAATGGACCTCGTAAAATGAAATCTGGAAAGTCCAGAGTTCTGTTATGATATGCCAAGTTGCATATCAATTACAATTATCCCACTTCAACTAATTTGGGGCTGAACATCAAGTAAATCCCACACAATCTTTTGGAGGACTAGGAATCAGTGCTGCTTATTCTTGACATGGTGATATTATCATCAACTGAGAAAAAAGAATCGATATCTTCTATGGCTGGCAAGCTCTAAGCTTATGTCAAATCGTCGTTTTTTTCTTTTCACAAGTAGTATGTTAAAACTGTATGGACATATATATAGCACAACTCAGATTTGATTTATGTTTTCGTGTTCTGTTCGGATACTTATCAAAAGAAATCATCAGGTGTATAATTGCCTGTCTCTATCTCTTTGTATTTTCATGCTTAATGTTCTGCGTGAGTGCTTCTTTGAACCTTGATACTTCTTGTCTTTGGTCATAGGAAGCCGAAACTATCTATACCCATCATCAGAAAACAGTGCTTGTGGATGCTGATGCAGGCAATTCTAAAAGAAAGATCATTGCATTTGTTGGAGGTCTTGATCTATGCCTGGGGCGCTATGACACTCCAGATCATCCAATCTTTAAGAGTTTACAGACAGTGCACAAAGATGACTGTCGTAACCCTACTTTCTCGGTAATCATTGTATTAATTTTTTATTTTTCTGTTGGATTAACATCCATTGCTAGATGATGTACACACAATGAAAAATTGATAGTTTATAAGCAATTTTTTTTTTTTTTTTTTTTGTGTAACACGAGCAAGAATACTTATTAGGTATTAGTGCATTACATGCCCTCTTCTTAAAAAGTTCTCATACTTTTGTGATCCTATAAGAAGTGTGTAAGTCATTGATGTTACTGGTTTACGAGCTCCCTGTCGAGTTTTCATGAAAAGATAGAGGATCACCTTGATGATTTGATTCAATAAATAGTATAGTTATGTCGAATTTTTTCTTCTTTACCATGTTCACCTTTGCAACACAAACAGGAGCGCTCTGTTGGTTGTCCAAGGCAGCCATGGCATGATTTGCACAGTAAAATTGATGGTCCAGCAGCATATGACATCCTTGCCAATTTTGAGGAGCGTTGGTTGAAAGCTTCAAAACCCCGCGGGCTTCAAAAAATTAAAACACCGCATGATGATGCACTACTAAGGATTGAGAGAATTCCTGAAATTATTGGGATGGCGGAAGTTCCTTGCCTGAGTGGCAATGATCCAGAAGCTTGGGATGTTCAGGTACATTGGATCTCAATCAGGCGTGTGCTATCTTTTGTCTTCTATGATTTCTAAACAAATTGGTCAATTTTTAATCTTCTCCCCCACCAACCCCCACAATTGAAGGTTTTCCGTTCAATTGATTCCAATTCAGTGAAAGGATTCCCGAAGGACTCAAAAGATGCTACAAGCAAGGTGAGAAATTTGGCTTAACTTCTTTGCACTAATATAAGGTATCTCACAGTTTACACTAATGTCTCACCATGTCTGCAACAGAACCTGGTTTGTGGGAAGAATGTGCTGATAGACATGAGTATACATGCAGCATATGTCAAGGCAATCCGTGCGGCTCAACATTTCATTTACATAGAAAACCAGTACTTCCTTGGGTCATCATATAATTGGAACTTATACAGTGATTTAGGTGAGGACTCTAACCTTTGAAGCAAGTAACCCGAAAAATGAATATAGGTGGTTCATAAACATGTCGGTGCTCTATTTTTCCCTTCCCACCATGTAGCATCAATGCAGCATTGGGATTTATGAAGCTAAATTTGTATTGTATTTCCATGTGATTTATTTTCGTAGAGACATCGGTGATGAGGCCTTTTTATGCAGGTGCAAACAATTTAATACCAATGGAAATTGCTCTTAAAATCGTAAACAAAATCAAAGCAAATGAGAGGTTTTCTGTATATATTGTAATCCCCATGTGGCCAGAAGGTGTTCCTTCAAGCACTCCTATTCAAAGAATTCTCTTTTGGCAGGTAATCTGATTACTGTTTAAGAAAGTACTTGTACTCGAGCAGTTATCGTTGGCTCCAGACTCATTAGTGTTCTAGCATGCCTTATGAAGCTTTCTAGGCCGTAATAACACAAGAACAATTTCAAGGCATTTTGTTTTTTTTACCAATCAGATGAAACATCCATAAAAAACAATAACAATGCAGCACCATTTTTTTTATACCATGGCTTTTTTTTTTTCTTCTCTGCAGAATAAAACAATGCAACTGATGTACGAAATGATTTACAAGGCTCTAAAGGAGGCTGGACTTGAAAACAAGTATTGTCCACAAGACTATTTGAATTTCTTTTGCCTCGGGAATCGCGAAATACCGAATGGTGAAGAAACTTGTGCTGCAAACAAAAAAGAAGCAAATACTCCCCTGGTATGTCCCCTAAATTTTTTCTTGAACACACCTTTAGCTCATGAAGCTAGGTTTGCCGATATATTTCAATTGCTTGTGCTGGTTTTCTGTAATGCAGGCACTCACTCGGAAGAATCGGCGTTTTATGATTTATGTCCATTCTAAAGGAATGATTGTGGATGATGAATATGTTATAATAGGATCTGCAAATATCAATCAGCGATCCTTGGAAGGTACCCGGGATACCGAAATAGCAATGGGAGCATACCAGCCTCATCACACCTGGGCTAGAAAACTCTCTAGTCCACATGGAAAGGTAAAGCCTTAATTGTCAAAGCTTTCTGTACCCATATTGCTAGAGGTTTTCTTGTGCATCGTTTTATCCTACCTGAGTCCTGAAAGTTTAAGGTTGAGAGAAGTTTCTGAATCATGATAAAATGCAACATGTAGCACTATTAAAATTTTCGAACATAAGTATGTTATCCGAGTGTCCAGATTTTGGTGTTGAGTAGAAGATACAACTGCAAGATTTTCAATTCTGTCTGTTGAATAATTGGGAAATGATTTCCGAAACCTTTTTCTCCTGCACATCCCTATTTATTTCTTTCCCTTGATTTTTTTTTTATTTATTCAATCCAAATGCGAGAAGTAACAGGGCAGGGGGAGAAAAGTGGTGTGTGGAAATCACCTTACGTTATAATTTGGAAGAGGTCACCATTCATACATATGGAAATGGTACGCTACAAGGGAAAAAATTGTAATAATTTGCTTGCATATATGATTGCAGATATATGGATATAGAATGTCACTTTGGGCAGAGCATACAGGATGTCTTGAAGAATGTTTCAAGAAGCCGGAGAGTCTTGAATGCGTGAGACGGGTGCGATCCTTGAGCGAGCAGAACTGGAGGCAATACGTTGCGGATGAGATTACAGAAATGAAGGCTCACCTCCTGAAATATCCGGTTGAAGTCGATCAAATGGGCAAGGTGAAGGCTATTCCGGGCTGCGAAACTTTTCCAGACGTCGGCGGCAACATACTGGGGGCATTCAAAGCCATCCAAGAAAATCTCACCATCTGATCACAACAGATTTTTCAGTGCAGATTTGAAGTCCCAGTTGATAAGTATGCTTCTGCCTCAAATTCTTGGTCATATGAATATACAACTAGGCCTGCTAGCTATGTGGCACCAACTTGTCTATTTTTCCTTGTACATTAGAAGGTAGGATTTGAACATGCATTGTCCCACATGCGTTGTAATGTATATGGTTGGTGGTGAGTTATTTTGTCCAACTCTGCTTAGAATGTCGAAATAATTTGGGGTGAAAATTTGAATCCTCAATGCAGATTAAGTCATTTGGCTAAAGCAATGTATTATCTTCTTTACACTCAAGTTTAAATTCTCTCGTTATAAATTACGGCTGTTTAGAATAAAATATCTAGTAAAACAAAACTATGAATGACAAATATAAGAGATACTAAATGTTCTTCTTTTCTTGATTGCTGCGTGGAGGCATTTTATACTCAAGCTGTCAAACCTTAGGCGTTAGTGGGGAAAATGGCATGCATAAATCACTTTCCTGATTTTTTTAATTTACAAAGGAAATCGAGCTTAGAATCTATTTTCATCATGGTTCTCGAGTAACTCAATTTTTTTTAACTCTAAGAGGTTGGTTAAGTGGAAAGCGAGTAAAAGTTTGGAGCTTTCAGCTTAAGTTTGAACTTCCAGGGATATGCATTCTTTAGGTGAGCCACGAGCTCTACTTTGACGAATCGTTGGATCCAAAGGTAAAAAGTACATTACACTTGATGTGGTACTGAGATTGCATAGAGAGGAGGATGATTAGTTTGTAATCAATGTATGATGAAATACTTTTTATATATATATATAAAATAAAGTCCTTGCTTAAGTAAAACATTAACAAATTAGGAATGTAGTTGTTATAATCCTGAAATGTTTATTAATATATGTAACGAGTATAGATACATCTCGCTTATGTTTGTCGCTCTTATCGTGTAATCATACATATCGTTTATTTTCATAATGTGATTGAGAATAATGGAGAAGAGAAACAGAGCCGTGAAAATTAGTGAAATCATGAGTAATGGTGGGAGCTGAAAATCGGGTCCTACATGGTTTGCCTTCGTTATCACACGATTCACACTTGAGCTAAAGGTGTGTGTGTTCTTTCTCAAACCACCCACTCTTTTGGACAAAAAGATCCGTATCCTATTTAAGCATCAGACGAGGTATTATTACAGTGTGTTGCAGGTGCATCAACTATCATCCTGCCCTTGTAGCCACAGTCACAACAATCATCGACATTTTATACATTGGTCATCTGTATTAGTTGATACAATTATACATACATACATACATACATACATACATATATATATATATATATATATCAATATCATAGCTAAAATGATGTGGGATGATTTTGTAATTCGATTACTACTGTTTTTTAAAGTAGTAATACTAAGGGAAGGGGATTGTTCAAAATTATTACAAAAACTTAAGAGAGTAGGGAGTTTCGAACCTAAGACGCGTATGTAGAGCTTAACACTATATCTATATCCACTAAGATATTAGACCAAATGCTACTTATAAACTTGTTATTTGAACTAATTAGGTGAATGTAGAGCATACTAATATGTTGTTATTCCAGTTAACAAGTTTAAGAGTTCTCTTAAATAAATAAGGGACAGATCTGTGACACCACTTTTTTATACAATTTTGACACACATTTTTGTGGGCCCCACTTTGTAATTTTTTTTAATGATTTGAACCGTCTATCTTTTATATCTTCCCTCAAAGCTCATGTCTACCAAAAATACTCGAATCTAAAATCATATAACCGTTGGATTAATGGTTTAGGGTTTCTTTGTATAATCATATTTGTCTATTTTCTTCACTAGAGGTGAATGTATGATTTTGGATTTGTCAAATATTTTGAAAGGATGATCTATATATGAGGTTCTAAAAAAGAGACGGTTCAGATCATTAAAATATATTACAGAGTGGATCTCACAAAAACATGTGTAACAAAAGTGGCGCTACTGATCCGCCCCCCATAAATTATCGATAGATATAAAAGTTAGCATATCTTGATTTCATAAACTATTTTAAATTTTTTGAAATGAGTAGTTTGCATTCTACCAAAATACAATATATATATATATATATATATATATATATATAGATGATTTTTAGGCTATCTCCCACGCAAGGGGCTAAAATCTCATAATTTAGCCCCATATTTTCAACTATTCATCTATATGTATGAGGTTACCCGTTCTTTCCTTCAAGGGGTAGGGACCTATAATTCCCACCCCAACCCATTTATAATCTGTTAAACTTTTGTATTTCATTTGTCTTTTTCTTTTTCTTTTTTTAAATTTTTATTGTCACATCCCTGCCCGGGACGAATCACTTCCCGGGCCCGCTCCACCACCGTAGCACGATATTGTCCGCTTTGGGCTTACCATTCCCTCAAGGTTTTGTTTTTGGGAACTCACGAGCAACTTTCCAGTGGATCACCCATCATGGGATTGCTCTAGCCTCCTTCTCGCTTAACTTCGGAGTTCCTACGGAACCCGAAGCCAGTGAGCTCCCAAAAGGCTTCGTGCTAGGTAGGGATGATAATATATATTTAAGGATCACTCCCTTGGGCGATGTGGGATGTCACATTTATGGCTTATAGTTTTGGAATTAGTTTTTGTATCTTACCTTAAAAAAACAATTGTTGAGAAAATTGAATTTTTTATGGATTAGTGAAAATTGATAAGATTGTTGGAGGAGTTTTGGTGTTGGATCTAATTTGGATTAATTAAAATTTGAGCCATTGCATTTTTTTATTACCAAGAAAATTAATTAAATTGAATTTGAGCTATTGGATTTTTTTTATTACCGTTAAAATTGATTAAATTGGATTTGAGATGTTGGAATTAAAAATGGATATACTAGGCATGCCATACTGGATCAAAATCTAGGAGATATGCTAGTCCCTGGATCTGAACGACGCATGTATCTAGACAATAGAAAAAGTACTTGTTGTGTGCTCACCCACGCTCGAACTTTCATTTTAGATTTATTTTTTTATTTTTTTTATTTTTTAGTTTCCATCCCCCTATTGGAGTTAGCCTTTAGATTTTATGGAACCTTACTGCATCGGAAATTTTGGATCTGAGATTTATGCAATGGTTGAGGAATTAGAATAAATAAAGTGAAAGTAAAGAGCAACAAAAATAAAATAAAGGTAAAAGAAGAAAAGATAAAATAAAAGAAAAGGTAAGCAACGAAGGATATTAATATGGACAACGATTGTCTGCTATTCCACTTCCGGTGTCCTCCCGTTCTTCTGTTTGTGTTGTCACGGTTAAGACACGTCAACATTTTATATTACTATTCATTTTTGTCTTATTATCTCTGTAAAAAAAAAAATATAAAATGTTGACGTGACTTAACCATGACCACACAAAACAGAAGAGCACGGGAGGGCACCGGAAATGAAAGGGCAGACAATTCTTGTCCTATTAATATACCTTAATTAATTAGAACATGTAGAGCTGAAGCTTGAACACGTAGAGATGAAGCTATGAGTCGACTCTTTCATGAGAAACTATAAGTCCACTCTCCACTTTAATAAATATTATACTACAGATAATACTTATGCACTCACTTCTCAATAGTGAATACACTATGCACTCACTTTTTAATTTGATTCAACTAAAAAATGTCATGTGTTTTTTATTTTTTAAAGTGAAAAAAAAATATACTAATAACATGTGCATTAGTTTTTTAAACAATAAAACATGTCTTAAAATATCATTAGACAAAACCAAAAGGTGAATTCTCACTCGTGAGTATGTAAGCATTATCCTTGTACCACAACTAGCAAGTGGCTTGATTTTCTGAAATTTTTGAATTAAGATATAAACCGTACCATTACACAATCTTTATGCTCATTTTGGCTAGACTCCTAAGACGCTCTCATAAAGAAAAACAAATTCTTTTCGACCGATGGATAATGATTTTGAAATTTTAAATTCTCAAACTAAGGTATGAATCGATTTATACATGTGTTTTTCGTTTGATTTCAATGTTTTTAGAATTTAGGAGTGTATCGCCTGCAAAAAAGAACTTTGGAAGGCCGAGTATGTGTGAGAAACAAAAGAAAGGAAAAAGGGATTTATGCCAATCAAGTGTTTTTCGTTTAGTTTCAAGTTTTTCTAGAGTTTAGAAGTTTAAGGTCGCAACCATAAGCGATTTTCCATGGACTGTTTAGGCATACTTTTTGTAAGGTAGACATGCAATTTTCCATGGTTGCAATTGTAGAGAAAATTTTCATTGCGACAGGAACATAAGTGGTACATCACGTGTTTTTATATAAATGGTGGAAAATTGTATTTTTGAAGTTATTAACTTTTTAGCACATATATTCCACTATTGGTATAGTAACACATGATATATCACTGCGTGTTCTAGTTACATTGAAAAATCTCTCGCAACTGTGCGTTTTTGTATCTGCATAATTTGCTTTCCGAGAAAAAGTTTTAATTTTTGTTTTAAAGACAATTTCTTAAAAGAGCTCTTATGTGCTGACAATTTCTTGAAAGTTTTACATTGTACAACTACATACGGTCAGCTCGGTAAGTTTAAAAGTTAATGAATTTATGTGGTTTTTATTTTTTAGGCATTATTGAATTTTTTAAAATTCTTATTGAATATCTTTAAATTTCTTAACTCCTTTAAAATTCTAATAGACCCTTTAATCTCCATAAATTATTGCCACCTTCCCTTAATTACTTTAAACTTACTCTCTTAACGTGATCGGAATTTACAGTTGAAACTTGTCAACAATGAAAAGGAAGGCACAACAATGCATCAACTAATGAATGACCAAATTGGAAAACTCACTTGGACCAAAAATGAAAAATAGGAAACCAACTTGTCAATGTGCCTACATTTTAAGACAACAATTCTAATTTCCAAATAGGTAAAACTCAATTTAATAACTATCAAACTTTTGTAACCAATATACACAACCATCAAAAAACAAAAAACAAAAACACTCGTACTTTTTATTTTTTTATTTTTAGAATAAACGATATTATCTACACTAAGAGGCGGGAGAGTGGGCTAAACCTCATAATAGACTAGCAATAATGTGGTTTAAATTCGTCTTTGGCGAAAATCGAACCTAAGATCTCTCACTTACAAGTGAAGAAAAATACCGTTAAATCGTAGGACTAAGTGGGTAAATGCCCATACTTGAATTCCCATTTACAATATAATTTGACCTAATCATATCAAAATTTTAGTGGTAAAACACTTACCTTTACCCTCCTTCCACTCATAAAGTATAATTCACGCTCTCTTTTCTTAGATTAAATGAAAGCTCGATTCTTGCTCTCTTCCAAGTTGCAACAAACAAATTATTAAGCAAAAAAAATTGCAAATGATTCTATACACTTACGTTTGTCTTTTTCTTTCATTAATATTCTCTATTCGTTGAATCTAATTGTTAAAAACAAACATAAAATACGTACGAGAAAAATATGGGTAGAAGTCACTTGTCAACTCGAAATCTCCACTAATATCAAAAGTGAAAAAAAGAAGTGAAGTCTATGGTAAGGTTCTATAGGGTCTCCCACATCCCAACCCAACTATAATATTCAGGCAAAGAAGTAAAGATACACCATCAGTGTCCGATACAGTCGCATTCGACCACCCCGTCTCTCGTGTTCCTTCTTTTTCTATTGCCTATATACACCACCCACACCACTCATTCCATTTCTCACACAATCCCCAGATCCAAATCAAACACTCCTCAGCTCGTTCTCTCTCTCTCTCTCTCTCTCTCTCTCTCTCTCTGGTCTGTGGTTGTGGCACTGATGGGTTTCCCATCCAATGGCGCCCAGAAGCCGCTCAAGTTCCTGATCTACGGCCGGACGGGCTGGATAGGCGGCCTCCTCGGCAAGCTCTGCGAGGCCCAATCAATCGACTACGTCTACGGCTCCGGCCGCCTCGAGAATCGCAGCTCGCTCGAGGCCGACATCGCCAATATTAAGCCCACCCACGTCTTCAACGCCGCCGGCGTCACCGGCCGCCCCAACGTCGACTGGTGCGAATCCCATAAGGTCGAGACCATCCGGACCAACGTGGTCGGCACCCTGACCCTCGCTGACGTATGCAGAGAGCGGGGGTTGGTCCTCATTAACTATGCGACCGGGTGCATTTTCGAGTACGATGCGGGTCACCCGCTCGGATCGGGCGTCGGGTTCAAGGAGGAGGATACCCCCAACTTTATCGGATCTTTCTATTCCAAGACAAAGGCCATGGTGAGTCAATCGCATTTTACCTTTTCACGTTTACCAATTTACGTTTGCATTGTAATTACGTATTTACCCTTGGTAAGATCTCATCTGGGTATCTTAGATCCAAAGATTTTACTGTTGGATCTGTAATGTTGTGAACCTTTTGGATTACAAATGTTGTGTTTTCTAATTGCAACGGTTAAGACAGCAAGCAAGGACCCAGTAGTAAGGACGGGGCTTCCTGATAAATAAAAAGATGTGGGTGGATCAGATTTGATGCTGCGAGACAGTGAGTCTGTTTGATTGTGGTCAATAAGAGGACCATGGTGTAATTTCTCGTAGCCTGGATAACTCTGACTTGCCACTAATGCAACTAATTGTTAAAAATATTCGCTTTTGTAACTTTTTACCATCAAAATCGGACTTACTAACTTGTTACATGTAGCATTATCGTTACGAGATATCGTAAAATTTGTAGCAGAATTTTGATGTCATTGACAATTTTTCAGTTTTCAAATGTGTGACTTGATCTATAAGAATGCTTAAAAAGTGGGAGTTACTAATTTTGGTACTTGATGATACTTGAAAGGTGGAAGATCTGCTCAACAATTTCGAGAACGTTTGTACTTTGCGCGTTCGGATGCCGATTTCATCCGACTTATCCAACCCCCGTAACTTCATCACGAAGATCACTCGATACGAGAAGGTAGTCGACATTCCAAACTCCATGACAATCTTGGACGAACTCCTCCCCATTTCCATCGAGATGGCAAAGAGAAACCTCACCGGAATCTACAACTTCACAAACCCCGGAGTGGTCAGCCACAACGAGATCTTGGAGATGTACAAGGAATACATTGACCCCAGCTTCACTTACAAGAACTTTACTCTTGAGGAGCAGGCAAAGGTGATTGTTGCTCCTAGAAGCAACAATGAGCTCGACGCCTCGAAATTGAAGAAAGAATTCCCTGAACTCTTGTCGATCAAGGAATCGCTCATCAAGAACGTTTTCAAGCCAAATCAGAAGACTGCCGCAGCTTAAAAGCTTTTAGGTTTGGATTTTTGGTTGTCATGTTGCTATTAATTGAATTCAGTTTATGTGATCTCCCCATTATACAGCGCCTTCTCCCGGGTGGCATTCACGTCTGCCTTGTTTGTATTGGAATGTTGTCTTTGAAATAACTCGATCAATAAACTAGTTGCAAGTTTGTACCAAGCTCAAACCTTTTTTTCTTCCTTAAGTTATTGATAATGTATTGATCGCATTTGAATTGGACGAGCTCCAGTTTAGTCTTTTGATTCTGTTAATTAGTGTGATCAATGTTGCGACTGAAATAAAGTTTAGACCTTGATAATTTACTTGTTGGCAGTAAAGTTTGTCGCCTGGAGCTATTTTTGTTATATTTTTTAACTGTGATTTACTGTCCGAGTGTCCCCGGTTGTACTAGCATTGTGTCGAAAGAGTAAGATAGCGCCATATACAACCATAGATATCCTGTTCTGTTTTATTTCAATCTTGTTCAGCAGGTGCAGAGTGAAACGGGTTTTGAGTTGAGTTTACTCCGAAAAGAATTGGCTTACAAAGAAATCATTTGGTGGCAGTACAGAGTGAAACGGGTTTTGAGGTCACTCCGACGGAGTTGCTGCTATGATTTGAAAGGAATTGGTAGTTGGCTGCTGCTGAGGAACCCATTTATGTCGTACAGGGAAGAGCCTTTGAAGCTTGGCGTTTTCTCAGGTATGGATGAGTAAAAAGCAGCACCAGGGAGGATTGTGTATATAACAATTGGGCTTCTCACTACATGGACCCATCAGTCAATACGATTGAACCAGATACGATTGGGTGCTGTGACAGCGGCGGACTACGTACCTTCACGGTGAAGGATTTTTCTTGCCAACTGCGGAAAAATGCAGCGATTATGGTGTTACAGAAATGCTGGAGTCGCGGAACTCAGACCCCACATTGATGATGGAATAGACCGAGTTTCAGGAGCCAACATTGGTGACGGTTTCGGTCAAGACGGCATTAATTGGCTGGCCATCTTCAACTGCAAGGGCCATTGTCACTGGTGATAAGCTTTAATGTGGTGCTGTTGTAACCCTGTTTGCAGTGGAAATGCACATCGTCTGCCTCAGATGGATCAAAGACGAGCCCATGTTTGACTGCTTTCAGAGGGTTGATGTGACCAGACCGGTAAGCAAATTCAAGTTCATTGTGTTTGTTTGGGTCCATGACATGAGCTATTCATTTCATGGGAAAACCAAAAGGTAGTAGTTTAATAGAGAGAGGCACGTTGAAAACACCAGGAACTGGTTAGTTTCCAGAAAAACAAAAACTAGTGTTTATATTATGACTGTTCATACATGTAGTCATTAGGGCAGATTTTATTGCGGCAGCAGACCATTTTGGCTGGGCAGTCTTGACATACGCAGCAGCACTGCTAGCATGAGGACAGGACATGGAAGTCCATGAAATTATGTTATAATCGACACCCCTGGTGTCATTGAAGTCAGTGGATGGCGGTGCCATGGGAGACCAAGCAGCAAGTATATCAGCACCCAGGGCAGTGAGATCAAACTGTACATCATTTATCACAACCAATCAGCATATAACGTGTTCAGAAGCGTAGTTAAAAGCCATTTAAGCAATGACGAAAATGAAAATCATGACATTCATTTGGAATTTTGTCACCTTGGAACATCCAGGTTTATGGTTGGGTCCTCCAGAAGAAAACGATACAACATACGGTGCCATGATGTCCTCCTCTGTCTCAGCAACGAGAATTGTTGCAACTGGATTCTTGAAACAAACAGGTCCGTTTTCTTTCATTAAAATGCATGATGCAGAAAAAGGAATTTTAATTGTGTAAGATTATATATACTTGCTCTGTTGATCTGATATAGTCCAAAACACTGTGTCCTCATGTGGTGATCAGAGTTGCTGGTAAGGAGTAACTGAATGCAGAATCAGTGTAAAATGAATCAGCCATAATTGCACCCGCGCCATCAGCTACCACGATGCCAAAACCAGTCCCGATGGCTTCGCAGAAAACAATCTTTCCCTTCAATTTCCGTTCATACAATAGCTTGATATCACTGAGTTAGCAGTTTGCAGCATCTCCTCCAATAATTAGGGGAAACGACTTCCTAAGAAGGTCGAAATTGTTAACGGAGATTCCCTGCATTACATCATTGAACAATAATAGTACGGTATTAGTACGATGATGACTTGTTATGGTACAGCTAGATATAAAGGGTGCAGATCAGTGTCAAACTCACATTGTAAATTTCTCCATTCCCAAGTATGCTTTCGCAACAAACTCTGTCAATGGTTCTGGTAGTGACCGTCAGAATCCGAGGTGCATAACTGGAAACCGCTTTCGGAAGAGGCCCAGAGTTTCCAGCAGAGGTCAGAAACCAAGCAGCAAGTATTCGAGTGGAAAGTCAGAGCCAAGTGAAGTTGATTCCATCTGCTATTGCATCATCAAATGCTGCAAGGATATCTGGCACTGGCACATCCAGATACCCAGCAAACTTTGTAGACAGCAATCCTAGAATCGGGGACACTGCCTCTGGCAGTTCCGGAAGCTAGCCCAAAGTAACCTGCTGGCACCTCCCTGCCTGCAGCAATCGAAGCAGTGTGGCTTCCATGCCCTTCGGAGTCTCTTGGCTATTCGAAGTCAGTGGTGTCGTAGTTTCCTTCACTATTGTAGAACCGGGCTCCAATGAGTTTACTGTAAGCTCAAATGTTCCATCTCCATTAGTTGCTATTAAGATGAGCCAAAGAAGAGTTGCCTTGGCCATTGGTAACCAACTTAATTAGTTTAAGTTTACAAGTTGATATGTTGGATAGTAAGATCTCCATTGTGTATTTATATAATCACAAACTTGGAAGATTGCAATGTCGTTGCTCGCCGGTCGGACTGCACTGCAAATTCCCTCGTAGAAATCAGTTGCAGGCAGGCCTGTCCTTAATGCTTCTGGTTTTGTAATTGTCTCCAAACAAAGGTCTAACATGGTGTTTAATAAGATTGAAATGCCACAAATAATCTTTTTAACTGTATGTTAAAAAAGGTTCCCTTATTTTTTATTTTTACATGTGGTTCACCTTAACACGCTCCTTGACGTGAAGTTTTATTTAAGCCTAATACATAGACAGTATGCATTGGGTTACGTGAGAACACGTAGATGACCTTGATGTTAATTTTTATTTTCATCAGGCAAATGACTAGAACCTGAAGGTCAAGGCGTGTTCCTTTCTCGGCCGTAGTCACAAGATTAAGAAGTTAGCGGCGCGCTCAACGCAACATTAACACATTTTACTCCCCGGCTGAGCTCGACCGATGAGTTGGCATGCCCCACACATAACCGAATGACATAGTTAGCTCATTAATTACTCGGCATGCGTGCCATGTAGGCTTGGTAGTTTTAGGGTCAACACAAGTATACAAACTTATGCCTCTCAAAAACACTCACACACAAAACTCTATCCCACATCCATCTATTTATACTAATAGATATCCTAGGTTTACACAAAGTCCCTAGAATATAGGAAACCAAATCCTATACTGAAACCAAATCCCAAACCAACTAGGAAACACAAATCCAAATACCTTGCGTCTAAGATATCCTAATCCTTTTTAGTTTAGGCATGTTGATTTAATGCCAAATCCAACAATCTCCACCTTGGCATGAAATCCATAACGAGTCATTAAACAACTTTCGTTGCTTCACCATATTGCAAAATCAAACTTGCTTCAACTGCACCAAATCCAAGCAGTGCTCAAACTTGGCTGCATTAACCACCTTTGTCAACAAGTCAACTGGATTATCTTCTATACCACCATTTTTTAGACGAATCTCACATTCAGCTACCACTTCTCTCACAAAATGATATTGTACATCAATGTGCCTGATATCTGCCAAAATAAATGGCACTTTGGCTATGACAATATACATCTAATTTGTGTTGTTCTACACCTAAATCTCCTAACAACCCCAAAGTTCACATTGCTTCTTTGATAGCTTCAGCGATCGCCATGTATTCTTCTTCTATGGTTGATAGTGCCACCGTTGGTTGTAATTAGGCCTGGCAATTCCTGACACGACCCGATAACCCGACACGACACGACACGAAATTAACAGGTGTTCGGGTCGACACGATAACGAATCGGGTCGTTATCGGGTAACCCGATAAGCACCTGTTAAGATAACGGGTTGATTCGGGTATACATGTGGGTAACACGATACATGATAAGCAGAATATTATTTTTATAATTTTATAACCCTAAAAAAATACTGTAATAATTATATATATTAATTTAACAATTTTATACCCCTAAAAACTATAATATATATATATATATTAAATTTACTATAATAATTATACCCCCAAAATATTAACTATCTATAATAATTATATATATATATATATATACATATTAAATTTTGAATTAAATTTTATAAAAACTATAATAATTATTAATTAATATGCATTCATTGATTTGATTCCATAATTGATAATTCCATTCCATTCCCTGCAGGTTGCAGTGTCGCCCTTTTTGAAGAAAAATGGAGGGAAAATGAAAGTGATAAGAAAAGTTGAAAAAGAAACAAAAAAGAGAGGGAATTAGGGAAAGATGGGTAGGCACCGTAGGCTGTCAAAGGGAAAAGTGAAAATTATAAAAAAAGTTGAAAAGGAAACAAAAAAGAGAGGGAAAAATGAAAATTAATAGAAGTGGTGAGATTTTTTTTTTTTTTTTTTTAAGTTATTAACTTTTTATCACATATATGACATATCTCACTATTTTTATAATGACTCACGTGATGTACTACTCCGTATACCAATCAATTATGTGTACAAAATAAATATAATAAATAAATATATATATATACACACACACCATTGAACTTGATGGGATACGAATTCTCCGAAACTAATTTCAACGATCCCAACCGTCAAACTTGTTTGTATATGCTTCGAGATCACATCAGCAAAAAATTGCAAAAAACAAACATTCAGATATCAAGTAACGAGACAAAGCTTTTCGACAGTTATAAACGAAAAATCACAATTTAACGGTTATTTTAACTTCGATTTTGATGATTTTTTACAGCTACACTCATTGACCATATATGAATACAATGAATGAATTTGATCTTCAATTTAAAATATTTACACAAGTGGATACCACAAAATCTTATGTTATACTTGATGAAAGTATAAATAAACTTTAAGTGTTAGTCAATCTATTGTTTTTATGGGATACGAATTCTCCGAAACTAATTTCAATGATCTCAACCGTCAAACTTGTTTGTATATGCTTTGAGATCACATCAGCAAAAAATCACAAAAAACAAACATTCAGAGATCAAGTAACGGTACAAAGTTTTTTCAACGGTTGTAAACGAAAAATCACGATTTAACGGTTATTTTAACTCCGATTTTGATGTTTTTTTTACGGCTACACTCCTTGACCCTATATGAATACAATGAATAAATTCGATCTTCAATTTAAAATATTTACACAAGTGAATACCACAAAATCTTATGTTATACTTAATGAAAGTATAAATAAACTCTTAGTGTTAGTCAATCTATCGTTTTGATGGGATACGAATTATCCGAAACTAATTTCAACAATCCCAACCGTCAAACTTGTTCGTATATGCTTCGAGATCACATCAGCAAAAAATCACAAAAAACAAACATTCAGAGATCAAGTAGCAGGACAAAGCTTTTCGACGGTTATAAACGAAAAATCACGATTTAACGGTTATTTTAACTCCGATTTTGATGATTTTTTACAACTACACTCCTTGACCCTATATAAATACAACGAATGAATTTGATCTTCAATTTAAAATATTTACACTAGTGGATACCACAAAATCTTATATTATACTTAATGATAGTATAAATAAACTCTAAGTGTTAGTCAATCTATCGTTTTGATGGGACACAAATTCTCCGAAACTAATTTCAACGATCATAACCGTTAAACTTGTTTGTATATGCTTCGAGATCACATCAGCAAAAAATCACAAAAAAAAAACATTCAGAGATCAAGTAACGAGACAAAAAATTTCCACGGTTATAAACGAAAAATCACGATTTAACGGTTATTTTAACTCCGATTTTGATGATTTTTTACAGCTACACTCATTGACCCTATATGAATATAATGAATGAACTCGATCTTCAATTTAAAATATTTACACAAGTGGATACCACAAAATCTTATGTTATACTTAATGAAAGTATAAATAAAATCTAAGTGTTAGTGAATCTATTGTTTTGATAGGATACGCATTCTATGAAACTAGTTTCAACGATCCAACCGTCAAACATGGTTGTATATGCTTCGAGATCGCATACATCAAAAATTTCAAAAAACAAATATTCAGAGATCAAGTAACGAGCCAAAACTTTTTGACGGTTATCAACGAAAAATCACGATTTAACGGTTATTTTAACTCCGATTTTGATGATTTTTTACAACTACACTCCTTGACCATATATGAATACAATGAATGAATTCGATCTTCAATTAAAATATTTACACAAGTGGATACCACAAAATCTTATATTATACTTAATGAATATAAATAAACTTCAAGTGTTAGTCAATCTATCGTTTTGATGGGATACAAATTATCTGAAACTAATTTCAACGATCCCAACCATCAAACTTATTTGTATATGCTTCGAGATCATATCAGAAAAAAATCACAAAAAACAAACATTCAGAGATCAAGTAACGGGACAAAACTTTTCGAAGGTTATAAATGAAAGATCACGATTTAACGGTTATTTTAACTCCAATTTTGATGATTTTTTACAACTACACTCATTGACCCTATATGAATACAATGAATGAATTCGATCTTCAATTTAAAATATTTACACAAGTGGATACCACAAAATCTTATATTATACTTAATGAAAGTATAAATAAACTCTTAAGTGTTAGTGAATTTATTGTTTTGATAGGATATGCATTCTATGAAACTAGTTTTGACGATCCAACCGTCAAACATGTTTGTATATGCTTCGAGATCGCATACGTCAAAAATTTCAAAAAACAAACATTCAGAGATCAAGTAACGGGTCAAAAGTTTTCGACAGTTATAAACGAAAAATCACGATTTAACGGTTATTTTAACTTCGATTTTGATGATTTTTTACAGCTACACTCCTTAACCCTATATGAATATCATGAATGAACTCGATCTTCAATTTTAAATATTTATACTAGTGGATACCTCAAAATCTTATGTTATACTTAATGAAAGTATAAATAAACTCTAAGTGTTAGTGAATCTATTGTTTTGATAGGATACACATTCTATGAAACTAGTTTCAACGATCCAACCGTCAAACATGTTTGTATATGCTTCGAGATCGCATACGTCAAAAATTTCAAAAAACAAACATTCAGAGATCAAGTAACAGGACAAAACGTTTCGACGGTTATCAACGAAAATTCACGATTTCACGGTTATTTTAACTCCGATTTTGATGATTTTTTACAACTACACTCCTTGACCCTATATGAATACAATAAATGAATTTGATCTTCAATTTAAAATATTTACACAAGTGGATACCACAAAATCTTATGTTATATTTAATGAAAGTATAAATAAACTCTAAGTGTTAGTGAATTTATTGTTTTGATAGGATACACATTCTATGAAACTAGTTTTGACGATCCAACCGTCAAACATGTTTTTATATGCTTCGAGATCGCATACGCCAAAAATTTCAAAAAACAAACATTCAGAGATCAAGTAACGGGTCTAAAGTTTTCGACGGTTATCAACGAAAAATCACGATTTAACAGTTATTTTAACTCCGATTTTGATGATTTTTTACAGCTACACTCCTTGACCCTATATGAATATCATGAATGAACTCGATCTTCAATTTAAAATATTTACACTAATGGATACCACAAAATCTTATGTTATACTTAATAAAAGTATAAATAAACTTTTAAGTGTTAGTGAATTTATCATTTTGATGGGATACGTATTCTACGAAACTAATTTCAACGATCAAACCGTAAAAAATGTTTGTATATACTTCGAGATCACATACACCAAAAATTGCAAAAAATAAACATTTAGAGATCAAGTAACAGGACAAAGCTTTTTGACAGTGATCATTGAAAAATCACGATTTAACGGTTATTTTAACTCTGATTTTGATGATTTTTTACATCCACACTCCTTGACCCTATGTGAATACAGTGAATGAACTCGATCTTCAATTTAAAATATTTACACTAGTGGATACTACAAAATCTTATGTTATACTTAATGAAAGTATGAATAAACTCTTAAGTGTTAGTGAATCTATCATTTTGATGGGATACGCATTCTACGAAATTAATTTCAACAATCCAACCGTCAAACTTGTTTGTATATGCTTCAAAATCGTATATGGTAAAAATCGCAAAAAATAAACATTCAGAGATCAAGTAAAGGGACAAAACCTTTCGACGGTTATCAATGAAAAATCACGATTTAACGGTTATTTTAACTCCGATTTTGATGATTTTTTTACAGCTACACTCCTTGACCCTATACGAATACAATGATTGAACTCGATCTTCAATTTAAAATATTTACACAAGTGGATACCACAAAATCTTATGTTATACTTAATGAAAGTATGAATAAACTCTTAAGTGTTAGTGAATCTATTGTTTTGATGGGATACGCATTCTATGAAACTAGTTTCAACGATCCAACCGTCAAACATGTTTGTATATACTTCAAGATCGCATATGCCAAAAATTTCAAAAAACAAACATTCAGAGATCAAGTAATGGGACAAAACTTTTCGACGGTTATCAACAAAAAATCACGATTTAACGGTTATTTTAACTCTGATTTTGATGATTTTTTACAGCTATAGCCCTTGACCCTATATGAATACAATGAATGAATTCGATCTTCAATTTAAAATATTTACCCTAGTAGATACCACAAAATCTTATGTTATACTTAATGAAAGTATAAATAAACTCCAAGTGTTAGTGAATCTATCGTTTTGATGGGATACGCATTCTACGAAAATAATTTCAATGATCCAACCGTCAAACTTGTTTGTATATGCTTCAAGATCGCATACGCCAAAAATCGCAAAAAACAAAGATTCAGAGATGAATTTGATATTCAACTTAAAATATTTACACTAGTGGATACCACAAAATCTTATGTCATGATGATCGAAGAAAATTGAGGATTTTGTAAAAGGAATAACATGCAAGCTTTGAGTTCCATTGGCAAGGTTTAAACTTTTGAGAAAGGCTTCACAACCTTTAAAACAAAAACTCTTTCATTTTGCATATCATTGCACATTTAATATTTTGTAATAGATTAGTAGTGTATGGATGTTTGTTTATTAGGCTTTTATTTTCAAGTGTAGATGTAGTACTTAAACGACAAATGTGTTTTAATATTTTGAAGTAATATTTATGTGGCAATGTGTGGTATATGCAAATTTAAGGAAAAAAAAACATTTTTCTTAAGCGGGTCATAACGGGTTGGGTCACTTTACCCAACGTTAAGGAAAAAAAAACATTTTTCTTAAGCGGGTCATAACGGGTTGGGTCACTTTACCCGTTGGGTAAAGTGACCCGACCTGTTAAGGACCCGTTAAGATAACGAGTGTGACACGACACGACCCGTTAAGATAATAGGTGTTACACGAAAACGACACGAACACGACAGACACAACCCGTTTGCCAGGCCTAGTTGTAATATTGATCTCTAGCATATAGGACCCTTTGCCATAGTAAACACATACTCAGTTGTCAATCTTCTCTTGTCTAAGTCTCCAGCAAAGTCTAAGTCCACATATCCAACTGAGAACTTATTAATTCCTTCATCGCATTTTTCAATCAAATACCTTTGTCCCTCATTCCATGTAAATACCTTAGTATCCACTTAGTAGCATTCCAATGCTCTTTTCTAGGATTATGCATGAATCTACTAATAATTCCAGTTGTGTGTGCTATATCAAGATGAGTACACACCATAGTATACATTAATCCTCCAACCAAATTAGCATATGGAATACCATCCATCTTTGACTTTTCTTCATTAGTTTTGGGACATTGTTGACTGCTCAATTTGAAATGAGCACCTAACAAAGTTCCTACAGGCTTAGTGTCTTTTGTTACTCCAAACTTTTGTAACAACTTCTCAAGATATTGCTTTTGAGACAAACACACCAAACATTTTTGTCTATCCCTTGTGATCTCCATTCCCAATATTTTCTTGGCTTCACTAAGATACTACATTTCAAACTTCCTTCTAATTTGCTCCTTCAAGTTTTCTATCTCTAAAATATTGCTTGAGGCTATAAGCATGTCGTCCACATAGATTAACAAGTACACGAACGAACCATCTTTCAACTTTTTGTGATAAACACGATGATCATAGTGACGTCTTGTATAGTCTTGACCCTTCATAAACTTGTCCAATCTTAAATACCACTACCTGGGCGACTGATTCTAATCATAAAGAGATTTTCTAAGCTTACAAACCAATCTTTCTTTGCCCTTCACTTGATACCAATGATTCTTCATCCAAATTACCGTGAAGGAATGCAGTCTTCACGTCTAGTTGTACCAATTCAAGGTTAAATTGTGCAACTAGGGCAAAAAATCTCATTGTAATCTATTCCCTCATTCTGAGCATATCCTTTAGCTACTAGCCTAGCTTTAAATCTTACCAAGTTCTTGTCATCCACTCCATCCTTCTTTACATAAACCCATTTGCAACCAATTGCTTTCCTTCCTCTAGGCAGCTCCACTAGTTCCAAGTCTTAATCTTGTGAAGGGAGAGCATTTCATCGTTTATTGAATCATTCCATTTACTCTGTTCTTCACTGTTTACTGCTTTTTTCAAAATTAGTGGGAATTTCAACCTCAATTACTGGCAATACGTATACCATGCAGGCCATGCAATCTTTATATCTCGCAAGTAGGGATATATCTCTTTTTCCCTTCCTTTTGGCTATGCAATCATCTTGTATCTTTAGTTCTTCTGATGATGTTTCTTCTTCGTGATCACTCTCTTCAAGTTCAAGTTGATCATCTTGTCTTTCTTCTTGTACAGTTTCCTTACTTGGCTATGAATTCACAATTACTTGTTCCTTAAGCTCCACTATGTGAACATCTTCGTTCAGTTTCATGTGACTTTCATCGAATGTCACATCTTTACTTACTATAATCTTGTTCAACTCGGGACACCAAAGTCTGAAGCCTTTCACACGACTATTGAATCTCATAAAGACAACTTTCTTGGCTCATCGATCCAGTTTGTTTTCCTTCACATGAAAATAGGCATTGCATCCAAACACTCATAGCTTATCGTAGTCATAAGCTGGTTCTTCAGACCACACTTTAATGGGTGTTCTACCCTCCAATGTTGTTGACAGTAGTCGATTAAGCATATAACATGCATAGCTCAAAGCTTTTGCCCAAAATCTCTTTCGCAGCTTAGCTTGAGATAACATGCAACAAACTTTCTCGAGCAAAGTCCTATTTAGTCTTTTTGCAATCCCATTATGCCATGGAGTATGTCTAACACTGAAATGTCGACTAATCCCTTGCTTTTTACACACTTTGAAGAAATGATTAGATGTATATTCCCCTTCATTGTCACTTCTCAATATCTTAATCTTCTTTCCAGTCTTGGTCTCCACCATGTTCTTCCATTCCAGGAAGATGTCAAGAACATTGTCCTTTCCTTTCATCATATATATCCATGATCTGCGAGAGTAGTCATCAATAAAAGATACAAACCATCTGTTTCCAACTAAAGAAGCATTCTTTGCAAGCCCCCAAACATTAGAGTGAACATAGTAAAAATCCCTTTCGTTTGATTAATAGCTGAGCCAAATTTCACCTTTGTTTGTTTGCCAAGAACGCAATGCTCACAGAACTCTATCTTTCTAATTTTTGCTCATTTTAAACACCTTTGCTTGATCAATCCTTGCAATATTTTTTCTCCTACATGTCCCAACCTCATGTGCCAAAATACAAACAAGTCACTTTTATCACTTTACACTTTATCAGCTACCATAGCCACTCCATTTTCCAAAGTCTTTCCTTGTAGCATATAAAGTAAGCCATTCCGAGGCCCTTTCATTATAACAAGTGCTCCTTTAGCAACTTTGAGCACATTGTTATCGAAGTAAAACTTGTAGCCTTATGACTCGAGAGTGCCTAGTGAGATTAAATTTTTCTTAAGATTTGGGACGTACCTTACACAGTGTAATTCTCAAATCACACTATCATGATGCTTGACCCTGATGCTTCCAATTTCTTAAGTTGTACATGAGTTATCATATCCCATATACACAGTTCCATTCATACCCTTGAAGCTTGAAAATCAATGCCTTTAAGAAGTCATGTGATGGGTACAATATGTGCCGAGCACCCACTCTTCCATATAATCGACAATGCTCAATGCAGTTAGGGCATAGACAAATTCCTCATCCTCGACTTCAACCATATTTGCTTTTGAGTCATCCTTTTTCTTTCTAATCTTTTCTTTGATTTCAGGACAGTCTTTCTTCTAGTGTCTTTTTTCATGACAAAAAGCACACTCATCTTTGTCCAAGAACTTCTTATTCTTTAAGACTCATCTAGTACAATACCTACTATTTTTTCTGTACGGACCTTTCATTTCTTTTGATCTTCCTCTCACTATCACAACTTTAGAGTTATTCTTTTTTTGCCTGTCAAGGTGTCTCACCTCATGATTCATAAGAGCACTTGAGATTTCATCATACTTAATTGTCTCCCTGCCATAAATCCAAGTAGTCACGACAGGCTCATAGGATTTAGGCAATGAGTTCATCAGGATCAAGGCCTTGTCTTCATCTTTGATTATCTCTTCAAGATTTGCCAGTTCAGCTATAAGCTTGTTAAACTCTTCTAGATGGCCAATCATCTTCGTGCCTTCTTTGTACTGGAACCTAAACAACTTCCTCTTGAGATGCAATCGATTCTTTGCACTCTTCTTCATATATTTTGTCTCCAATGCAGCCCACAATTCCTTCGCAGAGGTTATGTTCATCACACCATACTTTTGGTGCTTTCCCAAGCATAGCCGAATTGTAGAACATGCATTAGCATTCAATCTTTCCCATTCTTCTTTTTTCATCGAAAACGGCATGTCTCCTAACACAACAACCAAACCTTGTTGTATCAGGACATCTCGAACCTCACATTGTCACATAGCAAAGTTGTTCCTTCCATCGAATTTCTCAATTTCAAACCTAGCACTCTAAACCGTCGTCTTGGTTCCACTAGTGCCAAACTTTTCTTCAACATCATCACTACTGGTGGAATCACCAGTCTTCGTCATTGCTTGATAGTCCCAACCCACGTAAGAACCTGGCTCTTGATATCACTTGTTATAAACTTAACGAAAAACCAATCAAGCAATAAATAAAACACAACGATTTCAGAGTTCCTCCAATATAGGAGTACCTCTCTAACAACGGAAGCCTTATCGATTACCAACAAATACAAGAGAACTCACAAACACAAAGTGTTCTCAAGTATATAAACTTATGCCTCTAAAAAACTCTCACACACAAAACTCTATCCGTTATCCATCTATTTATACTAATAGATGTCCTAGGTTTACACAAAGTCCCTAGAATATAAGAAACCAAACCTATACTTAAACCAAATCCCAAACCAACTAGGAAACACAAATCCAAATATCTTGCGTCCTAGATATCCTAATCCTTTTTAGTTTAGGCATGTTGATTTAATGCCAAATCGAACAAAAGTCACTGTATAGAATATGTTTCTTAACAATGTGTATTGAAATTGTTCAAAAAATAAAAACAAAAACAATGTGTATTGAAAATAGTGAAGACAAACTTGGGTATCGAGTATAAAAGACCACCATGCATGCAGTCTTTAGAGCATCTCCAAGGGAGTTCTTATATAGGGACAACCACCATATAAAATGAATATAAATCAAATATAGGGACAAAATGAATCTCTAATTGGTCAGAAAGTAAATCCTTAAAGTATATGAACTCACTGAATACTTAATGCATGAACCCACATATAAGGACTGTATAGGTATTGAAATGGTAGACCTCTTGGACAATTAAAGTGGTAAAGATGGCCCACGAAATTAAAATCTGCTGTGCAGCATGAACTCCAAACGGAATTTTGTAAGAAGAAAGGAAATTTGGGACCTTTTGGGTGGAATATCATTTTTACTCAAAAACCTATTTAGGTTAAAAGTATATAATCTATGGTTTAGAAAATATTTTAAATGTCTACAGTAGAAAATTAAATAACTATTAATCTAAGCTGAAACATAAAATTATTTATTTACTTAAATTAAATTATTTAAACTAAGTATTAAGTTAATGTTTTGTTCATTAGGTACAAAATTAATGTATTTCCTTTAATTAATAGTAAGCTAATGTCATCTTTCCATGTCTCCAATTATTCCTTATATTTTCACCATTGTCCTGGTTTAATTAAAAGAAAAAAGAACGAACCACATATTACAATATATGAACTCTAGTTTTTTTTTTTTTTTTAATTTTATTATTATGTGCCCAACTTCGTACCTAATCAATTTGCAAGGGCATAATCTAATAATGAAGCAATTTGAGGGCATAATTTAATAAAGCTAGGTCGGTATCCTATATATCAAAGGCATCTCTATCGATATGGAGTTCAGTTTCATACCTTGGGTTGGATAATGAAACAAGAATTCCTAGGAGATGAACTAATTAAGGCCTCCTCTAATTCCTCATGTGAATTAATTATCTTCGATCATAAAAGTTAAATAAGACTTGTAACTTAGCCAATGTTTTGGTGAGTAAAATTGTAACACTTTTTTTTTATTCCTTTCTTCTTGGGCCGGTCAAACTGCCGACCCCGTGGACCTCATGTGAAACACAAAGCCACCAGGCCACAAAGAGACTGTAAAATTGTGACACAAACTGGATTGACTACAAACCCAAAATAAAGGAAATATGATGGGTTACATAACCCAAGGGTTATGTAACCCATCTCTATCAATTCAATCATATTTCTAAGACTCAATCTCATCTAATCCACCAAATGAACCCTTAGAGGTATCACAACGTCTCAGTGACAGGTTATACGTCATGACGCCCTTATTTGGAAAGAAATCGCTCCTACATGAGTGCCACGATTAGTAAAACATGTAATGTATGAGAGGAATTATCCTTTTTTTTGTTTTTTATTTTCAGAAATGGTATTAAATTGAACAAAATCAAAATAAAATCAAGAATCGCAGTTGAATGAAACTTTGTAGCAGCCTTAAAAATAGTATGCAAAAATCACTCCCCTTCATTTTTCTCTGTGAACTCAAGATTAAAATTATCAACATGATCTGGTCATCATCCATCATAGAGTATAGAAAACTACATGCACAAGTTCACATATGACATCATGGACACAATATGCTACGTTAGTTATTCTCACGCATGAAAGTCCTTTTCCTAATAGATAAATGCTATGTTCAGTTGCTAAGTGCTTCGGTGACTCTAATGGTTCGTTTAAAAGCGTTTTTAAGGTGACTGAAATTATTTTTTGAGAAAATAGTTTTGGTTTTCAAAAATACTTGAAGTACTTCCTGGAAGAAGCACCAGTTATGTGCTTGTTACAGAAAACACTTTAAGTGTTTTTCTATAATTCACTTGCACTTTTACTAAAGATTGATTCAAATAGCATTTTCCCCGAAAACGCTTTTAATCTTTTTCTCCAAAAACGTTTTCAACATTTTCAAAAGTACATTCAAACAAGTTCTAAATTGTTGATGTAAGCAGCATTTACAATCACTCATCGATCATGACTATATAGTGAACATGGATTTGTAGATCAACGGTTCATAATCATTCATCAATCAGAAGATATCAAAACAAATAAAATATTAGAGATGGGCCACCAGACATATGAGCCGTCCATAGTAGGACGGAAGGGCCCCATACAAATGTGGTTGACGAAAGGAGGTGAAGGCGAGTGGACCCCAATCTGTGTGCCCTCCCCATCTCGATCGGAGCAACCAACCCAACTTGGAAGAGTGCAAATGTGGGCCCAGTAAACATATAATCCTCCAAGTGTAACGAATGGACCCCGCCAACCACACCCCCACCACATCCCTCGGCGCACGCGACCTCCTCGCCCAACCATTGATGTTTGACAACTTCAACGATGGCCCACCATCCACGGGGATCACATCTCTCTCGTTGATGCTCCTTCATTATCAACGCCCTCACAAGGAGCGTGTTTCACACATCCCAACAGCGATAACAATGCAACGTAACCATTGTTTAAAATACCAGTAGTGTTGAAAACATCGATATGTAAATTTGTAAAAATATCTACATATATATTGAATATTATTATCGATATCGGTTTTTTCAATGAAAATAATAGAAAACTAAAATGAAATTTTAGCACATGTGCGTACGGTCGTCCCGCAAAAAAATGGTTGTCCAAAAGGCAAAAACACAGAGAGTTAGTCCCACCTCCGCCTCTGCAACTCCTTAACTCCAACCCATCGCGGCATTAATTTGCGTCGACAATTATTTTTGCATGCATTTTTTAAAATTTGTTTGAGAAAATAATATCGCTAAATCGAAATTAAACCACAAAATAAAAACACAAATCATTCACATCTGAATTTTCGGAACAAAAACTAACTAAATCACTCAATCGGACGTGAACCGGTTTCGGTTCAATTTCACTGGGTCTGTTGTTGATGTGCCGGTCCAACAGGTTGATCCATGAACTTCAACTCCTGCTTATCGTAAATTTCCAGAGAAAAATCCCTCAGCATCTGAGTCTTGGTCGTCGCGCCGCTTCCGCTGCCGTTACTGTTGTTGCTCGAGGAGCTCACGCTCGGCGGCGCCATTGTCGTTGACGACCTCTTCGCTGCCCTCGCTCCCACCGTGCTCGTACTCGCCGCCGAGTTCGACAGCGCTGGAGACGGAGCCCGAACCTCCACTCCTCCTGCTCCTCCTCCGCTGTTCACCACGAAACTCGATATGGGCCGGGCTCCTCCCACCATGTTAAAAACCGGCGTCATCGTCGGAGATAGGGCCCATATCTGCGGTTGTGGACCAGAAGGTCCCGCCCCCGACCCCACCGGGCCCATCCAGAACGCATTTGCCGGAACGATCAACCCGGCGCCGCCCACTGCCCACACCGGAACAAGACCTTGTGGAGCGGTGGGACTTACCGGAGCAAGGCCCGACGACTGCGACACGGCGTCCTTTCTCACGTCCATGAATTCGGAATTGGAGGGGCGTTTTCGCTTCTTGGCTGCGGAGGTTGGCGAGGAGTTATCCTCGACCGACGTGGATGAGGTGGTGGGTATCTTGAGTGTCCCGCCGACGGAGACGGCGATGGCGGGAACGGTCCCGGTGCCTGTGGCTTCAATGATGGCTTGCTCGGCGTGTTCGAGCAGCCAACGGACGGTTTCTCCATCGGACTTGTGGCCGAGTTCCCGTGTCAGCTGGAAGATCCTGGCAGCGCAGGTAGCGGGTATTCTGATCCGCCGGCCGCGGCCCTCAACTTTCGTATGGCGGTCCTTGGTGGAGGATCGTCGGGTCGGGGCAGAGACGGGTAGCTGTACGGACATGGGCATGGGCATTTGCATCGTGTCCGGGAGCATTCCGATGGGGTGACCCTGCGGCGGTTGTTGTGGGTCGGAGTCAATGGGCTCCTCCTTCAGTGAATGGAACTCCGTCGTTTCTTCGTAGTTGGGTTGCATCGAAACGACACCCTCTCCGTTGGTATGGTCGTTGTCTCCCGGGTCTCCGGTGCTGGTGCTGAGATCAGAGGCACCTCCGTCGTCGTCCTGATCCTCCAAATACGACGTCATTCTTGCAAACTGAATCAGAAGAAACGGAAAATATTTGTATCGAAGGAAACTTTGAGAGAGAATTGGAGTGTTTGGTTGCCGAGAAACTGCGAGAAAATGATAAGGGTTTTGATCAGTTTCTTTTTCTCCCGTTCTATATTATCCAATATCCAAACACGCGAAGAAGGAAGAATGGGATCGAACTGTAAAATATAGAAATATAACGGAAAGAGAAGAAATCAAAAGAATGGAGGCCCCCCACCCCACACGCATCACTGCCCCACTATTTTTTATTTTTTATATCTGCAAATTTCACAAAGACGATGCGAGATTTTTCAGTGGGATTAGAAAATGAAATCGTACATTATGTATCATTATACTAATAATGTGACGTGTGTTAAAAAGTTAATAACTTAAAAAAATAAAAATTTTGATAACTTGCATAAAAACACATGGTGTACCTCCGTGTTCCAGTCACAATAAAAAATTTCTCCACTATCATATAGTGTTTATTGTTCATTAATATACCGTCACGGATTTGGATCTCATCAGACTTCTTTTTGTAAGGATTTTAAGATCACTCACATCCTATTTATCGTTCGTGCATCGTGCAGTCGTAAATTATTTTATATTTTTTATTTAAAATTAAATATAAACAATACCTAATGAAAAATGACCTTACGATGTACGATGTATAATGAACGGATAGTATGTGAAGATCTCTAGAATCCTCACATAGAGAATCCTAAAAGGATCCTCATCCCATTGTCATATGAAATTTTTTTTCTACATAATAATCTATTATTAGATCGGAACGGTAATAATATATTATTAGATCTGAGCATTACCGTTGTATATAAGTTGTTATTCCAATTGGTAATGCAATGAAGATTAAATTTGAAGACTAAATTTACAAATTAAATGATATGTTACGAATATAAATAAGCACAGTTATCAACATTTAAATAACAAATCAATCATAAACTTACGTATAATTTAATTTATAAAATTTAATCGGTAAATTTAATCTTCCTAACGTTAACCTATTCTAATAAAAGGTGCTCCAGTGGGGCGGCACAGAACGAATTGGAAAGGCTGAGGTGGAGTCGTTCGGAAAGGTCTGGAAAATTGCTTTTCTGCATTTGAATGGATTTTTCACCGGTGTTGGTTGGCACTTGGCAATTTGGCATCGCCTATCTACTACTGCTCGCACGATGTGGTCCATCGCCCCTACCAAAATCCTAAAGGCCTTCCTACCTTTTTCAAATTTTCCTTTTTAGCCAAACCCAACGTATTAGCGTGACCATTAATGGTAAAATTTACTTACCAATGTCGGAAAAAAAAGATACTTTTCAATTGTGGTACCGTATCATGTTACGATTAACTAACGACTCACATTACGTGTCAGATGCTGTAACTACTCTCTATCAATGAAGAAGAAAAAAATCCAAATCAGAGTATTTAACAACACAAAGAGAAATATTATTAAATCAAAAAATGATTGATAAGTGTAACGTCACTCCGATTTAAGTGACCGAGAAGAGCATGTAGATTGGAGGGTATTCTAATTTAGTTCTTTGTTGATTTAGGTGATAGAATAATAGTATGTTTGTTAGACCAATTCTTTGGCGATTACGTGTGGTCAAATGAGATGAAGCCAAAAGAGGGGTTGGATTATGTAGTTTCTGTTACACAAATCTGTTTGAGTGACTATGTTGACTTGCCGGCAAAGGGTCAAGTTTATGAGCTCCCCTCATAACTATAACCACCAAACCTCATTACGAGGACTTTCATGTCACCAGTTGTATATCATTTTTAATCTCAATTTCTTTTCACATTTGAATATCTCATATAAAAACAGAAGAAAAAGAAACGGTATACGTTGTTGTAAGTGATTTTCTTTCGATTATTAGTATCTCAAAATTACAAAATCTCTTGAGAAGGGAGATAAACAAAATGTCCAAAATCAAATATCTAGGTAAATTATTATCCAAATTCCAGAGAATATTCTTGGCTGATTCCTATATTACCAACCCCTAATTGGGTTATGGTGGACAATTAGCATCAAAGTGCATTTTATAATTTTTTGGCCCCTAATCATTGACCACAGTGCGACGGCTTTGACTGCCCTCATCATATTAGACAATAGAAAAACTCTCCTACTCCGGTTTCATACACCTGTCATGTGATGTATCAGAAACGTACAACGGATGTATGAAACTTGTAGAAAGATGCAGTCGGTGTAACCAAGTTTGTCTTCCTTATAAGCCACACATATGTTGAGCATAGTGAAATAGTACACTTAGCTTGCATGTGATCAAATATCTTAGTGGATGGGGTATTAAGTTTCTATCCATGCGTCTCGAGTTCGAAACTCTGTCCTCTCCTCTTAATTGTTATAATAATTTCGAATTCTCTCCTTCCTCTTAATAATAATAATTTTTTTATTTTTAAAATTAGTACACTTAGGAAATGATATCTGCTAACTCCTTTTCTCCTCCAACATTTGAACCGAATAAACCAAAGGAGAATTTGAACATAAAGCCTCGTTTGACAGCTTGAACTTTACTTACTATTTCAGTTGGATAGGAGAAAAATAATCATCGGATAATACTAACTAAATCAATATGGCATTTAATACTATGTAGGATTAATCTATCCATTGAAAAATACATCGGACTACAATAATATTGTACAAATTTTCACAAAATAATTGATGTTATATGGAAAAAATGGAGAAAACCAAAGAAAAGAAAGAACAAAAAAAAAAAAAAAAAACCACCTAAACGAAACTAAACTAAACGTCATTACACTGATAAAATTTATGAAAAAAAAAACATACAAAAAAAGGAAAGAAACCCAAGTATCTCTCCCAATCGTGTCTTCCTTTCTTCATCATCTTCCCATGCATCAAATCCCACCCTCCCATACGAACTCACTTCCTCATTTCTTCAATCTCCCAAAATTCACATTGATTCACCCACCCAAACAATACTACTTATTAAATTGAAGATACAAAATGATGAAGAAAAGAAATCAATTTGCTAGAAAAAAGACGAATCAACTAATTGCATAAGAGAGAGAACAGAGAGGCAAGCAGAGAGAGAATGGAGGAAGAGGAGTAAGAAGAACGAAGTATAAAACCAGAGATGGAATACATGAGGAGGAAGAAGAACAAAGAACATCAGATGAAGTTCGTGATGAATAGGAAGAGAAAACAGAGAAGGTGCAGATTCGTTTGAGAGTGAAGATAGAACGTGAAGAAAGTTGAGGTTTTCCTCTAAAACCAATTGATAATATAGTGAGTAGTCAAACCTCTTATAAGCTTATGTAAAGTCCCTCCTCCCATCAATGTGAGACTTATTCTCAACACGCCCCCTCCCGTGTGGCGAATTTTCAAGTCTAACACGTGAACAACACAACTTGGGTGACGTGAAGCACATGTACTAATTTTATAAGCTCATGGGACAACCTGGTTTAATACCATGAAGAAAGTTGAGATTCCACTATAAAACCAATTGGTAATATGGGGAATAGCTCAACCTCTTATAAACTCATGCAATGTCTCTCCTACCAATAATGTGGGACTCATTTTCAAGAATCTCAACAAAACGCGTTTAAATTATCCTTAACTTTTGAACCCGCTAAACTATCCCCTTAAGCTTTTGAAGGGTATTCTTTAGCAAGTGTGAGCCATACTAAATAAGTGAGCCCGGGATATTTAATTGGCGGCTAATTTAATCCAAAATGAGCCAAACACCTCTCTCGCACTATTATTCCTATCCGTAGTCTAATACGGCATACCAAACTAGGACAAGGAAATATGAGCACAGAGAATGAGAAAAACCAACAGGATCCTCTCGGGATTCTTTTGGTGAAGATTCTAGGAATCCGTAAATCGCATCTGTACATCGTACATCATATGATCAGTTTTTATTAGATATTATTTGTATTTAATTTTAATTAAAAATATTTAAAATAATTTATGACCAGATAATATATAATGAACGGATATGATTCACGAATTCTCACAAAGAGGATCCGTCGAGATCCGGGTTCTTCATAAAAAAAAAAGAATGCAGCAATTATTTCGTGTGTACTTTTTCAAGAATGCTTTTGCAAGTACAAGTAGAAAAACAAGCTACGAAACATGGGCTTGTGATCATGGGCTTGTGATCTTCCTTTTCACCAATCGTGGACCATCATTATCATTCAACAATTTTATTAAAAAGAAAAATAAGAAGAAACAAAAACAATTTTTTAACCTGACAATACTTAGCTGCCGATCAAACTATTTGCTTTTAACATACAAACTTACGGAGGCCAGCATGTTCTGTTTTACGAGTTACAACTGACATCTAGCATCATAATCTCAACTTAACCGTGTGACCGGCTTGAATTACGTCCATCAGTGACCGTTGGCAACCACACCGTTGGCATTGGAGATGGCGGCCGCATCCTTCTTGGCATAGAATCTACGGTACTTAGAGTCGACTTCGGTAAGATAGTATGTGCCTGGAAGTAGAAGGCTAATGTCCTGGTTGGTCACAAAGTCTTTGCCTCCATACCTGTGCTCCATGATCTTCATCACTTCAACAAACTTCCCGGGAGGGAACTGCATCAAAAACACACGTTGTTCAATAAATGAATTCCTTACCGAGGTGCTTTTCTAATTTATCAAGCGTGATAACTCAACCGAATTCCCGTTGGACAGCACATGGTTCTAATTTTCAATAGCACTCAATTAAACGTGGTGTTAAATGCATCATCGTGCATGACAACGTTCCGGGCAGAGGAAGATGGCTTTCGTGTTGCCAAGGATTTTAACATGGCAGTTTCAAAAACAAAGTAATGAGCAGTATGATTTATTGGAATCACATTGTAATCAAGATTATTCCTCAAAGACGCAAGCATTACTTGAGAAAAATAAAGTTTGTTCGTATCTGAATGGTACGACTATGCTTACAGAAAAAGGAGGGAAAAAACTAGTACCTCATGTCTTGCCTTCAACTTCTCTCCAACATTCATCACAGCTGCGATGTTCTCCAAGCTAAAGGGCTGTTGACCAGCATTGAGACGCAATGAGAACATGGTTGCAGTTGAGCCACTTCCATAAGAGAACAGTATCACCCGCTTGCCATCCTGTTATCAAACAAAACTTATTAGGCCAAAATGTACAGAGGAGAAGTCGAGCCTTTTGGATAAGAAATTTATGGGATTTACCAAGGAGCTGTGCTTGTTGTGGAGGAGGGATACAAATGCCGCATAAAGAGATGCAGTGTACATGTTTCCAACTTGCTTTGGTACCAAAGTTGTTGGTACAACCTTAGCGTCGTATAGGGGCTTAGCGACTTGCTGGGATGCCTGTAGTTAAATAAATCGTGTACAATGATCAGCAGATATAATTAAAGACTATGCTCACAATCAAAGGAACCGAGAAAGTTGCAAGTATAATAGGAATTTTCAAGGGTTTTAACAGTACCTTTTCAAGATCCCGGCTATTGTAGCTATCATCACCAGGAAGGTCAGCAAATGGAGCCAGCTTTTCTTTACCCGCCTCATCGATGGAGCTACGTATGGAAAGAGAGAAAATAAATCACCACGTAAACATACATTAAGAATAAATGTCCGGAGCATTATGATTCTTAGACGGGATTGAGGAAAAACAAGTACCTTGCATTCCTTACGGCGTCATTGAACACCAAACGAGCAAAGCTTTTTTGTACAAGCTGCAACAAATCAAAGCACAAATTATTTTAAAAGGAAAAGAAAAACATTCAAAATCTCAATTGTAAACCAGAAAGAAAGATCAATTGCAAGATCACAAGTTCTAAGAATATATACCTTGTTATAGGGAGAATGAAATACGAAGTACTCAGCATCAGCGATAGAAAATTGTTTACCTTCCAATTTCTCATACCTATAGAAAGAAAGAAAACAATTAGGCATTTACATAGGAACAAATAATAGCGAAAACAATACAACAAAGTCAAATGACTTCAGTATTTTTACAAGAACTCACTTTTTACATAATTCCTTGTAGCAAGAATCAAGAGCCTTCAGATAACAAGTCTGAGAAAGCTTTCCGTCAACAACCTACAAACATTTCACAGGAATGATAAATTAGGATAAAAAGGCCTAGAAACGTATCACTCAAAGTTAAAAATATAAATAGTCCAAACTCAATTTGGAAACAAAGAAAATAAGAACATATGATTCCTACCGTCCCAAACACATATATGTCAAAAATGGTAAGAAGAATTACCGGATATTCACTGGCAAGGTCGGGCTTGTAAAAATCATATACGTGAGCCATATGACTTCCCCTAATTTTGCTCTCAAAAGCAACAGGAGCATCAGGTCCAATCAGCATGGCAATGGCAGCTGCTCCACCAGTTGGTCGTGCTGGTCCCTCTGCATAGACCTGAAATAGAAATTCTCCCATAAGATAAATAGAGTAAAAGTAGAGACATAGAGGTAATGTAAATGGAAATATGTGTTAGACTATTATCAACATTAACATACGATAAAGTAAACGGTCATACCGCACTGTCAGTGCACACGACAAGCCCATAGCGCCCATCCCATGAGCTACTCTCCACCCAATTGACACAGTTGAATAAAGCTGCAGTTCCTCCATAGCAAGCATTAGTTGAGTCGACACCTTCAATGTCAGTGTTACCGTGCTTCTGGATATTTGATAATGAGAAGAAAGTGTCAGAAAAAATTATCTATCAACATTAGCTCATAAAATAGGATACCAAAGAAACATCATATTAAACGGGGTAAAGAAAGAGCATACATCTTCTAACAGGGGAAAAAAAAAATACCTCAAAAATTGTCATCAGGAAGGTCTTAATAGATTTGCTTTTGTCGATCACAGTCTCACTGCCTACTTCCAGGCGACCAATTTGTTTTGGATCAATCCCATATTTCTCAAGAAGGGAGGTAACCACTGTCAAACTGAAAATTCAAAATTCAAAGTTAATGACTATAGAGTCTCCACAAGATTATCCGTAAAGTGAAATAATACATATATAACACAAATATTACAAGGTAAAGCCGTAAAGATACGGTAAAAACCATAAATAATTTTAAGACTAACATGCACATCAGAAAAGAAATGTGATCAAGAAGATGAAATTATACTATGTGACCTGGTCTTTTTTTCCCAACAATTATGATCATGTCCAAACTGGACTAGAAGGTTGCATTATCAATGCAATTTTTCGTTTTAAATCATCAGATTTCGACTGTTTCAGACAGTTTTCGAATCACGTGCTCTTAAACCCTGTGTTTAATACTAAATGCAATGGCAAGGAGCGGCTTAATACAATGTATTAGGCTACAAAAACATTGAGGATTGAATGTAGAACTAACTAGTACCTCATTGAGATGACATCTTCCACCTCTGAACAAAACGCCATGCAATCTTGTCCAAGTCCGATAGTGTACTTCCCCTTGCTGGCACCATCATGAGCCTCCAAGGCTTCCTATTTTGCATAAAGAACGAAAACTTTCATTAGTTGACGGAAATCTTAACTAGTTTGGTATGGCTAACAGGACATCATGATGCAAATATCGAGATAAAATGCCCGGATTTGTTGCTAGGAGTAATGTTGCTTCAAACACCCTACCGCTCTTCGTGTGCGCGATTGCAATTAAGAAAACATTAGATGTTCATTTTATTCTGGAAATTCAATCAAAAACTCCTTTCACTTAAAACTTTTTATATTATTTCCTAAGATTTTTTTTTGTAAATTATGATCAGCTAATCTACAAAGTTGTCATCTTTCCAATTGGACCCTTCAAATTTATAGTCACTGCCTGTAAAATCAAAATTCTGAACAAAAAAAACAAAGCTCAAATTACATTTAAATCAACATATACTTAAGTTCTAATAAATCGATATATATAATAATAATTTTTAATCCAGTTCCAGATCAAAATGTCTAAGAACATTTCTTCACACGTTAATGCAAAAAATATTCAAGAAAAAAATCAACTACTCAATTAACTGAGTTGCTTTCTGCTTCTTTTTTTTCTTCATTTTTTTCTCTGATTTAAGAAAATATCGAACAAAAAACTAAAATGATTATTAATTTCCATTTCCTCACTTATTCAAGCAACGAAAATAAAATTACAAAAATAAAAAAAATTACAGGCACGACGAGGAATCGTTGTGAATGTGAAACGAACATTAAAATTTTAAAAGAAAAAAAAAAACGAAAGCAGTTTGAGAGTGAGGGATCGTCACCTGCTGAATACAGGTAGGGGGGAAGTAGATGTCGACGGCGAGAATTCCGACGTTCTTGGCCATTTTCTCCGGCGTTCGTCCGAGTCACTCCGACGAATCAAAATCCCTCGTCGAGCTGAGTTTAGAGAGAGAAAGAGGAGAGAGAGAGAGAGATGTGTGGAGGTTTGGAGGTGCTGTACAAATGGGAGGCTTCGCTGTATATTTATAGGGGGCAGTGAGTTGCAGAAATGCAGACTTCGTGAGCTTCGTGCAAAAATACGATGCGATGGAGGGCGCCTTCTATCTTTGACCGCCAACTTTTGTCAAATTTACTTCCCTTGCCCCTATTCTCACGGTGACAAACGGCATCATCATCCCCCGATTCCCCCATTCCCCGGTGGTTTTTTATTTTTAATTAATGTTGTTAGATTTTTATACCCACTTTACATTTATGTATCGGCTCTCGTTTTTCTGTAGTACTAAATGTAGTGATGTTTTAGCCGTTAGATTTTATTTCTGTAACTGTTAAATTTTTTATTTTTAATCTAACACATTTATTTTTCTTATCACTCAAAGGTACGTAATATTAAAAAAAGTTGATATTTATCATAAAGATTTTACAATAATAAGTGGGTCGATAAATAATTATCTACCTCAAATATCACTTGCTACTTAATACTATGATCTAATGGTATCTTCTTCACTTGCAAGTGAGAGGTATTCGATTCTCATTGAAGGCGATCGTTTGTTCAAAAAATAAAATATATTGCTTGTAAAAAAAAATCTTATCCTAAATATATTATATCTATTACAAATAATGAGAGTAATATTTTTGGGAAAAAAAAAATATGACAGTAAAATATTCCTTTTCTAAGATATTATTTATAGGGATGTTTAAAGCAATTTAGGCTCAAGGCTTCTCAATATAGGAATAGATAAATTACATGTTGGGGAAGCAAGATTCAAACAATTTAGGTTTGATGACCTGGCCTCAACCAAATAGAGGCTACTTAAGGGCAAATTAAATAGGGTAGTTTTACTAACATCCCACAATCTTATGAATGCATCTCACATTTTCATTTTCTTGCATGAACTTCCTCTTTTACTTACCCCTATTTGAACTAAATTGAGATGGGAAAAAAAAAATAAAAAATCCACACCCCCTATTCAACATGTCGGCAGTCAACCATCGTAGAAAATCTGGGCCAAAAAACCAACACCATACCCCCTCTCTCTCTCTGACGGGGTGGGCGAGTTAGGGCATTGGACGACAGACTTTCACGCCGGAGACGGGTTGAATGGTGTTGACCCACAACTTTCGCAACGGAGGTGATGGTGCTAAAGGGTTATCCAATTGGATGAGTTGAGGTGATGTGTTGTTACCAACGGCATGGGAGTTGCCGGTTGTACCGATGTCAACGATGGAGGCATTAGGAGATAGGTGGCTGTCTTATTGGGGCTTGTTTGCCGTTAACTTCTTTATGGGGTGGGCGGTCTCTTCAGAAAAAATGAGGGACAAAGTAGGAATTTTTGAGAAATATTTTGGATGTGGGGTGTTTTCATAAAAATGTGGGGTGTCAATAAAACAACCCATTAAATATCAATATGTGACTTAGTCTATTGTGATTAGACCTCTTTTTTTTTTTCTTTTTGTCGAAAGCAAACAATTTCATTGAAAGGCGGTGGCACAAAATCAAGTACAACAAATAAGCGCATAAAATTGGAGAAAGCCAAAGCCCAAAAAACAAAAGGGCAGAATAGCAAAAAAAAAAAAAACAAAAACAAAACAAAACAAAAAAAAAAAAAACCATAAATCCTATGCTGCACAGGCAAGAATCCGCTGCAGTCGTCGACACAAATACCTCGCCAGTGCCGCAGTCGTCGACACAAACACCTTGCAAGTTTGCAGCTATGTTGTGTTCAAACTTAAAAACTTGCAAACTTGCAATGAATAAATAGTTTCATTAGTATTAGATCATCTCGAGATGTCATATTTTAAACATAAAATTTAAACTTGATAGCCTATGTGGCACTTTTACATTTTTTGAAAGTTTCGTTCTCCATCTGATATGTCAAATTAAACTATTATTTTATTACACAATTGAAGCACAATGTACCATAGTATGTTCACAATGCAACAGTCACACAATCAACAATGAATTATAAGAAATGTTTAAGTCAATAAATAGTTAATAAAAAATAAATAAATGAAGCTGCTATCAAATTTAAGATCAACTCCTCTACTGCCATTCCATGTCATGTCATATAAGAATTGGAATTTTGTTTGGAAAACAGTAATGCTGTCTTCTTTTACTATTATTGATAATGTGGACTTTTTGACAAATTCTTTGGAGATGCTTTTAGAAGTTATGCACCTCGCATTTCATAAGATTCGGTTTACTGAAAAAATATGATGGAATACACCCACCTAAGCTGATAATTAATTGGTGTATCATTTATAATTGATTTTTCAATTTGTCAAATTTGAATACTTGTTTTTTGCCTTTTATGGAAGATTGTTTCAAATATTTTTTATCACTAAGCAAATTTGACTATTTTGGAACCATGATAGGTAAATGCTTGATGCACCTGCGTGATGATACCCAACTTTGAGCCCTTTAGCTTGTCCCCACTATCTTTCTCTTTCTCCTGGATTTTCTCTTCTGTTTTTTCCCATAAAAAAACAAAAAAAACAATAGTGTAATAAATTCAAATATATGTAGGAAGGAACTAAGAAAAACTCGGGTAGGGATGCTTTGATCATGTCATTCAAAAAGTTTTTCTCATAAAAATATAAAATTTATGTATTTTCATTTTATCCGACACTTCGTTGATTTCACTTGGTGAATCCTACTGAATATTTTCTCATAAGAACAAGTGGAAAAAAAAAAAAAATGAAGATACCGAAACTGTGATAGTGGCACAAATAACTTATTGATCTAGCGATCCATCTTTCAAATTGTTTTAGGTTACAAAATATTTTGAACATTATAATTATGTCTATTAACATTTTGTTCTTTTAAAGAGAAATACTAGGGATGAGTATTGTTCATTACAACGTAAGTGGAGAGTCTCTACAACCGTATAATCTTTAAATATCCAATAGACTTTTAATAGGCCGGAATAGAAATTCTCAAAGTATCCTAATATATATAGACTCATCAAATACCTCAAAAAAAAAATCCTCAAATATGAAGACTGTAAATAAAGACTCAAAAAGTGGCCCCACTATTAATTTTGAGCAAAAAACAATCCCACCCATGTATGATTTCTGCACAATAGCTTCTTATTTAATTTTTTTTTTATTGATTTTTAAACCAATCAAGTGAATGAGTCCGCAGATTTTCAATGTTTGCCAAATTAAGTTAATACTTTCTCATTAGGTATTGAATTAATATATTTATTTTGGTTAATATAAGCTAATGTATATATTTAAACTATTTAATTATTGCATTTTTCCTAATGAATTAGTTTAATAATGGATCCATTTTAGTTACGTTTGTTGAAGAAAAAAATTGTGTTAGAATTTAAAAAAAAAATTGGTTGAAATGTAAGCATTAATATTTCACGACAATGTAATATTAAATTAATTAAAATAATATAACACAAACAAAAAATTTGTGTCACTTAATACTACGATTTAGTGGTATTTCTCTTCATTTGTAACTGAGAGGTCTTAAGTTTGATTTTCGCCAAAGATGAACTTGAACCACATTATTGCTAGCTCATTATGAGGCTAAGTCCATCCCCTCTCCCTTAGTGTAGATAATATCGTTTGTTTAATAAAAAAACATAAAATTTATACATAATCCTTAGTGTAGATAATATCGTTTGTTCAATAATAAAACAAAAATTTGTACCGAATCACATAAAATCGTAAAACTTCAAATTTAGTGACTCTACTATAAGGATTCTTCTATTAGAGGAAATATTAAGACATAAAAAATTCTATTTAAGTTCTTAAATGAGTATTCAAAAGTGACAATTGAAGTTCCTAAATAAGGACTCCCGTAGAAGATGCTCTAAATATTAGGACTCATTGTTGGACCTAACTTCTCTACCCTCTCACTTCTCATACATACATTTTTATCTCCTCCTATTTATGTGATCACGGTTAAGCCACGTCAACATTTTATATTACTATTGCTTTTTATCTTTTTATCTCTATGAAAAAATTAATATAAAATATTAATATAGTTTAATCGTGACGCATAAAATAGAAAATGATGAAAATGTATGAAAAATAGGAGGGCGGAGGATGCTGAGGAACCGGATCCCTCGTTGATTCTTTGTTGTGCTGAGTTTTTAGGTGAATCTTTATTTGATACTCATGCAACCTAACCAGCTAGCCAGCCAGCAGCCAGCCAAACTTTTGACACCTGTGAGTCTGTGACTTCTGACTGCAGACAGACACACTCTCTCAGGTCCCAACTACCACTCCGGATTCCCCATTATGTCTATTATTTGCATAATTAAACTCTTTTGGGACAAGTTTCCAAAAAACCCCTCTATTGGGACTTTTTTTTATTTTCTAATTTAATATAATCATAAATATATGTGCAGTTTAATTATGCAAAATACAAGGTAGAAGACCATTATTTAGTCCAACTGTCACATCATATAAACTTATAAAATATGATTTAAGAAGATAATTTCTTTAGCATCACGATTATATTATTGGCTCCTTCAAAGTTGTGAATCTAGGTAATTAACTGAATGGATCTCTCCCCATTCCCCTGGTAATTAGGTATTTTTTCCTTCGACAAAATTTATGTTCTGGGTTTAAAGTAAGTGGTTTGTCACTTAGGTGGTTAAAAGTTTTGTTTTTGCATCTGAGATTTTGTATTTCAGTCTCTCCCTATAGTTTAGATACGCTTTAGTGTAAATTATTTTATCATTTGTTATAAACATACGTTACGGGTTTAAACTATTCTCCTTACTTTTAAATTTTCTATGGTACCCCAAGAAAGAATGAGATAGTCTAGACGTTTTAATTATTAATCTTTAATTATAAATGCAACTATTAAGATCTAACGATTACAACACTTAGGGTATTTCACACTTAGAAACACTAAAAATTAAAGTTAATATAATTTAGGGAGTTGTTATTCATACACCCTTTTTTTTACGTCTCACACCCCCTGTTAATTTTTATCATTTGGTATTTTTAACTCATTCAATCAGACAACCAAAACTTAAGAAGAATGCGTGAAAGGTCAAAAAAAAAAAATGTGAATGACACCACTCGTAATTTAAAATTGAAATATACCTTGTAATAATAAATTTAAAAAAAAATCAAAGCATCGCCACCGTTTATCTTATGTTGGGTACTGGCCCACTTCACTTCGGTGCAATAAAAATTAGTGTTGAGTTGGAGGAGTAATATAGTCATAGACAACCAAATTTGACTATTTCATAGTTCATAATCATAACATATGATTTAGTTTGTTAATATATATTTCCCAGAGGAGGTTTGCAAATTTCGAGTGAGGATCTTAGGGATCTTTAATCACATCCATTCATTGTAGATTGTGCGATCAGAAATCATTATAAATTTTTTTATTTAAAATTGAATATAAAAATTAGCCGCACGATGCACGATGAACGGATGTGATTAGAGGATTCCCGAGATCCTCACAAAGAGGATCCTCTTTTGCAAATTTCAACGCGTTCTTTGTTAATATATATTTCCTAGAGGATAAATTTTAAATTGATTGTGCGGACACTCTTTTTCTCTTTGATTGAGTTGAAATCTTCGGCAATGCTTTTATCTTTTATCAAGGCCCATTTGTGCACTCTATCCTCTCAACTATGTACGTATTTCGTTTTACTTCAATGAATATCGTACTGTTTCTCAAAATTTTAGTCTAAACTTTTAAAAAATTAACAAAACAAGTTGTTAAAATAATAAAACTACAAACACATCCTGCCTTTAATTTCTACACTTATTATCAACAAAATATGTTTTTTCATAGGACACTCATGTGGAGCCAAAAATAATTAAGAAAATTATGGAGGCAACGCGTGGACTTTTAGGGTGAAAAGACAAAATTACCCTTAAGGCACATCGGGATTCCCACGTGCGTGCAACGGACAGTAACAGCTTAATCAAGGTCAAAGGTGATCGAAATGGTATTCTTTTAAGCCCTCTCACCACTCCTCATCAAATCCTCACCCATAAGTTAACTCCCAATCATTCTTTTCAAATTGGGATTAATTGCCAAAATCAATTGATTAATTTCCAAAATAATTGCAAGATATTATTTCACATAATATCTTGCAATCAATCCCACAAATCAACCAAATGTGGCCGGTCCCAATTTTCCTAATAGGGTCGGCCACACCCCTATATATAGCCACCCATTTTCTCCAAAACCTAAGTCCAAGTCTCTTCTAAAATTCTCCAAATTTCTCTGAACACATTATCTCTCAAATTCTAACTTTGGCATCAGAGGTTCTTCGCCCAAAGGCCCCACCATTCATCACGGGCGCGTGAGGCTTTTGGCCTTGACCTTAGGTGTTAATTGTTTTGTAGGTGCATTTTCGTCCAAGAAGAAGAAGGCAGAAATTTGCATCCACAAATTGGTGTTTTCATTAAGAGTCTTGATTCACATGCTCAAAAAAGACTCGCATTCAAGATTTTTCGTTTCTTGTTCATTTGTAGATTTTTCGTACGTTCTTATTCTTGGGATTTTTGTTTATAAAAATTCTTTGATAAAACGTAAAAGAAAAGTACAATGACTAGAATTCGGAAACCATAATGAATGGAACTTCCAACGTTCAAGAATTTGGACCACGGCGATCTACGAGGTTTAACACAATGACGAGTGGAGCGGCACCACCCCTATGGGGCACCACCATGACAACCACCATGGTAACAGCCACGACAACAACTCTCAGCGAGCCCACTACCTATAGTGAGTAGGCCACCTTGCAGCAGTAGGCCTAAGCCCGTGCTATATGGCAGCCGGCCCATATTCAAGCCCACGGTGCTATACTAGCAGCTGAGGCCTAAGCAATTGCAGCAATTAGAGCAGCCCAACACTCGTAGGCCCAAGTCTCACCGAGGACAACCCAACAGCTGGCGCATCACCAAACCACAAGGGCCCAAGCCCAAGGCGAGCCAGCCTGAGCCGCAGCCTGGCGGGAACCCAGCACGCTCCTGAGTCGAGCCCAAGCCTAACACGCACACACGCTGCACGTGGAGCAGCCTACTCATCTGGCCTTCAAAGCAGCCCAAACTGGTTTAAGACCGGTTCAACTATCCCAACTTTAGATTTCTAGACCGATGATTGAATTAGGGGCATTTTCACCCCGAGTTTCTGTGGATTTGACATATGATTACACTTCTATTATTCAATGAGACGCATACAATTCAAGCTCTTTCAACCCAAATGGTGACCAACACTTGTCTCGACAAGTCATAAAGTTGATAAACACCCTTGCGCAGCAAACAGCTTTGGTGAATCAATTTTTGCAGTTTACTAAGATGCAACGTGCCCCATTCAAAGTGTCCCGAAGTAGGACAAGGGCAAATGATGAACCTCTCCAACAGCGTCCCAACAAGTAGCCACTCGACCAGTCACGAACCGAGCGTTCTGGCAGTGTACACTCCCGACTGAGCCCCTGAGATAGCGTATACTCTCATCTTAGTTAGGCCCACGGACGAGCATACTTTCATGGTTGGGGTCACATTTCGATAATCAACACAAGCAACCTTCCAAGTGAAGTGTTCATTTGCGGCTAAACCTGCAAGGAGCATCATCCACCCCACATCAGAGTAGGCAACATGACGAACAAAGAGAAGTAGTCACTCAATTTGGCTTTAGTTCAACCGGAAACCTGCGAGTAATTCGCTCGCTTGCTAGGAACGTACCACATGCACCGAAGCCGCAACATAGACGAACTAGTACATGGAAATGAAGCCTAAGACCAACAGGTCACGATCGGGGGCAGCCGGAAGCTCCACTGCCCCACTAGAGGACAATTCAGGAAGAAGCTAAGAGGCTCCTGACAAAACGATTGTGCAATTTTCAGTGCAACGAAGCTACTGACGAGGTGTTCTAATAAGACATAACCAACATAAGCAGGTCATCTTTCATTGATAAGATTGAGCAAACGAGACTATCCCACATAGATTGTCGAATACAAAGATTACTTTTGTTCTAACAAACGTAGCAACTCAGCCTAATGGCGCACCGAAGGTAGACGAGTATCAAAATGACACACCAACCTAACCACCAAAGATCAGGGACAGACCTTACTCTCAACACTCCAGACGATTTAATACTAAAACAGCACGTCAACAGTAGTCGAGCATCACAGACCTAGTGGTCCAATTCTTCTTGTTGCACCCAACTTGGCCCAAGCTTGCCCTAGCTATATGCTCATTGTAGTGCCCACTTGCTCCATGGCTCTCGGCCACCATTGATATGTCACCGTGGTTCCTAATCGCGCTGACCAAGCTCATGGAACTCCAAACTTTAAAGCATTCATTGATGGAGCAGGAGACAAGGCTTTATTAGCAACCCCTGCTAGTGAAAGTTTTAGCGGTGAAGAAGCTTGCAATCCATTCAGTTTCTCAGCTGATCATCACCAAGCCTCAAAAGGGCACACGATGAAACATCTAACGATAGTGCAATACTTGAAGAAGGTCCGGGAACAGCTCGCTGCACTTCCTACTTACACCCTTACATGGTTTCCATAAGTAGTTCAAATTCTCAAGCAGATTGCCAAACAAGACCTCACAGGCTGAAGATTATTTCAGTTGTCTAGTAGTCCAGCTTTTCCCAGCTGCACTCACGACAACGACTTCCATGCTCTCCAATACGAGAAGGTAAACCAATTCCCCGACACCCATCTGGGTAAGCTCCCCAGTGCGAGAGGGTAAACCAATACCCCCACACTCATTTGGGTCTCATCTCCAATTCAAGAGGGTAAACCAATTCCCCGACACCCATTTGGTCTGCTCTCCAGTGCGAGAGGATAAACTAATTATTTTCTAGTGCGAGAGGGTAAACCAATTCCCCGACACCTATATGGGTTTGCTTTACAATGCGAGAGGACAAACTAATTGCTCTCTAATGCGAGAGGGTAAACCAATTCCCCGACACCCATATGGGTATGCTATCTAATGCGAAAGGTTAAACTAATTGTTCTCCAGTACGAGAAGGTAAACTAATTACTTTCTAGTGCGAGAGGGTAAACTAATTCCCCGACATCCATCTGGGTAAGCTCTCCAGTGTGATAAGATAAACTAATTCCCCGACACCCATCTGGGTAAGCTCTCTAGTGCGAGAAGGGCACACAAATCAAGAGATCAAATACTCAAAAACCAGCTAAACAGCAAATGGTCGAGGGGCAGCAGCCACTTCACACTCAACAGTTCGCTCATCCGACACTTCATCTTCAGCAGCTCCGATCTTGGCAGCTCCATCCTTGATTGCTCCATCTACGGCAATTAAGAAATCAAGCTCAAACAGTTTCCTCATTTTTGGTAAACAGCCCAGACGTGGTAGCCCAAACGGTGGCCCATGCCTCACCACTTCCTCGACCCGTGCCAAGCCAGCCTTTGGCTTCTGTCAAGTCGAGCAGCACAAGCAGTGGCCCCTGCAACACCACCTCATCGACCTATACCAAGTCGATTCCTGGCCCTGTCAGCCAACGTGCCGCACCACCCTGACACTGCCTCATGGCAACACCACCCAAGAAAAAGACAAGGAAAATTACGTATTTTTTACATCGGTGCAACCCGAAAAAAATAAAGAAATTAATGGAAGACAGTTCTTTGTATGGGTAAGCAAAGAAGGTTGCTAGGAGAAAGGGGAATAAATATCCTCTAGTTTTCTCTCTTTCCTGTAAGGATAAATAATTACCCTTCGAAGTTGATTTAATCCCCTACTTAAGGTAGGCTTACATAGGCTTTGGAGGCGATTTATTTTCCTTTCCTAGAAGAATCTAATTCCAAGTCCAAGTGGGAATTTGCATCAAAGTTGGAGATCTCTACACCTACTACACTTTCCTGCGAGCAGCCCAACAGATGTAAGGGCATTTATGGAGCCAAAGATAATTAAGAAAATTATGGAGGCGACACGTAAACTTTTAGGGTAAAAAGACAAAATTACCTTTGAGGCACATCGGGATTCCTACGCGCGTGCAACGGACAATAACGGCTCAATCAAGGTCAAAGGTGATCAAAATGATATTCTTTTAAACCCTCTCATCACTTCTCATCAAATCCTCACCCACAAGGTAACTTTCAATCATCCTTTTCAAATTGGGATTAATTGCCAAAATCAATTGATTAATTGCCAAAATAATTGCAAGATATTATTTCACATAATATCTTGCAATCAATCCCACAAATCAACCAAATGTGGCTTGTCCCAATTCTCCTAATAGGGCCGGCCACACCCCTATATATAGCCACCCATTTTCTCCAAAACCAAAGTCCAATTCTTTTCTAAAATTCTCCAAATTTCTCTAAACAATTTCTCTCTCAAATTCTAACTTTGGCATCGAAGGTTCTTTGGACAAACCTCTCCCCCCATTCATCACTGGCACGTGAGGCTTTTAGCCTTGACCTAAGGTGTTAAATGTTTTGCAAGTGCATTTTCATCTAAGAAGAAGAAGGCAGAAATTTGCATCCACAACTCAGATGGTGCATTTTTCACTTGAATAGAGGCCAAAAGTTAAAGTCAATTTTTTGTATGCATTGAAAATGGTATAACTTGCACTAACGCATTTAAAGTAAAATATAACTTTATAACTTTTAATTTTTAGATTGGAGATAGCCTAATGCGCAAGAGTTAAGAGTGACAAGTCAAATTTTACCCTCTACGCATCAGATAACATTTTGACCTTTGATTTTTTTGAATCGGAAATAGCCTTAGCTTGACTTTTAACAGAAGGATGGGACCAATGGTGATTCACTCCAGCAACCGCGATGGGCCCACATCCATTCGAAACGACAATCTATAGCTTCAAATGTTATGTTTTGCAAGTTGATGAGCGACACCATTCATCTAGTGTTTCAATTCTTAGTATTTTTCTTACCACATTCACTAAATCAATATTATTTCACCTCCATTAATTTTCAATAATTAATTACCTTGAAAGTTTTGACAAACAACATCTTTCCTTTTTAACATAATTAGTACTATAGCTTAGTGATATTTTTTCACATTAGTAAGTGAGAGCTTTTAGAGCATCTCTGGTGGAGTCCCTAAATAGAATCCTTACCACCCTCGACCACCGTATGCCTTTAAATTTAGGAACTTCGAGGCTTCTAGTGGGGTGGAGCTCCAGTCCCTATAGTATAGGAATTGACTAGAGTACTCAAAAATTTCCTCACATTTGAGGACTATGCATAGGGAAAACTTTGATTGGGGATGGAGGCCTGCCCACATGAAAGGTTGCATGCTTCTTATAGGTATTGGGTTTGAGTGATGTTGCAGCTCATTCACTTGCTCCAGCAGCGTGGGTGGATGCTAGTCACCAAACAGTTGCTGATGCAGCTGCAGGCTAGGTCCCATATATATATATATATATATATATATATATATATATTTTGTATAAATAAAGGTAATTATTACTAGCACTCCAAAAATCTCATTTGGCACTCCAAACTTTCTATAATTAGAAAGAAAAATACACTTGTGAGGAGTTTAGAATGAGATTTTTGAAGTGCTAATAACAGTTCTCTAAATGAATGGGCCATATTTAATTTAGAGTTTTTTTATTATATAGTCCTCAAATTTAGGGTTTATACTATAAGGACTTTTCCATTGAAGATAATATTCTTTTAAGGACTCAAAGATTCTCCCTAGTACCTTAATAAGTCTTCAAATGTGGTGGTGTGAGTTCCTAAATAGGGACTCCCATTAGAGATGCTCTTAGGTTTCTAGTCTTTGAATGATGATTTCGATACCAAATTATTATAAAAAGCACATAGTGTGATTTAACTCAAATCATTCATCCCAAATTTATCGTAAATAAGATCACAATTTTTCTCACGAGTTTGGGTATTTGTTGAGCTTCACCCTTAATGGGTCAGATATGAAAAATTTTGGGGAAAAGAACGTGTTTGGAAAACTTTTCGGGTAATGGCATCCCCATTGACATACCTCATAAATGATTTTGAGATTGAAAATAGTTATTTTCTTTTAAATAAAAATTTCCTTAAAATAATCAACAAACGGTCAGTTTCATGAATATCATGATATGATAAACTGTTACAATGATGCAGTGATGGCCCTTTTTCTCTTTATTTTAATTTTAATTTTTATTTGTAAGTGAGATATTAAGTTCAAATATTGTGAATAATGAATTCGGAATCAACTTATTCACACTAATGTTAACACTTAATATATCGTTTGTATATAAAAGAAAATGATTAATATAAAATAGGGTTCACTTACAGCTACTTAGAAAAAGATATGCTCGAATGCTTTTGCCACATTTCAGAGTCAGACGTTGATGAGCACATTGGACTGTCCATGTGATTGAGAGCCTTCACAGCCTAGGCACAACGACGCAATTATTAGAAATGCTCGACAGCCTTGAGAGCAAGGGACGCAATAGCGACCATTAAAATTTTGCATGTGCTCCTTGCCCCTGGACTTCTCGGCCCCAGTCCAATCATCCACTGTTGAATGAAAGAGTATCAAGTGACCCACTGTCGTAACATTTGTCATGTTAGTTCTACATGTGTTCTGTGCTGTGGTGGACACATAATAAAGGGGAGGGAAATAATTCTTTATAAATAAATAAGAGAGAGAGAGAGAGAGAGAGAGAGAGAGAGAGAATAATTTGTTAACAAAAGGAAATATTTCAAGAGAAATTTTGCTTGAACCTATGTTATGCATCTCTACACCCAACTAATAAATTTTTCCTAATAAACTACCAAATGTGCCCTTAGGTGAACGGAAAAAAAAAAGAAAAAAAAAAGAAAAAGAAAGGGAGGGTAATTTAGCCAAAAGTTAAAAAAAAAAAATTTACAATTAAGTCATATATCAATGACATATTTTTATTTTGGACTTAATCAATGATATATTTTTATTCATTAGGCATAGGTCAATGATGAATGCCACATAGCTTTTAAGTCATTATAAATAGTTAGAATTTGACAATTCTATTATTCTCTCTATTTCTCTCTCTCTATAATTGCCACGTGGGCTTGAGCTATTATAAATATGGATTTAGATCTTCTCCGGATAATTTTTGTGGAGATCCTCCAAACCGATGGATCTCATCCATTGATACAAATCCAAAGGCCAAAATCTCTTATCCTTCCTCTTTTCCCGTCAACTCTTCTCTTTCTCCCTCACTTCAAAGCTCTCAACCTCAAACCACCAACCCTCCAAATTCCAAACTAAATTCAACCTCACCTCAAAATCAACCTTAGTACTGCCACAACCCACCCAACCCACAACCATCAATTGCAGGTCCCTCACCTTACCCTCTCCAAGATAAGCCCCACCACCACCACATCCCTTAATTGCAAGTTCCTTGACCTTAAAATCTTAGCCGATGTTAACGAAACAACAAAGAGAGGGGTTGTGCAAACCAATGTCTTTTGGTTGCAGAGATCTTTTTTTCATAACTATGGAAGAATTATAGAGAGAGAAATCTCAAAGATGAAGAAGAAGAAGGAGATGACAAATAAAAAGCTAAAATAGTAAGGGATAGCCAAAAAATAAATCAGACTTAGAGCATAGATGACATGCAATTGAATTTGGGGTTTGTTAACAATGGTAGGGTGTGGGGGTGCGAAGGAGAAAGAGGAGTTGAAGGGGAAAAGAGGTGGAAGAAGAGGCTTCAGCTGTTGGATTTCTATTCCTATAGAATTGATCTTGAGATGATCTAAATCCTATAAATAGTTAGAACATGTATATTCTATCACTCTCTCACCCTTCGTTTACATGGAGGAGTCTACTCAACTAAAAAAAAAGGGAACCAGAAAACAGACATTGCATTGCAGTGTCTGAATCAAAATGTAAAAAACAGAACCAAGAGATGGGCACTGCATTGAGGTGTCCGAATCCAAATGTAAAATAAATAAAAAATAGAATCAGAAAACGGTCACTGCATTACAGTGTCTGAATCTAAATGTAAAAAATAGAACAGGAAACAGACATTGCATTACAGTGTTTGAATCTAAATGTAAAAATCAGGAGTCGTGTGAGGTGTGAAGTGTAGGAGAAGTGTGAGCGATGGAAAAAAATAAAACCAAGAAACGAACACTGCAACGTAGCATCTGAATCCAAAACAGAACTAGGAAAAGGACATTGCATTGCAGTGTCTGAATCCAAATGTACAAAGAAACATGCAGGAGGCGTGTGAGTGATAAAAAAAAAATTAAAAAAAAAAACCAATAAATTGACACTGCAACGTAGTGTGTGAATTCAAATGTAAAAAACAGAATCAGGAAACAGACACTGCATTGCAATGTCTGATCCATATTGACTTATCCCAAATATACAACTATGAGAAAGGAAGTGTTGGTTGAAGTGGGTGTCAGCTGTAGTGTCAGATTTTGTAATTTTTTTTTAATATTTTAAATGCATTTAAGTATCACAATATATGATTGATCTATTTATAATTAACATAAATATTGTTGATCTATTGTTAATATTGTAACTTTTTATTGATTTTTCAAAAAATTATAAAAAAAAAAAAAAAAAAAATTAGAACACAAAGCCCATCAACCATCAACACACTTGTTTATCTTTACACCTAGTCCCTCGTTTTTGTCGGTGAACCCAATCCCAAACACACCTAACCACCGTTGCTCTCATCTCTCTCTCTCTCTCTCTCTCTCTCTCTCTCTCTCTCTCTCTCTCTCTCTCTCTCTCTCTCTCTCTTTTGTTAGATTAACTTTTTCCGGTGCCTATTAATTTGATAAACTAATATATATGGAACATTATTATTAGGTCAATAGGGTCAATTTGAATTAGTATTTTGGTTTTGTTTTCAACCGAGTTGATTAAATGTCAACAGTTGAAAGCTTAAGGAATAAACAACGACTAATGAGGGGAAGCTGCATGTTCCAACGAATGGGCTAACGGAGAAAGAGAGAGAGAGTCCATAAGGAAGGGAGCTGGCGCAGGAACATACATCCCAGTAGTTGTCGATTGCAAAGCCGGTGGAGCATTGCAGTTCCCATTCGGTTCAAGGGAAAAGAGAAAAAGAGGGAGGAGAAATAAAAATAAAAAGTGGAGGAGTATGGTGGCCGTCGATCACATCGAGGAGAAGTGGTTTGGTTCACAGCCAAAAATATGAGGGAGTGGGTGTAAAGATAAACAAAGTGTGCTGACGGTCGATGGGTTTTGAGTTCTAATATTGATTTCTTTTCTTTTTCATTCATCGAAGGGCAAATTTGGTAGTTTGTTAAAAAAAAAATATTAGTTGGATGTAGAGATACATAAATTGCTAAATCCTAGCAAACAAAATCATGTGCGTATTCTAATCTTTAACATATAGTCCTATGTTAAAGTTTGAGTTATTTGGAATCAAGATCTGTTGAAGACCCAACTTGTTATTTCTCTTGAGTGTTAAATAAATACATTATTCAACATTAAACTTGAATTGCAAGTCAATTTCTTCTTTCTGTTTTTGTTCATTGATTCTCCTTTGATTTATAAAGTTTATTATTCACGTTACAGATAAAGAAATTAGTGTATAAGTAGAAAATTGGAGTGCAAAAATATTTTACGCTTAAAAATCAGACTAATTATCACCACAAACGTCATAAAACATTTATCATTAAAAAAAATCATCAATATTTGCAACTATGATTATATATTTGGTTCATCATCTTCTACCAAATTGTTTGTTCTTTTTTGTGTGTTAGGGGCCAAAAGTCTTCAAATGGTTATGGGTCATACATGGTAGAATGTACACAACAACATATAAGTGCTTCCATTAGATTAGACCGCATTAAGATAACTTGTAAGATTTGATTACAAATTGATAGAGTACCCAAACATATAAGTATTGTCGATCCCATCTTTTGTTTGTTTTTCCTTTACACATGCATCAATTCCCATGTATAAATGACTTTCTTAACATCAATAATTAAGTCAACTTTGGAATACTACATTTATTAAAAAAAAAAAAATCTGTTTGTTTGATAGGGACAAACAAGAAAATTGAATTAATGAACTGTTCAAATGTACCAACTAATTTTTCCAGCATTGAAAACTGAAATGATTGTGAGAAGAGAAATGATCAAAATATTTTTTTTTGTCTCTTACACACTTCTGTTTAATTATAGTTGTCAATTTTGTTTTATTTATTTAATATAATGGTCATAAATAAAGTGGGGTGTGTGAGAATGGCGTGTGAGAATCATTTCTCTTTGAGAATGTGAAGGACAAAATCTTACATCAGCGTTGGACCAACACTTACAATAGCTTATAGTAAGTTGGATCATTTTTCATATTCTCAATTATTTACTTGTAGAACTAGAACCGAAACTTCCACTTTCTTCATGATAACAAAATTGTACTATTGATTTTTTTTTCTTTCTTATAGCTAAATGATGTCAATTATTGTAAACCTCATATGAATCAATAGACAGTTTACTGTGACATCCCACATCGCCCAGGGGAGTGATCCTTAAATGTATATTTCCATCCCTACCTAGCACGAGGCATTTTGGAAGCTCACTGGCTTCGGGTTCCATAGGAACTCCGAAGTTAAACGAGAAGGGGGCTAGAGCAATCCCATGATGGGTGACCCACTGGGAAGTTGCTCGTGAGTTCCCAAAAACAAAACCGTGAGGGAATGATAAGCCCAAAACGGACAATATCGTGCTACGGTGGTGGAGCGGGCCCGGGAAGTGATTCGCCCCGGACCGAGATGTGACATTACTGTGGTCTACAAGTTCTTTTAACAAAATCTTGATAGATAATAGAATAACTGAAGAAAAAAAAAATTACATCTAAAAGGAGCATGCATTTCTTCTTGATTTTCATACAAGCACTATAGTCTAATGGTAATTTGAAATATCAAGTTCGATTCATAAGTCTTTTTCAGATCACAATAATAAAATCTTATAAGTTTGGTGATTGCTACTGAATAAGCGAAGGATATACGTCGTCCTAAATGTAAACAAAGCATGCCAATGTTGATAAATTGAAACAAAAAATGGACATCTTCCACTAGGAACCCAAAATAACGTTTCTTTCCAAGTTGGCGGGCAGAAGAAAAAGCTAACGTAGTCAGATTGAAGCTGCTGCGTTGCACATACATAATATATTTACTTGCAATTTTATCTACTATATAAATAATAAATAGAGCGACGACTTTGACGAAAAAGAACGCATGGTTGGTAAAAGAAGAGGGACCTTGCTGAAGAGACACCCTATCATTTAAGTCAAAGTCAGCAGTGCCACCTACAACTCAAGTTATAGTTTTTTTATTTTTTATTTCTTTAGAAAAAAAAATCAGCTAATGATTTCGTCATAACAGTCCATCATTCTAGGGATCAGAAAGACTTATAGAGATATTTTTGACTCTCATACCATCGTACGATTCACCAGCATCAAAAGTCCAACCCAAGACGTACCGTCTAGAATACGGACCTGCAAGTTATAGTCTAGATTGTAGTCAAGGTGTGCAAGCTGTATTTCTATTACAACAGATGTGTAACTAATTGAAATATTAGTATGATTTGTTATGCTTGTTTACTAATCAGTATTAGAAAAGTGTATATAAACTCAGCTGGCATCGTTATTCATTTGTGGGGAATATATACAGGATATTTCTTATACTTGCTACCTCCAAGTCCAACCTTGTAAGCGTTAGTATATAAACATGGAAGATGATGTGGGAAAAAGCAGACTCCAAATCCCATAGATATATTAATTTATTTAGAATTTAACTTTTTATTGGTTTTTATAATTATTTTGTGAGCTTGGAATTGATCCCAGATACTTCCCCCAGTGTTTGTTAATCATTCAAATCTGCTGCAATGTTTATGTGTCACTACTATTTATATTTACAATTTTATTTTCATCCACTTAAATAAAATCAAGTTATTGAGATGTAATATTTTTCAATACAAATGATATTCCTATTTTAATCTACGCTTAAGAGAGGGGGTATGGTTTGAACATAGAACAATGTGGATTGAAAAGAAAACTCTATTCACCAGAGCAATCCACCGGATAATGCCAGGGCATGAGATCAAAATTTTAAACCAAATTTGCAAATCAAATGATATATCACTAATATAATAAGCACGTTAATCAACACTTAAGTAATAATCCAATCATCAACATCCACCATCATTTGGTTTACAAAATTTAATTGAAAATTTTGGTCCTCCTAACGTAATCCACCACTTGCAGACCAAAAAGAGTTATCTATTCTATTAAGAGAAGAGGGCTTGTCAACTTTTTGCCCCCTTTTCTTTCAATTTTGCCCTCATTTTTGAATACACAATGTTGACATGAAGATGGCAAAATAGTAATTTTGTATCTTTTGAACTTTTCCCCTTTTTTTCCTATTTTGCCCTCACTTTTGATACAAAATATTTACATAAGGAGGGCAAAATAGTAATTTTATATCAAAATATTTACATAGGATAAAAAATATGCACTTATTAAGAGAAATTGTCCCATCATCATTTTTTCATACATGTAAGTAAAATCATGATGTTTTTTGAATAGTTTGAATGAACTGAAACGGTTGCGCTTGAGGAGAACGTGGGAGGATGTGGGCGGTTGTTCACACACACAAAATGTATGCTATTTGCAAGTATTTTTGATAAAAACTTATTTTGGTCGAATGTTTGCGTGTCTCACATGTACGTAATAAAAATACACATATAGGCCTCCTTTTGGACAATTCTGATATGTAATATTATGTCATGATTTTCAAGTTGAGTTACGCTTTCAAATAAGTTTTTTTTTTATTTTTTTTATTTTTTTTTTATTTTAAAAAAAGATTAGTTGTGGGTTTTGTCACGATAGTTTACCCTTTCGTGGCCCGGTAAGACTCACAGAGGCATTTAAGCCTCCTTCTACCCACCATCGTGCAATTCACCAGCGGCATGAATCAAACCCAAGACATGCCGTGTCAAATACGGGCTTGGAATTCGTCCTCAATCACTGGGCCATCTCGTGGGGATTCTTTTACATAAGAATTGATCCTATGCATGCATGATATAGAATAACATAAAGATACAATTCATGTATGTGTAAGATATTGATTTCTAAAGTTAGTGATTTTCACCCTCTTATTTTGTATGTCTGCACTTCTTCTCTTGTTTTTGTTTTTTAAATTATCTTTTGATTATTTAATTCGAAAACTAGAAAACAAAAAAAAAATAAATAAATAAATAAACGAAAGGAGACAAAAAAAAAAGAGATATCCTTTTTTATTTTATTTTATTTTTTATCACCAACAAATTAATTATAATTATTCTAGTTTTGTTGTTGGTACTCAATGAGTAATCTGCAATTCTTGACAAGCGGGCATAAATGCGAAGCTAACTTATGACTTAGTATTCCTTGTTTGGTTTGGGAATATTAGAAAAAAAAATGGAAAAGTGGTGAAGTATTTGTTTAAAGAATAAACCTTGAAAACTTGCACGTCTGAGATTGAGATGCCTTTGACTTCATCAGCTTGTGATATCTTTTCATGCTTGAAAGGTAGACAATGGAGGCTGCTGGTGAATTGGAGAGTGAGTGAAGCATACTAACTTAACAAAAACCACATATTGTACGTTTTTCAAAATTTTTTAATAAATAATACGACAGTATCAAACTTAAACCTTTTGTGTACAAGTAAATGGTTGAGTAAAATGATTTTTTGTCGCTGCTTGTCACTTTTTGCACACACACCTGCTTATTTATGTTTCTTAAGTTTCTTTTGTTTTACTTTTCCAATAAATGATATAGTGGGAGAAATATCGAATTTGAGAGTTTGAACATTGGTGTAGAAGAAAAAGCCTTAGAGAAATTATTTTTCTACATTATATTTCTCTTTATGCACATTTGTGTTAATTTCTGTTTCTCTACCTGTGACATCCCACATCGTCTAGAGGAGTGATCCTTATATGTATATTCCCATCCTTACCTAGCACGAGGCATTTTGGGAGCTCACTGGCTTCGGGTTTCGTAGGAACTCCGAAGTTAAGCGAGAAGGGGGCTAGAGCAATCCCATGATGGGTGACCCACTGGGAAGTTGCTCGTGAGTTACCAAAAACAAAACCGTGAGGGAATGGTAAGCCCAAAGCGGACAATATCGTGCTACGGTGGTGGAGCGGGCCCGGGAAGTGATCCGCCCCGGGCCGGGATGTGACAATTGGTATCAGAGCCTAACCTTGGCCGCGTATGTGCCGACGAGGACGTCGAGCCCCTAAGGGGGGTGGATTGTGACATCTCACATCACCCAGGGGAGTGATCCTTATATGTATATTCCCATCCTTACCTAGCACGAGGCCTTTTGGGAGTTCACTGGCTTCGGGTTCTGTAGGAACAAAATTACAGTGTCGAACTTATATTTAAGAATTTAAAAGGGGAAGTGTTATTGACACTCCAAAAATCTCATTCTACACTCCTCCAAGTGTATTTTTATTTCCTAATATAGAAAGTTTGGAGTGTAGAATGAGATTTTTGGAGTGCTAATAACAATTCCCATTTAAGAAACAATTTAGTAAATTTACTGTTGTTTAATCTGTGAATAATTAAACTTATTTTTTATTCTGTCAATAAAATTTAAGATTCGAACTCAACATTTCTTTGCATGTAATAAGAAAAAAAAGTAAAATACTATTGTACTAAAGGATGAGGATCCTCTTTGTGGGGATCCTAGAGATCCTCACATTCTAACCGTTTCTCGTAGATCGTACGGTCAATTTTTGTAAAATATTATTTATGTTTAATTTTAGATAAAAATATTCAAAATAATTTATGACTGCACGATATACGAATAAATAATTAAAATATAAAAATTCATAAGATTTCCACAATTTAGATCTAGATGGAATCAAAATACTGTACTAAAAACTAGTTGATAAAAATAAAACAATAAAGAACGATTTCATTGCTCTACATGTGATTTTGGGTTCACATCTTACGAAGCGTTTGGAATCACGACAGAAGCAAAATGCACAATTGCAGATGCCACGCCGAAATGAAATTTCCCGTATTATTTAAGAAATTTATTATTAGCATTCTAAAAATTTTATTTTGTACTTCAAATTTTTTATAATTAGAAAGAAAAATACACTTATGAGGAGTTTAGAATGAGATTTTTGAAATGCTAATAACAATTTGCTTATTTAAATCTATGAAATATCACAGAATATACAAATTAATTAAACAATTGGAATCTGTGCCAGATCTGTCATCTCTCCAAGTTTATATAAACTAATTTTATGAAAACTATGTATCCTTTTGTTTTATTACCCACCTAACCCATACTCAAATCTACATTCCAAGTCAAAGTTGACGGTGTTAAATTATTAATCATTGTGGTCAAAGCCAGCCATGCTCAACTAGAGTTAGCAAATAAGCGTTACATACATACGAACGATATATCAAAAAATAAATTGAAATTAAAATCGTTTATTCAATTAACAGTAACAAATAAATAGACGATTCATAATACTTTTATTGATTTTAATTAACTGTTTTAAAACATTTGTTGATTAAACTAGTTCATATTTTATCGACTTTTTGTATAAATGACCTTTATATTGTGATTTATAATATTAACGATTCTAATCATAAACAAAAAGTTTTGTGAACCAATCTCTCTTATCTTTTGAGGAGCTAGGTTAATTCTTTTCTTTATTTTTTATTTTTTGAAAAGTCCTTTTACAAGTTTTCTTAATTTTTTTAATTTCTTGAACGTCGTTTTCGAAAAATTAGGTGGTGGGGAAGGGTTAACGTCATATCATGATGATTAAGTTCTAAAGTCCAAAATAATTTTCTGGTGAAAAACTCGTGCGTAAGTTCAGGCATTATAAATGAATTTCTCAAGTTCCAACTTCCAAACGTTTTCTCATATGCTGACACAAATAATTTATAATCATTCAATTTTTGTCAAACGCACAAATTATATACTTGAAAACTCTTCTCCATAAGTGGCCCTTTTCTATAATGGTGGAAAAGAATTGAGCATTTACATGATGGCGTGAGTTTGAACCCCATCGATAGCTAATCTAAAATCTAATCTAACAAAATCTATCGTATAAAAAAAAAAATCTTCTTTTTCTTATGAAATGGGGCCAAAAGCCCAGGATTGGCCAATCCTTATTACAGCCCGACCCATGCCGTTCAAAGCTGGGCCCAAGCCCAGTGGTGCAAAATATCTACCTTGGAGAGTTAAAAACTCACAAACAATTAGCTTGGTCGGTCCAGAGCATTTATATTTATACAAGTTTTTGAGTTCCTTTCTTTTTATTCCCCCCTCTTAAAGTTCCTTTCTTTTTATTCCCCCCTCTTAACGTCGATATCAACTAAACTCTTCTTCCTCCCTCTTAATGTCGATGTCGATATAAACTAAACTCGCTTATAGTTTCAATTATATATTATTCCTAGAAAAATCTCACAAGTTAAGTTGACTTAAGCAATTACTAAGGGAGGGGATCAAGAGAAGGCCTCGTGCGCAAAGGTAAACATAAACGCTTTAGCATGCTTGAGCTACAAATCCTTTGCAAGTTGAAAGTTTTTATAAGAATTGGACATATAAGTACTTTTCATATTCTTCTTTTGAGATGAGGTAAGGCCTCAAACTCGAATATCTTTTATACAATATACTCCGTAGACGAGATATTTCAATTATGTTGTCTATTCATATTATAATTTATAACACCACATGACGGTGTTTTCACATAATACGGTCCAAGAGACTAGTGCTCCCACAAATCAACGAAGGTGTTCTTGCAATTTTGCTAGCAGTATAACCACGGGTTAATATTCTCTTGTTATTTTGCCAAACATATTGCGTTTTCTAACTATTATCAATTTAACAATGTAACATGTCACATAGTCCGAGAGTCGAGACTATCTTTTCATAAAACAATTTGAAAGAATGAAAGAATTAATTGACAAACTAATTTACTTCAAATCTCAACAGTCCTTTGATTAAGAGCCATGTATCTCCATCTCTCCTTCTCCACAAAATCTGCATCCAAAAACCTTGAAACAAATACCCAAAGCCTGTAAATGTCTTCAAAGTTTGTCAAAAGCCCTAATGCAGCAGTCACCACAGATATCCCTTCACTACTACTTCCTTCCACTTGATCACTTGTACATTTCTCCAACTTTGTTTCCCTCTCTTCCTCGTGCTTGTCCGAGAACAAAATGTGGTTCAAAATCCCGTAACTCAGTGAAATGTTGTTTCGATCAGCTAGCTTTTGCACGATCAACGGATCAATCTTTTCTCCTTTCCAGTCAAACACATTGAATGCCAAGCTTGGTCCCCGATCAAATTCTATCTTTGGTCCATAGATTCTGACCAATTGATGGCCATATTGTGAGTGCGGATGTTGAAGGCTCATCAATGCATTCACTAGCCAGTTGATCAAGTACCTTGCTCTTCGGCTAATCAGTACTAGACCTAATGAATCGGCATGATCCAAGCCCTTGCATGTGATCGCTGAGTTATCTGATTTGACAGACTGATTGGATTCTTCTCTGTCTAATTCCGTAATTTCTGAAACTGAATGTTCCTTCTTCTTTAGGGAGACTTCTTCGCTTTCATGGGACTTCGAGGTTTTGAATTTGGACTGTTTTCGATCAGTTTCCATGTCCATAGAAATTGAGTACTCCTCTGAAAATTCAGGTCGTTTTGATGCCGGGACAAGGCTCACAATTCCTGTACTTGAAGCAAATGTTGGATCCTTTAAGATCGAGGCACTGGATTTCTTGACGAACAAGCAACCAAACCCTGATGGGTTTTCCCCAAAAACTTTGAAGAAAGAGCAAATGAGAAAATCAGGCTTAAAGAGTGAGAGGCCCAAAGTGTCCATGTCCTTAGGCCCCAGTGAACATGCATCAAGCAAAACATGCCAACCATTCTCCTGCGCTATGCTCATCCACATATACGAATACCGCGCTCCTGTCACTCTCGATTGAAGTGGGAAAACAAACAGCCCCCGTTGCTTTTTCCTCGTCTGGTTACCATTCCCAATCCGTCTTCTCAATTTTCGCGACTGAAGTCTCATGTTAGGCCATGAGAACTCTGCGGACATAATCCGTCCTCCCTTCTTTTTTGAGCTCTCTTTCATCACATCCACTGCCTCATTCTTGTAGTCATAAACAGTCAAAAGACTTGGATTGTTGCGAAAGGGATACGAGTCGGCTAGAAGCTTGAAAGCGGATGACTGATTGGCAGTGAAAACCATGGAGTAATCACTTTCGGAGATGTTCATATAATCCATTATTCTTTTCCTCATTTGAAGCTCCAATTCTGATTCTTGCCCTCCATACAAAACTTGGGTGTGCAAGTTTACTGACTTGTATGAAATGTCGAAAAACAATGGTTCTTGGGAGTGAAGCAACTGAGGAGGAGGAGGGGAAGAGGAAGTTGAAGGGATTTGAGACGATGAGGAATTATATTGTGTTTGTTGCTGAGACTGAGAGTAAGAGAAGAGGCAATGTCCAATGTAATCAAAGCAGACATGGTTGGAGAGGGTGAGATGGTAATATTGATGGGCTCTGATGAGGTCAGATTGGTCAGTCTGCGAAAATTGTGGGAATGATTTTGTGAAGGAAGAGAAGGCTTCATGGAGGGAAGGGAGGGACTCATGATTGGTGAATTGGGTATTTGGGTGGAGAGAAGAAGATATGGCAAGTGTGAAGTCGTACCTGAACATGTTGACTTTCTCTGTTGATTTGGGAGTTGATGAAGCATCATAGGTGGAGGAGGAGGAAGCTCCACCGTGTAAGCAGGAACCATGTAAGCAGCTCCTCCCCGAGGCTTCTCCACTGCAAGGTGGTGAGAGCATATTTTGGTATATCTTTTTCCACCTCTATAATTATTTGCTTCTGGTTTTTCTAATCAATTTGTTGGGTATTTTTCAGTGCAAAAATGAGGAAAGTTCTGGTGATTGTGACCTTGCGGGGGTGTGGATAGCTTGTTTTAGAAGGCAATAGTGCCGACAAGTCATTGGCACTCAGTTGACCATTTCTTCCATGAAGTCTCTCTTGCTCTTGTGAGTTCTCTGATATATTTGTCATATTTAGTTCATCTCCAACCGAAAGAGCTAAATATAGTTTGTTTAAAATTATAATCCTACAAAAAATTATTTTTAAATGAACAAAGTCAGTCCATACTTATATATCATCTTCAACCAAAGAGGCTAATCATAGCCCCCTCAATAATTTATTAGTTTTAAGTTTACTTTAAATTTTATGGTTAATTTAGTTAAACTACTGTTGAATGTTTTCATATTTAGTCGTTGAATTTGAATCAATTATTGTAATTGAGGAACTCTATAAGAAGGGGCTTTGTTTGGCCAGAAGCCCCTTTGACCAAATAATAGCATGATGGGCTCTATAAAGTTATAGCCTAGTCATCGGCTGAAGATGAGTTTTTTGACAAATTAAACTATTTTTTGGTTTTTAGCTTTTAGCCCTCTCTATTGGAAATGGCCTTAATTAATCTTGGTAGCTAATTTCAAATAAATGGTTGTGTTGAATTCATTTCAGGTCCAACCTCCTAACAAAAAATGAAGTGGCTGTGGTGGTTCCACAAGAAATAATGGATTTTTCTTGGCATCCTTCAAACTTTTTGTCCTTCGAGATGCTGAAATGAAAAGCAAACAAGGAGAAAAGGGCTAGGGTCGAGCTTTGTGTAGTGGGAGGCTGCGCTGGCTGTTGCAGGGTGAAACCTGCTTTGAATTATTCTGAGTGGCCACCTAGCAGCTCATAGACTAATAGTAGTGGCAGTAGTTGCACCTCTTAAATTCGTTTGATGTGTATATATGCCTTTTTGTTCCAATTTGTGACATGCAATTAGGCCCTTCTGGACCCGCCCACTATCTTAGAGGGGCTTGACTTTTGAATTACGTAGCATTAAATACTATGAACATAAGCATTAAATAATCTGATTCACGAGATCACAATAAAAACAATAATTAAAACCAATTTAGGTCATGAACATGAAATTTCTGAAGGAAACAAAAATATGACTGATTTGTCTCCTCTTGGATTTTATAGGCGCGTTAAGTTTTGGAACCACGCAGAAAATTCCCAAGGCCGGCGGTTGAAGTAGAACGACTCCTTACTTTGGCTGATTTTCCTCCATCTTAATTGCTAATTAAGGTGATTAGTTTAATTAATCAATGGAGCAGTAGATTTGCTGGTCAAAGTTCGACAGGAACGACAAAGGAATTAAGACGTATCAGAATTAATTATTGTAAGATGTAAAAGCGATTGAAGGGGATTTAGAATGGAGTTTGCATTGCGTGGAGTTGAGGTAATGCGTTATTAATTTCTTAATTTATTTTTATTTTTATTTTGGAAATTATTATTGGTACTTCAAAAATCTCATTTGGCACTCCAAACTTTCCATATTTAAAAAGAAAAATACACTTGTGAGAAGTGCTAAATAAGATTTTTGGAATGCTAATAACAATTCTCTTTATTTTTAGGTAAAGTACGATATTCATTCATAGATAATAGTAATATGCACATTATTACTAGTACATTATGAAGTTAAACCTATTATTCTCATCTTACTGTAGATAATATCTTTTGTTCAACGAAAAAAAAAAAAATTGGAATACATACATAACATGAGGATGGGATGCAATAAGATGGAAAACGTCTATAATTTGAATTCATTTATAATAACCAATTTTTCTGCCTAATAAAATGGAAAACGTCTATAACTTGAATTCATTTATAATGACCAATTTTATCTGCATTTGTTATCTCTGATTCAGAAGACTGATGTGGCCTTTCCAAGTCTACTTATTTAATTCACCACCTGCATGTATATAAAATTTTGACCATCAAGATACACACAAATTAGAACATAACACGTGTGAACTTAGGTTATACTTTTCTAAAGGCCTAATCGGATAAATGATTCATGTGGTAATAAGTTATTCGGAAAATAGACCTGTAGTAAAAAAATTCGGATTTAAACCCTTGTGATCAAAGTCTGTTAAGATTTATGCCTGAAATTAGAATTTCTGTAATCCTCCATTAATAGCTTGCAGGTAGGTTCCACAAGTAAGACTAAGATGGTCATTTCATCCTTTCCATTTCATCTCTTCCATTGATCTCCTTTCAGAACGATGAAACGGTCACTCCATTTCATCCTTTCCAAACTCGCCATAAAAACAGTTCCATAGACGACGGCGGCGAATCGATGTTGCCGGAGGAGATGAGGGGAGGTATAATCGGAGCGTTATTGAAGTATCTAAGTGAGCACGACACTCGCCTTGTTTGCAAAGGAAAAAGGCTCGGTTGAATCGCCAGGAACAAATTCTGGTTTTGGGCTTTTCTGTTTGCAGCCTTTTTTTATTGTTTTTATTTGCTTGCTGCTCGTCGGCTTCAAAATGCATCCTCCTGGTATGTGCAAATTTATAGCAAAAACTTAACTTCTGTTAATTTGATTACTTAAATTTAATCATCTTGGTATTAATACTATATTAATTACGAATGTGGGTTTTGATCAATGCAACTAAACTAGAAGGTAGTGGTAGTGGTATTTTGGTTCACCTAGAAATTGCCGTCTGGTGCTAGAAAACCACCCAAAAGCAAGCATCGTGCCAAGTGTAAGTGTTGATAAATATTGATCCCTCGAATTTTTGTTGTACTTTTTTTTTTAAAGGGATGAAATGGAATGACCATGTCATCGTTTCATTGTTCTCAAAAGAGATCAACAATGGAAGGGATGAAATGGAAAGGATGACATGACCATCTCAGTCTTACCCGTGAGACCCACCTGCAAGTTACTAACGGAGGAATGACGGAAGTTTTAATTTCGGGTATAAATCCTAACGGACTTAGACCATAGGGGTTTAAATCCGAATTTTTTTATTACAGGGACTATTTTCTGAATATTTTATGACCATAGGGACCAATTATCCAATTAGACATTTTCTAAATTATTGGATTGTATTATAATATCTCGAAAACACTTATAATAGTTTTTTTATGGCTTATTCTATTAACACCTCATATATTATTGATTAAATCTCACATACTTAATACACTTTATATTTGTTTTTTTTAATTAAAAATTATCTTAATACACCTCATATACTTTCTCATAATACCCTTACACCCAACATTCTCATGCACCTAATATTTTCCACATACACCCCACATTTTCTATATACTCCACATTCTTTAAATCTTATAATACTCATTTCCAATTTTTATAAATTAAATTGACTTAGGATTAAAACCCTAACATTCTCTAAAAAGAGAAGTTTACAATCCGGTCTGTTGAGCTTGAATTTCATTGGGTCATCACAACCAATCTCCTTTTCTCTATCTCTTAAGCCTTTAGCTAACAAAAAAAAGGATTTCTGATAAAAAATGGCAACTGGGAGAAACCTAACAGAGCAAAAGTAAACCCTAGAAGATGAATAAAAACGGAAAAGACGTTGTTGGGTTGGCCTCCAATGAAATTGGGTAGTATGGAAAGCAAAAACAGGCTTAAATAATTGCCAATGTCATTGAATAATTAAAACAATAACAAATATGAAATTTTACCTCATGTGAAGTTTCCGAAATATTGATATTGTGTTCCATTTGTTAATTTTTTTTATCAATCAACGTGTTTATAGTTTCAATAGTTAGAATTTTATTCAATAATGGATAGGAGGGTGAGAGAGGTTTTGATAATTGAAGAAAATAATTAATACGTTAAAAGTAATTTGGGATGTATTTAGAAATTTCTTATTTTCTTTAAACCTCATAAAGTTGATTGCATAGTAGCTTACATAAGCAGCTTAATATTAAATTTTAACGTAGGGTGCATTCAACATTATATGGGGTACTAATAAAAAAAGCCTTTTTTTGTTAGTGAAGACTCTGGAGAAAGAGAGTCAAACTTTTAAAACTTCTAAAACTTCTTCCTATATTAAAAAGAAATATCACTAAACTAAAGGTATGCCTGACCTGAATGCGTAAAAGTACTTTCTACACAAGATTTTGAGGCACCCAGAGATAAGCTTCTAATTTATAACACAATTTTTTGGATTTACAAGGAATTGATAGTCTTGCAACATAACTAGTCTAGACCAAAAATGTCACATCCCAGCCCGGGCCCTCACCACAACCCGGGCTTGACTCCACCGTAGCACGATATTGTCTGCTTTGGGCCCCGACCACGCCCTCATGGTTTTGTTTATGGGAACTCATGCGAGAACTTCCCAGTGGGTCACCCATCATGGGATTGCTCTCACGCACTACTCACTTAACTTCGGAGTTCCTACGGAACCCGAAGCCAGTGAGCTCCCAAAAGGCCTCGTGCTAGGTAGAGATGGAAATATACATATAAGACTTACAAGATCTACTCCTCTGGGCGATGTGGGATCTTACAATCCACCCCCCTTAGGGGCTTGACGTCCTCGTCGGCACACTCGGCTAAGGATTGGCTTTGATACCAAATTGTCACATCCCAGCCCGGGCCTCCACCACAACTCGAGCTCGACTCCACCGTAGCACGATATTGCCCGCTTTGGGCCATGACCACGCCCTGACGGTTTTGTTTCTGGGAACTTACACGAGAACTTCCTAGTGGGTCACCCATCATGGGATTGCTCTCGTGCTCTACTCGCTTAACTTCAGAGTTCCTATGGAACCTGAAGCCAGTGAGCTCCCAAAAGGCCTCGTGCTAGGTAGAGATGGAAATATACATATAAGGCTTACAGGATCCACTCTCATGGACGATGTGGGATCTTACAAAAAAGGAAAAGAAGAAAGGAGAAAAAAAATGAGGGATATCCACTGGCTTACCCTGCTTGCTAGTTGAAACAACTTTTGTCGAAAGAGCATTCTCTGTCTTATTATGAACATTGTGAAAAATAAATATGCAATCGAATGGATTGGAGATCAATGAATGATATGATTGTTTAGTGCTCTATCTATCTGGAGAAAGAAATATTTAATGCATGGGACTGATAATGAGCTTATTAACATTTTTAGTATTCCGTTGGTGGCTAATCTAGCAAAATATATCGTTTCACCAAAAAAAAAAAAAAAAAAAAAACATTTTTAGAATATGGAAAATCGTCGAAATGGTATATTTGATTGGATTAACAGAATCCACAACTTTTCAATGGATTTTTTAGAATTTGGATAGACTCTTATCTAGATAGGTTTTTTCGTGAAATATCACCCATACCATCACCCCCCAGCCTTTACCTCTCTCCACAAATAGTCCCTTTAGAAAAAAAATGATTTTAGAGAAAATCCTTCAAATATCGGATTATAGACAGATTGTGATTTTCCACTCAACATAAAGTAAAACGAAAATGAATATATTATAAACGATAGGAGGAGAAAATTGGTGATGAAATCGAAAATACAAAGTGGTAATACTTTACGGGGAAATGGATTTCTTCTGTTGGATGCGCCAATGGAGAAACATGGAAATGGGTGTCTTCTTTTAGATGGGTTTGAATTTTTTGGTGCCATTGATTTGATGGTAAAGTTGCTGTGGAGCCTAAAATAATCTCAAATATTTTAGAGGTTGCACGTAGACTTTTATTCAAGAAAGACAAAATTGCCTTTAATAAATGGACAGGTTTCTCAGATGCTCCCACGCGCAGCTTACATCCCTGGAAGGCTCAGCAGTAGAACACAACTGCCCACAGGTCACATGCCCTTGGCAAGGAATTAAAGATGAAGATTAATTACCCAAATCCTATCTTTAACACATTCCTAATTGAAGATGTCCAATCAAGTAAGTAATCCTAATTTAAATCAATTAGGGATAATTACCCCATTATCTCAAGATATTATTTCCTATTAAATATCTTGGAAATATTTAGAGAATATCTCTCCATTAAACACTATATGGCCGGCCTTAGCCCTATAAATGCCCCATATTCTACCAATTTTGGAGAGCTTTTTACAACCCTAAAAAAGCCCTAAACACTTTACTCTCTCAGAGAAACTAACTTAGGCATTGGAGATCTGTTGACCTAACCCCCACCCTCCCACCTCGTGGGCTCGTGAGGCTTAGGTCTCTGATCAAAGGTGTTGATTGTTTTGCAGGTGCATTTTCGTCAAGACTGAAGACGTCAGAAATTTGCATTAACAAATTGGTGCTTTCATTGATAACTGATTCAAAAGACTCGAAGAAGCCTCTCGCATTAGTTTCTTGAATTTTCTGTTACGTTGAATTTCTCACACATTGTATCAATTAATTTTTCCTTGAAAAGTTTCTTGATCAGTCCCTGGAGAAAGGATACAATGGTAGAAAATTTGGAAACTAGGACGAATGGAACCCTATACGTGCAAGGATTTGGATCGGAGAATAGAGATGAGGACATAGCCCCACGATCGAGATCCTTAAGGCTCAACGCGACGGCAGGAGGAACCCTACCGCCACGTAGCTGCACCACCACCATTGTTGTGACCTAGCAACCGCGGCAAAGCCATCAGGCCAAGACCCAAGCCTTAACAATGCTGCCTTTGTAGCACATGGACTAAATCCCTGGGCAGGAGGCCCAAGTCCATTTCCAAGCCCATAGGCAGGAGGCCCAAAGCGCAACAGCTGTTGCCAGCTAGACAGCTCAACGGGCCCAAACCCAAGCCACAGCTAGCAGGCTAAGATATAGCAGCCCAAAGGCCAGGAGGGCCCACGACCATGCAGATCCAAGGTGAGTAGGCGCTGGCTTAACACGCCCTGCAACCCACTTTGATGACCTGGCCCATGGCCCAATCCATTCCAAGGCCACCTCCAGCGATCCAGATTTTGACCACAGGTCCTACGATCGATTCAGGGTTACTTACACCCCACTTTTTTTGCAGGAATGCCCGCTTTGGGCTCAAGCTTTGTACCTGCAATCCATTATACTTCCACCACACTTGGAGACGCCCATTTTTCATGTTCTTTTAATCCAAACGGCGAACACCACCTACCCTAGCAGGTCGCCAATTTAATGAATGCCCTAGCGCAGAATACCATCTTGGTGAACCAACTCTTCGAGTGTATCGAGATGCAGCGCGTCACAGATGAGATGTCCCGAAGTAGGATAAAGGCAGAAGAACGTGACTCATTCCAGCGGCTTTTGGCAAAGAGCCACTCAGCTTACCACGAACTGTGCATTCGGGTAGTGTGCACTCTAGTTTGGGCCCTCGAGGAAATGTTTTCTCCTGCCTAAATGCATAGAGAAGCGTTCATTCCCGACTCGGCTCACGAGTTAGTGTGTATTTGAGGTTGGGTCCACACTCCGACGAGCACTTAGGACATTTTAGGCGAAATGTCCACATGAGGCTAGGCCCATAAGGAGATCATCCTACGAGGCAATAGAGTCGGCAGCCGTATGACGCCCAGAGGAGAGCACGAGAGCAGTCCAGCTTGAGTTCGACTGGCAGCCCTCGCCAAGCACAACGGCAAATAGCACAACATGAACCACGTACACCGTAACCGTAGGCTCTGCTACCTCACTAAGTGCAAATCCAGGAGGAAATACAAAGGCTCGTAGCAGAGCAGTTGTGCGGATTCTAGCGTATTAACACTACCGACGATTCCCTTCTAAGAGACGTGGCTAACCTGAGTAAGTCACCTTTTACAGATGAGATCAAGCAGATGGAGCTACCGCGAAAGTTTAACCAGCTACATTTCACTTCGTTTAGGGAAGATGAAGATTCGGACAGGCACTTGATGCACTACCAAAGTGCCATGACCCTTTACGCCAACAATGACGCTCTCATGTGCAAGATCTTTGCCATGACGCTCTAAGACGAGACGCAAGACTGGTTCCACACCCTGCTGCCACACTCAATCTGAAACTTCAGTGAACTTTCCTTGGCTTTCATTAAGGAATATTCGTCCTATCACTCGATCAAAAAGAAGTCTGACCACCTCTTCAACATGAATGACCCGAATGAGTCACTTCGCACTTACGTCAAAAGATTCAAGGCGGAGAAGGCAAAGATCGTCGGATGTAATGATAAGATCGCATGTTCAACTTTTTGAAAGAGGCTCTCAGTACATCACCCACTTTTTGAAGAATTGATTATGGGTAAGAACCTGTCCCTGGCAAACTTTTATGCTTTAGCAGAAAAGAACTCCCTCTGGGATGAAGAAAATAGCTTCCAGAAGCCGCTTGAGCAGCCACGCAGAGCCGCAGAACCTACTCAGAAAAGGGTGAGTGATAAATCGCTCAACATCAAAAGCAGTCTAGAAGATAAGCACAGGGACCAATCCCTAGCAAAAGGAGGCACATTGCCCAAGACGTACACCAAGTTCTTAGTCTCGATCAACCAAATTCTTCGTGACCTTAAGGACAAGCCATGGCTCAAGCTGCTACCACCTTTAAAGGGCGACACCTCTAAGATGGACCAGACCAAATACTGCGTATTCCACAGAGGTCCTAGGAACATAACCAATGATTACACCACATGGAAAATGTACCTTGAGCAGCTCGTAAAGGAGGGCAAATGCAACCAGTATGTCGACAGATCAGCTGCCTGGCCAAGGCGAGAAGCAGATGCCGATGCCGAACCCCTAACCAAGACAATTCGAATCAATGGAATCTTTCCTGAATCTGAGCATCTGGGGGCCACCAATAACTCCAAGAAGAGGAAGATCCAGCAGGCGAGATCAGTCAATCAGGTTCAAGCTGTAGATGTTGTACCTGGACTGATCGTCGGCTTCATCGAATAGGACGTTGAGGGAGTATACTTTCCCCACGATGACGCCTTAGTAATTTTTGTACAACTGGCCCACGCCAATGTTGACAGAATCATAGTGGATAACGACGGCTCAGTCAACCTCTTACAACTGTTAGTCATCCAAAAGAAGGGCCTATAAAGCACAATCAAACGCAAAATAGAGGTCTTAACCGGATTTAACGAAGTCACCTTAACTGTCATTGACATTATCACACTCGACATAACCAGCCCACCGATTATCTCGTTGTAAACCTTCATGATTGTTAGCAACCCATCTCCTTACAGTGGGATATTAGGCTGACCCTGGCTTGTAAAGATTGGAGTTGTGACATCGATTGAGTATCAGAAAATCTGATTCCCACATCCCGGGAGGAGCAGTCGGAGAGATCAAATGCGACCATGCCATGTCTAGGCGATGCACTGTACAAGTTCTCAAGGAGTCGAAGAAGAAATCTTTCGCCCCAGCAATAGCAGCTAAAGTCCAGAAAGACGACTCTACTTCCGCCAAATAGCAATTACAGCAAGCAGGTCAAGAAGATGACGTCAAGGTCGACAATGCCCTAGAAGATGAATCAGGATGGAAACCTGAAGAAGACACTGAAAACATCATTCTTAACCCCCATCAGCTGGAAAATACGGCTAAAATCGGCTCACGTCTGAGCCCAGCAGAGAAGAAAGAGCTCACGGCTTTCCTTAAGGAAACTCACGACGTCTTCGCATAGTCACCCTTTGATATGCCCGGTATAGATCCAGTGATAGCTTGTCGTCGATCCCGCTGCCAAACCTGTGATCCAAAAAAGGCGACATTTCACACCCGAGCGAATATCAATTATTGAGGCGGAGATTAACAAGTTACTGGAGGCTGGATTCATTAAGGAAGTGGCATACTCAACATGGCTGGCCAACATCACGCTAGTGATGAGAAAAGAAAAGGAAAATGGAGATTATGCGTGGATTACATCGACCTCAACAAGGCTTGCCCTAAAGACAACTACCTGATTCCCTGAATTGAGTTGCTCGTTGACTCAACATCCAGGAACCAGCTGTTCAGCTTCTTGGATGCGTATTCAGGTTACAATCAAACTGCCATGCAAAAGCCTGACAAAGAAATGACCGCACTCGTAAACACGATGTTCAAGAAGCAGATCGGAGTCACCATGGAAGTTTACGTCGACAACATCATGGTTAAAGGCAAGCAGCGGTTAGACCACATTTGCAACTTGGCAAAAAATTTTGCCATTCTCCGAAAATACAACATGAAGCTCAACCCAGCCAAGTGCACATTTGGCGTTTCTTCAGGGCGATTCTTAAGGTACCTTATAACCCAACGAGGAATCGAGGCTCATCCAAGGCAGATCAAAGCGATTTTGGACATAAAATCGCCCACAACTCTGAAGGAGATCCAAAGTCTCAGCGGACGAGTAGCCGCATTTAATCGTTTCTTTTCGCGATCCACCGACTGATGCAAGGCCTTCTTTAAGGCAATCAATAGGCACAGAGGGACAAGTGGGACGATGAGTGTGAGAAAGCATTTTAAGACATGAAATAGTACCTGACATCACCTTTACTACTATCCAAATCGGAAGCAGCGAAGAACCTATACATTTATTTGTCGGTATCGGAAGTAGCAGTAAGCTCTGCCATTATACGAGAAGAGCTGGGGGCCCAACTGCCTATATTTAACACATCCAAAGCTCTCCTTGATATGGAGACTAGATACTCGAAGATTGAAAAGTTAATTTTGGCGCTAGTTGTTACAACTCAGAAGCTCAGACCCTACTTTCAAGGGCATTCGGTCATCGTCATGACCAAGTACCCACTGCGATCAGTTTTGCACAGTCCAAACGCCTCTCAACAAGTAATGAAGTGGGTGTTGGAACTTGGTCAATACGGCCTAGCATACCAACCCCACACAGCGATAAAAGCCTAGGCATTGGTGGACTTCATAGCAGAATTCACCCCAAGCATAAAGGATGCAGCAACACAGCCTGAAAGCACCTCGGAGACAGCCGAGCATGCCATAGCCGTACTAGCCCCACCTAATGGACATTTTTGGCATTTGCAAGTCGATAGATCATCCAACCATCAAGGATCGGGGGCATGCCTAGTTTTTACTACCCCAGACGACTCAATACTTGAGCAAGCGATCATTTTAAGCTTCAAAGCATCAAACAATGAAGTGGAGTATGAAACCCTACTAGCAGGTCTCCGATTGGCAAAAAACCTAACGGTGAAGAAGCTCATGACCTATTCCGATTCCCAGCTGATTACCAACCAAACCTCAGGAGATTCTACAGCAAAGCATCCAAGGATGGCTCAATACCTCAAGAAGGTACGAGAGTAGCTAGCGACGTTCCAAGCGTACACACTTACTCAGGTTCCATGAGCAAAAAATGCCCACGCAGACGCACTAGTAAGCTTAGGCTCTGCACTAGACCATCAGCTTAGGCACTCTATCCCAATCAAGTACTTGGAAAAGCCAAGCATAGATGAGGAACCAGCAGTCGAGGTGGCGCAAATCAGCACAATCCTGAGTTGACAAGATCCTATCATCGACTACGTAGTCAATGGAATGCTCCCCGCAGACAGACTGGAGTCCAAGAAGCTCCAGATGAAGGTAGCATGCTATTACATGTGGAATGACATGCTCGTTCAAAGATCATTCTCAGGACCAAATCTTCGCTGCCTATCGCCTCTTGACGACCTGAAGATTTTTAGCTCAATCCACGAAGACGTATGTAGAAACCATTATGGAGGCCGCTCATTGGCACAAAAAGCTTTCAACACTGGCTATTATTGGCCGACCATGCATCAAGACCTTAAGGAATATATACAAAGGTGCGACAGCTACCAGCGTTTCAAGCCTGTGCCCATACTACCTGCCAATGAACTCCACCTACAAACGAGCCCACGACCATTCATGCAGTGGGCGATCGACTTGGTAGGACCAATGCCGCCTGCTACTGGGGGCAAATGCATGATGATCGTAGCGACCGACTACTTCACAAAATGCGTCGAAGCCAAACCCATGACTACAACTACCCAGACAGATATAGAACGTTTCATATGGAAGAACATCATCTGCCGCTTCGGCATCCTACACTCTATCGTCAGTGACAATGGTCCACAATTTGTGGGCTAAGACTTGGCGAAGTTCTTCAAAAAATATGGCATTAAGCAGCAAATGTCCACGCCCCAATATTCATAGGGCAATGGGCAGACCAAGGCGTCTAACAAAACCATTCTTGACTACCTTAAGAAGACCCTCTTAGACAAGAAGGGTAATTGGCCATACGAGCTCCCCAGTGTTCTATGGGCATATCGCACCACCAAAAGACGAGCAACCGGCGAAACTTCATTCTCCCTGGCGTATGGTTTTGAGGCAATCATTCATCCTAACGTCGTAGTGCCAAGCATCATCACTGTACTGCCAAACCTCAAGCAGAACAAAAAGGAGATGACCACCAACTTAGACTTGGCAGAGGAAGAGCGCGAGAAGATTATCACCCACATTACGGCCTATTAGCAGCAGCTTATCTCCAGCTAAAACAAGAGGGAAAAAATTTGGCAGTTCCAGCCAGGAGACTTAATCTTAAAAAAAGCCTTCATCATCACTCGACGGGAAGGCTCCAAAAAGATGAAGGTTTGTACAAAATCAGCTGAGTAGGCGGAAATGGCAGTTATACCCTCATGACTATGAGCGACAAAGAATCGACAAGCAGTGGAATGCCTATAACCTGAGGAAGTACTACATGTGACTTCCCACTATTCCTTAGACTCTATTCAAGACATAAAAAAAAAAAAAAAAAAAAAGGTTCGAAGACTTAAGTAGCTCGACGGACAAGACCTCGCATGCCGAGGATTATCAGTTGTTATGACATTATTGCCTATAAGCAAAGTTAATAAAATCCCCTATTCTCAATGAAGATTGAAGGAATTATTCGCAAGCTAGGGCCAAATACATAAACAAACCGACTAACTCATGTGATAATCAGAAGATACCCGCTGCTCGGCAGACATGGTGCAAGATGCCCGCTGCCCTGCAAACATGGCGTGAGACGCCCACTCCCCTGCAGACATGGCATAACCACCTCTGTGACAAGTTGAGGACCCCATCTGCACGTTCAAACATGGCGTATCCGGAATATCCAGATGTAGATAGGTGGTACGACTGCTCGGTTTCCCCTGATGTCAGCGATTAACTGAGCTGGACTACTCCCAGAATTGGCCAAAATAATCCTTCCACTGGAATAAACTTAGCCAACTGAATGATTCAATTCTGCGGGATCCCGGGTCTCTAACTAGAAGAGACACTAAGTGCATTACCCCTACCCATGAAAGAGTTCACGTGACAAGATGGTTCGTCCTCGATGTGTAAATCTTCATGAAGTGGCTTGATTTTAAAGTGTTGCAATACTAATTAAGCAACTTGCGGGATCAAAAATGCAACTCGGAAGGATATGGCCTCTGAAGAGCGATTTCGCTTACACCTCACACCAAAAAACACCTTCAGAAGTTAGGGATAACGCCTGAAGTTGTTACACGGGTCGTCTGCTTCTGTAAGAAAGACACCTGGTCGACAACCCGACGGCTAAAAGCCCAAGGCAACCCGTAAGCCGAAACTTATGCTTACCATGACCACACGAACTCGCCTGCTTATTTACAAGCAGCATTTCCGACCGACGGTCTATGGTTTAAGTTTTGCTGGGACAAAGTTGAGTGTCACGACTATAGTAGCTACACGGACCTCTTCTGCTTCTTATGAGAAGCATGAGTCCGGCCAACGACTCTATAAGTTAAAAAATCTCGCAACATGTCCCGGGAGGGCCAAAGCTCAAAGAAGCCACTCGAAAACCGGAATACATCCATAGTGGCCACAAGAACTCTTCTGTTTTCTACGTGAAGCACGTGTCCGACCGCTGGCCCTATAGGTTAAAAAATTTCGCAATACGCCATGGGAGGGCTAAAGCTCACGAAGCTACCTAAAGCCGAGATTCACAGCTATGGTAGCTACGCGAATTTACCTGCCTCCTATAGAGACAGCAAGTTAGATCGCTGGCTCTATAAGTTGGAAATCTCGCATTTCTTCTCTTTTTAGGTAAAGCTCTAGAAGCCCCAAAGCCAAAACTGAAACCTAAATTGACCGCATGAGTCAATTGCTCCATCGAAGTAGCCAACTCAACTACTCGTCCTACGACAAAGTTTTGCTAGACGCCTCAAGCAGGCAAGGCTCCCGAAGCCCTGAAGCCGAAACTAAAACCTAAGTGACAACGTAGAATCAACTACTTTGTTGAAGCAGCTCACCTAACCACTCGTCCTACGGTAAAGTTTCATGAAAGACATGGCAAAATAGAAAGATGAAGCAAAAATAAGGACATCTGTTTATTAAATTTCTAGCAAATTGATAAATCGGCTCGAAGGCTAACAAAGTTCAAGCAAAGCAGAACAAAAAGGAAAAGAAGAAAACTCCTAAGTCTAAGCAAAAAGACTACTTATTTGGCAACCTGCGCAACCATTGGTTCCCCGACTGCCACGCCTTCAGCACCCGTACCGCTCCCAGCAGCCAAAGCTTCTATCAGCTCAGTTTCAACCTCCCCTGCTTGGACTGCCTGACCCTCAGCTACTCTACCAAAGGCAGCCTTAGACGAGAAATCAAGCAAATCAACTGGAGAAATGGAAAAAGTCTCGAAGTCATTCTCGGAAAACTCATAATCCGACGGCGTGCCTTGAAGATGGTCTACATAGCCAAGCTTGTAGAAATTGGCCTGATAAAAAGCAAGCACCACTTCATAACCAACTTTCTCATTCTTCAACTGCACATTCTCTTCAACAAGCCCAATGTGAGCACCCTTTAGCTTATCTAGTTCATTTTTCAGGTTCTCGCTAGCAGACATCGCACCTTGCATATCCATCTCCTTGGACTCAAGCTTAGTGGCAACTTCTTTGAGACGAAGCACTTCAGCATGCATGAAGATAAGCTCCTCGTCCTTGGCAAAGCAAGTAGATCGTAGCTCTAAATTGACATGCTCAAGGTCTTTGACCACCGGAGAAACACGACTGACTTCCTTCTCTGCAGCTTTCAACATCGCCTGAGTCGCAATAAACCTAGCATTCAAGTGGGCGAGCTCCTGATGAGCGATCTCCAGCTGCAAAGAAGTGGGGGTAGAGACATCAAACCCCTTTAAAACGGCAAGTTCAGATTCAAGCTTCTCGATCTTTTCAGCAGCCGAGCGAAGCTGAGCCACTAATGCCACTTCGGCTTCTTTAGCACACTTGATAGCATCCTGATCAATGCGCATAGACTCAGCTGCTAGGATCAAAGTCTTATGCATTGTAGCAATCAGGGAGGACCTCATCGAGTAGGCAGGATGCTTTGCAAAGGAATCTGAGCGAATGATAACCTTCCCAACACTATCAACAAACATGGCGCATGCATTGACATCCTCAAGCATGTCAACCTTCAACATCGCACAAACCTCGGGAAACTCTCCAACCTCAAACTTAGTAGATCTCTCACAACTACCCGTACAAGCAGATTTCCCCTTCTCAGCAGATAAGTCAGTCACGGCAAAATGAGGAATTTCCCTATGCGCCCCTTAGCAACATAATCCACCTTTCTTCTTTTCATAGCGGCGAGCCTCTCAGAAGCCGATCGAAATTTAGCTTTCGATGGACGCTTCGATACTAACCCGGACATAGGAGGCGTCACCGAACCCTTCCTATAGGCAAACCTCTCAGCAATGGATGCGGTCATCTTCGGAACTGCATTTAGGGAACACTGAGCAGACGTGCATTTCATGGAGTAGATCACCTCCTGGAAAAAACGTGGCATAGGAAAAGTAAATCCCAACACAAAGTAGTACGGATGGAATTTGATAGCTCTCTTCCTAGCAGAGGCACCTTCGCCGCTATCATCTTTCACCCGCTTGACATGAATCCAGACATAATAGCATGCTTGTACGCCTCAAGAAAATCCCGAAACAGCTCATCAGAATTGATCTTGACATGTGCAACTTTGAACTAACCCACCTTACTAGAAGAATCGCCTTGACGGTACAAAGGTGGAGGATATTCGTCACTTTTGCGATCGGAGGAAGACATCTCAAAGTCTCTGCAAATATATGAGGAAAAATATTTAGAAGGCAGCTACGAAGAGAGAATAAAAAATAAAATAAAATAAAATAAAAAACAATGAAAGGACTGCAAGTCTAGCACTAAGCCCTACTACCCTCACCCTTTCACTCGGCCCAAGCCTCAGCTGCAGAAGCCCAGCCGCAAGCCAAACCCCACGACCCAGGACCCGACCCCTTTCTCTCTCTCTTTCTTTCTATCTATCTCTCTCTCTCTCTTTCTCTCTCTCTCTTTTGCAAGAAGCTCAGCCTAGCATGGGGGGAGGCCCATGCCTCATTCCTCTCCATCTTCCGTGCCCAGCGTGCCCCAAATGTAGGCCCAGGTCGCAGACGCTAGCAAGAGGTCTGGCCCAAGCCGGCCTCTCCTTCTATTCTCCAACCTTTCAGCGCCCAAGCGCCGTCAGTACCTCGGCCAAGCCTAGCTGATCCTCTAGCCGCAACACTTGCAGCCCCGTGGCACCCCGACCACCCCACTCACAACTCCTTGACACCCACCGAGTCAATTTTTCAAGTCCCAAGACTCCCAAAAAATTCAAGAAGAAGAAAATTTCAATTTTTTCTTACCTTGGTGCAGCACGAAGAAGAAGAATTACAACGAGAGACGACTCTTTGCAAGGGCAAGAAAAGAAGAACGCTAGGGGATAGGGAATAAAAATTTCCTCTGGCTTCTCTTTCTTGTTGGGATAATAATTGTTCTTCAAATTTATTTAATCCCCTGCTTAAGGCAGAATTAAATAGGTGTTGGGAATAATTATTTTCCTTTTCCTAGAAGAAGTTATCTCCAAATCAAGAAAGAAGATCAAGTTCAAATTGGGAAACAACTTCACAAGCCTAAGTAGCTTGGGATTCCTACACCTACAATCATTTTCCTGTGTGCAGCACAGTAGGTGTGGGGGCATTTGTGAAGCCTAAAATAATCCCAAATATTCTAGAGGCGACACATGGACTTTTATTCAAGGACAAAATTACCCTCAATAAATGGGCAGGTTTTTCAGATGCTTCCACGCGCAAATCACATCCTTGGAGGGCTGAGCAGCAGAACACAACTGCCCACAGCTCAACTGCCCTTGGCAAGGAATTAAAGATAAGGATTAATTACCCAAATCCTATCTTTAATACATTCCTAATTGAAGATTGACTCCAATCAAGTAAGTAATCTTAATTTAAATCAATTAGGGATAATTACCCCATTATCTCAAGATATAATTTCCTATTAAATATCTTAGGAATATTTAGAGAATATCTCTCCATTAAACACCATATGGCCGGCCCTAGCCCTATAAATACCCCCATATTCTACCAATTTTGGGGAGCTTTTTGCAACCCTAAACACTTTACTTTTTCAAAAAAACTAACTTAGGCATCGGAGATCCGTTGACCTAACCCCCTACCTCTTGGGCACGCGAGGCTTAGGTCTCTGATCGAAGGTGTTGATTGTTTTGCAGGTGCATTTTCGTCAAGACTGAAGACGGTGTAAATTTGAATCGACAGTTGATGCTGCTTGGATTGCACTCTCTCTCCTATACACACAATTTTACTTTGTTCTTTTGCTTTTTCTGATAATAAGATTGAATTTTTTGGTGCGATTGATTTTACTTCGTTCTTTTGCAACTATCCAAAATTCAAATACAACGCAGGGAGAGAACTGAAGAAAAACCCTAGGGAGAGAACGCTGGAAAGTTTGAGGTTGAAACGCAGCAAAGCTTTGTGGATGGAAAATTCAATGAAATCTTTGGGGAATTGGAGGGATTGTTTATATATACTGTATAGGCTTTGACATCTATATTTTCTATCCTAGAATTCATTAAAATGCACCAAAATTCACAATTTAATGAAATCCCATTAAATATGTAATTTTTTTTACCGCATCTACATTTTTATACACTTGCTTAAAATCCATTGAAATATATCACTTAGTATTACAGTCTAGTGGTATTTATCTTCATTTGAAAGTGAGAGGTCTTAGGTTCGATTCTCGCCAAAGATGAGTTTGAATCACATTATTGCTACCATATTGTGAGGCTAAATCTGCCCCCTCACCCTTAATATAGATAATATCATTTGTTCAAAAAAAAAAAAAATTCCATTAAAATAGTAATTCACTACAATCGGATTTACAAGGACCTTAAAAATGTCGTTTAAAATTCTGATTGACTAACCTAGAATTTTATAGTCTTTATCTTAAATCTTTTCTAATTCTTAATTTGACTACGTCTCATATGTAGATTTTTCTTCTAGTAGAAATCTTACGGCGTGTTCCTAGTTGTTCCGTATTTTCATTTTGTGGAATATTTTTGAAGCTGTTAAATTTTCCACCCCCTACATTTCGAATCCAAGCTCTGTCCTAACTACATGTTGGTTGATTGTTTAAACAATCAATAGAACCCTAGCTCCGCCGTCACTTATATAATATGCCTATTTTTATTTTATGCTAATTTACTAGTTATAATGTTCATAGTTGAGCTCTACACGTGTTACTAAATTTATTGTAGCCACTCAATCGAACTTTCTGTAGAATTGAGCGAAGTGAGTACGTCTTTAGTTTTATAGAGAGATGAAATCACGCACAGAGTGTATTGAGTCATTGACCACTATAATTTTAGTAATTAATTACTCCCAAAGACTAACTTATTAGGAAAAAATGAACATGCTTTTCGAGCAAACATGGAGTTCTTACATACGTCTTGCACAAATTAATACACCATGATCAAAATGGTTAGACACACGTCAAGTAAAAGCAGGCATTTGAATTGAATCTGTACTCTTTGATGAAGCATGAGCTGGAGCCCTTTCCATACATAATCAACTAATTAAGCTTTCCATGGGAACGGCCAGATTCGACACCAGATTTAATTAGGTTCAAACTCTCATTAGTCTCTCTACACTGAAATATTTAATACAAAATTTTATATTAACCCAATTCACAAGCATATTTTAGGAGAAACCCTTATATTTCTATATAAACTCATAGACCATATTTCTCACTAAGTTAACTTCCCACTGTGCCCTTGAGTTAATGAAAAAGAAATTAAACATACCGACAACGTGTTTGTTTTGTGACGGGGATGTGGAAACGATTAATCACGTGATGAGGTTCTATCCCCGTGTGATGGTGGTGTGGTTTTCTAGTCCGATGGGTATCAGAAGCCAAGGGGATTGGTGGAAGAGCTTGATGGAAAGGATAGCTGCCATTGCAGGTTCGATGTCGAGGGAGAGTTTTGACTTGGTAATGGTTTTAATTTGGTGCATATGGATAGAACGTAATGCAATGTTGTGGAATGGAAAGGCCCTGGAGCCCTCGGAAATGCACTGTAAAGTGCAGACATGGCTACATGAATTCCATAAATGGCATGGGCCGAGGAAGAACACCAACGTTGTCACTGGGCAGCCATGGAAGCCGCCGGAAAATGGGTGGCTTAAAGTAATATTGATGCGGCATGGGATGAACAGTTAGAGATTGGAGAAGTTAGTATAGTGATCACTATACGGAATGATAGAGGGGAATTCATGGCTACAGTAGCAATGAGAGTTGAGGGAATTGGTTCTCCATTGTTGGGAGAGATTATGGTAGCAAGGTAAGCAGTGATTTTTTCACACCACCAGTAGACTACACACGTGGAAGTTGAAGGAGATGCTCTGATGGTGACCACGACACTTCAACATGAGGGCCTAAAGGATTCATCTCCTTTTGGGCACATTATTGCAGATACTAGACATATTTTAAATGGTTTTTCTGAGTGCAAGGTTACATTTGGCCGACGCTCGACGAACAAGGTGACACATAGGTTGGTTAGATTGGGTTTACCCCTTGATACTCTGGTAGCTTGGTTCGAGGATGTAATAATAGACCTTTTAATTGAGGATGGTAATCGTATGTAATCTCTCATGGTGCAGATGTTTTTTTTCCCTTCGTCCGGGTTGAAATCCCCAATAAAGTTTTTATCGAGGCCCACTGTATGCACCCTATCTTATTTGTACGTATTCAATTTTCTATCAATAATATCATACATTCACTCAAAAAAAAAAAAAATCTTCCAACTGTGCCCTTGAGTTAATGAGTTAACTTGTAACTCCTAATTTGTTTTTTCTTAAAAGTAAAACTCCTAATTTTTTTTTTACTGTGATTTATACAAAATCGTAATCCAAGCAAATTGGCAAAAGTCAATCTCCATATTGGTTCAACATATGTCCTTTTTTTTTTTTCTTAACTTGAATTATATATTCATTTGGGATGCTTTTCTTACTTTCATACTAGTACTGTCACGCCCTGATCCCAACATACGTGCAGGATCGACACGTGACGTCTTCAAAAATCCGTATCTAACATACCCCTCCTCCGGGATATGGGCAAAGCACAACTTAAGAATCCAATCACATAGTAATTTTTCATATGCTTTATGGTTGCATCTAACATCCTCGTTAGACTACCTACGTACCCTAAACAGGGATCAAACCCCGTAGTTCATCATTTATTAACTCTAAACCTTCCGTAAAACACTTCTAGCATAAAATATAGAGTACCGCACTACACATCAACCATAAGCCAAACAACAATGCACACAGGTATGCCATTCACATACATATGCTTTCCAACACTATTCCACAATCATATCAACCAATAACATGTACAATGCACCAAAATGCAGGGCTAGAGCGACACAATTCGGCTGAAGCCTACATCTCTAAAGAATGAGATTTCAGACCACTCAACGAAATCCCACAACATCAGGTTCCGGACTACTCAACGAAACCAAAATACCAAACGAGATTCCGGACCACTCAACAGAATCCAAACTAGGATAGGATTTCGAACCACTTAACAGAATCGCGGGGTAGAAGGGATTCCGGACCTCTCAATGGAATCCGAGTGGATACAACTCCGGACCACTCAACGGAATCGTGGAGTACAATGGATCAGACCACTCAATGATATACAAGACAGGATACGATTCCGGACCACTCAACAGAATTACGGAGCACGAGGGATTCCGAACCTTTGAACAAAATCCAGATGGAACAGGGAACTGGACCACCCCAACAGATACCCAGTTTTGGATCACTCAATGGAACTGAGCGGAAGGCCAAGGAACATATCAACAACTTAAAGAAACAAAACATGAACCAAGTGCTCAATTTGCAAAGGCCCAACAAAATGAAACAAAGCACAAGTACTAAATTTAGAACAGGTCAACGACACTAGGAATGAAACAATGAAATGGATTATGAAACAAGCTTTGAAGCAACAAACCCCATGACAATGGGTTAACGGTCCACTACTACCCCTCACATTCCATAACATCATACCAATCATGCAAATCAAATCTCATTTCAAATATCCACGTCAAATTACTTTTCATCGAACAATTCAACAAGCACTTCAAATTACATTTCACATCATCAATACACAAGTCAAATCACGACTAATAAACATAGATCAGTGACTAATCACATTTCAATAGATTCACATTATATAATCAAATGATATCCAACTAAAATATGATCACCTATTGAAACGTACCAAGTACAACTAACCCTCATCACCTCTACAATGCGTATGGTCCCCCATCGTGGATATACTAAGCAAAACCATAGGCATAATCTCATTGTGCAGGCAGTGATCACCTATCGTGAATATACCAAGCATGATCACCCTTGAATACGTATGGTCCCCCTTCGCGGATATACCAAGCAGGACCACATCCTAACTCTAGGTAGTGATCACCCATCACGGATATACCAAGCATGATCACTCCTAGAATGCGTATGGTCCCCCATTGTGGATAAACCAAGTAGAATCATAGGCATGGTCTAATCATGCAGGTAGTGATCACCCATCACGAATATACCAAGCATGATCACCCCTGAATACATATGGTCCCCTATCGCGGATTTACCAAGTAGGACCATCTATGTATCACTACTACATGGTGCAGTTATACCAACACACAACCTACCCCTACTTCAACCCCTATGGTTTACAACATAAGCACATACATTTCGGTTCCATGTATCAACTAGTTTTGTTAATTCACACCCTTCAAAGTTTCTAGGAACACCCGAACCCAATCCAATTTATAAAAGCACGAACGAAGAGTAACACACAACAATCATGCATATTACTAAGCAATGAAGTGACTAATTACAAATTATAAACATGCCTAGCATAGACATTATTTTAGTACAACTTATAATTCAAATAATAACACTAATATAAGGCAATGGTAATTTAAAAGAAATTGGCGGAAGAGTGGAGTAGGGTACAAACAACACACACACCCTCCACAAAAGCTATAGAAACAACTATTTTGATCACCAAGTTAACGCTCACTTTTAAACACTCAAAACTAGACCAAATGGTACAAATTTAAAAGAGTTTTGAAGCTCATTTTGTGTACTTTAGAAACCATATAAGATTTGTAGGAAACATGGCTCTAAATTGAAACTTATGCCAGATATAAAGTGGGGTCCCAAAACTGGAAATGCAAAACTTGCTGCTGTCTGGCAGCTCTGCAACTCAACTTTGGACTTGGTTTTGATCAATCAAAACTCAATGGAATTTAGTGAAATCAGATGAGTTTAATCATGGACATGCCTAGTTTTAAAATACGTAAAATTGGACCAAACCGAATCACAAAGTCCGGGAAATCAAGAGCTAAATTAAGCTACTTGAAAACATAGTTAAGTTTTATGCAATTTTAGAACCCATACTCATTTAATTCAAATTACAACATCAGAACACTTCCAAACAATCCATAAATCATGTGTCTAACCTCTATTATATTCTACTCAACAATTAGCAAGAATTGACCTTTTAACCCATACCCAAGGACGTGATATTTGATCAATACACCCATAATAAAAGAATTGAAAGTAATGAGAATTTCAATTACTGCTTTAGCCTTGTAATGTTCAAAACCTTGTATATATATACGCATAACTAAAATCCAGGAAATAGCCAAAGTCTTGCATATATTTTTCATCCAAGTAAATAATACAAATTAAAGCATATGAATACAGATATATATGCACACATGCCATTTGTCAAAAGCACATATGAGCATTCATCCTTTCCAATATATAAATGAGACATTATAATACTGAATGAGTTTCAACAACAACAGCAGTCAAACATATCATTACAAGAAAGAATACTAATTGGCTAGCCGCACATCCTATTATAATTCCACGAAAACTAGGTGAAGATTGAAGGTTTACCATGAAGATCGACATGAGTGGACACTAATCCAGAAGAATTCACAAGACTGGGTGTTTATAAGAATCGATAATCGGGAGACCGATAGGACCAGTGATTCCAAAAATTTTAGGCGTAATCCCTACCGAGCAAATGAGTTAGACTCGTGGATTGATATTTAGAAATGAAGGTTAAATTTACTAAAATGCCCCCAACTTTAAACGTTAATAACTCCTTCGTTATAGCTTCAAATTGCAATCAGTTTGCGGTCACGTGTTCATATCGACACGTACTATCCAAATATGTAAAGAAATCTGAAAAATTATGAAAGGATCAAATACGTCCATGAAAATTCCGTTTAGTTCATTAAGGGCGTTTTCATCATTTTACTTACAGAAAAATTTATACGCCACAAATATATAAGCATTGAAACTACGAATATGAATACAAAATACGTAATTTTAAATAATGAAATCTGGGGATGAGATTTCACAACTACTATGGTATTACCTCGACAATAGATACGTAGTGGGTTCTCTTATTCGTATTTATCTCTTTTCTAACTTGATTCAAATGATGGCGGGCCTTATCTTGTATCAACATACATATCAAGTCTTCGTCTTGTATTTCTACCCGTTGCAACCTATTTAGTATATGCCCAATTCTTCTTCTTTCTTTTTTTTTTTCATTGCAATAGGTACAAAACTGTGTTTATGTATAATTTGTTATAGGCAGATAATGATATCAATAATAGGTAAATAATAGTTTATATCTCCATCATAAATATATAATTTTTGAGATTGTCTACAATACTTGCATGTAATTTATACAATCAACGGTCATATATAATTTATGTGAATATATATATATATATATATATATATATATATTTAACACAATCATCATTTGATCGTCGAGATAGTGATTGTATTAAATACATGTAAGTGTTGTAGTCAAATCCATAATTTTTCACTTTTATTTCTATCTTAGGTAGATAACAATTAATATCTTCGTCATAGATAGATAAGTGTATCATATATATGCTTGTAACTTTGACAAATATGCATTAGGGTGATTGCATGTCCTTTATAATTACAAAGCAATGATTCAAAATTCAAAATCAAATTTTAAAAAAAATGCATAAACTAGGGACTTAATTAATTTTTTAAGGCTTTTTATATTAGCACCCCACAAAATGTTGAATGTACCTCACATTAAAATTGAATATTAAATAACTTAATTATCCTACTATGCAATGGCAATTTTGACCTTATTAGGTTAAAAAAAAAAAATCTATATACACCCTAATTCACTTTTTACGTATTATTTATTTTCTTCAACCATCAAAACCCCTCCGACCCTCCATTATTGAACAAAACCCTAACCAATGAAACTACAAACATGTTGATTGAGAAAATTATTTTTGATGAATGAAACACGAAATCGATGTTTCAGAAGCTTCACATGAGATCAGACTTCATATTATTTATTTTTTAGTGATTTTGATGACATCGATGGTTATTTAATCTTGCTTTTGATGCGTTATTCAAGCTTTTATGTTCGTATTCATCTTTTAGGGATCACAAGGATTAAATGAAGAATTAAACATCTAAAATTATCACCAAATATTAAAAACAAACGACATGAGTTTAATGATGGAATTGAAAACAACCCACATATGCTTTAAATCTCAAGCGGTATCTTTTGTCAAAATTTTAGTCAGCATTATTTTTCCAAATTACAAGCTTTATAAGATTTGAGAAATGTGGGGTGTATGGAAAATATGGGGTGCATATAGAAAATGTACGGTGTATATTAAGAATGTGGGGTGCGAGGATATTATGGAGAAGTAAGTAGGGTGTATTAAGATAATTTTTAATTGAAAAAACAAATGTGAGGTGTATTAAATATGTGGGGTTTATTAAGTATTAATATAATAAGCCTTCTTTTAATTTACATTTTGTTTTATGAGATTTATATTTAATTTTACTATAATGGAAAAGATGCAAATTTATGATCTCGTTTATTTTTCTCTGTTTACGTGAAGCAGTTCACATAAAAAAAAGTAAGAAAAATATGTAAATTACTATTTTTATTTACACATCTTCCAATGGAGAGCTTTCCAACCAACAAAAAAAAATATATAAAATGCAAGAATTCAGATATAATAAAACAACTAATTAAACACAATTCAATTCACATACGTTCTGTTTTCAGATCATACCTTTCGTATGTTTGGAACACCGTCTTTGTACCTTCAGATGATCACATTAACTAAGCAGAAGCAGTCGAAGGGCAACTCTCCTTTGGCAGGTTATAGCTCACGAGAGAACAGAAAATCCATGCCTCATGACCATTTATATTTCCTGCCACTGGAGAGAAGCCCTACAACTAATTCGCTCATTGTTTTCGAAATCCACGCGTATTTATCATGTCGTCGATCTCCTCACCAGTTAATTAAGGTTAACCACCACACTGGTTTCTGACGACCGAGCCGAGGCCCTAACTGCTTTATATACAGCTGCATTCTCTTGTAACCTTCGGCTCAGAAAATGGAATAAGAGCCCACAAAAACTAGCATATGCGATGGATATCCTCCTGTGTGCCTTGCTTTCTACGCATTCCCATGCAGTACTGCGCTTCCTTTTATCTGAAAAGCTCTTGCTACCAATGTTCTCTACCTAGATTCTGTTTCCTCTCTCTCTCTCTCTCTCTCTCTCTCTCTCTCTCTCTCTCTCTCTCTCTCTCTCTCTCTCTCTCTCTCTCTCTCTCTCTCTCCGTCCCCATTATTTTCATGTTTTTGGAGATGGGGAGATGGGGAGGGTTGAGGAAGAAAAAAAGGCGACAGATGCCTTCTTTTTTGTTTGTTAGAGGGCAGAAAAACCTGGTCAGCGAGGTATATCCCATGTCATATTCTTTTTTTTCTCCAATCCATGTCATATTCTTTTGGTATACTTGATTTTCTTTTCTGATTTTTTATAGGTTTTTATTTTAAAATCTATTGAAAGAAATAATGCCAGCCCATTAACGGATATTTCATGTTGCTGCAGGAGAATAATTTCTAATAACTTGTAGAGAAATTAGAATCCCCTGCACTTTTCTAATACTCTTTAGATTAAATATTGATTCTATTATTTATTTATATTACATGTAATTATTGTGTTTTTTTAATTTAAAATGTTAATTATTAAATTCCATATATATCATTTTAGGTTGATATGTTTTTGTACGTGGCCTTTTTTTTAGGAAGCCAGTTTCTTCTCCCACGTTAGAATTCTGTGATCCTCATTTTTGAATTTTGAATGGACTCATCCATTTCAATTAGTGGTTGTTTTCACTATTTTATATTGATGTGAGATAATTAGACGTATTTTCTATTTTCAGAGGCTTAAGGCTGTTACGTTCAAATAATATATTTAACCGTACCAAATACATACCAAGAAGATATATAAAGTAACGTACCAAATATGTTTTTTTTAAATAAATATAAATGTACCAAATACATACAAAAAAGAAATATGAACATACCAAATACGTACCAAGAAGATATATAAAGTAACGTACCAAATATGTACCAAGGAGAAATATATGTTTAATCAAGAGGAAATATATGTACCAAATATGTTTTTTTTAAATAAATATAAATGTACCAAATACATACAAAAAAGAAAACAAACATATCAAATATGTACCAAGAAGATATATTAAGTAACGTATCAAATATGCACCAAGAAGAAATCTACGTTTCATGTGTAATTTGAAAGACTTTTTATTAAAATTGAATACTACAATATTATCCACAAGATTTTAGGAGTTTTGAGATATTATCTAAGAAAATTAAAAGGTATATTAAATATAATGGCAAGTCGCATTCATGGGTATTTTGGAAGACTTTTTATTGGAATTAAATTCTACAATATTTATCCACAAGATTTTAGGAGTTTTGATGTATTATCTAGGAATTAAAAGGTATATTTATATAATGGCAAGTTGGGTAATTTAAATTATAAAAAAAGGCTACTTCTAATCCATGTGGCACCTAAATTGTAGGAAGATGTTTAATCAAAACTCTAAAAGACATAAATGTTTAATCTCAAAATTTTAAAACCTAAGCATCTATATCAAAACCCCCTTAACTTGTATTCTATGATTGATAAAGATTTATTATGTTATCTACATACAATTTAAATGGTTCTTGCCTATTTTTATCATATGCGATTTGAACATAACAGATACGGCCATAAAATATATTCTATCTGAGTATAGATAAATACTACTAAATCAGTAACAAACACGAACTCATTCCCTCAAATTGGAGTGAACCGGGTTATCTAGGTAGGAAGGTTAAGTGAGTGAGCTAGAATTAGGTTTTTTTTATTTTTTTTATTTTTTTAATGTCGAAAGAAATATTTTATTAAACTCGAATAGAAATGTTTACATCAAAAGCCAAAGTGTTGAACAACCACTCTGGTTCAAATGAATCCCATGTTTGAAATCCTCCCATAAGTAAGACAAAAGATGCCACTAGATTTGTTGCCCGATTACAGACTCTTGGAGCAAAAATAAAATCTACTGACCTCATTTGCATTTGTATACACTTAATATCAAATAGAATACCTTCAATCACAAGGTTTGGTTGAGTGATTGTGATGATCATATCCACAAGTTCCTTTGAATCTGATTCCACCTAGACAACATCAAACCCTTTATCCATGCATGCCACCAATCCTGCCTGTATTGCCTCCACCTCCGTCATAAGATTGGATTCACAAAGAATGTTACCCATACCTTCTGCCGCCTTAAAAATTCCAGCAAAATCTCGTGCCACCCAACCATATCCTCCTTGTCCCGCTTCTCTAACCCAAGCTCCATCACAATTAGTTTTAATTGTATGAAACGGAGGCCGCTACCAACACGATGACAATACCCTCTCCACCCTAGCCTGCCGATGCCCCACCACCGATCGTGAACCTTGTTCCCCTATCTTCTAACTTCTTTCATTGTTGTTGTAACATCCTAACAGCTTCAATTAGTTGAACAACATTCTTCTTAAAAACCAAACTATTCCTGCATTTCCAAAGTCTCCATAATCCACACACCACCCATCTCATTCTTTTCCCATTTTCTTCAACATTCTCATATCAAATGGATAACCACTTCCATTTTTTCAAAAAATAATTTCCCTGAACCAAAGTAGAGTCTAGTTGGATTGGACTCCCAAACCAAAACATTCAAGCGTATGGGCAATGGAAAAATAAATGCTCTTGTGTTTCCACCGCATCCTCATAATTTGGGCATGTAGTATCTAGTCGAATTCTTCGATGGTTAAAATCATCTCCTTGAACCAAAGTAGAGCTAGAATTAGGTTAAGTTTTAGGATTTGTAAACTCAACCATCTTTTTAGAAGTTAGAAAACTAGTCCATTTTGTAAGGATATTGAAAATGCAATATGTGGTAACACAAAGTCTGGGTAGAGGTGAATAGGCTTAATCCAATTTTCGCAAAGTCTTGTAGGCGCAAGCAGAATCGGATTTGGAGTTATGACGAATGTTTTACGGAATTTCGAAGTTGAGAGGTAAAATGGTCAATTCACTATTCTAGATTTTGGGGTGGGATATTTGTATTATTTTATTATTATTTTCTGGTGACTCGTGGGGCCCACACCCCACTTCGTCCCCGTGTCATTCCCTCCCTCAAGCTCTTGGACACTCTCGAACTCTTCCTCACCTCTCTTCTATGCAACCCTCTATATCTCACCATTCTTTCCTTCTCTTTGAGCACCCCACCCCTCGCAGCTCCAACGACCACCACGCCACCACCTTCACTAACTTTCTCTACCGGTTGAAGTTAAACTCACGAACGTCGAGCTCAGAACAGTTTCCCTTTCTCTTCATAGTGGCACTACCACTGTTCAAAGGATTTCCCAACGAATTCCTTGCAGTTTCAACCTTGGTAAGCCTTAGAACTCCCCAAATTCTCTTTTAGCGATGATCTGGAACCGTTTATAACCCTGTTGGAGGAAAGTTATTGCAGATGGGTGATTTCTCCAGTTTTCGGAAGAGAAACCCGACAACCTTCGAGCTATTTTTCGGCCAACTCTGGCCATAGCGAGGGACCACGAAGGTATAATAGCGAGGGACCACGAAGGTATAATCTCACTCCTTACCTCCCTACCTTCATTTGAGCTTTCAAAGCGTTGAAATTTTTTGAGATTTTACCCTAAATCGGAGCCGGGGAAGTTTCTCGGCCAAAATCCCAGAATTCCAGTTTTCTCTTTTGTTGGGTCCGGTGACTCGCAAGACCAATTGGGTCGACCCGACCCGTAACCCAACTAACTCAGCCCAAACCCAATATGATATATGGCCCAGATCCACGACCTAAAATCCAACTTATTAACCCGGCCCAAAACCACTAACCCTAAACCAAGCCCAACTCAATACCCCAGGCCCAAACCCAGTCCAATAACCCGGCCCATTAACGCTAGCCAGGCCCAACCTAGCAACCCAAGCCCATATTCGAATCGGATCCGACCCGACCTGAACCTGAAACCCAGATTTCATGGTCGGCGCGTGGGCGCATATGGGGGGTTGTCATGGCCGGCGCGTGGAGCACACGTACCTCCATCGGAAGTATTGTGCTCTGCCGTCATCCATAACAGCAACCACGACAGCGCCGACGACTTTTCTGACGAACTTTCCAGCGACCCAACTCAGCACGTGGCCTCCCCGGTCGCTGCCCCGTGGCGGCGCATAGGGGAACGCGAGGTCCCTCCTTAGGTTTGAATCTGAATCCGCCGTCTGTTTTCTCAAATTTTAACGTTTTAGTCGAGTTTCATTAAATGTTCTCTAATTGTGTTTAGGTGCATCGGTGGGAAGCGACCCCGTTCTAGCTAGTTTAAGCGGTTCCCGGACAATGGAATATCTGTGAGTGGACCCTTTCTCAAATTGAATATTTTATAACTATCAGCCTAGTATGCATTTCCTATTTCAAGATTTGAACATGTTTTATATTATGCTTTATGGATTTCCATATTTATGATTACGTAGAATTTGTGATTTATTTAGATTTGCTTTCACGAAATATTTATGATTATTGAATTTACATTTTTCTGAGGTTATGAACTATTGGTTTTATACATATGAAATTTCGTGGATTTTACGAATATGGATTTGCATGGATTTATTCGACAAGGTTTTGAGCTTTTGAACTCTGATGTTTTGGCATGAGTTTTTGAGATATATTTTCGATAAATATCTAGTGGGTTATCATACAACACATAACACGGGTATGTACATCTATGGCCATACAACACAGTTGAGGATATTTATGTTATACCCCCAGCTTCACTGGCGAAACCAGTGTCGGACAGCTTCATTAGCCATGGCTAGTATCTATGTGTGATGTATATATTTTCTTCTCTAGCGTAACACAAAGTCGTACAGCTTCACCTTCGGGTGATGGGGCCTACCATGTTTCTTCACTAGCATAACTCGGTGTCGTACAACTTCACCTTTGGGTGATGGACATGCACTGCCTTTGGGCGACTATGATACACCTAGAAAGTACAGTATAGATGAGATTTATGGATTTTCCTTCGAGCAACAACATCACCATTATTGAGCTCTATTTTACGCGTACTTATTTTATGAACGATTTCATGGCATGTTAGAGTTTTCAGAAAACTTACTATATGTAGTATTATATATGTTTTCAAAATAGGGGGTTAGTATGTTCAGAAAGAAATTGTGTTTCTATTATTAGTATTATTATTATTATAAACTTTGGTCCACTCACCCTTTTGTTTTGCACCCCTTTCAGGAGTTAGAATCGAGGAATTTGATCCTGACGTCAGGGCATTTCCAGATAGGTATCATCGAGTCTTCTCAATGTAGAACCCACTCCGTTATTCATACATTTTTATTGTAATTCTTTCACATTATTTTTTATTAGTTGTATGCTCTGAACATGTTTCTGCATTGGTACATTCCTTTCTACTTACCTATTTTTTTGTATGCATGATTAAAAATGGCTTCGTCACCCTCGGGTGTCAACTAGCACGTACCTATCCTGGTATTAGGGATATCGGGATTGGGGCGTGTCAATGAGCGAATGCAAATAACAATCATACTGCAAGATTCAAAGCGGATATCAATCCTGTTGCGCAGATAAATAAAGTGCATAAAAATAAATCACAGAATATAAGGATTTGTCTAGGTAAAACTCCAACATATGTAGAAACATCCTCGGGCATACAACCAATTAATCAAATCCAATATGAGAAAAGTAACTTTACAAGTCTCAACCAATAGACTTACACAAACACCATAACGCAATCTTACGCTAGCAAACAAGAACACCCTTGAAGACAGCCAATGAATTATGTGATATCCTGGCTCAAATTTTAGTGGTTTATTTCGTTATTGAAGTATTTTAGAAATATGATTAAGGTTAGTTAGTTAAATTCTCCGGTATTGAGAAAAGTGAAATTAGAGGTATTTTGGTCATTTCGAATTTTATTTGACCGTTTTGGTCAACTCTTGAGTCAGTTAGATAGAGCTCAATCACATGAATGCGTAGAAGAAAACATTGGTGAAACATAACTTTAACGAAAAATTACGAGCCACTAAAGTCAGGGTCACTTTTGTCATTCGACACCTCCTATCTATGGAAGGCCCCAGAAAGTTGGAGCAGCCTTTGCTCATTTAGAAACCTAGCCTGGGGGTTAACCCGTTTACCCTTATCGACCCACAATCTAACCAGTTACTAGGTGATTTTTTCGACACTGTTTCCAGCAATTTATAGCGGTAACGATCTCCGTCACCACCTGGAAACAAATTCTATCCTCACCATGACCACTTTCTACCCAAAGTTATCCTCGTTTAACCATCGCAAAAGGTGGTTTGAAGCTCACCATTTTCATTAAACTTCTTCACCAACAATCTTCCATTTCTGACTACCTCGACGTCGCACACCACCACCAGTACATTCACCTAGATTTGGCCAACAAAACCTTATTTTTGGATTAGGTGTTAGGGCAGCAACAACATCACAAGTTTTTCTGCCACCCGAACCTTTTTCGGAAAATTTCACTGTTTTCTGTCCATATCTAAACTCTGGCAAAGGTAAAACATCTTATCATTATGCTAAGATTTGTGTTTTGGTATATTTTGGAGTTGGCTTGATTCTGGCAATATATGTGCTGCCACGAGCGACGACGCATTACCTAAAGACCTAGCTTGTTTACATTAGCGAAATTTTATGCCTTGATTTCATTTTCATTGTTCATTTGACAAGATTTCATCATTTGAGCATAGTTTCATAATTGATCGTGCACTTGACTTTTGTGATTAGCGCAAATTCGACCGTTGGATCGACATGAAACTTCTTAAGCTAGTAGAATGATTAGAGATTTGTTAAGACTTAGTGGGCCTATGGTGTTGCATCTTGGATTATATGCACCTCAATTTTCCTAGAATTATGTATTATTTGTTTATAGAGTTTAAGACAAGACTAATGTTTGTTTATAGGCGTGGATCGTATTTAAGCACTTCAATCGTGTATTAGGGTGCCATAGCACGGACTTTAGGTGAGTGACTTTAATATTATATGATATGTTACTACCACTATTTTAAAAATCCCTGCTAGGGCCACTTAGGCCCCGCCTAGGCACCCACCTAGATTGCAACTCTCACTTAGACAAAAAATAAATAATTTTCATTTTGCATTTTATTTTTCCAATAAATTGGAAGAGACTTGTTGAATACTTGGATGAACACTCATTATATGTTTGCTCCTCATGTTTTCAATATGTTCTAATACTTTATACATGTCATTATATTTGAAACTTATATATCCCAATACAATTATGTTCTTTAAGTGTAAGTAGGCATTTATACATATGTCATATAATAAATTTAGCTGAAACTAAAAAAAATCACCTAGGCTCCCCTCCTCGCCGCTCAACTCATGCCTAGCACTTTTTAGAACCTTGGTTATTACAATGGAAACTCTCTTGTTATATACTGTGTGGATATAACATAAATTTACAAATGATTTTATAGAAAACGTGTGCTATTGTATACTTATTGTAACATCCCACATCGCCCAGGGGAGTGATCCTTATATGTATATTCTCATCCCTACCTAGCACGAGGCCTTTTGGGAGCTCACTGGCTTCAGGTTCCGTAGGAACTCCGAAGTTAAGCGAGAAGGGGGCTAGAGCAATCCCATGATAGGTGACCCACTGGGAAGTTGCTCGTGAGTTCCCAAAAACAAAACCGTGAGGGAATGGTAAGCCCAAAGCGGACAATATCGTGCTATGGTGGTGGAGCGGGCTCGGGAAGTGATCTGCCTCGGGCCGGGATGTGACATATTTGGTATCAGAGCCTAACCCTAGCCGTGGTGTGCCGACGGGGACGTCGGGCCCTTAAGGGGGGTGGATTGTAACATCCCACATCGCCCAGGGGAGTGATCCTTATATGTATATTCCCATCCCTACCTAGCACGAGGCCTTTTGGGAGCTCACTGGCTTCGGGTTGCGTAGGAACTCCGAAGTTAAGCGAGAATGGGGCTAGAGCAATCCAATGATGGGTGACCCATTGGGAAGTTGCTCGTGAGTTCCCAAAAACAAAACCGTGAGGGAATGGTAAGCCCAAAGCGGACACTATCGTGCTATGGTGGTGGAGCGGGCCCGGGAAGTGATCTACCCCAGGTCGGGATGTGACACTTATGCTATGTTTCAAATAATTGTGAAATGAGAGCGTTTATAGAGGACCGCTAACCCAGACCCATGGCGTGATGTGACCTCGAGTCTGCACCATAGTTTTGTGGTACGTGGATGATCCTTCTTGGTTAATCTGCACTGGGAGACCATATTATATAAGGGTTGTGCTTAGTTAATGCGCATTGGGCAACCCTAGGATTGTGTTTGATTAATCTACTATAGGCAATCCTTATTACTTATGTATGGTCATATGTACTTTAGAAGTGATAATGCTTGGTTAATCTTCAATGGGTGATCACTATTTACCATTGCACTCATGAGTGTTCTGCTTGGTTGGTCAATATTGGGGGACCACTTCCACTTCTGATTTGGTTACCTATTGTAGGCTTTGGCAGAACTATGTCTCTCTATAACCCTAGTATTGTGTTACACATATGAAAAGAAGAGACTAAAGACATGTGTGGCTCAATCTAAAAAGAGACGATTGAAAACGGTTTACATGATAGTGTATCTAAAGTGAACGGATTTAGATGTGAGTCATTCCTACTTGATACAAAAAGGGATGCAATGATGAAAGAGATACCGATCTCATTCCTATACACGTGAATGTACTTATGATGGTGTGTCATTCTTACACAACTCGGTTGTGTGATGAATAATTATTATCTCGAAAGACGTTTGGTGAAATACGGAATTGAAGAATCATTCATATACAAATGTAATGAGGTGTACGGTGAATAAATTATAAAATAAGTGGCGATTGGATCTTTGTGATCGTTCAAAAAATGATGAAAGGTGAGTGGTGAGTCACAATGCAAAGAAGAATGATGGAATGATAATGATGATGATCAAAGTGATAGATTGATCAAGTATTCAGAGAAAAGTCATGTGTGAGTGCAATCAGTACTTTTATATTATGATAATTCGATTTTACTTTCAAATGTGTCGTATTATTGTCGCTCATATAAGCTTCACAGTTTATCTGAGTTTTGCTTTGCTCGGTGCGCCATTTCCACAACCTAGGGTTGTTTAGTAAAGTAACAAGTAGCGATTAGAGAAGAGGATTTTAAGTTGTGTGATTGGTGTGGGCAATGGACATGAGAGTAGGGATGATTACCTTTTATTGTAAAATATTTCACTAAGTTTTGATGTATATTGTATGTATGAGTCTCAGTGATTCTATGTAACATATGTTGTACCGATAATGTTTTATTATCACGTGTCGATTTTGAGCGTATCTCGGGATAGTATGACAAGTTGCACTGATGCGTCGTCTTTCACCATGACGGACATCTCGCTTCACGATTCTTCTCTACATGATCTTCCACACACAATCTATACATATGGAATTGTGACAAAACAGTAGAAAGATCTCAAACAAGGAACAGATCTTCTACGACATGATATGCACATGAAATCACTCTAAAACTGTAACACACACAAAGTATTCTCTCTCTAAAGCATATGTCAGTCTCTCAATATTTCCCATCCTGCCTGTCTGTCTATTTGTGTGTATCTTCTACGGCAATACAAGTCAACATATCTATAATGAATCTTAACAAAACCCTATCACATAATGTCAAGTCTGATGGGCTTTATTTCGAAAGCCTTAAATGAAATAAACAAAGACCAACCACTTATGTTAACCCACGACTAAAATCTACGTCAGAAAAGGAAATCTAATATTGATTAACTTAGTTCAAGTAAGACTCAAAATGACACTTCAAACATGCACACGCAGAAAAAAAAAATACTTTTGTATGCATCTAAACTACTTAAGAATACATGTAAGTCTCTAAGTCTTACTTACCCTCCTAAACTTGAGATTGTGACTTAGTTACCGTAGAACAATGATCATCAGTTGGGTTTGATCTTCGATAGCTTGAGTAGAACCAATCCTAACATCTAAGACTCAACGTACACAAAAATTTAGGCTAGAAAGCTGCCAATTACGATCGATATGCACTATTAGATACTATCCTACAATACCCTTTTTGAAAAAAGAGAATCATTCTAATAGTATTATTTTGGGGAGGAAATGTTTCATTGCATGTTTAAAGAAATATATAACCTAATACATGCTCCTCTCATCCATCTCTGCAGTCATTTTAGCAGGATAGTTATACATAGTAGAAGATCAAATCTTTGCAGTCAAACAATCAGACATAATAAATTACTAATTTGATTCATCACTAGCAAGCCTCTCATCCAATATTGTTTTTCCCATGTACCTGCACCATCACAAATCATAACAGACCATCAAACATCAACGTGACATCCATGACATATAACTAATATTAAATTTTGAGTAACCTAATTACGAGTCAACCATGGGTTAATTGAAACTGTCGAAAGCCCATCTCGCAGTTAATAAGAGCATTCATCCCTTACATTTGAGGTCCATAATTTAATTTCCCATTCCCTAATGTATAACTTGCATCAGAATGACGTATTAACTTAACATTACATACGTACCTTCCAAGCATCATAACAGTGGCTTGAGGATTGGTTCCGGGGGAGTAATTAAACGTCGAACCGTCGATAACTCGAAGAGCATCGACACCAAGAACCTTGTAATCATGGTCAACAACCCTACCAACTTGGCATCCTCCATGGTAATGCCATATGGTCATGACAGTGTCCTTGCAAAATTGATCCAAAGACCTTGACGCATTGGCATGTTTAGGCAACAAATTTACAGGGCTATTTGCAGTAATGTTCAGCAGAGCTGCTATTGACATACCCTCGTATCTGAACTTAGAGAAGGCCTTTGAGTCTATTATTTTCTCAATGGTTTCAATGCCTTGGACACATCTCTCCAAGTCTTGGGGCTCTTTGAAGTAGTTGAATGTGACTGCCGGGTTGTCGTTCGGGTTTCGGGTCCGGAGCTCCATGTGGCCCGTGGAAATTGGACCCATGACTTTCTCAAGAATGAACCCTCCATTGAAGGCTGCGTCTTCAAGACTGTCCATGTATCTTACAGCTTCGGCTAGGGCTTCTGGGGTCCTTTGCTTTGGTGGCACTGTGGAGAGCTGACCAATCTGCAAAATATGAACAAAATTAATCCACAATTACAATTATAAATTTTATTATTAGTAGTACTATCACTAAGCTTAAACATTAGGGTTTAATCCCAAAATTGGATATTTAAACCCTAAAACGCAGCTCTAAACGACCATCATATACCCTAGATAATTAAACAAAACATGTCTATAAATGAGATCAAGTTGTAGAAAATTGAGTAGAAGTAAGTTTTTCTCAAGGTGTTCTTCACAGATAATTTCTGTTGAAACGATAATCAAGCCATAGAAAAACTAAAAACAAGAGAGCCGACCATGGTTGGCCAACGTCTAGATGAAGGACTCCCCATCTCACAGTCGACTCAACAACAAATCAAACTTTTATCTACGAAATATGAATTCATAATTTCCTCTAATAAACTAGAGACTAAAATGAACTATAACGATGGAACAAACTACATATCTTTTAGTCATTTTAGTAATTTGATGTCTTTTTAGGAGTAAATTAAGTTGCAAGTGGCCGTTTACCACAATGGTAGAAAGGTGTTGAGCCCTTGCATAACGGAGTGGGTTCAAACTATGTCGGTGGCTAATCTAACAAAATTTACGGTTTGACAGAAAAAAAAAAAAAAAGGAGTAAAGTTTGAATTAAATATAATTGGGTGTAGTGATCAAATTCTTTTTTAGAACCACTTATTGGCCTCAATTGAAGGGATACCTTGGGAGAGAACATTCCAAAGTCTTTGGTAGTAGAACCGCCAGCAAAGTTTTCACCACTGGCAGCTTCAATGTAGCTTCCAAAGTGGGTGATCCCTACCACCTGAATCAGTGAGACCTCCGCAGGGATTGGAGAGGGCACAAAAATTGCATTCATGGGGTTGTCAGACATGCCTTGCCCAACCATGGGCTGGGCCACCACCACTGTGATGTTGTGGGCCTTAAGTTGTTCTGCTGGGCCCACTCCACTCAGCATTAGAAGCTGTGGGCTTCCGAGTGCACCAGATGATATAATGATCTCGTTTTTGGACCCGTTTTTGAGATAGGCTCTGTGCTTGGTCCCTGAGGAGTCTCTGAACGTCACCCCATGGGCCAGTGGCCTTGATTTTCCTTTTTAAATATCACAAGACAAAAAATATATTAAAATGATTATAGGGTCTTTTGGAAATAATCCTTTTATATTAATTAAAACTAGATCACAAACCTTTGGTTCTAAACAAGATCTTATGCACAGAAGCATGCAAGAGCACAGTAAGTCCAGTGGGGTTAGCGTACTCTAATAAATCAGCAGCAGTGTGTCTATGTCCCTCCAGATCAAAAATGGTTCCTCCGACCTTCGTCCCGTAGATATGGTCATAAGTGAACCCATTGTAAGGCATCACCCCAGCTTCCATCAAACCATTGCGCACCGCCGATTGCCATGCCTGAATTGGCGGCCGAAACGCCACAAGGCGCTCTACCCATTGGTATGATTCGTTAACTAATCTCCCGTCCCATCCAGCTTCCCTAATTGCAGAAGCATAATTCTTAAATCATTATTAATCATACTTTTACTCATTAGTGACTATATATGTTGAATGAACATAACTACGTATAAGTCACGTGATGATATCATGTCATTGTTGAAAATTCGTGTCATAATACTAACAAGGAAATTGAACATTTGACATGTCTTAATCCTAACTCATTATTCTACCATTCTTCATCACTTGAACTAACCAATTTTTTTTTATCACAAAATATATTGTGTTCAATTAGTTTACTTTTTACTGCAAATAAGAAGCTTGTATATAAATCCTCATATATTTTTTTAAACAAGGTATATAGATTGATATTCAACAATTAACAATGTGTGACAACAAGTAAACATTAATTACACCTATGTAGATATTATAAACGTAAATATACCTAATGTAGTCAGGGGGAGCGCGAGTGTAAAAACCGGCATTGAGACAGGTCCCGCCGCCTAGCACGCGGGCGCGGGCGTTAATGACACCATCCTCAGAGATGAAGCGCTGGGAAGGGGAGGCAGGGGAGAGATCAGAGAGTGCACTGCCAAAGGTAGACAAATTTGTAATGTTGGGGTTGCCATAGGGAGAGCCGCCGCGTTCAAGTAGCAAAACGCTGTAATTTTGGGAAAGAGTGGCGGCCAAGGGGCAGCCAGCAGTGCCACCACCCACTATAATGTAGTCATAGTATGATATGTCTGGAGCTGTTGTTGCGTTATGCATGAAGGTGAAGTTTGGGGCTGTAAAATTAGAGAGCATATATAAGAATATAAGTATATAGATTACACATCTGATGTAAATTAATGGAAATAGGGCTAACTTTGTCATTAGATTAGTGGAGCTTTATACGTGTCACATAATACACATATATCAAATTATACTTTGCTTTATACGTGTCACATAATACACATATATCAAATTATAATTTTCTAAGCAAATAAATGCAGGCAACATTTTTAGGTTTATGCCTTTATTTCTGCTCAATGTATGCATGGTAGATGGATCAGGTCCCCACTCATTCACTACAAAGTGTAAAAGAATGTAAATGCACACTAATAATATAAAGGTCAGTATAGTATATAGTTGGAAGTTGGTACATCTAGGGCTAATGAAACTAAAAATTAATTTAGCTTATGCTGCCTTTGGATTGCTGCTATCGGTGGCTCATGATCTTATAATTTTTCAGATTCACAGTACAATATGATGTTTTAAACTACTTCAATTTTTTGCAGGAGGGAGATTCATACTCGAGCACAAAGAGGTGGACATACTGTTGTAATCAACTAACCTCTAACTTATATCTACCACAAGTTTGCATAAATGATATTATGCAAGCAGTAGCAGAATGAGTCTATGGATCTTTCTTATCACAGTCATCACAAACGCAGATATATCTCACTGCTCTCATTTCATGCAAACAAATTTCTTAATTAATTTCAACATATTCACAAAACACAAAAAAGAAAAGAAGAAGGAAGCGAGAAGATAAAGTGTTACCTCTTTCAGCGCCAGAAAACCCATGAAAGAAGAGAATTACAACAACTGCAGCAACAAACAATCTCCACAACCCAAAACCCATTTTTTATAATATCAAGATATATATATCCCACGTACTTTCAAACAAGTACACAGAGGTTTTGTGTGTAGATGATATGGCCGGCTTAATTGGTTTGCAAACCCTAATGCCTTCCTTCCTTTACAAACCCTAGTGCTTGCCTACCTTATATAAGTTTCAAGGCAACGATATCAGCGGCTGGAAGTACTGAAAACAAAGCTCAAAAAGCCAGTCATGTGTACAGAAAATGAAGCACCGGACCAAAAAAGATTCAAGAAATGCATAAGATGTGATCAAATATATAGAAGCTAGCAAGCTGGCAAGCAAGCAATTAGCTCGGCTAATTTATAGACCAAAAAATAATGCATGCATGAACTATATAATAATTGCTAAATATTTCGTTTTTTGGACCTCTTGTATTTCAGCAAATGTCGGTCTTAATCTGCTAGATGTAGTGTGTGTGTGCGCGCGCGCGTGTGTGCGCGCGCGCGTGTGTGTGTGCGCGCGCGTGTGTGTGCGTGTGTATTTGAACACAGAGAGAGAGAGAGAGAGAGAGAGAGAGAGAGAGAGAGAGAGAGGGGGAGGGGGGGGGGGGAGGAGGGCAGTTGGAGAAGGGCGGTTGGGTTTTATTAAACTCTGGGGCCTTTAGATAGGTATACTGGTGGTGGATAATCACTATCAACTTAATTGTTGGTCATGTCATGTGAGAGTAATTAAGTTAAATCATTCACCGTAAAAAGTTAACACTTCACAAAAAAAAAAAAAAAAAAAAAAACTTTTTTTTTCTTTTTCTTATTCAATGACGATTAGATTTAAACTTGAGACCACTCAGCAACTAGTAGCAGCTCAAAACCTTATACTTCTGCACCCAAAATCATATGGTTCATTTCCTCCTCCAATATCACGTGTATCTTAATTGACATAGATAAATATTCTTAGACAAAGAACTAATTGGTTAAAAAGTAACACCAGCACTCTCTCTCCCTTTGTGTATACATGTTACAGCTGTGTGTCAAAAGTTTTTTTGTGTTTGTATATGGGAGCACTATGAAATAACATTATATTTTTAAAATAAGATGTTTATGTCACTTAGTACTACGGTCTAGTGGTATTCATCTTCACTTGTAGGTGAGAGGTTTTAGGTTCGATTCTTGCCAAAGATGAATTTGAACCACATTATTATTAGCCCATTATGAGGCTAAATCACCCCCTTAGTGTAGATAATATCGTTTGTTCGAAAAATAAGATGCTTGTAACTTAATAGGCTAAGCATATAATGTTTAATTTTCACTCAAACTTTTATACATACTTCCATATAGACACGAGAGCGTTTTGTGATGTTGGTGAAAAAAATCGTGGGCTCAATAGCTGCTGATCGTGAGAGTTTTAAAGAAGTTGAACTACTTCAACACAAGTAGTTGCATCTCAATGTCTCATTTAAAAGTTCCCCACGAATTGTACACTAGTGTAGTAATATATGTGTTCAATCAAATATCATTCATTACCTTCATTCCAAACTTTCAGTTCTTGAATAGAATTGTTAAGGAATCCAGACATTGCTTTGGTGTATAGTTTGTATAAAGAATTGTTGGAGCCAAAGCTACATCTAGCAAGGTGTTACATTTTATCGTGTTTATGTTGTGTCATATTTATGTAGTGTGAAACTATATATCCTAACCTCAAACACAACCTACTAACGTACTATATCCAACATATAAACCAAAACTCATTCACAATTTCAATGTGTCCAGACGTACTATTTTTCTTGTCAGCAAAACAAAAAAACATAGTACATAAAACAAAATTCTGTCTGAGTTTAGTACAATTATTATCGTGCGAAAATCGTGTTTTGCGAGTAAAACAAAAGTCTATCGGGCTTAGTTATTATGGTGCCAACCTGTTACGCACGAATCAGACTCAATAATCGTGCAGAACTTTGGAAGGTCTGGTGACTGGTGAGAGCTGTGGATTGCTAACCACTTACTAACATTTTTGGAAGGATATGGACCCTATGCTTTCATTACTCAAAGCCCTGTATATCTCCAAGGGAGGAGTAATTATATAATGTCGGTAGATTTTTTATTTGGGATTTTGTACATGTATTATCTGAACTTGCATATATGTGCGCTAATATCAGTACCTCAATTTTAAATTTTTTATTTTTACCACCTGAACTCTTTTGATTGTTGAAATCTATCACCTGGACCATTTGCCGTCAAAACATGCCACCCGCCCCTCACGTGGAGGGATATTTTTGTCAATTCACTTCCTAGGGCTCGTTGGAATCAATTTGTACGAAGGCCAAAGGCATTTTTTGTAGCAATGTTGGAGTTAGGTCATGAAGAGAAAGGGAGAAGAACTGAAAATTATGCAAAAATATAGTCTTTCATTTATAGTGAGTTTTCAAGATATTTTTTTGTAGGTCAACAAGTGGGTGTGTGGTTCACCTTAATTTATTCAAATATTAATTTTTCAAACTCTTTTCGAACGGAGGCGGTACAAACCTCCACCATATTGACTCAGGCAGTATTATTTTGGAGCCAATTTGATTCTAGCAAGCCCTATGCAGTTAATTCACTAAAATATCCCTACAAGTGGCATGTTTAAACAACAAAAGATGGCAAGTAAACGTAAGTGATAGATTCCAACAGTTAAAAGAGTTTAGGTGGTAAAAAATAAAAATTAAAAGATCATGTGGTATTATCTGCTTACAAGTTTCAGGTGGTACTTGCACAATAAAAAAAACTTTTGTATAATTAACTATATTTTTTTATTCATGGTTATTATCACGAACAGACGTTTGGATTACCCATCAATTTAGTCACTCACGTTTCAAATTAATCATTTACCTCCACGCATTTATGTTCGTCAAAGAAATATGAAAGTTGGCCTAAGAAGACAACGTTTAGTTTTTCAAACATTAATATGATCTTAGAAACCATAATTGCTTGATCGACGTCGTATTATCTTCACAATCTTGGAACACTTTGATTACCAGATTCCCACCTACACCCACGAATTGTTTGTATCCAACCCTAAATTATTTTGTGAGACCTACAACACATATACCATCTTTTCCGGTCATTAATTAGTTGTGTTCACTTTGTATGACCGACGACAAAGAAGAAACCCTATGACCGACGACAAAGAGGAGACCCTTCTTATATAATTTTTATGGAGAATGTTCAAGATTTACGGTTTAGGGTAACTCCATCCGTTTTGCCTCGGCAAGGAGTATGGAAGGACTAGAGTAATTACCATTCACGCAGAAGGCTAAGAATTCATTTCACATTTTGCTAATCATCTCTTTGGGCCTTATTTAAACTAATTAGAAATCATTTTGCTCTTCATCTCTATGGGCCTTGCTAAACTAACTAGAAATCATGGCTTGAAACTTTTTTCACCCAGGTTACATTTTCAACAATGTTGCAATCGGAGGTACATAATTAGAGGCTTTTACTAGACTACCGCCTATCAAGTTTGCACATTAATTTAAGAGTAGTACTGTCCACACACACATTTTTACTTCTCATACACCTTTCTAAAATTTCGGTTGTCGAGTTGAATGAATTGAAGAAGATCAATGACCAAAAATTAACAAGGAGCTGTAAGAAGTAAAAAATAAGTGTGTGAATAGGTCTATCCTAAGTTAACTTGCACAACGGAACAAAAGCCGTTAGATCGATTGGTCTAACAATGACATAATAGTTCTTGTTCAATTGGTGCAACTAAAAGAATGAACTGTTGAATGCACGGGCAAATATCAAACAGTCAAGGATCCAACGGCAAACGGCGGTGTATCACAAGTGACCCTGTTCTTTCCCGGAATGGCTAGGCTTGACGGGAGAAGAAAATTCATATAAATTGAAGACAAAAACAATGACCTAGTTTGCTACAAATATACAAACCTGCGGCTAAAAATAACAGCGATTTGATAGAAAAGAATTGAGGGGACTTGAATTGGGAAGAGGCGGGCGTTTTCTAATACATTTGGAATGATATGAATCAATAGAGAGAGTTGTACGTGTAGCAGGTGGCAATAATGGAAGTAATACAGATCACGAGGGAAGGAAGCAAGGTGATGTTCAAGAGCCTACTCTCCCCCAAGTATCCGGCTAGAGTTATGGTGGCATCTGCTACTACTCGAGCGAGCGTCCCAGCTTCTGTTGAAAGTAATCCACCATTGTATGTTCCGCGGGAAAGCCTCGATGACATGACCCTAGAGAGAAGCGACAAGTTGACACCTGCACAAATGGCGGTTGAAGATATGTTGAGAATGAGGCAGAAATTGTCTCTGCGTCTCCTGCTACTTAAGAAACTAACAATACTTCGATTCCTATTAAACCAAAAAGTAATTGAAAAGAATAAAAATATCTCACCTTCAAGTACTTCAGCCGAAACAAACATGATGAGCCCTGAGCTGACGTATTGTATCACCGAGTAGGGATTAAACATATGGAAGCTCATAACTATGCCTATGCAAACCACTACTTCGGATACTAGTAAAATTTGCCTGCAATTACGTCAACAAGATCAAATCCATCAGTTAGCAGGGAAAATAAATATGGAAATTATCAACGACCACCTATAAAACAGCACGGCAAGGATTACCTGTCTTCAAACATGTTGCTGATGTAGCTCCCAACAAGAATATTTACTGGAAGAACGGTTAATCCAAGACATGCCAGAAAAATTGCGACTTTGCTAGTATTCCAGCTAAAGTAGTACGTGGTAACAACACTAGATTCTGAAAGTAAAATCTCCATAGCATACTTGAGCATGAAATATATCAACAGTTGAACCTGACAAAACCATAAAGAAGTTGGAAGGGTTAAGTGAAAGTAATGTTAACACGGACATCAAGGGCACATTTAATGGATTATCTGTGAAAAAAACATATATGAATTTCAAAATCAATGAAATACCTTTACAGAGGGTGTAAGTAGTCGATACGCGGATCGAATTGAAGTGGCTGGTTGACGAGATTCCTCAGGAGCTTCTTCACTTTCATCAATATCTTGGTCACCATCTTCATCTTCATTCTGGTCTTCAGCACTAACGAGCAATGGTTGTTGAAGACCTTTCTCGAGCGCATCATTTACTGCTGTTCCTGTCAAATTCCAGAATAGATAACTGTTAGCTCCTAGAACTGCAACTATATGCTTTGCATTGGAGAGATGCAGCAGGAAATGGCTCAATCCTACTCTTATACAGAACATTCAGAATCATGGCTACATGGGCTACGCACCCATTATACACACACTTATTTCATGGTAGAATTATTATTCAATGTCTCAATAACCAACATTGATCTGGATACCGAAATCAATAAACTTGAGTTCAAGAACTGCCCACTGATTGAGAGAGGTCTATACCCATTAATGGATTTAAGGATCCGCTCATTGGCAGACATCATGCATGTCCACAGCACTATGTCTACATCAATGCCATAAACCATGTCGATACCAAGCTTAACTAACATGTTACTAACGTTTTTTCTTCTTTGGTCTGAACATGTCAAGCTTGTTGAAATCAGTAATGTCAAAGAGGTAGTTTGGTTTTGATTTGTTGCAATCAAAATAAATTAGCACGAGACTGACATTTGAATTTGATGATGTGTTTAAGGATGTAATTAAATTTCTCAATACAGCCAAAAAAATGCTCATAGCAATAAATTGAGAACTATTGGGTCCAATTAGATTAAATCCATGGTACCATTAGAAGCTTAATATTTATGAGGAGGACACAAAACATAAATTGTTCTAAATTGTTCAAAAGATAAACTGCTGCTGATCTGAGTAAACATACCGCTATTAGATCCCTCTTGTACAGGATTCACTTCATCTTCACGAGCAGGTTCTTTGAATGAGATGCACAGCCATATCAAGTATAGTAGCCAAGCTATAGCCATAACCCAACCAGGCAGAGTGTCTTGATTGAATGTAAGCATGTAAATCTTGAAATTAGTTTGAAGTAAGCCAGCAAGAGCAGGACCACATGCCATTCCAAGGGCACTAGCACTAACAAAAGCTGCTGATGCCTGCATCCGGATTTTCAGAGGTACACAATCACTAATATAACGCCTGTTAACAGCTCTTGCAGAACCCAGCCTGAAACAAAAGATAGCTCAAATTTGTCAATTGATTTGATGAAAGACATCAACATTCCTCCAAGTTCCGGAGAAGCCAAAGGAGAAAAGTTAAAGAACTAAAAGCTGTGTCAAAAGAGCAGACCTACAGTACAAAAATGTTTTAGAGCACGGTTTGGTACAATTGTCATTTGTTACTGAGGTCGCTAGCATTAATTTATAAATTTGGAAACAAGGAGTTCCAAGTATAGCTGTACAGGTTTTAATCAAAGCCAAGAAGTTCCAAAACTCCCTAAACCACTACTTCCACTAAATATTATTGCCATATCCAAAAGAAGAACCAGAGGAACAAGTAGAAGAATTACTTACCCACAGAAAAGACGACCAATCAACAGTACCCATATCGAATTAAGATCATAAGCCAGAGCATACAGGGTGTTTCCCGCAAAAAGAACAATACTGCTAAATACAAGAGGCTTGAAGTATGACCGATTTGACCATGCACTAAAATACACTGAAGAAAACACCTGTGCAACAGCCATTGCTCCAATCACAACACCACAAACTGTTGCTGCAGCACCAAGGCTTATGGAGTAGTCATCTGCTGTAGGAACAATAATATATGTATTGACCATGTAGAGGAACGTGTTCACTAAGTTTAAGACAAGTGACATAAAGTGGTATCTCTGATCATCAACTTCTTCCTCAACTGGAGCAGGCAGCATATCTTCTTGCAGAATAAGTGCATGTTGTCCCAAAAAGTTAAGAAAGTTTGTTGAATTGGTTAACCTGTCCACAGCTGCTTTTACAGAGTCAATGACAGGATCCTGCACATGAACCCTAGTAAGCATTACTATATACTACCAACATTTGACTGCTTCCTGCTCGAAGAGTAACATCACAGTTCATGGAAGAAAATAAGGAAACGACAAAAATTGAGGCATCAAATTACTAAATCAACCTGGAGCGGAAGAGTAGGCTGGTCATATATTGATAAGTAGCTTCCTTGTCGGTCCTGAAGTTCATGAAGATTGCGAGATATAGCTCCTACAACAGCCCCTATGCCCTGGAAAATTATTTGTCCAAGATAGATCATTTACACTGAAATTACAAGGTTGCAGTTTCTAATAATATGCCAAGTTATATAATGACTAATATGCAAAGTTATATAATGGCTACTTTATGTTTTCTGTCATGCTTGCCCCAATATTTTATAACTGCACTTAATAACATACATTAACGGAAATGTTTCAAATGTTTGAAAGGAGAAAGGGTGGAAAGGCCTCAGATCAAACATATTACCACATGCTTAAACACTTGCTGCAGCTGTGAGTAAGGATGATTCGCACGAGTTTTGACGTAGTAGTCAGTAAATCTATACCCAAAGCGTTTATCAAACTTCTTCAGTATCTTACGCAGACCTATGGCATTCACCTCAACAAAAAACAGAAGCTTCAGAAGATCATGCCCCACTTGTCTATAAGCTTCTCGTAGTTCAGATATTTTGGATAGATCAGGTTGCTGCTGAAGAGCTTCATGCTGTTCTCCAAGTTTGGCTATCCTACTTGCAAGTAGTCCTTGTTGTTCCAACAGGAAAAGGACGATAGTCTCAATCTGATATTGAAATAACAAACAAGAAAGAGAAATACATTCGTTATCCACCTCTCATGAGTCATGAATAACAGCAAAAGTCAGATAAACCAGAATAAAGATTTAAAAAACCATAATATGCTACAAACTTCCTTCTGATATATATACTACACACACTTATGTAGGTATATATGTATATATAGTATATACACACATAAAAGAATGGGCATCAGTATATGTGAATGCATATAGAGTATGCAGGTGGGCAATACACACGAATACAAACATACAAAAGCAAAGTGATGCAGAAATTGACTATAAATGGGAATTTGAGTTCTTGGATGCATATATAGGTTGAAATGTATATACACAAAAGCCACAGCAACTTTATATCAATTCGCTTATGATATGCCTCCATGAGGTTCTTAAAATTTCCCACAACTTCCCCAAAGAGACTACTAAAGAGGAAAAGTGAAAGGAACTAAGCATATTTATCTTTAATAAATGAATTAATCAGACTTCCCTACAAACCGCCCAAAAATTAACAGTTCCTTGACAGCTTAGGAAATGCATCTATGCCAAGGTGCACAACTTTCTCATCTAACATTCTCATATGGTATTTGTGAACGAGGATTAATGACCTGCATACCTGATTATCCAGCATTCTTGAAAAGTCCTTTAGGACGTGCCTCAGGTCTATTGCTCCAACTTTAATTTGTTGAGAATAGTGTTTCACTTTTTTCTTCATAAGTTTATAGTTGATGTAATACCTGAATGAAAATAAGGTGTGAGCACACAATCATTGCAACAAAACGAAATTTATAAATGGAACACAAAATACGTTTGTCATCAAAGAATCTCATCTTCAGAGCCGTTCTTTAATTCTTTTACCCTTCCACAAGAGAAAAGGTTCAAGATGTCCAACACAATGCACCAAATATTGATGATGCATACTTGAATAAGTGAGATAGATCAAACATACCCCTGCCATTCTTGTACTTGTCTTTCCTTCAGCTTTTTCCCAAAGGCAACCATTTTCTCACTACAAATTAAAAGACACTTGCATTAGCAAAAGAGGAAGATGAAATGAAAACTACCACAAAGTAGAAAGGAGAACGAATGCAATTTCTCCGAGTTCAATAATTCCACAAGCTGTTCCATTGTGCCAGAAACAAGAAACACCAAAACGCTAACAATTATAGTTATTCTCGTCTGCCAGAGAAGCTGCTTCTACAATTAGCATTCTTCTCCGAGCCTGAGCAATGTTGATTTACATTGTACATTTCAGGCCAATCGATTATATACATGATTCAAAAACAAGATTTACCACTGTTTTATTCACACACACACACACACACCCTCACACAGATGAGCCAAGAAAAGGTTTTTTTCCGTGGAATAAAGATCAGCCGTGCCACAAATCACAGAAATCAGTAGTCGGTTTACGCCTTCGAATAACATAATTAGAGATTTTTAAGTAATTTGAATTGATTAGTAATCCAGATTTCACCATCCTAATGCTCACTGTATAATCATAAACCGCCCAATTTGACCTAGTCCACACTCCACACAAACAAAGCCATCAGTCAACTTGCCGTACCAAAAAGATAAGCTCATACGCCTATCACGTAAAATCATCTTATCACAATTGATAAATACATATAAAACATAATTAATTCTCACACACATTTATAATTAATATTTAATTATTTGTAATAATACTCCTAGCAGAATAATAAATCTGATGAGGAAGAACACAAAGAAAAACTATTCCACCAATTAATTGAACAAAAATATAAAAATTCAAAAAGCTTCCGATAATCCTCTGTTTGGTTGCTCAGAAAAATAAAAAAAATAAAAAAATAAATAAAAACTCGGAAAAGAAAATTCGAACTCAACTCCAACAATCTCAGGTCCCAGGCTCCGAATAAAATTCATCGAGCGATGTACAACGCATGAGTTCGAATCTCATTTTCTCGGCAACCAAACAGAGCACAAATCCATCAACCAAAAAAATACAGAGAGATTCACAGCTGCATATACATACACACACATATGTGTGTGTGTGTGTATCCACGCATTCAAGCAAGAAAAGTTACGAGAAAATTGAATTACCCAAGTGAATTCGGAACGCTGCTGCTCGATGAAGAAGCTTATTAGATGACCATCAACGAACACGGCCTCGAAAGAGCAAATCGACGGCGCTATCACTGCATGCCTTGTTCACGCAAACCGATATTTTTCGAATTTACAAATCGATGGAAACGTTTTGAATCAGAAACGTATATGCGAAGACGACGGAGGAGATGGCGAAAGCTCGGAACAGGAAGCTCAGAGAGAGAGAGAGAGGGGAGAGAGAGAGAGAGAGTCGTGTGTACGCTGGTGTGCACGGAAAGATCGGATCCTTATGACGCTTGGCGGCTTGGGGGACAGAATGGAATTGTGAAAATGTAGACTGCGGCAGGGTGGAAATGAGTGTACCTTTTTTGAGGTAATTTAGAAGAGGCCAAATCATTTACTAGTAACATTTCTTTTTTATTTTATTCCAATTATTGGAGACAGGCTCATTCGGGATTCGTTTTAAAACTTTATATTAACCTTTTCGTCTCCAACAAAGTATAAATTAAAATATTTTTATTTTGTATTTATTTATTTATTTATTTATTTATAAACAAACAATAAGATATCTACATAGAGTGTTCTAAAAATCAACTTAGATAGCCACCTAAGTGCTAAGCAGTGAAAGCCTGCCACAATTTAGTGCAAATCTTTTTGAAAAATCGGTTTGGAGCTAGGCGGAGCTCGGCTAAAGGTCCAAAAACCAAAAAATGACCTGATTTACCAAAAAATTCATCTCCAACCCATGTCTGGGTTATAATTCTATGGAACCCACTAGGCTGTTATTTGGTCAAGCTAGCTAAACGTAGCCCCTCTTAGCCCCTTTTTTTATGGGGCTCAGCTCTTTACTTGCAATAATTGATTCAAATTTAACGAATAGATTTGAAAACATCAAACAGTAGTTTAATTAAATTGAGCAATAAATTTAAAGTCTAAACTTAAAACTAATAAATTATTGAGGGATCTATATTTAGCTATTTCGGTTGAAATGTTATATGAGTATGGTCTGACATTGTTCATTGAAAAATAATTTGTTGTAGGGCTATAATTTTGGACGAAACTATATTTAGTCCTTTCAGTTGGAGATAATCTTAATCAATTGAGTTACAAGTCATTTGCTATTTTTTTATTTATTTCCCTTGAACCCGAAAACATTTCATGTTATTAACTTTAAAATCGTTAAAATATGTCGGATAATACTTGCATTTTCATAGTTGAATGCAAATATTTAACTTATTACAAATTGCGTATAAATTTAATAGAATAAATAGACAATGCGAGCACCAAGTAATATATTCAGGGTAAACTTTTTATTTTTTAAATATATTTGCATGACTAGAAATATCTGATTTGAATAATTTTTTTTCTTTGTAGAATAATCTTCGAACAAAAATTAAGAAATTAAATGGTTTCGATTATAAAATTTATGTAGTTAAAATACAGTATTCGCAGAGTAGGATATGTGCATTCTCAGGATTCAAGTATTATTCTAAAATGAGACTGCCTAACTATATATACATCACTAGGAAGTATCTATGTCAAGAATTAAAGGAGGGCACATGTTTTCAATTAACACATATAAACAAATTAGGTATTGCTTTTAGAGCTCATATAAGATTTTGGATAAACTTGTCATTGCCCAAAAGGTAAACTTGTCATCTACTTTTATTAAAGAGGTATTTGTCAGTTTGCCTTCCAAACTTGTACAGAGCTACCAATTTTTCCTTTGAACTTTAATTTTTAGCCGATTAACACCCTGAACTTAGTTCCTTCTTGAACTTTAACTTTAGCCAATTACCCCCCTAAAGTTTTATAAATAGGCACTTTCCCCCCTAATGTTAGTTTTTCAAATTCTTCATCCAATTTTCACATATCCAATTTTTCATTCTTTTTGTCCACATACACTTGTCATGTGTTGTTCTCGTGATCAAAATGAATGAAAATTTGGATGAAAATTTTTAAAATCTAGCGTTGAGGGAAAATTGGCTATTTATAACAGTTTAGAGGGGTAATTGGCTAAAATTAAAGTTTGAGAGGAAAATTGACTAATTATAAAAGTTCAGGGGGCAATGGCTAAAATTAAAGTTCAGGAGGAAAATTGACAACTCAATACAAGTTTGGGGAACACATCAACAAAAGTAGGTCTATTGAAAGGTGATATAGTGAAAAGGTAGTGATTTTCACATTCTCGTTATTACTTGGTACGCTCATTCTCATGTTTTCATCGCTTGGATGATTTATTCTACTCAAAAGCTACAATAAAAGGAGTATCAAAGGAGGAAAATGACGTGTCAAAATCATTTCCGTAGGAACATGTAGTAAAAATTAAATAACATCACTCTTACTTTTAGAGAATAAAAGCGTCTTTTGATAACGACAAACAATTCTAATAACGCCTGGCAGAAAAAAAAAAAAAAAAAAAGTACTTTTCAATTTATGCTAAAAACTTTCAATTAGGGAAATGAAAGTACCTTTGAAAGTATGTTAACTCATACAAAGATATAAAGATTTGAAAGTAACGGTAGTGCTAATGACTTAACCTTTACAATCACTTGCCTCCTCATTTTCACACTTGCTGATTGTTCCAATGTCATCTCAACCAATAGCAAGTCCCCAATTTCCTTTCATTTTTACTCTTTTCTCAAAGTTGCCTAAAATGAGAAGAAATGAAAGCTAGGAAATGGACTAAAATTAAAAATATACATTAGAGACGAGGAGATTCAAACTTAAACCCTCTTCTACAAGGCAACAACAATTTTCAACATAACCTCCGCATACTAAACGTGAGTATATGTTATGCTGCAAAAAAATAAGATTCAAACTTGTACTTTATATGAGTAGATGTTATATTAGTATAAATAGTAAATAGTTTGATCGATATATTGTCAAAATGTTTCTTTAGCAACAGTGATAATTGTTGTCTTTTACTATGTATGAGTTTGTGTGCTTGATCCCTCATTATGCCTTTCATTTCTTTATTTTTTAAATTATTTGGCAGACACGTGAGCATTTTTCTTTTACAACGGGCACCAAATTATTTCGCAATTATTTGTAGTCCACATATATATATATATATTAAAAATGAAAAGGAAAACTAGCAAATGTGTTGTCTTCCAATTTTCAAAAAAATTAGTAAAAATTCTAAACTTTCTTTCTTCATCTCATTAGTGATTAAACACCAAACGTTTTTCACAAATCATCAAATTAACATCCACACTCAAAAATTTTCATTTTGACTTTTGCAGCCGTGTTGCCGCCAAAAGGTATTAGTATTTTGTATTCAAATTAGGCTTTGGTTTTATAAATTGAAAACTAAAAATCAATTAGGAATTATTTAAGCTGATGAATGAAGTGAGAATACAGAGTGCGTTGCTCCTTTTGGATTCGATTACTCATCGAAGAGGAATGAGCAAGGTGACCCTTGCAAACCCATTCACACCTACAACATGACTCAACTCATGTGCACAACACGTGTACAACATATGACACAAATGCTACAACAACTGTCATTCATCTAGCCTATGAGCTAGTTCTAATCTTAGCCATTCATACAAACATGAACACAAGAACAAATAAACCCATAAATTCAACATTTAAACAAAGTGCAATTTGCACAAATGCTTATATCTTTTGTACATTTTTAGGGTTTTGAGTGTTAAAAAGGTATTCATCTCTCATCTATGGCTCTGTAATTTATTTTAATTTGACTTTTAATCTTGAATGGTTTATGTATTCAAGTGTGCTCTCTGGATCGCATAGGTTTCAGCAATAATTCTTTTTTGGTCCACATATTATTTTCTAATCCTGATATTTATCATTGTTAATAAAATTAACTAGTTTGTAAAAAGAATAATGTCTATTAATCAACCTACAAAGAACACCATTTAAAATTTTGCTCCGGACATTTAAAAACTCAGGACCAACCCTGGGTGCATAACGGTGAATTTGTTTACATGATATTCGGACCCTGTTAAGGTCTGAGTGTACATAAAAAGAAAATTAATAATTGGTGGGGGTTTTTGCGGTACTAGTTTGTGTTTGTATAATCCAAAAGTGTTGCCACTTTTATTTTTCTGTTTATTTATTATCCTTTTCCGGCCAAGGATAAGGAGGTGCCTTTTTAAGAATATATAGAAGGGGTTTTAGATTTTTTTTGTTTTTGTTTCAACAGATCACTTATTTAGAGGGATTACCGGCAACAAAAATTGAATCTAGACCTTAACCTAACGAAGCGAGCGATTCTTATCAACTCAACCAACTTTCGTTATCTTCTCAGTTTTTTGGGTGTTTTAGTTTAACTACCTTGTTTAAAATCCTCCCCTTATACCAAAAAATTAAATGATATTAGAAGAAAAATAAGACTTTTGTAATTGAATATATGCCCATTTAATATGCGCCACTGGGGTTCTTGGTTTATGACATGATGTGCAATGCATATGTGGGGTAAACCGACCAGAGTACACGGTCTGCCGAAAGCTTGATCTCTCTTTATAGAACGTAGCGCTACTTTCGAATATCGCACCATAAGTTTGAATGAGCATGTGCCAATTATATTATAAGAGAAATACTAAGTAAATTTTCTTGAAAATATAATTTTTTATGAATTATTTGTCATTTTATATTTTTGGTATGATTAGCATTAAAGGGGAGATTGATGAATCCATATATAGTGAGATAGACAAAGGTGATGATAATAAATTCACGATGAGCCATGGTGGGAGAGTATTCTTTGAGATCAGACTCTCTCTACGATGTATATAGAAAATTTGGAATGCCTGTTTATAAATGTATTTTTTTTTAATATAGAAAGTTTCAATGCACAATTTACTCTATATCTTTCGGAAAAATATCATATAATAGTTTAGAGTTACGGACAACAAAAATGCCCATAAAAATAGTTCTATTTATTTTTAGTTTTTACACAAGGGTTTGAAAGAGGAGAATTAGACATTAAATGCAAAAGATAAATAATAATTTTAACTAACTGAGTTACAAATTATAAAATTAAATGGGATAAGGCCATTAGAAGATAATCATTATTCACGTGACAATACTTTAAACTAGTTTTAGTCTATATGTATGAAGATTGGCACTTGCAAGAGGGGACCGGAGGGTGGCAGGCAACATCATCCCACATTACTTTTAACCCTCATTACCTAACTCAGTTGATCAAATTCAAGACCAAAATAGATAATGGCAACCCCTTGCCAGTTGCCAATGTCCTACACATTATTTACAGATGGACCTATATCCAAATAATTGAAATTATAAACACAAATTAGACACATGTTCATTTGTGATTAGCTAGAAGTATGAGCTGCTGCTGAATTTACAGCAGCCAAGTAGTGTTCGTGACAAAATAAGGTAGTTGGCTAGGGATTATCATCGTGTCGGGACAAATACTACGTATAGGAGACAATGCTGACTGCGTACTTGTCCATGTTAATTAAATATGCATCACGTAGTTAATTGTTAATTAAGACATGGTTATAATAAGACTAAATTGTTTGAGATCCGCTAGAAGATCAAAGATTTGCTGCAAAAGAAAAACCAAAAAAATAAGATATGTATATGGACTGTGACAAAATCATTAAGTAGTCATCCACTGGCGTCACTTTTAGAAAATAGTAAGAGCCAGCCATGTTCTTGTTTTACAAGTGGATAGTATAATACTCTATTATGTGTTGTCATCAGATCTGAAAAGGCCACGGGTCTCTTGTCCTTATTTTTCGCTCTGTATTGTGTCTCAGAATTGGATCTGATCCGGACCTTATTGTCCGGAGCTTAATGATCAATCCATTTGGATCGTTGATTAGTGTGTAAAAGAAATCAGGATTATTATTTTGTGTGTGGTAGACCAATGAAATAAGTTAATAGAGAACGTTGGATTCAATTTGTGCAGTCCAGATAAGTTGATCCTTAGGCTTCGAACATTAAGGTTCGAGAGCAGATCCAATTCATTGTGTCTCCTTGACACTTATCCTATTATTATTATTATTATTTATTTATTTATTTTTAAAAGACGATAGCATTTACGCTACGGTAAGGGGTGGGGGAGTGGGCTAAGCCTCACAATGGGCTAGCAATAATGTGGTTCAAATTCGTCTTTGGCCAGAATCGAATCTAAAACCTCTCACTTAAGTAAAAAAAAAAAAAAAAACTACTAAATTGTAGTACTAAGTGGTTATTATTTATTGAAAGAAAACATTTGTTAACCTTTTTCTTTGATTATATAAAAATTAAAATAAAAAACTAAAAAATACAATAAAATATACAAGTGTATTCTTAATCGGAGCCAATCTCCTTCTCGATTATCATCTCTCAAACCCTATCCGAGCAAGGAAGAATATTATGGCGGAGGTGAAGAATCAGACTTCCTGCAACTCGTACAATTGCAATCGATGGATGGACACAATAGAGACACAAAGAAGGGGACAAGTATAAGAATATTAACAAAGAGACATAATAGAGGAAAAATAAATAAATAAATAAGGACTTCAGAAATGTGGCCAACGTGGCCATCTGAAAAAAAATGGTATGACTTAAAAGCTAACCCATTAATTTACTCAGATTAATGGATTATTAGATGGCTTCAACTAAGTATTAAATTAAAGATCATAAAGATACGAAGGATGCGCTGCCAATTTCTTGTTTTATAAAAATATAACCAAAAAAAAAAAAAAATTGTGGCAACGATGATTGATTGAGTTGCTAAGGATCGTTTTCTTCACTAAATCAAGATCTAGGTTCAAGTAATCTGTAAAAATAAAAAAAAGAAGATAATTTGTAAATATCCCCTCTTTAAGTCCTTAAAGAGGCTTGTGATCTGTCCTGGCCCTGAGATGGGGATAGCCTTTACTCCCCTAAAAATTTTCTCAGCCAAAAAAAAGAACTTGTTATTAGTATTCCGAACTTTCTACATTAACAAAAAAAATAAAAAAATAAAAAAATAAAAAATAAAAAAATAAAAAAATAAATAGAGGAAACAAAAACTTTTTTGAAGAGTGCACCATTAAACTTTTGAAGTGCCAACAATAGTTCCCAAAAAAGAATATTGGGTAATGTCAGCAAAATTCTTGTTCTCCTTTCTAGATTTTTATTCTCATCATGTAAGGTTGCATAATAATCAATATTGTCTCTTTTCTAGGTCATCCTTTAAAGATAATCGGGACAAAACATTAACTAAACTTGAAATTGTATATTTATCTAATGGTTATTCAATAAATAGACAAACTACTAAAATAGTTAAATTTTGACAACATTAATCAAAATGTTAAACAATTTTTAATTTGGTTAACTTTTTGCATAGTTAATTTTTATATTATGGCCTAAAATTAGATAGTTCCGATTATCATACAATATTGCAAAACAAAAATAAGAGTCAAGAACTAAAACAATAAGATATGAATGAGAAGGTCACTACTACATCATACAACCCATCTTAATTTATTGTGCGCCTCGATGCATTGCATCATACATGTGTGCGTGGAATCCATTATATAAGTTCTACTTTAATATCTTTTGTATTAGAATTTGTGTTGAAAGTTATGAGTCAAGTTAGCGGCTCATTATTAATCATATTGATATTATCAACTAACTTAACTACATGCACAACTTGAATTGTATTTTATTACAAAATGCCTCAGTACAATGACGAGTGATATCATTCAATAAAAGTTGAATTTAGATGGTTCTAGCAGACTAGAACTTTTCAAATACTTCCTAAAAGTATGTCCTTCATATAAAGTTTAAACCCAGGGATCATCACAATAAACTTGAGAGGAATCGTTCTTATCATTGTAGCTGGGCCATCGCTATCCAGTCATAAAATTTTGATCCACAATGTGGAGACGTCGCTGTCCGGTCCAAAAAATGCACCTATGTAATTACAAGGAAAGCGACCACAAGCAGCCGATAACCTTGTAGGCGGCACGGCGCGAACCTATAGTTCTACCTTTCTTTCATTTTTGGGTCATGAAGGGCCCCTTATTTTAGGGCGTGTTAGGAAGTGTTTGACGACTGAAAGTGTTTTTAGTGAAAGTTTTTTTTGGAATTAATTTTTAGTAGAAATGCAGGTGAATTTTGAAAAAGCATTTGAAGTGCTTCAAGCAAAATACACATAACTGGCGAATCCAAAAATACTTCTACTACAAATGAATTCAATCATTTTAAAAACATTTTAAAACGAGCTCTTAGTGAATGGGTTTCATCGTGTTGTTTAATTTCGTAACGTATAGTATACATTCATATACTTTAAAATTTTCGAGCATTCAAGTTAAAAAAAGAAAATTTTGAACAAGGTCCGCATGTGGGTCTGCTTGATGGGGCAAGCTGGATTGCCTTCCAGCTCAAGGTGCTCGTGGTAGCTGATTTGGAAATAATTTTCTTAATGAGTTGGAAAGCAAACAATTGAATTGCTACTCGTTTGCTGGCAGATAACATTTTGGTCTAGTGACATTCGGTTTTGTTTTCTTAGAATTTCTACGTTTGAAATTTAATAGCCGAGATTTTGATACATGTTTTTCTTTTACATTAACAGAAAATAGTTGAATTTAAACTGAAAGCGCAGTGAATTGAAGAGAAATAGCGTAACAACTGAGACAATTTACCGCTCGCAGATTTCAATACATGTTGATGCTTTGTGAATGGTATTATTTGTTTGGTTTCATCTGGTTGACAAGTTGACGAGGAACCCATACGGATGATGGATCCCGCAGGTGGCAGTTGGCAAATCATACACTGCACACAAATCGTGCCGCCCACAACATTCGTTCATGTCATGGACTCATGCGCTGAAGCTTTGCTCATCATGTGTCGTCGTCTAATTGTTTGACATTCAACTTGGAATATTTGATGGCTCCATGTGGGAATGACAAAAAACTCCACGGATACGGATAACGGTGGGGATCTACACGAATGAGCCGGATTTAGGGACCCTAAGGGTGTCGTTGAAAGGAGGCATTGACATGACATGCATGACATGGCACCTTAAGTGAGGCAATTAGGGTTTCAGCTCTTGTACCAAACATGCAAATTTATGCAGCAATGCAAAATTATGCAGTAATTGGAATATGATTTAAGTCTCCAAAAACAAATATTAATAAATACGATTGATTCGGTTGTCCAATTATTACAACAAGAATAAAAGGGGGCCCAATCCAATGCCAGCTTCCCCTTGCTACTTCCACTAGATCTCTTCTGCCTGTTTCTAAATGTAAGGCAAACAAGTTCCAGTAGAAGTAGCAAAAGGAAGCATAGAGCATTGGAGCCACACAGACTAAGCTTAGACACTTCCATTGAAAACAAAAGCAAAAACGAAAGAAAAATGGCCGACTTCGCCAAGCCCTCTTCAAGCTCAAAACATTCTGTTTCCTTACTAGTTACTCTGGGCCGGTGATGGCTCATTTCGTACCCGAGAGCCTATGTATGAACAAGGATTACAGCTTTGATAAAGGTATGAGAACTTCAAAACAGTCTCGTTGAAATGAGTCGCTGCCCTTTGTATGGTTAGATGAGCAAAATTCATGAATACTAACTTTATCCACCGGCGCCGCCCAACAAGCTAACTTTGGATGGAAATTATTTCTTCAGTCTACACCTACTGTACATGCTTGGACACCGGGGAATACACATGATAAGAACCAGTTTACTCAGGTCCGCGGCCAAACCATTTTGCCTGGTAGCTCTTGACCCTCTGAGGTGCCACAATCTCAAGAGCACCCATCACGCACTTGTGGTACGAAAAATCCTCAACAGTTCCATCTGTTCGTACCACCATAAAGCATTGTGCCCCCTCATGTTTAGGGTGAGCGCCAATCTATAAGATAGGAAAGAAAATCATCATGAAATTGCATTCTTTCAAGTATTTGTTCATTGGCACTTAAGATGCATTGCCTGGAAAATGTCAATGCTCTGCATCTTTACGCTTAAACCAGCAACAGCTAAATGCATTCAGCAAGCAATTTTTGTATTTTCAAGTTGTTAACATCCGTAAGATGGTTGAACACACGAACATACATCTAAATCAAGTCAAAAGCGCAAAGCAGCTATAAAAATACTTTTACCAAGTACCTTGCAACATTTACCAATTTACGAGAGATTCTTTCAAGATAATGTACCTTTATGTCTTGAACTCCAGGTCCAATCTTATCCATTCTATGAGGATGAAAATATAAAGCCGTCATCAATTTTGACTTGTCCTCATCATTTAACGTCTCATTGATTGGATACCTGCATTTACATGAGTTATGTACATGTGAGAAACAATTTTTTATTTCTTTTTTCGTTGGAACTGCTGGATTCAATGTAATTCAGTGTTAATATGAGGATGCTCCTAAACACTGTAAGTTGGAAAAAGACTCTTTGCAAGAGAATATCAGCATTCCCAAATGTCTTCACAATGGAGTGCTTAATGTCTCATTACAAGTTTCAAACAACACAAGCATTTTCAATATCGAATAATTTTGCAAGAACTCCTTCAATTCAGTTTGAACTTTGTACAAAAAAAGGGTACTAAAAAATAAAATTTTGAAGAATAATCAAATACGATGTACAAAGGTAGCCAAAATGGAACTTCGAGGATATTACGTAACGCTACAATTTACAAGTTTCTTTTTCTGAAGAACATCACTCTAGAAAAGTACAATTTGGTACAAGTGGTGGTGTAACTGTGCAAGCTCTAACAACAGGGGTGGTGTGATATAGAAGTCAGATTGAGTATATTTTCTCCGAGTTCTATCTACCAAACAAAGGGATGGATGTCGATAATACTAACTAGAAAGTGCAAAATGACAACCATACAAAAGCTCAAGATGTGATTAACCTTGACGGAAGATAAGTCAAAGTGATATCATGCAAGGCAAGAGACAAAATGGACAGGAACATCCTAGGGGGTTAACTTACTTGCGCAGTATGTGCCTCCACGTCTGAGACCACTTGAGGATATCATTGAACTTGAGATACTTTTTAATGACTGATTTGGATATACTCTCAAACTTCTCAAGCCCAACGTATTTTGCATTTTGGAGCAGATATGGAGAACCACATTTGTCGAGTGAATTGTTCAAAACTTCAGGCATTTGAACTTCGTTCTCCTTAATGCAAATGGAACCAACTTGGCGTCGAAGCATGTCATAAACATCAAGTGGCTTTGACAAGTTGAGCCCCTGATGATAAAAGAAGAGTATGAGAACTATAAGTGTCCACTGAAGAAAGTGATAAAATGCCAAACATATTTGAAAAAAAAAAAAGATTGAGATAGCAATGTACGAAATAAAGTGCTAACTAGATTGTACGTTGCTTTACTATTTCAAGATATCTACTCATAATTAACCGCTTTAGATATAGAAAATTTAATGCACCAAACTAAATTGCTTTAACCGTTAATTTAACCCATAGTTCAAACTCTGGAGAATTTTGATAGTACACAGATTTAATAAGAATTTTAAGTCCTCACTAAAATGCGAAGGGACTTGAGAATAAAGCTACGTGTTACTTTAAAAAATCATTAAGGATTCTGATTAGATTTATAGACAATCTCATCATTCAAAACCAGTATAATTTCAGCAAAGCGAAGCTCAAGGCGTAGGTTGTACCGTGTAGCAAATGCCTTAAATTGGAACCCTATAATCCTCTGCTTTTCTTGAATCGAGGCGAGGAATACTAAATCTCTTTTTACCAAAAGCTTACTCTTGTATCCCTCAAAACACCTTAGTTGGTAGATTAACTTAATTTTCCGCAACTAATTATAGCATAAAATTAGCAAGAACAGTCTAAAGTTCTAAACTCTACCTTTTGAGAAAATAAAACCTCAAATTGCCTGCCCGTCCCAGAAGGAGGAGGCTTTCCCCATGCCAAGGCTTCCAAACTCCCCGGAAGTTCGTCCACGGCTCCAGCCTTGGCTGCTTTTACAAAGCAAGCCCCGGGAGTCTACACAAAGTTTCAGAATGATTACGTGAATTGTGACTAAAATAACCTTATGTAAAGGTCAAATGCATAGATAAAGTAAATAAACCAAAAACTAAGTATGGCACTTACAGAGAAACATGCTTGCATGAATGGCGATGATACAGATGCGTGTTCTTGTTGTTGGGCAATGCCCTTGGCATTTAAGCCCACAAATTCTCCTGTGCATGTGAGGCAATCTGCTACAAGGATCAAATGTTCGGGGAGTATGTTCTTTCCAATGTCATTGCATGTGCTCTCTAAACTCTGCAATTAAAAATGCATTGAATTAGTTAGCATATGAAACGTATCTCATTTTGTGAAGGAATAAAAAAACAGAGGAATCGCACATTGAGGAAATAGTTCCACCCAACATCAATTCCATAGGCAAGGCAATACTCATGAACATTATCGGGATGACTTCGTGACCAATCAATCACATTCATAATCTGGATACAACTATCCAAAAGCATACTCCAAAGTCTTTTCTTGCCGCTCTTTCCTACCATAGAAACCTTCAAGTAAAGTTCACCGGACGAACCATCAGCTACTTTTGATCGTTTGGGTTGGTCATTCCACAAAATATCCACCTTTTTCACCTCCAATAACCCTAAGAAACATAAGATGAGTACAACGTAAAGGAGGGCGTGACCATGTAAAATATGTTTAAGAAAATTTAAACTATCCTCATTCAACAAGTCTCAACAATATTCACAAATAACAAAGAAGGACTGGAGTTGCTAAAAGAAAATATTACAGAATTTTTATGCTTTTACCATATTTTTTCCTACCAAATGCTCAATCTAAAACTTTTCTTCAAAAGTAAGCGAAAACAACGTAAAAAATAATCGCATCGAATTCATGATCTTATCATACTTATTGGTAAAGTATTCCGAAATTCTAGTGTGGAGAATAGGAAACAGCATGGCCTGGTCAGAGTCAGAGCCAGAGATAGCATTTCCTATCCCCCACTCCATCTTAAAATTTGTCATCCACCTGCAACCTGTATTCTACTTCAACATGAATCCCATTCCCCATCCCAATTCCCCATCCCTGCACACACGCTAATTTATTATCCCATCCCATTCTCATAGAGCCTAAGTGTTCAACGTAAGCCAAGCTTTCAGCAGTGATGCATGCTGAAAAAGGCCTCAAACCGTAAGGATTTGAGATATTTTTCTTTTTCTGCCTAAATAAGTTTTCGGTAGGCAAAGGCATTTCCTGTCATTGCGGACACTACAAATTATGCATTCAGAGAAAAATAACTAAATTTCTGCGAGCTATCAAGCCTAAAAATACAAAAATCTAAAGCAGGATGAAAATGATCCTTGGTGCACAACCAACCTTTAACTACTGTTTCAAGCAGGAAAGGTATCACCAAGTCTCGAGCTTTATCCAGCTGTTCAGAAGAACTTTTGTGGTTTTCAGCCATAGCAACAGTGATGCAAAATGTGTCGTTATCTCCCTTGCATGTGTGAGCTTCAGAACAGTCCCTGCCATTTATCAGCCAGGTTAAAAGGGACGGTAAAGACCCATGAGATGGATTCAGTTTTAAACTCTAAGACAGAGACACAGCATTAGTGTTGTTGCAAATAGGTGCCGCTGGTGCAACCCAATAATATCATGCCTAGATTCGGTATCTTAGGAGAAATTGGCGCGGGTCCCTGCCTAAGGTGAAGCAAGATGGAGAAGGCCAGTTGCTCATGGCTAATGGGTTGTGATGGGACAGCATGATAAAACAGAAGGAATTCAGGCCGAAACTTAACCTACTCCTAGACCCGGTTGTAAAATCAAGTAAAAGATCAACAAAGTTGACAGCTTACTTGCTCGTAATCAGCAAACTGCGAAGAATAGCTTTTAGTTCTGGTCTGGCAGAGTTGCACCTAGCATAAAGGGAATTGACAATGGAATGCATCTTCAGTCGCCTCCTCCTCACAATTTCCTGAATGGAAACAAAGTTATACCAGAGAATGGAGCTTGTATAAACTGAAAAACGCTACACATTACAGCTTGTACTACCTTGCCTATGTGAAAGTGGGTAACCCATGGGCTGAAACGTTTTTTACTCCCATTTTGGGAGGAGAAGCTGATACCGACAAAATAAAGAAGTTAAAAAATGTAAATACATATAAAAATAAATAAAAAAAAAGGGAAGCAAAAATATATGCAGATAAGAAAATGAGTGGTATCTAACATTATCAGGACCGTAGAAACAATATCGGAAAATTTCAGCCCTTCCAAATAATTCTTAACTTCCAAGGCTGCATACTCGAAACCGTGCCTATGTCTTCCAAGCTTCTCAGATAAATATAAAGACATGGTCTGCTTGGCACTGCTTTTCTTTGAACCACATTCCAAGATATTCTGCACAATTATATCAGCTCAGAAATGCCACGAGTATTTCCAGAACAGTATAGTTGAATCTGTGTTAATTATCGCCAATTTATAAGCATTATTGTCGCATGTAACGAGAAGTAATATATTTGGGACCAGAGAGAGGGAGAGTACCTTCAGATTTAGAAGTGGAGAAGTTTCGAGAAGACTAACTGGCTGATCTAGAGCACTGTATGCAGCTTCAGATATGGCACAGGCAGACAATGAGCCAACAGGTTGACCACCTACACCATCACAAGCAGTAATACTCTCGTCATCTCTGGTACTAACGCTATCTGGAGAGGATATGTCATAGGAGAACTGAACAACCTTGTTCCCATATGCATTTCTCACCGTTCCATCATAAGCAGTGCACAAATCCCGCATGAAAAACATAAGCTTTCGTGTCAAAGTCCCAGGAAGATCAGCATTTCCACTAAAAGAACTATCTCGACTTGTTACTGAATGAATAAAACATTCTAATGGATTTAAGCCTGTCAAGAATGAGTTTTCAACCACGGCAGAGGGGATGTAGGACTCGACACATTCAGAACTTCCCTCAACCTTCTGATCTGAACTGATTGCCTTTTGATTATTCCATGCAGCACACGAGAGCTGGTTGGGAATTCTAAATGATAATGGAACTAGTGAGTTTTGCAAACCAAGGCACATACTGTGCTGCACTAATTTCTGCATATTACCCTTGCTTCCAGCCTTGAGCATATTCATCAAAGAGTTGTCCGTACCCGCATATTTGTAAGCTAAATTTTGAATATCCCGAAAAAATTGCTTGAAAGCATCATGAACAACCTGACTGAGGGCAGCAGATTTCTGCTTCTCGTGACAGAAGTAGTCGACATCCGAAGTCACGGGACCTTGATTCTCTTCAGCACATCCCATAAGAAGTTCCCGACTACTATCCACCAACAGCTGTCTAAATATACATGCCTGCTCTGCTTCTCGCAACCCACAGAAAATTTCCTCCATCAAGTTATTCCTTGAGCATGAGTCAGAAGCGAGGTATAAGTCCGAGAGAGAGACAGTCAAGCCCCTCATTGACAACCACTCACAAAAAACTTCCTGAGCAGCATGCAGGATGTCAAGTACCGGACCCTGGCAATGTTTAACGAGACTCTGATAAAGATTTCCACTCGTATCTCGCAACCATGAAGAACCTTCGGAAGATAGCAGCTCCCCATTTCTAACGCAAACTCCATCTGGAGCAAAATCATAATCAAAACCCAAAGGTAGGAGCATGCTGAAAACTTGCTTTCCAGTCCAAGCAGGGCCATCAAGTGAAGGAGCTTTAATGATTGCCGGTGATGGCAGTTCATTGCAACAGAACCTTTGCAACTGTTGCATTTGAGAACGATTCAAGAGAACACCATCCTCCAGGATCAGATGGGCAGCCGTTAAGCTATCCTGACTAAGTGAAAGTAGGTTGGTACCGCTCTGCCCATTAATCAATTGTTTATCTAAAGCAACAAGCTCCCTAAGCTCAACTTTGGCATCAACTGATTGAGGAACATACCCATGAAGGCAATCACCATCAAAATCACCACGAAATGGAGAGCAACAGAGTGGGTTTATAGATACAACGGGCGCTGCCGGAAGTATCTTGACAAATAAAGCAATGAGAGAGTGTTGATGTATCGATGGAGGCCTATTTATCAACACAATATCTCCATCACTCAGAGGCCTGTAAATAGCATCTCCCATCTGCAGTTCGTCTGTCTGGTGTACCAGAACGATGCTACCTTTTCTACGAACATGCATCACTTGTTTGAACATTAGGAGTAGATTGCAGGTGGCACCCAACCTTTCTAAGTTCCATCTGTTCAGATTCTCCGCTATATGCATCCTCTCTGCAATATTTGAGGGTATACCAATTTCACTGAGCTTTATGTTTGGATCACCAACCACCACCGTGCGAAAACAGTGATCAGTTCGCTTCCCAAGAAAAACATCTTTGATCCATCTCAAACCAGATGATTTTGAAGGATCGTCTTTGACATTTTTTAGCTGAGCAGCAATCAAATCATTGCCTGGTTTCTCTGAGTTCAACTGCATTTAAGAAGGATGACCATAAGCAAGAACCGTATTGTCTTATCTACATAAACACGAAATAACACATAAACTGACTAGCTTGCCTTGGAAATTTTCAGGCATTCTAAAACACGAGAACCCAGCTCATTAGCTACACCTTTGAAATCAACAAGTTTCCTATAAGCCGTGGTCCGATGATCCTACAAACATTCGTACAAGCAGGCATAGAAGGAAAGCAAAAACAAAAGCCATGAATTATTTGGTAGTTTACTAACCAAATCAATCAAGACAAGCATAGTAAAGAAAAAGACTTACAAACATCAACCGCTGCCCATTAGCAAAAGCATGCATAAATTCTGTCACGCGATGACAATTTGGAGTTACAAGGAAAGAATCCATAGAAAGTGAATCTGTTATTGGGACAAACTTCGCAATGAAATTTGGATCAACATCCTTCAACAAATGATGAACCTGAAAGCCAGAAAGAGGGCACCATGTTTATGAGTGATCTGCATAAGAACTCGAAAGTGTGGCACTAATGTTACACCTATCTGCTTAATAAAAAAAAGATGGTAGTTTAGAGAGAGAGAGAGAGGGAGAGAGAGAGAGATCGGATCAAGCATGGTTTGAAAATGAATGGACAGGAAAGGTAAGAAAACTGAAATGCACTATTTTGATTACACACATCCTTTAACTCAAATGCTGTGAATGCAATGTCGATATCAAAATGCAAAGTCGTAGTCTTGAAGCCACAATGTTAAATAACTATTAACAAACAGTGTGGATGCTACAAAATCAATCAGAGAAACAGCAATCATTTTTGGTATTTATAATCTGGAGATAGATTGGTATGTCTACTTTCACGGTTCATATGGTAGCAATTTGTTGTAACAGTTAGTTAAGACACAAATCTCCCATAAATTTGTTTCTTAACCTGCATTCCATATGCAATAAGGAGAAAATGAATGCTTAACTATTCCAGTGTAAAAGCGGGTACAAACAACCTTCGTTTTTTGTTTTCTTACGAGGAATGATGGCTTAAGGAGGAGAACATCATATTTAAAAACAAGTTCATAAACTTCATAATTCCGTCTCCTAATGGTATACTTAAATCCTCTAAAATGTACTCCACTCTACAGAAGCAAAAATGTAGGCATACGTGCATTCATACATACAGTTATGTAGTGTGCATCACTACACGTCTGTGCATAAGCATGCATCTGACTGATTTAGCAGTTCAATGAATTTATGAATAAGAAAAGTAGTTATGAGTTTGAAGAAAATGTCTCATCGATACCACATAAAAAATATGCACATCAATGTTAATTCTAAAAGATTGTGCAATTAAGACATGCACATATAAGAAGGTCAAGTTACCTGCGCATGAGATAGAATTCTTTTGTTTGGTTTAACGCAACTCTCGTCTTGCTGTTCATCTTTGGGAATAAAATCCCAAAAGTCAGAAGGCAATATTCCGCTTGCTTCCACGATAATACAACTTCTTTTAAAGAGTTCTCTCGTAGAAACTCTGAACTTCATTCTTGGGTAGCTTAACGAACTTCCCTATTAATTGAAAAACTCACTGAAGTTACAATGGTGCAGACAGAATGAAATTACGCTCAAAGAGACGAAGACTCACCTTACAATACTTGCAGCCCTTGCGCTCCTTGTGCTCCTGGCGCTTTCTCTTACCACTTAGAGAATCAGCACCCTGATGCATGCATAATAGGAGATAGTAAGTAACTAATTCTTTCGATAACACACACGAGAGTAATAGGTTAATGTGGATAACCGTCAGTAATCACAACAATTTTCTATACTAAGCAAACATATCGCCTTTTAACCTTTAACCATTAAGGAAAATAAATAGCAACAAAAGTTCAATAGTGCCAAACTGTAAGTCACATCTCAGTGATCAGCTCGAATAGTGTGGTAGCTGACCTTGGGCTTTAGATCCTGCTTAACAGATTTACATCCTACACAAATCTTGTTTAAGATTTGAACAACTTCTGGAAGATAATATGGATGGACTATTGAGCATGGAAACTGGATACGCCCATAATGACCTAGAAATTAAAATGATTGATCAAAACCAATTCCAATACTGAAGATAACCACATCAAGAATTATGTTAAATGTTCATCCACACCTTCACAGTTCTTTAACTTGTTTTCGGCACCACAAGTAGAGCACTGACCAGATGGATTTGGAAGTCCGAACCTAGGATCAGTGACCTCGCTGGCTGAACTGATTGGTGTTTCTTCAGATATCCTTAGCTGTTACAGAATTATTAAGTATTAATAAATTCTCATCTGATATATCAAACGCATCATGCTAAATTTAAACCACGAAACTAATAACCCCTTCACACTTGTACAGTTGTACTGACACACATATTATCGTCACGTGATAAAATGTTCAAACACACCCCAGAAGTAGATTTCATACATTAAAAATGCCTATGACTATAAATAACACTGGACAAACGAATGAAGAAGTGGAAGATATCGTGTAATAAGAGTGCCAATACAGCTTAATTAGATGATAAAAGAACATAGTTCAGAAAGACCTATTCATAGTGTCATATATGTAAAGAATATGGTTCAACTCTGGTGGGAGAGAGAGAGAGAGAGAGAGAGAGAGAGAGAAGTGTTTAACCTTAAAACACCTTAAAACCAAATACGAAATGATTAAAGAAACAAAATCAAATACAAGACAGTCTGAGTTGTATAAATTCAAATGCCACACTAATAGCAAACATCAAACTTGGATAACTATGATACATATGCAGATAAAATGGCTCAAGTCTAATATTAAAAACTTGCTAACAAAACCAAAAGAGTACCAACTAGACAAAAGAAAATATAAGGAAGTAGACAAGAAAGGGAAAAATACTTACAATATCTTCCCCAGTTGTAACATTTAGACGTATGGCAGTTATGATACCAGATCGAACTGGCTCTTCTTCATACAATTCACTGTCCATGGGGTTTGATTAACCCCTGCTACTCAAAAAATCACACAACCTGCAATGATAGCCAGAGCGTTAAAACAATGAAGAGTAGACAACCATAAAAGCTTACTATATAAGAAAATAAGGGCTTCCTGTGGAAATCCATAGTGAACACCCCCCAGATATTTGTACACATAGTTTCGGTAATAATGGTGAGTTCACTCACAAGTTTAAGGCCAAAAGGGGAAAAAGTAATATACATCTACATATGCCTTCAACTATGTGCTACACATATACAAAACCAAAAGACAGCCTTTTGGAGAAATTAAAGCTGATGTAATAATTAATGGTGCTGATCCAATATGAAATTATCCTGTAAGAAACCTATATATGGGAAAACTAAACCAATCCTTGAAACAGGTAACAAGTCATTGTCAATAAATAACTTGATTCGCGTTGCAGACACGTTCTGAAGCATCCATATCAAACACAAAACTGAATGGAATCGCATATAACACACTGAAAATACAAATACAAATACAAATACATAAACAAGAACAACTAAAAACAGCTGTGATGAATAGATATTATGTCCACACCAGTATGACAATCACTATGCTTACAAGTTACAAGTTCATGGCTAACGACAGAATTTAGCACTATATCATCAATGCATAGATGCTAATTTATAAAATTTAGCTGGAAACTCTAACTCCTACCGGTACAGAATGTGTGGTGGCACACTCAAACAATGAAATACACGTGGAAATTAGTCGCAAACAGGGATTGTCAGTTGAATTACCAAATGGACAACAACCGCACCCACCATAAAACTGACAAAACACACTTCCTGCTTTAGTGATCAAACCGTAATCAATAAACTACAATTCAGCTACAAAAAGACAGGTAAGACATGATTTTTTTTTATATGTTTGGAACAATCCATTACAATGGTACCACGGGAATGATCATTGTAACCTGGAAACCTAACAAAACAAAATACTCATCCCAAAATTGACCACATACCATCATTGTTGCTCAATCTCATTAACCTCTAAGCAATAGGAAAACAGAATACCTTGCTTTCACCACCTTATTTGTTCATAAATCAAACAAAATTACATCAGATACACCAGAAACCACGATTGTCTCGGACACGCTAAAATTCTAGCATTTCAATCAACAAATCTTACAAATAACACAAGATTTCAATCCACATTGTGCAAAGGTCCATTTTTTTTAACCTCCCCAAATGATCAAACCCAACATGCAGACCACCAGACCCAAATTTTCCCATGCACATTGCCAAAACCATCAAATTCCAACAAACCCACAAACCAGGATGCCAAGAAACACAAGAAAATACACTTATCACCCAAAAGAATCAAACTTTCACAGCAAAATCAATGAAAGCACATAAAAAAATATCTTGAAAAATCAACATGATCATGCACAAACTACCATGTAGCAGCAATCCCAGGAAACCAAAAGACCAAAGTTCTAAAAAGATACAAAATTTCAGACAGGTATCTGCAAAAGCATGTGCCTTTTTCCCAGAAACAGAAAGGTTTGCTGTAAAACTCAAAGAAAAAGGTGACCCAACAGAGGAAAATAGCAAACGGGAAAAAAAGCAGGAGAGAGAGGGAGAGAGAGAGAGAGAGAGAGAGAGAGAGAGAGGTTTTTCTTACTGTGATGAGTAAAGCGACGCCGCCGGGTCACTGCAGCCAACCAAAAGACAACGCCGATTTCAAGAAGGGGAGTTGGAAGGAGTCCAATGCCGAGAAAGACTTGTTTTCTTTGTTGCTTGGGTTTGTGTCAGAAAAAGAATCCCCCAAGGCTTCTGTGTGAATTTACCACTACTGAGTACTGACCATGCTCTTTTATATCCCACTGTACTCGCTATCTGACAACTTAGACTGACCGGAAATTACCATTCGAGCCTATTTGAATTGGATTTTCGGGATTTTGAATGCTAAACTTGGAATTGGATTTTAATTGAGAGTTTATGCTAAAATTTCCGAGTTTTTGTTTAGGGTTTAGGGTTTTCTGTAAGTAAAAAAAAAAAAAAAAAAAAAAGAAAAAAAAAAATTATGAATAGAGTTTAATTTTGGGGTTTAGGGTGTAGGTTTTGTGGAATACAACACTTATGTTAAATGACAATTTTTGAACTTATACCGAAGAATTCACGCTAAAAACTAAAAATACTAAAATAGGTGGCGATTTTTCGTTATAGCTTTCCTTATTTTTTTTGGCATTCCTCTTTTTGGGTGGGTTTCTCTTTCCAGAGCAGCATTAAGTTTTCAAACAAGCTTCTGACAATCACGTGAAGTTGAGCAGGATTTCAATTTTTGCGACGGGTATATTATTTGACCAAATTAAGGTTATGGCACGTGTTTGTCGTGCATAATCAATAGGATCATGATCCTCTCTGGATCTTGAATGTGAGGATCCTAGGGGTATCTTGCAGTTCAAACGTTCGCTACAAATCAAACGGTTATGGATCAATATATTTATTTTATTTATATTTTAACACAAGTTAGATCCCACCAACCCTATAAGCCCTTAGATTTCAGTCGGGGAAACCAAATGGGCAGCAGGGCGACATCATAGGTGCCGCAAATTCTGACGACTTGGGGGTGCTCAAATAGTGTTGCATGATCTGAATATCTCGCCAGACATCCTCGTAGTCCTCCCGGCAAAGAAGCTTGCGTTTGGGGATAGACTTGCAGGGGTAAGGATGTCTGGAGGAAATTTCGGTGCATCGGTGGATGGTACCGAACTAGCCATGGCCAAGGACCCTCCCCAAAGAGTAGAGGTCAATGAGGTTTTGGGTTTTGTAGGGTAGGAAGAAAGGCCACGAGGAGTATCGGTAGGTGAATCGGAGGTGTTTCCGGTGGCTGGTGAACTTATTAACTTCCACTTCTAAGGAGTTCAAAGTTTGGAACCTATCTATATATATGTCATGCTTTAGGCATGCAATAGTTTAATTCATGCTACTTATGAGACAAAAGTGGATGTATCAACTATGGTTCATAACGTTCTTGAAACTGTCATTTCTCCCGTTAACAGCGGAATAATTGTTTCACCATACAGTGATAGTCCCCAAAATTACGGTAAATATATATGAGCACAACTAAAAAATACATCTACTTGAATCCCACTTTTAATGGGTGAAACCCATCTTTGTGTACACAATTACTTGTTGGTCAGAAAATTAACTTCAACCGAACTAATCAGGATGATGCAAGTGATCAAGATGCATCTCCCAAGTAGAAAATTATTAGTAAATAGAATGCTTAAAACTTGCAGTAAGCCAAGAAAAATTGTGCGCTCAAAACTAATCCCAAATGGCATGAAACAGCCTACAAAATTTGGGAATTGTGCTAATAATAGCAAGCAAATAATTTAATGACCATCATGTAGATATACATCTAGGTCATTGGTCAAATAATCCACAATTATATATTGAATAAGCTCACAAATATGCTTTTATATGCGCGAAGCAATATGAGGATCTAAGGTTAATTTTGACTGAGATGGTCTGAAGAACAATTACTCATGTCAACAATCCTTGCAAGGACATGCACAATGCACTTTATTGAGGACTCAAAATATGTTCATACAAATTTGCAATAATCCGACACATTATAATGGATCATGAATAACCATGATGATAATGTCATCATTTGGTCAATGAACTTTGGATTCATGATATGCATCCATTACTTCTATGACTTTGCAATACAACTCTTTAGAGAAAGTAGGAGCTTCTTTGAAAAAATGAATTCAACAAGAATAAAATACATCTTGATGTAAAAAGAAATTCAATTAATGAATCCATAGTAACATAACAAAAAGAAATAACTATAATTGAAATCAACCACATGAAAGTGCTAAAAAATAAATAATAAAGAGCCAAGTTATTAGAAGATAACGCAATCGTTAGTTGCTTGCTTAAGCAAAGTGGGAGATAAAAGTCAACCACAAATAGTGGAATAAAAATGAGTTTCCATTTGTAGTAGGAAAAGCAAGTTAGAATTCTTGACCATCCATTGAGTTCAAAATTAAAGGAGAATTGTCAATTTGTCTCAACCATCTTTTATTTGTCTTTAATAGAAATTTGTCATAAAATTCACCAAATATTTTGGCATGCAATAGAATCGTGCCCAATGCCTAATTGCAATAGCATAAATACTATCGCAAATTTTTTTGTTTGGTTTGGCTATTCAATTAAACCAAGGAACTACATGTTGGAGAGTTGACTTTTTGTAGTTAGTTTAGTTACCTATTCAAGTCCTTGTAATCAGATTGTAATTAGGTTATTTGATGTTTATTCTTTCCTTGTAAATCACTCTTGTACATTATATATTTTCCTCCTTGGTGAGAAGAATGATATCAAAAAATTAAGCCCCAAGATAAGCTCTAATTAGCATGGTATCAGAGCAAAGAACCTAGGATTTCTACTCTGCCCGTTCCCTCAAGCAAACTTGGCCCTCCCATGGAGAACCTACCACCACTCCACGATGGAAACAACCACTTCCTAACTAATTCTACTCTTACACTAAACACTACAACCCTAACCGACTCTATCATGAATCCTACCCTACCTATACCGCAAGTTGTTACACAGATTGTCCATCATGATTCGTCTATTGCTTCGATTGGCCTTAAGCTCAATGGTGCCAATTATGAAGTTTGGTCTTAGATTGTTGAGATGTTTGTTGCTGGAAAAGACAAGTTGGGCTACTTGTTTAGGAGTAATCCCCAACCACCTATCGACGATCTGACCTTCACCAAATGGCTTATGGAGAACGCTATTGTGAAGGGTTGGCTCATCAACTCTATGGAACCCAATTTGATTGGGTACTTTCTTCGACTACTGATAGCAAAGGAAGTGTGGGACGCGGTTACTCACACATATTATGACAACTCTGATATATCTCAAGTCTATTATCTTACCTGCAAGGCCTCTCGCATAAGGCAAGATGGACAACCGGTGGAGACATACTATAGTAATCTTCAATCTTTATGGCAAGAGATTGATTATCGTTGACCTAATCCGATGAAGTGCGGTACTGATATTGAAATTTTTAATAAAATTGTTCAAACGGATCGTGTGTACACTTTGCTTGCAGGATTGGATGAGATGTTTGATAAAATTCGTATTGATATTCTACGAACTGAGCCCCTTCCTTCTGTCGAACAAACTTTTGCCTATGTTCGCTAGGAAGGAATGCAACAAGTTGTGATGAATACCAGAGGACAGCTGCCAAATGGGGCAGTCATGGTCGCTCGCCCTACCACACGAGCCGTAGCTTCACCTTGTCCTCGTGCCCCGGATAAGTCACCTGCACCGAGCCCAGGATTACAACCACATGCTACTGCCTCAAGCCCAGCATATGGCTCTCTCTTTGCAGCTAGGCCAGCCTCACGGTCCACCACGAGTCCTCATCCTCCTCGTCCTAAACCACCAGTCCTGGCCGGTGGTTGTACTTATTGCGGTAGTAAAAAGCATAGCCGTGATAATTGCTTCCAATTACATGGCTATCCTGACTGGTGGGAATCGTTGAATCTTCAGAAACAACAGGAATGACACAAGCAAGCCAATCTCGCCACCTCCATGTCCCACTTATCTTTGATATCTCCAGATGATCCTCCTCCGATTTCGAGTTCTTCCGACATGTCTTCAGAGTCCTCAGGTAACTGTGGTTATGTTTTTAATATGAATAGTGATGCTACTCCATCCGGATGGATTATTGACTCCGGTGCCATAGACTATATGACTTATGATCCCACTGATTTAACTTGTGATAATGTTCCACTCCGACATAATATTACTAATGTTAATGAAGTCACCTCACTGGTAACTGGCGTTGGCATCATGCGCCTCATGCCCACTCTCTCTTTGCCTTATACATTACTCGTACCTTCACTAAAGCATAAATTGATGTCTCCTAGCCAAGCTACTAAACAATTAAACTGTTGTGTGCTAATGTATCCAAAGTTTTGTCTTATACAGGATATTCTCACGAATGAGATAATTGGTCATGGTACTAAGAGGGGGATCATTATTTTGTGGATGATGTCAGTACATGACGGGTCACTCTCGCTCAATGAGCTGTTGATCACAAGAGGCGTCATATATGGTTATGGTATCACCGTTTGGGTCATCCATCTTTCAGTTATTTGCAGCATATGTTTCCGAATTTATTTGTTGGTTGTTCAGTTTTAGACTTTAAATGTGACACTTGCATACTCGCCAAGAGTCACCGTGTTTCTTATCCGTTGAATTCTAATAAAAGTGTTATTCCTTTTGGTCTTGTTCATTCAGATGTTTAGGGAACATCTCCAATTACTACTTCATCTGGTATTCAATAGTTTGTAACGTTCATAGATGATTGCACACGTCTGACATGGTTATATCTTCTTAAGCATAAAAGTGATGTTTTTTCGGCTTTTAAGACCTTCCACACCATGGTTCAGACACAGTTTTCTACTAAAATACTGATTTTGTGTTCTGATAATGGTGGTGAATATGTTAATAATGATTTTTCCCATTATTTAACTAATTATGAAATTCTTCACGAAACTACATGTCCTCAGACTCTTCAACAGAACGGGGTGACTGAGCGCAAAAATCGTCATTTCTTAGAAACGACTTGCTCACTCTTGATTGGGGCGTCTGTTCCCCGTTCTTCTTGGGATGTTGCTCTTCAGACCGCCACTTATCTTATCAACCGTTTACCATCCAAAGTCCTTACTCCCCTACAAGTCTTTGCTACCTTCATGCACCTACTGTCATTGGTACTCCCACCTCGGGTTTTTGGATGTGTTGCATTTGTTCATCTTCATAACAATCAACGGACAAAACTTGAACTGTGTGCTCTCCGTTGTATTTTTATAGGGTATAGACTCCATAAAAAAGGGTACCGTTGTTACCACCCTCCTTCCCGTCGAATGTATGTTACTATGGATGTCACTTTTTCTGAGTCTGAGATGTATTACCCTTCGGATTCTTCCAATCCTTCTCATCAAGTGGAGACACAGTATAATGAGAAGGATTGGACCATGAATGATAATATTGATCTTCTGCTGCCATTAGCCGAGCCTATAACGGCTGCATTGCCAACTTAGCTAACAGCAGCTGTAGTGCTGCCCACAGAAACAACGGCAGGCACGGCAATCCTCACCCACGGCAACGGTGTTGCCATTTGTCAACTTTGAGATTTTTACTGATATTACTCCTCCTATTCACTTGTAGTTCCGCTTCTTGCTATAACAAAAAGACTTGTCGGAAATCTGGTTGTTCCAGAAAAACATGATCGCCTCATTCTTCAACCAAGGGTTAAAATGTGGCTAAAGTATCTCCGATGGTACGCTGAGGTTAGCGTAAATTACGATGTGTCGCTCGAGGTCTCTCGAGCCTCCTGTTGTACCAATGTCTATATTTCTATTTCCTTGAATGGTCGGGTTTCTATTTTCGTCATGTTACATTTATACATGTAATAAAAAAATCTAAAAGTTTAATAAACCAACCATTCTCCCGCTTAATTAAAAAATAAAAAAACTTTAATAATTTTTTCTATTATAGTAATTAATTTAATATTAATTTAATATTTTTTTCTACCATCCCTGTTGATGATATCGTTGTTCCGAATTATCAATTACCTTTCAGGCATAACCGGGTAAAGCCACCCAATCGATATCCACCAAACACAACGAAAGGCTCTAAATACCCTATTGCTAACTATATGTCATCACATAAGTTATCAGAACCTGGCAAAGCTTTTGTACAACAAATATCCAATGAAAGCACACCAAGTTCATTGAATGAGGCATTATCTGACGATCGATGGACCAAGGCAATGGAGGAAGAAATGGCTGCACTCCAGAAAAATCAAATGTGGGATTTAGTTCCACTTCCCCTAGGAAAGAAGAGAGTTGGGTGTCGATGGGTTTACACCATCAAGTACAAAGCTGATGGGTTTGTTGAACGATACAAAGCACGATTGGTGGCTAAGGGATACACTTAGACGTATGGTGTTGATTATACAGAGACATTTGCACCCGGTAGCAAAGATTAATACGGTAAAAGTATTGCTTTCATTGGCGGCCAACTTAGATTGGCCATTACAGCAATTTGATGTCAAAAATGCTTTCTTACATGGTAATCTTAAAGAAGAAGTGTATATGGATATTCCACCTGGTTATGCATTGGTTTTACAACCCGAAGTAGTGTGCAAGTTGAATAAAATGTTGTATGGGTTGAAACAATCACCTCGAGCATGGTTTGGTAAGTTCCGGACGGCTATGAGGAAATATGGGCTCAGGCAGAGCAATTTCGATCATACACTTTTCTTGAAACGTCAAATGGGGAAATTGACGGCACTTATCATCTATGTGGACGATATGATTGTTACAGGTGACGACAAAAAGGAAATCTTAAGGCTCAAAGAGTACCTAGCAACCGAGTTCGAGATGAAGGATCTTGGTGGTTTGAAATATTTCTTGGGTATAGAAGTAGCTCGATCTAAATAGGGTATATTTCTGTCTCAAAGAAAATATGTTTTAGACTTATTAGCTGAAACCGGAATGCTTGATTGTAAACTGGCTGACACCCCTGTAGTCCAAAATCACCATCTTGCTGTGCACCCTAATCAAGTTCCCACTAACAGAGATCGTTATCAAAGGTTAGTTGGGAAGTTAATTTATTTATCTTACACCAGGCCTGATATTGCATATGCAGTAAGTGTTGTTAGTCAATTTATGCATTCTCCGAGTGAGGCATATATGGGTGCAGTTGAACGCATCCTACGATACCTGAAGTCCTCACCGAGTAGAGGCATCATGTTTTCCAAGAATGATAATTACCGAATAGAGGGTTACACCGATGCAGATTGGGCAGGCAACGTTACTGATTGTCAGTCCACATTTGGTTACTTTACATTTGTGGGAGGAGATTTAGTGACTTGGCGGAGTAAGAAACAGAAAGTGGTTGCTTTATCAAGTGCAGAGGTGGAATATAGGGGTATGGCAAAAATAGTATGTGAACTATTATGGCTTCGAAGGTTACTTGGTGAACTCGGGTATCCTTCAAATTCAGCCTCAAATTTATTTTGTGACAATAAAGCAGCTATCGATATCTCACACAACCCAATTCAATATGATCGAACAAAACACGTGGAAGTTGACAGACACTTCATTAAGGAGAAGTTGGAAGGGAATATTATTCAATTCCCGTTCGTAAAGTCAAAGGACCAATTAACAAATATCTTAACTAAAGTTGTTGCAAGTTAAGCGTTCTACAACTCTCTTGTCAAGTTGGGTATGAACAACATTTATGCACTAACTTGAGGGGGAGTGTTGGAGAGTTGACTTTTTGTAATTAGTTTAGTTACCTATTTGAGTCCTTGTAATCAGATTGTAATTAGGTTATTTGATGTTTCTTTCTTTCCTTGTAAATCACTCTTGTACATTATATATTTTCCTCCTTGGTGAGAAGAATGATATCAGAAAATTAAGCCCCAAAGATAAGCTTTAATTAGCACTACAGGCCCTCAATAATATAGAATTAATGAACTCTAGATACAAATATGCAATAATTTGACATCTAGGGTTTACAATTCCATTCCTAGTAAACTAGTCAAAATTATTTTCTCACTAGTGTCGAAAAATACTCAAGGCTTGACTATCCACCGAGTTCGACATATCCATATACCCATTTTGATTATGGGTACAACAAGCTATACGCTCCCAATTGCTTTGTATATGAACTTTAAATTTATGTACAAGGATGTAGGTTTCCCACGCAACATTGTGTTGAGAATTAAGGATTCAACAGACAGAGGTCCGAATCCAATTATATGCTAAAAGTTAGAGAGATTGCGGACCAATTTGGGGTTGATGTATTTTTTTTTTTTTTTTTTTAAATTGCTTTTCTGTGCTTTAAGAATAATCATTTATAAAATAAAGCAGTTGAGCGTTTGATCAATTGTATTTTTTAAAGTGTTGTGAATATGAAAAGCAATGTAAAGGTGTTTGGTAAATTTCAATGTAAAAATGATACTGTGATAGAATTATATATAAAGACAAAACTAGACATAGTAGTGGATGTGGTGATAAGGACATCGATGGTGAGGGTTATAGCGGTCATGGCAGTGCCAAGATAGGGGTGGTGCCAATAATAGGTTGTGGTGGTTATGATGTAGAGGTAGTAGTGGTGGTAGTAGAGTGTAGTTGTTGAGGTGTGGAGGTAGAGTGCTGGCAACAGTGGTGGTGGCGATTGTAGCGTTGTTAGCGGTGGTAGGATGGTGGTGGTGATGGCAACAATGGTGTGATGATGGTAGTTGCAATCGTAGGTGGTCGTGACGATAGGGGTGGCAATAGTAGTGGTGGTAGTGTTGGGGTCGACAATGACGATGGTGATGACAGTGACAATTGTAAGGGTACAATGGTGGTGCTAATAAATTTTTGTTCCTACTAGTGGGTGTGGTGGTTGGGTTGTAGAGGTTACAATGGTGTGGTGGCAATGGTGGCGTTTGTGGTTGTGGTGGCAGCCATGATGACAATTATGGTGACGATAACGACAACGATGATGAAGATAATGGCAATTGTGGTTGTGGTGCTAGTGGTGGCGCTTGTGGTTGTGGTGATGGCAATGATGGTGGTAGTGGTAGTGACGGTTGTGGTAGCAGTGGTATGGTGGTGGTAATGGCAGTGGTGATTTAAGGTTAGTAGTTGCAGTGGTAGGTGCAGTTACTTTGTTCTCCAAGAGAGAAATGTATGTAGAAGGATAAATAACATCATTTTTTAAACTTAATAAGGATATTACATGAAAGAAAAATATTCATGAAAGACTGAACTCTGTTTTTTTTTTATTTTATTAAAGTAACTTTTAAAACCAATCTACAGACTGTTCTAAAAGCTGATGTCTGGAGGTTATTGCTTTAAAAATAAGCATGATATTTTATTTTATCAAACACTTTTTTGTTGCTTAAGTTTAAAGTGACATGTCACTTAGTACTACGATCTAGTGATATTCCTCTTCACTTGTAAGTGAAAAGTCTTATAGTCGATTCTCAACAAAGGCAAATTCGAATCACATTATTAGTAGCTCATTGTGAGGCTTAACCTACCCCCCCCCCACTCCCATAGTGTACATAATATCGTTTGTTAAAAAAAAATTTATTTAAAATGAAATAATTTTTTGTGAAAAAACAATACCAAGCAAACCCTGCGTGTCCTTGCCTCTTAAAAATTCATCATCATAATTTTGATTTAACGACATAGTAATTAAAAGGATAATACTAGAGAGATCATTTTAAATCATATTTTGTAAACTATATAACGTAATCATTGATAATTAAATTATTACTTAAAAAATTAGTTTAACTAGCATTACTTATAATTAAATTCATAATGTTGTAGTGGAGTTAGATAATATAGAAAGTCATACGCTTTTAATTGATTAGCAAATATAGGCAATTGATTTGATTTTCCAAATGGATATGCCGTGTAATAGAGAGAGTAGAAAGATGAGATTATTGAATTAATAACCAATGCAAACCAAGATCCATTCATGGTGGATGTCTTACAAGCATATTCCACATCTCCTCTTTTCTACTTTCATCGTCTGGCAACGTAGCAGAGTGCAGAACACATTTTTTTTTACTCATTAATTAATGAATCTGAAAGAAAAGCTAAAATATTATAAGAAATGTTGTGAAAGATAAATAATTAGTATTATCAGTGCCAAAGTTTCAACAACAAATATAGAGAGCATAATCTCCAAAGAATTAGTTGTTTTTCTACCCTCCTTTGATCTTGTAATTTTGTGTGATTCTCTTTATGTCAGTATTCTCTAAAAATAAAAATTAAGAGTACATTCGTATGATTGTTGGAAATAAAATATAAAACAAATAGAATAAATAGAAATATACGGAGACGAGAGATTAGGAGGAGAAATCAAAATGTGGTTTCGTTCTCATCAGAAGTCTATTATGTTGATAAATTTTATTCCATGTTTGATCAAGCTGATAAATTCACTTCTCAAACTAACCTTTGTTGAAAATAAAATAAAATAAAATAATTAATTTGAAGGTTAAAGAAAGTTGTTATTTGGAAGTCGACCCGCAGGTCCGAGGGTACTTTGGTCATAAAACTACTTGAGATTTAATGTTTGCTTTTGCCATGAAAACGAAAGAAAGAAAGAAAAAAAGAAAGAAAGTTGGCTTCTGAATCGGAAGGAAAGTGGGGCCCACAATCACGTTTCTATTGCTACTCCAACATAATTTTTGTTTTATTATGGGGACAAATACATAGAGAATCAAAATATAAAATTAACTATTCACATCGTTTTCGAAAATAAAATATTTAATTACTTAATTTAAAGAAATGCTAAAAAGATTAAATTTGTTAATAAAATTTACAAATTAAGTGATATGTCATATAGGAATAAGCACGTTTATCAATATTTTAATCATAATCCAAACATTAGCTTTTATGTCATTTAATTTACAAAATTTTATCTGTATATTTAATCTTCATTTTATACACACATCTTTTTTTAGACTGACCTTTAAGTCTGCTTTTGATTTTTCAATCGAATCATTTAAAAAAAGCGTGCAAAGAATAAAAAGTGTAGAAATTTTCTAATTAAAAACCCAAAACTACTATATCAATAAAACGTTTCATAAAAATATTTCAGAAAAAAAATGTTTAAATTGGAAGTATGTGAGTGTGGGGAGCAGTGAGAAGGATTCATACTTTTATTCAGGACTCCAACATAAAAAGTTCAAGAGGCCCATCAGGAATCGAAGAAAGTTTGCCACGTGGCGAGCATGCAGTGGATCTGTTGAGGGAAGGAATCCTGATTTCTGAGAGCTCAGGTAGGGGCGAAATAGTTAAGCTTTCAGTGGGGGAGTGAGTGCTTTTTCAGCATTTTTTTTGTAAGAATATTTTGGATTATTGGTTTGCTTAAAAAATAAAAGCAATGAATAATTCCAAAACTTTTCTCATCAATAATTGGGGTATTCTTGGGCAGTGCCTTTTTTAGTAATTTTGTCAGATTTTTTTAGAGTAATTTGATCTAAAGAAAAGAAAAGCATTGATATTTTCAAGCCTTTTCTTATTAATATTTGTTAGATTTTTGTGCACAACGTTTGTACGTACGGTTGAGATCAATTGTCAAGGACCCAAGTTGTTCTTCATTCCACATGTTTAATTTCTTTATCATCCAAGTATTGTCCAATTTTTTTTTTCTCTTCCTTTTTTGTGTAAGTTTCAAAATGTTAGCGATTGTCATTAAAAGTTAAAACACAATTATAACATGATTACAGAGAGGGTGCCAAACTGGGTACATTTTTTTAGTAACCAAATCATTGATCTGAAGAGAGCAAAGCATAGCAAACAAACATAATAAATTCCCTACATGGCCACCACAAGCAACTCAATTTACAAGAACTAGCAGTGGAAATCTACCACAATAGATCAGTGGTGGCAAATTCAAGACTAAAGAACCCACAAAGCCATCATGAAGTTAAGGCCACACAATCAATGGGATGCTTGTGGCTTATCTCCAAAAAGAAAAACAGGGCATCTCATTCTGATTATCAATGTCACTGCACCTCGAATGATTCGCAGTACCATGACCAAAGCAAGAAAACCTGTTGTAAATGCTGCCAGTGAAGACTTCTTGGCCAGAGATCTAAACTTGGTTTAGCCATGGGTTCATACCATCGCCGAATCAAGATGGGTTTGCATCAATTATGGCCCAAACAAGGTGAATTCGACTCGGATATAAGCATGTGAGGTGGCTCAGCCACTAAAATGGCCAAAAAGTGCACAATTGCAAACTAATGGAAGAAGGTGGCTTCTGTGACATCTTGTCTCGAATTTAACATTATTTTATTATCTAACATTAGAAAATTACGAAAATGTCCTTGATGGGTGGAAATCCTTCGTAGACATTCGAGTCTTTATCACTCTTCGTTCCTTGTCACATATTTGTAGGTGGTACATGTTCTTACAAACACATGAGCGTGAACGGGCATGATTTATGTATGTTTCCCAATGAGGGGCAAAATGATAATTTTGTACTCTTGGGAATTTATTACTTCTTTATCAAGACGACAGTGAGTTATTGGTATTGTAGGCTGCAGACTATAATATCAATAGCTTATTTGTTGGGTTTGTTAAGCAAGTGGGCAAGCAGACCCGTCTACTTTAGTATTTTATTAATTAGGCATCGTACATAATTAATTATTGTTTGGGCTTGACCTAAAGATACATACACACATATTCTTAGAGTACTCGACGATACGAACGCGTAGGCGCAAACAGAACTGAATTCGGAGTTACGACAAAGATTTTACGAATTACGAAGCATGAAGGGTGTTTTGGTAAATTCACATTTATGGGAGATATTTTTCTGTATTGTCTTTTGTGACTTTGAGTTATGTGCCAAGTGGGGCCCACACCACTCCTTCCCCTCACTCTCATGTCTCCTCTCACTGTCCCAATCTCTCACTCTATCTCCAACTCTCTTGGATCATTCTCTCTCATTTCACCTCACCTCTCTTTCTCTCACTGAAACTCTCTTTATCCCTCTCTTTCTCATCTCGGTAATACAGAGAAGCCGAGCACCACACACAACTCACTTGCCACCTCTTCGGCGAGCCCTACTAGAACCACCACACAAACCATTGTTGTAGATCTTGCAGCAAGCCCACCAACCTCAAGCTCCCATAAAACACACTCGTTTCTCTGTTGCAAACCGAATCACCATCTTCTCTGATGAGTTCCACCATCCCCAACGTTGGTAAGCCTCGAAATCCCTAACACTATGTTTGGATGAAGAAATTTAAGATTACTAAGGAATTTTAAAATGACGGAAAATGAAACAACGGGATTTAAATTTCTAAACGTGAATTTTCTTGTTTGGTTAACCTAAAAGAACAATGGAATTTGAATATAGAATTTGTTATTTTTTAGCTCTCAATCATAGAAATTGGGAAATAACACCTATTTACATGGAATTTAAACTTGGGAATTAGAGGTCCCAAATTTTAAGTTTTTTTCCACACGGAAATTCTAAATTTCTATGTTTATGAATCAAAGAAAAGGATTGGTGCATGTCAATTTATAAATTCTAACTTTTATCCAAATTCCAAGTTTATTTCCCTTATCCAAACATAGTGTAAGATTCACCTTTTAAACATGATCTGGTACTGTTTGTAACATTTATACTTGATTTGGAAGAGGGTTGATGCAGAAAACAGGAAGGGGGAGACTTTCCCAATTTTCTGAGAAGTGAAATCCGTGACCATTTGGTCACTTTCAGGCCTTTTTTTTGGCTAACACCAACCATAACTCGGTCCCACTTTGGTATGGTTTTGTTCCCTACATTTCTAGCTTCAAATTGGCTTTTGAATCATCGAGTTCGGTGAAGAATTAAGCTTTGAAAGTTAGCTCAAAAACCTGCAAAATATGGAAATCGTGAAGAAGATGCATGGGCGCGCTTGGTGACCGACGCATGGGTGTGCGTGCAACGCGTGGCTACCAGTGCAACCACTTTGTGGTGGCGCGTGCGGTGGCGTGTGGAGGAACCCGAAGTCCTTCCTTAGGTTTCTCGGCTTGTCGAATCATAATCCGCCCTCTGTTTTCTGAAATTTGAACATTCTAAAATAGTTCCTTTATTACCCGTACTTTGTACGAAAACGAGTATTTACGGTAGTTCATTATATATTTACATAAATGGCTTCGTTTCTAGGTGAAACGCATCTCAAAGATCTTTGATGCCTGCGAGGCGGGTTTGACCCGAAGACATGTCTTGTGAGTGGGTCTTTGCTTTTAAATATATTTAGTTTCCATTTATATATTTAATAAGAAATTTTCTACGCTATGCCTAGATTAGATTAACATTTATAAGAATTAGCGCATTGACGGAGTATGAAATTATGCCACGTCCTACGGGATGCACATGTATGCGTATTATTAAGGGATGCCTTAATAATATTTACGACCATGAATAGTATTATGTTGACTAGAATTATCGATTTATCGTGCATGATCATACTCATATTACTGCTCATCATGCATGCTACATGGTGTTAGTAATCGCCTAGGCCAAAGCCAATCTTCATGTGTATGTTCACATCTCACTGTACACTCACTTTGGATCCATTGTAGGTGCCAGTCATGTCCAAGATTGTTATAGGCAATTAGGACTCGTATGTGATGAGCATAGTGCCAGTCTTCACGTGATGGTAGTACTATAGTGTAAATCATGATTACACCGAGTCATGTTCATGCCAGAATACCTCTACATGAACTCGTGTGTCAGCATATGTCGATGAGCACCCGATATTATATGTTCGTTTATGAGAGATATTGTGATTACCAGTTGTTATATGCCTTATATGTGAAATATTGTGTTTGATCGTATTTCTAAAATATTGTTGTTATGATAAGTGTTTTCATACTATATGTAGTATATTTTTGGAAACTATATTTGTTTTACAACGAGGGGTTATACGTTTTCAAAAAGGTTTTTACAAAACTTTATTTTCAGGCCCACTCACCCTTATTTTTCGCCTCTCCAAGTTTTAGTGGCAATGCTCATGTCGACGAGGATTTACGGCAAACATTATTATAGGAGATTATATCTGATGGTATAATTCTTATCCTAATTTTACTATACTTATGCTCTGACATCATGTGTGAAATGGGTTTAATCCCGCTCACATGCGCACTCTTGTACTTAGTCACTTTTAGGTTTAAATTTACTCACAATTTTCCACAACACCACACTTTATGGCTATGTCACCTTCTTGGTGTCGGCCAACAGAGCTCGATTTGGAGTCCAGGTGAACATTTCGGGTCGGGGTGTGTCAGCTTTGACCTATCAGAACCACAATATTCACATGTCTTAGTGTTATTTGCACTGGACACCACCGTGACTCTAAACTCGTGCCATACAAGTTGTTCTCCACTCCCCCACCCTCTTAGACACGCTCGTCTCAACCTTCCAACTTGCTCTAAACCTTGAGCTAAAATGAGTTTTCGGTTAAAACTAATTTTTGGGAAAATTTTAACCCAAGTAATTGGCTAAGGTAAAGCCCCTGGCTTACTTCTATGCGTGGACACGCCCAGGAAATATGTGAGCCGCAACAACTCAACGACACAAGAGATGTAGAGAACACGCCAAGACTGACAATGCTAGGGCCCCATGCTGACGTCAATGTTGGCCACAATCAATGAGCCTAACGGCTCTTTTTCGATCCAACGGTTGTGATTTTTAGACAATTTTAAAAAATACACTAAATCTAATTGCTGAGATCCAATATTATCAAATCTAACAATAAATAAATAAAATTCTAACAACTCAAAATTAAATCCAACAGCTCAAACAATTTAAAAAAAAAAATTATTTAACTCAAATTCAAAAAACTCTATAAATACCTATGTATTTGTTTAACTATTGGAATCTAAATATTTTTAGGTTAAAATGTTCATAAAAATAAATTAGGATAGTCTACATAAATTTATTTTTCAAAAGATTATTTTGGAAAAAAATAGCCTAAAATCATTCTTTTATAATCACGGGATAAAATTTTAACCCATAATGGTTGGAGAAGAAAAATTGTTTCTGAGGTAAAATCTAAATTTTATGGATTAAAAATTTTAGGTTTCAACCCAAGGGTTGGAGATGGTCTTAGTGTAGATAATATCGTATGTATTGGAAAATATTATCTATATGTGCATGAAATTAATGTGACATTCCTAATTGACATAAACCTAATTAATGAAATTATCTCATTGATTAGGTTAAAAACAAAAATCGGTCATTGATATATAGTTAATTAGTAAAGATTCAATGATTTTTAACTTTTCTTACAATGATCTATTTATACTAAGGCTACGTTTGGCATGTGGAAAGAAAGTCAAGAATGTAAAAATGTTGTCTTTCTCATGTTTGGTAAGTTCGGGTTTGGAAAATGATTTCTTGGCCAATGAAAAATAGGGTTGAAAGTGAAGCCCTCCACCCCCTTTTGTATTCAATTTCCTTCCCAATGGAAAAAAGATATAATCATTAATTGCTATATTTTTATGACAAACATGTCATCATTGACAATTAAATGCCCATTAATCCCGAAAAAGGGGAATTTTCTATCTACTTTCGCATCGTTACCAAATACATGAAAGAAATTTTACATTTTCCTTCTCCAAATAAAAGACATGGGTAATCATTTCTCATGAATTCTTTTCCACGTACTAAACGCAACCTAAGGTGTCGAGAATTGAGTTAGGTCGCAAATTGGGCCAACCATAATAATTGGTAACAAACTCACCATCCATGGGAGTAGATCAAATACCTCACACTTACACGTGGAGAAGAATATCACTAGATTGTAGTACAAGGTGGCAAAAAATAAGTTGAATATGAAGTGTTATTATGGGTGTAATTGGCTTATAAGTTTTTAATAAGGCCAATGTTGTCCTAAATAAACTTAAGAGCCGCTTTGAGAGTTAAATCAAGCTCTCAATGAAAATAGCAATTTGTGATGGCAAAATTTTGTCATCTTCGGATTTGATGAAATTAAACCTACAAAACAAATTAAAGACATTTCTTACAGCCAAAGCCACGCACCCAGTGAGGGGAGGTTGGTCACTGAACCTCTGATGCGTAAGTCAGTTTCTTTGAAGGGAGAGAGATTTAAGGTTGAATTGTGTAATATTAACTTACCAGAGAATGAACTGGGGATGGGATATTTATAGGAGCTAGGCTGGGCACATGTGTATGGTTTTCCATGCTATGTGTCTACATTTGATTGGCTAGAGTGTGTCATCCGTTGTGTGGTAACAAAATTCCACCATTTTACATATTTGATTTGACCTACAAAACAAATTAAACACATTTGGTTAAGGCCAAAGCCACTCACCTAGAGAGGGATGTTTAACCAATGAACCTCCAATGCCCAAGTCAGTTTCTCTGAAAAGAGAGAAAGAGAAAGAGAGAGAGAGAGAGAGAGAGAGAGAGAGAGAGAGATTTAGGTTGAATTTTAGAGAGTTAACTTCAACTTACTTAAGAAATGTGTAGAATAGGTATTTACAGGGAGCTAAGATCGGCCACATGTGTAGAGTTTTTCATGCCATATGTCTATGTCCGATTAGCTAGAGTGTGTGATCCATTGGATGCAGTGGGAAAATATCTTTAAGATGTTGGAACATCTTAAAGATACTTGAGTATAATCCTTAGTGATATTATTAAATAAATAATAATATCTAAGAATTATCTTTGGAGAAGAATGTGATTGTGCTTCTTTGAATAAATAAATACTCTTCAATAAAGAAAGTTTGAAGGGTGGAATTAGTTATTAACTCTACCTTTGATTCTCTTACCTTATTTTCGAGAAATTGTAGTCAGCAGCTCAGGTTTTCTTGGTAGTTGAACTGCACGTGGAACAGATGTATACCTTACCAATTTAATGAAGGACATTATGATTAACTGTGAATAAAAGTTCATGTATCAGCTCTAGGATTCTCTGAATTATTTTTGGCTCCATAAATTGGATCTAGTAGGAAAGTATCTTTAACATTGTTCTAAATTCGTCCTAGGCGGTCTAAACATAGAGAAAAATCAGGTAAGGGTTAGGCAGCCTAGGCGGTTCAGGTTTAGTGTTCCACTATTTTTTACTTTTTTTTTTAATTAAGTTAATGGTTTTCTGGGTAACCTACCCATAAAGAACTCATATTATTTCCCTCGCATTTTTATGTTTTTCTTCTCCCTATCTCATTGCGTACACGCGTTCTCTCTCTTTCTCTCTCGTTTCCCCTCGCGCTGACTCTGGCTCTGCCTACACCGTCTCTCGCAGTTTCCGTCCCTTAGTCTATATGTTAAATTTAGTTTAATTTGTCGGGTGTAAGTAGCTTAAGTTTTAACTTTTTAAATTCTCAATACAAGTATAGTTTTTTAGAGTGTAAGTAGGCCACTATTTATATGTTATATAATAAATTTAATTAAATTCGTCCAGCCCTCCTAGGCCCCCAATTAACCGCCTAGGTGTTAGGCTCTAGCTTACCGCACGACTAGCGTCCAACATCTTTTAGAATCTTGATCTTTAAGATGTTGAAATTTCTTTAAAATGCTTGAGAATAAGGGAGCTTTAATGAAAAAGAGCTTCCAAACTATTTTATTTAACCAAAAACCACATAATAACTTTATTTAATGAAAATGACTTAAATTTTAATGATAAAGTAAAAGATTTAATATAATAAAGAAATAAAATTGATGCGTGAGGCTCGTACTTCTCCCTTTCTCTCTCTTACACCCTTCCTCATGCTTAACCCCTTTCTTTTCATTCACCCATCATCAACATCTATCTTTTCACACATCACCATCTCTCTCTCCTCTTTCAACCCCCATCATCAACATGTCTCTCCGCTTTCACCCAGCACCATTTTCTCTTTTTTTTCTTTCACCCATCACCATCATCTCTTTTTTCTCTCTCTTTCATGTCAGTTCTTCCTTGCTCTTTCCTTTTTTAATTTTTGTTATAAGTTTATTTGACACACCCCGACTAGAGTTGAGACATGCTGACCGTCACGTGAGGGTGACGTAGCCAAGTGCGCAACAGAAGTGATAATTATGCGAAAGCTTGGGTAATAATAAAAAAAACGAAACTCAAACTTAATTAGACTAGAAATAAGTGTGTGAAAGTGAACATAACCAAACACAAGTATTCAGAGCATAGGTATCAACAGTGCATTCAGACAAACGAAATACTAATTATACAAATGGGGAGAAGATCCCTACAGTTATTTAGTAGATCATCAAAACCATCGAGAAATCCTCGTGAGCCACCAAGATGTACAACCTAGGACTTGGAGGGGCGCAAAACAAAAGGGTGAGTGGGCAAAAAAAACAAAACGGTTGAAAACACATTTATCTTTTCTAAACATAATAACCCCCTCATTGTAAAACCCGTATAGTCTCTAGAAAATAATACTACGTATATACATATGAATACCAAAGCACAAGGCCAATAAAAACTAAAGTATGCCATGCCATAACGTTTCCGCACTAAAAGATGTAAGCCAGGTGAAATCAACATAAAATAATATGCCAATCAAAGTCACCTAATGTGACCTGTATTACTGGACCTATAGCTCATCAATATATGCTAGCACATGAGTTGGAACCACCTATTATGGTCTGTACGATAGGGCTGGGTATAATATGTACGCTCAAGTGCTATGATCACGTGAAGGCTGTGCGAATAATCGCGGGTCACCTACAAGTCAAAACCATATATTGTGGTCTGTACGACGGGGATGACACCAAACTTGGATCCAAGGTGAGCGTGTGGTGCGGGAGGTGAACGTCACATGAATGACTGTGCCCTGGTCTCGGGCGGGAGCCTAACATTGAGGTGCAGCAATGATGAGCTCTAAATGCATCTATGCATAACAATGTGCAATGCAACCAATACCATCACAATATACTCACCTGAAATTTACCTAGGCCTCTGCAGCATCAAACGATATAATTCATGATTTATAATAATGCAATACTTAAAATGTAACTCATTTTTGACATGGCATTTAAAGCATTAATCATTTTAAAAATGTTCTGGAAACCACGATACACACACACACACACACACATATATAGAAAGCAAATGCCCACTCATTGATAAGTAGCAGGATCGTAGCCCCCCAATTTCGCTTGTCCTCGGGGTACGTCTCACCTATATGCGAAATAACTAATTTTACGTAAATTTTAAAGCACATACACAAACCCTAGGAATAACTTCTCATACATTGCTCAAATAGGGTGTTTGAATATACCAAATTGATATACTTGACAGCACGAACACCCTCATATTTTTAGAAAAAAATTTGGACGTCAGACGCACCGTCATGCTCCGGCCTAGGCACTTGCCTGGCACGCTGACGAAAACCCTAACGCCGTTAGGAACATTTCATCAGCTTGACGAAATATTCCATTAAAGATAACTAACGGTACCTGACGCCGTTAGGAATATTCTGTTATCTTTGATGGAATATTCACCTTCTTCTCCGGTCACTTCGCCGGTTTCCGCCGATCGTCGTCTGTACTCGCCGAAAACTGGAAAATTCTTCTAAAGCTTATAACTTTATCATTTCTCAACCAAAATCCATGAAATTTATATGGATATGATGGTCTTGAAGAGTAGAACACGTTCGTACCTTTCAAACTTGCCTATTCTGACATCCACTCCACTCCAAAACTACTCCAAAATGCTAGGAAAGTTGATTGGAAGCTTCCTCAAGCCTTAAAACTTCATGAATTGTCCGCGATCACGTCGTCCAAAGTTCCACCGTGACGGAGCTTGAGGATCAACGGGTCAACGTTCACCAAAATAAAAAACTAAGGGTATGGTGATGATTGTGAAGTCAAGAGAAGGATGATGATGGTCTTTATAAGCTCGATCCGTGCTGATTTGGTTAAGCTTGTGAGATGGGGTTTCTTGGGTGTACGGACAGAGAGAAGAGTTGAGAATGAATGAAAGAAAAGGTGAGGGTGTACGTGTACGTGTGTGTGTGATTGGCAAAAGAAGAAAATAATAAAATCTGATTGGGCCCAAGAGAAAATGAGCCCATATAATTGGTTCGTAATTACTTGTTTACGCACTTCAATAATCGTAACTTTCTTGTTTCGACTCCGATTCGAGTCTAACTCGTGTTAACGTACTCGTGACGTCGAGCACGATTTAATTACAATAACGAGGAAGATAATTTAAAACTGCATATGTACATCCACGTCACTAAGCCACCGAGAGCATAATCGTCATCTTACATACTCGGGGAGAAAATTATAATGAAAACTGGAACGGGTCGTCACATTATTAATAAAAGATATTGTTTCTCAAAACTAATAAATTGCTAAAAAAAACTAAAGAAAATTAATTCAAGCCATTTTCTTATTATATTTGTCAGCTTTTTTATTTTTTTTTAAAACGGTGATACTGTTTCTAGAAATAGTTATAATTATTTCTACAAATAGTAACACTATTCTAAACAATGACACTATTTTCAAAATCGGTGCTACTATTTCTATAACGGCGACAATGTTTTTAGAAACAATGACACTATTCTAAAATGGGTGTCAGTATTCTAAACAGTGACACTATTTCTAAAAACAGTGACTCTATTTTTAGAAATATTTTTAGAAACAGTGACACCTTTTTTTGAAAATGTGTCCTTGTTTCCAGAAACATTGTCGCCGTTATAGATATATATCTACATATATAAAGGGAGCACCCCAAAATGGTGAAGCATTCTAAATACCATAAACTGCCCCTAAAATTTTAAATATTATAATTGAATTAAAAGGAGTTAAAGTAATTCAACACACTTTAATTTTGAATGAACTTAAAATCAAACAATGTTAGTGGGTGGTTTATGTTAACTTCTAGTTTATTTTTGAATTTTTTTTAATAAAAAGACTTAAATTTTGTAAAAACATTTAACACAAAAATTTTATTTGTAGGGAATTGACATGAGGTGGGAAATGGATACGAGGAGAGAAGATTGAAAGAAAAAGAGAGGAGAGAGAAGAGAGAAGAGAAGCAAATGGGAGGAGAAAGAAGAGAAAGAAAGAAAGCGAGAGGGGAGGTGGGGCTGGGTGGAAGAGGACAGAGAGAGAGAGAAAGAAAGACGTGACTAGGGTTGGGTGGAAAAGAAAAAAGGGAAAGAGAAAAAAAATGGTAGTTAGGCCAATTTTATTGGGATGTTAATGTTGAGTTTTGTCCTAATTACTAAATAAAATTATTATGTTGCTTTTGGTTAAAATTCAAGTTTTGAAGATTTTTTTTTCAATAGTTTTACTTTAAGAATAATCCTTAAAGACATGGGTAGGCAATGGGTGGGTCAATCCGAGTTGGGCCTAAATCCGCTGGCCGACCCAATGGGCTCGGGTAGTGATTTTTAGAACCCATTTCCAACTGCTCAAACACGTAACCCAACCCAACCAACCCATTGTTATACGGGTTGGGTTGGGCGGGTTTCTCGGTTTAGGCTTCATACTGTTTTTTAATAACAATTTTATTATTCTTCACAAACAAACATTAAAATCATTCAACCAAGTAAATCCAAATTTCCTTAACAAAAATGATATTGAAATCTCAAATACTTTATTTTTAAACTTAAAATCCACATTCCAAACTTCAACCATAAAAGAAAATCAACTTAACAACTCTATGATCTTAATAAAATCCAAAGCTAAACATAAAATGACATATCAATCCCAAAATTATAATAAAATTCAAAACTTAAACATAATGAAAAGCTTTAAGATAGTAGCAGTATCCATGAGCTTTGAGCAGCAAAGGTTGACGACCATCAACAACATGAGACAGCAACTACTAATTTATTCCCAAAGTCAAAGGTCCAAAGCATTCAAAAGGGGTTGTAAGCCTGCAATGGATTCCAAACATTCATTAAATCATTAGTAAACCATATATAACAACTCAAATCATTAGAATTTGGATAGAAGTTTACATTGATTGGTTCATAGAAATTGCAAAGTACCTTAAATCGACTATGTACTAATCAACAGTATCCATTTCAGATGTGGAGGCAACTGAAAGTTCTACACGACATATATAAATTAAAATAAAACAAGTTAGAAAGTATTTAATTGAAAAATGAAAACCAAATACAAGTTTAAATAGTTTGTTACTTGATATTATCTGCTCATGGATTTCCATCTCCTCAATGAATGATGATTCAACTTTTGAAGAGATATGAGATGACTTTAACCAATTTTGAGTGCAAATCAATGCCTCTACCATCTTAGGAGTCAGGAAACTCCAATAATCATCAAGAATATGCCATTTAGTGCTAAAGGCAAATTCAGATGCCACTGTGGAAACCGGTATTGCAAACACATCCCTTGCAATCTTAACTAAAATTGGATATTTTTCCTAGTGAACCTTCCACCATTTCAAGCATTTAAATTGCTTATCCATTGGATTCCCAGGAGGTTCCAGTAAGAACCTATCCACCTCACTTCTTAACTCACCTCTCTTTCTATGTTTTCTTATCTTCAGAAACTGAGACAACCTTACATCTTCAATAGAACTACCATCAGCAATTTCCATTGGCACATTGCTACTAACACATTTGGCAATGGGCTTGGGGAGCTTGTTTATTAGACTTCAATTAAAAATCATAAAGTTGCACTAACACATCTTTAATACCATTGGTCAATTCAGTCACTTCATCTGCACCGTATACAAAACTGAAGCAAAATGAAACATAATCCAATTTAAATCTTGGATCAAGCACCATTCAAATAATTAGCAGCTTATTAACATTTCTCACAGAACCCCAATATTTGTCTTACTTGGATTTCATACTAATGACCATTTTTTGCAACAAATGATCACTACTGCTATTAAGGACTGTTAATTCTTGTTGTATTGAGCACATCTCATGAAATGAAATATTGGAAGTCACAGTTAAAGATCCACTGAACTTGAGTATCACATCATCTTCCTCCAACCTTTCAAAAACCTAACAAAAACTGATGCATTATCCCAATCATCACTTGTAGGAGGAATATACCCTTTTTTTTTTTTTGGGCATCACCGTGTATAAAGTAAGTAACAAAATGTCCATCATCTTCCTCTAGCCTTTTAAATACTTTTTGGTACTTAAGGGCAGCAACCAACATTAAATAAGTGGAATTCCACCTTGTTGGTACATCTAAAACCACAAGACCCTTAGACCCTATTTTCACACGATCCACACATTCCTTAAACTTCTTTTAGCCTTGAAGGTGAAGACCTCACATACCTAACAACGGATCGAATTCTCAATATTGACTCATGCAATTCCTTTAACCCCTCAGACGTAATCAGATTCGCAATATGAGCACTACATCGTAAATGCATATACACACCATCAAGAACAAGAACATCAGTTTTCCAATTTTTCAATTTCTTTTTCACATAATTAACAGCCTGATCATTTGCTGAAGCATTTACAGTTATAGTGAACACATTTTCTATTCCCCATTCAATCAAACATATTTAATTAGTTTCCCAGTTGTTTCCCCTTTCTGATTAGGTACAGGGCAAAAATTCAATATGCGCTTAAGCAAATTCCAATCATAATCAACAAAGTGAGCAGTTAAAACCATATAACTAATGTCTTGTGCAGATGTCTAACAATCAGTGGTAAGGCAAACTCTTTGTGCATTTGTGGTCAACACATTTTTCAAAAGTCTCCTCTCATCGAAATACAATTGAAACACATCTCTCGCAACAGTTCTGCATGAAAGGGGTAAATTTTGGGGAACTAATACCACAGAAAAGCTTAAACCCTTCATTCTCAACAAAGCTAAATGGTAGCTCGTTAAGAACTACCATCTTAGTTATCCCAACCCTACAAGCTTCCTTACTAAAGCCAACTACCATAAGGCTACCATCTTTCTCCCCAAAGCTAAGGATTTTTTGTTTTTTTTTTGTCCTCAGCCCTATAAGGATACCTTTTACATTGGTTAGACAAATGATTCCACAAACTAGAGGTCCCATACTTCTTAGTATCACAAGCATAACTCTTTTTGTAGTAGTTGCAAGTAGCTCTAAGGTCATTGGGATCAAAAGATTCACCACCATCAACTTTGGTGAAGTGATCCCACACTGTGGACATTTTCCTACTTGGTTTTTTCTTCTTACCACTATCCACCAGTGGAGGAGGTGGCACTGATGAAGCATCAACATCAATCAAAGTTTGAGAACTTACTATTTCAATAGCTTCAACACACATCTTTCCCAGCCATTGTGTTCCAAAAAGCTCACTCAATCTAATATAATAAAATACAATATGAATGTCAAATAATACATAGAAAACAAGTGGAAAAAACAAAGGAAAAAAAAAACACTCTAACATGCATAATATAATCTGAATGTGCAATATTGATTCAATACACCAATATTAGTCTATTAGATATCAAAATATTAGGAGATTAACAACCCCAATATATAATACATAAATTTACAACTTATACATAATACATGAATTTATATTAATAAGAAAGATGCTTGTATGTTTTGGAAATTAACAAACCCAACATACAATATATCAGTAACCAATATATTGTCAATTAAAATCTACTCAATACATAATACATGAATTTACAACTTATACTCATAAACATTCTGCAAATTTTCACAATTAAAATTTCATTCACTTAAATTTAACCAAAGCATCATTACAATCAAATCATGATATTACCAATACTCAAATTAAGACTCACTGAAAGGATAAAGGTTAAGTCCTTATCGCCTAGGAATACAAAGCCTCAGAAAACTGCACTAAAAAGAGACGATCGAGCTAGAATTTCAATCTCGAATGACAAAACTAAAATCATCACCTAAAAGCAGCAGCCAACTAATCAAGAATGACAAAAACTGAGATATTAGGGTTTTGGGATGCAATGGCTCAGAGAAAAACAATAAAATTATAGGGTTTTTATAGATTGAGAGAAGAGGAGGAATCAATCTCGAAGAGGCCATAGAGAATAATCAGGGATGAAATTGATTCTTGGTGATTTTCCAACTGCTTGATTTCTAAAATTGTGTCTGAGGGTTGGATGAAAATAGTAGATTGAGTAATTGAGAGAGGAAATCGCGTAAATGGGCTAACATATATCTATATTTGGATGACCGGGTTTTGACGGCTTTGTAATATTGCAACCCGTGTAAGATTAGCCATGACTTTGCGTGGCCGGGTTTAGAGCAACTCCACCCCTAAAGACTTTGCACCAACATCCAACCCATTTATCCACTTTAGTGAATAGTAATATACCCTAATAAACAGTAATAGGCCAAAGCATCTCCACCCCTAAAAAAATGTGCTGGCACCCAGTCTAAAAATGCGCTGGCACAAATGATCTCCACCTCTACAAAATGCGCTGGCACCCAGTCCATTTAAAATATTAATAATTTTTTTATAAAATAATAAATTAAAAAAATAGTTTTAATTTCGGATATGATTTTTAACCAATCTCGTCACACCACGTGTCATTATCCGAACGTACTATTTTGTGAATAGATTTCCGCTAAGATTTTCAACCAATCCCGACAAGCCACGTGTCACTTCCTGTTTACAATAATTTAGGCAAGATTTCGATAAAATTTTCAACCAATCTTGTCACGCCACATGTCATTATCCGAACGTACTATTTTGTGGATAGATTTCTGATAAGATTTTCAATCAATCCCGACACGCCACGTGTCACTTCTTGTTTACAATAATTTAGCCAAGATTTCGATAAGATTTTCAACCAATCACGTAGTGCCACGTGGCATTGTCTAGAACCTCATCTTTTTCTTTTTTTGTCCATATAAACCCTACATCCCTACATCCATCCTCACACTAAACTCAATCCTTTATTTTAGCTCAGAATCCTTCTTTATTGTTTTCAAATCTTGAGTTCTTACAATGTCTTCTTCAAGGAGAGTGTATAAACAGTTGCATGAGCAGCAGAAAAGGTTGTTGGCACAACAGGAAGAATTGGTCAATCTTGACGAAGGTGGAGGTGGAGATGTGGCCTTCGCAATGGAGGAGGATGAGGATGATCACCATAGAAGGCGGAGGGCCTCACATTCCTGCCGTATCATGAAAGTTGTGGGTCAGATAGCCAAACCCAGACGTGCGGCAAACATCGATAGAAGAAGGGAAAGACGAGGTAAAGATTTCTTGGAAGATTATTTTATTCCCAACAGCGTTTTCCCTGATCATGTTTTTAGATGTTGTTTTAGAATGCAACGAAGTTTGTTCGATAAAATTATGAGTGCTGTTTTCAACCATGATCCATACTTTGTGCAAAAAGATGATGATTTTCATGTTCTAGGTCTTCTTCCTGAGCAAAAAATTACGGCTGCCTTGTGAATGCTTGCATATAGAGCATCTGCAAATCAAGTGGATGAGATCGCATGGATGGGAAAAATAACTGTTCTGAAATCCCTGATGCGGTTTTGCTCTGCAATTGAAGCCCTCTACACCAATGAGTACCTTCGGAAACCCACGCCAAGGGACATGCGAAGGCTTTTGAGGCTTCCCTGACATGATTGGAAGCATCGACTGCATGCACTGGACTTGGAAAAACTATCCAAGTGCGTGGCAAAGAGCTTATGGCAACAGAAAATGAGCCAAAAACATCATTTTGGAAGCGGTGGCTTCATTTGATACATGGATTTGGCATGCTTTTTTTGGTGTTCCAGGAGCTCAGAATGACCTAAATGTCCTTGCCCAATCTCCAATGTTTGACGAACTGCTACAAGGAAATGGGCTGAGATGCACATATTGGGTTAATGGTAATAAATATGAGGGACCATACTACCTTGCAGATGGCATTTACCCAAGGTGGTCAACATTTGTCAAAACAGTGCCACATCCACAGAGTGAAAAGGAAAAACACTTCGCAAAGTGTCAAGAGGGGTGTAGGAAGGATGTCGAGCGTTGTTTTGGTATCCTGCAAGCTTGTTGGGCGATTGTCAGGACTGCAGCTAGAATGTTTGATGTCGAGGCTCTTCGATCCATCATGAAGACGTGTATTATTCTCCACAATATGATTGTTAAAGATGAGTATGATTATGATGTCGTCGATGAATACGAGCCTAATCCGATGAACAACTCAAGAACACAAATCTATTATGCTCATGACCGGACCAAAGATCTTGTGCAACATGAGCCGTTGGAACAGGATGGACGTTACAATGAATTTATCGTTCAGCGGTACACTTCATTGCAAAAGCCATACTAGCACGTAACCCGCCATAATGACTTGATTGACCACTAGTGGGGATTGCACGAAGGCGAAGATAATTAAAATAAGGCTTGTGGTTGAAGAATAAAGTGTATTGTTTTTTAAGTAATCTTATTTAGTGTCTTTTTTTTTTTTTTTTTTTTAAGTTTATATGGTGAGTTTATGTAATTTTATTTGGTGTTTTTTTTTTTAAAGTTTATTTGGTGAGTTTATGTAATCTTATTTGATGTGTTTAAATAAAGTACAAAAAATAAATAAGAAATTAAATAAAGTTCTAAAAATAAATAAGAAATTAAATAAAGTTCTAAAAATAAATAAGAAATTAAATAAAGTTCTAAAAATAAATAAGAAATTACATAAGAAATTAAATAAAGTTCTAAAAATAATAAGAAATTACATAACAAATTAAATAAAGTACAACAAATAAATACGAAATTATACAAAGTATGTGGAGTTAGGATATGTGGTGCTAGGATTTCTGTAGCTAGAAGCCCCTACACTTGTTTCGGCATCTCTTGCACGCCTCATTCGCACGACATCTCTTTTTTCCGATGTCCAAAAATATTTTGAATTCGGAAACAGTCCTACTAGAGACTTGTTCGTAGTGTCACGATCTGCTTGAGGCATCCTTTCTTCTCTAAGCATCTCATTCTCTCGATGAAGTGCTTCTTTAATCATCTCATTCTCTCCATTAACTATTTCTCTTTGTCTCTCAGTCGTCGCATCACTAGCCTTTTCCCATGCCATGTTCAGTTCACTACTCGATGAAGTAGCTGCTATTATTGCTACCATAGCAGTAGCTTTTTCCTCATCTCTAGCCTTTTCCCATGCCATGTTCAGTTCACCTTGGCGAGCAAGTTCCTCCATATATTTAGTGTAGTCATTTTTGGAAGAACTACCTTTTTTCTTTGATGCTTGTTTACCTTGAGGCCTGAGGGACTGACGAGTCGGTTGGGTCTCCAGCACTTCTTCAGACGTCCCTTCTGTGTCTTCAAATGTGTTGGCTTCTTGTTCGGCCGTGTCTGCTTTTGGCGAACTGTGTAGACCCATACCATGCATGACAACTTCTGGACCGGTTGCCACAATTTTGTATCTAGGGCAATCTTTGACAATTTGCCAACATTCCCATTTGTTGAATGATTTGTTACTGTTCTTTGCATTGTAGAATGCTTGTGCTTGTAGTGTCTATAAAAATGTGGGATAAGATAGTATTAAAAAATATGGGTGTAACACAAATAAATAAATTAAAATATTGATGCGTGTGGAATGCATATAAATTACATAAAAAATTACATAAGAAATTACATAAAAATTGCATAAGAAATTACATAAGAAATTAAATAAATTAAAATATTGATGTGGGTGGAATGCATACAAATAAATAAAAATATTGTTACCTGATCCGCTAAACTTGTCCCACTACGCAGATTACCGGAAGCATGAGAGATGGCATTTTTCCAACAAGTAAAGGATGCGTTGAGTTTTTTCCAACGACCTTGAAGACCTTGACTAGATCTGGCATCTTTTCCATGTACATCGCAAAACGTTTTCGTAATTTTACTCCACATTTCTCGCTTATCCATCTCATTACCCGTAATCAGGTTATGAGTAGTGTGAACCCAACATTCACACAACGTAACATCTTCAATGAGCTTCCACGAAGTCATTTTTTTCTCTCAAAATGTACAAAATATTCAAATGTAGAAAGTGTAGAAAGTGTAGAAAATATTGAAATGTGGTGTAAGGTGGAAGATGAGGGTTAGATATTTATAGAAAAAAAAATTAATTTTTTAAAATTTTTCTGTATTTTAAAAAAAATTCATAATTTTTAATAAATTTTAATGTTGTTAATTAATCTGGACTGTTGGATTTGAAAAATATTCAAATCCAACAGCTAACGAGCTGCCACGTGGTCAACGGTCAAAATTCTGACTGTTGGGCCTTTTTTTTTTTTTTAATTTTTGGTGAAAAAAACGTGGACCGTTGACCTATGATCGAACGGTCCATTTTAAAAGTCAAATTTAAATTTTTTTTATCGTTGGAAATCCAACGGTCTACAAAAACTAGGCGTTGGAAATCCAACGACAATGAGGAGGGCCACATAGCCCTCATCTGGGTGAACACAAGTGGGCTGACAAGCGGGCCTTGCTGCCTGCACCCTTGTCTCCTACTCGCGCCCAGTCGCAAGTGTGCTGCACGCGCCAGCCAAATAGGCCGGCCTCTGGGTCTGTCCGAAATGGGCTGCTCTGTTGCCTGGCTTGGGCTGGGTGCCAGGCTGTTTTGTGGGCTGGAGCATTTTGACAGGGTGCTGGCCTCACTTTTTGACAGGGTGCTGGGCTATTCCACCTCCGGTGGAACTGCTCTTAAATCCTGGAATTATTTTTTGGGCTTTCTAACCGATCCAACCCAATTAATGTCAAGTGGGTTGGTCAGTTGACCCGCACAAAGGCCCACCCCTACTTAAAGATATTATTAAATTAATTAATAGGGTTAATATCCTAAAATTATTTTTAGAGAATCCTTGATTCGATTTGATTGCATTTTTTTAAATAAAGGAATGTCTTCAATTAGGAAAATTTAAATGTAAGGAATTAGTTATCAACTCTACCTTTAATTTCCTTGACTTATCATGAGCAAAGGAGTTTGGGGAGATTGTAGTCAGTAACTTAGGTTTTTTTTTGTTAGTTAAACTGCGTGTGAAACGAATGCAAATCTTGCTAATTTAATGAGAATTTCCCGTATTATGAATAAAAATTACGTGTCAAATTTAAGATTTTCTAAATTATTTGTGGCTCAACAACCCGCATTAACATCCCGTGCTTCTCTCCATGATGACTAACTTTTCGTAAAGCAGGAGGTTTCTCGAGCTCCCAACTTACGGCGGAAAACTGGAAAAGGTTGTCCCTGTTCGTATAGGCATAGAGCTTTAGTTTGGTTCACCAAGAAAAAGAAAAGGAAATGTTTAGCTCATAGTCTTATGATCTCCTCAGTCCCTCATTCAAAAAGGCTTTTATTTTTATTTTTTTAATATTATTTGTTTAATTTGTTAAGGAATCATTTAGTTTTAATAAAAAAAATAACACACATTATATTGTTAGTTTGCTACCTACTCATAGTGGGTAGGGCGTTCTACTAATCCAAGTAGTTTAATGTGTGCTTAAGATGATCTCACAACATCATATGGTGGCAAACAATTTTCAAACACCATATTTCACTTTGCTTAGGCTTAATCACTTTAATGCACTATTTAGATACAAACATATGCGCGAAGCTCGGCACACACATTATATTGTGATTGAGCAAACTAATGAGCTTCATGCAAAATAAAAAATAATCAAAATGACTCGTTCAAAAATAATAATAATAATAATAATATCCGCTCGTCGTAGAAGTCAAATAATTCGACCTTGCTCAAACAAAAATGAATCTATGTATTTTTGTTTCTTCCTTCTCAACTCGTGGTTCCACTCATTCAAGAGAAACAACATGCAGTAGACGTACACAATATTCCATCTCTACATATAGACACAAAGTAAAAAATAATCAAAATGACTCGTTAAAAAAAAAAAAAAAATTAATATGCGCTTGTTGTAGTCTTATAGAAGTCAAATAATTCGACCTTGCTCAAACAAAACTGAATCTATGTATTTTTGTTTCTTCCTTCTCAACTCCTGGTTCCACTCATTTGAGAGAAACAACATGCAATGGACGTACACAATATTCCATCTCTACATGTAGACACAAAAATTCATCATTCATTTGTATTTCTATTAATAATTCAACCTGATTACGACTGAAATTTAGATTACGTTCATTCTTAATAGATGATATTCAAGTAATACAATCAATCATGCATGCACCTTCATTTGGCTAGGGTTTCCCCTTTAACGAATTTTGCTATCGATCTAGGCTGTAGGAGATATTATGCATAAATCATTTTTTACAATGTACACATTGCAATCATAACCCTAGCTCATGCAACTTCTACTTCTCACTTTCCAACTTTCCAACTTCTCAATGTTTATTTTCCAAAACATTATTCGGAGTTCCCTTCACGCTAATAATTTGGTCTATTTGGTCACCTATTGAAATTCCAGTCCGTTGGGAATTTCCAAGTTCAAGTCTATTCAAAGTGAGGCTTTTCTCAAGTTCTTAATCAAATTGCTAAGAGATTTTTTAATGTGTCCGAAACATGGATGGTACACCATATGTTTTTATACAAGTAGAGAAATATATTTTTTTTAAAGTGTCCCTCGATTTATACAATGACATAAAACATATGTACTCGTATTCCATGCACATTGAAAAATCTTTCAAAATTGAGAGATCTAGAGGGACAAAATAAATATTGGCGTGCTCCTCAACTATTTTCTTTTGACTATATATAATCTGACGGTCATATCGTCCATTTCTAATCAACTAACTTTTAATCGCACGGGAGCTAAGTTTGCCGAAACAAAAAACTACATAAAAATAACCATTTATACATAAAGTTTCATTTCAGTCGAGGGAATTGTTATTAGCACTTCAAAAATCTCATTTTACACTTCAAACTTTCTATATTAGGAAAGAAAAATACACTTGTGAGGAGTATAAAATGTGATTTTTATAATGTCAATAACACTTCCTTAAATCGAGCCAATATACTCGTGGCTCAGACAACTATTTTACACCCAATCGATTCTTCAATTTCTTCTCATACCAACATATATTCTCTAAAAATGGACCCCCAACTCAGATTTGCTGCACCCATCGTACATTACACATTACAGATACACCTACCTAGCAATCCCACTTGGCCACAAATCAAATGATGCATGTGGACTCACTCTTGTCACCAAATGTGTGTGTGTGTATGTATTATTCCTGTGGTCTTAGTACTCATACTTCGAGAAAATTGTGGTCACTTGCCGTTTAATTTTAATTCAACAATAAAAAAAAAGTACAACAACAAAATTAAATGACAACATACCATCAAATTAAAATCGAGCAGTAGGAGACAAATTTTACTTAGACAATGGGGTATGGAGTACGGATCTATTTACATGTCTTAGGGTGGCGGAGTAGGATTATCTCCCCTCTTATTCCTATCCTTTTCCCTTCCCTCCTCTCACACTTTGCTTTTTGTCATTTTGTCCTTATAAAAAAGCAATATATGATATAGACGTGACTTAATCGTAACTGTTCAAATAGGAGGGGAGGGAAGAGGAGATAGATTAAGAGGGGAGAGAATCCTCCTCCTAGGATGGCATGATTAATAAAACCGTAACTGGTCATTGGATCACTTGTGGGTCCCACCAAGGAGGTATCCAACATTCCAACTCATGGAGAGATTTTTTAATGTGGACAAAATATGTGGCATAATACTATATATTATTATACAATTCAAGAGACACTTGAAAAAAAAAATTCCCTCCAACTATTTAATGACATGTGGTATTTCGTCTCGTGTTCCAGACATACTGAAAAGTCTCTTCAACTAGATAGGCAACCTCATTGTCCACTATGATTCCCCCTCCACTAAAAATATTCGAATTTCACAATCAAATTATTAATAAAAAGAAAACGTATCAAATTATTATGCAGAGAGGATGGAGAGAGCAAATGCTGTCTCCACTGGGAGGGTGGGTGCGTGAGAGTTTATCAATTGTCACATGACTGTTGGGACGTACAGGTAAACAGAAAATATTTTGGGGGAGATTTTTCAAATTACCACCTGAATTTTTTCAATAAAAAATAAGTACTTGAGATGCAAAACTGAATTTTATTTTATTTTTTTTCCAATGCAGTTAACCATCGGAAAACTGAATTTTAGTTGTATTCAGGTAAATGTTGAGATTTTCTAATATGTTTTGAGGACAGGAAAACCTTATATACTAAGATTTATATTGTTAAAATTTTAGTCAAGGATGTAATAACAACCAAAAATCCCGGCGTAGAGAATACAACGTAGCATAGTAGAACGTAAGTTTACATGTGACAATTTGAAAAGATTTCCAGGTACCAATTTTAATTAAAGAACACGTATTGGATGAATGTGGTCAATGCGTAAAATTATTGTGGTATTATTAAAAGGTTGCATATATTTACTTGACTGTAAATCAAAACAGGTTTCCCGGTTTCCGGTCAGGACAGAAAAAGGGCACTTTTGAAGCAAGTGAGGAGCCGATAACTGGTTTGGACTTTTGGAGGCTTTTTGCCGTAACGGACCTGTTCCGCAATGTCTCTTCAACCAGGTTACTCTCTCTCTCTCTCTCTCTCTCTCTCTCTCTCTCATCAGTGTGTGAAAAATGTGAGTTCTTTAGTGCGTTTTCTTGTTAGTGTTTCAGAAAAACTTGAGCTTGAACTTGCATGGTTGTTCTGGTATATGGGTTCGCTCTAGTTGCAAAAGTATGAATCTTTGTGTTTTATGGGATTTATTTATTTTTTGCCTTTTTTTTTGGGGGGGGGGGGGGGGGGGGGGGGGGGGCGGTGGGTTTCAATCTTACTGGTGAAGAAATTTTGTGTTTAGTATTGAATGTTAAGGTTTTGACTTGAACACATAGAATTAAGGTGGTGGGTGATTACATATGCGTTGTTTGAACTGTTCAATTTATTTCTGGATTTATTTTTGTTGCCAAATTTGAGAGATGGGATTAATTTAATGATGTTATCCCCCCAAAAGAAAGTAAATTCGTGAATTTTACCAAATGGGATTTAAGCAAGTTATCTTAATTTGATCAGTTAGTGGTATGCAGGAGGTGATTGATGTCGATTATCGAATGTTGCCGTTCGCACAAAGTAAATGAGTTTATGTTTTCTCCAACCATGTTGTCCACCATGAGAGTATGGCTAGATGATTTTTTATGTCGATTTTGAGCACGGGTTTTTCCAGAGGGCTAAATGACGATAGCTTTGTTCTAAGAACCACACTAATTAACATGCTGAATTTTTGTGACATTGAGAGTTGAGGATACTATTGAGGTTGCGTGGTATGGCCACAGCCAACAACAGTGAGACTAGCCAGCCTTCGATCCAATTCTGCAATTCTTACAGAGTGGCAAGCCTTTTCGACACAATTCTGGAAGCAACCCAAGTGGCAGATTTGAAAGACCGGTATATTCTAGGTGAGGAATTGGGATGGGGACAGTTTGGTGTCATTAGGGCATGCTCGGATAAGTTTACTGGTGAGGTTTTAGCTTGCAAGTCTATCGCCAAAGACAGATTGGCCACGCACAATGATGTGCGCAGCATCAAGCTTGAGATTGAAATATTGTGTAGGTTGTCTGGGCACCCGAATGTTGTAAATCTAAAGGCAGTTTATGAGGAGGAAAATCATGTGCATTTGTTGATGGAGTTATGTGCTGGAGGGGAGCTTTTTCATCGGCTTGAGAAGCAGGGAAGATTCTCAGAAACTGATGCTCGGGTTCTTTTTAGACATCTGATGAAAGTTGTTATGTATTGTCATGAGAACGGCGTTGTTCACAGAGATTTGAAGCCGGAAAACATTCTCTTGGCTACAACTTCTTCATCCTCACCAATTAAGTTGGCAGACTTTGGCCTTGCAACCTACATCAAACCCGGTGAATTTTCATTTTAATCTCAATTTTGTACCCCATTCCTTCTGTTTAGATTTTTCTACTAGGCTTAATTGTCTGTCGCGTTCTAATCACCTCGGTGTTTGTATCAGCAGGGCAGAAACTGCATGGGACTGTTGGAAGTCCATTTTACATAGCTCCGGAAGTACTTGCAGGAGGTTATAACCAGTCTGCTGATGTATGGAGCGCTGGAGTTATTTTATACATACTTCTTAGTGGGGTGCCTCCTTTCTGGGGGAAGACTAAGTCAAGAATTTTTGATGCTGTAAGGGTTGCAGATCTGTGGTTCCCTCCCGATCCTTGGGGTCACATATCTGCATCTGCGAAGGAATTGATCGCTGGAATGCTTTGCATTGATCCTTCCAGAAGGCTCACAGCTGCACAGGTTCTAGGTACATCATTGCGTCATTGTTATATTTTAGCCCGTACCCCGTACCTGTAGTAATTACTAAAACATTCTATATCAGTTCTCTTTATTGAGAATCTAAACTTGTCACTAAGGATATGATTCAGATATATTTTATGATAATTGAGGCTTTCCAAACACTTTAGATTAGGCCATTAATCCTATCCCTTGGGAGCGATCACAATTATGCGAATTGAAAATTTTCATAAATACTTTTAACTCTTTTGGAGGGGGGTGTATGGTTATAGAATCTCATCTGCACGCCATCAATCCACAAGTTCGTCAATCTTGAGTTGTAACGTGCTGTCAAAAGTTAATGCAGTTTTTTGTTTCCTGTAACCAGCCAACACAAGAATTCAATCCTCCCAAAACTGCCCACGAAAAGTCATCACGCATGTCCTTTAAATTGCTAAAATATTGATTCTAGACGTTTATTCTTAGTTTCGTTCATAATTATGTTTGATATGCAGCTCATCCATGGATGGAAGATCGTGCATATGCGAGTCAAGAGACACACAAGCTGGACAATCAATTTCGAAAACAGCTGGAAGTGGGTGGAGGTTCTTTCTCTACACCATTTATCTATACGAATCAGAACTTTAGCTTAGATGATGGCTCACCCACAGCTGGTGATGTGGAACTGTGGCAATCACCTGCATTCACATGCAAATCATCTTCGTCGGGTTTCCTAGTTGACAACGGTAGTCTTTGCCCTGCATCTGGAGGTTTTTCTTTTAGCAGCTGTTATGAATCAAGTCCGCTGGAGTTTTCTTCACCAGTTCCATCGATGCCTAGCTTTAGCTTCTTCAGTCCAAGTTCTGCGGTAGAGCAAAGAAACATCACGTTAAGATTTAAAACCAACATGGCGACATTAGATACAGCGTACGTAGGTATACATTTCTTATTCCCTAGCTTGTTTGTTTATTCGAAGCTGGCTGCAAATTAGGTACGTTGTTGCTAAAGTGACTAATCAACTGTTTTATCCGTCCTTAAAATCCTTAATGGGGTTATTTCTTCGGAGAAACGCAGAGTCAAGTGTGGAGAAGCTAATTGTGCTGACAGATTGCTCAGCTGTCAAGTGTGACGGTGGAGAAGTAGAGCGCAAAGAATTTTGGAGAGGCGGAACAAACGGGCCTTCTAGGGTTGCTGGAATCCACAGCAAGAGGAACAACACGATTGGACTTGGCGAGCTTGATCAGCTTAATCTGGCTGTAACCGAATCAGTCATACGTTGGGCGTCATGCACGCATATCCCTACTGTCCCATCGCTTAGATTGTCGCTCGTCTGCTAGACCGGTTAAGCGTATGAAACAGCCGTTGAGGCACACGTAATTCACACCATGTAATGTAAAATGAGAGAGACACAAAAGCCTTGTGGTGTAATGGAGGGGTCATGCTTTTCTACTTCTTCAAGTAATTGCTCCACTGTTTCTTGTGATCATTCCGCAACTAGCCATTTGTCTAAAACTAAATTTCCTCGTTAACAAATCAAAACAAAAATGAAAGTACATTTGATAACCGCCGGGTGTTGGATGCGGTGGCGGCGGTTAAAACCTAGTTCCGCCAATGGCTGCGGTGGCCGTCGTGGTTTAGTATCCAATGAGAGAGCTCCAGGATCAAGCATTTATCTCCAGGTGTAGATATACATATCAGAATCCCTTGCCTTCTTCTCTCCAGTTAGCAAGTTGCAACATTCTGTAGAATGACAGCAAAAACCTTGCACATGAACATGGTTACGCAAGTAAAAACAAGTGGATAACAAGTAAAAGGCGAACATCTCAGCCGAAAAAAATTACATGCGGAACAATCAACGACGAAAAACGGTGAAAATTTGATGCATATATGATCCAACAATTGTCAGGTAAATGGGATAAAGTGGATAAATTACAACTTTGATAGGTATTTTGGTGATACAAGATTGCTAGCTTCTTAAAACACACTAATTTTATTGAGTCTAACATCAAAACTGACCCTGCTCGATTCGGAGCCTCAAAAAAGAGCCAGCTAAAAAAATTAAAATAAGAGTGAAGAATTAAAATATTTTCCAGTAGTACACGATTACGTAGTTGTAGTTCACGGTACTGCAACTGGCTTTCAGGATGCAGGGGCATATTCTTGGATTGCTGTGGCCAGTTTATTTCTATCCTCCTCTGTTTTCAACCTGATTAAGAAGGTACGCGCCACGACATTTCCATCACTGTCGCCCTACAAAATCCAAGAGAAATTGCACACATTGTCACATGATATGAACCACAAGTTAAAACATACATGCTTCACGGAGTACCTAGCATCATCCTAAATTACGTACAAGGCAATTAAGCCCCACTACTGAATAGGATCCTACCATATTTCTTCTTCTTAGATTTAATTAACACATCAAATTCATCAAACCCACCGTGACACAAACTACAATTTCAAATTTCCCTACTGAATGTGTGTATTTCTCTCAGATCTATGAGGATAAAACTAATCAATGAATCAAGTAACAACTACACAATCCCAGAGAAAACAATCAAGAGTATTTTTGGCAGCTAAACCGCTCAATATAGCCTTTTTGTGGGCCAGATGTTTAATTGTTAGGCGTCTAACCCTGCCGTATTTTTTTTTTCTTTGTACAGTTAAATTGACCAAAAATTCTAATTAAATATCAAATACCAGCATTGTCTTACCGCAGTATGAAATATTGCAACAAGGGAATTCTTCTGCACATTCGTCTTAATGCCAGAATATAACAAAGCATTAAGCTGCACTCTTCCCACCTGCCATCAGTAAAGAGAATACAAAGTGAAACTTCTGCTGAAGACATACATGACTTTTAAATGCAACGACTTCAACAACGAAAAGGGACAACAATAATAGAAAAGATTAATCTTTAAAAGAACAACGAAATGGGAATAAAGCTATAGAAATGAAGATTTTCTTGTTCTCTCAAACAAAAGCAAATCCAATAATTACATCCCTTTGCCAACATACCACACTTCTGAAAGCACACAAGAAAACTAAAAAAACAAAAGTTAATGTGTCAGACTGCATTCTAATACTCAAAACCATATATGTCTAGAAGGAAACATACATCATTTCGGACAATGATTGTTGGTTTTGATTCTTTTGTACCCTTGCTGATACCCTCTTTGCATTTAATAGATAGCTGCCCCGTGCCTTTATCTTTCCATGCATCTTTATCTGCTGGATCACTTGACTGGAATATCCGAAAGAAAAATGGTGTTAAAATCAGTGAGAATGTGGAAGCTACAAATGGCGCTTGGTATGTACAATCTCAAGTTACAGATGTGAAACAGATGTAAATTGCATCACAAAAATTTCCTAGGGAAAATTGGTGCAGCATGTGCTTCAAATGTGGCCCAGTCTACGCCACTTCAGCACTTAGCGTCTAATTAGATGGGGAAACTAACAGAGGGGTTAAATTGCTGCAATTCAGAAACCACGCGGTGTAATGTGCAAAAACTAAAACCTCGTTACTCATTTCGCAAATGACCCCCAAACCTTGTAGTGTAAAATGCAGTCCAATTTCTAAAGGATGAGACTGTCCCGCCTTATTTATTTGTATGCTTCTTTTCTTTTGTTGGAAACCGATACAATACCGGACAATAAAATATTAGCATCGGTAACTGCAGTACAGGAGTTGAGATTACAAAATGCATAACTTAACCCTGATGCAGCAATCCACATGTGTAAGTCTACCAATGTGTTGTTTAAATACTATATTCTGTACATATGGAAATGGATATGTCTTGCATGATAACATCTTCGTATAACTCATACTTGGAAAATCTAAGGGAGGTATCAATAAACTGATACCATCACGCATATTTATAAACTTTGAACGAAAAAAGATCAAATGCATGGAAAAGAAAAAAAGAGATCAATTACAAAATTTGGAAATCAAGACAGGGTTTTATTTGGTAGAGTACTAGAGTGTGAACAAATTCCCAATGCTATTTATGAATGTTATAATAGAAAATATTACAAAATTTTATACGCATATACCTTCACATAAAGTTTGCACTTGACTTCATGGACAACAACAACACCCCTCTCTTCAGATTTTTCCACAGATGGGCTGCCAGGTTGCTCCAATTCATTTTCTGAACCAGAACAAGAACATTCAATACTTAAAAAGAATCAACAAGACCATATCGAGATAATTCCTACAATTATCAGCAAATGTAACCTTCACCATTAAACTTTAACAGCTATAAACATGGCGAAGTGTTGTACAATGCAAACCCTATATGTCCACAAGCTTGGACCATGAACCTGACATGGAAGCATAAATATAATCACGTCTTGCAATTTGCAACATAGACACCCTAGTAGAAAACTAAAAGAAATGCACACTGAAGAGACAATAAATTCAAATTTAATGACCATGAAGTCATAGACGAATGAACTTTCTTCCCTTAAATTCTGAAAATCAAGAAAAGCTTCTTTAGACTGTCAGGAAAAATACAACATGACAGAAGCATTTGAATATGATAAGCCAAGTTGCAACAGAAAAATTATTTTGTTTAACTCCTGACTTTGCAAGTCAAGGAAGTGCCTTTATTTGTTGATAGTCTTTGAAAACAAAAACAAAACAAAGATGGAACAAAAAATAAACCAATTGTCCCAGATTTCTTAAGTGAGGTGTCCTGAATGTGTCAATTTCGTCCCCAGATTACTCTTTTTTGAATTGGATGTCTACGAAACATGTTAGTGCTGGAGGACTCAACGCGTATGATACAGGTATTTACTGATGGGTCTACATGTGCACCAATTTAAAACATAGTTATATTTTATGTTGCTGCAATAGCAGCAATAGCCTTTAAGGTTTCAAATTAATTGACAAATTAAAAACTGAATCAAATGCCGAGCCCTTAATAAAAAGGAGCAAAAAAGAGGTGGTATTTAGCAATCACAAAGTCTTCGAACAAACTGAATTCAAACCAAACATAGGAAGCTTAAAAGCTTCACTCAGAGAAACGTTTCTATATAACAAGTTGAGAACTCATTCATCAAGACAATAGCTATAGTTGGAAGCTTAAAGCATACAAAATAAAAACAAGGCATGAAATCAAACATACATGAAGAATAAATTGAGGGAGAAAATTAACAGAAAATAAAAGCAGTGAAAGGTAAAATAGCAAAAACTTATTGTCTCACCATCATCAGCTTCATCTTGCTTTGGAGGAACTGAACTTTGAAATCCTGGTAAGAAATTACAAAAAAGAAAATAAGGATGTCAAGTATACATCAAATTCACAGAAGTAACACTTCTCTACTAGAAAGAGTATAGCTGCTAGATTTTCAAGGGTGCCATTTCTCCTTAACATTCTATAATTCATGATATTAGTGATAAATCAATGAGAGCAAGAAAGCAAGTAACAAGTTAACTGTGAAAACATAACAAGCTACTTGCTACCATTTTCAATGGTAGATTTAACATTTTGAACTTTTTAGGAATCTACAAATTTTATCATAAATACTTCGGAAAGCACTCTAGAAGGTCAGTATTTTCTCCTAGTCAGCATACCCTAAATTACTTGTACCATGTTCTTTCAGTCCATCAAAATAATTCGACATAATTTAGGACCACCATGAAATCTGAATTTATAATTGGATCTACTATGAAATACATCAAGAGTCAAGACCATTTATAACATAAATGAAACATGTCGTTAATATGATACCTACCAAACATGGAAGGGGGCTGATTGTTGGAAGACAACCCAGGGCTTTGACTGTTGGATAATAATCCAAAACTGGGAGTGTTGGAGAAAGCCGCAGAACGCTGAGTATTGGAGGACAACCCTGAGCTTTGACTGTTGGAGAAAAGCCCAAAACTGGGAGTGTTGGAGAATGCTGCAGAACTTGAACTACTAGAAAATACTCCGGAGCTTTGATTATTAGAAAATATTGCCGAGCTTTGACTATTGGTAAACATTCCAAAGCTTTGAGTTTTCTTTTGATCTGATCCAATGCTCTGACTTGTGGAAAACATTCCAGAACTTTGAGTGTGGGGAAATAGTCCAGAGCTCTGACTAGTCGAAAAGACTGGTGAGCTTTGGCTGCTGAATATTCCTGAAGAGCTTTGACTGTTGGAAAATTCTCCTGCAGAACTTTGGACAGTAGGTGTTACTCCAGTGGAGCTGTGGTTGTTGGAGAAGGCACCTGCAGAGCTTTGGCTGTTGGAGAAAACTCCGGAACTCCATGAAGTTGTAAAGCTAGCAGTTGTACTAACTGGTGAAAACAGGGGTTTTGTCTGAATTAATTTTGTCTCACTATCCGTGGACACAGGAACCATTTTCTTTTCAGAAGTAATACAAGATCCTGCTGCAGCCAAATTTTCTCCTTTTGCAGCATTTACTTTAAGCCAGTTAACAACATCACTGAATTTCTCCTGAAATGAGAGGGTGAATACAGAAAATATAAGTGGGACAACACTAAATTTAATAAAGATTTTGTTTTTCAGTACAATAGAGAGAGACAACACCAATGGCAGAACTGAAACAAAACAAGATGGGGTCTGGCTAAACCAGCCCTATCGTCACCAAGCATATCAATAATGCTATGACAGAAGCATTCATTTAAAGAGAAAATGAGCAAGGAGGAAGGTTGGGGGTGGGGAGAGATACAGAAACTAATTAAGACAAGAGGGAAAAAAGGGTATGCAGGTGACAACATTTTCCATCCCCACCCTACCATGCCAAGGGGAAATAATTAGGAAGGAAATATAGGTACTGAACCTACAATTATTGAATGAACCGATCCAATTGGCTTCTGTGAAGAATCTTTGTTCAACACCTGGTCTGATTGCAAAGAACGTAGAAGTACTAGACTGGAGACATATCCTTTAAAACAGATATAAAGTTGCAGAGAATTACCATAATGTTTGAAGCATGGTCTAGGTAGTCATGGACACCATCTTCCCAAAGTTCATCAGGATGATTCTTTAGTTGTGTTTGTACCCAACTGTACAAATAGAGGCATATTTATAGCGAAAACATTATCAATTCTGGAAGGTCCGATAAACATAAGACAACTAAGGGTTATGTGTCTGAGTAGCAGGAATAATTTCGAGAACAAATAGGAAATTCAAATAATGTAGAAACTTCAAAATTATATGAAGCATATCAAGTCATACTGAATAATAAAATGTGCACATCATATAAAATGTGCACATCATATTTGATAAAGAAGAATAGTGTCAATAAAAAGAAACCAATTTAGTTGGAACCCTAATAAGAAACTTTGACATATTCATATACAACATGATGAAAGCATATGGTTGTAGAAATAGAAATAAGGCGGACCTTGCAAATTGGTTATTCAGAGCTCTCACATGCTGCCGAGATGATGCAGCCCGCTGTGCATCCAAAGGAGCTGTATCTGCCAATTGCTCTTGAGAAGGCTCTGCCCTATTAGAGTCAAATGAGGATCCTGCCATAATCCTTTTATTCCGGAACTGCACATTGTTGAAAGAGAAAATATAATATACATCAACATACTGAAATTTCAAAATCTCTAACCCCCACCAGTAAAAGAAAAACTATTGAAAAACTTAAATGTGGAGATTTGAAACCACCAACAGTCCGTTTGAAGTCTTGCATAAGATCCATAGTCACCGATAATATTTGTCTCATATTATTTGACAGCCATTGAGCCTACATTGAGAGGCAACTGAGGATAACAATGCATCAAACATTGCTTAACTAGAAAGTGAATTTTCCTCCCTTTAATTAGTGAATATTAAGATTTCAATGAAAACCCACAATTCAGTACAGAACTGAAACAATGAGTGTTGAAATACAAACTGACAACAAACCAACCAACCAGACGCAAACGAAATAAATTAACAGAAAGCCTAACTTATTCGCTTCCAATAAATACAGATATACACCTTCTCTATCGAAAGGTGAAACATTAATATTACTCCAAGTCGAAGCTCATAAACCTAACATCTTCCTTGACATCAATAAAACCTGCTCATTGGTTGCATTGACCATAATTTCTCCGTCTACCCTTCCCCTAAATCCCCACTAAAGAGAATGGTAGCCTAACTGCTTGTTTAAAGTCTGCACATCTTCCACTACTATTCCTACGTTATTACTTCGTCTACCCCCAATTCCTTGGTCAGCTCAGGAATCGACCAAAACTGAAATTTTTCAAAAAATACACAATCCCAATCTGAAAAACTAATAAAAAAAACCCATAACCCTTTTAGATTATACAGTCCTTAATTAATAATATAATGCAAAATTGCAACCACTATAAGCTAATTGCCCCCTAAACAGCTCGACTGATCAGCTTAAAATTCAAACCGTTTGGGATTTATTCACAAAAAATAAAATAAAAATAAAAGCCCCAATACGCAGGGCCTCCAATACACTTCAATCCACAAAACAGAAACTACAATATAGGGTTTTTTCCCCCTCAAATTTTCAATAAAAATTGAATACAAATAACTAAAAGGTGAAATTTTTGAAAGGGAAAGTGTTACTTACGGCCGAGTCAGAGTTGAAGTCCGATACAGAAAAACGTTTCGGACCTTTCGTCATCATGATTCGAGCTTTCCGGGTTCAAAAAGCGGAATAGGGTTTTTCAGAATTTCTCTGCTTTTGGCTTAACACTATAGCTACACTGCAAGCAAAACGAGGAAAAATGAAAAGCATTTTTCCATTTTTATATTAAATTAAAAAAATAAAAGGAACGGTGATTAGAGCCTTTGGATCAAGTGGGGAACCAAATTTTAATTTGGACCGTCGGATTGGGTTCCCACTACAGTATTATTTCATGAGGGTCTTTGTTTCAATTGGGATTTTTTTTGTTTTTTTTTAAATAATCGATATTATCTACGCCAAGTAATAAGGGTTGTAGGCTAGGCCTTACACTGAGCTTGCCATAATAATGTGGTTCAAATTTATCTTTAGCGACAATTAAATGTTAGACCTCTTACTTACAAATAAAAAAGAACACCACTAACTGTAATACTAAGTGGCTGTATTGATGGGGATTTGAGATCCACCCCGCCCGCCCCCCCCCCCCCCCGAGCACCTAATTAAAAAACTCACTACACTCCTCCCAATCCATAGCTCAAAAGAAGTGAAGTCAACAGAAGGAGAAGCTATTGAATCTTGTTTTAGAAGGGCTACTAGACTATAAAGAAGGGATCGATCACAAACCAGAAATTCTTGATTCCTAGATGGCAAGAATCAACCTTTTTTGGCACTTTGGCCGTAGCATAGATGTTGGTGAGATAATGTATTTTAGAATACGAATTATCTATTTCTAAGTAAAGAAATCCAGCAGACGTTTCGAGCTTTGTCTCGATCAGATGCACCAAAGGCGTGATGGGAAGCTTGAAAAACTACTCATGTCTAGCCACAGAGCAGTTCGCAAAAGGATCTTTCTCAGGACTACCGTCCTGCCTCAGTCTCCTCTCGTCTCTTTTCTTTCATTCAGTGACTAGGTGCGTGCTTCGCCATGAAAAATCTCAGTGACCTTCATTTCTTCTTGGGAATCGAAGCCAAACGTACATTGACTGTTCTAGTCTTAACTCAAGGCGGGGCAAATAACCTTTTAACTGAGGCCAAGAGATATTATTTTTCTCAGATTTCAAGCTAGCTCCTAATCATGCCTTCCCAGATAAAGATGCATTATTTGTTGCTCTGGTCCGAAAGAAGAGGCTTGGCCTGGATCCCCAGCTTTTCACCCAGACAAAAATCCCTTGACACTATACCCAGCTGATCTGATGCCAGGCTGACGTCAGCCACATGTAGCCCTTTTTTTTTGCACTAGACGCGTGGGAAACACGCACATTCCCGATTGGTTGCCAGCCTGAATGGGGGGTTGGGGGTTCGGTAAAGGAGCAACATGGCACTCAGGGATTCGGTAGAGGAGCAATGTGGCACAACGTTGATCATCGGATTTCTAACGACTAGTTTTCTGGACCATTGGATTTCCAATGATAAAAAAAAATTTAAATTTAAAACCAACGGTTAGTGACGTGGCACAATTTGGATTGTTTGGCTTCTAGATCAATGGTCTAGGTTTTTCAGCCTAAAAAATAGAAATAAAGTCAGAAATCTTACCGTTGGCCATGTATCCAAATTTGGGATGTTGGATTTCAATCTTTTTAATATCCAACGGTCCAGATTAATTAACTTAATAAACATTTATAAAAAAAAAAAGTTAAAAAATACAAAAACATAGAGCAAAAAATTATAATTTTTCCTATAAATAACTAACCATTATCTTCCACCTTACACCAGATTCAACATTTTCCATACTTTCAACCAAAAACTGTACTTTCGAATAATGATACATAACGTGACAAAATTGGTTAAAATCCCATCCGAAACTAAAAATTAAATTATTTTTATTACTTTACTAAAAAAAATTAATAATTTTTTAATTCGAATTGCCTAGGTAATTAAGGGTAAAGATGTACTTAGGTTTTTACTATTTATTACAGGCATTTACTATTCATTTGGATGGATTGAATTGACTATTGCCTAGGGGCTTTTTAGGGGTGGAAATGCTCTAAGGAAACATTTTTAGGTGTACTAGAAATACGGTTTGGTTCTCTTAAGTGACATGATATAAGTAATGGAAAACATGTTGTTTTTTAAGTAGCCAATCACTTCTATTATGACACTTGATATACTAGATCGTATTCCTAGCACACTAAAAAATTTCTCCTTTGTATCGAACAATGCTTGAAATTGCAAAATTATGAAGGAATTTCATAAAAATACTTCGGGGTGATTCACGAAGCCTTAGATGCTAAAGATTACTTTTATGAAAAATTTAATTAATACTGAGTGGCAACATTTTTACCAACTGTTGTGGCTGATCTTTTGGAAGAAACTAAGAGCATCTCCAATAAGGACTTTAAATAGAGTCCCCACAACCGTACAACTCCTATCCCAATGTATAAAAAATCACTGGGTACGTCAAAGAAATCCTCACATGTGAGGTCTACATAGTGACAAAGAAATCCTTACTAGCTGAGATTTGCCTTGCCACCTCTTCTTTCCTTTTTTTATCCTTGGGTGTGTAGAGAACTAAATTCTAAAAAAGAAAATAAAACTTCAGAAAACTATCAACTAATATTATCAACTAATCAGAATGGTTCGTTATTAGACCGTGGTCTTTGATTCACCAAATACATCAGTATTGTATACTCTTTCATATGTATAGATCATTATTGTACACATCTTTATTGAAACTCTTCGGTTTCATTTTCTGTTTTCCTCTTCCCTAGTTTGAAAGATTTTGCATATTTGGCAACAGTATGAGAGATCACACTCCGACCGGGGACTTTGTTTTCGGGAAGCATCTTCATTGTGATTCCCATGGCTATCAGCAGCAGCCCTGTCCCGTGTTGGCCTGTCAAGGGCTTCGTAAATATCATGTATGACAGCAACAATGTGACCGCCTTTCTAGCCGTTGTAATCTGCATTACAAGAACGAAGGATAAACCCACCGGTTAAATGTGTGCATCGATTTCATAATGTAGTTTAAAATTACGAAGATTAGAAGGCGAAAATTGCGTACCATAGCAGTGGTGGCAGCTCCGAAAAGGGCAATGAGGGATAGCACAGATACTTGTCCAACGTATGTTGCTAGGGCTTCAAACACTAAAACCCCGTACACATAAGGATGCTGCAAAATCATTGACAGAAGAATAATTTACATAAGAAACAGTTTAGTGTAATAACTTAAAACACTTTTGGGATTTTCATGGGGTATAATTGTGATTGATTCTCTTAACATTTTCCAACTTAAGATCATTAAATCCTAATTGTCTGTCCATCACATAGAACACCATTCGGTTCTCATACCACTTTGTTACGACCCCAGTCATTAACTTTAACCTTCTACTGGTATCAGTGGAGTGAATTTTTGTCTCAGAAAACCTCAATATGCAGGTAAGATACCCCATTTGACACACACACACACACACACACATATATATCAATGTATGTATGTATGGTCATGGATCTCCATGATGAATTCCGAATGGACAGGCATGGTGAGCACGTCATTAATGACTTGACTCCAATGCAAATTAATGTGAAATATATAAATTAAGCAAAGATTAGACATTACTAATTCGTAATTACTTACCTCAGAACAAGAATTCCAGGCCTTAACCAATTCTCCTGTAAGAATCATGGGTGGAAGCAAAAATGGCAACCCAACTACTGTTGAGCAGAACAACATCTCTGTCTGTAAGAAGTTAAAAAGTAAGACATAATTACTAAGACAAAGAGGTAACTTTTTCGTTTAATCCTAAGTTCTATAGCATTTGAAGAACCAGTAAAGAAATTACAGGCACCGAAGATTTACCTGTGTGGTACCAGGATTCAAGGTAAAAATTGCTTCTTGCAAGTTACCCAAAAAGGCATCCATGATTAGAGCACCAGATATCATTATCACACCAGCCATGCTAAAATTGGGAGATGTTTTTGCATCTGCTAAGGTGAAAAGGATCAAACCAATTACTAGAAGCATTGCCGAGATGTATTCCTGAATCGGGTATTTCCTTCTCAATCCCGGAACAAATGCACCCATCACCATCACCGGTAGTACCTGAGTTTTCGACAAATTTTTTTACAGCAATCAGCTCTAACTGAAAAGGTCACAGATTATGTAAATTTATTGACAGTTTTACCTTTGTGGATTTGAACATTATCTGTGCAGGGTAATTAAGCCATGCCAAGGATCCCTTGGTCAGTCCTTGAGAACCCATAAGAACGGCGGAGAGCTTCACATACGTCTTCCATGGATTCACCATTTTCTTAGGGGTGAAGCCTTGAAGGTACATTAGCGCAATATACACAAACCCTTGTACAAAAGTGAAGTACCATCCATAGCTGCAAAATTAGAAAACATAAATAATTAAGGGCCCCTTTGGAAATGCTTATCTAGTAAGCAATTTTGCTCATAAATGATTTTTGCATGATTTTAACTTTTCTGCCAAATGCTGCCATAAAGCGCTTCTAGTGATTTAAAATCTTTTTAACTATTCTAAAGCACTTTGAAACAAAACTGTATTTCTAAGTGAAATTGAAACAAAGAAAACATGTCATCAGATTAAGGGTAACTAACCTGAATTCGAGACGATTATACACGTATTCCTGCGATCAACGAAAACATGTTAACACAAAAAAAATAAGGGCTGCCCTTAAATTTGGATTAAGAAAAAAAAAAAAAAAAAACTCACGAAAAATCCAAAAAAAAATCCATGAATATTAATTAAATTATTTATGAAGTAGGACAAGAGAATTCAAGGCCTGCCACAGAGAACCAAAGGAATGACACTTGAGAGGCATAACAAGAAAATAGCAATGAAGGATTGTTTTTATCCAAACATTCTACCAAACTCTGTTTTTGCTATCAGAGAAAATCAAATAACAGAATAGTAACAAAATAAAACTTGACAAAGAAAAAGAAGCAAAATTCATAAAACGAAACAGCTAATGGTAAGTGATTTTTGCGCGCTTTTTTTTCTTTTTTATCCATTGTTTATTTCTAACATTTGAATTAAATAATGAGCGAAGAATACGAAAATCTCTATCCATCGTTTATTTTTTATGTTTGAATTAAATAATCAATGAAGAATGTTGACATATTACGAATGTGAAGGTGTGCAACTATTTTTCCTAATTATATCTTCGAATTAAACAAAAACTGTGAAAAAAAAAAAATGACCAAATAAATATAAAACAAACCTCGCAGATGCCATTGACAAGGTAACCAAAGAAGAAGCCAGAAGAGCAAATGATGAACTGCTGCCACCTCGGCCTATCAGACAGTGAAATCCCAAACAAGAACCTCTCGTCGTCCTCGTTCTTCATCTTCCCCACAATCCAATCAAAACCCAGAAAACTCCAACCTCTGATAAATCACAAATCCAAGAGCTTTCCAGCTTTTATACTGCAAAGCTCAAGTTTTTATGAAAAGGTCGGTCTTTTGGATGAAGAAAAAAAGTATAGGAGAGAGAAAGAGAGAGAGAGAGAGAGTGTACGAATTTTCAACTCTCCTCCTCTTTCTCTCTGCCTCTTCGAAAGGGAAGGTAGCACCTAGCAATGAGGCTTTTGAGGGCTTTGAAAAGAGGATGGTTTGAAGGGTTTTTCCACCCCAAGAATCACGGTAGAATTTGGAGGATTTGAAGGGTTATTGTGTGTGTAATTTGGTTTGTCAAAGGGGAGAGATTTGATGGATTTGGGGGGTCAGTTTGGTTTTTGGTCACTGGTCTGTTAATAGTATTTGACAGAAGTGTGCCTGAAAAAAGAGTAAATACTAAATGGGGTTGCATTTTTCATGCCACTTTGCCTTAAACATATGAGGTGAAACTTGATTGTTATTAACTGTATTATCATGTGACCACTTAAAAAATCTGAAAAATAGTAATGAGAGGCCACATGAAATTTGTGTGCCAAATATAGTATTGATGATCACATACCATGAGAAAAGGTAAATTGAGATTAAACACTCAATGTAACACTTTTCCATATTTAGGTTTTCGTAGTTGTTGCAAAGCCATTTTTAAACAGTTTCGATGATATGATGAAAGTATTACTAGTCAGGAAGAGAAAGATAAATGGAGGAGGTCAGGGAAGAGTAATACCTAATCATATAGATCTTAACCAACTGATGTAACATGAAAAATAATGGAAGAATCAACGTACATCGAATCTGTTAAGCGACAAACTTGAACAAAACCGATCTCTCTAGTTTCCAAAACCTAATTTCTCCAATTTTTAATCTATTGGCATGCCATAGGAATTTTTACAATAATAAAACTTAAACAAAACTGATCTCTCTAGGATCCTGCTTGAAGCTGGAAGTTACATTATATATGCAAGTCATTTCAAGCCAATGACCTGTCTTTGAATACGACGCCGTTTAACTAGCTAGATAACCAAATCAAGTATCAATTCTTTAAGCAAAGAATTCCAAACCTCAGCCTCCAACTCCAAACCCACCTCCTGTCTTTCACAATCCAACTCTCTACAACTCCCCCACTCATTTTCCATATCTTTCACATACACTTTTCTTCCTTCTTCCACCTCCCATCCCAACTGCAACTCCTGTGACTCACCATTTATCCAATCCTCCACCGCCTTCACCGCCTCTCGCATCACCCCGCTTTCGTCACTGTTTTTCTCAACGATTGTCTCCCTGCACAAATCCATCACTACCTTTTCTGCCTTCAAGCTCACCCGTTTATCTGATGTTTTTTCTTCCGTCTTGTTAACTTGCACTGCATGCCAATTTGCAGTATGCATGAGTGATGCGGGTGCTTCGGCTTCAGCCTCTGAATCCATTATCGCTTTCATTCGTTGCTCTAAGTCCACTTCCAGTTGAGCTAGGTTTTCGATCCGTCTGATATTTCTCATAAGTTTTTGTTGAGTACCTGCACAATGATCATAAAATTAATCAGTAAAAACAAGCACTCAAAAGTACTGTTATAACATAAACGCTTCTAGGCTTTTTTGTCAACCATTTTCAAAAACGTGTTTGATCATTTGAAAACAATTTTAGCCTTTTGAAAAGCCATGTCAAACAAACTCTAAGTGACGGTTTTATGTGTCATTAATTTGTGCCTAACCTTATCGCGTGACCATCATGAGACGAAAAATAGACTCCTATATAGATATACTCAAGGGGGGAGAGAGAGAGAGAGAGAGAGAGACCTTGCATGCATGCAAGGCTACGACTGAAGGGTGAGCGAGCATGGTCATCATCTTCGTCTTCAAATGGACAATCCAGTACGGACACTGGACTAAACTGTTCCTTCTCCTCTTTATTATTCAGCCATCCCTCCTGTGTCATTGTTACAAAAATAAAAAATGTATTAGATATTGCCATGTGCGTGAGTTGACAAGAAAAACAAATTAACGCGAAGTGATTTCCATATTATTTAATTTTTAACATTTTGTCTACAAATTTAGTTTTTATAGTATTCCTCTTTTCGATATTGTCCACTCGCTTAATTTTATCCATTAATTTTGTTTTTTCCGTTTTCCCTAATGACTAAAAAAAAAGAAAATAGATCACTCCCAACAAGCATTGGTCCGTGGGTTCACTTTATAAATTATGAACCTAGAATCAACATTTTGGTCCACCCAAAAAAGGTCAGAAGAAAATTGGAATGAATGACCCACAAAAAAGATTTAGAAAATAAATAATCCCACCAAAAAGATTTAGTTAATAAATAATCCCACGAAAAATACCTAATTAATAAATCAGACCGGACAATAAAATACTATTGGCAGTTAGAGATGCCAAACCTAACAAAATAACACGACTGGGCCAAAGCCCACCAAAACACGCCTTTCCATTTAAACGCCTTTGTTCGGCAGGGGCTTTATAGTAATATCATAATTATAAGATGGAGGAAAAATCTGGTGTGTTGTGTAACATGATACCAGGTAGCCTCACGCTTTACGACACCGTATAGCTGGCAGGTCAACATGAAGTCGCGGGATCGTAGGCGTTGAAATTCTCGAAGTAAATTTTAATCCTACAGCTTTGAGAAGCAGCTCGTACGATTTCCCAGATATACCACACACGTGGGAATCCACATTTTTCCCGCTAACCCCACAATTTTAAAATTCCCAACACATCCCATGCTAATTCCACCCTACAGACTATACCAAAAGTAGTTTTGGCCCCCTTCTAGCTTTTATTTAGTTTGTGCCTCCACAATTGGGGGAGGGACTCAAGACTAGCATGGCATGGTTTGACCTCCATCGTGAGATTATAGGTTGACGATACCGTATGTGGAAGTTTCTCACAACATAAATTTGTATTGTTAACATGAGATATCAAAACAACGGTATACTCGTATTATGTAACATACACGAGTATATGAATTAAAATGTGGTAGTGAAGCATTAATTATTCATAACTATTCTTTAAGTTAAAATCTTACTGAACTACATGGATTAAAAAGTGGGATTGAGTGGTTAGATCAATCAAATAACCAAAAGAAATAGATATTGTATGTTTTAAGTTATTAACTTTTTTAACACACATATCTCACCATTTGTATAGTAACACGTGATGTACTACCTATGTTCTGATCACAATGAAAAATTTCTCGAGAGGGACAATCCATGACCAGAGAAATTTTTCTGTGTGACCAGTATACGGGGTGGTAGACCACGTGTCACTATACAAATTGTAGGATATATGTGTTAAAAAGTTAATAACTTAAAAAATAAAATTTCTTTCCACTTATATAAAAGAGTAATGCTATTCATACCATATTTTTATACCACATTTCTATACCACATTAGATGACATCAAGTATGGACAACTACATCATTTGAAAAATTTGCAAAACCCAAAAAATGGAAGGAGAAAGACTCATCGTATACCACAATCATCATTTAATTAACTAGTTTTTTCTTAATTATTAGTTTATTAAATAATGAAATAAATTTAAAAATCTGATTAATTCAAATGATGTGGTTGTCCATATCAAATACCACCTAACATGGTATGAAAATGTGATACAAAAACATTGTATGAATAACATTACTCTATATAAAAACACGTGATGTGCCATCATGTGTTTCGGTCACAATAAAAAATTTCTCTCATGACCATGCGTAGCATTAAATAATAAAAACCCATTTGGTTAACGTACCTTATCATTCTGAGGTGAGGAGGTGGTGGTTGTGGTGGTGGTTGGCCATGCCATGGAAACGGAATCCTCACCCACTTCCCCGCCAACTTTCTCGCTGACTTTGTCCTTCACTAAACTCGTCGTTTTGACATCCACGCCGTCGTTTCCACCTGAACTCTGCAAGCTCAAAGTAAACTCGCTCTCCGCCCAACTGTTACTTCTGCTACTGTTACTATCATTTCCACTGCTTCTGGTACTGGTAGAATGTCTGGAGACTGTGACTGCGGTTTTGGCTGTGGTGGTGGTGTTTTGATCGGACGACGGAGGTTCGTCGTGGAGAAACTCACGGACCAATCTCCACCGTCCGATGTCATTCTCTTCTTTCTTCTCTTCCTTGCTCTGTTTTTTCCAGAATCTCTTCCTCCGCAGCCGCCGGGAAAGGCTTTTCGGAAGAAGCAAGACCACTCCTCTCCGTACGGACGGGGAGGAAGGGATGCTCTTGACGGCGTTAATGACGGCATCGCAAGCGGCGGCGGCTCTGGACCGGCTTCGGTGGAGGACTGGCTTTTGAGGAGTAATCTTACTGGGATACTTGTGAGTGGACAGTTGAGACGACGACGATGAGCTCTTGAATTCGATGTCGAGGAGGAAACGGACGGTGGTTGTGCAGCACTGGCGGCGAGGGAAGGATTTGAAGCCGTTGGATGAGCAGGAGCTGAGATCGTCCATCAGAAAATCTTTCAGCAGCACCGGCCTCTGCTGGATCGCATTGGGTTTTCGAAAATCCATTCCGAAACTTGAAACTTTACGACAAAAAGTCAAATAAAGATGCAGCGAAGCAATTGATAGAGAAATTCAGAGAAAAACTAAAAAAACAGAAAGCTGTGTTTCTAGAGAGGTAAAAGCTGAGTGGGGTAGTTAGTGAGGGTGAGGGGAGAGAGAGAGAGAGGGGGAGAGAGGGAGGAGAGAGAAGAGGAGAGAAAGAGAGAGGTAGGTTCTTGTGATTAAGGAGGTGAAGATCTCAAGGTGGGAGGGGAGACAAAGGACCCAGAAGAGAAGAGAGTTGCAGCAGATGAAGAGGAAGAACGGAAGAACCGGAGAGAAACTGAGAGAGGAGGAGGAAGAAGGAGTTGGGATGGTTCTTGGGGTGGAATTTGAATCCAAGATTGGAGTATTTTAATGATATAAAGATTTGAACTTTACTGGGGGATTGAATATTTTTTGAGGCAGATAGGAGAGGGATTGGAATCATTGAATATTTTATGGGAATTTAGATGTGGAAATTTAATGCGGTTTCTGTTTTTAGGTTTTGGGGTGTATGAGACCATAAGTTGACCTTGCAGCGATCTTTTATTTGTTTATGGTATTCTGTCCTCATTTTCCACACCAGAAATCTGTCGACCTTTTCACACGCTTTGACACGTTGCCATGCATCTTTCCTCAGACTTTCATCCAGCTCTCAACTCTCTCCTTTGTTTTTGTCCAGTTTCTCATCTCTTTGATGGGTGTCGGTGTCAGTGAAATAGTGCATCTGGGGTTACAAAAATATCACCAAATTGTCGGCCTCCACCATAAACTTGCAAAATTTTTGTTATGATCAACTACTTAAAAACGAATTTAAATCATATTATTATTAATTTATTAAAAAATTAAAATTTTATTTTAACATAAATAATATTATTTATTAAAAAAAATAGATAAATGTTATTTAATAATAAGAAATTATCTAATATTTAAATCCATTGTTAAATTTAGCACGACTGAGAATTATTGAACTAGTGTACTTATTTGTTTGTGGTAACTAAATATCTTTCAGTTTCAGAAAGAGAAATAAAGAGTGATGATATACCCACCCCTCAACCTTATTTTCTCACCCATTTTTATTGAAAATTTTAATGACATATTTAACCTTTTGTAAATTGACTTTTGAAAACCTAACAAAATGAATTATTATCTTTTTTTTTATGGCCAAAATAACATAAATTCAACATTTTGTTTCCAATTAAAAAAAACCCTGTTATCTTTAATATGGAGGAGAAGTCCCAAAAAGCAAAGAGAGATTTGAGGAGAAGGATATGAGAAGATGTGAAAAAAAAATGGTGGATGCAATCAACACACTAGCTCTTGTTGCTGCTTTGTTAAAATTTGAAGAAAAAACAAGACAAAAATTGAAAATTAGAAGGAAAGCAAAGAGCCACGCCCTCCCCGTCCAATCTGACTGCAACCATCCTCCAACGTTTTGGTGTCTCATCCCCAACCTAATCTTTTCTTTTCTCCATCTTAATTGAACCCACTAATAAACAAACTCAACCTCAACCCAATTCATCCTAACCAGTCTAGAAACGACAATCGATTCGCTCGAGAATGTCGCTCATTTACCTCGTTCCCATTGAAATGGGCCATGTCAAGGCCCTCTCTTCCTCTAAATTTCCAGAGAGAAAAAGTTGGCTGGCGGTGGGAAGGGGGTTGCCGTCGAATTGGGTCGGGTGGCCTGGTTTTGAATTTCAATTTTTGTTTTTTTGTAGGAAAATAGTTGAAAAATGTATCAAGGACATTCTAGGAATAATTGTGGGTGTAAAGAGAGTATTATGTGTATTTAAGTTTTTATGGTGGATGAGAATATAAGATAGATAAAATGATAACATTAAAGAGTGGACGTAGTAGCACTCAAAATAAATTTCGAATTTCTACATATAACATTAGTGCATTTATACGCATTTAATAAAAAGTTAACCATTAGTTTAACCAAAAGTTAACCACATCAGCAAAATTATATGACACCAAGCACCAATCCCATCTCTCCTTTCTGTATGTTTCCTCGTCCTTCCCAAGACTTCTTCCATCTTTAATTCGCAGACTTTGTCGCAATCCGTGTTTGAACTATCTCTCCCATTTTTTTCAATCTCAATTTCATAGGCCAAAAGTGCCTTCCCCCCTTTTTTTTTTCTTCCTGAAATCAGCAAAAAAAAAAAAAAAACCAAAACAAAAGAGAAATTAATATATCTGGCCCATAAGAGAGATTAAAGGGAAAAAAATTTGGAGTTTGGAAAGTTTTTTTTTTTTTTTTTTTGGATTTATTGGTTTCAATGTATAATTTTGGAAAACATGAAGAGATAAAGCAAACTAAATTAAGTTTTATAACTACATAATTGCTGCATAGAGTTTTAATAAAAACGGAAGAGTGAGAAAGGTGAACTGGAAAAATAGGATGAAGGGAAGAAAGAGATCCAAATAATTGAAAGTGATACATTTATAGGGTATTCATTAGATTAATCCAATCGTTATGATTTTGTTAAATACGTGTAAAAATGCACCGATGCTAAATATTAAAGACTTGGAATCCAAGAAAAATACATTTTCAATTTGGTTGATTCCTTGTAAGGTTATTTTACGTAATAGAAACCCTAAAAATGAACGGTTGGGACCTTCAAATTGCATTAGTGGATTTATATTACATATGGGAACGGGTGCGTACAAAAAATGTTAGTCAGGTCCACATATGAGATCAAATTTTATGAACCGCTTTTGTGAGTGACTTTTATCATTAATTGATACGTGTTAAGTTTATGACAACAAAGTTAAAAAGCGTAAAGTTTATTAACACGTGTCAATCAATGATAGATGTTATACACAAAATGGTGTAGAAGATGTGAACTCACAATATATATATATATATATATATATATATATATATATATAGTTACAAAATCGGGAAATAAAGTTGACGTTTACTTGGAATTATTTGGATGATGATATTCCTCTTTTCTATATTTAATTACATTTGAACGTAATGAAATCTTGACCCTTCATCACCAATTCATCATAATCCTAGAGCTTTGACATAATCATTATCACATGATATCTGTGCCGTGTGGTCGTCTCAATGGAGCAAGAATGCAATGACTTTGACTTTTCATGTATCAAATTGGTAATTAGCTAACGTGACTATCCTTGTAAGGACAACTGATGGGCTAACTAATCATAGATTTTTTTTTTTTAAATTTTTTAATTTTTTTTCACGCAAGAGAACCTCCATTACATTAAAAAATAGTACAAGGCCAGAACCAGGTAAATAACAACAAATAAAGTAATAGGTCTAAGCAAAATGAGAGCTGCAACTTAAGATACAATGGGAGACCCATACAAGCTCAGGGCCGAAAGCTGCAAAAACAAACAGCAAAAAACCCTTATCTCAAGCAACATAAACCAGAACGCCGCTGCCGTCACATTCTCAGAGGAAGCAAAACTCCAAACTGAGAGAGTGGACACCAGATCCAAGTCCCATTTCACGAATCCCTACAAATATATACAAACAAAGTATCTCATGGGTAGAGAGTGAGGCAAATGGGTATGTACTATGCCCAACAGTTGGCCCCGATAAGGATCCGGCATGCCAGTTGGGGAGCGGTAGTGGATTTTATATCCAATTTCTGATCGGAGCCCGCCGGTCTGAGCACATAGGGGGATAGGGATGAAGGAAAATTAAAAGACATAAAGCAGTAAAAGGTGGGGAAAACGCCAAATAAGGGGCATGAAGCCCAAATCTAAGACAAACTTAGGGGATAGCTCAGACCCATCTCAGGGAAAACTGAGATAAAACTTAGGGGGAATCGAGAATAAAAACAAAGGAAGAAGACTGAAAAAGGGGAAGGAAAATGAGGTGGATGGAGGGAGGGGGAAGGGGCTAAGGAGATGAGAGGGAGGAAAAGAAGGAAAGGGCAAAGGAGAGGCGAGGGAAGCAGGAGAAAAATGAGGAGTAACGGGCTGCTGCCACCCCTAGCAAGAGCAAAGGGCGGCAGCTGAAACTTGAAACTAGGGTTAGTGTGCTTCTGGATCTAGGATTTGAAGTTCACAAAGAGCGAGAATGTTCATAGAATTATAATGGGGTTTTGAGGAGGACTTGGACCAATCGTAATAGTTAGCAATTAACAAGTACATGATATTCGAGTGAAAATATTTGTAGAGTACCTCAACGTATAGTACACATTGTTGAGTTTAAGTATAATACTTATGTTCCTTCATGGAGGATTGTGCATATCTTACTTCTTTTGAACAATGAATATTAACTGTATAAACTCCATAAGCAGAACTATTCAATTTCTTAATCTTCATTTGAAAATCATCCCTATTAAAAATCATTTGAACCAGAGGTCGTCTAGTCATCCATAATTATGGAACAAATCGATGGCGTAAGTATCAAATAATATATTCATGATGAACCATCCATTTATTTTAAGGACCTAAGAGCTGGATCAACTTAGTTTTCATTACTCATTTATGCCATGGAAATAAACCTATTTTTCACGATTATTGGAGTGGGAATTGGTTGTGGTCATACTAATATATGAATCAAAATCTTATTGTGGACCAAAAATTTGAGTGCTATGAGAATGATTCTTATTTTTTTAGTTTGATATATTGAACTCATGAGTGTGATCCCTATACAATAAATTATACGTGATCCCTTTACAATAAATTATAAGAGAGAAAAATAAGTAACCAATCATAAAATTGAGAAACATAAAAAGTAGATGGGTCCCACATTTTATATAGAACTCACTTCTATCAAACTCACAACATTACGATTATAGTGTGAAATGAATCAAACTTATGGTGGATAATTCTTATATATTGGAATTCACACTCACCTATATTATTGAAAGACCTTAATATGGTTAGCTTAATTAGATTTTATTTTGTTTATATTTGATTTGATTTGGAATTTAAAACACTTACTAGGGTTTGGTGCGTCATATCCTCGCTTCTTCTTCCTTGAATGATCGAGGGAATCTTCATGGTGTTGGTGTAACAAAATGAGGGGTGACTGTTGCTTTATCTATTTCTAGGCACACAACTACTTGATCAAGATGCTCGTACTGAAGTTTTTCTCAAGTAACAAGCCTGACACAGATGAGATTTGAGATTATATAAATAGACTAGTCTCAAATATGATATCCACAATCTTCCCAGGCCTTCTTACAAGGAAAAGGATCTTCGCAGGATCATTTTCTTGGGGATCTAAGGGATCTCGTGATCGTGTCCGTTCATCGTATATCGTACGGTCAGTTTTCGTTAGGTATTATTTATATTTAATTTTAAATTTTAAATTTCAAATGATTTTTGACCGCACAATGTACGATGAACGGACATGATTACAGGATCCCTTGGATCCCCAAGAAAAGGATCCGGCGAGGATTCTTTTCCTTCTTACAAAAATAAATTTGTCCCCACTTTGATTTTACACATTACCTACAAAACTTTATAGGATTCGATATTGAACCCTAGTACATCATGGAAAGAGATCCTCTTTGGATCCCTTCCACCAAGTCCACTTATCTGGGCTATTGAAATTTGATCCAACGCCTAAAGTTATTATAACTTTTAAAGGGACCCCCTGTTTGTAGCCGTTGGATCAAATTTCAATGGTCTAAATGGGTGGACTTGGTGGAAGGGATTCGGAGATGATCCCTTTCCGTAGATCACAATGATGGATGGACCACCTGCATCATTAAGGTATGGTTTGGGGTTGAGGTGATTTAAAAAAAAGTTGGTATAAAAAAAAGCTGGGGGTAATTTTTGTGTTTGGTAAACTTCCATCTTCAGGATTTTTTCACAGTTTTGGGTGAAAAAAAACCAAAAAGCTGAAGCAGCAAAATGCAGCTTTGAAAAGTTGGCTTTTCAGCTTCTGCTCAAACCTCTAAAACACTGATGAACAATGACCCTTTAATGAAAGTTTCTGGCAATCCTACCCTGAGCTCTCTCTTCCACCTCCACACTCCTCCATCAAACCCACCACTCTCCCACACCTCTCTGCACCCCCTCCGCCTATCCTACTCTTTCAAACCCACAAAACCCCCCAAACCACCTTCTCTATCCGCCTCAACACCGTCGCTTGCCAAAGACAGAGTCATTGACTTCGGAAAATACAAGGGCAAGATGCTAGGTACCCTCCCTTCAACCTACCTCAAGTGGGTCTCCAAAAATCTTCGTGCTCACGACTTCGATGACTGGGCAAAGCTCGCCGACCAGGTCCTTGACAACGCCGTTTACCGGGACTGGATCGAGTGGGAGCTGGCGGAGAACGTCCTGAACGGAAATCGAAGGAAAATAGACCTAGCCTCTGACGTCATTTCATCCACCGAGCTATGGTGGCTCCAAACCCATCAAGAACCCTAATTTCCCAAAACCCATTTCTCCATTTCACCGATACATTCACTCAGCTCAAGTTCAGGCAGTTGATTCTGAGGATTCCAAGCAGGAGGAAAAGAGAGTGCAGAGAGAGAGTTGAGGTAAGATGGTCTGAGATCGAAGGTTTGTGTGTGGGGTTGTCTCGGTGGAGGAGAGAGTGGAGAGAGAAAGAGAGAAAGCTGAGAGTTTTCGAGAGAGTTCGAGAGTGTATAGGGAAAAAAAGACACAAGGACAAGGGAAATGGGATGTGGGCCCCACAGCCACACAAAATCCTCACATAAAAATAATAATGTTAAATAAAATATCATAATAATAATATAGTATTATACCCTTTTTGATCATTTCACAGTCACAGCTGTTTTACATAAAAGTTTACCAAACACTATCATACTGCTTTTTTTTTCGAAATGCACTTTTACAAAAAAGTTTACCAAACACTCTGCTGCTTTATTTCACAGCTGTTTATTCTCACAGCACAGCAGAAGCAGCTTTTTTTTCAAAGCACAGTAATACCAAATCAGCCCTAATCCAAGTGGCTCGTCCGAAATCCCTTAGCATTGCTTTAGAGTAAGTCCACCCCATGCCAATTGCTTGGGCAATTACGCAATCTAATGCCTCAAAACTCAAAAGTGTATCTCCACCCTAGCCCAATCAGTCAGGCTATTGGGGAGCTCAGCATCGTCGAATTGAACAATCGGGCAAGAAATTATGTTTTTTTTTAAGAATAAAATTTCTGCCAGAAGACTAATTAAGAAGAAGCTAGGAGAAAGATTCCTGGATGGGGAAGGGTTTGGAGTAGCATCAGACAAGAGTCTTTGACATTAAGGGTGGGCACTTTGGATCGAAAGCTGAAATCAAAATACGGATCAAATTGGACTGTGCCAAATAATTCGATTTTTACGGTCTTGAAATAGTTCTGATTTAAAACATAACCAAAAGTTAAAATAACAGTTTGATTTCAATTCCTAATATTTGGAACCGAACACATAATGTAAAAAAATATTTAATTTAATTAGTAAAGGCTTTTTATATTAGCACCCCACAAAATGTTAAATGCACCCCACATTAAATTTTAATACTAAATCATTTATGTATCCTACTATGCAATAACAATTTTGACCTTATTAGGTTTTAAAAAATAAAAAATTTGAAAATTCACCACAAATCACTTTTATTATTTATCTTTTTCAACTATCAAAACTCCTCACACCCTCCATTTTTTATGGTTATTTTCAACTAGGTTTATCTAACAGAATAGAAAGTACAGAGCATTTAGGAAGCATGAATACTACAAATTGGATGAACACAGATATCCAATAGCTATAAAATTTGTTAGCAAACCATAATTTTTCATATGAAAAATGCCTACAAATTTGTAAGAGCTTTTGGTTTCATTACACGGCCCAAATATTGCTTTGTAAGATACTACATCAAAGCACAACTTAAAAGTTCACATGTATCAAAATCACCATAAAAAATTAATAGGCTACACAGGCAAGCCCATGCCTGAACAACAGATTAGAACGAAGAACAAAATCATAAGACCTTTAATTTCTAAGATGTTAGAGTGTTATTCGGATGGTGAAGCAGTAAACTTGAGTCACAGTCCAATGAGCCAATTAAGCGGTTTAAAAATGAACGAAAAATAACAGAGTAGAACGAAAAAATAAAATCATAAGACATTTAAAAACGAGTGTTATAAGATTTGAAAAATGTGGGGTGTATAGAAAAGGTGGGATGTATGGAGAAAAGTGAGGTGTATGTTGAGAATGTGGGGTATGAGGGTATTATGAGGAAATATGAAGGGTGTATTAAGATAATTTTTAATTAAAAAAATCAAATGTAGAGTGTATTAAGTATGTGAGGTTTATTCAACAATACGTGGAGTGTTAATGTAATACGTGGATTGTTTATTCAACAATAAGTGAGGTTTTTTTCACTGTGACCGGAATACGAATAGTACACAACATATTTTTATTTAAATGATGGAAATTTTCTTTTCAAGTTACTAACTTTTATAATGACACGTGGTGTCACATCCCGGCCCGAGGCGGATCACTTCCCGGGCCCGCTCCACCACCGTAGCACGATATTGTCCGCTTTGGGCTTACCGTTCCCTCACGGTTTTGTTTTTGGGAACTCACGAGCAACTTCCCAGTGGGTCACCCATCATGTGATTGCTCTAGCCCTCTTCTCGCTTAACTTCGGAGTTCCTACGGAACCCGAAGCCAGTGAGCTCCCAAAAGGCCTCGTGCTAGGTAAGGATGGGAATATACATTTAAGGATCACTCCCCTTGGCGATGTGGGATGTTACAATCCACCCCCCTTAGGGGCCCGACGTCCTCGTCGGCACACACGCGACTAGGGTTAGGCTCTGATACCAAACTGTCACATCCCGGCCCAGGGCGGATCACTTCCCGGGCCCGCTCCACTACCGTAGCACGATATTGTCCGCTTTGGGCTTACCATTCCCTCACGGTTTTGTTTTTGGGAACTCACGAGCAACTTCCCAGTGGGTCACCCATCATGGGATTGCTCTAGCCCCCTTCTCGCTTAACTTCGGAGTTCCTACGGAACCCGAAGCCAGTGAGCTCCCAAAAGGCCTTGTTCTAGGTAAGGATGGGAATATACATTTAAGGATCACTCCCCTTGGCGATGTGGGATGTTACACGTGGTGTATCATCCCGTATTGGTCACACTAAAAAATCTAGCGTTGTTTTCTTTGTTTGGGGCCAAACAAAGTGGAAAGACTATAAAAATAAAATTAAAAAAAAAAAATGCTGGCAACCCTAAACCGAAATAGGCTTATAAGTTAAGCCCTTTTATAACAGGCCTATAAGTTAGGCCCAAACTTAAACATAACCGTTTTAAATCGAACCAAACCAAAATTGAATGGTTCTTTTTGTTTTCATTGTCAAAACGAACCAAACCAAAACGCAATAAATTTTGATTTCTGTTTTAATCTATTCCGAATTGCACCAATCTGTGCCCACCCTTATTCTGCATATTATGGGACACGTACAACATTGTGTTGTATTTGTAAGTGCTTTTGTTGAAGTGTTTTTTTAAAAGCACAATAATTTAATACCCCAGGTGTTTTATTAACTCCCCACATGTTGTTAATACACCCCAATAAAAAATTAATATTAAATAACTTGCAACTCTAATATGAAAGGACTATTCAAGCCCTCACAACCACTCTCACTCTCCATTATATAACAAAACCCTAAAAACACAAACACATCAGTGAAGAAATATTATTTTTGACGAACGGAACATAAAATCGAGTTTTGGCTCATCGTGCATTTGTTGGTTTTGGAATTTAAGAAATTATTTAAATGATGGAATATAAATTGACTTTTTGCAAAGCTCTGCTCTAAATGAAATCCATAAAATAGGAAGAAAAGTGGAGAATGTTGTAAAATTTAAAATATAATTAAATGTATTATTATTGTGGCTGTTTGATGATAAAGAAATTCAATGTTTTGGCTGGTTAGAATGGAAGCAATGCCATTAGATAATAACCTTTCAAAGGAATTTAGAATTGGTTATCATCTTTCATAAAATGATGTACGTCCGTTGGCAGTTTTTAAACAAACAAATGTGTTCCTTTTGCAAATCTTGGGAAAGCCATTTGTACAAACTGACATCACCAACAGTTCCTACCGTCTATGCATCAGGTTTTTGGGAATCCAACCACTAGTACAAAAACATACTTGCGCGACAGAGCAAATTGCGTTGTGCAAAATGTGTTTGCACAACGGTGACAACAAAATGTCACGCAAAGACATTTTGCGCAACGGAACTTTGCGTGACGAAGACTGTCGTCGCGCAAAGTGACCTTCTGGAAACCTTAATGAATGGTTCCAAAACTAAATTATTTCTTCCATAAATTTTTGTGGTATCCAATATTTTAAATTGAAGATCGAATTTGTTCATTATATTCATATAGGATCAAGGAGTGTAGCTATAAAAAAATCATCAAAATTGGAGTTAAATAACCGTTAAATCATGATTTTTCGTTTATAACCATCGAAAAGTTTTGTCCCGTTACTTGATCTCTGAATGTTTGTATTTTTACGATTTTTGGCGTATGTGATCTCGAAGTATATACAAACAAGTTTGACGGTTGGATTGTTAAAATTAGTTTCGTAGAATGTGTATCCCATCAAGTTCAATGATATATATGTGTGTGTGTGTGTATATATATATTAAGTAGCTTTAAATTTATTTATTTTGTTATAACACTTAAGAAATTGAATGGTATATATATTTATTAAGTAGCTTTAAATTTATTATTGTAGTTCGGATCGGGTTTTTGTTAGAAAAATATATTATTTTGTTTTATGTAAACAAAAAAAAAAGAATTTGAAAGGAGTAAAGTCACATTTTCAGTAAATTTTATAATAATTGTTTTTTTTTTAGATATAACTTGCGTGACGTCACAATTGGTCGTTGCACAAACATACTTTGCGCGACACACCAACCAATGCATTACTCAAAGATTGTTTGCATGACGCACCAACCAATGCATCACGCAGGTTGTTTGCATGACAAACAATTGCGTCTTGCAAAGTGTTTTTGTGGTCCACTTGTGTAAATATTTTAAATTGACGATCAAATTAGTTCATTGTATTTATATAGGATCAAGGAGTGTAGCTGTAAAAAAATCATCAAAATTGGAGTTAAAATAACCGTTAAATCTTGATTTTTCGTTTATAACCATCGAAAAGTTTTGTCGCGTTACTTGATCTCTAAATGTTTGTTTTTTGTGATTTTTGGCATATGCGATCTCGAAGTATATACAAACAAGTTTGACGGTTGGATTGTTGAAGCTAGTTTCGTAAAATGTATCCCATCAAAACAATAGATTCACTAACACTTAAGAGTTTATTTATATTTTCACTAAGTATAACGTAAGATTTTGTGGCATCCAATAGTGTAAATATTTTAAATTGAAGATCAAATTCATTCATTGTATTCATATAAGGTCAAGGAGTGTAGCTGTAAAAAATCATCAAAATCGGAGTTAAAATAACTATTAAATCACGATTTTTAGTTTATAACCGTCGAAAAGTTTTGTCCTGTTACTTGATCTCTGAATGCTTGTTTTTTGCGATTTGTGGCGTATGCGATCTCGAAACATCTACAAACAAGTTTGACGATTGGATCATTGAAATTAGTTTCGTAGAATGCGTATCCCATCAAAACAATAGATTCACTAACACTGAAGAGTTTCTTTATAATTTCATGAAGTATAACATAAGATTTTGTAGTATCCATTAGTGTAAATATTTTAAATTGAAGATCGAATTCATTCATTGTATTTATATAGGATCAAGTAGTGTAGCTGTAAAAAAATCATCCAAATCGGAGTTAAAAGAATCGTTAAATCTTGATTTTTTGTTTATAACCGTCAAAAAGTTTTGTTCTGTTACTTGATCTTTGAATGTTTGCTTTTTGAGATTTTTGGTGTATGCGATCTCGAAGTATATACAAACAAGTTTGACGGTTGGATCATTGAAATTAGTTTCGTAGAATGTGTATTCCATCAAAACGGTCGATTCACTAACACTTAGAGTTTATTTATACTTTCATTAAGTATAACATAAAATTTTGTGATATCCATTACTGTAAATATTTTAAATTGAAGATCGAGTTCATTCATTGTATTCATATCGGGTCAAGGAGTGTAGTGTAAAAAATCATCAAAATCGGAGTAAAAACTATCATTAAATCGTGATTTTTCGTTTATAACCGTCGAAAAGTTTTGTCCTGTTACTTGCTTTCTGAATATTTGTTTTTTACGATTTTCTGAGTATGTGATCTCGAAGTATATACAAACAAGTTTGACGGTTGGATCGTTGAAACTAATTTCGTAGAATGCGTATCCCATCAAGTTGAGTGATATATATATATATATATATATATTTATTGAGTACCTTTAAATTTATTTATTTTGTACGTCTTAAGAAATTGAATGGTATGTATATTTATTAAGTAGCTTTAAATTTATTATTATAGTTCGGATCAGGTTTTTGTTAGAAAAATATATTATTGTGGGTTTTATGTAAAAAAAAATGAATGAATTTGAAAGGAGTAAAGTCACATTTTCAGTAAATTTTATAATTTAAAAAAAAAAAAATATATATATATATAACTAGCACGACGCCAAAGTGTGATCATTGCGCAAAGAGCCTTTGCGCAACGTCATAATGAATACATGCGTCGCGCAAGGGGGTAAAATTTTGGCACTGCAATTGTAAAAATTAGGTGCTCTTTTGAATTGGACAAAATGGGGTAAACTTAGGCCCTGCAATTTTCAATTGTCCAAACAACTCTCTTTCACTCGGTCTCTCGCTTCCCTCTCTCTCACTCCGGTCGTCTTTGTCTTCCTTCATTTGCCACTTCCTCAAGTGATTTTCGAAGACGCCAGACATCCACCTTATGCAATAAAGTGCATAAGGAACTCCTCGCCATTACCCACTCATCGTTAGATGAAGACAAAGGTAACTAGGTAATTAGGAAACCCTAATTATCATATATACACTTAAATTAAGGTTTTATTTGTTGTTAATTTAAGTGTAATTAGGGTAATTAGAATTTTATTTGGTGAGTGTTGCAGGAACTTGTGTCTGCTTTAATCCTAAATTAGGGTTTTATTTGAAAGCTCTGTGTATATTGAAAGCTCTGGTTGCAAATCTGTGATTTTTTTAATTGGTTGCGAGGCAAATGCAAAGGTATTTGGGCTCAAGAAAATGGTATGAAGGAAAGCTCTGAAATTAGATATTGCTATTATTATGTACTAGAAACTTCAGTACCCTTTTATTCCTCCTCTGCACACTTTTTATAGTTGCTTGTCAATCACTTATTAATAACTTAACATGCTTAGCAAATCACTCATTTGCACACTTTTTACAGCTGCTTCATCTTCAACATTGTACCTCATGGTCCAACTTTTGGAAGTATCTTTAGATAGCTTGTTTTAGTTTTCAGACTACATGCTAATTAATGTAAGATAAAACTTGTGGAAAGTGGCTTGATCTTGTGCATATTTAGCATAAGCAGAACCCTTGCAAAAGATGGCATATAATTAATAGTACAAAGATGCAACTCTTCTAGTGTGATTTGATTACTTACTAGCGTAACTGAACCGGCGATGGTTGGGTTGATTAGGCTTTGTTGTCTTGTCAAGTCGGCCAAAAGAATTTGTAATCCTTTTAGAAAAACATATGTATAATATAACACATGTAAGAGAATTAGTGCATTCCTATAACAAGTTGGAGATGGACTTGAACCAAAAGTTGTTATGTTCCACTATGAGGAGAAAGAAATGTATAACCAAACTATGTCAAGCAAGCAAATGAAAATTACTAAATGAGAATTTGAAAATAATAAATGAGAATTTGCAATGCGCCCATGTCGTAAGATACACTTTTAGGATTGATAATTGGATTAAGGCAGATTTCCATTATATAAATCATGTACCAATTTCCAACTATGACGACCTCTTATCCTTTCAAACTTTCTGTCTACCTTAGTTTGCTAGCCATGAACTTGATGATATTATCATGATGTCAATCAATTTAATAATTGAATTACTGCTTTTATTTCAAATGGTAGCTACAAGCCAAACTTGATGATATTATCATGATGTCAATCAATTTAATCATTCCATGTACTTAAGCTTTCAATTTGCTTTGAGAACTATTAAATGTAATGAACTTTGGTATTGCCTTTGTAACCTTAATCTGTATATTGCCTTCTTTTTTTTCCTATATGTTGTCTGCAACCTATTGGAGTCTAAGTGAGAAATGGCTCATTTCTTACGTTTTATCACATGGCAACTCATTTAGAACAAAGAGGGTGTGCTTTACCACAAGGATATTTGTCTTGCAAAGTAATACTTTCCCATCCAAAAGTTTGGTACGTCCTGGAGTCCTCTCATGTTTTCAATTGCTCTAATTTATTATTACTTGGTCTTCTCTGAGTTCTATTTCCCTCCAAATTGCTAGTGCTTTGCTTTCTCATGTTTCTTGCTTCGAACATTACTAGTGAACATCGACGGATTCCTGAACATTTCTTCAACTATCGAGGGGGCGCTTAAGAGGGTTTGACATGTAGGTGTAGATATATGTGGTTGAGAGCTATATGTGGTTTGACATGTAGGTGTAGATTTTTGTCCCCAAGTGTCTATCTTAGCCTTATCTTTTTGAGAAGAACTTATTTCTTTTCAATGATCTGGTATTGTGATTGATGGGAGCAAAGCAAATGTGAGGATGAAATATAATTGCTATTTAATACTTGTTTGTGACATGTGGTTTACCAGATGTCACTTGGTTCCATTTTCTATTCTGGTTTGCTCTGCTTCTGGTTTTTTGTTGGTTAGTAGATATAGTGGACTGGGATTAGTTACACAGTGCAGACTATAACTTCCCTTATGCATTTTGAGCTAATTTATTGATAAGGATTCCATATGCATTCATCTCCTTTATGTTTCCCCACTCTAAAGAATCAGATACCTTTCTTCGTTTTGCTATTGACTGGTTTAGACTGGTTGATGCCCTTGTTGACATTTTGTCTTGTATGTGAGTCGAAAAGGAAATTGTTGGGTGGCATCTTTTTTACTATTTTCTTCTTTCCACATGTTTCTTGTGTGAACTTTACAAGAACCTCTTTTGATTGATTTTCTTCAAGCACTACTACCTCTATCTTTTTTTTTTCCGTGTAATTTTCAAACCTAGACCTCATGCCATCACAATCACATGGATCATTCCACATGATTCATTTACTAGAACACTAGGATTTTCTTTGTGTATGAAACAAACAGACAAAACATTGTAGGTTGAAAAAATATGAATGCAAAGACCTAGAGTATTACGTTGTATTGATTGAACCGAATACCCGTTACTTTGTATTTTGTTTTTTCTGAAATGATTAGTTTTAAATGCAAGAAAGGATTAGTTTCTAATGTTATATTTTTATGGTTCAAAAAGTGTATAGATGTCGGAGTTGATCACTCGTCGCTAGAGTGTGACCAATACGCCTCCTAATCAAGGACGTCACTGTATCTGAGGATGCAGGTTTTCAGATCCTGAATGAGGTCCTAGATCAGAAGTTTGGTTGTCGTCATGGCAAGGTTGTTCGGTGTATACAGAACGTGCGGGTTCGTGAGACGGGTGCCTCCTCTTCCAAATTGACCACAAGAGAGGTCAATGCCCTGAAAGAGGAAGTTACAACCCTAAAAGGTCAGCTTCCGGCCCAGTGAGAGCAGATGAGTATTATTGTACAGGCCTTACAAATGTCCGGCCTGCAAATCCCAATGCCAGCACCTGATCTTGCTCCACCTTCGACCTCCCAGCCACTTCGCCCAACTGATACCTAGTAGCCTGATGTATCAAACCTAGAAGACCACTTGTTGTAGTCTTTTCTTTTTTGTTCGGACATCTTGTATGTACATTTTCACATATTTTATAATTAAATACTTTTTCTTGGTTTATTAATTATGGTTTAGAATTTAATTACAATATTTATTAAAAATTAAATAAAAATTTTTTTTGCCAAAAAAAAAAAAAAAAAGGGTTTGCGCGACGAAGAAGTAACATGCATTGTGTAAAGACACTTTGCGCGACGCAGATCTTACGTCACACAAAGACACTTTGCGCGACACATGTTATTTCTTTGTCGCACAAACCCTACTTTCACTGCCTTAGCGCGACGGTTGGTGCGCAACGAAGGTTTCGTTGGGCTAATTTTTGCGCGACATTTTTTGACTTTGCGTGACGAAGGACCTATGTCACGCAAACTGTTTTTTGTACTAGCGAATGTGACTATTCAAGAAAATTTGAAAGGGTACTCGGATGTCTATATAAATCAAACGGTAGGATAGAGATTTTATAAAACAATTTAATTCATCTTTCTTGTCTTTAAAATGTAGATTATTCTTTTGTTTGAAACATATGAAGAGTTTGATGTGTGGTAAACTGATGATTGTGGGTGTATGAGAGTGTGAGGTATGATGGTAGTAATGAAAAATATGCAGGATGTGTTAAGATGAGCATTACTTTAAAAAGGAAAGGTGGATGTACTAATTATGTCAAGAGCAGTCAATAAAATGTAGAGTGTTAATAAAACAACGCGGTATTTGCTCTTGTTTTTGTTAATATATATGTATTTCTATTTGATAACAAATTAAGGAAACAAATTCTTATGATATTTTGAAGTTATTCTCTTGAAAATTTTTCCTTTTTTTTCTTCACTTAATTTAGTAAATATAAGTGGAAAACTATAGTTGTTAGTGTATAAACAAGTAAAAAGTTGGAAAATGATCCTCGTTGGATCCATTGCCTAGGGATTCCGTAATCGTGACCATTCATTGTACATCATGCGGTGAGAAATTATTTCAAAATTTCAAATTTAAAATTAAATATAAATAGTACCTAACGAAAACTGACACCATGATGTAAGATAAACGGTCGGATCCTTTTCCTAAAAGGTTCACCAAAAACAAGTAAAAAGTGATTTCCGTTCCTATGACCACATGCGTATCATGGAAGAAAGCAAGCTCATTTCAACACTACACCACATACTAGGAAAGGGCAAGATATTCCAGACAAGAACAAGATACCTCAATCATACAAAATTAGATACCTTTATTGAAAATTCAATCACTCCAAATTTAGTAACTTTATGTAAAATATCTTGTTTTAGACCGTTAAGGGTATTAATGGTATATACAAGACAATGTTAGTGTGAGATATTTAAGATCAACTAAAATGTAACGCAAACAACCTTATAAATTATAATTGTCTTCACGCGCATAAACAATAGACACTATTTTATGTAGTGGTAAAAATTGAATGAAAAAATTAACGCAAAGTGTAATCTATTGATTTGAGAAACTTCACAGACTGACGTCAGCATTGCTTTCCATGTCATCCCGGTAAATGCAGCCACCTGAAGGGTGAGGTGAACATTTCCTCCTCATCCAACTGATAAAAGACTTGCTTTAAAAATACCTTTTGCAATAGTTTACAAGCAACTTAGCCCGCGCGAGGCCGTGGGTCTAAAACCATGTTAAACGTATAAAATATATTAAAACATATTTACTTCTATGTCAAAACATATTTACATCTTTATATCAATACAAAACAAAAGATACATAATTGTGTTGTAAAATTGCTGGATTGATAGATGAATGAATGCCCGCTCAAAAAGAACAAAGACTTAAGAATAGTGTTTGATACTTTCAAAAGTATCATCATTGTTTTGTGGATGGTTGTAGTTACGAGAGTCTCTATAAATAGAGCACTCCATCTGTTATCAAATGCACTGCAAAAGAAAGCAAGAGAAATAATATCAGTATCCCTCCCTCTCTTTATCTGTCATCCTTTTTGTGTTATAGCTACTAAAGTTATAGTGTGATATTTTGCACCTGCTTCGCTCCTGTCCTTAGAAAGGTTTTCTAACTTTTGCCTATTTATAACAGTTTGTACAATATATTACAACACTCTGAGGCTCATGTCTTTAGTTCTAGTGATTCATACTTCCTCAACAAATCAACCATTTGTTCTTTAACAATGTCCCTGTTATGGAGAAGGCAAATGGAGTATAAATGTCAAAGGGGCTACCAACGCGTAACTTAAATTTAGTTACGAAAGTACATTAAATTTAAAAGCAAGAAATTAGAAGATAGCTAATCATGTAGAAAGTCATAATACTAATAATCATAATTTAGACGACACACATGAAACTGGAGTGGCCTTAATGCATTTATATCGAATTCAAAATAGAAGAAAATTCAATTAGGCTGGAATGAAAAATTTTAAGCTTTTAACATAATAAATTCACCGGCACATATTGCTCATTCAATATGTGGTATGACCAAACTCTAAAACTTATCCAAGTTCACACAATCATACTTGGCACTCGTCAGTTTTCACCTATTACAAATGCAGAGCAGCACTACATTCCATAGTTAATTTCAATAGGAAATACTACTCTCCAATGATTTTTCCGATCAAGGGAAAAGAAGTCTCCAATGATTAGGTGATGTGACTCAATCGACAAAGTCAAGCAGAGATCGCCACCTACCTATTCCAAAGCTAAAATTTCAAGCAGAAATCTATATAATGATTTGGTGAGATGACTCAAATGTGAGAACCAAGCAGAGAGCACAGAAAAATAAACCTCAATAATCGAGCAACAAAATCACAAACCAAGGGATGAAGCTATTAGGATGTACTCGGTTATCTTTAAGAATACATAACCTACTACCTAAAGCCTATAATGTTACATCACCAACAGTCATAGATAAGAACCAAAATAAGCACCATAATCCAAAAGACATAATTTTATCAAGCAAAGAGAAGGAAACAATTTCACCATAACAAAATCAAAGGAACCAAGTTTCAGCCAACAACCAATCAAAATAACACCACACAAACACCAAAAGTTGCACCAATTCCACACAAAAATGTAAACTTGTACGGAAATTACCACGACTTGAACAAAATTCAAGCTACCCATCAACAACTAACAGAAATACCAATATTTCCAACAGAGGATAAAAAAAAAAACCGCAAATAAAAAATCCAACATATTGTATAGAAAGATAGCAGCTTTACCCGAAGAACAATAATTGAAATTTCAGCACTTGGATTTGTTGGGGGGTAGCAGTGGAATTAACTCGGTATTCGACTGTTCATTCTCAGCTTTTCATGTTGTTGTTCAGTCCTCTTTATCTTAATAAAGTTTATTTCCTGAAAAAAAAAATAAAGATTTTTAGTAATGGATTAAAACTAACATGTAATATAGAACTTCTGTGTTTTACTTTCTTATTGGTCCAAGGCTCGAGAAAAGTATTTCATGAGCTGCCAAAAAAAAAAAAAGTCAAGAAAATGAATATAGTTGTTCTATATCATCCTATTGAAACCATTAAAATAGTTTTTACATTATGTGAAGCAAATTATATGAAAGTATAATTCAAATGAAATGTCAATTAATGGAAGATCTAAATTGTTCATATATTAAATTATCATATAAGCGGAGGACCTTTTTACCACAACTTGAACCACACTGTTAGCAACTGAAACAATTTGATTCTTTATAAACAAAATGAAAAGGAAAAGAGAAGGACAATCAGATTATTTTAAAATTTACAGATTAAATCCCCCTGCATATTTTAAAAACAGTTTGAATAAAAACTGTTAGCAACTGAAACAGTTTGATTCTTTTTCAACTCCCCCTGCATATTTAAAAAAAAATTACAGATTAAATTAAATAAAAACAATTCAATAAAATTAATCACAAATTTCATTTGAGTAATCATCAAAATCGAGAGTATATAGGTGAATTATGGACAATTTACTATGGCTCAGTCAAGTAAGGACCAAATGTAAAAAGTAACACGAAGTCAAAGTGTAATGAAAAAAAAGAAGAGGAAATAAAGATGGTAATATTATCACAAAAACAGCAGCAAGAGACCTTAATTAATTAAGGTGGCTTATTTTAGTGAGCAAAGAAAAGCTAACAATTAACAAAGCATGGATTTAGTTGAGAAAAAAACACAGGATGAAATAACATTATCTCTTTTCAAAAGAATATAAAAATACTACCAAGGATTCAAAAATATTAGTTAACACAAACAAACAGCAACAAAAGCCATTAGACATAAGGTAAAGTACCAAAAACTTGATCCAAGAAAAAAGAATCATTTACCTCTACGGCTCTAACCATGTGACGGGGAGCTTCCTCCTTCCCAATTAAATGGTGGATTGAATACCCAACATGCTTCTTTCCAAAGAGAAGTGCCTGATGAAGATGAAAAAAAATATAATTCAAATTACATCAAAAGAAGTAAAAAAGTGGATAAGAATGGCAAAGCATGAAAATTGAACACGATGAATTACTGACAGGATTAAATTTTCTATCTTCAACTCTCCGACTAATTTGATATAGCACAACAATTAACCGTTTGAAAGAATTGTGTAAAACATTATTGATTTTCTGAATTTAGTAGACATACAAGATCTCTTTGATTCAGCAGTTGAAAAGAGAAATAAACAAAGCGTGAATGTGTATATAAAAAGTTGAACTTTATGGGAGATGAAGAAATAACTTTACGGCTAGCAAACTATTAGAAATCCTATTTTCAAACTCACTTACATTATCAACAATGCCAGCCCTTGCCTCCTCTCTCCCTTTGCGTTGGGATGTATAAGTTTGTCTTAAATAAAACCCTGTAAGAAAGGGAAAGCAGAAGAAAGTTTAAGGAAGTTAAAATGAAAGCTACAATATGCACAAAACGTAACTATTAGTAATAATAACCAATGTAATCAAACATAAATAAAATGGTAAGGTACAGTTTTATTCTTTTTCATACAGTTCTGTGGTTCGAGTCTTATGAAATGGCGAGTTTGATACAAATTATTAATGATGGAATGGATAGTTTTATTCTCTTTCATAAAAGTCACATTCAAAACTAAAATTCAATGCCAAAAACCAATACCAACATGATTCAAAGAACCTCAATCTACTATCTTTAACAATTGAAACTATATTGTGTTAAATCTTTAGTCTTAATTTGAAGACTGAAAATAAAATAATTTGAAGCTACATTGATTAGTATTAAGCTTAGCCTAAAATATTCTTCAGCAGATGCAATCCATAATTAAGACAAATTCAAAAAAATTGAGCCTTACCTGATCAGTGATAAAACAACATGCTCAGAAATACGATTTCAAATTGAATTTGAACGATGACAGCCACCTCCTTCTCTGAGTTCGAAGCTGGAAATTGAACAAAATACAATAAAATTTGAATCATACAATCCAAATTTCAAACAAAGGGCTAAATTTTCATACATGCAACTCAACAACTAAGATTGTTACTACAGATTATTCAAGAACTAATTACCAAAAAAACAGCACTCTGAGGTTCATACCTTTAGTTTTTGTTCATTTATTATTTTTCTCAGTAAATCAACCATTTGTTCTTTATCAATTTCCAAGACCTGTTATAGAGAAGGCAAATATAGCATAAAAAATTAACTGGGTTAGCAACATGTAACTTAAATATCCTTAAGAAAGTATATTTAACTCAAAACCAAGAAATTAGAAGATATCTAAATCATGTAGAAAGTCATGAACTCAAGAACTAAACTATCCCAGTGAGTCTGAAATTGAGAGATACCCACTAAACAAACATTTCAACGATTTGGGAGATATCCATCAACTTTTCGACTTGAGAGATACCCATGTCGATTTTTCAAGATTGATAGAGAAAATGAGCAACCCAAATAATTAGGGAGGTTTATATATACTTGGCGAATGGAAAGGAGAACCAAGAGGGGTTTCCAAAACCCCGTCTTGAAAAGAAAGAAGGAGATCAAGGTCGTCCTGACGTTTAGACATGCTTCCGCTCTCTCTCTCTCTCTCTCTCTCTCTCTCTCTCTCTCTCTCTCTCTCTCTCTCTCTCTCTCTCTCTCTCTCTCTTCGTCTTCTGCGTCTGTGATTTTTGTTACAGTCTTTGCTTGCAGCAATCGAGGTAGGTGGAGGGTCGGTGAGGAGGAACTTGAGCTCCTTCTGCAGTCGGAGGTTGAGAGCAATGGAAAATGAAGAGATTCATCCCTTTCAGATATCAATCCCCAAAATCCTCTTCAACAATTCGGATTAGCAAACACTCTGGCCTGAAGCCAAAATCTGTGTACAAAAGCTCTACCTCAAGTGGGCAAACTCCCAAAATAATATGAAAATTACCCAAATCCATACAGCCTTCCAAAACCCTAGCAATCGATACAAATTTGAAACCAAAAATAATTTCAAGGAAATTGATAGATAATCAAATTTATTTGAGGAGATGAAGAGGGCAAACTACTTTAGTACAATTTACCTTCTGGGTTGCCCTCCCTACTCTTTTGGTAGACTATCTCATCCACAAACAGGTGTTTCTCACGGCAGTGCCGTCTGACCAAGTTAAATGGATTATACTCATCCAGCCATCTTGCCCGCTCTGATGGAGCCATCTTTCTTCAATTAATCTACCTGAGTTTTGGGTTGTGGATTTAAGATTTCTCGTTCTAGGGTTTGATGGAGTCCGCAGGCAGTTGGAGAAAGATTGAAGCGGCGTCCCATTTTGTTCTCCGTTCGACAGCAAAGCAAACTAGCAAAATTGAAATAACAGCAAAATAGGCGGGGTAGAATCGGATATACACTGTACAAGTAACAGTGAATTCAGTCTAAACGGACATAACAGGAATTAAAACCAAAGTTATACTGTTAGTATATTTATAATATAATATAATTTGTAGTTTTCATATTTTGTAGGACTAAATGCAAAGAAAGGAATTTTGAGCCTGGAGGAGTTTTGAGAGCTTAAAGATGGTCCATCAATGTTCAAAAGAAGATTGCGGGATATCAAAGCGATGCCTAAAACCCGGATGTGAAACAAAATTTGGAAATTCTGAAATGTGGGAGTTTCTGCCAAGCGACTTCAGTAGGCTGCCATTTATGCATCCAGAGAAACCAGATTGCATAGCACATATGGATGGAAAGCTAAGGAAGTCTTCCTTCCAATGGCGCTAGAATCATGTCAGTCCGATATTCGTCCAATGAATTATGGTCGTTTTAGTGACTGCTGTCCGAATTTCAAAATTGTGCAGTCCGTTTGAGCTGGGGATTTAAACCCCAGCTAGAGAACTATTCTGACCATTTTTGTAGGAAAGTCCGCGCTTCCCTTTTATGCCAAATATTTTACTTCATATTCTTCATATTCCTCACTACATTGACAAGTGGAGGGCTGAGATCAAAACCAAAACAATTGGGATTTAAAGAAAGACCAAGCGACGAAGGGAAATAAAAGGAGACGGCTGCATGCCTGTTTTGGAGGAAGAAACTGTTACGAAAATTTAATAATAATATTATTATATTAAATTTATTAATTGAATAAAAATTAAAAGTCGAGCTTTTTGGTAGAAAGATATGTCTACTTAAATGAAATGTTGCAACTTTTGACGCTTCATAAATAGTCACATGCTTTCCAAAGAGATATATCACATTCTATAAATAGGGAACACTACAATATTAGCTTTAAGTGTCAGATGATTGTGTCAGTTTAATAAGCCATTATGTCGGATAAAAGATATCCGACACATTATTCAGTTAGTGTCGGATAACAATGAATTTATGTCGGTTATATCCAACATAAAATTTTGGCTGATATTTAGTGGCGGATACAACCGCCATAAAAGTATTATAACCGCCAGTATTTTTGAATTATTATTTTTAAATATTTTTTAACAGATTCTGACGGTTTTGAAGTTAATGGTGGCAGATATAACCGACAAAAATTGACTATTTTTTTATTTTAGTTTTCTGACGGTTTTTATTTTAGATTTTTGGCAGTTTTGAAGTTTCTGGCGGTTATTATTTTAGTTTTCTAGCAGTTATAACAGACAGAAATTGACTATTTTATTATTTTAGTTTCTAGCAGTTATTATTTTAGTTTTTTGGTGGTTATAACCTACAGAAATTCACTATTTTATTATTTTTACGCCAAAAGTTTTTCAATTTGTTGTTCATTCAGATTTCTTCCTCTTGCTCTTCAGATTTCTTCATTTTCAATCTTTTTCTTCTCTTCATCTTCAATCTTCATTTATTTAGAGATTTTAAGTTAATTAGTAAGATAAATTAGGAATATTTGTGTTCCATTAGTTTATTTTATTCACTCAATTATGTTATGAAGAAATTGAGACAAATATTATTTGTAAATATTTATGTTAAATTGACAATATTTAATATACCATAAATTGGTAATATATTTAGTAATATGGCTATATAGGTATATATTATGTTAATTAAGTAAATATTTCACTCTAATTGCTATGAGGATATACAAAACTTGAATTTAATAAATAATCAAGAGTGTAGATAAACATATTTTTGTTAACCTTTAATTGTTTTTTAATTTGTTTTACTATGATAGGTGTTGGAAATTAAATTGCAATTGTGATAGTTCGAGGTTGAAAGATAGGGATTGAAATTTCTAATAGTTAAGTGACACACCACGACCTGAAAAGTCCACTAGGATACCAAATCGAGCTGTACTGGGCGACACCTAGAAGGTGACGAAGCCATAGAATGCGATAATGTGTAAAATGTGAATAAATTTAAAATTAAAAGTGTCTATATACACAAATAAGCGGTGAGCAAGTATGGACCCATTTTACACGTGATACAGAGCATAAGTAAGCACAGTAAGGTAAGATAATGATTATACCATCATAAGGAGCCACCTGAACTAGGAGTGCCACAAGTCCTCGTCGATACAGAACTTTGCTATTAGAACCTGGAGGGGTGCAAAAATAGAAAGAGTGAGTGGTCGAAACAAAGATTTTCAAAATCATTTCCATTATCAAAGGTAGTAATCCCTCGCCGTAAGATCTATATAGTTTCCAACAAATCATACTACGTAAACGTATGAAATCAAAAGTATACTAATAGTAAACCCGGAAGTATATCACTATCCAGCATCTCATTAGCAATACAAATAATCACGTGCTTAATAAACCATACTAGCATGCAAGTCAGAATCACCTAAGATGACCTGTACAACTATACACATATCACATCAATCAATGCTAGCACATAAGTCGGAGTCACCTATAGTGACCTGTACAACTTATCAATATCTCATCATATATCTCATCACGCACCTCATCATTCAGAGCTAGCATATAAGTCGGAGTCGCCTATAGTGACCTGTACGACTTATCCATAACTCATCACATATCATCACATATCTCATCAATCATAGCTAGCATATAAGTCGGAGTCACCTATAATGACCTGTACAACTTATCCATATCTCATCATATATTTCATCACATATCTCATCATTTAGCTCATTAACCAATTTCTGCACACGAGTCGGAACCACCTAAAGTGGTCTGTACGACAGGCTAGGTGTAAATAAATATGCACAAGTGCTACGATCACGTGAAGGTTGTGCGAAGTATCATAAGTCACCTACGAGTCGAAACCACCTAAAGTGGTTTGTACGACAGGCTGACACCTACCTTGGATCCAAGGTAAGCGTGTGGTGCGGGAGGTGAACGATCACGTGAAGGCTAGGCCCTGGCCACGGGTGGAGCACTAACACCGAAATGCAGGTTTATGAGCTCTAACATATCTCAACACAATCATACTTACTACTATCACTATCATCAACATGTACTCACCTGAAGCTTACCTGGACGTGCGCAACATCATTTGGCACTTCAAAGCATTCACAATAATTAGGTTCAGGTAATATATATATATATATATATATATATATATATATATGAATATGCCATGATGTAAATATGAAATTCAACCATATCATAATATTTCCAGATATATAAACATATATACAAATGGCATGAAATGCATAACTGTAACACCCCACTCTCAAACTATTTACTTTCAAGAGTAATCATCGGTGATAAGTCCAATTAGACACTAATTAAATTAATTATCATTACTTACCTTTCCTTACTTCAATTTCTTGATTCGTTACATCTTAATTTATGACCAACATTTAACTACCAAAACCTAAGGTTATATCTCGCATTTTCTACCAATCTCTTTCACACTACTCAATTCCTCAAATAAGGTTATTGTCTCAATTATTTAGTCTCGTTTATTGTATGGCTACATCTAACGTCTCGTTAGACTGCCTACGTACCCTAAACAGGGATCAAGACATTCGTAATTCACATCCATTATTTGTAGGTGACAAGCATAAGGATATACCATAACATAATCCAAACTCAATCATCTCATAGTACTTTAGAACATATGGATAAAAAGAATAAAAAGAATAAATCCACTCACTTGAAGCCTGCACTACGATTCTCTAGCTTGAAAATCAAGGCATCATGAACCATCGTCGTCTGTGACCAAGTCCAATTTGGCCTAGAAAGGCTCTAATTTTGCTAAAACCTTGCGAAACCCTAGAATTTGGTGTGATTCGATTCAACCTCCAAACTTGCTTTGACGCCTCCACCACTGCTTGGGCTTTGTTCCTAGGTTCTAGGGGAGTCTAATGGTGGTGGTGGTTGACGGGATTTACTTCGGAAATGGCAGATTGCCGCCACACCACCTCCGGTGCACCCCCGTGAATTTACCTTCAAATACTCTAACATCCCTTCCAAATTTGGGTGATAATGGAAGAAGGAAGTGTTAGAAAATGATTGGGAGTGGTGGCTTGGTCTAATTCATGAGAAATCTGATGGAAAACCACCGGAAAATATGGTGAAAACGGGTCGAGGTCGCGGGTCAGGGGATCCGGCCGATCCTTTGTTCTTTTTCCTCTCTCTTTTCCCTCCTTTCTCCTCCTCCTAATTGGTCCCCTCACCTTCCCTTAAAATCTGGTTAGCTTTCTTCCCACCAAAATGGGAGCTCTAATTATTTAACTAACTTTAAATAAAAAATTTCAAACGTTTATGACTATATCATTATAATTCGGACTCGCAAACGGCTTTTGCCTATGCGTTCGTATCAACGAGTACAACACAACTACGCTGAAAGAATAAGTCATACGTTCCTCTAGACGATGGTCAACAGAAGTCAAAATCCTTGCCTCTAGGGTATTTTCGTCAATTCCCTCAATAAAAACGTAAATTTTTGGGTTGTGTTGTTACAATCTACCTACCTTAAAAAAAAAATTCATCCTCGAAATTTAAAATCAAATAGAGATGTTGTATAAAAGAGAATGTCATTCCATCGCGATCAAAGTGCAGTGATTTCTCTTTCATGCCTCTAAACTCAAACTTTCCTTCTTCTTTAGTATAGTACTAAGTTACTCAGTTCTTTCTCAACATAAAGTAGAACAATAGATGTATAACAACGTAATGTCGAAGTACGTATAATAAAGTGAAGCTAAAATAGTTGCTTAACAATATTTAAGATTAAGTCCAAACAAAATTTAAATAACCAACCGTAGACGGACCTAGATGTCCACTTGCTTAACATGTTCTACAATTAAGTTTCCAGTATCACGGTCTACAGTCCATAATTCCAACAACTCGTTGTTGTCCCGATAAGTAAGTAATAAATTCCCGAGGGTGAAATATTACCATCAAGCCCCCCATTGGGAACATATGTGTAACTCATCCAATTAGCTCCTTAATTGCTCTCACGTACTGCCTTCCCAGGCGACAACGCAATTAATACACAATTTACTGCATTATAATCTCGATCATTCAACTACCTATTCATAATATTTTTCTGTCAATCATGTGCCATGGATAGAATTTTCAGAGTACGTCTCAACAATGCCATACTCAAAACCAAAAATTGTAACCGTAGTTACAACCAACTAAAATAAGGATAACTATTTATTACAACATACACACCACATAACCCAACAATGCAGTTCATAACACCTTAGTGAGCAGGTTCAAATCAAATCTTCCCTCGAGTTTAGCAAAACTACTCCAATACAACAATTAAAAGTTTGAAGGTCCAACAAGTCCAACAAATCTAGAATACAAGGTAATTGAAATTAATGTATGACATCTCGTTACAACGATACCTTCTGAAACATTCAATCACCAATGGTTAAGATTCGTTTAGCAGAGTATTTATTAGGTGATTGAGAAATTAATGTTCACGACTAAATGTCAATATCATAGAAACTTCCCTAGACGGTTTGCCTATGTCAAAAATAATACAAAGTGTAATAGGGTACACACGAGCCCAAAATTGACTGAATACCTTCCAACACAAAAAGGTGAATATGAAATTCCCCATTAGAATATACGCTGGTCTACGCCCGGGAATTTGACAATTTCATTGAATGAGAAATTTTACCAAGTGGTCAAAATGTAGTCCCTATGGACCAATAATGATAAAAAAATTGACTTATCAAGTTTATCTATAAACATCAAAGCATCATCATTTTTTCCACATATACCAGATACCTCTTATTGAAAGTGTATAATGATACTTCCCAACTCCCTTCATAGATGAGAAGTGATTATAACTATTCAAACCATTTCTTGATATCTCACAAGAAACGTCAAAACAATACATGTGAACTCCAACTAAGGCGGGAAGATAGGCCGAATGTGTTCAAGTATACAAATATCTTATGCTGCATTAAATAGTAATTATATTCATACAATCGGGATATTACACGATAGTGCAATCGTAGAAGTTGATTTAGTTCTTCCATCATCATTATCAGAAATTTTTAGTTTATCTCAATTGAAAATGTAGTTGAGAAATCTCAGGTTAATAAAGGTTCTAGACACGTTCACACCAAAAATGTCATCCGATATTTCAAGGGAAGATAATAACACTTGACTCTAGTCATGAATAAAATGGTTCATTTCGAACGATTTTAATTGTTGAAAAGTCTAAGCAATGCTCCATCATGTTGTCTCCCAACAATTAAAATATCTAATGAACACATCATCATGGATTTCCAATTGATCAATGTCATCGAAAGGTGTAGAGAAAAGGTAAGGTGAGACAATAGTTCCTTTGTCAAAAACTTTATTCATGATTAACATCCCAAACCAAATTAATTTTCCTTGGTCAATAAGTGAAAAAAGCACTATAGTAAAAAAGATCGATAACAATTTGTTAATAAGTTCGACAAGACCGAAGATTATCTCGAATTTCACAACATTTTGTGAGAAATTTCAACTTTCTTCTGCTACTTCCTTTTTGGAGAAAAGAAAAAAATAACATTTATGAAATCACATCTCTCAGGATAAGTACCAATTTACACAAAGATAATATTTGAGGAATTTGATGTCAAAGGTAACCATTTTCAAAGCAGACTATATAAATGCTCATTAAAATGATGAGTATAGCACCAACAGTAATGTAGGGAATTAGTAATTGATTGGAGATTCTCCCCTGAGATACACAACAATCAATACAATAGTCCTGCTTCAGGGCCATTAACTTATCTCAAATCCCTTTCTTTCCTCGGAAGGGAAATTCTTCCCTTATAATTTAGAGGCGTTTGCCAAAATAACTTTTTAAAACATCGACAAGTTGTCAAATCTATTTAATACTTAGGAACAACTAACATATTTTCAGTATTCGACGAGGTGGCAAGATTCAAACATTAGACCTCAAGAACCGAGAATGCTTACATCACACGTGTGATGAACGTAATATTGCCCAACTTATGCTCTAATACCTAACTGACACACCCCAACCCGGAAAGTCCACTAAGATTCCGAATCAAGCTATGCTGGTCGACACCTGGAAGGTAACGAAGCCATAGAATGTGATAATGTGTAAAATGTGAATAAATTTAAACTTAAAAGTGCCTATATACACAAATACGCGGTGAGCAAGTATGGACCCATTTTACGTGTGATACAGAGCATAAGTAAGCACAGTAAGGTAAGATAATGATTATACTATCATAAGGAGCCACTTGAACTAGGAGTGCCACAAGTCCTCGTCGATACGGAACTTTGCTATTAGAACTTGGAGGGGTGCAAAAATAGAAAGAGTGAGTGGTCGAAACAAAGATTTTCAAAATCATTTCCATTATCAAAGGTAGTAATCCCTCGCCGTAAGACCTATATAGTTTCCAACAAATCATACTACGTAAAAGTATGAAATCCAAAGTATACTAATAGTAAACCCGGAAGTATATCACTATCCAACATCTCATTAGCAATACAAATAATCACGTGCTTAATAAACCATACTAGCATGCAAGTCAGAATCACCTATGGTGACCTGTACAACTGTACATATATCACATCATTCAATGCTAGCACATAAGTCGAAGTCACTTATAGTGACATGTATGACTTATCCATATCTTATCATATATCTCATCACATATCTCATCATTCATAACTAGTAAATAAGTCGGAGTCACCTATAGTGACCTGTACGACTTATCCATAACTCATCACATATCATCACATATCTCATCAATCATAGCTAGCATATAAGTCACATATCTCATCAATCATAGCTAGCATATAAGTCGGAGTCACCTATAGTGACCTGTACGACTTATCCATAACTCATCACATATCTCATCAATCATAGCTAGCATATAAGTTGGAGTCACCTATAATGACCTGTATGAGTTATCCTTATCTCATCATATGTCTCATCACATATCTCATCATTTAGTTCATTAACCAATTCCTGCACACGAGGCGAAACCACCTAAAGTGGTCTGTATGACAGGCTGGATGTAAATAAATACGCACAAGTGCTACGATCACGTGAAGATTGTGTGAAGTATTGCAAGTCACCTATGAGTCGGAACCACCTAAAGTGGTTTGTACGATAGGCTGGCACCTACCTTGGATCCAAGGTGAGCGTGTGGTGCGGGAAGTGAACAATCATGTGAAGGCTAGGCCCTGGCCACGGACAGAGCACTAACACCGAAATGCATGTTTATGAGCTCTAACATATCTCAACACAATCATACTCATTGTTATCCCTATCATCAACATGTACTCACCTAAAGCTTACCTGGACGTCCGGAGCATCATTTGGCACTTCAAAGCATTCACAAGAATTAGGTTCAGGTAATATACATATGAATATGCCATGATGTAAATCTGAAATTCAACCATATCATAATATTTCCAGATATATAAACATATATACAAATGGCATGAAATGCATAACTGTAACACCCTACTCCTGAACTATTTACTTTCGAGAGTAATCATCGGTGAAATGTTCAATTAGACACTAATTAAATTAACTATCATTACTTACCTTTCCTTACTTCAATTTCTTGATTCTTTACATCTTAATTTACGACCAACGTTTAACTACCAAAACCTAAGGTTATATCTCGCATTTTCTACCAATCTTCTTCACACTACTCAATTCCTCAAACAAGGCCATTGTCTCAATTATTTAGTCTCGTTTATTGTATGGCTGTATCTAATGTCTCGTTAGACTGCCTACGTACCCTAAACAGGGATTAAGCAATTCGTAGTTCACATTCATTATTTGTAGGTGACAAGCATATGGATATACCATAACATAATCTAAACTCAATCATCTCATAGTACTTTAGAACATATGGATATATATATATACACACACACAATAAAGAATAAATTCACTCACCTGAAGCCTGCGCTATGATTCTCTAGCTCGAAAATCAAGGCGTCATGAACCATCGTCGCCTGTGGCCAAGTCTAATTTGGCCTAGAAAGGCTCCAATTTTGCTAAAACCATACGAAAACCTAGATTTGGTGTGATTTGATTTGACCTCCAAACTTGCTTTGACGCCTCCACCACTGCTTGGGCTTTGTTCCTAGGTTCTAGGGGAGTCTAATGGTGGTGGTGGTTGATGGGATTTACTTTAGAAATGGCGGATTGCCGCCACACCACCTTCGGTTCGCCCCCGTGAATTTACCTTCAAATGCCCTCAAATCCCTTCCAAATTTGGGTGATAATGGAAAAAGGAAGGGTTAGAAAATGATTGAGAGTGGTGGCTTGGTCTAATTCATGAGAAATCCGGTGGAAAACCACCGGAAAATATGGTGAAAACGGGTCGAGGTCGCGGGTCAGGGGATCCAGCTGATCCCTTGTTCTTTTTCCTCTCTCATTTCCCTCATTTCTCCTCCTCCTAATTGGTCCCCTCACCTTCCCTTAAAATCTGGTTAGCTTCCTTCCCACCAAAATGGGAGCTCCAATTATTTAACTAACTTTAAATAAAAAATTTCAAACGTCTATGATTATATCGTTATAATTCGGACTCGCAAGCGGCTTTTGCCTATGCGTTCGTATCAACGAGTACTACACAACTACGCTGAAAGAATAAGTCATACGTTTTTCTAGACGATGGTCTACAAAAGTCAAAATTCTTGCCTCTAGGGCATTTTCGTCAATTCCCTCAATAAAAACGTAAATTTTTGGGTCGGGTTGTTACATATGACTACATGATAGGGATTGAAAGATTGTAGGCATCTTAGTTTCAACTTAATATTTGTTCTCGTACAATGGTAAACCATGGAAAAGAGTTGGTTGACAATACCACGTAGTGTATACAAACAAGTTTGACAGTTAGATCATTGAAAAAAGTTTCTTAGAATGTGTATCGCATTAAAACAGTAGATTAAATAAACATTAAAATTGAAGCTAAAATAACCGTTAAGTAAACACTAGTGTAAATATTTTAAATTGAAGATCAAATTTATTCATTGCATTCTTATAGGGTCGAGGAGTTTAGCTGTAAAAAAAAATCATTAAAATTAGAGCTAAAATAACCGTTAATTGTGATTTTTCGTTTATAACCGTTGAAAACTTTTGTTCTGTTACCTAATCTCTGAATGTTTGTTTTTTGTGATTTTTTACGTATGCGATCTCAGAGTGTGTACAAACAAGTTTGACGGTTAGATCATTGAAAAAAGGTTCGTAGAATGTGTATCGTGTCAAAACGGTAGATTAATTAAACACTTAAGAGTTAATGTTATATTTCCATTAAGTATAAAATAAGATTTTGTGGTATCCACTAGTGTAAATATTTTAAATTGAAGATTGAATTCGTTCAATGCATTCTTATAGGGTCGAGGAGTGTAGCTGTAAAAAATCATCAAATTCGGAGCTAAGATAACCATTAAATTGTGATTTTTCGTTTATAACTGTAAAAAACTTTTGTTTCCGTTACCTAATATCTTTTTTTTTTTTTTTTAATTTTTTTTTTTTTGCGATTTTTACGTATGTGATCTTGTATTATCTACAAACAAGTTTGACGGTTAGATCATGGAAACTAATTTCGTAGAATGCATATCTCTGTTAAATTTGCCTAAATTTTGAAGTGGGAAAAGTAATTTGTGCTAAATTTTTATTTATGTTTTTCTAGTATTGATTAGGCAATATTTAGTTTGTGTGATGACATTTTCATTGTACAATTATCTTTTTGTTTCTTTATCGTATATTTTACATGAGCTATTATTTATTAAACCAAACAATTATTTATTTAATTTTTAAAACGTATTCTATTTAAATACATATTATTTATTTATTTATTAAACCAAACAATTATTATTTTATTTTTTAAAATCGTAACAAAATTTTGGGGGGATTTTTGCTGCCATTTTTTTTTCTGTCGTTTATAACTGACAATAATGAAAATTTTCTATAGGATTTTATTTTAAAAAATATTTCTGTTGGTTTTAACCGACAGTAATGAAAATTTTCCTTCCATTCCCCCTTTTCTCCTCTCATTTCCTTCTCTTTTTTATATTTTTTGTTGAGCATACAACTCCAGATTCGTCCGGCCCATAGCATACAAACACCGTACACGTTTCTTCTTCCCCGTTACATGGTTTTTGGATTTTTGCTTTCTCTGATTCTTTGTGTCGTTGCTTGATCTGTTCTTTCTCCTCCCCTTTACTCCTCAGAGTCCAATCGAAGCCCGTTACAGAGCACCGAAGAGACAGACGAGTGAGCCTCTCTTTTTTCTTCATTGCTTTTCTCGTTCTTCAATTTATGGTGGTCATTTCCGTTGATTGTGTAAGTGTTTGATGTTTGAATGTTGTGTGTGATTGGGATCTCCATTGCTTTTCTCTTCCACTCTCTCTCCTTCATTGAAGCACCTCCTTAGCTAGGTATCCTTATCTTCTCTCCATATTTATTATTTATTTATTTATTTGAAAGTTTGAGCTTCTGTATGAAATTCTTGAGCTTTCGATTTCCTGCAGATTTCAGTTTTGTACGATTTTAGGGTTTTTGGATAATTTCATGATTTAGCGATTTAGGGTTTAGTTGTTCTGTAAAAAGCGTTACATATATATAAAGTTGTGGAATTTATTTCCTGTTGTTCTTGAAAACTCAGATTTCAATTTGCAGCTTAAATCCTTTAACGTTGTATATTGTTTCCTGTTTTCGTAATTGAAAAAGTGAAAGAGTGGTTATTTTTCAATCTCGCTGGAATCTAGATTCGTCTTAGTGAAATTCAAACACCCGAAAATTGTGAATGTCTGATTACGGAACATCAAAATTAAGTAAATCAAGCATACAACATATGGTAATTTTGCTTATTGTAGATGGTTATATATGTGTCATCCTCTCTAGTATCACAGTCGAGAAAATTTTCGTGAATTATATGCATTATACTTGTGTTGGATCTTTCAGCACCACTATAGGTGCAATCACTAACGGTGTGATGTCATTTATGGTAGGGATTTGAGTAACAGGTGTTGAAAATTGGTGAGCTATTGGTTTTTTAGTCTCTTGTGAAGTTTTCATCTGTATAAGATAATGGCTAGAAGATATAGTAGCGATTCGAGTGATGATGATGCGAGAGGTGAATATCGTCATCGTAGAAGTAGAACTAAGTGACATGATGAGCATCATAGAGATGTGAACAGGGAGAAGTCCACTGAGAGGGATCCTAGAGGTAGAGAAAGTTCTGATGAAGAAGGGGAGTTGATAGAGAGAGACAAGGGCAGCCATATGAATGAAAGAAAGCTTGGGAATGGGCTTAGGCGTGAGAATGAACATTAGAACATTAGAACATTAGAACGGAAAAATGATAAAAGGGAAGAGCTCATAACATTTGAACAGAAAAATCATAAAAGAGATGATGACCTTTTTATATATTTTTTATTATTAATATATTTGGTCTCGGTTTTATCCGACAGAGAATGCTCTTACTTATTATTAATATATTCCTTGTCGGTTATAGCCGACACAAGTTCTGTCGGTTTTATATATTTTCTGTTGGTTTTGTCCAATAGAGAATGCTCTTATTTATTCATTATTAATATATTCTCTGTTGGTTATATCCGACACAATTTCTGTCGGTTTTAGAGTATTGTCTATCGGAAAATTCATTTTCTGACGCAGGCAATTCTGTGGCTTATTATATCCACCACTGCATCCATTTTTTGTCGGATTTTGCTTAATATCCGATAGTAATACACGTTTCTTGTCGGTTATTGTAGCGACACTAATAAATGGTTTCTTAGTAGTGGAAGCCCCCTATAATTACCAAAAGAACTGTTCATTGTTTTACATAATCATACATAGAGTGTACTAAATATTAGAGAGTCACATTGAGTCCATATGAGAAAGTTTTCAACACAATCGTGGTTCATGGAGCCTTGTGATTTGGAGTGCTAGTATTACAAGGATGTGGTCGTTGTATGTTGGAAGACATGCGCCGATCAACCATGAGCACTGTAGTGGGGCGTAAACTTGTCTTAAGGACAAAGTGTCCAACACTTACCTCGACCATATTTTCTAGGTCTTTCTAATCCATTATAACACGTTCATTTAACATTGGTTACTCCATGCATTATTGTGATATATATATATATAATTGCATGAATTATTTGAATATATATTTGTGTATATTTTCTTCATTTGCTTCTAGTCCCTGTGAGTATACTTTGGAAAGTGGAACGGTGCTTGTGTCTCATGAAAGGTAATGGATATTGTTTGTATGTTTGTTCTCTAAAATGTCATTTTGCAATGTTAGTTTTGACACGTAATTTATTTGAACATATGACTTACATTTCTTTGTAGAACTATTTTGACATGTGAACCCTTATGATGTATATATGCATCTGTGCATAATGTATATGTCTACATGGCTAGAAATTGCATCTTTCTGCCAAGCCCAAATTGTTTTAATCCGAACAAATGTGTGAAGGAAAGGGATGCCCTCTTTCCAAAAATGCTGGAAAAACAGAAAAGGTCGATGATGCCATTTGAGTGGTATCGATTAATTGGCTTTGTTGTATATGCGAAAAGCCACATTATGGCAATTGCAAATATTTTCTTTACTGTAAAAACAAAGATGTGTCTCTTGGACTGCAGAAATAAAAATGCATTTTTTGTGGCATGCATATTTGTGTTCCTATATGTGTGAGCGAACACAATCTTTCAAATGGGAAGATGGGTCTCTTGGAAAGTTTTTGGAAAAACATGAATGGAGCATATTCTCGTTCATGGAGAAACATATGATGAAAAGATATTTCACTAGACATATTGTAATACTCTGGAAATTTAAATATATGAATTATATATTCATAATTATGACTATGTGGAGAAAATCGAAAATAAATCGACTTATGGTTATGGAAATAGAATTGGGATATTTTAAAGTTTTATTTCGGGGCGGGGCGTTACAAAATGGTATCAGAGCAAATGATCCTACTCTACGAGATGCACTATTCTTGAGTCTTGTTGGTGTGAATTATGACATGCATTCTGGTTGCATTAATTCATATTTTTAGGAATAAAGTGACATTCATGTTTTATTTGTGAAATACAGATATAAATTGTATTATGATTGTGGTGCAATTTCCTTGATAAATATGAAAGTTTCGTTACTGGGAATTGTGATTTGCGTTAATAATGCATGATTTATCTAAGTTCTTTGGGTAATGAGAAAGTTATGTGAAAAATATATGTATGTTGAGAATCACCATGAAGTGAAATGAATTGGATTGACATTATGGTGTGTATTATGAGATATTATTGAGTTGTGGGTGTGAATTATGAATTGTATTGATATTGCTTTATTTCATAAGTTCTATGAGTATGATAGAAATTAAGTGAAATGCATATATTGCGAATTATGATGCTTTGAATTGAATTGAATGGGAGTATAAAATTTTAAAATATAGTATTCATGTTATAGCTTTGAAGATGAGCATTTGATTAAAGTTTTATTTCTGGGAAATTTTTTTATAATTTACGTCGGTTTTAATTTGTCGTTAAGTGAAATGACGGAAATGCCCTAGTTGGTTGAACGTAATTTACGAGGATGTATTTTATCCTTATATATTTTATTGGATTTCTTGGCATATTTGGATAGAGAACGACCCTACAAGCGCGTAGGCAAAAACCGTTCGTGAAACAGAGTTATAACAAATGAAATAGAAACGAACGAAGATAGGGGCAAAATAGTCATTTTGCCTTGAAATCTGGAATGCTCCAAATTTTGCTGGAGTTTTGTGTAGATAAGCCACGTAGTGGCTGTGGATGTTAGGGGGGTCGGAAAAGAGAAAGAGAAGAGAAAAGAAAGGAAAAAAAACAAAAAGAGAGCTGCCGAATGAAGAGAGAGGAAATGAGAGAAAGGAGGGAAGAGAGAAAAGGGAGAGGGAAGCCTAGCGGGCCGGGTCACAGGCAGACCCGCGAAATCGATGGCAACCCGACGAAAATTGTTGATCTTTGCCTCCAATTCCGGCGGTTTTCCGGGGCATTTCAACAGGAAAAGACTTATAAGCATATCCCAAATCCTTTCTCTTCCTTTTCCCCAAAGATTTTAGGGGAAATAGCCTTGATTTCTTCTAGAACAAACCGGTGGGTTTAATGGGTGCACGACAGAAATTAGCCATTTTTGAAAGGTATTCCGTCAATTACAACTACTAATAGGCTCCCCTCAACCTCAGGAACAAATCCCAAGCATTGGTTGGGGCATCGGGAATGTTTTGGAGGCGAATCAAGAACATTGAAATTCTAAGGTTCCGGCGGTTCACAGCCAAATTCAGGTGTTTTCTGGCCGAATTGGACTTCAGCTCAGGTATAATGGTTGTTCACCTTAATTTTCTCTACATTTCTGTAAAATTTGAGAATTTTTAGAAATAGTTGAATTTTTCGACGAGTCAAGGCGGCCGACCGTCACTCGTGGCGGCGCATGGCCAGGGAGCCAACATTGTATTTTTATGTGAATTTCGTTATTCTAATTATGTTTTTGAGATCTAACTGTTGTGGGTTGAATAATCATACCATTGTGGTATATGTTCAATTTAAATGTATAATTGGGATTTGGTTTGAATTTTTGGAAATGTGAATTACGAATGGCTTGATCCCTGTTTAGGGTATGTAGGCAATCTAACTAGACGTTAGATGCAACCATAAAATAAATGAGATTAAATAATAAAAAATTACAGTTTTTTTTAGGATTGTTCTTAGATTAGAAAATTGATCTAAGAGAAGTAAGGTTATAGAACTTGTGGAATTAATGAACTTAAATTAAGAGTCGTGAAAATTGTCGGCTAAATAAACAAGTGTTTAGTTTGGACCTATCACTAATATTATGATTTCCCAAAATAAAGTGAATATTTTGGGGCAGGGCGTTACTTTATTGTGGGCAATTTAGTTAATTGCGAAAAATGAAGGAACCATAACATGAGAATTTATATTAGTGGTGTTGCAAATTTAGTTTTAATTTTCTTTCCATTAACCAGTGAGTGTGATTCAAAATTTTCCATGAATTTGGTTGAAATTTTTATGTTCGTTTTGCCAATCATAAAGTTTTGGCTGGAAATTTATAATATTTATGTTGCCAATGAGTATGGGTAGAATTTTTATATTGATTCTGCCAATAAATGTGTCTGGGAAGAAGAGAATGTGAGTGATAATCACAATTATAATTCGTTGATTTGCTTATTTTTGGAAATTGAAAGTGTGGAATGAAATTTCGAGTTCATTCATATTAACGTTTTCCCAGTTGGGTTTTACGTTTGGGGAAGAGAAAGTTATAAATTCAAATTTGATTGGTTTGGTTTGCCATTAACGAATTATGGCATGAAATTCTAATATTTTGTTAAGTCACGTTAGTCATGACTTGAAATTTGGTTTTTGATTTTGTCAACGTGAGAGAAAATAATTGAACCACTACTAGTTTAAAAAGATTTATTGGTGCTCCATTTTCTGCACAAATTGTTGCCTCTTGACATATCAGAGTGCATTACGTGATGTCATGATCAATTTGGGTGCATGGAATCCCACAAGCCTTATGCTCTTTTACTCCTTTTTATTTTCTTCTCAACATGAAGGATATTTGACTTTTTAATCAAATATACATTATGGAAATGAAGATTTAAACTTGAATGCGGAAAGAAGAATATTGGCTCTAATCAATGTGATTGTGCCTGCATGTGCATTGTTTGGATTTTGTTATGAGTAATTAAGTAAATTGCGGAAATGAAGGAAATCAGGGAATGAGATTTTGATTTCATTCCATGGTAACGGAAATGAAGGATCTTTATTTTAATATAGTGGCGGGTAATGATGGTTGAAATTCCAATGATTTTGGTTGGAATTTTTGCTAGTTGATTTGTCGATTTTAGTGGCTTGGCTTGAAATTGTGATATTTATTTGGCCACTGAAGTTTACAGCTAGAATTTACGATATTTTTTTCTTTCAATGTATGTGGTTAGAAGTTCTAGTATTTTTACTTATCAAAGAATGCGGTTGGAAAGCTGAGAAAATGTGTGGGATCACGATGAATTCTTCATTGAGTATTTATTTCTAACTTGAATAAAATCGTAGACAGAGGTTATAATATTATTCACCATAAAAGAAATGGTGGAAATAGTGCTTGTGCATTCTCGTAACTTGACAATTGAAATCTCCAGGACGAGATTTATTTTAACGGGGGGGGGGGGGTGAATGTAATACCCTGGAAATTAAATATATGAATTATATATTCATAATTATGAAGGGAAATTAAATATATGAATTATATATTCATAATTATGAATATGTGGAGAAAATAAAAAATAAATCGATTTATGGTTATGGAAATAGAATTGGGAAATTTTAAAGCTTTATTTCGGGGCGGGGCGTTACACATATCTTTGTTCAATTTCCTACCTTCATGTATGTCCCACACCTTGAAGCCAAGTGGGCGAGACGCAGATCATGGCAGTTTCTCTCGAGGCATGTCAGTTGCCATTAAGGAAATGGCTACCTGTTCAACTATATGGCTGATGTATTGTGGTCGAATAAGAGAAACCGCAATTAATATGCACTTTCAAATGAAAAGGGTCGACTCTTTTATCATAAGAGTTGTGTTTGTTAAAGGAATAGCTGCAGATTCTGCAGTAATATATATTTTGCATGCTTTAGAAGATCCTCTATGAGTCATACTAAGTCCAATGAAATTGCAATGTGAGTGATAACAACTCAAGTGATGTTTTCTCATTGGAAGGCACATTAGACATAATTGGTTCTAGCATTAGAAGTTTGAAAGTTTAAAGGCTAAAGACAAAAAGTATTAGCAGTGTTCCTCCTAGCTAGGAAAGTTCTAGTGAGGGTTTTAAGGCCTGATAAATGAAAATAGACCAAGTGAACATATATATATATATATATATATATATATATATATATATATATATATATCTTCATAGGTTCCTATTTCATGAAAAATGAGAAATTGATAGCATTAAATAGTAACCACAATGTGAGGGAATTGTTGGGGTGGCTTAGCTATTTTTGGGAAATAGGATATACATAAAAAAAAAATGTAAAAATTACTTGCTTCTAGAAAGAGATAACGATTATCTCTTATAATTGAAGTTTTAAGGTATTGAAAGGTTGGAGATCTTCTGGCAAATACCTTAAATGTGGGAGATTTTACCCAAGGTTAGCAAATTATTTATCAAGTCCAAAATACATGTTTGGAGAAATTACATTGGAAAACAACTACTCTCAAAGGAAATAATTTCCATGCATGGATATAAGTTTGTGATGGTCATATAATGAGTAGTCAACCTAGTGGTACCAATTTTTAAAGGTTTAACTAGAGAGTAAGTTGTATCATCGAGGGGAATGCGTTAAGAGCTTAAGAATCGCCATAATGACAACCCAACCTAGTTGACTGGAGATTCCAAGATCTAAGTTCAAAAGGACAGCTGAATTGTGGATGATTTAATGGGAGCACTGCGGAGATAATCTCTTACCCATATCCTATGATGAAACAGTGCTATCTGCAGCGTATTTAGGATAAGTTTTTCTTTTAATGATTCCTATACTTGGAAATAACAAGTGGGGTATTGCAGGATACTCTTAATGGGAAGTCACCTATCTTGAGTGATGAATGGGGTCGTTCCTGTGAGAATTTTTTGAAGGGCTTAATTCTCTAAAAGCACTCACGAGAAACAAGAATTGTTTAGGGCCAAAATGAACACAACCGAGCAACCACAAGGTGTCTGGAAGGGTATTGTGTGATTACTATTGTTTTGGTTTACATAAACGGCTGAGCAGTTCAAGACATCACGTTTACTGATTAGCCAAGTAAATCCAATAGTAATTCACTACGGAAGGTTCAAGGCCAAAAGCCACTTATCCCGATGCAGTACTTTTCCTACTAAATTCTCTCTCTAGTGTCTATATTGTCATTTGCATGGTATTGAGTCAATTTCCATTTATGTGGGGGATTGTTGGAAAATTTTATAATAATATTATTATATTAAATTTATTAACTAAATGGAAATTAGAAGTAGAGCCTTTTGGTAGAAAGATATGTCTACTTAAATGAAGTGTTGTAACTTTTGACTCTTTATGAACAGTCACATGTTTTCCAAAGATATCTCATATTCTATAAATAGGGAAGTCCCCTATAGTCACCAAAAGAACTTTTCATTGTTTTACATAATCACACATAGAGTGTACTAAATATTAGAGAGTCACATTGAGTTCATATGAGAAAGTTTTCAACACAATTGTGGTTCATGAAGCCTTGTGATTTGAAGTGCTACTATTACAAGAACGTGGCCGTTGTATCTTGGGAGACATGCGCCGATCAACCATAAGCACCGTAATGGAGCGTAAACTTGTCTTAAGGACAAAGTGTTCAACACTTGTCTCGACCGTATTTTCTAGGTTTTTCTAATCCATTATATCATGTTCATTTAACATTAGTTACTTCATGCATTATTGTGATATATATAATTGTATGAATTATTTTTTGATTTTCATATGATTTAATATAATAATTAGATCCTATTTTTTTCAACAGAAACGAACGAGAAAAGACGAAGACCGAGAAGAGAAAAGACACGCATACCTTCCTTATAGGTGCCATGTTTGTCTTCCGCTGTAACAGGTGTCTTGGGCTGGAGTTTTTTTCTGTTGGCAGTGGTGTTGTTTATGTACATTCTTTCACTTGTGCCATTCATTTTTTATGTTTCTCTGTAAAAGGTAGACTCTTGGGTTTATCTACCTTACTCGGAAGTACGTATTTTATGGGTGAGTGATTTCATGGAACTTTGTTCACCTGTGTAAGAGGTGGATTGAACCCTAAACCCTAAGACAGTAAGACTATGGTGTCCTACGTTCATTTTGGTGCTGCAGTGGAATATATAATCTATCTCAGCAACAGGTGTGAGTAAAGTTGGGGATCTGGTAGTTTTGTAGTGCCTGGCTCTCTCTTGTACAGTATGGTACGGTATAAACATTACCAATTGGTACAAATTTTTGGTAATAATTTGGTATGGTATGATTGGTAGGACGGTTGGTATGATAATTTGGTAAAAATTTCCACCTCTAAGTATGAGAGTAGTAATGGAAAATATGTGGGATGTGCTAAGATAAATTTTAATTTAAAAAGTAAATGTGAGTGCAGTCAACAAAATATGGAGTGTTAATATAATAACCCGGTACTTGCTCTCGTTTTTGTGTAAATGTATTGCTATTTGATAACAAATTAAGGAAGCAAATTCTTATGCTATTTTGAAGTTATTCTCTTGAAAATTTTCTCTTTTTCACTTAATTTAGTAAATATAAGTGGAAAGCTATAGTGTTGGTGCATAAACAAGTAAAAAGTGATTTTCGTTGAGAATTGTTATTAGCACTCCAAAAATCTCTTTTGGCATTTCAAACTTTTTATAATTAGAAAGAAAAATACACTTATGAGGAATGTAGAATGTAATTTTTGAAACGCTAATAATAGTTTTCTTTCCGTTTCTATTATTATATGCCGCGTGAGCACCAATCCCATGCAATACCTGACACGTGTAACAATATGACCACATGCGCATCACGGAGGAAGGCAAGCTCATTTCATTACAACACCACATACTAGGAAAGGGCAAGATATTCCAGACAAGAATAAGATATCTCAATCACACAAAATTAGATACCTTTATATTCAATCACTCCAAATTTAGTAACTTTATGTAAAATATCTTGTTTTAGACCGTTAAGGGTATTAATGGTATATAAAAGACAACATTAGTGTGAGATATTTAGGATCAACTAAAATGTAATGCAACAACCTTATAAATTATAATTGTTTTCACGCGCATAAACAGCGGACACTATTTTATCTAGTGGTAAAAATTGAATGAAAAATAAACCCAAAGTGTAATCTATTAATTTGAGATGCTTCACAGACTGACGTCAGCATTGCTTTATATGTCATCCCGGTAAATGCAGCCACCTGAAGGGTGAGGTGAACATTTCCTCCTCATCCAACTGATAAAAGACTTGCTTTAAAAATACCCTTTGCAATAGTTTTTCATCCTTTAGTAGTTTATTTGTAGTTTTCTTATTTTGTAGGACTTAATGCAAAGAAAGGAATTTTGAGCCTGAGTGGAGGAGTTTTGAGAGCTTAAAGATGGTCCATGATCGTTCAAAAAAAGATTGCGGGATACCAAAGCGATGCCTAAAACCCGGATGTGAAACAAAATTTAGAAAATCTGAAATGTGGGAGTTTCTGCCAAGCGACTTCAGTAGGCTGCCATTTATGCATCCAGAGAAACCAGATTGCATAGCACATATGGATGGAAAGCTAAGGAAGTCTTCCTTCCAATGGCGCTAGAATCATGTCAGTCCGATATTCATCCAATGAATTATGGTCGTTTTAGTGACTGCTATCCGGATTTCAAAATTATGCAATCCGTTTTAGCTGGGGATTTAAACCCCAGCTAGAGAACTATTCTGACAATTTTCGTAGGAAAGTTCGTGCCTTCCTTTTATGCCCAATATTATCCTTCATATTCCTCACTAAATTGACAAGTGGAGCGTTGAGACCAAAACCAAAACAAGTGGGATTTAAAGGAAGATTCCAAGCGATGAGGGGAAATAAAAGGAGATGGCTGCATGCCTGTTTTGGAGGAAGAAACGAACTCGAAAAGACGAAGGCAGAGAAGAGAAAAGACACGCATACCTTTGCTTATAGGTGTCATGTTTATCTTCCGCTGTAACGGGTGTCTTGGGCTGGAGTTTTTTTTCTGTTGGCAGTGGTGTTGTTTATATACATTCTTCACTTGTGCCATTCAGTTTTTATGTTTCTCTGTAAAAGGTAGACTCTTGGGTTAATCTACCTTACTCGAAAGTACGTATTTTCTGGGTGAGTTATTTCATGGAACTTTGTTCACCTGTGTAAGAGGTGGATTGAACCCTAAACCCTAAGACAGTAAGACTATGGTGTCCTACGTTCATTTTGGTGTTGCAGTGGAATATATAATCTACCTCAGCAACAGGTGTGAGTAAAGTTGGGGATCTGGGTCCCTTGTGTTTCCCCATATGATAATCGATTAATGTCGGGTTTCTCATGAGCACGTACGATTAAAGTAAGAATTCGATTGAAGTACTTTTAAATGAGTGAAATCGTTATGGGTGAAAACGTTTTTAGGTTCTAAAAATACTTGAAGCATGTTTTAAAAGAAAAACTAGTCGTAAAAAGCATTCCAACTACATTTTCAAGATTCACTTATATTTTTGCTATGAATCAATTCTAAAAACATTTTTAACAAAAACATTTTCGATTATTTTGAAAACACTTCCATGTAAAATAAAATAAAGGGGACATAGAGCCACGATGTTCAGATTAACCAATGGGTGAGAAACAGGGGCAAGGAAGGAAGGCCAAGTTCAGAAAGTTAACACCCAGGATTTGGATCCTCTCCTGAGCTAATGGAGAGGATCCTCATGACCAATCATCATAGACCGTTGGATTTTTATCCAACGGTTACAATAATCATAACTTTAAAGATACCTTCTTGTTTATAATAGTTGGTTAAAAATCTAACAATCCACGATGATTGATCATGAGGATCCTCTCTATTAGCTTAGGAAAGAATCCAAACTCAACACCCACGCCACCAATTCAACAGATCTGTGAAACCCTGTATAAAGAAACAAGTCAACTCATGCAATACCTGACACGTGTAAGGACTCATGGCCACAGACGTAACATGGAGGCAAGCACCTCACTTCACTACTACACCACATGCTAAAATAGGGCAAGATATTTCCATAAAAGAGCATATCTTAATCATACAAAATTAGATACCTTTATATTCAATCAATCCAAATTTAGTAACTTTATAGATAATGAACCTAAATATCTCACACTAACGGTGTATTATTTAGTACCATCAATACCCTTAAGGGGGCGATTGTTGTGCCAGATTATTTCGGACTGGATTAGCTTCAAGAACTAAGCTGGACTGGCTTAGACTAGACTAAACTAGACTAACTTAGTGAAGCGTTTGGTGCAGTATTGGACTAAGAAGCTAGATAATAACAAATTCTAATATTATATTATTTAATATTAAATTATTAATATTTTATTATGATCTTATCTTTTTCTCCATCTTTTCCTACCATTTCCGTCCCACTCTCTTCCTCTTCTCTCATCATCCCTCCCTCTCCCTCTTTTTTTCCTCTCAGACCTCTCAATTCATGTCTCTTTCTCATTCCTGGTCAAACTCCTTATTGATTCCAGTCTCTATTTCTCTGTCCTCTCTCCCTCTCTAGCTATGCGTTGTTCGAACGGAACCTCACGGCTCCAATTTTCCCGACGAGTTGCAGGTTTCCCGATGTGTTTTCCAGCTAACCCTCGTTAAATTGGATGAAGTTAGCACCGCCAAAATATTCATCACCATCCCTGGACCGAGATCTTAGCTTTGCATGCTCGAATCTGTCATGGATTTGAAGAAGCCCAAACAGGCCGAGACTTCCAGGCCATTTTCCGATCACATTTTGGCCTCGATTCAGGTAAAACCGCAATCTTGTCACTCCCAGCTTCAACTTGGTATATTTTATATGAAAGTTGGTTGTGAAATGGATCTAAAAGAGAGTCGGAAAGTTAATGATTGATCTAGGTGACCGGAGATGACGAGGAGTCTGTCGGGAGTGGTCGTTAAGCATGACGAGGACGAGAAAGAGAGGATAGTCTTAGCTAGTCCCATGGTTATTGAGGGGTCTCGCTAAGACCTTTTTGTGAAGGGTTTTGTCCATGCTAGTCCCCTTTAGTCTCATTAATGTTAGTCCCAGCATGGAACAAACACGGTATTGGACTAATAGCTAGTCCAGTCCAGTCCAGTCCGACTTACTGAGGGCAAACAAACGCCCCCTAAAGGTCTAAAACAAGATATTTCCCTTAGACTAAAATATAATCAAATAACTATATATAAATTATAATTATTTTTACACTCATAAATAACGGATACTATTTTTTTAATGGCAAAAATTAAATGAAAAAATAAACGCATAGTGTCCTTAGGGATGATGAATACATCTGTATAAATATCTATTACTTTGAGAAGCTCCACAGATTGACGTTATCATTGCTTCCCATATCATCCCAGTTCATGTTGCCACCAGCTGAACGGCGAGGTGGAGAGAGCAGAAGCCCTTCGGCCATACTATCAAGCAACCTTGGCATGGCGAACATTTCCTCCTCATCTAAGTAAAACGAGCTGCCACTTTGCTCCGTACCTCCACAGTCGCTTTCCTCCGCACCTCCACAATCGCTTTGCTCCGCACCTCCACAAGCCTTCTCCCCCTCCATTTTCTTGCTCTCCTTCTCATCATCCCCACTTTCCGACACTCCGCCAAACTCAGCTGGCCTGAATGTCTCTGCAGCCTCCGCGGCCACCCGCCTGATATCCACTGAATCAGTGGAAGCCGGAACAGGGAGGCGCCATGCCGAGTCTGCAAAATTGAGGCAGGCAAGCCTCCCTCTAAAGGCCAATGCCGCCACGTCATGCGCCCGAGCTGCCATCTCTGCCGTTGGATAAGTTCCGAGCCATATCCTCGACTTCTTCTTGTTCGGTTCTCTCATTTCGCACACCCACTTGTCGTTGTTCCTCCTCCTCACTCCTCTGTAGACCGGGTGCCTTGTCTCGTTGAAAACTCTCCTCCCCCCTCGCTTCTTCGGCGTGCTGGACGCCAAAATGACCTCCTCGTCGGAGAACGAAGCCAGCAGCAGGTTGATATTCGATTAAATAAAGTTGGGGATCTGGGAGAGTTTTGTAGTGCCTGGGTTTCTCTCATGTTTCCTCATATGATATTGGATTAAATATTGGAAAGCATTTCGAAGTTTATTTGATCTATTAGAGGTTGATATTTCAAGGTAACCACCCTACTTGTGTTCATTTTCATGGAATTTGGATCCTTTCCTGAGCTAATGGTGAGCATCCTCATAATCAATCATCGTGAGCCGTTGGATTTTTATTTAACGGCTACAAACATGGGATTCTTTTAAAGTTATAATAATTGTAACCATTGGATAAAAATCCAACGGCCAATGATGATTGGTCAGAAAAATCCTCTCCATTGGCTTAGGAGAGGATCCAAATCCATTTTCATGTACCTTTTTGGTAGGTATTTTGTAGTTTCTTTTATTTGTTTGATATTATATGTTTTGGATGACAAATGACTCGTTTGGTTAAACTTTTAAAATGATTGAAAGCATTTGTATAGAAAATGTTTTTTTATTCTAAAACACTTTAATTCTAAAAGCACTTAAAGTGTTTTATGCAAGAAACATAAGTTATGTGCTTCTTGCAGTAAGCACCTTTAAGTGTTTTTTCATAATTTACTTGCATTTTTACTAATAATTTGTTTCAGAACCATTTTCCCTAAAAGCGCTTTTAGTCATTTTAAAACATATTCAAACAAGAAGTTCCTTAAAAATGTATCAATCAATTCCTTATTAGCAACAAATAGATTCCTTAAAAATATATCAATTAATTCCTTAAAAAAAAAATCGATGAAGATAATACAAATTTAAATCATAAGGACAATATTGCTAAGAAAAATAATATTTTGATAAAAAAATACAAAACTGACTCAGCAAGACAAGTGTACAGTCATTGGACCTGTGAAAGAGTTTTTAGCTTCCAAAAACACTTGGAGTGTATTTTGGAAGAAACACTAATTGTAGAAAACACTTAAACTACTTTTCCAAAATTTATATGTATTTTTGTTATAAATTAATTCTAAAAACATCTTTATAAAAAAAGTAAATACTCTTTTAATCATTTTGAAAGCTCTTCTAAACACACACAAAAAAAAAAAAAAAAAAAAAAAACGACAATATTGCTAAGAAAAATAATATTTTAATAAAAAAATACAAAACTGACTCAGCAAGACAAGTGTACAGTCATTGGACCTGGTGAAAGAGTTTTTAGCTTCCAAAAACACTTGGAGTGTATTTTGGAAGAAACACTAATTGTAGAAAGCACTTAAACTACCTTTCCAAAATTCATATGTATTTTTGTTATAAATTAATTCTAAAAACATCTTTATAAAAAAAAAAAAAAAAAGTAAATACTCTTTTAATCATTTTGAAAGCTCTTCTAAACACACACAAAAAAAAAAAAAAAAAAAAAGAAAAGAGCAACGGCGTTCATTAACCACGAGGTAAGAAACAGCGAGAGGAGGGAGAGAGGCCAAGTCCAGAAAGTTAACACCCTCTGAAATAAGAAACCCAGAGAAATGAAACAAGTCAACTTATGCAATATAAATTGACCTTTTGCAAAGTCCTGCTCTAATTGAAATCCAAAAAATAGGAAGAAAAGTGGAGAATATTGTAAAATTTCTAAATATAATCAAATGTATTATTATTGTGGCTATTTGATGATGAAGAAATTCTATGTTTTTGCTGGTTAGAATGGAAGCAATGCCGTTTGGTAATAACCTTCAAAGCACTACAACAGTTTAGGTCTTTTACGACTTGAAATATACAACGTACAGACCAACATGGCTTAAATGATATTATTCGTGACATTCATAAAGTTCATGTCATAATACTTGCGCATAATCTCACATTCTCAACATCACTTTTATGCAAGTCGTTAAATAAAAATATTTACGGCTTAAGCGTTGTGTGCTGTATTTGACAATTTATACGATGTACTTTCCTTCTCTTTTAAAGCTTCGTGTTATATCGTAAAGTGAATTTTCTATATATTTGAGTACCTAGCCTTTATGGCACGAATAATACGTCGTAAATACCTTCCCACCTAAACTTCCCACCCCGCGCGTTCTTTTATTTTTCTTGAATCAAGATCTCGCTCCCACATAGCTTCCCCAACATCCCTTTATTTTTCTTTAATAAATGAGGAACCGGTAACCGGCTTGGACTGTTGATTTCAGATCCAAATCATGATATTCAGGACTGGTTTGGTATTGTTGTGCTTTGAAAAAAAGCTGCTTCTGCTGTGCTTTGAGAATAAGCAGCTGTGAAATAAAGCAGCAGAGTGTTTGGTAAACTTTTTTGTAAAAGTGCTTTTGAAAAAAAGAAGCAGTATTATAGTGTTTGGTAAACTTTTATGTAAAACAAATGTGAAAAAAAGCCAGTTTTTCAAAGCTGAGTTTTGCAGCTTCTTGTTTTTGGCTTTTTTTCACCCAAAACTGTGAAAAAAAGCTGAAGCTGAATGTTTACCAAACACAAAAACAGCTCACAGCTTTTTTTTATACCAACTTTTTTCAGAATCACCTCAGTACCAAACCAGTCCTCAATCTACACCTTTCATTTACCATACATATCTCAGGTTCTGTTTGTTTCTCTCTGCCTCTCTCACACAGTATCTTTCTCGACTTTCACTCTCTCATATTCGTATCTCTCATTCCCAGCGAAGCTCCTCCATCCGTCCCCGTTTGTCGAAGTGTTGTTGACTTACTCTCGTATGTCCCAATCCCAGTGGCCTCGATATCTCTCTCGTCTCCAACCACGGTACCACCATCATTTCCTGTCGACTCTCGACTCTCTCCCGCCACCTGCACTCAACGGTCCTGACTCCTGACCACCATCTATGTTCCAAATAAGGTATGCAATTAGGGATTTAAGATTGAAATAAATTGGGGCTTTCTAGATTTAGGTATTTGAATTTGAATTTAGGGATTTGGATTTGGATTTGGTCAATTCTGGAATCAAATGTTAATTATAATTTGTTTAATTTTTGGCAACTTGAGCGCAAAATTAAGGTTTTGTTATTTAAAGTGTTGACAGTAAGACCCTTTGTCAATTAGTAACCACTTAGTGCTTGTTTTCGATCTGTCATCGAATACAAAATCACATCTTTTGATTTTTAGTTTACAAGTCATCATAAGGAATAGATAATTGTAGAATTATAGTGCAAACTCTTGCTTTTCAGTTTCATACTTAGATCTGTTTCAGAATTCTGAAGAGTTTTAATTATGGTGTTGGGGATTTGTTAATTTTGCTCTCTCTCTCTCTCTCTCTCTCTCTCTTTGTGTGATTTGGTTGGGATTGCAGAGTGACTTGAGTTTCTTTGTATGCATGTCCCGGACCTCTAGGTCATATAGGGTACTCAACAAGGTTCTACTTTTGCAAAGGAGATGGAGATGTTACAGACTTATAGTGATACTGCATTCCAAATAATCTGTTTTGAAAATCCAAATAATCTGTGAGTATGTTGTGGTAGTAGAATAACACTGGGGCTTAGCCTAATACTTGAATTATCGACTTTGTTGCTTAGCCTAGGACTCTGTGAGTTTGTTATAGTAATAGTGTAGTACTTTGTTTAGTTTGTACTATCGGATAAAAATGATAATTATATTGAGTTCCTTTGGTATGATTTATATTCACTTATATATTCTATTTCTTTTTACTATTTTCAGGTAGCATTCAAGTCTTTGGTGAATTTTTAAACGAAGAGGTTGCAAATGGAGTGGTAATGAGTGGAAAAGTTTATACTTAATTTTATTAGTATTAAAGTCTTTATCAATTTCTAAGTTAACGTTTTGTTTTGACTAGCTCTTAACTTACCAACCGAATCCATCTCCTTTGACTAGCTAGAGTATCTTGGTTGAGAACTCTTTCTGTTCCCAGTGCCTAGTTTCCAAAGACGAAGTTGAGGCAGGTTGGGAACTCTCTCTTTTTGTTCTTTTGTTTTAGTTCCCAAGAAAGTTGATTGGATTGAAGAAAATGGAACAAAAAGAAATGAAAAAAAAATTGAAATTTGTTGGTGCTTCTGTTGATGTTGAATTTGTAATATATTAAGACCCAAAAACCAGATAAATGGCTAACTTTGATGTAAATTGATAATAGCAAGCCAGTAGGTAAAAAAACAGTGAATCTTACCTTAGAATTTTTTGGGATATCATAATTGATAACCATGTCCACTAATCTAATATTCAATCTTCTACTTGCTGCATCAATTCTTCATGCGTGAAATGTTAGAGACTCATAAATTTATCTACTCGCAAGTATATGATTTTTATGCAAGTTATAGGAAACAATAAAACTGTAAGGGCTAATTTGTGTATATTTTAGTCATTTGATACATGTATGAGTGTAAAACAATAAAACTGTGAAGGCATAATTAGGAATTTAGGTTTGTATGACAATGATTAGGTTTCCTTTCATTATCACATTTCTTACTTGAGATTAAATGTGTATTTTTACATGTAGTAGTATAATAGATTTTCTTTTGCCCCATGTGCTTATGTCTATGCAGATAGAGATAGCAATTACAGTGGTTCAAGCATTAGGAGTAGTATTTCACTCTCAAAGGATTTTGTTTGGAGGTGTTCAACGAAAAGTGAAGTCTTTCAAGTGACAAATTTCTTACTGTATACAAAATCAGCAGTAATTGTTGATGCTAGTCTTTGTTTACGATATACGATGTATGCCGTAATTGCTTTCACATTATTATGACACTCAACAAACGCCGTATCAAATATAAATTACGACACACAGGTATGCCGTAATTATTTTCGTAGTATTACAACATTTCATCAACGCCGTATCTAATACCAATTAAGGTGCGCAAGGCATGCCTTAAAAAGCATTTAGGACGTGTTTTGCTTAAATTATTCACAGCTACTAGAGAACGTCGTATTTGCCAAAACATCTTTTACAATAAGGGCTTTTACTGTTTGGGAGCACACGTCATGAACAACCGTTTACAGTCTGTGTGTGTCGTAAAAGACCAATTCTGTTGTAGTGAAGGAATTTAGAATTGGTTATAATCCTTCATAAAATGATGTACGTCCGTTGGCAGTATTTAAACAAACAAATGTTTTCCTTTTGCAAATCTCGGGAAAGCCATTTATACAAACTGATATGACCTTAACAATTCCTACGTTTATGCTTCATGTTTGGAATCCAACGTTATTGTTCAAGAAAATTTGAAAGGGCATTTGGATGTCTATATAAATCAAATGGTAGAAAGGAGATTTTATACAACAATTTAATTCATCTTTTTTATCTTTAAAATGTAGTTATTCTTTTGTTTGAAACAGATGAAGAGTTTGATTTGTGGTAAATTGATGATTGTGGGTGTATGAGAGTGTGAGGTATGAGTAGGGGTGGTTTTGGTACATTACCGTACCAAAACCTCTGTACCAATTACCATACTAAACATTTGGTACGATAAAATCTATTACCATTACCGTACCAAACTTTCAATATACCAAATAGTTTGGTTGGTATGGTATGCCAATGGTAATTGCCACTTTGTTTTACGCCACTTAGTTTGCCCAAAATTTAATATTTTTTAATTAATGTAGAAGTGTAAAAAAATATATAAATGCTCGTAATAACAAGCTTTACAACTTTCGTAAAGAGCTTAACTTTGAAATTCGCCATTATAATCATATAAATGATTGATCAAAATTTAATCGTTGATTGTTATTTACATTTATGCTTCATTTTTCTCATCAAATTTTATTTTTTTTGGATTTTCTTTTTTGAAACCATGATCTATTAGAGGATGCAGGAAGATGAACGGTTTGGATCGTTAATATTATGTTCAGAGTTTTACGGTTAGTAAAAATATTGCTTGATGTTTATAAAGGTTCTACAAACTATATGACATCAACTTATATTTCAGTTAACCGTAAATATCGAAATGTGATATCAAAGATCTAAACTGTTTATCTTCTTACATCCGGCAGATGATCATGTTTTCAAAAAATAAAATTTTAAAAATAAAATTCAGTAAGAAGAATAAAGCGTAAATGACAATTGACGATTAAATATAAATTTAAGGTTTATGGATTAAAGTGTTGGATTTTGAAGCTGGCCTCTTTATGAAAGTTGTAAAGTTTGTCATTATGAGTGATTGTATATATATATTTTTTTTTTACACTTCTACAATAATTATTATTAATTTTATTAATTTTGCCATCAAATAATTATATGAATAAATACATAATATAATATTAATAATATTGGTAGGTACGGTATACCATCGGTACTGGTTTTGGATACCAGTGCCGTATCAAAATAGTATGGTACGGTACAAATACCGTACCATTACCAATTGGTACAAATTTTTGGTAATAATTTGGTATGGTATGGTTGGTAGGGCGGTTAGTATGGTAATTTGGTAAAATTTTCCACCTCTAGGTATGAGGGTAGTAATAGAAAACATGCGGGATGTGCTAAGATAAATTTTAATTTAAAAAGTAAATGTGAGTACAGTCAACCAAATATGGAGTGTTAATATAACAACCCGGTACTTGCTCTCGTTTTTGTGTAAATGTATTGCTATTTGATAACAAATTAAGGAAGCAAATTCTTATGCTATTTTGAAGTTGTTCTCTTGAAATTTTTCTCTTTTTCACTTAATTTAGTAAATATAAGTGGAAAGCTATAGTGTTGGTGCATAAACAAGTAAAAAGTGATTTTCGTTAGGAATTGTTATTAGCACTTCAAAAATCTATTTTGGTACTTCAAACTTTCCATAATTAGAAAGAAAATTACACTTATAAAGAATGTAGAATATGATTTTTGAAATGCTAATAACAGTTTTCTTTCCATTTCTATTATTATATGCCGCGTGAGCACCAATCCCATGCAATATCTGACACGTGTAACAATTATGACCACATGCGTATAATGGAGGAAAGCAAGCTCCTTTCATTACTACACCACATACTAGGAAAGGGCAAGATATTCCAGACAAGAACAAGATATCTCAATCACACAAAATTAGATACCTTTATATTCAATCACTCCAAATTTAGTAACTTTATATAAAATATCTTGTTTTAGACCGTTAAGGGTATTAATGGTATATACAAGACAACGTTAGTGTGAGATATTTAGGATCAACTAAAATGTAACGCAACAACCTTATAAATTATAATTGTTTTCACGCGTATAAACAACGGACACTATTTTATCTAGTGGTAAAAATTGAATGAAAAAATAAACGCAAAGTGTAATCTATTAATTTAAGAAGCTTCACAGACTGACATCAGCATTGCTTTAAAAATGCAGCCACCTGAAGGGTGAGGTGAACATTTCCTCCTCATCCAACTGATAAAAGACTTGCTTTAAAAATACCCTTTGCAATAGTTTTTCATCCTTTAGCAGTTTATTTGTAGTTTTCTTATTTTGTAGGACTAAATGCAAAGAAAGGAATTTTGAGCCTGAGTGGAGGAGTTTTGAGAGCTTAAAGATGGTCCATGAACGTTCAAAAGAAGATTGCGGGATATCAAAGCGATGCCTAAAACCCAGATGTGAAACAAAATTTGGAAAATCTGAAATGTGGGAGTTTCTGCCAAGCGACTTCAGTAGGCTGCCATTTATGCATTCAGAGAAACCAGATTGCATAGCACATATGGATGGAAAGCTAAGGAAGTCTTCCTTCCAATGGCGCTAGAATCATGTCAGTCCGATATTCGTCCAATGAATTATGGTCGTTTTAGTGAATAATGACTGCTGTCCGGATTTCAAAATTATGCAATCCGTTTTAGCTGGGGATTTAAACCCCAGCTAGAGAACCATTCTGACCATTTTTGTAGGAAAGTTCGTGCTTCCCTTTTATGCCCAATATTATCCTTCATATTCCTCACTAAATTGACAAGTGGAGGGTTGAGACCAAAACCAAAACAATTGGGATTTAAAGGAAGATTCCAAGCGATGAGGGGAAATAAAAGGAGACGGCTGCATGCCTGTTTTGGAAGAAGAAACGAACTCGGAAAGACGAAGGCAGAGAAGAGAAAAGACACGCATACCTTTGCTTATAGGTGCCATGTTTGTCTTCCTCTGTAACAGGTGTCTTGGGCTGGAGTTTTTTTTCTGTTGGCAGTGGTGTTGTTTATATACATTCTTCACTTGTGCCATTCATTTTTTATGTTTCTCTGTAAAAGGTAGACTCTTGGGTTAATCTACCTTACTCGAAAGTACGTATTTTCTGGGTGAGTTATTTCATGGAACTTTGTTCACCTGTGTAAGAGGTGGATTGAACCCTAAACCCTAAGACAGTAAGACTATGGTGTCCTACGTTCATTTTGGTGTTGCAGTGGAATATATAATCTACCTCAGCAACAGGTGTGAGTAAAGTTGGGGATCTGGTCCCTTGTGTTTCCCCATATGATAATCGATTAATGCCGGGTTTCTCATGAGCACGTACAATTAAAGTAAGAATTCGATTGAAGTACTTTTAAATGATTGAAATCGTCATGGGTGAAAACGTTTTTAAGTTCTAAAAAATACTTGAAGTATGTTTTGAAAGAAAAGCTAGTTGTAAAAAGCACTCCAACTGCATTTTCAAGATTCACTTATATTTTTGTTATGAATCAATTCTAAAAACATTTTTAACAAAAACGTTTTTGATTATTTTGAAAACACTTCCATGTAAAATAAAATAAAGGGGACATAGAACCACGACGTTCAGATTAACCAATGGGTGAGAAACAGGGACAAGGAAGGAAGGCCAAGTTCAGAAAGTTAACACCCAGGCCACCAATTCAACAGATCTATGAAACCCCGTATAAAGAAACAAGTCAACTCATGCAATACCTGACACGTGTAAGGACTTATGGCCACAGACGTAATATGGAGGCAAGCACCTCACTTCACTGCTACACCACATACTAAAATAGAGCAAGATATTTCCATAAAAGAGCATATCTTAATCATACAAAATTAGATACCTTTATATTCAATCAATCCAAATTTAGTAACTTTATGGATAATGAACCTAAATATCTCACACTAACAGTGTATTATTTAGTACCATCAATACCCTTAGAGGTCTAAAACAAGATATTTCCCTTGGACTAAAATATAATCAAACTATATATAAATTATAATTGTTTTTACACGCATAAACAACGGACACTATTTTTTTAATGACAAAAATTAAATGAAAAAATAAACGCATAGTGTCCTTAGGGATGATGAATACACCTGGATAAATATCTATTACTTTGGGAAGCTCCACAGATTGACGTCATCATTGCTTCCCATATCATCCCAGTTCATGTTGCCACCAGCTGAACGGCGAGGTGGAGAGAGCAGAAGCCCTTCGGCCATACTATCAAGCAACCTTGGCATGGCGAACATTTCCTCCTCATCCAAGTAAAACGAGCTGCCACTTTGCTCCGCACCTCCACAGTCGCTTTGCTCCGCACCTCCACAATCGCTTTGCTCCGCACCTCCACAATCGCTTTGCTCCGCACCTCCACAATCGCTTTGCTCCGCACCTCCACAATCCTTCTCCCCCTCCATCTTCTTGCTCTCCTTCTCATCATCCCCACTTTCCGACACTCCGCCAAACTCAGCTGGCCTGAATGTCTCTGCAGCCTCCGCGGCCGCCCGCCTGATATCCACTGAATCAGTGGAAGCCGGAACAGGCAGGCGCCATGCCGAGTCTGCAAAATTGAGGCAGGCAAGCCTCCCTCTAAAGGCCAATGCCGCCACGTCATGCGCCCGAGCTGCCATCTCTGCCGTTGGATAAGTTCCGAGCCATATCCTCGACTTCTTCTTGTTCGGTTCTCTCATTTCGCACACCCACTTGTCGTTGTTCCTCCTCCTCACTCCTCTGTAAACCGGGTGCCTTGTCTCGTTGAAAACTCTCCTCCCCGCTCGCTTCTTCGGCGTGCTGGACGCCAAAATGACCTCCTCGTCGGAGAACGAAGTTAGCTGGCTTCGAGTCGTGACGCTTGTGTCGGAACTCGATTCTGGCTTTTCGGCTGAATCGGAGAGTTGCCTGGTGATCGTGTTCATTTGTTCTGCTGCGTCCGAGAAAGCTGTGAGTTGAGAGTGTGTTTTAGTACAACTTTTAGGGTTGCAGGCTGAAAATTGGGGAGAGAGTGAGGTGGTTTTTATAGCTTTGGATTGGGAGGGTCTTGAGTGGGCCCCGGGTCCATGCTAGTTGCACACGGAGTGTCAAGAGGCGCCACGTGGAGAAATGTTGCCCACAGAGGCAAGTTCCGGTGTTCCCATACACAAAAACAGAGTGAGACAGACAATGTAGAGAAAATATATAGAATGATTTTTGACTTGGACCATGTGAGGACCGTTGGAAGGTGGCAGAAGGAAACTTACCCAACTAAGTAATGTTCGTATTTTATTTTATTTTATTTTCAAATATAAATATACTTCGAAAATTTTAAAATTTAAAAATATTACAATAAAGCATCATCACCGCCTACAAAATAATAAGTAGAGCTCAAATACTGGTCCAAATTCATCATAACTGCACGTGTTATTTATTTTTTCTTTTTTGTTACTGAAATTGTGGCACCTTTTAATGTCTATGTGTTGTGTGCGAACTATGTGAGCTATGGATCCCAGCTAAGTTCCTTGCCGCAACAATTTTCCGATTGTCCCTTTTTGGCTGTCTCACATGGAGGAAACCACTTCTTGATATATATTTGAATACAATTGTTATCTCGTACAAAATCTTTAAAATATATCAATTCTATATACAAACTTTTATTTTAATTGTAACTTTATATATTCGTTTATCAAATTTTCAATTTGACCGTTAAATCAGACTCTGTCAACTGTTAGTCACGCTCTTTTGTTAATGTGGGAGTCAGTAATATGTCACATAGGACACAATAGCAATTCACGGGTTTTGACACTATTCATAAGTTACGGTAAAATTAGGTTGATTTTGATTTATCTACCTTTTTGCCACTCTTCACAAAAATGGGTTGATTTTATTTTATTTACCGATTTACCATTCCAACTTTTGGGCCTAATGTGGCCTGCAGTTTGGGTTTGGCCTGGTTTCAAATCCAACGGGTGAGGCTGAAAGATGGGTGGGCACGAGGGAGGAGAGAGGCACCAGGTGGGGAAATGTTGCTTGCATATATGCGCAAGTTCCGGAGTTCCCAACACACGCACACAAAAACTGACACAACGTGGAGAATATATAGATTGATTTGACTTTGACTATATGAAGACTGGGGACAGGTGGCAGAAGGAAGCTTACTGAAGTAAGATGGTGATTTTTAAGAAAGTACCGGATGTCGTTCCTAAGTTGATAAAACGGCATAAGATGTCTTGCAAATTAGATTTACAAATAAGCTTTAGATTTGCATAATTCTTTATTTTGATTCTTAAGATTTGAAATAGATAGAATTGATCCATAAGTTTGTCAACAATCAATCATTTTAGTCAGTTTGAGAAAAATCTCCATAAAATAAGAATAAAATAACAAAAATACTCTAAATTTTAGTCAAATTATTTTGGCCTATTGTTTATTAAATTAAAAAGAATTATGTCATTTTGATCTGTATTTAACATAATTTTTCACCCAAGGACCAAAATGATTGATAGTGAACAATTTCAGATATCACTTTTATTGATTTCAAATTTCAAAGATCAAAATGAAGAATTATACAAATTTAAAAAATTATTTTGATTGAAAAACCTTTAAAATATTATAATAAAGTATAAGTCGTTGCAAATTAATGAGTAAACTCCAAGCACAAGGACCACACACATTATTTACTTTGTTTTTTTTCTTTTTGTACTGAAATTGGCACGTTTTGATGTGGATGTGTTACGTGCGAAGTGTGTGCTGTGGATCCCAGCTAAGTTCTTTGCGGCAATATTTTTGGCGGTTGTCCATTTTTGCTGTCCCACTTGGAGGAAACCACTTCACATATACATTAAATCTCATACATTTAAAAACAAAAATTTGAATATCATAAACAAACTTGTATTTTCGTTGCAATTTTCTTCATCTGTTACTTAAATCTTCAATTTAACCGTTAAATTATGGTGCGGTAATTGTAAATCTCACTCTTTTGCTGATGTGGTTGTCAATAATATGCCACATAGTTGAAATAGAACATAGAATTTTTTAGAAATGTTAATCTAAGAAGGAAAATATTTTAAATATAATTTGTTTTAAAGAATAACCTAAACCACGCTGTCACTGAAATTGATGGCACCTCTCCGGATCCTTCCTATGCGGGGCCAGCGGACGGTTTTATCCTGGCCGTTCATGTGCAATCCTGCGGCACAAATTAGTTCAATTATTTTTTCACTTTGTCAAGGAACCTCGCCGTCGTCCGCAACCCAACCCTTGCCCGCGACCTTTTCGCCACCGAATTTGCTAGAAGACTGACCTTCATATCTCCAGAAATCAGAAGTTAGAGAAAAGATTCGATGAAATTATTGTGTATGCTAGAAGACTGACCTTCATATCTCTAAAAACAGAGCAAAAACCAACACCTCACCACCCTCAGTTCGAGAACCAAGTCACGTTTGGGTTCAACTGCGAGTGCGAGCTCAGCGGAGATAGAGAGGTTGGGGATTTTGTGTGAATTGTTGGGTGAGGGATGAGATGGGTTTGTGGGAAGAGGAGGTGATGAAGATTGAGGGTTTTAGTTGCACCTGGTGAGGCAGATGGAGAGACTCTGCCATTAATTTGGTTGCATCGCTCGTTTGGGTAGAGAGAGACGGTGAGAGAGAGAGGGCCGGTGGGTGGGTTCAAGGAATCATACTGCTCACATGTTGAGGCCGTTCTGAGCTGTCATGACATACCCTTTCTCAAGAAGGGGAACCTTGCACCAATTCTTTGCCGTTTTGAAACGGTCAAGATGCTCGACGGGTGAAATTGGTCATGCAATTTTCTGACCAAGTCATCCTAGATTTGCACCGAGTTTTACGGCAAGTTGGTAGGTGACCCAAGTCAAGGAGAAGTTGAAAAGTTGCAAATTGTGGAAATCGACATTGAGCAGTAAATTAGCAGTATGCTACAACGAAGAGAGGCTTGCCTCGCCTAAGAATAATGAAAATGGCTTCTTTTTTTTTTTAATTTTTTTTTTTTAAGAAAAATTAATGAAGATAGTTTCAAATCTTTGCAATTTAATGAAAAACTATCCACTAACTTTATTTGATGATAAGAGACAAAATAAAAAAACAAAAAAAAACATAGAAACACACCACATGCGTTGGCGCGCATACACCCCACACCACCCCCAATTTCCACTCTGTTTTATCTCCATTGTCAGCTAACATTAAGCCATTATTATTATTATTATTATTTTTTTTTTTTTTTGCTTAGAATAATAGAAAGACTTTAAATTGAAGTACATTTTCTCAATTTTATTTTTGTGGTGTTGTTTCCCAATAGTAGTTAAGATGATGAGAGATTTTTCAATGTGCTTAGAACACAGAGTGATACACCACGTATCTATACAAGTGGTGAGATTCTTGTGTTAAAAAATAAAATTTCCCACCACTTACATAATAACACGTGGTATAGAAAGTTAAGATTGTAGGTGGAGGAGAAGAGGAAGCCGCAAATGGGCGTACAATAGAAGAAAATTAAGTAATTGGTGTAGAAAGTTAAGAAATTGAAGAGATACAGGGAAAATTTGATCAGTATCGAAGAAAATTAGAATAAGAAAATGTGTTTGGAAGGTGTGAATGTGTCAAGAAAATTCAAGAAGAGGAGAGAGAGAAGAATGTAGTACCGTAGAATTTCATAAACAGTGTAGTATCATTAAGTTTCATAAACAATGTAGCACCATTAAATTTCATAAATAGTGTAGTACCGTTAAGTTTTATAAACAGTGTAGTAAGTTTCATAAATAGTGTCATAATTTTTTATAGACAGTGTAATAAGTTTCATAAACAGTATAATACCGTTACGTTTCATAAACCGTGTAGAAAGTTTCATAAACAGTTTGTGTAATGATGCGTGGATCCGCATGTTAAATTTTTTTTTTATATTAAAATTATGTCTTTTTCATTAAAATTTAAGTTCTTTTATCATTTTTATTAAAATTTAAGGGTTTTTCATTAAAATTTAAGTCTTTTAAATTAAATAAAGTTATAACATGATTTTTTTATTAAAATAAACTTAGCCCAAGCCATTTTCATGAAAATTCTATTTTTTATTGTTTTAGTTTTATTTATTTTAGATATTTTTGTTTTCTATTAAAATAATTTTTTTTTTAAAATAATGAACTTACATCTTTTCTTAATTTTTTTTTTTTTGAGGAATATTAGAGTCCTTAAAAAAGTATTGTATGCAATGAAAAATCTTTATATAGAGACTAAAATATTAAAAAATATTATTTATTTTATTGGAATATTGTGATCATTGATAAAAGCTAAAAAAAAAATATAAAAAAATATCTCTACAATTGATTTTTTAAGAATTCTTTTTTTTTTTTTTTTAAAAAAAAACCCACAAGAGAAAACCAAAATGACAGACTCTCACGTGGGTGGGTTCAGAAAATAAGAAAAATAACAAAAAGAGTAGCAGTTGCTGCACAATATGCACCATACCCGCAATTGAAATAGGGCACGGTCTTTGAGTCCTTATTTGAGTCCTCATATTTGAGAATTTATTAGATGTATTTGGTGAGCTTTTATATATTGGAGATACTTGGAGGATTTCAATTCCGATTCATTAGAAGACTTTTGTCCCTATATTTAAATACTATATGGTTGTGTGAATTCTGTTTACAATCTCCATTGGAAATGTTATTAGATATAGCAAATAACATGTGCATTAGAGGGGAGACTTTACAGACACATAAGCCTTAATTTGCCAAGGAGTAGTAGTCCGGCCAATCCAGTCCAAAATTTGTAGGAGACAAAAGTGGAAATAACATCATTCGGGGAGTGTTAGGGTTAGTTTGGTATTGTTGTGTTTAAAAAAAAAAAATGTTTCTGTTGTGTTGTAGGAATAAACAATTGTAAAATAAAGCAGTTTATTGTTTTGTAAACTTTTTTTTTTCTTTTTTTATAAATAAAAGTGCTTTTAACAATAAAAAAAAAAAAAAAAAGGTGTAAGAGTGTTTTGTAAACCTTTATATAAAGTTGTTGTGACATGTCAAATGACTAAAATGAATATGATATTAAATGTAAAATAATAATTATTTTATATATTAGTAGTCTCTCTAGAAGTCTCTCATCTTTCTTTTCTCCATCTTCATTTATTAATAATCTATGTAGAAGTCTCCCGACTCTCCCCCCTCCCCCAATTTTCTGTCTTTATTTATTTTTCCTCCTTCTTCATCTGGCCGACATAGCAACTGCCATCGGAGCAAGTCTGCACTCTGGCGCTGTGGCTACGCCCATTGCACTACTCCTCTCAACGCCGTCTTTGATGGGTTGTTCTTCAAGCTCTCTCACTTGTCTCTCTCCCTAACCTCCTCTCTAAATAAATTCCGCGGATCTTGATGAGATCGAGATTGTCGGATCGGGTGCGCGGCATAGACAGAGAAGGTAAAAGTTTTCAATTGTTCCATATCTTATGCAGGGGAACAAGATTGAGTTAATTGACATCCCTTATACTGCTTGAAGATGAACTTCTGCTGGGAAAGGGAAGATGAATCTGACCAATTTTGGCTTAGTATTTGTGTGGTAATCTTCTCGCGAATTCGTAGTTTTTTACCATAGTTGTAATGGAAGAGAAATTTTTTATTTGAGTCTGATCAGATTGATGGATTAACGAAGAGGATTTACGAGTTTGGTCAGTTGGTAGCGCCATGGGGAGAGAGGTGATGGAAGATGATAAAAGCATTTGGGTATGATGTGTAAATTATTTAATTGCTTAAGGTCATTTTGGGTATTAGAAAGTTCGCCTCTCTCGAAATCGGTTTGCGTAGGTTTGCTGCTTTGACTTTTCGGCTTTTTCTTTCACCCAAATTGTGAAAAAAAAAGTTGCTTTCTAAGAGGTTTACCAAACACTAAAAAGATCATAGCTTTTTTTGATACCCACTTTCTTTAAAATCACAACAGTACCAAACTGTACTTATTCATGCGTAATCCATTACGAGGAGAGGTGTGGGAATGAAGTCAAGAAACTGTTTGTCGACAACTAATTCGAGTCTTAGACAAGGGTTTACCCATGGGGCACTAGGACAATGTGGTTAGTTTTTTGGGTTTCCATGCCTATAAATCTAGCGTCCCATTCGAAATGCTTTGGGTTGAATTGATAGGGCTTTAGAATGTCCAACCTCTAATTGGCAATGGATGGAAAGATTCAAATTTTTTTGTTTTTAACAAACGATATTATCTATACAAATGAGGGAAGAGACGGGTTTAGCCTCATAATAGGCTAGCAATAATATGGTTCAAATTTTTCTTTGGCGATAATTGAACTGAGGAGTAAAGAAGAATATTACTAAACTGTAGTACTAAGTGGTAGATTCAAATCATTTATTTTTTCTAATAGAATGATACACTTACACTAAGGAGTGAAAAATTGAGTTAAGTCATACACTGAGTCTGTCATAATAATTTGGTATCGAACTCACAATTAATGGGAGTTGAACCACCTCACCACCTCATTTAAGTGACCAATCAAGTCATTTTAAACTGTTGTAAGGATTTACTCCCCTAAAGTAAGATCCCTTAAGTCACTTGAGTATTGCACATGGACAATTCTAATACTCATGGACAATTCTCGTTAATACCCTAACAAAGTTTAGATAAATGTTTGATTATTTCACCCAAATCCAATTTTGTCCAACTAACAACTCAGGGTGTATGATGGTCCAGCCCATCAATTTGATCCAGCCATTGTTTAGCTTTATTGGGCTGCTCAGTGAGCTGTATTGGGCTAGTTCATTTGATTATCATCAGTAAGATTGGAATTAACCAAATTAGTATAGTTTAATTTTATTTAAAAAATACTTTAAAATGAATGAAAGTGTTTTTGGTGAATTTTTGTTTGTTTGTTTGTTTGTTTGTGTGTGGTGGTTTGATGAGGTGGTGATAGTGCTCTTTTAGTCTTGAGTAATGCTAGGGAGACTAAATTTGTAGAAAATTTTGTAAACTAAACGACGTGGAAGTTGATGATTGGATTATTACTTACGTGTTGATGAACGTAATCATTTCTTATCGGTGACACGTCATTTAATTCACAAATTTAGTCTACCTAGCATTATCCTTTAATCTTATGAGTTGTTGTAGGATTTTCACTATTAATACATTTTGGCTAGAGATCATTCTTAGTTTTAGGTTCATATGGACACCCTTTTTTTCTCGAAATTCTCTGGATGCCCAAGATATGTTATGAGTTTTTTTTTTTTTTTTTTTGTTAATTTTTTTTTTTTAAGAATACCCTTTCTTTTACTTAATTCGATTGTTTTTCTTTGTAAGTTTGCTATAGGCCTAAGTTACTGAATCATTATAAAGGACAGGGAGAGGGGCAATAGAGATAGAAGAGAGAGATGTGTAATTTTGAGGTGTGTATTATTCCATCCAATTGTGCCTTTATTTATAGTAGTAGGGAAAGTAAATTCCTTACCCTTAATAGGTTTACAACTCTAATAGGAAAATATCTAGTCTAAGAGAAATGGTAGGATCACACAAGGACATCCAATATGTGATAGGATTTACACGATCATATTCCTAAACAAATAGGACTGCAACACTCCCTCTTGAATGTGTAAATACTCAATTAAAATGACACATTAGGTCTTCAGCGATGAAGTAAGTACAGTTGATGAAGTCATTGACATAATGAGCGAATGCAAGTCTTAGGTCAACAAAAGAATGTATAAAAGGTAAAACTCACAAAACCTGGATGTGGCAAAACCCAAGGTGGGAGAAGAATTCATAAACTAAGGAGAAAAGTAAGTTGCATTAAGTCAAAACTATATGTCTCCTGGACGCAAGTAGAAAAGCTTACAAAGGTATGACCAGCCCAAGATGGGTGCCTAGTCAAAACCTAGTTAGGTAGCAAAAACCCAGTGAGAAAAATGCTCTTAATCGTAGGGAAAAAGAGTACATAAAGATCAAGTGAGTATACTTATGGATACTCTCCCTAAGTTTGACAAAACTTCTAAATGAGAACTACAAAGCATTGCATATAAATAGTTAGGCATACCAATTCCTCGGAAAACTTCTAGAAGGTTGACTTTAGCAGTGACGTTGTGTAGAGGTTGGCAAGGTTGTTAAGGATTAGCTTGCATTCTTTCAGTTTCTTGATGCTTTGTTGATGTAGATGTAGACCCAATATGTCTTGGCGTTGACTTTGTTGATGTATCATGTCTTGGTCGGGTTGATACATACGACATAGTCTTCATGGATCGTCGTTGGGACTCAACGATGAATGAAAACAGCAAGTACTTCGAATATGCTCAACAAGAGCTCTTAACCATGTTTCACGTGCGGCATCGTGAAGTGCGGTGAGTCTTGGAACAGTTTAAAGATTTCATAGCTAAGGCCATACCATGGACCTCTAAGATATTGTGATATTCTTAACGGTAAAGACATAACCATTTGTGGATGTGTCTTGTGGTAGTTTGATAAGTAACTTGCGTCAGCATAACAAACAAGGCAAGCATCATTTCGAGGATCAAAGGGGTCGGATCTGTTTAAGATGCGTTGGGATTAGCCCAAATCGGTAGTACATTTAGGTAGCGGTAAAACGTCTTTAATACCAATTTAGTAGTTGCTGGGTAGGCGCGGTGCTGCATCTTTACTAATAGATCAACAACGAAGAAGATGTCCTATTTAACTCAATGAGCTAAGTACAACAAAGTGCAAAGTTGAACTTAGATATGGAACTTCGGATTCCATAACCTCTTCAAGGGTCTCATTTGTATATAGTGTTGGAAGATCATAGGTATGTTCAAGGGTAAAACCTTTAGGGTGTAGTTCGACAGGTAGACCAAAGTACCATTAGAACAACACTTCAACTTCAGGTTAAGGCATAAACGAGTTTTCCCAAGATCCTTCATCTCAAATTTCGTCTTTAGATGTGAGACAATTTTCTTAAGCTCTTCTAGAGTCTTAGTGAGATTTTGTTAATGACATAAACTGCAACTCTAGCAATTTGGAATAAAACTTCATAGTTTCACACGCAAGGGCATAATTTCATATCCCTATATGATCAAATAATCATTTAGACGGGTATACCACATCCGATGGATTGTTTCAATCCGTAAGTGAACACCTCAAACGAGTTGAGAGTATGTTTCGTGGTCTAGAACTATTTGAGCCAGTCCATGTAATTCTTTGAGAACTTATATTTAAATCTCCATATTAATATCCCCATGGAGAAACACTAACCACATTTTATAATGCTATTGTCAATCATATAGAGTTTGAGAGAAACCTTAGGCCGTAAGGTGTACATAATATCGCACTACTTCATTCATCTCATTACGCTTCCTTTCCCACTTGTAACACAATAGGGTTACCTTGGGCATCATAGGAATGATAGATCCAAAAACATTTTGGTAAGGAATTTAACCTTGATTGTGATTTCGGTTGTCTAATCAGTTCTACATTATCACTAATTAGCGGAACGCTGTTCGATATCTTCGCTTTTCATTTATGTCGGTAACTACCATATAATTGAAAACATCATTAGGGGATGTTGACTCGACGTTCGTTAAGTATGTCTATCATTGTAGGCATGTTTGTAGCTGGTATATGGTACGTTATGGCAACGCAACTTGGCACAGGGAATGCACACCCTAAATGCTTAAATACGAAAACATCAGGCTCGTACCATTTAACCAACTTGAATGCCATAAATGGTTGGGTGGAAATGGGCTTCAAGGTGGACCAACATAACTACGTAAAAGATTGCATGGCCCTAGGCAGAAATCGAAATCTTGGTGTGTTTCAAAGGTTCGGGCAATTATTAAATTGCGCTTTATGATCACTTTGCGAGGCTGTTTTGGGGTGAACATGGGAATTCGATGTCCAATTATAAACCAAAAAGAAATGAAATACTTGTCGAAAACCTTCGGCATAAACTTTTTGGCGTTATCCAGTTTTCTAGACTTTGTAGGGTGGTGATCCCTTAAAATTAACCAGGAGGTTTAGTAGCAATGTGTGTGGACAAACATGTGACCATTTTGTCGATACATCAACCAAAACCATAAGTATTAATATGGTTCGCATTTTGGTTGGATTAGTCCACATATATTCCCTTGAATCCACCATGAAAAGAAGGTTGTTTCATATCTTTGCAGTGGATGATATAGAAATCAAATTTCCTACGCGCGAGCTTGGAAAAGTGTACTTATAAGCATAAACCCTTACTTGGGGTAAGAGGAAGCGTCGTAGAATCATTGTTTAACCTAAGTGTCCCAAAAGGTCGTGCCAAAAACAAGTAAACTGCTCAGTCACTGGGCTCCAGGCTGGGCATATGTGGTGTGTTCTGAGTTGAGAGACAACTTATTGGCCCCAAAGCAAAGCTTCAGGTTCATTTTTTGAGGTGGTGCAAAAATATTCCACTCCATTTTCTTCAGTGGTTTCATTTATGATCATTGTTCTTTCGATCCTTAAAAACTCAACAACATTCTTCCGGAATCAGGAGAATATAAGGTCTCTTAAATGGTAATGTAGTACCATTCATATGACGAGGAGCGTGCCATGCTCTTAATCAACTTAGATAAGCCTAAAGTCATTGCAAGAGATGTGATTTAGGTGTAAAGTTAGTGTGCGTAATATTGCAATCATCTAGACAACTAACTTTCCCACATTCGTACTTAATCACGTGTTTAATTGAATTCGGTCACATGTATATAATAAACATGATTCAATTAACTCATATTCGAGGACAATATCGCTAAGATTATCCATAACGAAAACAAACACCAAATGTGAATCTAAGAACATAGAAAAATGTTCGCAAAGTAAACCAAAGTTAATAAGGGGATTCGGCCAACAAGGCCATTCATGTCAAAATTCTGCTCTTCCAATGGTGTTTGGTGGAGCAAAATTAGTCTCAATATCGACTACGAGAATGATACTCCTAAACAAAATTGGTAGGGGCACAAACTGGTGTATAACCAATGATCTCTTCCATTAAGACAAATAGATTCTACAGGGTTGAGGTTTGGGAACATTATCCACTATTCTTGAAGTTTTAGGCCTAAGGTGCCAACGATCATGCTTCAAGCATGATGCCATACTTTGGTCGGCCTGATTATACAATACGTTGTAAAAACAAACTTGAAATTGGATTGTGAAAGAGACAGACCCTTGACTTGGGTTTGAAAGGTTCCAGCTGAAGTTGGAGAGGTTTGTTCGGTACGTTTCTGCTAAAGCAGAGCATACATTTCAGTGGGCTTTGAATGAGCTAGGTCGAGCCATCTGGTAGACTTTAGCCGAACTGGGTCTATACTGTTCGGTAGACTCTAGCCGAAGCTGGGTTTATACATTTCTCTTATATTTGTGGTAGTAATTAGATTTGAGAATTTGGTAAACTTCCGCTCTCTATATTGTTGCTTATGGAGCGAGTTAAAAATATGAGAAGATGAGAAAAATATTCTCTCGTCAGAATTCTATTAGATTTATAAACTTCATAATTGTACTCATTTATGGATGTAATCATGGTATGCTTCATGCAATATCTTTCATGATTAGACGGTCCATAGAGCGAGCCAAAGAGCCATGGAATCCTTGTTCAGGAGGTATTTCCGTTTGCAATGCTTCGGGCATAAGGCTTCGAATGAAGATTATGGTGGAGGCTTATTCAGCTCTTTCATGCCATTATTGGCTGTAATGGTTTCTTAGCTTCTTGATAGTCAAGTCAAGATTCACGTCTTGTACCCACATAATGTAGTTTTTGTTACAAACGACCAAATCAATGAAATTGAACTTGTGACGGTTCGACAATCCACTAAATGGAGGAACAAAATTGTGAATAGTGTATGGGAAATAAGACATCCATAACAATCAAAGTTAGAACATTCGGGTCTAAGACATGATTTTACATGAAAAACTTCGGGTTTCCATGGGTGTATTGTTTTATGAAAACTTCAAGTTTCAAAGGCACTAAATTCAAAACTACAGGTTTGAGTTTAGTTTTGAGCTTTTGGTTCATAAAGGAGGTACCTGTAAGAACACATAATATAATTTACAACTAAGTGTAGTGGATTTAGGTTGCTTTACGAACTCAAGTATGAGTGCTTCAGGACTACGAAACAGAGTCAGCGGTTCAAAGAAAAGAAATAAAATATTGAATCGTTAATGTCCAAAAGTGGGCTTCAAGCCAATAATTTTGGACGTCTTGTTAGATTAATGGACTGCTGGTCACTTTTACTAAATTCAATAGATCGGGACTATGGGTTGATCGTGGAAGCAAAATAATGACATGCGGGTCATATTAGTTTTGATTGGCGGCAAGCCGAACAACAAGTGAATTATAACTTAATTAGCGTTAACAAAACGTTCCAAAAATTATATGGGTATGGTTATGAAGTGGGAAGCCAAAATATGTCCTTGGGTCGAAAAGAGTACGCACCCCCCAGCATGTGGTTGCTGGTTGCTGTTGGTCAAGGCTCTGCAACAAGCTGCAGGCCTTTGGGCTCGGTATAAGGGCAGCAACAGCAGCCTATCAAGTTACAAAGCAGCGGGCCAAGTTGGGAGAAAAACCCAACAACGCATGGATTGCTGGATGGTGGATTGAGGCGCGTAGGAAGCCGAACGAATTGTCGGCTTTGGGCAGTGGCGCCAAGGAAGCCTATTGGCTGCTTGCTTCAAATTTTTGGTCCAAAACACAAAAGCCCAGCGAAGTTGGCTTTTGAGAAGCAGGCCAAGTCGTGAGAAGCCCAACAAAGGTTGCTGGCTTCTGGAATAGACAGAGGGCGTTAAGCCCATGCATTGGGGATCCAAGCAGCAAACCTGGTCCAATTTGAGTAGTAAGCCCAGAGGGCTACCCTGTCGCTGACCTAAGCTTCAGGCTTGGCGTGGTTCTCATGGCGTCGGCACGGCGCAGCTTGAGGTCGCAGTTCAGTAGCTAAAAACCCTAATTGCTTATAATTTCTTTCGATTCTTTTGACTTACAAATTTCACATAGCAAAAATTGCGTAATGCATGAAACGTGTGTGTATATATATATTGACAAATATATGAAAAATATACAATATATATATATATATATATATATTGATAAAATAATTTGATTGGTAGAAAACAACTGAGGCCTTGAATTTGTAGAAGATTCTTCTCGGAAAGCCGAAATTGCATGTCCAATGCGGAGTATCACGTCCAACAAAGAAAAATTAAATTGAATCAATAGCATGTAGATCAATTCAATAGAATAATAAATTAATCATAAAAAGAATGATTAAAATGTAAGACTCACCTGATTGAAGATCAAAACTCTCTTTAGCGCAGGGTCAAGAGTGTGCTGATAACATGTTGTAGGCCTAATTTACTGAATCATTATAAAGGACAGAGAGGGGGTGTGGCGGCAATAGAGAGAGAAGAGAGAGAGATGTGTAATTGTGAGGTGTGTGTTATTCCCCCATTGTGCCTTTATTTATAGTAGTAGGGAAGCTAAATTACTTACCTCAATAAGATCACAACTCTAATAGGATAATATCTAGTCTAAGAGATATGATAGAATCGCACAAGAATATCCGATATATGATATGATTTACACGATCATATGCCTAAACAAATAAGACTGCAATAGGGTTCTACTTTTACCGTTGTATACCTAGTTTATTTTCAAATGCACAAAATTAACTTGAAGTTTAAGAAAGTAGGTTGCTATCCGTGCATGTATTGGTAACTTCACTTAAACACAATTACATGTGTCAATTATATTACTGAGCCTTCTCCACTGGAGCTTCAATGCAACGTAATAGCAGAGTAACTCGTAAAAACACAGAAAAAACTTGTATACATTACTCATCTTCGTACTTATCAGTGATGTCGATCGATTTCTTCTTCCATAGTGGTTTTTAATCGAACTTTACATACGAGGAAGTGGAAAATGGTTGTATATCCTAATAAATAAGGGTTCTACTTTTGGCATGGGATGCAGCTGGTTTTAGCACTTTCCTCATGGAGTAGGATTCTCTCCCCTTCTCTCACTCTTCTTTTTGTTTTATTCTCTATATAAAAAATTCAAAACAAGATGTAGACGTAGTGTAATCGCAACTGTTTAAATAGGAGGGGATGAAAAGGGAGAAAGATTAGGAGGAGAGCGAATCCTACTCTCTTTCGTCCTACTGTCTACATTGATGATCTTTCTGGTATTTCTAGACAGAGACCCATTTGTTTGGGCTCTCTAAATTAGTTGTTTCTTTGGTGTTTTAAACCTTACAAGGAAAATCTCAAATTTTTCTAGATTAGAAGTGTTAAAGTTTTTGAGAGATGGGCCAAATGGTCTAAGGATGTGTGGTGTTTTATTTTAAAAGACCTCATTGTAATTTTGAATTGAATCACTTGTATATAAATTGTAATTTAGTTTGTCAAATCTTCAACGTGGAATGTTCATCCAGAAGTGCCCCATCTTGAAAAGTTAAAGATGAATCAAATTGAACAAATGAATGCTAATACATGTTTACAATCATGACCACTACAAATCAAAAGAAGATAATTATAATTGTGATCATTCAGAAGCCATCTTCCGTGGACCACTATAGTTGCTGAGTTTGAGGACCTCTCAGCCTTCTGTGAGGGGAGTTCGTTTCTTCTTCCCGGGGCCCCAAACATATAAACATTGACATTGTCTTTCATCCTTTCAAAATTATGAAGGCTCAAGGATGTGACTGTTTTTACATTGAAAGCTGTTCCCCTAAAACACAGACATTTTGGGACGCTAGCCTTCTATTGTCCTTTTCATAACTATATATAAATGTTTTTCCCTTTTCGTTTTTAACCCCCTTGTGCTTTTCACCCAAGTCGAGTCTTCAACCAGATTGTGCCCCTAATTATCCTAACCATATTTGTATATTTGTCTTTTTTTTTTAGATTATATTTAGCGTTAGTGCATTTACATGCATTTGGAATAATCTTAACCATTTTATTAATCTGATGGTCATTAATTATTCTACGCCATTCATGTAATATCCAACTAAAACACTGTATCACTCATCCTTTTCTTGTTAAACAAGAGTCCACAACATCCTCAACAACCTTCGTTTGTATCAGATGACTCTGAACAACTGATGGATATGAAATCTATTAGGGTTGCCTTTGGGTCAGATTGATCACTCATCCTCTTTTCCCAAAAAAATAAAATAAAAAGCAATAAACCGTAAGGGTTCAATTACTTATCTCAGATAACTTTATGACGTATTTACTAATCCGTAATCAAATTGAGAGAAATTGGATTGAGGGAGAATTGGATTGAAGAGGAATTGAAATGAGGTGGAATCAGAATCAGATTCTTGTTGAAATTGTTTACTAAAACTGTCTGGAATCGGATTAGGAATAATGTTAAGTCCATATAAGTTGTTTACTAATTCACTTCAATCGGAATGAAAACTAGGTTGATTACTATATTGCCCTTACATAAATAAATTATTTTCATACTAATTAATTAAATTTATATAATAAAATTCATCTATATAAGCATATATAAATAGGTTTTATTTATTTATTAAAAGATGGCAAGAATGATGTTGAGTCCATATAAGTTGTTTACAAATTCACTTCAATCAGAATGAAAACTAAGTTGATGACTAAATTGCCCTTACATAAATAAATTATTTTCATACTAACTAATTATATTAAATTCTTAATTAAATTTATATAATAAAATTGTCTATATAAAAATATATAAATAGGTTTTTTTAATCTATTAAAAATGACATAATGAGTGTCAAATGAAGGGCAATGTTGGGATAATAAGAAATAAGTATGGGCATAATAGGAATAAAAGAGGAATTCAAATACCTCACAAAACTAGGGAATCCTGTTCCTCCAATTTCAGAAATTGGATTCCTTGTTTTGTGTGGGCTCCACTACTTTTTTGATTCCTTAATATTTAGTAAACACCCGAATACTCCGTAATCAGAATTCAATTCCCTTTTCTTATTCCGATTACCCTTACGTAAATGTGCCATTAGAATGGGAAAAGTAAGGAATCGGTATGCGAAGAACTCATTCCCATTAATTTTATGTGGTTAGTAAACAACTTAATGGGAATGAGTTCTTTTTGAGAACAAGGAAAGTGCCTATGTGCCCTGGAATGCACTTTCCTTGTTCTCAAAAAGAACTCATTCCCATTAAGTTGTTTACTAACCACATAAAATTAAAATAAAAAAGTAACGGGTTCTCATTGTCATTGTTTGCTAACTCTAAAGAATCGGAATGAAAACAACTTGATTACTAATATACTCTTGCATAAAATTACTCAAATCACTTTAACAATAATTATACTGCTATAAACTTCTTATTTAAGTGTGATTGTGTAAATCTTAGATTTGATTTGATTCTAATTATTCTTCCCAATTAGGACTTGTATTCCTTATTGGAGAAAGGATTTCTTCTATCTCTTATAACTATAATTAAAGGCATTGTGTAGGGGGAATATCATCATCCTCTACATAACCCTACAAACACATCTCTCTTTATTTTCTCAGTGCCGCCGGCCCCCTCTCATTGTAAGTTAAATATAGGCCACAACATGTTATCAGCACGCTCTTATTACTGCGCTTCGGAATCTGACTTGGAAGTTTTTCTACATCAAACCAATTCACCAATATCATCACGCAATCAGGTTCTTTCAAAACAACGATTTTTATCTCGATATTTTTGCAGCCTTGATAGCATGAACATTCACCATAATGCATGACCCAGCTTTACGTTTTTTTGAATTTTAGATTCTACATAAATTGTGTATGCATTATATCCATAATTGTTGAATTATGTGAATTGATATTGCCATGAATTGCATCATATATCAGATCAGACATTGAATTATTTGATTAAATATGCATTGAATTAATTGAAAAGAAAAAAAAATGAATTTTTTTAGGGTTTTTCGAACCCATGACCGAGCCATGCATAGAGCCATCATGCTCCACTAGGAAACCCCGACGCATATGGCATCAAACCTAGATGCCCTAACTCGCCTGCAGTGAGACCACGGCCTTGCTGTACAAATTTTTGGCAAAATCCGACATGGTGTCATGATTTTGAACAAAAATCATTGAAATTCCAGAAGAATTTCATCGAATTTGGGTGAAACTCAAGTTTGAATTTCATGGTTTCCCTTTTTCTTTTTCCCTTGATGCGAAATTTATACGCACACAAATTAAACCCTCTTTTCGTCAAATTGTAGTATATGTATAAGTAGGGATCGTTCTAGACCGGGGATTAGGAGGGATTGTTAACCACTTGGATTTGACTCAAAAACGTAAAATAACAATATGAAACACTATACTAGACTCAAAGAATGCAAAACTAAACTTTAAAACACTAAAACAAACGAAAAGACTCAAACATCACCCAAAACACTCAAAACTGCCTTAAAATCACTTTCTGGGCAGTTTTGAGCACTTTGGTGAATTTGGACGAATTTATGTAACAAATTTAATCAAAACACTTAGAAACATAAACTAAGACACTTTCTAACTAAATTGGACAATAAAGTAAAGGGGGATTTAGATTTATACGAAAATTGAAATGACAAAACAAGTTAATAAACTAAACAGATTGTAAAACGAATTTGATGGAATGGAATGAATGGATGATAGAATGGCTAAGGGGTTCATCTCCATACATGTTATACTTGCATAATAAACGATTTCCAATTGCATTTCAACAAATCATTAATTCTCAACACCCCAAGTTAACTGTGATGCACTAATTAACCTTCAAATCTTCCTAACGTTATTGAATTGGATGATTGCATACGACAACCCAAAACATTCCCCACAAGTCCCCTACATGATTGCATAATAGAGATACAAGCAAGAATCATTACGCTCTATGAAAATTATAAGTGTTGACGGGGCATTCGTTACTATGATTGCATGAAACTTATGCCAAGAATTCGTTTAACGCGATTGTTTATAAGCAACCTCCACTACTTGTGAATATAAGTTCGTAACTATTAGGTGAAACTCACTTATATTCTAGCGTCATATTCATGCATGAAAATTAAGCGTGCACTCTCAATAAACATACATAAATAAGTTATCAATCAAACAGTTAAACAAATTGAATCCACAACTTATGAAACGCAATTAGAAGTAATCAAATCAAAATGCAAGCATAAACATATATTTCGAATTACCCCCTAACCAAGGGGGATTTAGTTCCTCATGGTACAAAACAAAGAGAATCAAAGAAACACCTAAACATTCCAACAACTCAAACTTGAATTGTATGAACGTTTAGGTCCTCTTCTCTTCCATTCCTCATTCGTACAAAACAAAGAGTATTGAAATTAAACATTGAAATCAAAGAAACATCTAAACATTCCAACAACTCAAACTTGAATTGTATGAACGTTTAGGCACTCTTCTCTTCCTCTTCGTTGTAGCACAAGGTCTAAGGATAGTTTGATGGTGTGAATGGTTTGGGTAGTGGTGAAAATGGAAGGATGGTGTTTGGATTTGTAGGGAGACTCACGGCACAAAGGGGGAAGTGTTTGTGGTATGTACAATGGATGAATTTCTGAAATGGAAGTGTGGGATGAATTGAGGTGTGTATGAATGAGTGAATTGTGGCTGCAATGGATGCTTATTTATAGGTGAAATGGGGGGAACATGACAGCTAGGAGGGAATGTGGCTGCATGTTTGAATGATTAAAGGATGCATGTGGGTTGGAAATGCATGTGCAATGAATATGTGGCTGCATGTGCAAGGGGACAATCTGGAAATGAAAAGAGAAATGCATGTGGCTGCAATAGCATGTGGAATGGCTGAATTGAATGATTATTGCACGACACAAAGGGGATGTGTTGGTGTGTGAATGGAAATGTGCTGAAAATGCATGTGAAAGCATGTGAATTAAAGCTATATGTGGCTGCAATGATGAAATGGATGGGAATGCATGTGGCTTAAAGGGGGAATGCATGTGGCTGAAATGAATTAAAGAGTGGGAAGTGCATGTGCATGGCAAATGATGTATTTTCTGAATGAATGAATGTGCATGTGAATTAAAGCTAAAGTGGAATGACAATGGCATGTGGAATGGCTGAATTGAATGATTATTGCACGACACAAAGGGATGTGTTGGTGTGTGAATGGAAATGCAATCTGAAATGGGAGAGCATGTGGGTGGAAATGCATGTGGTTGAATGTGTGGCTGCATGGATTAAAGAATGGAGTGCATGTGTTGAATGATTAAAGTGCATGTGCAATGTTTTAAAGGATGGAATGATGGAGGAACAAGTGCATGTTAATGCATGGTGATAGCATGTGCACGGTTTTGGTTGGAATGCAAGGGAATGTGGTGAAATGATGGTTTCTTTGGTGATGAATGTGGCTGCAAGGTGTAGATGATTATGGGTATGATAAGTGATAAGTGTATGGTTATGATAAGTGATAAGTGGTTATGATAAGTAATGGGAGCATGTGAGGGAATGAATAATGAATGCATGTGTATGGTTTTGGGAGAAAGGTGGAGATGCACGGCATAAGGGAATTGGAAAGGTTTAAATGTCCTAAAACTAAAGGGAACAAGGTTCCAACACTTTGGTCTTCAATTAGGTCTTCAATTTCGTCCAACACTTTGGCGCCAAGCATAAGCTATCCATCCTTAGCCCAAAAGTGCTCCAAAACTCTCCAAAATGCATCTTTTTGCTCCTTTAGCCCTTTGGACCTACAAACACACGAAAATAGCTTAAAGGACTAAAATAACTAAAGAAACATAACGTAAATGCATGAAAACAAGCCATTTAAGTCGCATGAATATGCTCCTATCATCCCCCGACATCGAGGTACCTTTTTCGTCACTCGGAAATGGCTCGCCGTCGAACCCACGACCTTGCACCGAGAACTGTCTCAAAACCCAGCCGCCTGAAGCGGCGGCACTGCTTTCTTTCCTTGGCGACACAATCCAGTTTTGACCTAGGGTGTTTTGGACTTGACCTAAGCCCGCTTGGGCTTTATTTCTCTCGGCCCATATCACAAAACCTAATTAGGCTTTTATTGCACTCAGCTCGCGACACCAGCCTATGGTTATGGTGTCCCTGTGTCCTGCGATGTATTGGATTGCGTCTCCCTGGGTTCATATATCTGCGTCACACTAGATTCCAGCCCGAAGCTGGAACATTGGTGCACTACACCGCGAGAGCATGCCTCTGAGTGGGCTTATAGCCCCAGCTTGCTTTTTACCTCCTTATTGCACCTGATCAATGCCCATATGGGCCTTCCATTTTTTTTGGGCCTATTCCTGCAGCCCGTTAGTTGATAATGAGCTTGCAGCCCAATTCTTTTGGGGCCTGATTAGCTCGTGTCCACCACAACTCATTTTTTTTTGGGCCTAGACCACGGCACCAATTTGATAAGCCCACTTGTGGGCTTTGGCCCATTATTTTGGGCCCCCGATTTTAATTGTTTATTTTTAGACAATTTGGATCTTATAATTTTTCACCCACACTTTACTTTTGGCTCAAAGTCCAAATAATTAATTCAATTATTATCAAGACTTGAAGATCTATTTGCATATTTTCTTGTTGCATATTTCTGTATATAAAATTGTGTTTGTTTGCAGAGACATTTGAACTTGAAGTTCATAATTATTTCAAAACCTGAAGTTTTTAGAAACATGCCTTGTTTAAAAACCTAAAGTTTTCCTTAAAAACATCACCCATGAAAACCCCAAGTTTTTCATGTAAATTTAGTTTTAGGATGAGTGTTGGGATTGAAAAGGAAAAGAGACCTCTTATTTTAACCATTGATGAATACAATTTAAGAGTTTTTGGTAAATTAAAAGAAGTATGATACTATGTTTATTTAAAAGGGTGAAAGAATGAGGGTAGGCCTGGGCCTATGGTGTCCTTATAGTTCCTCCGCCCTTGCATGCAAGTTAATGCAGGAGAAGTCATGAAGGGAACTCATTCTCTTTCTTTTCATTCCCATTACTTATAAGTAAACTAACCCTAAAAGCCTTTCAAACTCCATACTATTTTTCCAATTTGCGTTTGTGTCATATTGGATATCATTAATAATTCTGCTGATTTCAGAAAAGAAAAACACTCTTTGATTACAACGTATTTGGAAAATTATATTCTATTAGAAAAAAGGGGTTTTTAGATTCAGGTCAAAAAACATAGAGTGTTTTCAGGGGTGATTATATGTTTTTATTTCTTTTATACTCATTTTATATTTTCTAAAAATATTAAAAATCAATTAAAATATTCTAATATTATGCATTTTCCAACTCCAAAAAATCTAATTAATATCTTATAACAAAAAAACTAATATACTAACAAAGGAAGCCTTTAAGGGAACAGATCTCCATTTTTTTTTATTTTAAAAAAATAGGGATTAGGCATGGGGTCCACACCACATCGAACTTTAACGATCCGAACCTCTATTTTTCAAGTTGTACCTCATAGATCATCCTTGCAAAATATTAGCCAAATTAGAAATATTTAAGACATCTAATTGGGTTCAATGAAATGAAGGAATACTTTGTTATATAAGAAACAATGAAATTTGATCTTGATGCAAAAAGGGCCTGTACTAACATAAATCTATATGCAAAACGTACTACGCTAACTCAAGTAACAAATATATGAATGTATTATACCTATACGTGAGATATGAAGCCTAACTAAAAGGTAGAAAAAAAAAACATACATACCAGCAAGACACATTAATCTGTGACAAGTTGGTTATAAAAAAGAATCTGTCATATAGTAGATAAATACAATTAACTTGTGATATAGGTTGATTATAAAAATTAAAAATAAAATCTATTAATGGGGTTTAAACCAAGAGGAAGAACAAGAAATAACAAAAAGAAAAAAAAACGAAGTAATCAAAGAGATAATTAGGAAGAAATTTGATTTTTATAATAAATCTTATCATTAAAGAGATAATTATTGATAAGTAAATAATTAAATTTAAGGAATTAGACCTATTTTAATAAACTAGACTATTCCTACTATTAGCTAAAAAATTAGACTTACATCAAGTTCCCCCTTAGAAAAAATGAAACTATAGATTTAAAGAAAAGAGAAGAGAAAATGACGAACGTGTGAAAAGAAAAAAGAAAAGAGGGAAAGACATGAAAAAATGGCGTTTGGGTTTGGGAAGCTCACCTTCTATTGTCATTTTCTTGATTAACTAAATGTTTTTTCCCTTATTGTTTTTAACTTTTTACCAATTTATTTTTGCTTTTTACCCAAGTCAAGTCGTGGTCCAATTGTGCCCTAATTATTACAACCGTACAAAGCATGTTCTGCTATAAATAGGATTTCTTCTCTCTTTAATGGGGTAATATTTTATGTTTATTTTCAAAATTCTATGTCGTTCTACATTTGATATTTTTTAAGGGGTTTTTTTGGACTCGGTTTAGCATTTAGAGTTTAAGTTGGAAAAATAATTAAATGGGTCTAATAAATCGAGACATGTAAGTACGTACCAAAATATACAAGTAAAACCAACTAACATGGTAGCATCTGATTTAAGAAGTGCTATAGGATAGGCTTAACAAGTTCATTCCTTCGGGAAGAATTCTTACTGTTGGCAATGGTTTTCCCTATTCTTACATTTTTTTTCACAATGTAGTATTTTTAATGGAATCAACTTTTTTTTTTTTATGTCTTTTAGTGCAAATTGTATGATTTAGTTCAAAATGTAGATTTAGAGCTATGGTGTCCATTTTAGGCCAATGACCCAATATTTCAAAAAGAATCACGCCACGATAAGAGTCGAAAGTTTTGGTTGAATTCTAATGCTTACAAGCCCAAAGTAACGTGTAATTTTTTTTTGTGTATCTAGAATACAATTATGTGACATTAATTACTCTTCTACTCAAACAATAACACGTGAGTTCATATTTTATTCATATACAGCTAGAAACAAAACATATCAAATGTTTTATTAACCCTTTTTTTACGTGAAGTGGTAAAAATTTCACAAAAATAACATTCTAAATTTTGATGACATTTTTGGTATTTTGTTTACTTAGATCCCTAGCAACCCTAGGGCTACAGTAGCCTATAAATTCATTCTTTGGTGCTATTGGGGTTTTATCATTCTTATTATTCAATAAACAACTTGGAGAATTCTTTAGAAGTTAGAACCCAAAGAAAGAAAACATGTTGTAATAGATTGTAGCTGTCTGCTTCATGGTTTGTATGGAAAGTGCGGCTGACGAGGGACCGATGTATCACCTATTGCTACTGATAATTGTTAGGAAGAAGAAAAGTGTTTGGGAGGCGATGTCGGCTATACTTTTCCCCCACAGTCAAAGAACGTACTCTTTTCTCTTTTGTTCGCTCATTCAAAATTGTTCCAAGGATTTCAACTGCAACTTGTTTTTTCGCATCTGAGAAAAGCCAACAGACATACTTTTTGCCCTTTTTTGATTTTTAGGAATGAAGGAAAGGTACCTACAACTACAAGTTTTCCACACTGAATTTGCCCTACCCCTTTAGATTAATTTCAGATTATATGCATGCATGGCCGACTTGCTACCACACTTTATTATTCCTTCTATTTATAATTCACATGATTCATATCATGTATATATAACCAATATGATTAGGGAATCTTGAACAATACCTTTCAACTAAAAAACAAACATGCAAAAGTGTGTATTATTTAATATGTATCGATGGTATTAGAGTATGTTAATCCATATCATGTGTATGGATAAGTTTTTATTATTCTAATATGTTCATTCTAGTGTGTTCGGTTGTTGGTCAAACTAATATTTTGTGTTTTGAGAGGAGAGCATTGGGAGATATGATCAATGATGTGAGTTTAAAATATTTTTTTTGGGTCAAATCTATTTTCTATTTTGGGGGTGAAACTTTGCTCCACAGCCAATATAATAACATCTAAAGAGCACTAGCCGACCTCAAGGTGAACCAATCTAGGCCCCTTCTTAAGGAAAAACTTTTGAAATCAAAAGAGGCGTTCAACTCATTTCTTTGACATTCTCTAGGAGACATTGATGGATTAAGTCGTTTGATGATTGTTGCGTTTATCGGTTAATTTTAAGCTTTATCATGCTTAATTACAATCAATAAAAGTTAACTTTAGTTTTACTTTGTTAAACTGATTGAGGCATACTAGCTAGTTCAAATCTTGTTTACAAAAACTTCTTGAAAAAAAATGAACAAATGAGTTAGGGCTTGAATTTTTTTTAAATACATGTGACATTATCTATATTAAGAGGTGGGGAAGTGAGTCAAGTCTCATAATGGGCTATCCATAATAATTTGGTTCGAATTCACTTTTGGCGAGAATCGAACTTAAAACCTCTCACTTACAAGTTAAGGCTTCAAATGTTAAACTCAAATAACACACATCTCCTTCCAGCAAATAGTAGATTGCTATGGTGTTTAGAGCAATTTTGCTATACCCATCGCATTTCAAGTTCAAATTCTCACTTTTTTTTAATTAAGAAAATCATTCATGTCCTCCCTCTTTATTTGAGTATGATGATCATTTTTTGAGATCTTAAATTCTTTTTCCTACTTTTCACTATATTATTAATAAAGGTAATAACATTACGTGACGATGGTTGTAATACATACACATATTTCTCCCTTATGAAAATAGAGTGCTTGATATCAAGAACGATCTCCTCGTATGGCATAAATATGGTGGCGATCCATAGGTGTCGCATTGTCCTCAACTTGGCTTTGGCTAGGTGTGTGCACATGCTGCTGAGGTCTGACCATTTTACAAGTGTCAAACTTGTTGGCATTGCTACAAATCGCTTTGTGCTTTGAGCTTGTTTGTGTGGGGAACATAGAAAAAGGGCCTACTTCATCAGGTCCTGATTTGACAATTGACAGATATGTGCGTCTCCTTAAAGAGATGAAATCGTCCCGGAGGCCCTCATGGGTGTGATTGCAGAATTGGAACTCAATCTTTCAATGCTTGACACGTCAGTTAGTAGTAAAATGATTTAAACACACACTACACAAACATGGTTTCAGTCAGGGATGATGAACATGGTATAACATTGATATAACACAAAACCTTAATCATACCAAGCCAGTAGGGCAAGGATTATGGGTGAGGATGCTAAAGAATGTCCTAAACGAGTTAAGATGCTTTGCAGATTATCGATTGTTTTATAATAAGATTTCAAATCTCTTTACGATATTAGAGCATATTGACTCATACATGAATTTCAATGGTCTTTTTTTTTCCACGTCATCCAATTTTTTGTTATAGGGTTGAAAATCTATCACACGTGAAATGGCGTGTGAGGATTTGAAGAAATGTCCTACATTGCCACACTAGAAATGTACCAAACTTTTCATGTGTTTATAAGAAGTTGAGTTACCCTTAATATTGCTAATTGATTGTATAGTAAAATCTCTACTTCTTTCCTTATCAGGCCAACTCCAACCCATGGCCTAAAACCTATAATTCCCCTTCTATTCTCCCCACAATCCATTCCAACCCAAGTTCTAATTTGGACCTAAAACTAAAACTTAAAAAAAAAAAAAAAAAAAAAACTAGATTTAGGCCAGGATTTAGGCCAGGATTAGTGGTGGAGCCCCCACCCACATGGGTTTGTCTCCCACTTGTCTGCCAATAAAATTGAGCTCAACGACTCTTTTGGTTGATCAACGACTCACATTCAAATGGGCTGTTGGTTATCCAATGGTCCACATTTAATTTAGTTAATATTTTTGTTTTATATTTATAAATTTATTGAATCCAACGACTGAGATTGAATATGATCAAATCTAACAGTAAAAAAAAAAAAAGATCTAACGGTCCAAATTTAAATTCAACGGTTAAAAAAATAATTATAAAATAATTTAACTCAAAATTCACCCCAAAACTCTATAAATACCTATATATTTGTTGAAACATCCACATAAAACTCACTTTTCTCCTACAATTCTTCCAATTTTTCTTTCTACCATGTTCCAAAACCATGTGTTTGCTCATGTGTCTTGTGTTTATACATCTCTATCATGTGTTTCATATTCTTTTATAGTGTTTCATCATGTGTTTAGTGATTTTTCAATGTTTATCGGAATTTAAATATTTTTAGGTTAAGATGTTCATAAAATTATTATAGGATAGTCTACATATTTTTTTTTTTAAAAGTTAATTTAAAAAAAATTAGCCTAAATTCATTCTTTAATAATCTGAGGGTAAAATTATAGGCCAGAAGGGTTAGTGTAACATCCCACATTGCCCAGGGAAGTGATCCTTAAATGTATATTCCCATCCCTACCTAGCACGAGGCCTTTTGGGAGCTCACTGGCTTCGGGTTCCGTAGGAACTCCGAAGTTAAGCGAGAAGGGGGCTAGAGCAATCCCATGATGGGTGACCCACTGGGAAGTTGCTCGTGAGTTCCCAAAAACAAAACCGTGAGGGAATGGTAAGCCCAAAGCGGACAATATCGTGCTACGGTGGTGGAGTCGGGCCCGGGAAGTGATCCGCCCCGGGCCGGGATGTGACAATTTGGTATCAGAGCCTAACCCTGGTCGCATGTGTGCCGACGAGGACGTCGGGCCCCTAAGGGGGGTGGATTGTAACATCCCACATTGCCCAGGGAAGTGATCCTTAAATGTATATTCCCATCCCTACCTAGCACGAGGCCTTTTGGGAGCTCACTGGCTTCGGGTTGCGTAGGAACTTCGAAGTTAAGCGAGAAGGGGGCTAGAGCAATCCCATGATGGGTGACCCACTGGGAAGTTGCTCGTGAGTTCCCAAAAACAAAACCGTGAGGGAATGGTAAGCCCAAAGCGGACAATATCGTGCTACGGTGGTGGAGTCGGGCCCGGGAAGTGATCCGCCCCGGGCCGGGATGTGACAGTTAGAGCAGGTTGTTTATGGGTTAAAACCTAAATTTTTTAGGCTAAAAATTTTAGGTTTTAGACCAAGGGTTGGAGGTGGTCTCAACATATGGGCAACAATCATGTTAACGTTTTCTTTTTTGTGTTTTTTTTTTTTTTTTTTACAAATCACCGTTTACTCAAACGCTAATCAAATACTTTGATTACATGATTAAGTCTAAGGGTAGTTCTATTGATTTGAATTCCTCCCAATCTAGTTTACTTGCCTTTTTTTTTTTTTTTTTTTTTGGGCAAATAGTTTACTTGTCTTACTCATTAATTGGAATAGTTTGAATAATAACGATTGGTTGGAGTTACTTGAAAAATTAAAATCAAGATATACAATGAGGTAATTAACTCACTAACTAAGGTAAGAATGATAAAAAAAATGTTGACGAAATTTTGATAAGATGTTGACCGATTTAATGAGACTGAACTGAGAATCGACGTCCTAACCAGAGGTCTGAGGATTTTTTTTTTTTAGGAATTGATGTTGACCGATTTGGTAAAGACTGATCTCGTAACAACTTAATTTTTTATTTTTTACTGGCTACTTTTTTATTTTTTTCCCCAAAGGAGAGGTCAGAGGATATTACGAAATGAATATGATAATACACACACACACACACACACACATACTGGCTCTTTAAGGAGAGAAATCTCTATTTTAGCTGAAAAATAATGGGGATAGTATGGGAACTGTTCGATCTGTTTTAATTTGATTGTGCGGTTGCAATTAAACACATGCGGATAATATTACAATTTTATACTTAAATATCAATAACTGAGAATAACTCAATATTCAGCGGAAGTATGGTAAATCTATTGAGTTTTTGATACAAGATTAGTGAATCCGGTGGTGATGATTTAACTGTGCCAACCCTCACCGTACATTTTAGCAGTTTGTAACCGGCTAACACCTTTATTAGGGTTAGAGAGGAGGCTGTTGTGTTAAAAAAAAAAAGTGAGGAGGCTGTTGCTTTGCTTTTGGTGCTTACGAAAATATATATAGTTAATTGATTTTTATAGTAAAATTTTAACTTTTTTCACATTTGAATATTCAAGGTTGCATGAATATAAGCATAATATTACCACATAAAAGATGTCAAGAAGACATCGTTGAAAGAGAGAGAGCGGAATTGCAGCAGACAATTGAACAGTGTAGAACTTTAACTAAAAAGAGAGACAATCTCTCGTTACTCGAAGCCACAATCTTTACTTTCAAATTACAATCTTGCATAAAGGGATACTGACACTTTATAGGTTAAAATCTTCGAATATTAACTGCCTAGCTAGTGTTCCGGAAGGTCGGAAATGGTCGAATATTAACTGCCTAGCTAGTGAATGAAATGATTAGATCATTAGACTGAGAAAGCATATTAAAATAAAGAATTTCAAATATTGATTGTACTCTGTGTATTAATCTATTTATAATTCTCAGGAGAACTGCACCTGATTTGGCTTGCTTTTCAAAACCCACCTTTGCCAGTGAGTTATATTCATAGATTTTGGGTCAACTATATTTCACACCTTTTAATTTGAGTTAAATTTTAAAATGAATTATGAGGTTCTAATTTTTTTTAATATTATACTCTGAAGTTTTGAAATTATATCAATTTATATCTTTTGTCGTTTTAAATATCTAATTTTCCATTCAGATGATAAGCTTCTTTATTTTTGTCATATGATACAAATGTGGCTTAAACAGTAGCCCATATAAGGTTTCTTGTTGATCATGTCATCAATTTAGTGAATGATCAATTGGCTAAAGCCATAAATTGTTACAATTTTAATACCTTGTAGTATGGAATGAGAAAATGAAACTTCATGCTCCATTTTAAAGAGCACCCGAAACTTGAAAAGCGTGAAATGTAATCAGCCCTAGATTTTACGTACGAGAACTAATAAGTTACCATTCTCATCATGTTCTGAGGTTTGAGTTTAATTACGTTGTGGAGGAGCTATCTTGGCTGGCATCGTTTAATTTGTTGATGATATATATATAATTGTTTGATAGTTTGCAAAGAGAAGCAGTGCCTGAAAAATTTAGAAGGAAGAGTCTACATCGATCCAAACACGCTCACTAGAAGAGGATTGATCCACAGAGACAAGGACATCCACTGTAAATAAGAAGTTGAAGCATATCTATGCAGTTTTTGTTACCCGCCCGTGCATATGAAAATCCTAGGAAAAAGATAGGAAGAACTCACATAAAATTAAGCAGCAATTCAGAAGGAAACCACACAATCTTAATAATACAAAAGAAAAAGAAAAGAACGAAGAAAAACATCAAAATCCTCGCACAACAATTGTACATGCACTCATAAATCGTAACTAAGCAAAAGCACCCCAAACTCATGAACTCACTTCACTACCTGCCTCAGTTTTAAAATTTGACCTCTGCCTGGTTGATAAGTATCATACCCTCGTAACCATGCCATCGATCGTGTTGTTATTTACGTCCTCCGAGGTACGTACGTCTTCTACATATATAATTCTCTCTTTTTCTGTTTCCCTTTTCATGTTATAATTATCTTTGTTTTTGAGCGTGAATTATTTTAGGGTGTGAGCTGCATATAATCAGTAATAGCTCCACAGACGACCTTCTCTTCCGTCTGAATTTCCTGGCGAGTCATCATAATTAGATGGTGGAGAGTCGTTCATTCTTGGCGGAGACACCAGCATTCCCTCTGCCATGTCCACCAGCAAATTCGGCATTTGGAAAAGCTCTTCCTCGTCCATAAAGTATCCTACAGACGAGGCCAAACTTGTACTACTCATCATCATATCATCAACCTCGTGTTTCTGCATCTGTCCCATTTTTGGACTCTCCATCGAGTAACTATTCTTTTGTAGCGCTGCGGCTGCAGTAGTGGCGGCGGTACGAATATCAAGTGCCGATGTGGACGGTGGCACTGGATACGATCCAATTAACCTAGGAAAGTTGAGAGCAACATCGGTACCTTTGAGTGCAAGTGCGGCCACATCATAGGCGGCTGCAGCCATCTCTGGAGTTGGGAAAGTGCCAAGCCAAATACGCTTGGTCTTCCGTGGCTCTCGGATTTCAGATACCCATTTTCCTCCCCTACACCGGATGCCGCGGTACCTGGGGTGCTTCCCGGAAGAGCTTGAGGCCATGGTGGCAGGTTTTGGTAGTGTTTGAACGTGTAGTGGTGCCCTAGCGGAGGGAGAGGGTATTTCAATAGTTTCACACGTCTGGTGCTGGAGAGGAAGAAGAGAATGTGGGAGGACTTGGTGCGGTGGAGGAGGGTGAAAGTCAAGGGGGGACACTACTAGATGTGGATCGGTGGGTGTGGATTGGTCTATTGTTTGATGCACGATATTGGAAGTGTTTGTATTTGGATTTGGGTCAGCCATGATACATAATCTCTCTATTTATATATAGATATAGTTTTATGTAGCTAGCTAGGTGGGGATATATGTAAATTTTGGATGTGGGGATTATATAAGGAAGGTAAAGACATAACTCTCTGGGAGAGAGAGAGAGAAGGGTGGGGGGTTGTCATGAGGTCATGGTTGAGAGATTTGAATATATATATGTGTGATTAGAGAGGCAAAAGCGTGGGGATTTCGTGGGAGGGACGCACTAAAAAAGTCGTGGCAATGCACCCAGCGGAGTGGTCTTGTACAGTGTCATGGGAAACTAATGATTTTAATTTCAATAAGTTTTAGGAAAATTGCAGCGTGCTTTTGGTGAATCATTAACATTAAGATATTAACTGGTTATGGAATGAACGTTTATGCTTAAATTAGGTTAAACATTAAAATTATGTTGGTTTCTAGGGATTTTTTTATTTTAATTTTTTTATGGATCAGCTAGTGGCTTCGTTACGGCAATTCACATTTTTGGAGTAATATAGAGGCATTTTAGCCTTCCTTTGACCACTATCGTGTGATTCACCAAGACTAAGAATCAAAGTCAGGACGTGCAGTGTAGAATACGGGCTTGAAATTCGTCCCCAACCATGAACTAGGAATTAGGGAAAGAAATTTGGAAGCATTCAAATATGAATCACCAACAGAAGATCGATCAATTTGACATGATTAAACAAGCATAGGTCTCTTCTGTTGATTAGTCTATTTGCCTAACATTAGGAGAATCATGGCTAGAACCCAATCAAGTGCACCAAACAGAGATATTAGCATCTGGTTAGTGCTAAATATGTGAGCATACAGTATTATAATTACATGTATAGCCACATGTTCTCATGCTTCTTTTTGAACATTCTTTTGCATCCCAATTTCTTTTGGAATCAATTAGTTTTATGGTTTTTAAGCATTTTTAAGTTTTGCAACCTTAAGATCACGAAAAGCTATTCACGTTACTTGAGATAAATAATTTTGTTAAGTCAAACCTCGTTTTTGTTCATTGGTGGCATGGACGGAGCTAATGGAGGCTCACTGGGGGCAGATGCCCCTACTCAAGTAATTCGTTTGTTAAGTTGTAGACTAGAGTAATGTAATATACACACGTTATCTTCGAAGAAAATATATGTATCTAATATCCAACATACCTTCATTGTCACATCCCAGCCCAGGCCCCCACCACATCCCAAGCTCGACTCAACCGTAGCACGATATTGTCCGCTTTGGGCCCCGACCACGCCCTCACGGTTTTGTTTCTAGGAACACACATGAGAACTTCCCAGTGGGTCACCCATCCTGGGAAAGCTCTCACGTGAACTTGCTTAACTTCGGAGTTCCTACGGAACCCGAAGCCAGTGAGCCTTATATGTATATTGTCATATCTACCTAGCACAAGGCCTTTTGGCTCTTACTCTGTCGTTCAAATTGAAAAACTCCTCTCCTGCCTATCATGTATTAATATTTTTCTCACCACTTTTCCACTTTCCACTACTATACTGGAACTTTTGTAACATGGAATTGTGATACATCATCATTTGAAAGCATCCCTATTATCATATTGAGTATAAACCACACTATAATAAGGTTTTCTTAGTTAATTTTCGGGATGCCCCCACTAAAAAAAAATTGTAGATCTGTCCCTGATTGGTGGCAGACAATATTGAATGTATACACTCCTTGGACGAGATTTGGCCAACAAGGTACCCTTATCTCATACATGGCTCCAAGCACACTGGGGCATGTTTGTCTCACACATGAATTTTATATACCTAATTGAGTAACTTCCCTTTAATGGAATCCTTAATCGAATTGGTTCTTTTGGGTAATAGCATTATTATACTAGAGGGACAGAGGATTTTTCCATATACAAAACTGATTTAATTATGTTTTTGTGGACCTTTCAAATCCATTATAAAACTTACATCCGAAGATGAAAGAAAAGCTTCATTCAAATAAAAGAAAAGAACGTAGATATGATATAACCACATTAACAAGAACATTGCGGTTTTTTTCCTTCTAAAAGATCATAACACTGCGGTAATGCTTGAAATGTCTCTATGAATTCTCGTTTCTATTGAATGGAGTTAAGTGAGGCGAAGTTAACTTGTGAGGTGGATCTGTTCACTCAATCTCATCCATGAATGGTGACCTGTTCATGTTGGTCACATCCTTTTACAGTACTTCATCCTTGGTTTCAATGTAGAGGAAATCACGTAGTTGCTTAGTTAAGAGTCTTTTTACTTCTTCCTGGAGTGTCTTTGTTAGGGCAATGGTGTCTCGGGCTGCCTTCAACGATGGTCTACAAATCTGAGCTGCTCTTCCCGATGATTTGCTTGTTCATGCCATGGCTACGAGACACATGGTCCATTTCTAGCTGGTGAGCGTGCTGCTCTTGGTTTGGCTTGGCGAGGAGTGCCAGTTGAACTTGATCTAAAGTTCAGTCAAGGTTCTTCCTTCTTTTTGTAAAGTTTTATTTATTCTCTTTCTTCTTTTCCTCTTTTATGACCCCACCATATATACCTTAAATTCTCACATTATACATCAAGATTGTGTTATTCTTTAAAAAAAAAAAAACCATAAATATTATCTGAACAATGCTCTATCTCAAGACTGAGACAATATCGAGTTTTCCTAAGATCTTTCATCTCAAATTCTGACTTTGGGTACGCGGTACTTTTCTCAAGCTTTTTAGGAGTCCGATGAGATTCATGTTGTCGACATAAATCGCAAAACCGGAAAGTGACTTCTTAATGAACACGCAAGGGCATAGTTCGCTGTTCACATATTCAATCTGTAAAGTGAATGCTTTAGCCGAATGGAGAGCGTGTTCCATGGTCTAGAATTATTTGAACCAGTCAATGTATGTCTTTCAGGAGCTTTCATATAAATTTCCATATCAAGATCCCTATAGAGATACGTGGTTACCACGTCCATAAGTTGTATATCCAGTTTTTCAAAAACCACCAAACTGATAAGGTAGTGAAAAGTAATCGCATCCATAATGGGTGAATAACTTTTGTCATAGTCAATCCTAGGGCGTTAAGAGAAGTCCTACGCAACAAGATGAGCTTTGTAACACACTATTTCATTCTTCTCTTTACACTTCCTAACGAAAACCCACTTGTAGCCAATGGACTTCATATGTGGAGGAGTAGGAGCTTTAGGCCCAAACATCTTACATTTCACAAACAAATCGAGTTCGACTTGGATTGCATGCTTCCAGTTTAACTAATAAGTTCTAAGTCGACATTCATCAATGGAACGGGGTTCAATGACATCGCTTAGCATGATCTCGATAGCTACTGCATATGCTAATGCATCGTCGATTATCATCTCATTTCTACACCAAACATCATCCAAGCTAGCATAGTGGACTGAAATATCTCGATTCCCAGGAGGAGGAATCGTCTCTTCCAGGACGCTTCCATAATCTATAATTTCCTTATGTGTTAGATAGAAGGAGTAGGTGATGGTTGAATTCACGGTAGGCTCAACAGCCCGTGCCGTGAGTTTCCTCTTCTAGGGTTGTGAATCCTTTGAACCAAGGGGTTTGCCACATTTCTAGGTAAGAGTAGAGGATTGGCTAACCCCCAATACATGTGGATCGGTCAAATTGGCGTCTCTGACTTCTAGAAGGGAAGTTCGTCGTACATTTGGTACATCCATCTTTGCAGGCACATTCACAACTAATAGTTCACATCTTTCTTCTAGAACAGTTACATTCTTATCTCCTCCTAACAATGGGAGATTGTTTCATAGAAGTGACAATCTGCGAAACAAGTGGTAAAAAGATCACGTACCAAAGGTCCTAAGTAACGAATGATAGAAGGAGAATCATAACCGACAGAGATTCCCATCCTTCACTGAGGACCCATTTTATAAGTAAGGGTGGCACAATCAACACATGGACCATACAACCAAAGACGCGCAGATGCGATATGTCAGGTTCGTATCTGGTAATCAACTGAAGGGCGTTATATGGTTGGTGTTGGTATATTTCCTTAATATATATATATATATATATATATATATATATAAGATACAATGGTGTCGTATGTGTAGGAAGTGAAACTTCCATCTAACATGTCTCTTGGATTGAAGGATTTAAGGAATATAATTAAGGGTTATGTCCCTTGGTTATTGAATCATAATACATACATGAACAAGCAATGGGATTGTATCCATTCGGGGAAATGAAAAGATGCAGCATGTTATAGTTTTTGATTAATGGATGTATCCACTTGGTGGCAATGATGTAGGAAAGAACATGATCTGTTATATGCACACTTTGATCTATCTTCAATGGGTTCTATAGTATCTATATATAGCCCATGTTGGCTGCATATTTGGATATACTTTTTCAAACAACAGTTTCTTATCTTATTTTTTTCCATCTAAATCATACAATTTCCTTTTAGAAGGTTTTAAGGGAATTTCAGTTCTTGCTAAACTAAAATTCCAAACTTTGTTGTATCCTGGAAGTGATTTGCTTTAGACCCATTAGCAAACTCATATTAGAGTAGGGACAAATATCACTTTAAGGAAAACGTATTAACGTGCCTTAAAGTCAGCTTTTCTGTCAAATTCTCAACCCTATTCTAACAGTTGGGTCCCGAAGAGCCTCAGGCAAACCAATATGGTTGCATTTAATATTGCATGGCCCCAAGCAATGATTTGAAGGCGCTCAACGTGCCTCAAAGTCATTTTTCTGTCAAATTCTCAACCTTATTCTAACAATCTTAACATGATATTCGCAATGGAGAATATGTCCGAAACTATGGCTTTGTCTGCAACGAACGACAGTGCTTTTTGGAAATCAACAAGTTTGACGAAACCAATTTCATGCATTGGAAGGACAAGATACATTGGATGCCGACGACACTGAAAATTGCATGTGTTCTTGATCCAAATCTATAGGCAATACCTGAACCTATTGATGCAAATATTGAACAAATTATTGCCGACATAAAGAAGTGTGAAGACAATGAATTAATGTGCAGAGGACATATCCTGAATACTTTGTTAGATCGGCTCTACGATTTGTTTTCTACAACTCAATCTCCAAGGGAGATTTGGAATGCTCATGAGGAGAAGTATACATCAGAGAAAAAAGGGTACCGATAAATTTATCATGTTTAAGTTCTATGAATTCACTATGATTGATGGCAAATCCATTGTGGACCAAGTTCAAGATTTATTACTTTTGGTCACAAAGCTTCGTGAAGTCAAAGTAATTGTTCTGGATGCATTACAAGTAGGGGCTAACATGTCAAAATTACCTCATGGTTGGAACAATTATAGAAAGAAGCTTTTGCATATGGCAAAAAATATAAGTCTCCAAGATCTCTTTAAGGGGATCCAAATTGAAGAGGAAACTTGGAAAAGAAAAAAATATTTTTCCTCACAAGACTTCACTAGGATTAATTATGTTGAAGGGAGCAATAGTAAGTTCAAAAAGAACTTGAAAGCGAATAACCTAGGAAAGTTCAAAAAGACATCTTTCGGCACCAACAATGGCAAGAAAAATGCAACTTGCCACCATTATGGAAAGAAATGCCACTTTATTCGTGATTGAGGTTCAAGAAAAATGAGGACGCCAAATTAAACAAAGCAAATATGGTAGAGGAAACTCATACTGAAGATATAATTGATATGATGTCTGAAATGCAAATTGGCATGATCACTGAATTGAACATGGCTGCAGCCGTTAAATCTTTTGACTGGTGACTTGATTCTAGTGCTACCATACATGTTTGCAAATGATATAGCACAATTCAAGATCTACAAAACCGAAAAGGATGGTCAAGAAGTACTAATGGGCAATCACAATGGTGCTAAGGTTCTTGGAAAAAGGACTGTTAAACTACAATTCACTCCTGAAAAAACAATGACTCTGACAAATGTTTTTCATGTCCTAGACATTAAGAAAAATTTTGTATCTGCAAATCTACTATGTAAAAAAGGTATTAAAGTGGTGCTGGAAGCCGACAAATTTATACTGTTAAAGAATGATGTATTTGTTGGCAAGGGTTATTCATTTGATGGAATGTCCAAACACAGTATTAATAAGGTGAATTCTTCTATTTATATTGTTGACTCTTCTTCTATTTTATGGCATTCTCGTTTAGCACATTTGAATTATAGATCTTTAAAATATTTGTCTAAACATGGTTTAATTTCTTGTACAGATGTTACATTTAAAAATTGTAAAATCTGCACACAAGCTAAAATTACAAAAAAAACCTTTTCAAAAAGTAGAAAGAAATACTGAAATATGAGATTTAGTTCATTCTGATATATGTGAGTTTAATGGTGTTTTAACTAGAGGAGGAAAACACTATTTTATTACTTTCATTGATGACTGTTCTAGATTTACTTATGTTTATTTAATGTCTAATAAAGATGAAGCCTTTGAGTTTTTCAAACGATATAAGGCTGAAGTTTAACACCAAAAGGAAAGGAAAATTAAAATCCTTCAAAGTGATAGGGGTGGTGAATATTTTTCAAATAAGTTCTCTTTGTTTTGTGAAGAACATGGAATCATTTAACAGAAAACTGCACCTTACACTCCACAACAAAATGGCTTAGTAGAAAGAAAGAATAGGACACTCACTAATATGATTAATTCAATGATCATAAGTGCAATTGTTCCTACATATTTATGGGGTGAAACTCTTCTTGTTGCATGCCATATACAAATAGAATTACCTTTAAGAAAACTCATGTGTCACCATATGAAGTATGGAAGGGCAGAAAGCCAAATTTGGATTATTTAAGAGTCTGGGGTGTTTGTCTTTTTATAGGTCTCATGACCCTAAAAGATCAAAATTAAGTCCTAGAGGAATGAAAAGTATTTTTATGGGATATGCCTAGAACTCTAAAACATACAAATTGCTTGATATGAACTCAAATGTCATTGTTGAGTCAAGGGATGTAGAGTTATTCGAAGATAAATTCTATAATGAACCTAGTCCTAGTTCAATTGAAAAACATAATCAACAATTAGTGTCAAAAGAAAATCCCATTTTAGTTTCCGGCACCAAAAAGAGAAAGGAATCAGAAGAGGTTCTAGAACGTAGGAAAAGTCAAAGGGTCAGAAAAGAAAAGAATTTAGGTCCTGATTTTATATCTTTAGAAGCCATTTTATTTTTGGTGGAAGGAAATAGAGAAAAGGTTCTACATAAAATACCCTTCATTTTAAATGTAGAAGGAGATCCTATAACTTTGAAAGAAGCAATGACTTCAAAAGATGCTGCTTTCTAGAAAGAAGTTGTAGATGATGAGATGAAATCATTGTCATCCAAGCAAACATGGACTTTGGTTGACTTACCATATGGATCTAAACCAATTGGTTGTAAGTGGGTGTTTAGAAGGAAATATAATACTGATGGTTCTCTGCAAACCTAAAGCCTGATTGGTAGCCAAAGGTTTTAAACGGAATAAGGAAGTTGACTACTTTGACACCTATGCACTAGTTGCAAGAATCACCTCCATTAGAGTGTTGTTTGCTTTGGCATCCGTATATAATCTATATGTACATCAAATGGATGTGAAAACAGCCTTTTTAAATAGGGATTTGGATGAAGAGGTATATATGGAGCAGCCGGAAGAATTTGTTCTTCCTGGTAATGAAAAGAAGGTTTGTAAATTAGTGAAATCACTATATGGTCTAAAGCAATCACCAAAACAATGGCATGAAAATTTTGACTCTGTCATTTTGTCAAATGGTTTTAGACATAATAATGCATGTAAGTGTATTTATTCTAAATTCGTCGATGGATATGGTGTTGTCGTATGCTTATATGTAGATGATTTACTAATATTTGGGACCGACATGAAAGCTATATCTAAAACTAAGAAGTATCTAAATTCAAATTTCAAAATGAAAGATTTAAATGAAGTGGATACTATCTTAGAAATAAAAGTAAAGAGACATGATGGAGGTTTTGCATTGTGCCAGTCACACTATATTGAAAAAAATATTTCAGAAGCATAAGCATTTGCAAATAAGAAGCACCGACCCCTTATGACTCTAAGATCAAAATGTTAGTAAATTCTGGCAGATCAATTGCACAACTTCAGTATGCTCGTGTAATTGGTTAATTGATGTATGCTTTGCATAACACAAGGCCAGATATAGCATTTGCTATTTGTAAGCTTTCAAGATACACTAGCAACCCTAGCACTTTACAGTGGAAAGCAATTTGTAGAGTTTTTGGTTATCTTAAAAAGACTACTAATTTGGGTCTATTTTATTCAAGATTTCCAATGGTACTAAAAGGTTACTTAGGTGCTAGTTGGATTACTAGCGCAAGCGATAATAAATCCATACCGGGATGGATATTCGCTATTGGGGGAGGTGCTGTTTCTTGGGTATCAAAGAAACAAACTGTTATATCACACTCCATTATGGAATCTGAGTTTATAGCATTACCAGCCGCATATAAATAAGCATAATGGTTGAGAGATTTACTGTTTGACATAGAGTTGTGGCCACAACCAATGCCATCTATTTCTTTGTATTGCGATAGTGAAGCTACATTGTCAAGAACATATACCAAAGTATATAATAGAAAATCTAGACATATTAGCTTTAGACATGAATTTGCCAATTAGTTAATAACACAAGTAGTTGTTAACATAACTTATGTGGGGGCAAATAAAAATTTGGCAGATCCTTTTACTAAGGGACTCTTGAGAGATATGGTACAAAGTACATTTAGTGGAATGGGGCTAAAACCCTTTACTATAAATCACTAGTAATGGTAACCCAACTTTGCCTAGAACATCACCAGACCAAAGTTCAATGGGTAATAACAAGTTATTGATAAGTGGTTTGAGTAAACACTGAATAATTTATATAGCCTATTCCAGAATGTCAGTGCATACTGCTACGATAGAGAGGATGAAATTTAAATTCTTAATGAGGCATAATAATATAAGACGTTCGAATAGCAGGAGCATATACAAGTAACCTCACATATATAAACATAAGGAGTGGTGCCGCTTCTACCAAGAGTTTTTTGAGTTTTCTCTTGTAAATGTTTATGAAACCAAGATGTAGCACAGGGCCATAATAGTGCTAACTAGATACAAAGTTTTCTCCAAGGAAGCTATTATATGATCATGTGTGTAATATTTTCCGGTTTTGACTGATAATTACATAGTTTAAGGTATGGAAAGGCTACGATTGTATTTGTAAGAACCTTGAGATACTTCCACTAATTGAAGGTTAAAATTGAAAGATACCTTTTTGTATGCATGAACATATGTGTATGATTAAATTAAGGATAGAAAGATTGATTGATTATAATGTTTCTAGTTTTATATATTTTAAAATAAGTGATAAATGTTATATATTTCCAAATATATGAATATATATATATATATATATATATGTATATATTATTGAACTAGGGAAGGATTGTTGGTAAATAATAATAATAATAATAATAATAATAATAATAATAATAATAATATAAGATACAATTGTGCCGTATGTGTAGGAAGTGAAACTTTCATTTGACATGTCTCTTGGATTGAAGGATTGAAGAAATACAACTAAGAGATATGTTCTTTGGTTAGTGAATCAGAAAGTTATGAATTTTTGGTAAAGGATACATATATGAACAAGCAATAGGATTGCATCCATTCAGGGAAATGAAAGGATGTAGCAAGTTATGGTTTTTTATTAAAGGATGTATCCATTCGGTGGCAGTGTTGTAGGAAGGAACATGACCCCTTTATATGCACACTTTGATCCATCTTCAACGGGTTCCATAGTATCTATACTTTTTCAAACAATAGTTTCTTTTCCTCTTTTTCTCCATCTAAATCATATAGTTTCCTTTTAGAAGATTTTAAGGGAATTTTAGTTCTTGCTAAACTAAAATTACAAACTTTGTTGTATCCTAAGAGTGATTTGCTTTAGACCCATTAACAAACTCATATTAGAGTGGGAGCAAAAATCAATTAACGTGCCTCAAAGTCATTTTCTGTCAAATTCTCAACCCTATTCTAACAGTTGGGTCACAAAGGGCCTCAGGTGGACCAATATGGTTGCGTGGAATATTGCATGGCCCCAAGCAATGATCAGGAGCTTTGTACGTATGACCAATGATTGAGCAATCATTTGAAGGCACTTAATGAATGCCTCTGCTAAGCCATTATGGGTATGAACATAGGGTTTTGGATGTTCAACTTCAATCCCAACCAACATACAATAGTCATCAAAAGTTTTCGATGTAAACTCTCTAGAATTATCCGATTGAATATATTTGATTGAATACTTAGGGTGATGATCCCTAAGCTTGATAACTTGAGCTAATAGTTTGGAGAAGACATCGTTTCTTATGGACAACAAGCACATGTGTGACCAACGTGTGGTAGCATCAACCAATACCATAAAGTATCTAAATGGTCCTCAGGGAGGTTGAATTGGTTCACAAATATCTCCTTGAATCCTTTGTAGACAAATCGGAGGATTAGAAAGAATCTTATCATAAGAAGGCTTAATGATAAGCTTTCATGTGGAGCAAGTTTGGCATGTAATATCTACCTGAATCGAACCTAAACTTCTAGTTAGGGGATGCCTTTGTGAAGATTTGAGGATACGGCGCATCACAATTCGTCTAGGGTATCCCAAACGATCATGCCAATTTCGTGCTTAGTCCCTAAGGTAGGCCACGTAGTGACATTCAATAGGGCGTATAGTTGTAGTATACAAACCACTTGGGATACGCTCCATCTTCTCTAGCATACGCTTTTGGCCATATTCGTAGGAAGTGATGCACAGAAATTCAACTCTGTTTTCTATATAGGTTTCTGCGCGATAGTTATTGTCTCAAATATCTTTAAAGCTTAACGACGTTCTTCCGGAACGTAAAAAATAAAGTGTCTTATGAATGGTCAATATAGTGTCATTTGACAACATTATACGGGCTTAACCATATTTTTAGATCACATTGGATAGACCTGAAAAGGTTGTCAGAAGTGCATTCGTACGTATAAAAGTGAAATTAGGCTGGGTTTAGACTCGAGCCGAGAGAAGCAAGGGACTGTAGGCCCTACTACAGAGGACTTGGACTGCAGAAGCAGGCCCGGACACATAGGTCCAGTTTTTAGGCGTGAATCCTGTGCGGTTGATGTAGCGGAGGGCTGAAGGCCTACAAGGTGCACAATCCGCTGCAGCGCGCGCACAGATGCACTAGCAACAAGTGCTGGGATCAGATGCGGCGCCGAGCACGGATGCACCAGCATAAGGCTGGGATTTGGTGCGGCGCAAGCGCAGTGGACACCAAGCCTTACTGGCTAGTGTCATGCAGGCCGAGCCAAAGGGTTGGGCTACTGTAGGAGAGCCCATTGAAGAAATTTTTTTTTCTTGCAGGCCGAGATGGCAAGCCCAATTTGGGCTTCACGTCATTTCTTTGACATTTCATTTTTTACTCCTATTATTAATACATTTGTTATTCATCTCTTTATGGTGATTTTAGATTTTTGTATTGTTTATTATAATATTTAGTTTAATAAATTAATTAGAATGTGTAAAACCTAGTTGTTAGGGGCATAAGCATAATATAGGTACGTTTCATTGTATGATTGTTTGATTATATCGATACGTTTAATTACCTAGAACATGAGAACATTTGGTTGATGGTACATTTGAATTTTTGGTATATTTGAGATCTCAACGTACCAAAAATTGGTATGTTTGTTTTCAAATGAATCATAAGTTTTAATTACTTTTTTTTTTTAACTAATAATGATGAATTACTCAAATTAATTACTTAATTTTATAAAAAAAGTCATTGAAAGCTAGGAATTCAAGGGATTAGGAAAATTAATTTGGAATTCAAGGGATTAGGGAAATTAGCTTTCCTAGATTGTAGGCAATTAGTTGTAAGGTGATTATTCTTTTATACTAGGGAACTTTAACAAAAAGCTCCTGGTATTGTTCATTTTAACGAAAAATCATATTTTTATACTAAAAAGTCAATCTTGGTACTATTCACTTTACCCTTTAGTTTGTCCTTATCGTTAAAACTCAAAGTTTTCAAGCCTTTTTTCATTAGTTTTTCTTTTATACTAATGATCTGTAATCTAAAAAATAGAAAATTGTTGATGTGCCAATCGGTCAAAACCTCCTAATCAAATCTTAAAATGGAACTAATGTTTGATCTGAAAAGTATTGAAAAATGCAGGGTATTCTAAATTCTCCTATTATTTAATTATTTTTTGTATGATATATAATAAATTACGTAAATCAGTTTAGGTTCTCGCTCAGGCCCAGCCTAATCTTAGTTGCCCAGCCTAATCTTAGTCTCAACTTGTCGCCTGACTAGCGTCTAACGTCATTTGTACCTTGGTTGCGCTTGTGGTGTTTGATTAATTTACCCAAAAACTGGTTTTCGAATCGAAAGAATCGAATTTTTGCAGGAATCATTAGAGGGTAGGTGAATCTTTTATTGAAATGAGGTTTTGTGCATTTTGTTCCTAAATTTGAAGTGGCGACACACTAAATGATTGATATTTCCTATTGGATATTTTTGTTGGTATTTAGTGAAGCAACTGTAAATGTCTAGATAATTTTATTTGAGTTTGTATTACAGAAAGAAATTAAATAAAACTAAGATTTTGACTAATAAATCATGTGCTTGTTGTAAACTTTCTAGTTTAAGTGTGATTGTGTAAATCCTAGAGTATATTTGATTCTAGTTATTCTTTCCTATATGAACTTGTATTCCTTGGGGATGAAGGATTTATTCTTTCTCTTATTACTATAAATAAAGGTACTGCGTAGGGGATAACATATCCTCTACACATTCTTCTACACAATCCTACAAACACATCTCTATCTCCAATCTCTCTCTATCTGTCGCCGGCCCCCTTCCTTGTCAGTTAAAATAGGCTACAACACGTTATCACTACACTCCTACCGCTACGAATAGGAATTTGACGTGGAAGCTTACTGTATCAAACCAGTTCACCAATATCATCACGCAATCAGGTTCTTCCAAAACAACAGTTTTTATCTCAATATTTTTGCAGCCCTGATAGCATGAACATTCACCATAATGCATGACCCAACTTTACATTTTTCAAATTTTAGATTCTACATAAATTGTGTATGCATTATATTCATAATTGTTGAATTGTGTGAATTTGATATTGGCATGAATTGCAACAAATATATGTCCATGTATTGATTTATTTGAATAAATATGCCTCGAATTAATTGAAAAAAGAAAAGAAAAGAAAAACGTCGAAAATTTTAGGGTTATTCGAACCCGTGCCCCGAGCAAACATGGAACTTCAAGCTTCACTAAAACCCGACGCCCATGGCGTCCAACCCAAAAATTCCCACTCGCCTACAATGAGACCACAGCCTTGCTGTGCAATTTTTTGGCAAAATCCAACATGATGTCGTGATTTTTGAACCAATATCATTGAAATTCCAGTTTGAATTTCATGGGTTTCCTTTTTCCTTACCCCCGATGTCGAGGTACTCCCTCTGTCACTAGGAATTTGCTCATCGTCGAACCCTATGGCCCTGCATCGAGAACCATCTTCCAAAACATGATTGCCTGAAGTGGTAAAGTCGGTCTTCTTCCTCGATGAGTGAACCCAGCTTCGACTGGGGTGCTTTTGGCTAAAACCCAAGCCCAAATTGGGATGGCCCTTTCAGCCAGTGAATTTTTTTTTTTTGTTTTTTTCTTTTTTGTGACTAGTCTCACCTGATGTGGCCTAAGCCATGGCTCAACCTACAACGCGACACCAACCCGTAGGGCTATGGTGTCCCTGTGTATGTGTCACATTAAATTTCATCCCGAAGTTGGAATACTGGTACACTGCATCGCAACGCATCGGATTGCGCCTCCGAATGGGTTTACAGCCCCAGTTTGCTCCCTACCGCACCTGATCTGCGCCCATATGGGCCTCTATTTCTTAAACTCTGTCCTTGCAGCTTGTTTGCTGCCATTGGGCTTGCAGCCCAAATACGAATTGGGGCATGATCAGCCCATGCCTATTTTAGCCCAATTTTGGGCCTGGACCTCATGAAACCAATTTACTTAGCCCACTCGTGGGCTTTGGTCCTAGTTTTGGGGTCCCGATCTTAATTATTTTCTTTTAGACAATTTGGGTTTTATAATTCTTCACCCACACTTTAAATTTGTTCCGAAGTCCAAATAATTAATTCAATTATAATTCTTGACCTGAAGTTCTATTTGCATATTTTCTTGTTGCATATTTATGTATATATATTTGTGTTTGTCTGCAGGAACATATGAATCTGAAGTTCATAATTATTTCGAAACCTGAAGTTTCTAGAAACATGCCTTGTTTGAAAACCTGAAGTTCTCCTTAAAAACATCACCCATGAAAACCCAAAGTTTTTTCATGCGAATTTTAACCAATACATGTCTATTAGAACCTGAATGGTCTACTACTATGTGAATGGATTGATTTTTTTTCTCCATTACATTAATCACATCTTGTTCCTTATTTTGTGATAGGAACATGTCGAATTTGAACAAACTCGACTTCATCGCTTTAGAGTTCTATCGAAGGAACTACCTCAAGTGGGTCTAAGATGTAAAGCTCCACCTCACTGCAAAGAATTTGCATCCCGCTATTGAAGATGAGATAGACAACTCAGTTGACGAAGCTGTGAAAGCCACTGCTATGATATTCATTCGAAGACATTTTCATGATGCACTGCAAACTGAGTACCTTGCTGAGGAAGATCCACAAGCAATATAGGTCGCTTTGGCTGATCATTTTGATCACCAAAAGGACATCTTCTTTCCTGAAGCAAGATATGATTGGCAGCATTTGTGCTTTCAAGACTTTAAGTCTGTGAATGAATATAATTCTGAAGTTTCTCGAATCCGATCACTTTTCAGGTTTTGTGATGAAACTTTGACCGAAGAAGATCTCCTAGAGAAGACCTATTCGACCTTCTCTGCTATTAATATTGTCCTGCAGCAATAATATAGAGCTCAGAAGTTCACTAAGTTCTCGGATTTGATCTTTGTTTTACTTTTCATTGAAAAGCAAAATCAGCTGTTGATGAAGAATCATCAAGCTCGACTTACTGGGCGACCGCTGTGTTTGAAGCATACTATAGCACGAACCAATGCCCAAAACGCCAAAAAAGGCGTGGTAGGGTTGACCATAAGCCACTTTGTCAAGGTCAACAGAGCCAAGACCCATTTAAGGGAGGAAATAAAGCCCAGAAGCGCCCTAACCTTGCTCCTAAGGCCTCAAACTTCAAGAATAAGGGCAAAGCACCTGAAACCATGGATGCAAACATGTGCTATCATTGTGGTTCAAAGGACTATTGGTCCTATGTTTGCCGAGCTTTCCAGAAGGTTGTAGTTGAACATCATTCTCGTCGTAAAAAGTTTGAATCAAACTTTGTGCAAGTGGATGAACCAGAGAGTACTAAGATGGAGGTTTCTGACATTCAAGAGGCTGTTACCCCTATGGAAGATTAGAATCTTAGACATAAACTATTTTTCTAGTTAAAATTTAGACAATGGAGCTAAATTCCACCTAGTGGCTGAACCCCACTTGTGTTTTTTTGGTTAAATTTTGAACAATTTTCCTTTCTGTTTGGATTACTTGTTGGTGATTTGTTTTTGGACACAAAGTTTTTAATTAAGTACTATTCTTGAATACTTAAAATTATTTTGAATGGATATTTGTTTAGAACTTTTATGCATTTGACCAATTCAAATTAATTTTCATTATAGGTATAACTAGTGGGGAAGTTAGTTGTCTGGTAGATAGTGCAACCACGCCCACCGTTTTGCGTGAATGCATCTATTTCACTAACTTCAAACCTAAGATGTACCTCTGATAACCCTCTTAGGCTCATCCAACCTGGTTGAATGATACGGTAAGACACCTATAATGTTATCCAATGATACAATTTTAACCATTGATGAGGCACTTTATTCTCCACGTTCTGGAAGAACGTTGTTAAGTTTCAAGGGCATTAGAGATAATAATTACCACGCTGAAACCTATGTAGAAAATGAAGTTGAATTTCTATGCATAACTTTCTACGAATATGGCCAGAAGCGTATTTTAGAGAAGATGGAATGTATCCCGAGTGGTCTGTATACTACGACCATACGGCCCATAGAGAGCCACTATGTGGCTGGCCCTACTTCTGAGACTATGCATGAAATTACACTTTGGCATGATCGTTTCGGACACCCTGGACGAACACGATGTGCCGTATCCTCAAATCATCACACGAGCATCCACTAACACGAAGTTTAGGTTCGATACAAGGAATCACATGTCAAATCTGTTCTATGGGAAAACTTATTACAAGATTCGTTTAAATCCTCATATTTTTCTACAAAGGATTTAGGGGGACATTTGTGGACCGATTTACCCTCATTGTGGACCATTTAGATATTTTATGGTTTTGGTTGACGTTTCCACACGTTGATCACACGTGTGCTTGTTGTCCATAAGAAACGCTGCATTCTCCAAACTATTGGCTCAGGTTATCAAGCTTAGGGCTTGCCACCTTGATTATTCGATCAAATCTATTTGATTGGATAATGTTGGATAATCCACATATAAAACTTTTGATGACTATTGTATGTCGATTCGGGTTGAAGTGGAACATCCAGTACCCTATGTTCACACCTAGAACGGCCTACATAGGCATTCATTAAGCATTTACAAATGATTGCTCAATCATTGGTCATACGTACTAAGCTCTTGATCGCTGCTTGGGGCCATGCAATATTGCACGTAGCCATGTTGGTCAGCCTAAGGCTTGTTATGACCCAACCATATAGCACCCTTAAGTTGGTTACTGATGCGTGATTTATACGCACACAAATTAAACCCTCTTTTCGTCAAATTGTAGTATATGTATAAGTAGGGATCGTTCTGGACCGGGGATTAGGAGGGATTGCAAATCACTTGGAAACTGACTCAAAAACTTAAAGACACAATATAAAACACTATACTAGACTCAAAGAATGCAAAACTAAACTTTAAAACACTAAAACAAACGAAAAGACTCAAACATCACCCAAAACACTCAAAACTGCCTTAAAATCACTTTCTGGGCAGTTTTGAGCACTTTGGTGAATTTGGACGAATTTATGTAACAAATTTAATCAAAACACTTAGAAACATAAACTAAGACACTTTCTAACTAAATTGGACAATAAAGTAAAGGGGGATTTAGATTTATACGAAAATTGAAATAACAAAACAAGTTAATAAACTAAACAGATTGTAAAACGAATTTGATGGAATGGAATGAATGGATGATAGAATGGCTAAGGGGTTCATCTCCATACATGTTATACTTGCATAATAAACGATTTCCAATTGCATTTCAACAAATCATTAATTCTCAACACCCCAAGTTAACTGTGATGCACTAATTAACCTTCAAATCTTCCTAACGTTATTGAATTGGATGATTGCATACGACAACCCAAAACATTCCCCACAAGTCCCCTACATGATTGCATAATAGAGATACAAGCAAGAATCATTACGCTCTATGAAAATTATAAGTGTTGACGGGGCATTCGTTACTATGATTGCATGAAACTTATGCCAAGAATTTATTTAACGCGATTGTTTATAAGCAACCTCCACTACTTGTGAATATAAGTTCATAACTATTAGGTGAAACTCACTTATATTCTAGCGTCATATTCATGCATGAAAATTAAGCGTGCACTCTCAATAAACATACATAAATAGGTTATCAATAAAACAGTTAAACAAATTGAATTCACAACTTATGAAACGTAATTAGAAGTAATCAAATCAAAATGCAAGCATAAACATATATTTCGAATTACCCCCTAACCAAGGGGGATTTAGTTCCTCATGGTACAAAACAAAGAGAATCAAAGAAACACCTAAACATTCCAACAACTCAAACTTGAATTGTATGAACGTTTAGGTCCTCTTCTCTTCCATTCCTCATTCGTACAAAACAAAGAGTATTGAAATTAGACATTGAAATCAAAGAAACACCTAAACATTCCAACAACTCAAACTTGAATTGTATGAACGTTTAGGCACTCTTCTCTTCCTCTTCGTTGTAGCACAAGGTCTAAGGATAGTTTGATGGTGTCAATGGTTTGGGTAGTGGTGAAAATGGAAGGATGGTGTTTGGATTAATAGGGAAACTCACGGCACAAAAGGGGAAGTGTTTGTGGTATATACAATGGATGAATTTCTGAAATGGAGGAGTGAATGAAATGTGTATGAATGAGTGTGTGAATGAATGTTGTGTGAAGTGTGTATGGTTTTTATAGGGAGATGAATGGATGGGAGAGGGAACATGACAGCTAGGTTAAGTGAATGCATGTGCAAAACAGCTAGGATGGCTGAAATTGTAAGGGGAATGCATGTGCAATGTTGGAAATCTGATGGGAGAAAGGTGGATGCATGTGTTGGCTGATTTAAAGAATGTGAGGGAATGATGAAAGGGGAAACATGACAGCTAGGATGAATGCATGTGGAGTGCATGTGCAATGTTTTAAAGGATGGAATGCATGTGAATATGCTAGAAATCTGATGGGAATGAATGATTAAATGTGAATGGCTGATTAGAATCTAGGGTGCATGTGGGTTAGAAATGCATGTGGGTGAATGTTTGAATGATTAAAGGGGAAACATGACAGCTAGGTTGGTTGGTGGCTGCCATGGAGGTGTGGAATGATGGAATTGCACAAGGGGAATGCATGTGCACGGTTTTGGTGTGGAGAAATGATTATGGATGCATGTGTTGAATGATTTCTTGGTGAGGGATGTGGAGTGGCTGGAATGATGAAAGAATAAAGGGTGCATGTGGGTTAATTAATTAAAGGGAGTGCATGTGCAATGTTGTTGTTGGTGCAATGATGGAGGAACAAGTGCATGTGGCTGAAATGTGGAAGGTGTGTGGCTACTTCAAGTAGGAATCCTTGTGACATCAACTCTTCAATTTCGTCCATTCCTTTTGCTCCAAGTATAAGTTATCCCTTCCAAGTCCAATTTTGCTCCAAAATGCTCCAAAATGCATCTTTTTGCTTCCTTAGCCACATGAACCTAAAAACACACGAAAATGGCTTAAACGCCAAAAACAACTATGAATTAACAATATAAATGCACGAAAACAAGCTTAGTAAGTCGCCTAAATATGCTCCTATCAAATTCCCCCACACTTAGCTTTTGCTAGTCCTCGAGCAAAACAAAACAAAAGAAACCAAAAACAAAACAAAACGAACAAAACACAACCTACACCTTCCAACAATCGTCTCAGGGATTTCCAATGCACATGACATGTTAAAAATCATTATTCCCACATATTTTGGTTATCTTTACACTTAAGTACATACTTAATCATAGTCACCACATACTAATTCACAATTAAGCATTTAAAACTATATTTTGAATGTAGTAACATGCCTTAGAGAATTTGCTCAATTCCTTACTAGATGTACTCTCGTTTTTCACACAGATTTTCTAACTTCACACCCTACACTAGTTATATGTGAGAAGATTGATGTAAACATGAAAACGAACACTCACATATATGTATCATAAAGAGAGCAATTTCTGGAGTTAATAAGCATGTTTAGGTATGATCTCATGAATGGAATGCTACTACTTAGAAGCGAGAACCAGTGACACCATAAGCTTATACCAAGTTCAAACTCCACAAATTGAAATACATAACACTCAAGATAGAAGCATAAGGGTTGAAACGGGGCTAGGGTATTGGCTAACAATGAAAGGTGAAGGATAAACAAACATTCTTAAAGCAATAGTGAGCAAAGTATTGAATTAGGCACTTCGAATTCCCTTTAGAACGCAGAAGTCAACTTTGAACACCCAAGGGGAAGTCACAAAACTTAGGGCCATATTCAAACTTTTTGGGCCCTTTCTTCAACAATCACACTTGTGAGTCCATTCTCACTTATTTTCACTTTTTTTTTTTTCTTTTCTTTCTTTTCTTCTTCTTTTTCTCACATTTTTTTTTTCTTTTTCCCGTGCCTCCTTTAAGACTTAGGCACATACATACACACAAAAATCCCTTCCCCCACACTTATTTTCTGCAACATATTAATCAAAAGGAATTCATTATCCGTCATGCTTACTATGCTTCAAGAACAAGGGTACGGATGGTCCTAATCTAGGCTAGGTAAGGGGTGATGTGGTTAGCAAAGAAAATAGGCTAAACGAGGCTCAACGGGGTCAAAACTAATAACAAATACGAAATATGGGAAGTAAGGCTATTTGGTTATGGTGGCAATTACACAACTTCATCTTGATATGTGTTATGCAATTCAATGTCATGCTTTGAATGAAACGGATATAAGTTCTAGCATTTAGTTCTATCATGATACAATTGCATTCTAAGTAGCAACCAAGCAAGGAATAATGAGATCATGCAACAACTTTAGAAAATAAAGAATCACAGAAAATAACTCTCCAAAGAAGGTAATGGCTCGAGTCTCACAGGGTTGTAGCGTTTGTTTGAGTTCCTTCCTTCAAGCATGTTACAAAAACGAATTTTTCTTTTATGATTGCATGTGAAGTCATACATTATAACCATAACCAAGTCATATACCAAGAGTAAATCAAACTTTTATCCATGTTTATAACTCTTTTTAACAGTCATGCAATTACAAACCAAATCCTTATCATTATGTTGGAAGGTACCCTAAGACACAAACACACAAAAACGACTCAAAACACTCTTTTTAGGCTTTTTAAAACAAGTTTTTCAAATTTTTATGTGATTTTCGGAGTTAAAAAAACAAAACATACTAAAACACTCTAAAACAACTTAAAAACACCTTAAAACAGCAAGGAACAACATTTGAAGTTATGGGTGATAAAATCCCACGAATTTGCATCAAATATACTTAGTTACCCCCCCACACTTAAATCAAACATTGTCCTCAATGTTTTAAGCATAGATTCACACAAAACATAAGTAAACACACAAAAAGCACTTAAACATACTAAACATGGCAGAATGTAATTAACAAAGAGAAGAGTTTAGGGACGCAAATCTGGTTTTGGAGTGTAAATTCCCTCTTCTCCTTGGTGATTGCATTGAGGCTTTGATCTTTATGATTCCACAGGCTTACTCTTGAACTGGGCTGGATGATTCTTTTGGTCTCCTCCACTTGTTGATTTTCCTTTGTGTTACTGGGCTGGAGGATTCTTTTGGTCTTCCCCGAAGGTCTAAGCTTACCCATTTGGTCTGTTTCTTTGTTCAATTTTTCCAATTCGTATTGAAAAGGGTTGGAGGATAACTCAGCCTATGTTTGTCTCCACATGCTTCAATGTATCATTTTCACTTGCCTTACTCGCTCCCCTTTGCAGAAGTGGTCCCTTCTCCGGAAGTGTATCAACCGTTGAAGATGACTACTCGAGAGCAACGCTAGGTAAGCAATCAGGAATAGATTCCAGGCAGTTGGCTCCAGATTGGAAGACTGACTCCAAGTGCCGGCTGATTGCTTCTTTTACTTTGCCATGCGAGTAAGAACAAGGACAAAGAAAAAGACAGGGAAAGAGCATGATATGAGATACTTTTGCTTTTGACCTTGATGATATGAGATACCTTTGCTTTTGAAGAAGCGGTGAATGAATCAGCACACTTCAATCCGCCGTTTCCTCCTGGGTCATATGTACTCCAGGCATCTGGTATCATCTTTGGGGAAGAAGAAAGAATTGAGTATTTCGAAAGGCTTTGCTGGGAGTGCGCCCTCAGAAGTGAGGGAGAGTTGGGCATTTTCTTCAGGTCTGCCTTGCCATAAAAGACGAAGGTCGACATATATAGAGATAATATCAAGTGGTGGTACTGTTCTTTTACCCTTGTCGACAAATGTCTCTTCGATATCAGAACGACGCCTCTTCGATTTCTGAGCAGGTGCCCCTTCGATTTCTGAACGACGCCCCTTTGCTTTCTGAACGACAGGTAGTAGTGCGGATGCGGCTCCTTTTGACAAAGCTGCACGCGTTTTCTGAAAAACAGAGAAAGCGTCGCCGAACTTTGCGCTTGTCGGCTAAAGATGTGTAGTTGTGATGATGGCCTCCACGTGTTGTCTGAAAAGAAGAAATCTTTTGACAAAGTTGAACGCGTCTTCTGAAAAGCCGAGAAAGCGTCGCCTAAATTACGCTGGAAATTCCGGCTTTTTGAATCGGTGGACGCGTTGCCTTGGCTTTTTATAGAGCTATCGATCACCACAACAAACACACTCTGAAGAATTTCCATTCTTGAAAATCGACTCCGGCCCTTTGAGAATTAACTCCATCCACCCCATCTCTTTGAACACTTTTGAAAAATGGCAAACCCATCGAACCTTAGCTTAGAATTGAGTCTCAGCAGTGATACGGGCGCGCCGCGTCAAGGTAACGTATGGCGCCCTTCTTTCTTATCTTTTAACGGTCCTCTCACAGGTGAAGACTCCGTGATGCAGGACGCCACAACAGCTACAATAGTAGCTAGGAACCTCCTCACTCCAAAAGATAGTAGACTGCTGTCAGGACGGTCCGATGAGTTGGCCGTTCAAGAGTCCCTCGGACTTAGTGTTCAGTGTGCGAGTTCTGTGTCCAACATGGGCCAACGCCTGCTTGCCCGCTCCCGTCAGGTGCAATCATTGATGGCAGAGGTGGAAAGTTTTAAGCAGGAGATCAAACTGCTTAAGCATGAGAATAGAAGTTTGCACGTGCTTGCCAACAACTATTCGACGGGCATGAAGAGGAAGCTTGATGAACTGCAAGAGTCTGAAGGTCGGATTCAAAGTGACCGTCAAAGGTTTTCGTCTTTCCTCCAGAGGCACCTTTTTCCTGGATCATCCAGCGTTTGGCCAAGTATTGAGGCCTCGAATGCTCTATCTTCGATGCCTCCAGCTCCGATGCCTCCCGCTCCTATATCTTCTGCTCCGATGCCTTCCATCCCGATGCCTTCCGCTTCAAGAGTTTTGCCACGTAGTGGGTCTTTAAGTAAACAACCTTTGTGAAGCCTCCATCGTTCTGCCATGTTTTTTTTTTTTTTTGAACATGCTTTGTTTTATTCGGTGCATTGGGTTGCCTCCCAAGTAGCGCTTTCTTTTACGTCTTGCAGCCGGACGAAGAACCCAATCACTCCAGGATATGTTCACGAATCGGATGAGAACTCCGAGTCATAAACTAGTACCTAGAACAAGAAACAAAACAAGATTAAGAAACTGGAATAAAATAAAAACAAACGAAAATAAAACAATCCAAGGGATTAGCAAATTTTCTAATCCCCGGCAACGGCGCCAAAATTTGATGCGTGATTTATACGCACACAAATTAAACCCTCTTTTCGTCAAATTGTAGTATATGTATAAGTAGGGATCGTTCTGGACCGGGGATTAGGAGGGATTGCAAATCACTTGGAAACTGACTCAAAAACTTAAAGACACAATATAAAACACTATACTAGACTCAAAGAATGCAAAACTAAACTTTAAAACACTAAAACAAACGAAAAGATTCAAACATCACCCAAAACACTCAAAACTGCCTTAAAATCACTTTCTGGGCAGTTTTGAGCACTTTGGTGAATTTGGACGAATTTATGTAACAAATTTAATCAAAACACTTAGAAACATAAACTAAGACACTTTCTAACTAAATTGGACAATAAAGTAAAGGGGGATTTAGATTTATACGAAAATTGAAATAACAAAACAAGTTAATAAACTAAACAGATTGTAAAACGAATTTGATGGAATGGAATGAATGGATGATAGAATGGCTAAGGGGTTCATCTCCATACATGTTATACTTGCATAATAAACGATTTCCAATTGCATTTCAACAAATCATTAATTCTCAACACCCCAAGTTAACTGTGATGCACTAATTAACCTTCAAATCTTCCTAACGTTATTGAATTGGATGATTGCATACGACAACCCAAAACATTCCCCACAAGTCCCCTACATGATTGCATAATAGAGATACAAGCAAGAATCATTACGCTCTATGAAAATTATAAGTGTTGACGGGGCATTCGTTACTATGATTGCATGAAACTTATGCCAAGAATTTATTTAACGCGATTGTTTATAAGCAACCTCCACTACTTGTGAATATAAGTTCATAACTATTAGGTGAAACTCACTTATATTCTAGCGTCATATTCATGCATGAAAATTAAGCGTGCACTCTCAATAAACATACATAAATAGGTTATCAATAAAACAGTTAAACAAATTGAATTCACAACTTATGAAACGTAATTAGAAGTAATCAAATCAAAATGCAAGCATAAACATATATTTCGAATTACCCCCTAACCAAGGGGGATTTAGTTCCTCATGGTACAAAACAAAGAGAATCAAAGAAACACCTAAACATTCCAACAACTCAAACTTGAATTGTATGAACGTTTAGGTCCTCTTCTCTTCCATTCCTCATTCGTACAAAACAAAGAGTATTGAAATTAGACATTGAAATCAAAGAAACACCTAAACATTCCAACAACTCAAACTTGAATTGTATGAACGTTTAGGCACTCTTCTCTTCCTCTTCGTTGTAGCACAAGGTCTAAGGATAGTTTGATGGTGTGAATGGTTTGGGTAGTGGTGAAAATGGAAGGATGGTGTTTGGATTAATAGGGAAACTCACGGCACAAAAGGGGAAGTGTTTGTGGTATATACAATGGATGAATTTCTGAAATGGAGGAGTGAATGAAATGTGTATGAATGAGTGTGTGAATGAATGTTGTGTGAAGTGTGTATGGTTTTTATAGGGAGATGAATGGATGGGAGAGGGAACATGACAGCTAGGTTAAGTGAATGCATGTGCAAAACAGCTAGGATGGCTGAAATTGTAAGGGGAATGCATGTACAATGTTGGAAATCTGATGGGAGAAAGGTGGATGCATGTGTTGGCTGATTTAAAGAATGTGAGGGAATGATGAAAGGGGAAACATGACAGCTAGGATGAATGCATGTGGAGTGCATGTGCAATGTTTTAAAGGATGGAATGCATGTGAATATGCTAGAAATCTGATGGGAATGAATGATTAAATGTGAATGGCTGATTAGAATCTAGGGTGCATGTGGGTTAGAAATGCATGTGGGTGAATGTTTGAATGATTAAAGGGGAAACATGACAGCTAGGTTGGTTGGTGGCTGCCATGAAGGTGTGGAATGATGGAATTGCACAAGGGGAATGCATGTGCACGGTTTTGGTGTGGAGAAATGATTATGGATGCATGTGTTGAATGATTTCTTGGTGAGGGATGTGGAGTGGCTGGAATGATGAAAGAATAAAGGGTGCATGTGGGTTAATTAATTAAAGGGAGTGCATGTGCAATGTTGTTGTTGGTGCAATGATGGAGGAACAAGTGCATGTGGCTGAAATGTGGAAGGTGTGTGGCTACTTCAAGTAGGAATCCTTGTGACATCAACTCTTCAATTTCGTCCATTCCTTTTGCTCCAAGTATAAGTTATCCCTTCCAAGTCCAATTTTGCTCCAAAATGCTCCAAAATGCATCTTTTTGCTTCCTTAGCCACATGAACCTAAAAACACACGAAAATGGCTTAAACGCCAAAAACAACTATGAATTAACAATATAAATGCACGAAAACAAGCTAAGTAAGTCGCCTAAATATGCTCCTATCAGTTACTGGATACAAACCCGATATATCGCATTTGCGCATTTTTGGTTGTGCGATCTATGTTCTGATTTCGCCGCCTTTACGTACAAAAATAAGGCCTCAGCGAAGGATGGGAATCAATATTGATATAATTCGTTACTTAGAACCTTTGACAGACGATCTGTTTACCGCTCGTTTCGTGGATTGTCACTTCTATGAGACAGTTTTCCCGTAGTTATGGGGAGATAAGAACGTCAACGTTCCTGAAGAATGATGTGAATTATCGTGGACGATTCCCACTTTGCCTCATTTAGATCCCCGCACCGCTCAGTCTAAAACTAAAGTGCAACGCATATTAGATCTTCATAACATGGCAGATGCTTTCACCAATCTAGTGCGAGTGACAAAATCACATATTCCAGCTCCAAATGTGCCTGCAAAGATGGATGTACCAAATGTAAGATGGACTTCTTTCTTGGAGGCTTGGAACGCCAACTTTGGTTGATCCACATACATTAGCGGCTAGTCAATCATCTACCCCTACACATAAGCGTGATAGACCTCTTGGTTCAAAGGATTCACACCCTCGGAAGAGGAAACCCACGACACAGGCACCTGAAGAGCCTACCATGAATCCGACTATCGCTTACTCATTCTATCTAACTCATGAGGAAATTTTTTATTACGGAAGCGTCTTTAAAGAGACGAATCCACCTCTTGAGAATCGTGAGATTTCAGTTTATTATACTAGCTTATATGATGTTTGGTGTAGAAATGAGATGATCGTCGATGATGCATTAGCATATGCAGTAGCTACTGAGATCATGTTGAGGGATGACATTGAACCCTGTTTTGTTGATGAATGTTGACATAGAACCAATTGGTCAAACTGGAAATAAGCAATCCAAGTCGAACTCAATTCGCTTACGAAGCGTAAGGTGTTTAAACCTGTAGTTCCTAGAATCAGTAGGTTTTTGCTTGAAAGCGTAATAAGAAGGACGAAATTGACACACCCTGACCCGGTATGTCCACTAAGACTCCGAATTGAGTTGACTGGTCAACACTTGGAAGGTGACGAAGCCATAAAGTATAGTGATGTGGAAAATGTGAATAAATTTAAACCTAAAAGTGCCTAAATAAAAGAGTGCGTTGGTGATTGGATTAAAAGCACACCACAAAGTAGCACACAAATGTTCTATTAATTTTCCTTATTAACAATAATATTTATCAATTGTAGCATATGAAAATAAGGGTCTTTCCCGCAGAAGATTGTTTAATCTAACTACTTAAAATGTCACAAAAACTGGGCCGCTGTCCCTACTGACCAGCCACCGAAAAATAATTATTAGACCGACTTACATTATCTAAAGTCTACGAAATTTTATATGCAGATACTAGACACACAGAGCTACACTCACACAAATATTTGGGATTTTTAGAGTTGATTTGCTATTTAAATTAAATCGAACAAAAACAGAACGGAAACAGATTTTTAAGTAGTTCACAAATTAAGAAAACGAGTTAGGGGAATTGCTATCCACCACCAAATAATCATACAAACATGTTCTGTTTCATTCAAATTCCTTTCATTTTCGGATGAAGATGCTCAAGTTGGCTCAATGTTAGAACTCAACCTATTACTCTTTCTTATGTAGTATGTTAAGAGAATGGCGTTTTCAACTTAACGTAGTCCCTAACATGCAATCTAGAATGGTGTGTTCATAGATTTAACAAGTAGAAATCATTAAGAACGAAAAGAGTTTGAGTCATCACAAGGCATTGTAAGTACTAGCGTTGTCTTACTTATCCTAGAAATTGATTCACATGTTAATCGTAATTAACAAGTACTACTCTAGAACATATGTAGGTCCTCATTCGACAAGGGCAGGCACACACATATTCATAGCATTAGAATCCTAGATATGCTTACTAAGTATGCATCTGTAGAAAACACATAAAGAATTCATCAATGAGACAAGTAGTGAACCAATTTTCATCAATTCATAAAAGTAATTCAAACGAAATTTCATAACAAAATTGCAATTATATTTGAGGCTTCAAAACAGCCCCTAACTACTAAAAATTAGTTACACATAATTCTCAAATTAAACCAAAAGAAAGACATGAGTTTGAGAAGATAAAACCGAAAGAAGAGAATGCTAAGATTTCCTCCTTCCTTTCCTTCCTTCCCCAACGCAGCAGCCTTGCCTTTTTTCCTTGCTTTCCTTCTTTATTTTTTCTATCTTTTTTTCATCTTTTTTCTCCCTCTTTGCTGCTGCAACCTGCAGCCCTTTTCTTCTTTTATGCTGCCATAGTTTTTTCTCCATAAATCACCCCACTAACAACCATTTAGTGATGACAATAAGTGAGAGGAAATGCTAAAACAATTGTAACTCTTTGGGCAGCCTTTATGCCCATTACTCTCACTTAATTTTCCATTTCCTCTAATATTTGAATAGGTGTTAGCTGGCTTGTTCTTGGCTGCATCAGTTTTGGCTATTAGTTTTATTGGATTTATTGCTTTCAATGCTTTCTTGTCAGTTACAAACTTCTCAGCCTCTTAGGAACCTTTCAGTGTTAAAATAACCATAACTTCTTCTAGAAAAATGATATTAACAATCCACGAAATGCTCCAGAAAATAGACATCCGTAGCTTTCCAAGCATATAAGGCTCATTCTCTAATTCATTCTGAGCTGTCTGCAACTTACTTCCAAAGTCAGCTGACCTGCACAAGCAGTTTTGACGAATTTGTTACTTAAAATTCCACTTGTACTATTTTTCTTTTCTTTGCTTGACAAATCCTACAAAACACAAAAACAAAGTAAATAGCTAAAAACTATAAGGAAATAACTAAGAAAAGACAAGTGAATTTGATGTAAAATTTATATAAATATGAGCTTATCAGCTGGTGAGCGGGAATGAACCCATTTCACACGTGATGTCAGAGCATAAGTAAAGTACAGTAGGGTGGCTAAGGATTATGCCCTCAAAGGTAGCCACCTATACTGAGATTCGCCAAGAATCCTCGTCGATACAAACATTCTATATTTAAAATCTGGAGGGGTGAAAAACAAGGGTGAGTGGGCCTGAAAATAATGTTTTATAAAAACCTTTATGAAAAATTTGTAACCCCTCGCCGTAAAACAATTATAGTTTCCAGAAAATCATACTATGTATAAGTATGAAATCAAATGCATGCCAAAAGTTAGTCCAGAAGTATGCCATAAATAGAAAAGGCCAACAACAATATAGATATGATCATGTGTTCAGTAATCTCTACTAGCATGTCAACCGGAGTCATCTAATGTAACCTGTATGATTGCACCTATCGCTCATCTGTTTATGCTAACACATCCAGTTAGAACTGCCTAGTGCAGTCTCTACAACAAGCTAGGTATGATAATAACGCTTTAGTGTTACGATCATGTAAAGCTTGCACTAGGCGCATTCACCATCGAGTTGGAACCACCTATTGTGGTCTGTATGACAAGCTAACACCTAGTTAGATCCAAGGTGAGCATGCGGTGCTGAAGGGTGAACATATATGTGAAGGCTAGCTTGGCCTTGGGCTGAGCACTCACCTGGGGTGTAGTAATGATGAGCAGACTATATATATGCATGCCAATAAGTCTCAATCATTAAATCAATCACATAACCTTACCTGAACTTACCTGCACATCCCGTAGGATAATCTTGGTATTTCACAACGGTGCAACATTTCTCATAACATAATTTAATCATGGCATGAAGTGCATGAATCAATTCAAAAGAATTTGTGGAAACTATCAATCATATATATATATATACACACACACACACACACACACACACACTATAAAAAAGAAAAGACCCACTCACCTGAGGTTCGCGCTACACTAGCACGAATATCGAGGCATCATGAATGATCAACGTCTAGAACAATTATCAAACCACGTCTCAAAATTCTTATCGATAGAACAAGTAACTTACATAAAATACATCCCCAAGGACGTTCTAGAATGATTTGAAACCCATTGACCAAAAGTCACGATGACTGCCATCATGCTTCGATTTTCCTAGGTTGTGGTGTGTCAAAATTGTGCGTTTCACAGCTCATCTTATTGCGTAAGGCTTTTCACAATCCTTGGGATTGACTATGATGAAACTTATTCACCCATTATGGATGTGATTACTTTTTGCTACCTTATTAGCTTGGTTGTTCTGAAAAACTGAGTATGCAGTTGATGGACGTAGTAACTGGGTATCTCTAAGAGGATCTTGATACGGAAATTTATATGAAAGTTCCCAAAGGACTTACATTGACTGGATCAAATATTTCTAAACCCTGAAACACGCTCTCAATTCGACTGAGGTGTTCATGTTACGATTTGAAGCAATCTGGAAGAATGTGGTATAGCCGTTTGAATGAGTATTTGACTATTTAGGGATGTGTGAACAACTAACTATGCCATTGTGTGTTCTTTGAGAAGTCACAATCTAGTTTTGTAATAGTTATAGTATATTTTGATGACATGAACCTTATTAGAACTCTTGAAAATCTTGCAAGAACTGCTGCGCACCTGAAGTTGGAATTTGAGATGAAAGATCTAGGAAAGACTTGATACTGTCTCAGTCTCAAGATAGAGCACCATTAAGATGGAATCTTAGTACATCAAATGAACTACACCTATAAGGTGTTGCGCCGCTTTAATAAGGATAAAATGAAGCCTTTGAGTACTTGTATGGTCGTTCAATCGCTAGATGTAAAACGAGATCCCTGCCGTCCGAAAGAGGATGATGAAGAGATTTTGGAGCCTAAAGTTCCTTATCTAAGTGCAATAGGAGCTTCATTGTACTTAGGTCAATGCACTAGACCTGACATCTCCTTCACTGTTAATCTTTTGGCAAGATACAGTAATGCACCAACACATAGACATTGGACTGGCATTAAAGACATTTTGCGCTACCTTAAGGGTACTAAGGATATGGGCTTGTTCTATCCCTACGGATCCTCAAGTGATGCCGCACCCCCTTATCTTGAGTCGATTCTCGCCTTGTTGGTTATGCTGATGCAGGATACTCATCTGATTCGTACGAGGCGCATTCTCAAATGGGTTATGTCTTTACTGTTGGAGGAATTGCAGTATCTTGGAGGTTAACTAAACATTCCTTAGTTGCCATTTCCTCTAACCATGCTGAAATTCTCACCTTACATGAAGCAACTTGGAATTGCTTTTGGTTAATAGCAGTTGTGGGCCATATTCGAAGCTCATGTGATCTTTACCCCGTCATTGATGTCCCGACGACAATCTATGAAGATAACGCAACATGCATCGAAGAGCTCAAGATAAGTTACATCAAAGGAAACAGCACCAAGCACATTACGCCGAAGTTTTTCTTTTCACATTAACAATAAAAGCATCAAAAGATTAAAGTCACTCAAATCCATTCACAAGACAATCTAGCCGACCTCTTCACCAAATCACTACTGAAGGCGACATTTCAGAAGCTTGTTCAAGGATTTGGTATGCGTAAACTTTCTGAGTTGTAACATTGTTGGTTATTTTTGGAATTAAGTCAAACTTAGGGGGGGAGTATCCTGAAGTATACTTACTGGATCTTAATGTACTTTTTTTCCCTACAATTAGGAGCATTTTTCCCACTGGATTTTTGCTACCTAACTAGGTTTTAACTAGGCACCCACCTTGAGTTGATCATATCCCTGATGACTTCCTGTAGACGTTTCATTTGACTTTGCATTACTCACACATTTTTCCTTAGACTATGGGTTTTTACCATAGCCATATGACTTTTAGTGAGACTTACTTCCTTATGCAAGTTCCTACCTTATTGAGAATAACATGTTCCCAGAATCAGTGCCGACGAGTCGACTTCCTCAACCTCTGCATAATGCTGAATCTACTCGAGTATGTACACACTCAAGGGGGAGTGTTGTAAACTTTCTAGTTTAAGTGTGATTGTGTAAATCCTAGATTAGATTTGATTATAGTTATTCTTTCCTATATGGACTTGTATTCCTTGGGGATAAAGGATTTCTTTTCTCTCTTATTACTATAAATAAAGGCATTACGTAGGGGGAGTAACATATCCTCTACACATTCTTCTACACAATTCTACAAACACATCTCTCTCTTTGCCGTCGGCCCCCTTCCTTGTTAGTTAAAATATGCTACAATAGTGCTTAGAATAAAGTCTACATTTTGGAGTCTGATGCAAAGCAAGTCATCTCTAGTCTGTGGTGGTACGGATGTCGCACATTGGGAGATTGCCTATGTCCAGTTTTTGTGTGTGGGCAAGGTGACACTTTTGCCATTTGTGGCGGTGTCCTCTATTCCCTGCGCTCATTGTTTTGTGCTTTTGTTTGCCGTATGTTGGCTTTCTTTGTATCATTTTGCCGCTTGAAAAGCGAATTAAACTGTGTCTTGCTAGATATTTTGCAGAAGCCTATGATGCTCTTGATCCAACTGGGAATATTAATGAATAAATGGAATGACATCAGTTGGACTCTGAATGGTTAGTTGTATTGATAATTATAAACGATAATAATATTGTCAGCAATCTAAAAGGATTTGGTCATCTACATTTTTATGGGACCTTTTACCCATTTAAATTTTGCCCATCTCCTCGAAAATTCATGGTTTCGCCACTGTTCCCACTCAATATCGATCTTTTCTAAGAAAACCACACAGTACTGATTATGGCTTCAACCATTTGCTCGTTCGTCAAATAACTTCTTCTCCAAAGCCTTAACTGCTGCTTTGCTTCTAGGCCTTGCCCTCAACACTACTACTTCATCCAATGACTTGGTCGTAGCCGCTTCTGACGTAACACCAATCCTTCCATTTCGTACTCTTTTAAGCATGGCTTCAGTATTTCAACCTCAACGCTCGACAAGTGAAGTTGAAATGAATCCAGTCTTTGAATATCAGCAGAAAGCATGACATTATTTCCCTGCCTTACATGTGAATCCCACTCTTCTTTTAATTAATCTTGTGGCCCGTTCCTTCGGTGGCAAAAGTTCATCAAAACAAAGCACATTATTCAGCCTTACAAATAGTAATTACAACTCTTAATCCAGTTGAGTCAGTTCTCTACTTAGATCCATTGCTTTAGTGGCTTGTTCCATTGCTTCGTGTTCTAGATTCACCCGAAGTGGATCAAAATCAAATTCTTGCATTCTTTCAAAGGTAACCTGATTTAGCCTGACACCGCGTTCGAAAAAAGTGAGACATGAGGAGCCTCAAGTTATTGACTACCAAGGTTATGCATCTTAAACTAATAATTGAAGTTTGTTGTGTGTATATGGCAACTTTAATTCATTCTGAGGTGTTGTTATATAATATATTGAAACCTATTATATAATCCATTGGAACTTACTAGGACTAGGATTCCTTTTTACACTAGGAATAGGCAACACTTTTGTTTATAATACATTGAAACCTATTGCTAAGAAATACATCAAAGGCCACCTTATGGGCTTCTAAATCTAAAATTTCAATTTTAAGGTTGATCTTTATTTAATTGCGTCGACCTTAAAAATTACTTAGCCTACGTAGCTCGCAAGCCGTGTAACTAATAAGCTAACTACGTTCTTCTGGTGAATGTGAGCGTGCCAACTCGCCATCGAGCTTCATCGGCGAGTAGAATGATTGTGGTGATGATTTCGAATGCGCTGCTGACTTTTGTATCTGAGCGATCATGGTCAAAGAAGGAATATGTCTTGTCCTTGGGTTATAAAACTTGAAGACAAGGTTGCTAGTCACTACGAAGTTCAAGATCTTCTATACCAAATTCAGCTACCTCAACTATATTTGTGAAAACATAGGTGTGCCAAATTGGTATCAAACTTTAAGGAGACGAACACTTAAAAGAGCTAAGTGTATTAACTATAATGTTATTTAGCCATTAGTATGGCAAACTCTTAAATGCACATGGGAATAACCAATATGAAGGAAATAATTTGTGAAAACAAGTTCATTTGAGCAACATCTATGCATGCAATTAACAATTAAAGGTGGAATCATGCTTGTATGCACTCAAAAACAAAACTTTACCCATGAAATTCAAGGCCTAGTAGTTGTGGTGAAACAAGATTGAACTCAAATCTTAAAGAAAAAAGTTGAGAAACTTTAATACCTTTGAAGTACCTCTTTGCATAAGCAAAGGCTAATCACCCAAAAGAGAAAGCCTTCATTCCTTACTTCTGAGCTCCAAGGATTTCTTGAAGGAGGATGGTTGAATGGATTTTCCAAGTTCCCAAGAAAGGGAACCTCTAAGTTTCCACACCAAGGAGGGACTTGAAGAAGAGATGAGTGACCTTGGACGAGGATTGATACTAGTAAATTCCCATCCAAGAGGGCTGGCCTCCTAGAGAGAAAAATGGAGAGCTTTTGTTCTCTCCAATTTCCTCAAGAGAGAACCCCTATGAATTTTGGCTATGAAGTCCTTTATACAGTCACTTCACTTAAGTAACAAAAAAACCAAAAACTTTCATTCATGATATGGTCGGCCTTTTAAAGGCTTTGGGCAGTTTAAGCCCTTTTGAGTCTTTAGTCATTAAGTTGTCATACAACTTAAATTAATGGGCTTGACGGTTCTTAGCCTAATGGGCCTTGAGGTCCACTAATTACTCAAAAGCTAAAACGAACTTATTCGTTTGATTAATTAACATATTAATTAATCATAGCCATAAATAATTAAACCATTTAATTATTGTTACTCATCTCCGTTGTTTCTTCAATCTCTACCTTACATGGTGTACAATCCATTAGGTTCCTTTTAGTGAGGCAGTGGGTGATTAGAACTCTTCAAATAGATTGTGAATTGAAACTTACTTTCAATTCTCCCTTTAGTGATTATACACCTTTAGGACTTCCACAGACCATGAGTGACACCTAGCAGTATGTCATGGCTACCCAAGCTAATTAGAAGAGGTGGTAACCTATTTAATTTGGGATTAGAATGCAATACGGTCTTTCTCTAATACAATACTCTTGACCACATTGTTTGGTTTGATAGTTTATTCATGTCTGCTATCCAATGTGATTCTTTTACTTATATGATTACCTTGATTGTGATTTGGAATGAATTCCTAAATATCATTCATACTCTGGTTAGAGATTTTTAATCATATCATAGAGTATTCTCCCTCAAACAGTTTGAAGGTTGGAGATCCCTTGTTGTGCATTCACTTGTCTCCATAGTTAAGTGGCTTAACCCCAACTATGTTGTGGACACCCTATGATGGAGTAACTTTGACATAGTCAAAGATCAAGAACCTAACCATAAGACAACTATGATGCTTCATGTCGAATGACTACTTTGCATTATCCCAACCATGAGTTTTCATGTGACATGAGTATGAAAACTCCTTGTTGATCGCGTTCAGTGGACTCATTCTCCATTGAGCACCTACATGCTTGTCTTGGTGCCAGTCACACCAATGACTCGAGACCATTCACTCTTTCTAAGAGAAGACATAACATGTATTGATCTTAACGGACTGTCAATCCCTAATTGGCAATCCTATGATCAGGAACATTTAGGATATGTATACGAAATAGAATGGTCTCATGAATCTAACTTCTTTAGATCACATTCTCCCAATTACATATTCCTTGGACTCATCGTTTAAGCATATAACATTTATATGAGACGACTTTAAACAATAATATTTGCCTTTTATATTAAACTAGATTAGTTTAACATGTGAAATGTATGTAAAGTATCATCATATCATTGGCTTTAGGGCACATTTCCAACAATCTCCCACTTGCACTAAAGCTAATCAGCTTGGTCATCAGTGATGATACCTCTTCTGAATTCATTTAAAAAATGGCTGAATAGTAGGCCTAGACAATGGATATCTATATGTTATCCATAGAAGCAACCTTGAGAATAACAACGTCACCATTATACATGATTCTCAATCATGTGGTTTAGTCTTTCATTTGAGTTCGAATCTTGATGAGACCTAGATTCCCTAGCTCGAGCTATCGCCCTATTAGTATCATTGTGTGGGTACACTAGAGACACTTTTTGGTTGGAACCGAATGGAGAGTTCATAAATGAACTTTCCCATCCAAACAACATTGTTGTAAGCTTCTATATGACAATATATTTTGCATGCATGATGGAACACACTAAAGTCATTACTTATAACATTTCCACTCAAATATCTCTTTAGTCATAATAAAGAGATATCCAATTATCTCTTCATTCATAATGAAGAGATATCCAATGATGGATACGATATTGGATTCATAATCTAATACATTTACGCTTCCATTGCGTTACTCTTATTCTTTCTCATTCTTGAGGAATCTATCCTTTAGTATTTCTTAAATACTTAAGGACTCACTTGACAGTTGCCATGGTTTTGATCCTGGGCATACACTGATATCGTCTTGTACCGATCTTGGTACAACTCATATCATAAATCACCTTTCCGCGTATGCATAAAGGATTCCATTTACACATTATACTTCTTTGGGAGTCAAAAGGGTACATTCAATTTTAGAAGATCAATTTCCCAATCTGATTGGAATTGTCCTTTCATTTGAAGTTTATCATTCGAGAAAATTCCTACATCTATCGTCTATCAATAGGGATTGAGATAATCCAATTATATCTTGAAATCTATCGTTATATATTTCAATCCTATGTATATATACTATGTCTCCCATATACATTATATCATTATAGAATGTTTAAAGTCATAACTTTAACGAAGAAGAATTCCTTTCATTTCCAAAATTAATATATCATATATATGTTCAAATTTAGGAATATGATTAACTCCCACTAATCTTTTGTAAACCTAGTAAACAAATGATTCATTTACCTCTTTATGAGAAATCAAACAATTTGATCTTTCTCTCATAAGATGCTTATAGCTTCCATTAGCTTGCTAAGATTCATGATGGATGGATCTCTAGAACTTACACATCTTGTGATTCCTAGTCTTAGACATATATTATCAAGACTATCTTAATAATGGTTTCGGAAACCCATATTATGTCGAAACATTGAATCACGTTTAGTTGTAGCTAGCAATCTTCAAATTAATAGAAACCATGACTACGTCAAAGATGGTTTCTTCCAAGTCAACCAATCTCCTTGATTGTAGTCACCTTAAGCTACCAATTAGCTATGAAGGTTTCACTATTTCGGGTCAAATGGTACTATACCATTTCCTTGAGTATATGTTGTATATACACTCAATGTAGTCATAAGGATTTTCATTCTTATTTCTTTGGAATTAAGAGGTGTAACTCTATGACATAGTCATAAAGTTCAAACCATTCAACTGAGACGGTTTATAGATCATTCTCGACTACCTTGGAGCTAGTGGTGTAGGAACTAGGTTGTTATATTTGTTGATTATCATCCTGTCTCTCAAAGAACCCATTCTTTGAGTTCTATTTCTCGTTCATTTGCTCTATCTTAGACAAATCCTATTGTAGGATTACAATGAACTACCCAACAAATAACATTTGTTAGTTGGTTTATAGAAGTGATATCTAAAGGTTAATTTATGGATATCCCATAAGATTTTTCTCAAACAAATATTGCTTATTAGCACACAACCCCAAATCTTAACACGATGAAGACTTGTCTTTCTTTCCAACTATATCCTATGGAGTCATGAAAAATTTGGAAGATCGTCTAATTGACAATCATATTGTCTTAGAAGTATATATCATATATATGGATAATTGATAACATCCAACGAACTACATCTTATTCGAGTTTGTTCTTCTCCCGATGGAGAAATCCATTATCTTATGATGCTACTTGCCTTGATATCTTTCAAGGAAACTCTTCTAAAGTGTTATTTTTCCTTGGATCAAATCTAAGGAGGTAAATATTTTAGACGTCTTACTCATCAACTTATATTCTTGAATTCTTTGAAACCTTTTGCTAAGTATTTAGACTTGTGTTTATTCAAAATAAACGATAGTCCAACCAAGAACGATCTTCGGTGAATGTCATACAAAATGAGTAGTATTATGTTGTGGACAAGTGCCACTAACATCTAAGTGAATTAACCTCAACAACTTTGTGATTCTTTCTTCTTTTCAAAAGAATAAAGATTCGAACACTTCGCCTCTATACAATTTTAACAAGAAGGCATTGCATCCGGATCTGACAATCCAAAGCATCCATTTATGACCAACTTGTAATTTATGTTTTAGAGGTGTCACAACTCAGTGGGATTAGTCACTACCTTGCAACCTTTTGGGTTTTAAGCATCGTTATATTCTAAATAGTTAACACTACCACATCATCTCTACTATAGAGACAATCAATAAGATTACAATAATCCAATCATTCATTAATAAAGAACAATGTTTTGTCAAACAAAACATTCATCCATCTCTTAAAATTATAGTGATAGAATTAAGTTCCTTATTCAAATTGGAATGTAAAGACAATCTTTATTTTTCCAATTTCTTTGGTAGTTCATATGAGGAAGTAAGTACTATATGCTTTCGCAGAGATCTATATTTTATTCACATTCCAAATGTGAAGTACTTTCTCTTCTCTCATTAATCTTTTACCTCTTATTAGACACATTTTTACAGCGATTGTAAAACATAGTTACTAATACGGAATCAAGCATTCAAGTAGAAGAACCAACTATTTTGAAGTATTCAAGAACAATTTACAATACCTTCGAAATGTGTGTTCTTGACACTTACAAGACATTTCTTGCAAATACCCCTTCCAATGTCCATCCTTTCATAAAGAAAGTTTGTTCCCTTGGAGTTATTTCACCTTCTTCATTTGACTTCTCCATTGACTACAAAAGTCATGGTCCCTTAAACTCCCACTATCTCTCTTGAAACTTATTTCAATTATGTTATACACATCAAACGATTTGGAGAGTGTGCGGTTATTGTTCACTATATAGTCTACAATAAACTTAGCTAACCATTTGGATAGGGACTCAAAGGTGAAGTCCTTGCCTAGTTTCCGTCTCCTGAAGTGGTTTAACACTTTAACACTCAATGATTCAAAATCATCATAAGTCCATGTTGATGGACTATTTTTGTCAATCAACCATTATGTTCTAAACATGATTATAAACTTTCAAGAGTTGTTCAAGGCAACTCTCATTTCTTCATACAACAATTTGTAAGTGAAGAATCATTGCACATAAAGTGTCCATGTCTTTGTGCTAATCTTCTCAAGTTCCTTTGTTCATACAACAAAGGAATAAGCATTTGTTGTTTGTGTTGTCCTCTTTATGATAGACTTATCTAACATGTTCTTCCAATGATACATTATCAACAAGAAGATTGTGAAGATGAGACTACTTAGGTACATATACAATCCATTCAAGACAATTTATGGGATTGTGGTACCAAGTCTAGAAACTAAAGCCTTTGGCTTTTTCTTTGTCAAGTTTGGGATAGTGTTTGCAAATATATTGGTAAATAAATACATAACAAATATAAATCAATTGATATTAAGCTATTTAATCTAGGTCTTTAAATCAAATAGTGCCACCCACTATTTTTGGCAAATTCCATATCCCTCATTGGAGGCTCACTATTACCAAGCCCACCTCACAATGATATGATGTTGGATAGCATCAATAATAATGAGAGAGTATGCTTACTCATTTACATCTCATGTAAGTACCCATCTTATTTGGCTTCTAGAGAATGATGCCTCACAATGATATGATGTTGGCTTCATTGCACTTAGTTAAGTCATTCCCACCATGCAAGTTCGGGTAGGGGTTTAAGAACAACCTCACAATGATATGATGTTGATGATTCTTGTTGCCTATCTTCACATCATCATGTATGCGTATAGAACTCCTCCTAAGTGTAAGCACATACTTTGTACTCTCCCATGATAGGGTGAAGCAGGTGTTTGAGTCAAATGATTGGAGCCTACCACGGTGGAAGGCCACGAAAGAGTGTTCAAAGGACTCTCAAGCTTGTCAACTTAATAACGGTTTAGTTGAGGGTTTTTAGGTCTCATCATATATAAGCATGCATTTTAATCTCATTAAAACAATTTTGATCCTATTACAACTATTGGTCCATGTGATTGTTTTAGTAGTATATAATACTCCCACTATGCTTGTAAAACTATTTTTAAAGCAAGAGTATATGGTACTACTAACATTAGCTTTGTATACAATGATGGACTGTATAGTTATCTTAGGGCCTTAGGATGACTATGAACCTTTGATTCGATCCAACACAAGCCTAGTGTTGGATCACGGTCTAGGGATGGTGATTGATTTTAGTTATGCGTTTAATAACATTAAGACGTATTTTTTTATTGGGTGTTGGACCCTACTACTCCAATTTCATGCATATCAAATAAAACAAGAAATGAGTACTTCAAAGTAAAGAAGAGCTTATGCTCTTTTACAACATTTGATCATATCAAATTACAACCAAAATCTAATCTACACTTTACCATGGTTCAAACAAATTTGAGAGACGACATTTCTCATAACTCAATTATCGTAGGCTTAGGTTCATAATCATCATTTTTTCAATTAATTAACGCTTTAACTGATTAAACTTGAATGCAACATTGTCATTTTGTTTTTGTATCCATAGAATTGATTTAGATGGAGCTAAATGAAATGAAAATCCAATTCTCATTTAAAGATACAAAACTATTTTGTTCTCAACTAATTTGGGCCAAAATGCAATAACCTCAACTTTTGGGCTATATTGCTAAACACAAACTTTTGAGGTCACTTTGTAAAAACACAAAAGTCCACTACTTCATGTAATTATAGTTTGAATTTTCAACAAATGCAAAAACTTCATTAAAGGAGCAAAACAATTTGTCCTTTAGTGATTTTGGGCCTCTACGTAAAAACGTAAACTTTCGTGTAAAAGTGCAAATACACAAAGTGTTAAAATTTTATGTAATTGCATAAAAGCCCCAAAAGTACCCCCATTATGGGGTTGGCCGGTTTTGGTAGTGTGAGTGATGGGTTGGTTTTTGTTGAAAAAACAGTCTTAAAGTATATTGAAAAAAGTTATGGGTATGGTGTTGACAAAATAGGTATGGGTGTCTGATAGAGATTTTACCACCTACAAAAGTAGAGATAAAAACATTTAAAAATACTTACAAGAGAACAAGGTTATTGTTGTATAAACGGCTCAAGCAAGATCGTTTTCCACTAGGATTATTTAAAACAATTCATGAAAAACCCTAATCCTAGTTAATTATCTAAAAATGAAGATTGGAAAAGGTTGATTTTGAATTTAAAAGTATTAAAAACGAATTTTAATAAAAGTAATTTAGGAAAAGCAACTAATAACCAATTAAAAAGGAAACAAAACAAAGAGAAAAGATTTTGAGAAACAAAGTTGGAAGAACACTAGGGTTCCGCCATCACCCAAATAATCCTACGTAATTCTTCTAATTCCTTATGAATTACACATGCATGTTTTGAAGGTTAGATTTTCCTGAAGTATGCCTTACTTGGAACCCCCAATATAGAACGTATATCCAATATGCAACCCGTCTGTGGTGTCCAGATTGAATGTGAACATGCAAGACTCATTAAGTTTTGTGAAAACCTTTTGAAAAACCATATAACTCCTAAGATGTGTCGTCCATCCTAAGTAGTTACACATGTTAACCACAAGAAGCCTTAGTCAATTTTAGGGACAACCCTCCGCCAAAATTGCATCAAATTACTTTTCTAAATATCCTAATGGTCACGAATCACTAAGACAAATAGATAGTTTAAAGCACAATGATTAACAATCCAAAACTTGCATGCAATAATTCATAAGAAAATTAAACAAAAACTACATATTCTTGCTAAGGATCATGGCCTCACCCTAGAAAAAGGATTAGTTACGCATATTCATAATTAAAATCAACATAATTGTATTAAACTAGAATTAGAATGAAAACACCTGAAAGTATAAGTCTTGAAATCTCTAAGCTCTAGCCAAAATCTTCTCCCAAAAGTTGCATACGTTGAAAAAAAACCTAGGTCTGCCAAAAGGCTTATTTATACTACTCTAATTAAAATGCTCCTAGTAAAAGGTCTTAGAATAAGACTAGGAAACTAAATAAATTGAAATAAAATAGGAAACATAATCCTAAATTAACTTGGTAAATTCGCCTAGAAATCTGCAGATTTCTAGGTGAATTTACCAAGTTTGGACTATTCTAAACATTTCCCCAGAAGGCCACGAACCCATCTGCGGTCATCTTGGGCTCCAAAAACGCAATTTAATCCCAGGAACGTCACTTTCCAACAACGCGCACTACTCATTTATTTAATCGCCAGAAAATAACCGCTTGGTTGAAAAATCCAAAATTTTGATTCAAATAAGCCAAGAGACACATGAACGTCCCCCAATTTGAATCACTCCAAAATTCGTCCGTTTGATCATGTTTTGCACCAGCGGAAGTCGAATGTCCTATATTGAAAATATAAAGCAAAGTATCAAAATTCTACCAAAATAATTACCAAATTATACTAAGATTAGGGTAAAATATATAATATAGTATTGACTCATCAAAATACCCCCAAACTTAGTTTTTTGCTTGTCTTCAAGCAAAACAAAACTCAAAAACAAAAATAAAAACTAACAAATTGGGAACTTAACTAAAACTAAATGACAAAAATTTTCACCTTCAAAGTTGCAATCCATAGAAAACGTTAAAAATCAGAACATCTTTTCAAAAGTTTCAGCTAATCCCACTACAGAGTCTAAGCCATTTAGAATCGATTAGAAAAGAATTCACAAACTTCCTTTGGTGTAAAGTGAGCCAACATAGCCAAGGAGACTCGACTAAAACCCTTACTCATCATCCTTTTATTCAACACTTCACACAACTTGACTTGAAACATAACTATCATTTTTTTTTCTTTTTTTCGATTTTTTTCTCTCTCTTTTTTTTCTTTTTTCTTTTTTAGTATTAGTAGTGGTCGTGCAATGTCAGTTCACTTAAGCTTTCAATCCAGCCTATGTAGCGAGCTTTAGGTCAATGACTCCCAAACCACAAAGGCTTTAGGGCACTAGGTGTAGAACACCCCTAAGGACTTAATTAACCTAAGCTGAAAATGCTATGAAACCAACTAATGACCCTGCCCCATGCCAAAACTCTACCATTTGACGCGAGAATCACTGTTGATTAGGTAGGACTAGCTCGGTTACTAGGCAAAGCCTCGGGTGGAACAATTATTACTTTATTCATAACACATACTAAACTTTACTTTACTAAGAACAAAAATTAAAATACACTTAGACTAAAAGTAAGTGTTCAAATCTCACTCCCCACAAACCATGTTGATGTGAATGTGCAAATTGTCAAAGTATAACTCATGAATTAGCGTCTAAGTAACGATAAATAGAAAAGACTCTACTGTGTGATTAACCTTCTCCATGTCCGTTTGTTCTAACGTTTAATTAATCTATGGATATTAACTTAAAATTTGAAAATTTTTTATTGACTCAAAAATTAAAAATTAAAAATTCTAATTCCCACCCCTAAACTTAAATCACACATTGTCCTCAAGGTGTGGAAAAATAAATAAAAGACAAAAAAAAAAAAAAAAAACACCTAAAGCTAACCGACTCTTAAAAAAAATGACAAAATTAGAAGAAAACGAATATAAAATAAAAGAAAACTCAAAACAAACCAAAAATAAAAATAAGAAATGGACACACCGTGGTTGGAATTGGACTCCATTTGGAAGACAAATGTGGGGCCTGGAAGAAAAGCACACTCGGGCCAATGGAAGATCAATTGGGCTGTAAAACCCTAGCACCGGTATGGAGAAAAACATTGGATTCCTCATTGCTAACCTCGAGCCCATACCCAAACGGCTCTGCCTCTCTTTAATTCAAAACACTCATATTTCGGAACAAACATGGGAAACACCAGCCTTGGACACGTGGCAAGCATCAGTGCATTTGTTCCTTAGGATTCCAAACGAACGGCTAGATCACTCTCACCATTCTAAATGCTTTGTATACCCTAGGTTTCTTTCATTTCTTTAGTAACTGAAAAAAAATCACTCAACTCTCTCAACCTTCTCTCTAGAAACCGAAAAAGGCTTTTCAATGCTTTCATCCCTCTTTCTCTTTCTCGTTTCTTTACAATGGAGAAAATATCCCCATAACTTTCTAAACCTCACACAACCTAGCCGTCATCCTTAAGCCTCTTCGCCATTTCCTCCATTGCTCTCGGGTACCGTTCATGGGAGTCATCATTTGCACTGGATCTCGGTAGCGAAACCCAGAATCCCAAGGGCAAAAATCTTTCCTTGCTGCCATTAAGGTCCATTAAGCTTATTTTCCCAGAAAAAAATTAAAGAGCTGACACATGCATGCATTTGTTTTCTATGAGAATACTTAGACCGACAATAAGAGAGATGCACCACGACCCCAAAATTTGTAAATCCAATGCCTTCGGTTCTGATATCATTTGCTAAGCTCTATTTCCTCAGTCAACTGAAGAATGGCTGGCCGCCGGGTAGCAAAATAGAAAGGTATAACTTCCCATCCTTGCTATGTGAATCACGGATGTGGTTGATGTTCTTGTTTGTTTTGTTTGCTATTTGTAAAAACCCAAATGTTGAAATCAGAGATAGGATGTAGAAAATACTATCGGTAAATTAAAAATTAAACAAGTTAAAAAAAAATTTGTTTTTGTTTTTTGTTTTGTTTTGTTTTGTTTTTTTTTTTTTTTTTTGTGATGATTGTTGATACTAAATAACATCTTAGGAATTTAAATGCTTCTTGACTAAAAATAATGAAATAAAAGAGATAGAAAGTAAAGAAAAAGTTAGAAAATTGGGTTGCCTTCCAATAAGCGCTTTATTTAATGTCTGTAGCTAGACGGAATAAAAGTCTAGTGATTAAGTTGCTGGATCCTTCAGAGTCATTGACTTGCTTGCACTGAACTTCCTTAGGAATGGTTTTAGTAGATACTGCTTGACCTTGAGCACACAACCCCTGCCCTCTATTTCAATGTCCACGTTGCCGTTTTGAAAAACTTGCTTAACCATATAAGGGCCTTTCCACCAAGACTCTTGTTTCCTTGGAATCAACAGCCACGCCTTTTCACCATGTTGTATTTTCTTAAAATTTTGGCTGCCTGGCAACAACATTCTATGTTTTTTCTTAATGTCTATCGGCTGAACATCATGCAACACTCTTTGTTGCTTTGGTTTTGGATTGATGCAAACCTGAATGAAATTCGGAGGCTTTATGGATAGATGGTTAGTTGATCTGGCCATAAATTTGTCACGAGGTAAACCATCTAATGCATTAACATGCATGCATTTTTTCTTTTCTGCTGGCTATTTGGCTGCTTCAAACAAATTAAAAACCACTGATTGATCTTGAACCCTTAATGTTAAAGTTCCAACTTCAACGTCAATAAGAGTACGGGCTATTGCCATGAAAGGGTGGCCTAAAATGATGGGTGTTTTCAAATCCTCATCCATGTCTAGAACCATAAAATCCGTTGGCAAAAACAAGTTGTCCACCTTTACAATAACATCTTCAATGACCCCTCTAGGATAGGTAATTGGACGGTGAGCCAATTGAATAATGTTGGAAGTTGGCTTCAGCTCACCTTCACCTAAACGTTTAAAAACAGAATAAGGCATTAAGTTTACACTAGCACCTAAATCAATTAAAGCACTACTAAAATCACAATTTCCAATGGTGCAAGAGTAGTAAAACTCCCTGAATCTTTCTTCTTTGGAGGCAATTTATGCAATAGGACCGCACTGCACTGTTCTGTTAGCACAATTTTTTTTTACTCAACAAGCTTTCTTTTCTTACTGCAAACATCTTTCAAAAATTTGGCATAAGAAGGAATCTTTTTAATGGCCTCCAACAAAGGTAAATTAATTTAAACTTTAGCCAAAGTCTGTATGAAATCCCTTAATTGCTGATCTTTGAGCTTTGGTTGTAACCTTTTGGGATAGAGAAGAGGGGGATCATAAACACACCCTGATTTCTGGGTAGAGGCAGATTCTGAGTTCTTCAAAATCTGTCCAGAAACAATTTCTGCATCTTTTTCTGCACTTTTTGTAGCTTTGTCCCCATTATCAATTTGTTCTTTGCCATGATTGTCGTAACTCTTTCCAGATCTCAACGTCTTTATTGCACAACAATCTTCTGTACCTCTTGGATTTGGAATTGTTTGGTTGGGAAAATTTCCTTGTTCTCTTTCTATGATATTGCTTGCTAGCTGCCCAAATTGCCTCTTCAAATTAGTTATGGAAGCCTGCATATTTTGCATGTTTTGATTCATAGTCTGCTACATCTTTTTCAGGTTTTGATTGCTTTGTTCGAAGCTGATACGAGTAGCCTCTGCCAACTTGTCTATTGCAATTTCCTAAAAAGCTTTAGCTGGTGCAGCAGGCTGTTGTACTGATGGTGGGAATAGTGGTTTAACTGGCTGCTCACCACCCTATTTTAAATTTGGGTGATCTCTCCAACCCGGATTATAAAAATTTGAATACACTTCATTTCTTTGCCTTAGATAATTGTTGAAACTTGTTCTGCAACAAATTCTGGATATGCATCTCTCTGTGGACAGGCCATAAAATCATGTGGGTTGGCTGCAAATTGCACAACATGCTGCTTCAGGTTGCTGGATTGCACTTTGCTGAACTGGTGCTGAAATTTTCTGCAAGATCATGTCAAATTTTGCTTCAAAATTCTCTATTTTTCTCTTAATCTTTTCAATTTGAGCAGATACATGTGGAAACCCCATTGATATTTCAAAAACGCCCATATTTTGTGTTTGATCCCCTACCCATTGTTGAGATTCAGATGCCAAGTTGCCAAACAACTAATATGCTTCCTGTGCATTTTTAGTTGAATAGGAACCTCCTAATGAAGCATGAACATGATTTTTAGTGTTTGAATTTAATCCTCTGAAAAATATGCCCATCCGCGTGTCTCTATCAATGTCTGCGTGGGGACACTTTCTGAATAACTCCTTAAAACGCTCCCATGCCTTGTGAAACTCTTCATTAGGCTTTTGGGCAAAAGATAAAATTTGAGTCCTCATATCAAGAGTTTTAGAAGCTGGATAGTATTTATTAAGAAATTTGTCACTCATCTGTTCCCAAGAAGTGGTACTGGCAGATGGTAATGTAAGCAGCCATGTTCTTGCCTTGTCCTTCAATGAATAAGGAAAAAGCAGAAGTTTAATTGAATCTGCAGTAAACCCTTTCACTATAATATTTTTGCACCCCATTATAAACTCTGTGATATGCATATTAGGATCCTAATGAGCTAATCCATGAAATGTAGGCAAAATCTCCAGCATGTGTTGTTTACTTCCAAATGCGTCGCCTTCCTCGTTTGGATATACAATGCAACTTGGTAACTCATTAGCATAGGCTGCTAATGTATCCCTCAATGGACACCCAGTAGCTGGTATGGTGAAAGCCATTGTATCTTCGTTGTCTAAAAACCCAAAAAACATATTTGTCAGAAAAGTGTCCTCCAACGAGGGTTCCCACGCTAAAATCTACTCCCTGCACCTTTGTCGTAAAATTTATTCTAACTCTAGGTTAAATTCTAATAGTTGTTGATTTTGAAATTTGGTGCATACCGTGAACTGGATCTGCACAAATTGTATGATCTGTAAAAAAAAAAAAAAAACGAAAATTTACAAAAAAAATTTATTTATTTATTTATTTATTAACAGAATTAGTTAACAAATAATTATGATTAATAAAAATTGTTTCAAAACAATCCCCAGCGACGGAGCCAATTTCTTGATAGAGATTTTACCACCTGCAAAAGTAGAGATAAAAACACTTAAAAATACTTGCAAGAGGACTAGGTTGTTGTAGTATAAACGACTCAAGTAAGGTCGTTTTCCGCTGGGATTATTTAAAACAATTTATGAAAAACCCTAATCTTAGTTAATTATCTAAAAATGAAGATTTGAAAAGGTTGATTTTGAATTTAAAAGTATTAAAAACGAATTTTAATAAAAGTAATTTAGGAAAAGCAACTAATAACCAATTAAAAAGGAAACAAAACAAAGAGAAAATATTTTGAGAAGCAAAGTTGGAAAAGCACTAGGGTTCCACCGTCACCCTAAAAATCCTACGTAATTCTTCTAATTCCTTATGAATTATACATGCATATTTTGAAGGTTAGGTTTTTCTAAAGTATGCCCTACTTGGAACCCCCAATATAGAACGTATATCCAACATGCAACCCGTATGTGGTGTCCAGATCGAATGTGAACATGCAAGACTCATTAAGTTTTGTGAAAACCTTTTGAAAAATCATATAACTCCTTAGACGTGTCGTCCATCCTAAGTAGTTACACATGTTAACCACAAGAAGCCTTAGTCACTTTTAGGGACAACACTCCGTCAAAATTGCATCAAATTACTTTTCTAAATATCCTAATGGTCACGAATCACTATGACAAATAGAAAGTTTAAAGCACAATGACTAACAATCCAAAACTTGCATGCAATAATTTATAAGAAAATTAAAAAGAAACTACATATTCTTACTAAGAATCATGGTCTCACCCTAGCAAAAAGGATTAGTTACGCATATTCATAATTAAAATCAACATAATTGTATTAAACTAGAAAAAGAATGAAAAAACTGAAAGTATAAGTCTTAAAATCTCTAAGCTCTGGCCAAAATCTTCTCCCAAAAGTTGCACACGTTGAAAAAAACCTAGGTCTGCAAAAAGGCTTATTTATACTACTCTAATTAAAATGCTCCTAGTAAAAGGTCTTAGAATAAGACTAGGAAACTAAATAAATTGAAATAAAATAGGAAACATAATCCTAAATTAACTTGGTAAATTCGCCTAGAAATCTGCACAGCCATGTTTTAGACCCAAATCATTTCCAAAACTGGCCCAAAATAGCTGGATTTGAAGTTTGGACTATTCTGAACACTTCCCCAGAAGGCCACGAACCCATCTGCGGTCATCTTGGTCTCCAAAAACGCAATTTAAGCCCAGAAACGTCACTTTCCAACAACGCACACTGCTGCTTTATTTAATCGTAAAAAAATAACCGCTTGGTAGAAAATAAAAAATTTTGATACAAATAGGCCAAGAGACACACGAACATCCTCTAATTTGAATCACTCCAAAATTCATCCGTTTGATCATGTTTTATTCCAACAGAAGTCAAATGTCCTATATTGAAAATATAAAGCAATGTATCAAAATTCTACCAAAATAATTACCAAATTATACTAAGATTAGGGTAAAATATATAATATAGTATTGACTCATCAGTGTCCACACCTAGTGATGATTGAAAAAGTAATCCCAACCATCACAAAACAAGACTTTATGTAAACAGCCAAAAACTTTGAATCAAAACACCAAAGTCTTTTGTTCTTAGTATGAACAACAAGAACAAAGCAAGAGCAATGAAGAACATCCATGAAAACCTATAAGAGCTCCATGATTTTTTTTCACTCAATAAAACTCAAATTTTCACTACTCAAAAGAGGGTTAACATCTTAGGGTACTTAGGGGGTTCCAAAAGTCACTTTAAAACACTTTTAACAGGACAAACATGAACCCAAAAATCCACCCCTTGGATTTGGCCGAATTTCCCCATAAAACATGGCACCAAATTTTAGCTCCAAAATTCATGCTCATATAAACTACATCTACAACATTTGAGATGGAAAATTTTCAAGAAAAATTTACATTCAAAGAAGCAAGAATAAAGCTTGTAACAATTACAACATTCAAATCAAAGACTATGAACTACAAAACTCAAAAGGATTCACCAACTACTAGACCTAAGCTCTGATACCACTTGAAGGAAATAATTTGTGAAAACAAGTTCATTTGAGCAACATCTATCCATGCAATTAACAATTAAAGGCGGAACCATGCTTGTATGCACTCAAAAACAAAACTTTACCCATGAAATTCAAGGCCTAGTAGTTGTGGTGAACCAAGACTCAACTCAAATCTTAAAGAAAAGAGGTGAGAAACTTTTATACCTTTGAAGCACCTCTTTGCATAGCAAAGACTAATCACCCAAAAGAAAGGGCCTTCATTCCTTACTTCTTAGTTCCATGGATTTCTTGGAGGAAGATGGTTGAATGGATTCTCCAAGTTCCCAAGAAAGGGAACCTCTAAGTTTCCACACCAATGAGGGATTTGAAGAAGAGATGAGTGACCTTGGACGAGGATTGATACTAGTAAATCCCTTCCAAGGGGGCCGGCCTCCTAGAGAGAAAAATGAGAGCTTTTATTCTCTCCAATTTCCTCAAGAGACAACCCCTATGAATTTTGGCTATAAAGTCCTTTATATAGTCACTTCACTTAAGTGACAAAAAGAACCAAAAACTTTCATTCATGATATGGTTAGCCTTCTAAAGGCTTTGGGCTGTTTGGGCCCTTTTGAGTCTTTAGTCATTAAGTTGTCATACAACTTAAGTTAATGGGCTTGACGGTTCTAATCCCAATGGGCCTTGAGGTCCATTAATTACTCAAAAGCTAATACGAACTTATTCGTTTGATTAATTAATATATTAATTAATCCTAGCCATAAATAATTAAACCATTTAATTATCCTTACTCATCTCCGTTGTTTCTTCAATCTCTACCTTACACAGTGTACAATCCATTAAGCTCCTTTTAGCAAGGCAGTGGGCGATTAGAACTCTTCAAATTGATTGTGAATTAAAACTTAACTTTCAATTCTCCCTTTAGTGATTATACACCTTTAGGGCTTCTAAAAACCATGAGTGACACCTAGCAGTATGTCATGGCTACCCAAGCTAATCAGAAGAGGTAGGGAACCTATTTAGTTTGGGATTACAACACAATACAGTCTTTCTCTAATACAATACTATTGACCACATTGTTTGATTTGATAGTTTATTCATGTTTTCTATCCAATGTGATTCTCTTACTTATATGATTACCTTGAATGTGATTAGGAACGAATTCCTAAATCTCATTCATACCCTGGCCAGAGATTCTTAATCATATCATAGAGTATTCTCCCTCAAACGGTTTAAAGGTTAGAGATCCCTTGTTGTGCATTCACTTGCCTCCATGGCTAAGTGGCTTAACCCCAACTATGTTGTGGACACCCTTTGAGGGAGTGACTTTGACATAGTCAAAGATCAAAGACCTAACCATAAGACAACTATGATGCCTCAGGTCAAAGAACTACTTTGCATTATCCCAACCATAAGTTTTCATGTGACATAAGTATGAGATCTCCTTGTTGATCGCGTTCAGTGGACTCATTCTCTATTGAGCACCTACATGCTTGTCTTGGTGTCAGTCACACTAATGACTCGAGACCAGTCACTTTCTCTAAGAGAAGACATAACACGTATTGATCTTAACGGATTGTCAATGCCTAATTGGCAATCCTAGGATCAAGAACGTTTAGGATATGTATACGAAAGAGAATGGTCTCACGAATCTAACTTCCTTAGATCACATTCTCCTAATTACATATTCCTTGGACTTATCGTTTAAGCATATAAGATTTATATGAGACGGCTTTAAACAATAATCTTTGCCCTTTATATTAAACTAGATTAGTTTAACATGTGAAATGTTCGTAAAGTATCATCATGTGATTGGGTTTAGGCGCATTTCCAACACAATCATAGACAAGTTCAACTTTCAATGTGTCAAACACTAAGTAAAGAGTATTAGAGGTAATTTTTTTTGTTTTTCATGCGCATGCAATAAGCATAAAGTTTAATCATTGCAAACTTTATGGCACAATGTTCGAAGACGCGCCTCTGAATTCAAAGTAGCTCCATTGCACTCTAAATGTCGAATCACCAAGCGAAGAAAAAAGACTAAATGATGCGTATTCCAGCTTACTCCGAAGGGCATGGTCTTTGGATAACTATCCATCCACAACGAGAACAATTGCATTTTCAATGCAAAGTTAGGGGCAATTGTGAGACCATGATTTTCTAGAGCTAAAGTATGATTCATCTATATATTGTTAACTCAGAAGTCCAGTCATAGATTCAATAACTCTAGGCAAAACTAGATCAAACAGAGCAATGGTGTCATCATCACCTTATTTTGGGGCAATAAGCGAAGTCCGAGTGACTTTGCTAGTATAACCATAGTTGTTCCGCATGACATAACATCTAGCCTGGATAAAGACACAATTAGATTCCTCATAAGTCTTGGAGTTCTTACAATCTAGGAATTGGCATGTGCCGCAAGTAATCACAGCTCCTAAGAGGGTGTTGTGCAACCTTGATTTTCCAAGGCCAGACTAAGGTCGACCCAAATATAGTTACCTTAAAAGTTCGGTCATGAATTCACCATATACAACCAGAGCTGGATCAGACAGAGCAGCGGTGCCACCATCACCATGTTCCAAGGCAATAGGCGGAGTCCTAGCGACTCTGCTGGATGACCGTGCTTGTTCTACAAGATACTCAATCTGATCATGATACAGACCCAATCAAACCTTTATAAGTATTAGAGTTCCTACAATTTAGTAATTGGCTTGTGCCATAAGTAATCATAACTCCTAAGAAGGTGCAATATCTACTTCTAGATATCATCTAGGATACTCTCATTCTAGAGCGAGGATTTTATCCTAAAAATATCACTCTCCCACGGTGTAAGTACACCTATCTAGGGTTCATCTCTAGTAACATAATCTAAACATTTCAATTCTCTTGCCCACTACTTGAGTATAAAACTATTCATTAACTTGACTATCGGAGAGCCTTTGGCTGGCACACATTACATTCTCCGTCCCCCCTCGGGCTTAGACTTGTTCACAGTTGTTTACAGTTTTGCAAGTTGCTCGAGTTTGTGCACAACCACCACTCACGACGGTGCGCGAATTGGTTCCAACAATTGATGTTTTCATTGAGAGTGAACTTATATTCCTCTTGACCATATCGCTTTGTAACTGACATGTCTACCAAAAAAAATTCGGTTAACGCCAACATTAATCCTACCAGTAGGGATACTATTTCTATAATGGACAACCTGCCACCTTAGGTCATTACAACTCTTGGGGCAAGTAACAGCCCGCAAAGGAGTAATAGCTACACTTAGAAACAGTGAGGATCCAGTCAACATGCCATCATCTTCCATGACAAGATCTGGAAACCTTTGCAAAGACCAATGCCTTTGTTGAAAAGCTGTAAAAAAATCAAACCTCTGCTCAAGCAAAAAGTCACTCTAACTTTGTGGACATGGAGAAGCGCATGAAAAACCTGGAGAATTCATTCAGAACAACCATTCCAACGCAAATCTTGTTTTCGGATATGGAAACATAAGCACCATAACCCTGAAGGAAACCCCACGACATCATCTACTATTCCAACATCAGCGAATGTCATCGATATAAGCAGGGGTTAGTTATGCAATAGACATGTCATTAAAGCAGTTTCTAAAGGAAGACCACAAAATCTGCGGAATCCTCATCAAGATACAACGGGAACCTAAAAGCAGAGCCTCGTAACCTGAGATTAGACGAGCCTCAGTCCTCTAAACACCAAGAGTGGCAACACCTCTTAGACATAAAGAATCATGTAAGCCTAAACGATCATCCACGCATTCCAAACAAGCTAACGGTCTAAACAAGAACACCATTTTCAATGCAATTGAGGATATACCCCACCAGAAAAGTTTTCTTAGCCAAGGTTCAAATCGCTTCTAGGTGACTCCGACCTTAACTATCATATAATGCATTATCGAATTGCCATGGCTCTATACAACAACGATGCTTGGATATGCAAGATGTTCTCGTCTACCCTAGAGAGGCTGGCAATAAAATGGTATTCGAAGCTGCCAGCCAGATTCATCAACTGTTTTGAGAGTTTGGCCGACATGTTTATAAACACCTATTCGGTGTACCATGATGTTCGCAAGCGTCATGAGGCCATGTTCAGAATGGTCCACAGTCTAAAGATGAAAGTCTGAGGACTTATCTAAAGTACTTCCAGGCAAAGCTGGCAGAAGTGGAAAAACCTGATGAAAAGTTGACCACTATAGCATTTGAACTGGGTCTATATGTCTATTCACCCATTTCTAAAAAAAATGAACAAAAGAAAATATGACTATGCCACCTTGGCAGAATGCTTTGACATTGTGGACGATCTAATCGACTGGGATAAGAAGAGTAGAAGAACGATAGCCGGAACAGATTACCGTAGGAAGACTGAAATGAGAAGTCCTGATAGAGGCATTTCCCCTCCCTCTCTGCTACATGTTGTAAGATGAGGGCATCTGGATAAGCAAGCTTCACTAAAGGCAAAGCAATACACCGTTATGAACACCACCATCAACAACATCCTCCACAACATAAAGGAAAAATCCAAACACCCAAACAAGTATTGCTCTTTCCACAATGCCACTAAAAGTTACTTAGTTTTGAGGGATCTTATTGAAAAACTCCTAGATCAGAGACACTGTTGGGAATTCGTCAAAGATAAAGTAAGGAAAAAAGACCAACAGAATCCAAGGATAAGGATCGATCGGACAAACACACTAATGATGAAGATTGACGACCAATGAAGACACCTACCCTGAATATAAACTGTATCCATGGAGGGCGGAAAACGCCGATGACCAGAGAGGTAACGGGAACAACCACAAGAAATCCAATACCGGTTACCCTGAGATGGACCCCTTATCAGTGACTCCAGATCAAGTAGAAGGAAAGGTAAACCAAGCTACATGCAATTTGATTCCCTTCCCGGGATATGTAGGCGATTTGATCCAGATTTAATTGTAAAACCGCCGTTTGTGTGAAGACAAGTCCTTGGGGAACTCATCTCCTTACTCTTCACCATAAGCTTATCGTCAAAAGTGATTCTTGAAGTAATTCTTACATTGTATCATCTTTTTCTTTTAACTACACTAGTGATTTGATTCTTCATCTCGGGGATATGTAGGCAATCCTTTCCGTATTCAATTACAACCCCTTGTCAATAAATTATATCGCAATAAAAAGCTATACAATTTCCTTGCTACATGATTCAACATTTTGTTCTCTTTCCTTTTTCAGTAATGTAAGGAATATTTCACTCACCACGAGGAAGGTGTAAATTTTGAAAACTCCGCATGAATGCAAGACTAAAAAAGTTCAAGGTAATACTGTTAAATGAGCCTCTTCTAGCCATCCTGTCTTAGATGGTCAGCATCTTAGGAGACTCGAATCGTCATAAGTGCGGTTACAATTGGTAGGTACAAGCACAAGCACATAATGCCCTGACCCGGAAGTCCAATGCACCATCCAGCCTCTGAAAATTCTATAACTAACAAGTTGTGGATTCTAACATTCAAACCTGGGCTTTATGCCATTCGAGAGAATAGTCAAAAAGGCGATTCAAAAATCATCTCAAGATGGCTCTAAACTCCTACCCCGAGTAGGATGACTTCTATCCCTGACCAACATACTAACTTAAGTATATCCTAAAACATCGTATGTTAACAGGTCTGTAGGAGGCATCCATGCTAGGAAATCCTCAAGAGGAATTTTAATCCAATGGAGCTTCGATACGTAGAAATGCTTTGGCTAAAACAAGCCAAGGTAATTCAATTGGAAACGTTCAGGTATGACAAAAAGATTTAGAAAGTGTTTCCGACCACATGCCGACAACCAAGTCTCTGAAGAACTTTTGCATAAGCTTCACTGGAGACAGACATGCAATCTAGTCTAGGAAGAGAAATGCCTCCCTAGATTACATTGCAAGTAATGAAATCATTGACCCAAGAATTGGGGCAAGGTAAAGAAAAATTATTGTTATTAATTTGCTCCTTGTAGATCATTTCAAGTATGGCATGAACTTCTTAAATCCGATAAATGTGTTGCTAAGCACGAAACGAAGGATTCTTCATGGGTTTAATGTTTAATTTTTGGTATCGAACTAAGGTGATACTCTAACGATCGCAATGAAAATACTTTACAATGCTAAGTTTGAGAGGTAATGTTATTCGAAACCAACGTTAGTGATGAGGCTTCTAAGTTCTGTCCCGGGCCCACAAACTTACTCGCATCCTGCTCCGTTGCTTATTTTATTTTTCAAAGTTGATTTACTTTAGAAAAGTTTATCGGATTAAGAATTTTCATGGATAAGAAGGCGCCAGACAAGTAAATATCCACACAAGAACATGTTTATTATCAAAACCCCTAATAAAAATGTTCAAGTTGGTACAAGGGTTGCGGGGAAACAAGTCCTCACCACTGGAAAATGAAGATTTTGAAAACTATACAACATACTTGGTCAAAGAACATCAATCCTGATGGGGTTTTTGTCACCCAATCAAATGCGTACTATGCCCATCTTGCAACTTTCCGAGCAAGATACTATATTGCTGAAATTCAACCCATGTGCAGAGATTGCAGGGAGAGTGCTACGAGGGGATGAATGTTATGGAACAAATCATAAGAAGCGAGAAATATTAGCATGCAATCATGCCTAAATTAGGTATTCCATAACCCTATTTAGCAGAGCTTGGTGAGGGGGGGGAAAAAAAAGAAGAGATTTTTTAGTTTGAGGATTCTGTACATTGAAGGATTAGAGAGGAAATTGGGTATGGGAGGAAGATTTTGGTTAAAGCGCTAGAACCCCATGGTATGAAGATTATAATGATTGGGAAATCTCAAAGAAGAAGCAACTATTTAAAGTTAGATTGTTGGAAGATCTCACTGTTAAAATGGAGAGCCTTTTGCTTAGAGATCAACACGTGCAAGGATTGAAGTTAATCAATATCATGTGCATTTAATTCTTTGAGAACCATGAACATGAAATGGGGGCGTTTGTCATTATTACTGTTTATTTTGCATGATTTTAAAGGATGTGTGACGAAGATCGTAGCGACTCAACTACCCCACTTTAATGTCAAGAGTTAGCCAGAGCTCACTCATGCTGATAACATGTTGGAAATAAAATATAGAGAGAGAGAGAGAGAGAGAGAGAGAGAAAGAGAGAGAGATAGGGAGAGGTTGGGAGGAGAAATCAAAGTGTGTTCTTTCATTATCATTAGACCATTTTATATAGGACATCAAATACATGAGTGGAAGATCTCACTGCTAAAATGGAAAGCCTTTTGCTTAGAGATCAACACGTGCAAGGATTGAATTAATCAATATCATGCGCATTTAATTCTTTGAGAACCATGAATATCAAATGGGGGCGTTTGTCATTATTACTGTTTATTTTGCACGATTTTAAAGGATGTGTGACGAAGATCGTAGCGACTCAACTACCCCACTTTAATGTCAAGAGTCAGCCAGAGCTCACTCGTGCTGATAACATGTTGGAAATAAAATATATATAGAGAGAGAGAGAGAGAGAGAGAGAGAGAGAGAGAGAGAGAGAGAGAGAGAGGGAGGTTGGGAGGAGAAATCAAAGTGTGTTCTTTCATTATCATTAGACCATTTTATATAGGACATCAAATACATGAGTGGTAATCCAAAAGGCTCTCTGCATTAATATGATCGTTTATGATGGTTTATTACCATACGTTGAATCAGGACTACCACTATTTATGTTTCACAACAATTTGTAGACATAAAACATTTCTTCACTCTCTAATAGAGATGAACTTTAACATTATATGTGGAACCCACATGTAATATTAGAGAATGTGTTAGTTTTTTTTTTTTTTTTTTGGCCTCTAGATAATATCACCCTTTAACTATATACAGGACCGACCTTGAGCGTCACTGAAGTAGACACCTGCCAAGAACCTCCACCCGGGAAGGGCCCCAAATTGTTATATATATTTGCAATTTAAATTCTTGTTTTCAAATCTAATTAAAATTTAACAATCAAAATGCCAGTCATTTTTCTTGATACAGCTCCACTCGCTTTCTATCTTCGTCTTCACAAAAACTATCGCTCCTCTCTCGGTCTTCACACAGTGAACATTCTGATATTGGTGGGAAATAATAATTTCTAGAGCTAAGAATCTTGAGATAAACTATACCGGATGAAATAAATCTGTCAATGGAAGTATTGAAATATCCGAGACAAATGATGGTTGTTTCCCGAATGCATGAGTTGCTTATAGAATTTTGTTAATCATACCAGTTACATTTGCCTCTGCAAAAAGAAGCTTTTCAAAATTAAAGTTGATCAAATCTTATCTTCAATCAATTATGTCACAAAAAGATTGAATGGGTTAAGGGTTAACTATTTTATCAATTGCAAAAGAATTGATTGAAAAATTAGACTATGTAAACTAAATTAGTACATTTGTATCTAAAAACGTGAGACGTGTAATATTTAAGTAATATTGTATATCTTTCTTGTTTTGATTTAATTTTAATGTTATTTGATATATGAATAGACTTTTCATGTATTTAGCGAATTCTTTATTATACATATCAACATACAAAGGGTCGTGGTTTAGAGAACTCCGAGGTCCCACTTCGAAGGCTCACCTATATCTGGCAAGAAAAATTCCTAGAAAAAGAGAGAAAATTAATCTTTCATAATTGTCAAATCAATGAGGGTAAAATACACGTTGCCCAGCATTTAGCTGGCATCTATAGATCGGATTATTCCATTCATAAAGTTGAAAATTATGTGATGGTAACAAACCAGCAAGGTGCTAGTCTATGTGCCATATAATCGTCACTGAAAATTCAGAGATCTCCTTAATTTTCTAGACAAAGGTTTCATTAGAGTACGGACTATTGACTGGACTGAATATGAATCTCAGAGAAAAGTCCACAAACCCCACACAGGTATCCCTAGGATTGCGTTCTAGAAAATCATGATATTTACGTATTCGTTGGAATCATATAGCTGTGAAGAATTGTCTGCATGCATATGTAAGGACCTCGATGGTTCTAATTGCCCTATTGAGTATCTATGTTTACTTTGAACAAGTATAATAAGTTGTCAAGTTGAGCCAAATTAGTCATTTCCCTGACATCTCAGAAAGCAAGAAATTATCATGTTTTGGGTCCCCAAGATTGTAATTACGTTCTAGATAATCATGATAAATTAGTATTCATTAGAATCTTATAGCTGTGTAGAATTGTCTGCATGCATGTGTAATGGTCGCGATTGTTCTAGTTGCCCTATTGAGTATCTATGTTTACTTTGAACAAATCTCAGAAAGCAAGAAATTATCTTTTTCGGGTCAATGTGAAATTATTATTAGATTTGTCTTTGCATGTGATCTACAGGATTGACATGGTCTTTGTATGAAATTTGAGTCTTTGGGAGCGCATACAAAAATGAATTTTAACCTCTTACCCCTTAATTGTTATTACTAAAACTTTGATTTTTACAATGTCGACTGTCTATTAGACTACCAATGTAGCTATTATATGTGTGAACATCTTGCATTATAGAATCATAAGTGCAAGCATGTGGCCTTTTACCACAATGGTGGAAAGGCGTTGAGCCTTTGCATGACGGTATGGATTCAAACCCTGTCGGCGGCTAATCTAACATCTAATCTAACAAAATCTATCGTTTGAGAAAAAAAAAAAAAAAAAAAAAAAAAAAAAGAATCATAAATGCAAAGTAATATCGATTCATTGAAAGAAAAAAGAGTACCAATACATTAAAGATAAAAGCAAACCACATACCAAGCCAATTATTATTTTGCTCTTCTATAATATTTTAGCTAGCATTCCATAATAAATTTACTACAAATTGTATCCATACGCATTTCAGGTTGTGTGTCAATAATATGTACCTTAAAGTTGTATGGTTTCAATAATAACGGTTGTTTCTTATTTATTTTTTACTGGAGAAATTAGGTCCTCTTTTCTTATTTTTCCATTTTATTAATTAAAACCTTATTTCTTTTTAATAAAAGAAAAAAGAAGGATATGACATAAAATAGGGATATATTTCACAATTTGTAACTTCCATAAAAAATTAATATAGGTAAACATTTCATTAATATTAATATAATGAGGTATACGGAGTCAAAGAACTTTAACAAAAAAGTGAAAACCGATAATATTTCAGTCAAAGAACAGTGGTGGATAGAGGTCACATCCAAAGTATCATTTTTTTAAAGACATAATCAGTTCTAAAGTTTAGTCCAAGTTTTCTTTCATGTTTGCTTACAACATGAAAGAAGATTATATTTTTGTACCACATTTTAACACTACATAGTGAATCTTGTTACATCATGAAGTATTAATATTTAGCTGCAAAATTTTGGTTGCCAACCTACTTTATTTATTTGATACAAAAACTTACGCTTGTAATCAAATCATGACGTGTTCAAGTCTTACTAATTATCCTTACGGAAATAGGCTTTAAACCTCAAAATCAAGTACCAACATTAACCAATGTTGGGATATGTCGGTATGAAATCTTGTGACTTACAATGCAAAAGAAGAAGGGAACTTTAATGAAAAGCTCCTAATATTGTTCATTTTAAAGAAAAATCACATTTTTACACTAAAAAATCAATCCTAATACTATTTACTTTACCCTTTATTTTGTTCTTACCGTTAAAACTCAAAATTTTCAAACTTTTTTCATTAATTTTCCTAAAAAAATAAAACAAGCTTATACTTACGATCATGCATTGAAAACGCTCAAAAGCTGTTGTGTTTAAAAGTAACACTCCATGGCATGACGAAATGGTACAACTCCACCTTACATTAATCGTATTGAACGTGCTGTTTTTAAAGTCTAAATTAATCACACAAAAAAAATGTCTTCAATACGTAAATTAAACCCCAGATGAACATTGTAAGAATGCAAGAACCTGATGAATTTCTTGAAAAGAATCAGAAGAGGAAGGAGAGAAAATCGAAGAATTTTAGAGAGGGAAACTGAGAAATACTCTTTGTATTGACTTTTCATTAACCTCTCAATTTAGCAGTACAAGTTGGTATTTATACAATTCGATTTGCTTACTCATTAAGTAATCTAACAAACTAACTATTACATCCCTTAATCCCCTGACAAATCTGAAGCTTCCTTTTGATCTTGAGTATTTACCCCTTTACATCCCCCCTCAATCTCATGCGTCTGAGAACTAAGCATGAGATTGGAACAATGGTGTAAGAACAAGGAAGTAGACATGCCTTTTTTCAAAATATCAGCAAACTGTTCTTTAGAAGCAACATGCTACACATGCAAATCACCTCAAGAAACTCTTTCACACACAACATGATAATCTATCTCGATGTGTTTGACTCGAGAGTGAAAAATAGGACTAGAGGACAAAGCAAGAGCGGAGATATTATCACAATAAATCACAGGAGCAGTGAGCAATGGAACCTGCAGATCACAAAGAAGTTGTCGAAGCCATGCCAATTCCGCAGCAGTTATAGCAAGGGCTCGATACTCAGCCTCAGTAAAGGACCTAGACACAGTATGTTGCTTTTTAGAAGCCCAAGAGATAGGACTAGAACCAAAATAAACCACATAGCCAGAGGTAGAACTTCTGTCATTAGGATCACCTGCCCAATCTGCATCATTATAGGCTTGAAGATGTAACTTTCCGGGCTTGAAATGTATCCCAAAATCAATAGTACCCCTAAGATATCTCTATCCTTTTAACTATAACAACATGAGACTCCATAGGGTTTTGCATAAATTAGCAGCATTGATTCACTGCAAAAGCAATGTCGGGCTGAGTAAAGGTCAGGTATTGTAAAGCTCCAACAACACTGCGATATTGCTTAGGACTATGATAAGGGTGGCCGTCTTCCTTGAGTAATCGATGATAGGGAAAAAAAGATGTTGCACAAACTTTGAATCCTGCATATCCACTTTCTCCAAAAGATCTTGAATGTACTTTGTTTGGGAAACAAATAAACCTGAAGGTTTATATGAAATTTGCAGTCCCAAGAAGTAATGTAATTGTCCTAATTCCTTCATCTCAAACTCTTTAGTCAACTTCAAGATAACATCATCCATCAAAGAAGAATCACTACCTGTGATGATGATATCATCAACATATAGGAGCAGTATAACAGTACCAGAAGATGAATGCTGCACAAAAAGAGAGGGATTTACAAGGGAAGCTTTAAATCCAATTCCGGGCAAGAAACTTGTAAACTTGTCATTCCAGGCTCTTGGAACATGTAAGATCTTCTTTAAGTGGAAAGCATATTGTGGAGCATGCAAAATGGAAGAGCCAATATTAGATATAGGTAAACCTGAACCACTAGCAGTGATTGTATCAGTGCCAGTAAATGGAGCAGTATTAGTGAGAGAAGCAAGATCATATGTCATATGAGATGTAGCCCCTGTGTCAGCAACCCAATATTGTTCCTAAGGTGCAGATGGTTGATAAGCAGCATGCATTGCAATTAAAGTAGAGGGTGAACTCCTTCCTTGATAAGAAAAATTGGCTCAATGATAGTACTGCATTGCAAAATGGCCAAACTTTCCACAGATTTGACATTGAACAGGAGATGAAGAAACAGTTGTGGATGAGTGTCTTTGATAACAGTCAACAGCAATGTGACCTTTCTTATTGCAGATTTGACAGACAGGAACTTCATAGCCATGGTCAGGACAAGTGGAAATATGTGGCTGAGCTCGAGCAGGACCAAGAATACCAGCACCATTATGAGAATTATTAGCAGGAAACCAAGAAGTGTTCCCAAATTGATTTCTGCCCCGAACTCTACCTCTATAATTGTTGGCCCTAGATCCTCCAGTATTGTTGTTGTAACCACTTGAGTAACTAGAGCTTCCAGAATTATTAGTAGTATTGTTATTGTAACCACCATGATGAGTATATGGCAAAGAGGTGGACTTCGCAGATGACCCTTCAGCAGGCAACAGGGCCTTACGATTATCTTTGGCAATCATAGCAGTGACAAAAGATTCAGACAAATGAGTAGCATCAACTGTAACCTTTTTTGTAATCAATTGTGCTCGAAAGTCTTTTAGTGAAATAACATCTTCTCTTCCTCGGATTACAATTCTAAGGGTGTTATACTCTGCGGGTAATCTTTTAAGAGCCAAAATCACAATATCATCATCTTCAAACTTAACACTAGTGGCTGACAAATGATCTCATGCATCTTTGATACGTTGTAGATATTAAGACACCGATTCTGATCCTTTTTTAATATTATGAAGCTCAGTTTTCAACTGGAATATATTGGCTTTAGTTATAGTAGAAAATAGATCTTTCAAGCTAGTCCACATTTCATGAGAGTTAGAACAACCAATAACACATGACATCGCAGTTGCAGAGAGTGTAGCAATGATTAATTGCATAAGTGCACGATCATGCATCTTCCAAACTTGAAAAGCCTCAGTTTCCACACCTTCTTTATCAGAACTTTCATCAAATCTAATAGGACATCGATGTGTACCGTCAACAAATCCAAGTATCCCATGACTTTCAAGAAAAAGCCTCATTTGATAGTGCCAAACAAGATAATTTGCATCATCAAGTTTTACCGTCACCAAGGTTGAAATAGTGGGAATTAGAGTATTAACAGGAGATTGCACAATTTGCAATTGATCAACATTCACCATTTTTCCGAGATCTTTGAGAAATTTGTTCAAAGAATTGACAAAATTAGGGTTTCAAATTACACTTTCGTGAAGAGAAGAAGAGAAGAATCACACTTTAGAGAGAGATAACAGCATAAGCAATCGAAGAATTCCAGAGAACAAGATCACAATGCACAAGTTTTAAATGCACAATTTTAGACTGGCAGATCGCAATTCAAAAGATCAAGAACAAGAATTGTGTACCAATTGAGAAGAATTCAGAGCACGGAAGTAGCAGAAGCACATGATCAAAGATCGCCGGCGAGGATACCATGTAAGAATGCAAGAACCTGATGAATTCCTTGTAAAGAATCAGAAGAGGAAGGAGAGAAAATCGAAGAATTTTAGAGAGGGACATTGAGAAATACTCTTTGTATTGACTTTTCATTAACCTCTCAATTTAGCAGTACAAGTTGGTATTTATACAATTCTATTTGCTTACTCATTAAGTAATCTAACAAACTAACTATTACATCCCTTAATCCTTTGACAAGTGTCATGATCTGAAGCTTCCTTTTGATCTTGAGTCTTTACACCTTTACAAACATATGTACGTACATGCAACAACATGATGGAGAATGTGAGTACCCTTTTCACATGCAATATACATATATATATATATGTGTGTGTGTGTGTGTGTGTATGTATATGTATGTATGTATACAGTATATCCTTAGTCTTTCTCTTTTGTCAATCGAACAGATCATGCATGCATGCCCTATATTCAGATATATGTCCAAATCCAAGCGAACTGATGACGTGAGGACAAAGATTGGAGTCGTATAGGAAGGCTTAATTCCAACCAGTCCCCAGTGGCATGCAAATTGCAACGCATGCGTGCACGCCTTCGTGCTTTCGCCACCGCCCCATTAATTAGTAACTCCACCACCCCGCGGGCCTTTTTCTTCTTGTTCTAATTTTTTCAAGTCTAACGCCGCACCCCCTCCCAGTACTTCCATACGTGTGCATAATTATCTAGGTTTGATGTAACATCTCGTACATATTTTATATCCTATCCGGTAATTAAGGAGAGCAGACATGAATTAGTCTCTTAATTAGGAGGCTACTACTAGCATTAGGAGGCATCATTTAGTAGTTAGAGATGTTCTTCTTACTGAAATCCTTAGAGATGTTCTTCTTAATGAAATCCTTAATTCCACCACCCCTCGGGCCTTTTTCTTCTTCTTCTAATTTTTTCAAGTCTAACGCCGCACCCCCCCCCCCCCCCCCCTCTCTCTCCTCCCAGTACTACCATATGTGCGCATAATTATCTAGGTTTGATGTAGCATCTCGTACATAATTTAAATTTGGGTTTAGTTTTCAAGTTGATTTTATATTCTATCCGGTAATTAAGGAGAGCATACATGAATTAGTCTCTTAATTAGGAGGCTACTACTAGCATTAGGAGGCATCATTTAGTAGTTAGAGATGTTCTTCTTACTAGCATTAGGAGGCATCATTTTACATATGAGACTGCAGATTTTTTTTTTTAATCCCATACATGCATAGTTTTTGTTGGAATCTTATCTAACCGAAGAACCTAACTAACTTTGGATTGGTGTGTGCGTGTTTTTTATATGTTTTGGATAAGCCACTAGCAAGTGGACTCAATGTTTTGGTTTAACAAGTTGTGCTTTGACTTGAGTATATTAAAATCTCTTTGTAGTGATATTATATTATTTAGTAATAATTTCATCTACTTAAAAAAAAAAATAAAAAAAATAAAAAAAAAATTGGTTTCAACTTGGGCTAGTTAAAAACTTTCACATTGTAAGAAGTTATATTAGGTCCCGTCTAAAGTAATTTGCCTCTACATAGTAGTAATCATCAATAAAACCTTTAAGATGTGTTTTACATATCTTCCTAAACCACTATATACATGAACTAGCTATTTGTAACTACAACTTCATAAGTAATAACCTACTTAAAGCATCTCCAATAAAATATACAAAATGTCTTGAAATGTGCATTTTATATATTCTTATTGACCGAAAAGTTCTCCAATGGATAAATTTTAAGGCATGTAAACTACCCATCTTAGCGGGAAATGTACATAATGTAAAGTTTACATCTTTAGGAGGTAGCTAGGCTTCACGCCTCCACCAATTAAAGAGAGAAAAGGTGGCAAATTTGGATTGGTATGTACATTTACATCTTTTAGAAATAAAAATGAGATGTACATCTCAAATTCGTACTCTCCATTGAAGATACTCGGATAGCTATAAATTTGTACTCTTTGTTTTCTTAAGGAAGTATGAATAAAAAAAAAAATCCAACCATCATCGACCAAAGGGCTGAAGCCAATAACCAAACACATTATCTTAATGGGATGTATAGAATCAAGGACAAAGTTTTGAAAAATATTTTTACAACTTTTTTAAAGCCTTTTTTTTCTTTTTTATTGGTGGTAAGCCATGGTTATCCACCCTTTATGGGGGTCGGGAAGACTCGCAGAGGCATTTCAGCCTCCCCTTGGCCACAAGTGGTACTCATTTATTCATTAAATTACATGGATCATGGTTAGTTTTGTTTCGGTCCTAATCAATCTAATTGTTAGAATGAACCCTTATTTGTTTAAATAGTTTGATCAAGGTCTCTAACATCATTTAAGGTGTAACAGCCTGTTCCTAAAAATTATGATTTTTATAATCTTAATAAGTGAAGTTACGAAAATGCCCTTCGAGGTAAAGTGTTGACTTTTGTTGACTGCCATATCATTATGTAAGGTTCATTTTCTTGGCGTATTCTTATAGTACTCATCGCTACAGACGTGTTGGCGCAAACAAGGTTTGATTTGGAGTTATAATGAAAGAGTTATTAACATTTAAAATTAGGGATATTTTGGTAATTTTATTTAACTTGAAAGACTCCAGATTTCTGGAGCAAAGATCTGTGAGGCCACGTGTGTGGTTGGGATGGAAGGAAAAAAAGGAATCGACGGCTGGGATGAGAAGGAGGGAAGAGAAATGAGGAAATGAGGGAGGAAGGTAACCAATCAGAAACAGGAGCAAGGAGGGGAAAGGAGAGAAGAAAATGAGGGGAGACACGGGTTGGCCCGTGTAACCCGTCGGGCACCACCCACATCGCCGCCTTCCCGACATTTTTACGTCGGTTTTTCAATGATCTAACCCTCACCACCACCTAAAAACTAATCATTATCTTGGGTTTGAGCTTGAATTTGAGTAGAACAAAACCCGTGAGTTCCGTGGGTGCCATGGCGAACTCCAACGATTGTGAAGTTAACCCAGCAAATTACCATCACCGCTAAGTTCCCCTCAACCCCAGGAACAAAGCCCAAGCAATGTTTGAGGCGTTGGAGTGAATTTGGAGGTTGAATCGAACACACCTAAGTTTAGGGTTCCGTACGGTTTGAGCTAAATTGGGGCTTTTCCCGATCAAATTGGCCCTAGTCACAGGTATGAAAGTTGCTTCACTCATTGAGATCTTCATTCATGTAAACTTTGAGAATTTTTAGAAATAGTTGAATTTTTCGGCGAGTCGGGGCGGCCGACCGCCACCGGCAGCGCGTGGCCAGTGGATCGCCGATGCTATTTTATGTTAAATCGATACGTTGATCTTAGATTTGATATTCATATAATGTGATTTGATTATTGTGAATCTAGTTTGATTAAGGTACGTTACTTGGTAAAAATATGAATCGACAATCCGACTGTTGGATCGCCACCAAAATTTAATATGTTATAGTACGTAATATTTGAGGATCATAGGAACTTACAAATAAGAATCCGATGCGCGGATCTTCCCAAATTGGATTTGTAAGTTCGTAAAATAAAACATTAACCGCCACTTGAATTTGCAATTGCTTGAGATCCAACCGTTGGATCATAATGAAATTTTAGGATGACATTTTAGAAACATAATGTAGATCTTTGGAAGTTACTGATCTGAAATCCGAAGAGCGGATCTTCCGAATTGAGTTACGTAGGGTTGTGGACCGTACCGTCGGTCTTTGACAAACGGTTGACTTTTGATCAATGGGTCTCAAATCATTCTAGATTGTCCTTGGGGGATGTGTGTTTATGTAAATTACGTGTTCTATTAATAAGGATTCTGAGATGTGATTTGATATTTGCTTTAGGCGATTGTCGTTCGAGACATCTCGATATTCATGCTAGGGAGTTGTAGCGCGGACTCCAAGTGAGTGGGTTTTTGGTTTTCTATATATACGTATGTATACTTTACGTTTTTCTCAAAAATTGTTTTAAATGAAATGTGATTGAAATGCCATGTCATACTTGCATTATATTTTATTATATGCATTAATGTAGTCATGCATAATGTTGCATGATGCTGCAGAGCCCAGGTAAGCTACAGGTGAGTACATTATGATGTTAGTGGTTCTGATGTATATGGTTATGCCTGGATGCATTTGGTACTCATTATCCTGCACCTTGGTGTTAGTGCTCCGCCTGAGGTCAGGGCCTAGCCTTCACATGATCGTTCACCTCCTGCACCACACGCTCACCTTGGATCCAAGGCAGATGTCAGCCTATCGTACAAACCACATTACGTGGTTTCGATTCATAGGTGACTTGCAATACTTCGCACAGCCTTCACGTGATCGTAGCACTTGAGTGTATTTATTTACACATAACCTATCGTACATACCACATTATGTGGTTCCAACTCGTGTGCAGGAATTGTTTATGAACTATAGATTCAGCCGTACAGGTCACGTTAGGTGGCTCCGGCTGATATATCTTTTTATATTGATTTGCATCACCTGACTTACATATTTATTACTGAGATACTTAACATGGCACTCACTTTGGTTTTCATTACTCTCAAGACTGATTTTTATATACATATGTATTATTATTTTCTGGGAAATTATACGGGTTTTACGATGAGGGGTTATTATTTTTGGAAAGAGAAATGGTTCTAAAAAGCTTTGTTTTTGCCCACTCACATTTTCTGTTTTTCGCCCCTCCAAGTTTTAGCTACTGAAAGTTCGTATCGATGAGGATTCTTGGCGAATCTCAGTATGGGTGGCTACCTCTGAGGGTATGATCCTTACCCACACTACTGTACTTTATTTATGCTCTGACGTCGCGTGTGAAATAGGTTCATTCCCGCTCACAACGCACTCTGTGCTTTAGGCACTTTTAGGTTCAAATTTATTCACATTTTCCACATCACTATACTTAATGGCTTTATCACCTTCCAAGTGTCGACTAGCACAGCTCGACTCGGAGTCCTAGTAGACATCCGGGCCAGGGTGTGTCATAAGGGATTTAACTCCTACATTTATGCATTAAATATCCCACAAATTATGAAATTTATACAAATTCAAATAATATTTTTACAATATGACAATTACTTAAAAACTAATAATAGAGTAATATTGATCTTCACATTGTTCTAGCAAAAGAATAGTGTACCCATGTAATTATTAATATATTTTAAGAAATAAATATTAAAATAATATGGGTAGAAATTATATTAAATTATGGGTACATATTAGAATTCAAAATTATGGGTCCAAATTAAAACTAAAAAAAATATTGGTTCAAATTTAAAAAGGGTACAAAATAAATAGAAATATATGAAAAAAAAATACTAGAAAGATATATTAGGAAATGATTAATAAGTTTTTCATTTTTAAATTGACATATAATGACTTGTAAATAATTTAAAATTCTAGTAATAACATGGAGAAAAGTCAAGGGACCTTGATCAAAAGTGAAAAAAGAATAAGGTTTCAATTGATGAGAAAGAAAGATGAGGGATGGTAATCTAGTTTATCCTATTTTGAAACATGAAATAAATACATATAATTAGCATGAAAAAAATTATGGGTACAAATTAAATTAAATTATGAGTACAAATTAAAAATAAAAAGAATATTGGTACAAATTGAAAAAATGGTACAAATTATAAATAGAAATATATGAAAAAAAAAATACTAAAAACATATAATGACTTGTAAACAATTTAATATTCTAATAATGACATGGAGAAAAGTCAAGGGACCTTGATCAAAAAAGAGAGAAAAAAAAAAGAAAAAAAAGAAAGCCCAATAAGGTTTCAATTAATGAAAAAAAAAATGAGGGATGGTAACCTAATTTATCCCGTGGATTATTGTAAGAATTTCAACTAATATTAAATAATACAATTAAAAAAAAAGGACTAAAACTTGATTTGTTTTTGTGTCCGAATTTCTTATAGTTCGATTGGAAGTGTCTACTTCAGAGTAACAACGCATTGGTATTGACATTAGATTGTTTTTCTAATGATTCATCACCTTTGGCTATACATTTGATAAAAGTCTTACTGCTGGGAAACAAAATCAAGAAAAAAAAAATTTTATCCCAAAAGTGAGAAGAATAAATTACTTCGAATCAATGGAGTTTACGTCCTTTCCTATTTTCACGCTCACAAGTTTCTTCCTTTTTAATTTCCTTCCTGATTTTTTTTTATTTTAAGATTAGTTAAAATTCATGTAAGCATCCATGTCATTTATGAATGAATGAGGACCCTTTATGTTATATAATATAAAGGCTTAAAAAAGTGTAAAAACATTTGTCTCTTGATCATGTCTCTATCTTAATTTGTGGTATTATACCTATACTATTCCCTAAAATATTTTTTTTCATCTATAGCACATAACACAAACAACTATATAGACACATTATTGGGTGAAAAAAATTAGTTAAGTTATGATTCAAAGAATGCATCCAAAGACAAATATCGGTTTACCTTTTCATTTTTGGGCAATTTGCACTGAATTCTTATCAAGTAAAGCGAGATATTTTTGAACTTGAGTACAAATAATCGAGCACATTGTTCTAATCAATGTGGCTAAACTCATGTTTGCAAATATCGGTTTACCCTAGGTAACCTGACCATTGAACCTCAAACAAATTTATCTTATGTAGCCTAGCATTGAACCCCAAACCATTTTTTTTTATTAAGCTCTAATTACATTGTTTTCTTTTACTACGATCTAGTGATATTCCTCTTTAATTGTAAGTGAGAGGTTCTAGGTTCAATTATTGCCAAAGGTGAATTTGAACCATATTATTGATAGCTCATTGTGAGGCTTAACACCATTCTCTCACTCTCTTAATGTAGATAATATCAGTTGTTCAAAAAAAAAAAAATTACATTATTTTCTCTTAGTTAACTACCTAGTAGTCACTTAATAATATGATATAGCACTTGTAAAATGAAAGGTTTGAGTTCAAATTTCGTTGGTTGGCGAGTTTCAAAACAATTTTTTTTCCCAACCCCTTTCTAAATATTTTTTATTATAAAAAAAAAATTTAACTATACCTAGTAATATCCCCTTTCTAATTTATTTAATCAGAGAAGTAACATCCTCATTACGTTAGGCTATTTATTTATTTTATTTTATTTTAGCAAATAATATTATCTACACTAAGGGGTGAGGGAGTGGGCTAAGTCACACAATAGGCTAAGCGATAATAACGTGGTTCAAATTCGCCTTTGACAAGCCACTTAGTACTACGGTATAGTGGTATTCCTCTTCATTTGTAAGTGAGAGGTCTCAGGTTCGATTCTCGTCAAAGGCCTCTCATTTATAATTGAAGATGAATCTTAATACTAAGTGACTCAATAAGTTAGGCTATGAGTTTATAAAAATAAAATAAACAAATAAAGTTAGGGCTCGGAGGCCGAAACCCTCTTGTCCCTCCCGCTCTTTCAAAATTTGAAATAATTGATTCACATAAATCTTTTAGGGTAAAGTACAAAAAACTATCTCAACTATTGGTGTCACGACACTTTCATATCTCATCTTTTAAAATTGACAATGTCATACCTCATTTTTAGAATTTGGTTTAATGTTATACCTTCCGTTACTTGGCTGTTTACTTTTCAATTAAATACTGACGTGGCTTGATTCAGGGCCCACTTTCTATTAAAAAATCATTAAAATATTATTAAAAACTAAAAAAAAAAAATTTAATATTTTTTAAATATTAAAATAATAAAAAAAAAAGTACAAAAAAAAAATTCCAATTTGTCTTCCCCCCGCACCCACCCACAATTTGTCTTCCCCCCTTCCCCACCCCCTCTTCTCCCTCCTGCAACCCAGGAAAAAAAAAAATGGGTGCACGAAGAAGGTGGAGGATAGGTGCGGAAGAGAATGTGGAGAATGGATGAGAGTGATGGATTTGGGGTTGGGAGAGGATTGGGTTTGGGGGGTGGGGGGAACGAACTGGGTTCGCTTTGGATTTGTTTTTTGGGTAAAGTACAAAAAACTACATTAACTATTGGTGTCACGACACTTTCATACCTCATCTTTAGAATTTGGTCCAATGTTATACCTTCCGTTACTTGGCCGTTTATTTTTCAGTTAAATGCTAACGTGGCTTGATCTGGGTCCCATTTTCTATTAAAAATTTAATAAATATTATTAAAAATTAAAAAAAATCATTTAATAATTTTAAAAATTAAAATAATAAAGAAAAGTTAAAAAAATAAATAAATAAATAAAATAACCTTCTGTTCGTACCCTTCCCCCCCCCCCCATGTGACAGCCCGTTCCAAATTTTCGAACTGTAGGGGTGAAATGACGTTTTTGCCCCTAGTGTGGTTATTTTGTTGTATGGTTGTTTTTGGATTTTGTTGGCAGGTTTTGGACCACACACACACTCTCCCACACCCCCTCACCCTTTCCCTTGTCCTGCATCCCTGTCCCGAGCTCTCTCTCTCTCTCCCATTTCCATTCTTCTTGTACGGACACACCCAAAAACCATCCAAACCTTCACAGATCGAGGAAACAAATTACATATTCGTGCTTGTGAGGTCCATAGGAGTTCCACCATACTCATTTCAGGTAAGAATACCTTCGTTTTCACATCGAACTCGGGATACCCTGATTTGGTCACTGTTCATGCACACGCTAATTCTTGTGTTTTTGGGAATTTCAAGCTTGTAGGAACCTTGGTGAGGTCCTTAGGAGGCTCGGGGTGGTTCGTTTGGAGGTTTTGGACGTCGAGATCGTGAGTTACAAGGTTGGCCGAAGTTGGTGGTGTTTTCCCGGCGAGATTCCGTGGATTTTAGTGCTTGAAAGTGGTATGGATTTGTTCCTTTTGTTGTAAGCTTCATTTTGGCACCAATTTTGTGAAATTTGGTTGAAAAACGAGTGAGATACAAGGTTTTAAAGATTTCCCAATTTTTCGGCGCCAGTGACGGCGCCGGAGCTTCGCCGGAGAAGACAACGGAATATTCTGTCAGTTTGGACGGAATATTCCTAACGGCGTTAACGGAATCCGTTAAAGTTAACGGAATATTCCTGACGGCGTTAACTGACGCCGTCAGTGTGACAGGCACGTGCCTGCGCATAGTCGGCAAGTGGGGGCGCGTGCGGCGGTGGAAAATTTTTCTAAAAATATGGGGATGTTCCTGAGGTTGAGTAGATCACGTTGGTGTATTCATACACCCCATTTGAGCATTGTAGGAGAAGTTATTTCGTGATGTTGGTTATGTGCTTTAAATTAACGTTTTTATAGTTGTTTCGCATATAGGTGAGACCTATCCCGAGGACGAGCGCGGTCACTCGAGGCAAGGGGGTTACGACTCTTCTACATACCAGTGAGTGGGCTTTTGGTTTTCCGTATATACCTATATACTTATACTTTTCCCAGAAAGTGAAATGAAACGTTTATTTGTTGATATGCCATGCATATTGTTTGCCATTTATTTACGGATTATTAGTTGCATATATATATATATATATATATATATATATATATATGTATCGGTGCTGTGGATGCACAGGTAAGTGCCAGGTAAGTGATGGTTTATGTTTATGTTCAGTAGTGATTTGAGATGCATAGAGAGCTCATAACCTGCACCTCCGGTGTTAGTGCTCCCGCCCAAAGTTGGGCACAGTCCTTCACGTGATGTTAACCTCCCGCACCACACGCTTATCTTGGATCCAAGTTAGGTGCACAGTCCTGTCGTACAGACCACTTTAGGTGGTTCCGACTCTTAGGTGACCTGCGATTATTCGCCCAGCCTTCATGTGATCGTAGCACTTGAGCGTACTTATATTACACCCAGTCCTGTCGTACAGACCACTTTAGGTGGTTCCGACTCGTGTGCAGGTACAGTTAGTGAGATGGAGATTTGAGCTCTAGATTCAGCCGTACAGGTTAGGGTTGGGCAAACGGATCCTGGACCCGCGGGTAGGGGCGGGTACCCGTTGTTTGGGGCGGGTAAGGGCCGGGTCCAAAATTTCTAAACACAAAACGGGGCGGGGCGGTTCGGGTATACCATATTAGCGGGGCGGGGCGGATCTTGAAATAGAAGTGGACGGGCCCCCGGCCCGGCCCGTTTCTAGAATGAATAATAGAAGAAAATCAGTTTCTCTCCCTCCGACGAACAACGAAGTCGAACAACTCGTGTACCCAGCAAGGTAAATATTTTCTTCTACTTCCTTTCATTTGCTACGATTTTCACATGGATCTTGCTTGTTTTTTGGTTGTGATTTGATTGAAATGGTCATCTGGGTCTGTTTTTATTTGATTTTTGGAGCTGGGTTTTTGTTCTTTTGGGATTTCCCGAGCCTACCCGAGCCCACGAGACTTCGTAGACTTCGTTCGTTGATGATGGGATGGGGCAGGGAGCAATTCATGGAAGCTTCCCTTGAGAAAGGAGAGAGAAACGAGGTCACCGGAATTCGCAAGGTCAGAGAAAGAGAGAGAGGAGAGAGAGGCTCTCTAAGATGTCGACGGCAAGACCACGAAATTGGTTTTCGACGAAGCCCAAACTCGAGAACCACTCAGATCGAGTTCCAAACGGCGTCGGAGAGCCAGCTGATGTCGATCCAGATGAGGAATTTCTCAGCCCTGTCGAAAGATTCGATGCTGGTGTGCGTAGAGGAAGGCTTTAGAACGGTGATTGTGGAGTTTGATTATCTAAGCTTGATATGCATGCTACGGAAAGAGCAGCAAGAGGACAGCAACCTTGGTTGCAGAATTTGAAATTGGAAGCCTACCTTCCATGGTCGGCGTCAATGAAGAAGAAAAGGAATGATGATGAAACCTAGCTTCAGGGTCAACACCAATCCAACACAACAGGACCCGTGGACCAGGCTCGAACCGGCCCGTTTCAACCGGGCCAGGTAATGTCCGGTTCTTATATTAGAAAATGTAATCCCCGGCCCGGCCCCCCCCATTCTTTTTGAACCTAGGTCCGGTCCGGTCCCTTCAAAATTGGGCCCGGCCCGGCCCGTGCCTAGCCCTAGTACAGGTCACGTTAGGTGACTCCGGCTGACAGATTACATGGTATTGATTTGACATTCCTGAGCACTTGCATTCTATTTAGAGACATTTGACATGGCTTATTTCCGAGCATGATTTATATATATTGTGTATACTCTATTTTTCTGGGAAGTATACAGGTTTTACAGCGAGGGGTTAGAATCTTGTTTATGAAATGGTTTTTGAAAAGCTTTGTTTTTGCCCACTCACACTTTTTGTTTTGCGCCCCTCCAAGTTCTAGTTGGCTAGCACTTTTGGTGGTTTCCCAGAGGATTTTCCCCGACATATCTGACAGATTATTGCCAGTGTAGGACCACCTTTGGGTGTGTTTTTGTAGCGTTATTTTCTCTTGGACTGCATTAGGTCTTCGAGCTATGAACTTTGTTTTTCACACTTACGCTTGCACATGTATGTTCATACGTTGTGTATAGCTGGTTTTTATTTATTCGTATTTTTATTATTATTTTATTAGCTTCTGCACTGTGCACATGGTTACGGCATTTCCACGTGACGGCCAGCATGCCCTGATTTCGGTCGGGGTGTGTCAGTTTGGTATCAGAGCCTAGGTTTGGCAGTCCTGTACTTTTGTGAGTATTCTAATGGTTTTGGTTCTTCTGTCAGAATTACGCCGCCTCGTCGGGAACCACATCGCTCTGCTGAGCCTAGTTTCCCCGATGTAGCTCAGCTGGGGGAAGCTATCGCTACAGTTATTCATTCAACGCTCCGCCCTCCCCAGAGGACTCCTCTGGAGACTATGTATAATTTGAAGTTGGATAAGTTCGAAGGCAACGAGGGTTTTGAGGGTGCGGAGCGGTGGCTAGAACATATTGAGAAGACCTTTCGTGTTTTGCATAATCAGGGGAATCTCCCTGTCGAGAAGTGGGTAGAGACGACATCGTGGTTTTTGGGTATGGATTCTGCATCCTGGTGGGAGCAGGAACTTCGTTGTTTGACTCCAGCTGAGAAGACTGATTGGGATGTATTCCGAGAGTTGTTCAGGAGAAGGTTTGTGCCTCCTGAGTATATTGACCGCAAGAAGCAAGAATTCACTGAGTTGAGACAGGAGAAGCTGACAGCAAACGAGTACTACCGGAGGTTTACTGACTTGTCTCGCTATCATCCAGATGTTGCTGGCAATCCGGTAGAGATGCTTCGTCGTTTTCGTTTAGGCACCAAGAAGAAGTGGCGTTCGATGGCAACCACTACCTCTTGTGACACCTACCAGGAGTTTTATGAGATTCTGTTAAGAATTGAGGATTCAGAAAATATGCCGAGTGAGAGTGAGGATGAAGAGAAAGACGGTAATCAGAGGAAGGATGATAAGGGCAAGGGTCAGGCGTCGCTCGGACCTCGTAGGACCCAGAACTTCAAGAGGGGTGGCACTAGTTCTAGCTCTTCTAGCGGTGGTTTTAGCGCCACTGGTCAGGGTCGTGGTGGTAGGTTTGCTGGTGGTGCTAGAGGCCATAGACAGGGTGATGCTGGTAGAGGTAGGGCCCCAGTTTGCCGCAGGTGTAATAATCGACATTTTGGTGAGTGTAGGCGAGGCTGCAGTGGTTGCTTTACTTGTGGGCAAATGGGACATCGGGCTGCAAATTATCCCCAGAGTCAGCAGAAGCCCTAGCAGACTTTCTTGCCACCGCCTGTACCGATTCAACAGATTCCTGGTCCTTGTAGTTATGGGCAGACGGGTCGAGGTGGTGCCTATTACTATAATGGCGATGTTGTTCCTTATGCCCCGGGACAGTATCAATATCCCATTACCCATATTCTCAGGGTGGTTATCCACAGTATTCTAGTGGCTATATGCCGTATCCTCCAATTCCAGCAGGCGGGTCTCAGTGGTTTCAGGGAGGACATATCCAGCAGGGGGAGATTGCTACGAGTAGTGCAGGGTCTTTGAGGCAGTCTGGTCAGCCCAGTCAGGGGCGTGGTACGTAGAGTCGTGGTGGCCAGACGAGCAGAGGTCGAGGTGGACGGCAGCAGACCCAGGGGCGTATTCATAACATTTCTCTGCGGGATGCTCAAAACAATCCAGACTTGATCATGGGTACGTTAAATATCCTTGGTTATTTTGCTAGAGTATTAATTGATTGTGGTGCTACACATTCTGTGATTTCTCATACATTTGCTCAAGTGACGCAACCTCGCCCCACACCTCTAGGGTATGATTTAGAGTTTGCTATGCCTAGAGGGGAGAGATGTATTGTAGATCGTGTGTACCCAGGATGTCCAGTGATAGTGGAGGATGTTGTTATGACAGCTGATCTTATCCCGTTGGATATTGTTGACTTTGATGTGATTCTGGGCACGGATTGGTTGCATTTCAATCGTGCCAATATTGATTGTTACGGGAATATAGTTACGATCCATCATCCTGGATTACCTGTGGTTACTTTTGTGGGCGAGCAGAGTGGGGTGAGACATGGCGTTATTTTGGTCGTGTGAGCGAAAAGGTTGTTATCTAAAGGTTGCCAGGGGTACTTAGCTCATGTGGTGTTTGATGATGCTGCTCCTAGTAGAGTGGAGGATGTAAGGGTAGTCAGACATTTTCCTGATGTTTTCCCTGAGGATTTACCTGGCTTGCCGCCAGATCGAGACATGGAGTTTACCATTGAGTTGCTTCCAGGTACTAATCCTATTTCTTTGACTCCCTATCGTATGGCTCCCGCTGAGTTAAGGGAATTGAAAGTTCAGTTGCAGGAATTAGTGGATAAGGGTTTTATTCAGCCTAGTACTTCACCTTGGGGAGCTCCAGTATTGTTTGTGAGAAAGAAAGACGGAACTTTGAGGCTATGTATTGATTACTGGCAATTGAATCGGGTAACGATTAAAAACCGTTATCCATTGCCGCGTATTGATGATTTATTTGATCAGCTTTGAGGTGCTTGTGTATTCTCCAAGATTAACTTAAGGTCTGGATATTATCAGCTGAAGATTAGTAGGGATGATGTTCCTAAGACAGCTTTCAGGACTCGTTATGGTCATTACGAGTTTCTGGTTATGCCATTTGGATTGACGAATGCACCAGCTGCTTTTATGGATTTGATGAACCGAGTATTTCAGCCATATTTGGATAGGTTTGTTATTGTTTTCATCGACGACATTCTGGTGTATTCTAAATCTAAAGCGGAGCACGTTCAACATCTTACTTTGGTGTTGAAAAGGTTGAGGGAACACCAATTGTATGCTAAGTTTAGCAAGTGCCAGTTTTGGTTAGACCAAGTTGCATTTTTGGGGCACATCATTTCAGCTCAAGGTATTTTGGTGGATCCTCAAAAGGTGGCAGCTGTGGAGAAATGGGAGCAACCGCGAACCGTCACTAAGGTGAGGAGTTTTCTTGGTTTAGCATGGTATTATCGATGGCTTGTTAAGGATTTTTCTGTGATTGCTTTACCACTGACGAGATTAATGAGGAAAGACGTTAAATTTGAGTGGGATGATAAATGTGAGCAGAGTATCTAGCAGTTGAAGTATTGTCTCACTCATGCACCTGTTTTGGCACTCCCGGACGATGGTGGTGATTTCGAGGTCTATAGTGATGCTTCTTTGAATGGTCTGGGATGTGTGTTGATGCAGCATGGTAGGGTAATTGCTTATGCTTCACGACAACTGAAACCTTATGAGTTGAATTACCCTACACATGATTTGGAGTTAGCCGCCATTATTTTTGCATTGAAGTTGTGGAGACATTACCTTTACGGAGAGAAATGTAAAATCTTTACAAATCATAAGAGTCTTCAGTATCTCTTTACGCAAAATGATCTTAATCTTTGTCAGCGGAGGTGGATGGAACTGTTCAGTGATTATGATTGCACGATTAATTATCATCCTGGTCGTGCAAACGTTGTGGCTGATGCACTTAGCAGGAAGTCTTAGGGTCGTATCAATGCGTTATACGCTGGTGGTATTCCTCTTTTGGTAGACTTAAGATCCACGGGAGTGAGGTTAGAGGCAGAAGATCGAGAGGTGGCTTTACTTGCTAATTTTCAAGTTAGGCCAATTTTAGTTGATCGGGTGTTTGAAGCTCAGGTAGCTGATAGGGAAACTCAAGAAATGATCCAAGCTCGAGATCGAGATAGGATGAGAGACCTCAGAGTTCGTGATTCGGATGGCATGCTGATGTAGGAGGGTAAGATGTTTGTGCCTAACCATTTGGATTTAAAGAAAGAAATTCTCGATGAAGCACATATCTCGACTTATGCCATGCATCCAGGAGCTACTAAAATGTATTATACCATTCGACCATTTTATTATTGGCCGGGTATGAAGAGGGAGATAGCTGAGTATGTGAGTAGGTGTGCTGTTTGTCAGTAAGTTAAGGCGGAAAGGAAGAAGCCGTTTGGGTTGTTGCAGCCGCTTCCCGTTCCAGAGTGGAAATGGGAAAATATTACTATGGATTTTGTGTACAAGCTTCCGCGTACACATAATGGATTTGACGGCATTTGGGTGATTATTGATCGGCTTTCTAAGTCAGCACATTTCATTCCAGTGAGGGAGAAGTATTCTTTGGGCCGATTAGCTGAGTTGTTCATCTCGAAGATCGTGAAATACCATGGTGTCCCTGTGAGTATTGTCTCGGATCGCGATCCAAGATTTACATCTAAGTTTTGGGTATCTTTTCAGGAAACTTTGGGTACAAGACTACTTTATAGTACGGCGTATCATCCTCAGACGGACGGACAGTCAGAGAGAACCATTCAGACGTTGGAGGATATGTTGTGAGCTTCGGTGTTACAGTTTGGTGATACTTGGCACAAGTAGTTAGATTTAATGGAATTTGCCTACAACAACAACTTTCATTTGAGTATTGGCATGGCACCATTTAAGGCGTTGTATGGTAGATCTTGTCGTACAACCTTGTGTTGGTCAGATGTCGGAGAAAAAGTTTTGGTGGGCCCGGAGATTGTTGAGGAGACCACTCAAAATGTTCAGGTAATCAAGGCTAACCTGAAGCCGGCCCAGGATAGACAAAAGAGTTTAGCGGATCGCCATGCTACTGACAAAGTGTATGAGGTTGGCGATTGGGTATTTTTGAAGCTTTCACCATGGAGAGGCGTTGTACGGTTTGGAAAGAAAGGTAAGTTGAGTCCCAGGTATATCGGACCGTACATGGTCACCGAGCGAGTTGGCGAGGTAGCTTACAGGCTGGAGTTGCCTCCGGAGTTGGCTAAAGTACATAACGTTTTTCATGTGTGGGCTTCGACATTATGTTGCTGATCCGTCTCATGTGATACCTCCTCAACCCTTGGAAATCAATCCGGATTTGACTTATGATGAGGAACCAGTGACGATTCTAGATTGGAAAGAAAAGGTTCTGAGGAACAAGACAGTGAATTTGGTGAAAGTTTTGTGGAGGAACCATTCCGTGGAGGAACCTACGTGGGAAACGGAGGATCGGATAAGAGATTTGTATCCTCAATTGTTCTTTGATCGCTAGGGGTTTGCTTTATGTAGTTGTTTTGAATTTCGGGACGACATTCTAATAAGGTGGGTAGGTTGTGACAGCCCGTTCCGGATTTTCGAACTGTAGGGGTGAAATGACGTTTTTGCCCCTAGTGTGTTTATTTTGTTGTATGGTTGTTTTAGGATTTTGTTGGCAAGTTTTGGACCACACACACACTCTCCCACACCCCCTCACCCTTTCCCCTGTCCTGCATCCCTGTCCCGAGCTCTCTCTCTCTCTCTCCCATTTCCATTCTTCGTGTACGGACACACCCAAAAACCATCCAAACCTTTACAGATCGAGGAAACAAATTACATATTCGTGCTCGTGAGGTCCATAGGAGTTCAACCATACTCATTTCAGGTAAGAATACCTTCATTTTCACATCGAACTCAGGATACCCCGATTTGGTCACTGTTCATGCACACGTTAATTCTTGTGTTTTTGGGAATTTCAAGCTTGTAGGAAGCTTGGTGAGGTTCTTAGGAGGCTCGGGGTGGTTCGTTTGGAGGTTTTGGACGTTGGGATCGTGAGTTACAAGGTTGGCCGGAGTTGGTGGTGTTTTCCCGGCTAGATTCCGTGGATTTTAGTGCTTGAAAGTGGTATGGATTTGTTCCTCTTGTTGTAAGCTTCATTTTGGTACCAATTTTGTGAAATTTGGTTGAAAAACGAGTGAGATACAAGGTTTTAAAGTTTTCCCGATTTTCCAGCGCCGGCGACGACGAAATATTTCGTCAGTTTGGACGGAATATTCCTAACGGCGTTAACGGAATCCGTTAAAGTTAACAAAATATTCCTGACGGCGTTCACTGACGCCGTTAGTGTGCCAGGCACGTGCCTGCGCGTGGCCGGCACGTGTGGCCGTGCCTTGGTAGTTGTGTGGGGGCTCATGCGGCGGTGGAAAATTTTTCTAAAAATATGGGGATGTTCCTGAGGTTGAGTAGATCACGTTGGTGTATTCATACACCCCATTTGAGCATTGTATGAGAAGTTATTTCGTGATGTTGGTTATGTGCTTTAAAATTAACGTTTTTATAGTTGTATCGCATATAGGTGAGACCTATCCTGAGGACGAGCACGGTCACTCGAGGCAAGGGGGTTACGACCCTTCTACATACCAATGAGTGGGCTTTTGGTTTTCCGTATATACCTATATACTTGTACTTTTCCCAGAAAGTGAAATGAAACGTTTATTCGTTGATATGCCATGCTTATTGTTTGCCATTTATTTACGCATTATTAGTTGCATATATATATATATATATGTGTGTGTGTGTGTATTGGTGCTGTGGACGCACAGGTAAGTTATGGTTTATGTTTATGTTCAGTAATGATTTGAGATGGATAGAGAGCTCATAACCTGCACCTCCGGTGTTAGTGCTCCCGCCCAAAGTTGGGCACAGTCCTTCACATGATGTTCACCTCCCGCACCACACGCTCATCTTGGATCCAAGTTAGGTGCACAGTCCTGTCGTACAGACCACTTTAGGTGGTTCCGACTCGTAGATGACCTGCGATTATTCGCCCAGCCTTCACGTGATCGTAGCACTTGAGCGTACTTATATTACACCCAGTCCTGTCGTACAGACCACTTTAGGTGGTTCCGACTCGTGTACAGGTGCATTTAGTGAGATGGAGATTTGAGCTCTAGATTCAGCCGTACAGGTCACGTTATGTGACTCCGGCTGACAGATTACATGGTATTGATTTGACATTCCTGAGCACTTGCATTCTATTTAGAGACATTTGACATGGCTTATTTCCGAGCATGATTTATATATTTATTGTGTATACTCTATTTTTCTAGGAAGTATACAAGTTTTACGGCGAGGGGTTAGAATCTTGTTTATGAAATGGTTTTTGAAAAGCTTTGTTTTTGCCCACTCACACTTTTTGTTTTGCGCCCCTCCAGGTTCTAGTTGGCTAGCACTTTTGGTGGTTTCCCAGAGGATTTTCCCCAGCAAATCTGACAGATTATTACCAGTGTAGGACCACCTTTGGGTGTGTTTTTGTAGCGTTATTTTCTCCCGGACTGCATTAGGTCTTCGAACTCTGAACTTTGTTTTTCACACTTACGCTTGCACATGTATGTTCCTACGTTGTGTATAGCTGGTTTTTATTTATTCGTATTTTTATTATTATTTTATTAGCTTCCGCACTGTGCACATGGTTACGTCACTTCCACGTGACGGCCAGCATGCCCTGATTTCGATCGGGGTGTGTCACCCCACCTCCGTCTTCTCTCTCTTCTCCCCCATCTTCATCTTATTCTCCCTTCCAGCCCCCTTTCTGCAACCCAGAAAAAAAAGGAGGAAGAAGAGGAAGGACAAAAAAAAAAAAAAAAAAAAAAAACGAATCTGCATCCCAAGAAGAAGAAGAAGAAGAAGAAGAAGAAATCCGAATCTGCATCCCAAGAAGAAGAATAAAACCAAATTTGCAACGAAGAAGAAGAAGAAGAAGATGAAGAAAAAAAAAAAAAAAAAAACCAAATCTGCATCCCAAGAAGAAGAAAGTAAAAAAGAAAATAAAGAGGAAGAAGAAGAAGAAAAATAAAAAATAAAACTCGAATTTGCAACCCAGAAGAAGAAGAATGAGGAGGAGGAGGAGAAGGAGGAGGAAGAAGAAGAAGAAGAAGAAAAAAGAACCCGAATATGCAAAAGAAGAAGGAGGAAGAAGAAGAAGAAGAAGGAGGAAGAAGGAGCCCAAATTTGCAAAAGAAGGAGGAAGAAGAAGAAGAAGAAGAAAAAAATAAAAAAATAAACCTGAATCTGCAAAAGGAGGAGGAGGAAGAAGGAGGAGGAGGAGGAGGAGAAGGAAGAAGAAGAAGAAGAAGAAGAAAAAAAAAAAAAAAAACCTGAATCTACAAAAGAAGAAGGAGGAAGAAGGAGAAGGAAAGTGGGATTTTTTTTTTTTTTTTTTTTTTTTACTTTTCTTTTAATATTTAAAAATTATTTTTTTATTAGTTTTTAATAATATTTTATTAATTTTTTAGTAGAAAGTGGGAATCAAGCCACGTCAGCATTTAACTGAAAAGAAAATGGCCAAGTAACAGAAGGTATAACATTGGACCAAATTCTAAAGATGAGGTATGACATTGTCAATTTTAAAAGAAGAGGTATGAAAGTGTTGTGACACCAATAATTGAGGTAGTTTTTTGTACTTTACCTTTGTTTTTTTTTCTTTTTCTTCTCCTTCTTCTTCTTTCTGGGTTGTCGGGGGGGACGAACTAGGTTAGGTTGTGTTTTTCTTCTTCTTCTTCTTCTTCTTCTTCTTCTTCTTTCTGGGTTGCCAGGGGGGACGAACTAGGTTAGGTTGGGTTTTTCTTCTTCTTCTTCTTCTTCTTCTTTTTGGGTTACAGGGGGAATTGGGTTGGGTTGGATTTTTTTTTTTTTTTTTTTTTTTTTTTTTAGGTAAAGTACAAAAAACTACTTAAACTATTGGTGTCATGACACTTTCATATCTCATCTTTTAAAATTGACAATGTCATACCTCATCTTACGAATTTGTGCCAATGTTATACCTTCCGTTAGCCTGCCGTTAATTTATCAGTTAAATGTTGATGTGGCTTAATACAAACCCCACTTTCTATTAAAAAAAATTAAAAAATTAAAAAAATTTATTTAATATTTTTAAATATTAAAATAATAAAAAAAAAAATCAAAACCTTCCCATCCACCCCCCTCCCCTCCCCCCTTCTCTCTTTCCCCATCTTCTTCTTCCCTGCGTGATTCAACCAAAATATATATATATATATATATATATTTGCCCCAACTTAATATATATATATATATATATATATATATATATATTTGCCCTAACCCCCCGAAGAAGAAGAAGAAGAAAAAACCCCAACCCAGTTCGTCCTTCCCCCCAAAAAAAAACAAACCCAATTCGTGCCCCCCTCCAAAAACAAATCCAACCTCCTGCCAAACCAGAAAGCAAAAGAAGGAGGAGGAAGAAGAAGAACAAGAAAAAAATTAAAAAAAAAAAAAAAAAAAAAAAAACCCCAGAAAAAAAAAAACCCAGATCCCATTCGCCAATTCCGCGAGGGGTGGGTGCGAGGTTGGGTGGGTGTAAGGATGGGTGCGGAGGGTGGATGTGAGGGGAAGACGAATTGGGATTTTTTTTTTTTTCTGGGTTGCAGGTAAGGGCTCGGGTAGGGGAGAAGAGGGGGTGGGGGGGATGGGGGAGAAGAAAGAAGGATCCACCGGGGGGGAGGGTGGGAAGGGATAAAGTTTTTTTTTTTCTTCTTCTTCTTCTTTTGTTTTCTGGGTTGCAGGCTTGCAGCAGAGGGGATGGGGGAGAAGAAAGAAAGACGTGTGGGGGGGGGGGGGGGGGGGTAGGGTGGGAAAGGATGAAGGTTTTTTTTTTTTTTTTTTTTTCTTCTTCTTTTGTTTTCTGGGTTGCATGCTTGCAGCAGGGGGTTGGGGGGGGGATGGGGGAGAAGAAAGAAGGATCCGAGGGGCGGGGAGGGGAGAGGAGGGTGGGAAGAGATGAAGGTTTTTTTTTTTTTTTTCTTCATTTGTTTTCTGGGTTGGAGTTTCGCAGGGGGAGGGATGGAGGGAGGGAAAGGGTTGTTTCGTTTTTTTTTTTTTTTTGAACTTTTTTTTTATTATTTTAATATTTAAAAAATATTAAATAATTTTTTTTTAGTTTTTAATAGTATTTTATTAATTTTTTTTAATAGAAAGTGGGCCCTGAATCATGCCATGTCAGCATTTAACTGAGAAATTCACACCAAGCTAACGGAAGGTATAACATTGGCACAAATTCGTAAGATGGGGTATGACATTGTTAATTTTAAAAGATGAGGTATGAAAGTGTCGGGACACCAATAGTTGAGGTAGTTTTTTGTACTTTACCCTTTTTTTTGTCTTCTTCTTATTCTTCCTCCTCTTTTTTTTTTTCCTCTTCTTCTTCTTCCTCCTTCTCCTTCTCCTTCTTCTTCTTCGCTGCCGTGCGGGGGGAGGGGGGGGTGGGGGTGGGGTTTGATGGGTTTTCAAATTTTTTTTTTTTTTGGTTGAAGATTAAGAAGGGAAGAAGATGAAGATGGGGAGAGAGAGAGAGAGAGAGAGAGAGGGAGGAAAGGACAAACAAAGGGATTTTTTTTAATTTTTTTTTTTTTTTTTTAACTTTTCTTTATTATTTTTAAAAATATTAAATAAATTTTTTTAGTTTTTAATAATATTTTATTAATTTTTTAATAAAAAGTTAAAACCTTAACATAAGTTAACGGCATGCCCGAGCCAGGATGTGACATTTAACTGAAAAGTAAACGGCCAAGTAACGGAAGGTATAACATTGGATCAAATTCTAAAGATGAGGTATGACATTGTCAATTTTAAAAGATGAGGTATGAAAGTGTCGTGACACCAATAATTAAGGTATTTTTTGTACTTTACCCAATCTTTTACTAGTTTCATGCTTCATAAATATGGTTGATTTACCCAATCTTTTACTAGTTTCATGCTTCATAAATATGGTTGATCACATATCTCATAGGACTTATATGGATATCAAATCTATGGTTTAAATACTAAGGAACACTTGATGGGCACGAAAAATCCTAAATCATATCTCCAAATATATGCACTCAATCCCCAAATATTCTCACAAACAAAATTAAAACTTTAGCAATTGCTTGGTTGTCACGGCAGGTATTGGCAATTGCTTGCAGTGCCTCTTCCTTGCCATTTACTTGTACAGCACATGACGACGATGTGCCTTACTCCTGGTTATTACCATTTCCGGTCCCTAATATTGTCTTGTTGACATCTGTTTTTTTTTTTTTTTGGAGAGTAATGTGTGAGCCTCGCTTCTATTAATTATACCGTGAAAATAATATTTTTGTAAGTTATAAACAGAAAAATTTACCAAATTCATAACAACACCAAACTTTACAACCCTTTGTCACTGTATACGCTACCACCTCAATAAAGATTTTAAACAGTGGGGTTTCAAATTTTGTTATTTATGAATACCTCATTGATGTTTCATTTAATTTTTGCCCTACTAAACTATAGATGCTCTGTGTGTGTGTGTGTGTGTGTGTGTGTGTGTGTGTGTGTGTGTGTGTGTGTGTGTGTGTGTACCCTCTCTTTAAAAAGGGGCAGAAAACCGTCCGACCTAAATTTTGTCTTGACGAGAAGAATCCTAAACTGGAAACGTTCTTCATGCCTCTTAAACAGCACCATTAAGTATTAATAAATTGACAAAGAAAAAAAAAAACTTAATAGTAAGTATGACTCGTAGTAATAAGTTAGACAAAAAATTAAGCCTTTAATTGAGGTCAGCATGCATTCACTTCTTGCGGTCCATTTGGAATTGGCAACTGAATAATATCCCTATTGAGCCTGCAGACCCCCCAGCATTGTCATCAAGCTTTGGTCATAAAAAGACGCTTGAAACTCCCAAGAAATTCAGAAATTGCTCTGTATAATAAGCGCCGAAGTCTCTCTCTATTTCTTTTTCATTTTTTTTTTTTCCACAATGGCCGTCCAAAAGTCTTGAGTTTTTGTTTTCTTTTCATTCCTATAAACCTTCCCTTTAAATCCCATACACACTTGTGCACATACCCAATTGAGCAATCTCTCTCTCTCTCTCTCTCTCTCTCTCTCTCTCTCTCTCTCTCTCTCTCTCAACATGGACAAGTTAGCTCCTTTGATCCCAGAAAGCCCAAAACTTGAGCAATCCAACCAGAATCCCCACAAAACCCATCTATCTTTGGCTCTCACAGAAGCCAAATGCATAGCCAACATAGCTTTCCCAATGGTATTGACGGGTCTATTACTCTACTCTCGCTCAATGATCTCCATGCTCTTCCTAGGCCACCTCGGCGAGCTTTCATTGGCTGGTGGCTCGCTTGCCATAGGATTTGCCAACATCACAGGTTATTCTGTTCTCTCTGGCCTTGCCATGGGGATGGAACCCATTTGCGGCCAAGCTTACGGAGCCAAAAAATTCAAACTTTTAGGCCTAACCCTGCAGAGAACAGTTATTCTTCTTCTCTTAACTTCAATCCCAATTGCATTTCTGTGGTTCAACATGAAAACGATTTTGCTTTTTTGTGGCCAACAAGGTGAGATTGCAACTGAGGCTCATTCTTACATTCTTTACTCTCTTCCTGACCTCATTGCTCAAAGCCTTTTGCACCCTTTGCGAATTTATCTCCGAACTCAATCCATAACCATGCCTCTCACATTCTGTGCAGCTTTGGCTATTCTTCTTCACATTCCCATCAATTACCTTCTTGTTCATGTTCTCAATCTTGGGATCAAAGGCGTGGCACTAAGCGGGGTTTGGACTAATGTCAACCTCGTTGGATCATTGATAGCTTACATTGCAATCTCTGGTGTGTACAAGAGAACATGGGGTGGTTTTTCCAACGAGTGCTTCGCAGGGTGGAAAAATTTAATGAATTTGGCCATTCCGAGTTGCATATCGGTTTGTTTAGAATGGTGGTGGTATGAGATCATGATTTTGCTATGTGGTTTGTTGCTTAACCCTCAAGCAACTGTTGCTTCAATGGGAATTCTGATCCAAACCACAGCTTTGATATACATTTTCCCATCTTCCTTAAGCTTTGGTGTGTCAACAAGGGTGGGAAATGAGCTTGGTGCTAACCGCCCCAAAAGAGCAAGACTTGCAACAATTGTAGGCCTATCTTATAGCTTCATATTGGGATTTTCAGCATTGTTGTTTGCTGTGACTGTGAGGAACATTTGGGCCAGCATGTTCACCAAAGACTCGGAGATTATTGCATTGACATCAATGGTGTTGCCAATTATCGGCCTATGCGAGCTCGGAAACTGCCCACAAACTACAGGTTGTGGTGTTTTGAGGGGAACTGCCAGGCCAAAATTGGGAGCAAACATAAATTTGGGTTGCTTTTATCTTGTGGGAATGCCTGTTGCTGTGTGGTTGAGTTTTTATGAACAGTTTGATTTTAGAGGTCTTTGGCTTGGTCTTCTGGCAGCCCAAGGCTCATGTGTTTTGACCATGTTGTTTGCTTTGTTTAGAACCAATTGGGATCTTCAAGCCCAGAGAGCCAAGGAGCTCACAGGAACTTTTACCATTGATGATGATGATTTTCAAGATTTTGATAAAGCTAGTGAATCTTTGAGTTCATTTGATAACACAGAAGAATGCAACAATTTACCACTGGTGTGACTGTAAGCATTGACCAATTGTTATGGGAAATTTAATACAATTTTGTTTCCTCCTTCAGAAAGATAAGCAATTCTATTGTAAATGACATTGAGATTTCTTTTAAGAAGGGATATTCATAGAAGCAATGTTTATTTCTTTTCACAGATTCTTGTGGAAGTAACATGCTTAATTTCATTTACAATTGTTTAATTACGTTTCAAATGGGAAAGCATTGTTGTTACTTTGTTGCCTATGACATTGTTTAGTGGGATTAATTTGTCTTATTTATTGTCTACCAATTGATGGGATATGGAAGAAGATCAATGTTGTTTTTGTTTCTTATATTGTCGCAGTTTGTTTGTATTTTGTGCCTTAAATGCTTTGGGAATTTTTAGTTTTGGATTCTAACATAAGTGGCTACGGTTACGCTACCGTTCGACCGCCGACTCCATACCCCATCCTCTCATCTGTGCTTTACCATTTTCGCACTTACTCATTCTGCATTTCTTTAATTATTTTTGTCAGCCGAACATGTCAAACAAATATGAGATGAGATGTGCTCAAGTTTTCTAGTAACTAATTAAATTGCCACACTGACTCTTGGTTTAATCAATTCCCAATTCTTCGAGGAGTGGGAGTGAAAAGTATAGTGTGGTGCTATACACACATATCTTTTATAAAATTAAAAGGGAGTGTATAGAAACAAAAAGGGGTGTATGGATAGCACCGTCCAATAAATAAATAATTATAAAACTAATTTATTCATCCATAACATCAAAAATAAATAAATAAATAAATAAATAACACTACTCTAGTGGTGGTGCTTCTCTATATCGGGCTACGTCATACTTCAACTGCCGTTAATGCCTCTTGAATATATCGTCCACAAAACTCATTAGGTTCGGCTCCATTTCATCAATAATATACCCTTCCTTTTATGCAAAAAATAATTTAAAATTAAACATTATAATATATTATATAACAAAAGTAATTACTAATATATTAACTCCCATCCTTCAGCACCTTCTTTCAAGACCCCTACTCGGCCGTAGGACATTTGTTCCGCAATACATACCCAATATCGTGCTCAAGTTCAGTGTTCGACTCCTACTCAGATTCCCTGAAATCATCCAAGTTGATTCGCTTGTGCCCGTCATCTTCTACCACATATATGCGTAATCTTTACCTTCCTTTTTCCAGAGCCTTCTCCCTCACACCACTTACTTAGACTACTGGCGGAATTGGCCATCGTACGAACTAGGACACAAGGGATTTTGGGGCAAAAGAAAACGAGGGGAAATAGAGGATTTTGGGGAAAACAATGTGAGCAAAATGGGGAGAGAACCAAAAACGTCCCGAACCGTTTGGTACATGATCCCGAAAAGTTCGATACGGGATCTAAGATCTCATATGCCTTTGTTCTGTAATCCCGAACCAAACCGATAAATATTTTAATATAATTTTATATATAGTTGAATTAATAACGACCATTGGATTTAGTTGAGATTAAATCTCAACCGTTCGTTACTCTCTGTCACCTCACTTCCTCAAAGACTTCAAACTCTCTGATCTTTCTCAACCTTCGAATACAAAGTACTGCAACCTCTGCTCCCTCCCAAACCCCAAAACGCTAAATTCCCAACCCTCATCGTGTCCTTCCAGTGCCCAATCACTGACCGAGAGATGCCACGCCGTGGCCAAGCTGCTTACTTCTCATCAGATAGTCCCCCAGAGGGTCCTCATTCTTTGTTGGATTTAATTAGTATCAAGATAGAGCATACACAACAGGCTTATACAAGAAATATGCTAGATGAAAAATGGAGAAAAGAGAACAAGTTTTCTTCTTTCTATAGAAACCAATCTCTTTCCTTTTTTTTTCTCAAGCTAAGAATGGAATGTAGTATTTATCAATATTGTAAATGACTTGTTTCCTTATTTGTAGTTGACTTAGCTTGATTGTAGGAACCATATTAGGATACTTCTGTAACTATAAATTGGTGGCTCCACCTCTTGAGTAAATACAAATCAATTGCATATCAATTTCTTACATGGTACTAGAGCATTGATCTGGGCAACACAACAAAACCCTAGCCGACCTCCATGGCAGAGAACAAACCATCAGGCACGGCTTCGGGAACCAAGTGGGATAATCCCAATCACCAACTATACCTTCATCATTCAGACCAACCCGGTGCTATCCTTGTGCCGCAGCCCTTGGTCGAAGATAATTACAGCACATGGAGACAATCCATGACTATGGCCTTAACGGTCAAGAACAAAATCGGACTCGTGGACGGTTCGATCGTGGAGCCGAATGGACAGGATCCAACTGAATGGCAGCAGTGGAATCGCTGCAATAACTTGGTCCAAACTTGGCTGCTAGGGTCGATGTCGAAAGACATCGCCAACAGCGTGATTAATTGCAAGAATGCTAGGCAGATGTGGCTGGAATTGCAGGAGAGATTCTCACATGTGAACGTGGTTCAACTGTTCAATATCGAGAATGAAATTCATGATTGTGTGCAGGGAAGTATGTCTGTGGGATCTTACTTCACGAAATTGAAGGGACTATGGGACGAACGTGATGCTTTGTGCACCTTCCCGATCTGCACCTATGGATCGGTCAAGGAAGTGGCTGCATACTTGGACACGCAAAAGACCATGAAGTTTCTTATGGGTCTCAATGAATCATATGCAAGTGTTCGTAGCAACACTTTACTGCAAGATCCTTTACCAACCGTGAACAAAGCCTACTCTCTTGTACTACGACATGAAAAACAATCGGAAGTAACAGCGAATAAAGCTCAGGCACAACTAGATGCGGCCGTGTTTGCCGTGAGGAGATCTAGCCGTGAAACCGAAGGAGAAAAGGGTGAGTTGAAGTGCACCAAGTGCAACAAAACAAACCACACTGCCAAGAATTGCCGTGCACACCTAAAATGTGCATTTTGCGGATGGAAGGGTCATACGGCCGACTATTGCCGCAAGAAGAAGGCAGCGGCTGAGGCTGAGGCTGATCATGGTATCGTGATTTCCAAAGGGAACCAAGCAGCAACATGTCTGACGGAGAGGAAGGAGATGAAATTCCCATTCACTGCTGAAGAATGCAAACAAATATTGAGTGTGCTGCAAACCAAGTCTTCCTCCGCTAATCATGTTGGTAATTCCACAACCCATGAAGAACTTTCAGGTAAAGCTTTTTCACTCAACTCTAATGGCAAACAGATTACTTGGATTTTGGACAGTGGCTGCACGGACCATATGATCTATGATCCCAACCTGTTTTCTACTTCAAGGCCGATCACTAATCACACTGTAGAAATGCCAAATGGATCTGTGGCCCAAGTGACCCACATTGGCAAAGTCATCTTGTCCCCCAATCTCATCCTTGAGAACGTTTTGTGTGTCCCATATTTCAAATTGAATTTAATTTCAATTAGCAAGTTAGCCAATTCATCTTGTATAACCATCTTTTTGAACCAATTTTGTATTATACAGGACCTACGTTCGGGAATGATGATTGGGACGGGAATTGAACGGGAGGGCCTCTACTATCTCGATCACACCAAGAAATGAACATGCAATCAGGCACAAAAATCCAACCCAACCCTTTGGCACCAACGTCTTGGACACCCATCTTCCAGAGTTCTTCCATTATTCTCTTTTTCCAATTTTAAACAAGCCTCTTGTGATACTGACAAGTGTGCAATTTGTCCTTTGGCTAAACAAACCAAACTTCCTTTTCCTTCAAGTTCAATTACTACTCATTCTTGTTTTGATTTAATTCATATTGATATATGGGGTGGTTATAAAATTGCTTCCATTTCGGGTGCCAAATATTTTCTTACTATTGTTGACGACTACACTCGATGCACTTGGATTTACCTTATGAAACACAAGTCTGATGCTAGGACTCTTCTAGTTAATTTCATCAATTTGATTGCCACCCAATTTGATTCTTCAATTAAGATCATACGTAGTGACAATGGCCCTGAATTCAAACTTGGGAACTTCTATGCGGATAAAGGGATAATCCATCAAACTAGTTGTGTCAACACTCCACAACAAAATGGGGTTGCTGAAAGAAAACATAGACACCTGTTAAATATGGCGCGTGCCTTGCTTATCCAGGCCGGACTTCCACCTCGTTTTTTGGGGGACGCCATTCTCACATCCGCCTATCTCATAAATCGAACCCCTACTCCTCTCCTTGGTGGCAAAACCCCATATGAGAAATTATTTAACCGCTCCCCAAATTATTCCCATTTACGTGTTTTTGGTTGCTTATGTTTTACTTGTACCCATACCCAAAATCGTTCTAAATTTGATCCAAAAGCCTCTCGGTGCATTTTTCTGGGATATCCCCATGGTCAAAAAGGATATCGCGTTTTCGATCTTAGTCAACAAAAGGTCCTTATTTCTCGTGATGTGAGTTTCTTTGAAAATACCTTTCCTTTCTTACTTCCTCACTCCTCCGCTGCATCTACTAATCCGCCCACTTTACCCACTTCCCATTTCGACATGGACCTGCCTTCCCCTATTGTTGGGCCACCTCTACCCACTGGCCCACCCGAGTCCCCTTCACTCAATCCACCTACGGATTTACCCTTACCTTCCCCTGTCTCTTCCCCCACCACACCCACCACACCCACCTCTCCACCCACGTCCCCTTTACCCCTTTCCCCCATTGTCGACCTCCCTGCTCCGTCCCCCCCCCCCCCACCCAACCTTTCACCCCAGCTCCGCGCCGCGGCAGTCGCTCCACTCGGCCGCCTGCCTATTTGCAGGACTTTCAACTCGAGACTAGCCTCCCTTCAAGGACCGCACCATCATCATCAACGAACTTGGTCGCTTGTTCAGGTACGGCTCACCCACTTTCTCATTCCTTGTCTTATGCTCATATATCTCACACCCACAAAACATATCTTGCTACACTTACCCTCCTTAAAGAACCTACCAGTTTCTCTCAGGCCGTCCAACATCCACACTGGCGTGCCACCATGAAATCTGAGATTGATGCCTTGCAGGCCAATGGGACTTGGAGCTTGGTGCCGTTGCCACCTCATAAACGGCCGATCGGCTGTAAGTGGGTGTATAAGGTGAAATTGAAGGCTGATGGTACGGTCGAACGCTACAAAGCCCGCTTAGTGGCAAAGGGATACAGTCAAGTTGAAGGAATTGATTACCGGGAGACTTTTGCTCCCGTTGCCAAACTGGTGACAGTCCGTGTCCTGCTTAGTGTGGCCTCTCTGCGTGGCTGGCATCTCCACCAATTGGATGTGAACAACGCGTTTTTGAATGGTGATCTTAATGAGGAGGTGTTCATGTCTTTGCCTCCCGGTTTCAGACGAAAGGGGGAGCATCGAGTCTGTAAATTGCACAAGTCATTGTACGGTTTAAAACAGGCATCTAGGCAGTGGTTTATCAAGCTGTCTACTGCCCTCAAAGCTGCGGGATTCCAACAGTCACGATCCGACTACTCTCTGTTCGTCCGAAGTCGTCAAGGCAACCTCCTGGTATTACTCGTATATGTTGATGATGTTATATTGGCAGGGAACAATTTGGAGGATATAGAGAACACGAAATTATTCTTAGCCAACCAATTCAAGCTTAAGGATTTGGGACAGCTGAAGTATTTCCTTGGCATCGAAGTTGCCAGGTCACGGCATGGAATCAGCTTGTCCCAACGTAAATATGCCTTGGAGATTTTGGATGATGCTGGATTCTTAGGGGTCAAACCTTCTCGGTTCTCTATGGAACAAAATTTATCACTCACACAATCCAATGGAATGTTATTAGATGATGCTTCGGCATACAGAAGAATGGTTGGAAGATTGATATATTTGACCATAACTAGGCCGGACCTGACTTACGCCGTGCATGTGCTAAGCCAGTTTATGGACAAGCCACGGCAACCGCATTTGGAAGCAGCCCATAAAGTGCTTAAGTATATTAAGCATACACCGGGTCAAGGTATTCTGCTCCCATCTACAGGATCACTTCAATTGCGGGTATTCTGTGATGCAGATTGGGCACGTTGCAAAGACACAAGGAGATCAATCACGGGATACTGCATTTTACTTGGGCAAGCACCGGTTTCTTGGAAGACTAAGAAACAGACGACAGTATCACGTTCAAGTGCAGAAGCCGAGTATCGTTCGATGGCTACCACTTGCTGCGAGATCACATGGTTGAAGAATATTTTGAAGGATTTGGGAGTTGATCACACACAGCCCGTAACTTTATTCTGTGACAATCAGGCGGCTATACACATAGCATCGAATCCGGTGTTTCATGAGAGAACCAAACACATAGAGATAGATTGCCACCTGGTTCGAGAGAAGATTCAACAAGGGATGATTAGGACAACTCATATTCGAACTGAAAACCAGCCGGCTGATTTGTTCACTAAGCCATTAAGCTCGACACAGTTTGAAGTTCTCCTTAGCAAGTTGAGTGTTATAAACATACACTCCAACTTGAGGGGGAGTGTTGAAGGAGATCAAGCTAAGAATGGAATGTAGTATTTATCAATATTGTAAATGACTTGTTTCCTTATTTGTAGTTGACTTAGCTTGATTGTAGAACCATATTAGGATACTTCTGTAACTATAAATTGGTGGCTCCACCTCTTGAGTAAATACAAATCAATTGCATATCAATTTCTTACAATATGCCTTTGTTCTGTAATCCCGAACCAAACCGATAAATATTTTAATATAATTTTATATATAGTTGAATTAATAACGACCATTGGATTTAGTTGAGATTAAATCTCAACCGTTCGTTACTCTCTGTCACCTCACTTCCTCAAAGACTTCAAACTCTCTGATCTTTCTCAACCTTCGAATACAAAGTACTGCAACCTCTGCTCCCTCCCAACCCCCAAAACGCTAAATTCCCAACCCTCATCGTGTCCTTCCAGTGCCCAATCACTGACCGAGAGATGCCACGCCGTGGCCAAGCTGCTTACTTCTCATCAGATAGTCCCCCAGAGGGTCCTCATTCTTTGTTGGATTTAATTAGTATCAAGATAGAGCATACACAACAGGCTTATACAAGAAATATGCTAGATGAAAAATGGAGAAAAGAGAACAAGTTTTCTTCTTTCTATAGAAACCAATCTCTTTCCTTTTTTTTTTTCTCAAACAGAGGAACCAAAACTTGGTTTTGCATTGTTTTCACCCAAAGAGAAGTTTTACACACAGGAATCGAAAGCATAAAGCTTCCTACACCTTAGCTATAATCATTATGTCTGGAGCATAATGACTTTCACATAGACCTGGCATTCGTGTTGTGTTTTCCGTGTTCGTTTCATTTTCGTGACATACTCAATATCTTAATAGATCGTGTCGTGTAATACCCATTAAAGTAAACGGGTAATATGACCAGACCTGAAATCGACCCATTAATATTATCAAGTAATATGACCCGACCTGTTACCCATTAAAGAAAATATATTTTAAATTAATAAATAATGAAAATGAAAAACATAATATAAAATTAGTACATGCATACCATATTGTCACATAAACATTACTTCAAAACATAAAAAAATAAATAAATAAAGAAAAAACAACATTTGTCTTTCAAGTATTACATACTCCAAAATAAGAGCCTAATGAAAAAACATTAATACATTATTACAAAATACCAAATGTTCAAGGATATGCACAATGAAAGGAATTGTGTTTCAAGGTTGAGGAACTTTGCACGTTTATATATGCTTTCACATTTTTTTCAAACTTGTATATTAATAATTATGAATTTTATTTATTTTGAACTCCCTTAAAAATGCTATTCATGAGGATTTGTATGGTTTTAAAAATGAGAGTTTTAACGAAAAGCCCACGGTACTGTTCACTTTAACGAAAAACCACATTTTTACACTAAAAAGTCAATCCTGGTACTATTCACTTTACCCTTTATTTTGTCCTTATCATTAAAAAGTTTTCAAGCATTTTTCTTTAGTTTTCCTTTTAAAAATTCAGACGACAATGTACCCATACTCAAAACTAGAGGATGCGAACACGAGCGTTTGCATATTTTTTCACATTTTTCGCACTTGTAACTAATTATTATAATTTTTTTAATGTGTTTGATATTTTTATTTTTAATTGTGTTTTATAATTTTTTAATGTCACTCTTTACTATGGTATATTATAAAAATTAATTAATTAATTAATAAAACGACATTCTTATATATTTCCTTTAAAAGATGCAAAAGGTGTTGATACGTCCTATCTACATAGAAAGTTTACCCTCTTCCACGCATTACCGGTGGATGCTATAGCCGCTAACACTTTGGCTACAGGAGGGGAATGGTTAAGTGAAACTATCTCCTATATCTAATAGCTACACAGAAAACTTATTCCCAGACTATCCCTGAACTTTGATTGCTAATCCACGCGGAAAGTCTGTTTATACAAATCATGTGCAAATGCAATCAAGCATTCCATAAGAGCCCATTATGTGATAAAGAACCTTGCTTTCCTAATACAATAATACATATTTAAATTACAATATATACATATACATTATGGCTATCGTATTTTATAATGAGTTTTTCAATAGTTTAGAAAATTAAAATCTTCAAAATAATTTTTTTTCTTAACGTGTCGAAACGGATTACCTACGTGTCACCTTCGTGTAAACCTATTAAGGACCCGTTATTAACAGGTTCTTATAATGACCCGAAAACAACCCGATTAGTTATCGTGTTGATCTGAAACCTATTATTTTTGTGTCATTTACGTATCGTGTTAACAGATCGTGTAAGAAATTGCCAAGTCTAATTCCACCTCTTTGCTAACATCTAGACTCTAGGCATATTGACTTTCAAACATAAAGCAAAGACAACTTGGCCTTCACAATACAAAACCAACGTGCCTTTCATACAGACACAGGTAAAACTAAAACGTTATAACTGAACATTAATTTATATTTAACATTCTCAACTCGCTTCATACCCTGATATTCTTTCTCTCTCCCCCATCTGAGTTCTCCATGTTTTCTCCGTCGCCCAGCTAGACTATGCAGTCACCACGCACCACCACCGAATGACTTTGTCGTACAACCACCACATGTCTATCACCACATCGCACAGCCACCACGACTCGCTTATTGTTTCTTTGTCTCTCAATCTTTGTCTCTCAATCTTTCCTCCTCCCTTATTCTCCACCTCTGTCAATCCATGGCGCAGTGGGAAATCTTTGCACGAAAAATGGCCAATCTTGAATTGTAACGAAATTCTAAAAATTTTTTGGGAATCCCAAAATTGCTGTTCAATTTCGGTTGTCAGAATCCCATCCCGAAATAGATTGGTTCGGGATTTGGGTTATGAGTTTCGATTCAGGATCCCGTCCTGAACCACCCCTACTTGTCATCATTGGGTTGCTGTGTAGTTTCTTTCTTGCCTAATCCTCTATAGTCCATGCTACTTGAGATCTATAGAAGTAACTCTATACGTAGCAAAACTCATCCTCTTGTGCAAACGGAAAGGTCATACATTTCAGTTTGGATGTTGTATACTGAGAAGGACAAGTTAAGAAATATATTGTGCACCGATATGTTGTCTTTGCCAAACCATAGCAGGCTTGAATCTTCTTAAACAAAATATATTTGCTTCAACCTAACTCTCTACATTCTTGGAAGAGAAAATGTTATTTATGTATTTCAAATTGTAATTAACTTAATAATAAGCATTAACCTAATTCCTTACGGGGGCGTTTGCTTGCCCTCACTAAAGTTCATTGGACTAGACAGGACTAAGGGTTAGTCTAGTCTCAAGTTTGTTCCCAGTAGGGATTAGATTGGCTTTTTAGCCAAAATGGTCCCTGAGATTTGCATAACACATCACTTTGGTCCTTGACATTGAAAATCAATAGAAATGGTCCTTAAGATTGTCCACCATCAATAGAAATCTTGTTCTAAACTTTCCTATCTTCATTTTGATATATTATAGGTCGAATTTGTTAAGAAACGATTGAGTTACGAAACTTTGAAAATTGCCCAAATTTCCGGCAAAGAGCTCCGGGGCACTTAACGGATTAGATTTAATAAGACCAAAGTGATGTCTTATGCAAATCTCTGGAACCATTTTGGCTAAAAAGCCAATTAGATTTAATGAGACTAAGTCTCACTCGCCTAGACCAAATCAAGGGCTAGCCGGTCTCAGTGAAGCCCCCCAAAAACCATGGGACTAGCTAAGACTATCATCTCTCTCACCTTCGTTATGCTCAATGACCACTCCAATGACTCCTCGTCATCTCCGATCACCTAGATCGATTGTTAACTTTCTGATTCGACTCTCTTTCAAATTCGTTTCACAACCAACTTTCAAATAAAATATACCAAATTGAAGCTGGGAGTGACAGGATTATGATTTTACTTGAATCGAGGCCAAAAGGTGGTCGAATGTGGCTGGAAAATGGCCTGGAAGTCTCGACCTGTTTGGGCTTCTTCAAATCCATGACAAATTCGAGCATGCAAAGCTCAGATCCGGTCAAGGAATGGTGAAGAGTTTTTTGGCGGTGCTAACTTCATCCAATTCAACAAGGTTTGGCCGAAAAACGCATCGGGACACCTGCAACTCATCTGAAAAAATGGAGCCGTGAGGTTCCGTTTGAACAACGCATAGCTAGATAGGGATGAAGGAAAGAGAAAAAGAGACTGGAATCGAGAAGGAGTTGGACCGGAAAGAAAAAAAAAAGAGAGAAAGAGAGAGAGAGAGAGAGAGAGAGAGAGAGAAAGAGAGAAAGAGAGACGGGAGTCGAGAGGTATGGGAGGAAACACAAAAGGGAGGGTGCTACGGAGAAGGGAGAGAATAGGGAGAAAGTGGGACGGGAATGGTAGGAAAAGATGGAGAAAAAGAGGGGATAATAATAAAATATTAATAATTATAGATTAAATAATATTATATTAGAATTTGTTATTATCCAGCTTCTTAGTCAGACACTGCATCAAACGCTTCATTAAGTTAGTCCAACTTAGTCTAGTATAAGTTATTCCTGCTTAGTCCTTGAAGTTAGTCAAGTCCGAGATAGTTCGGTGCAACAAATGCACCCTACGTGTTTCAGTTGCGACATACATTTAGGCTCTCTTTTCTTTTCTTTTTTCATTGGTTCTCAATATAACGGTTACAGTTTCAAATTTCTTGTGCATAAGTAAATACTCGTAATTATTGTGATACAAGTCAATTTCAGCATTTTTGCATCAACTGTTCAAATCTCACCATGTCTTCCACCATTAAAGGCATACAATTTTTGGAAAAGGTAACACATATGTACCCTCATGCATAGGGCAAATGTTGTGCTACAAAATCAAACTGCATTAAGAGGAAGACAATGATAGAGAAAAGTAGACCTGGTAATTTCTTACATGACCTGTTACCATAACGCGTAAACAACACGACAATAACAGATTTTTAGGTCAACACGATAACTAATCGGGTCATTATCGGGTCACACGATAATAACCCATTAATAACAGGTTCTTAACAGGTTTACACGAGATAACACACGGGTAACTTGTTTCGACACGATAAGAAAAAAGTTATTTTGATGATTTTAATTTTTTAAACTACTAAAAAAAACTTACTGTAAAATACAATAGATATAATGAATATGAATATATTGTTTATTAATTATTATTCTATATAAATTTTAAAATTTAAGTTTTATTTATTTATTTTTATAGTATATTTGACACACTTCGATCCGGAATGTCCACTAGGACCCCAAATCGAGCTGTGTTGGCCGACACCTGGAGGGTGACGAAGCCATAAAATGTGATAGTGTATAAAATGTGAATAAATTTGAACCTAAAAGTGTCTAAATACCAGAGTGCGCTACGAGTGGGAGCGAACCCATTTCACACGCTATGTCAGAGCGTAAGTAAACTACAGTAGTGTGAGTAAGAATCATACCCTTAAAAGTAGCCACCAATACTAAGATTAACTATATATCCTCGTCCATACGAACTCAGCTGTTAAAACCTGAAGGGGTACAAAACAGAAAGTGTGAGTAAGCAGTAAAACCAAGTTTCCCAAAACTATTACCTTTCTAACAATAATAACCCCTCACTGTAATTCCCTTATCGTTTTCTATAGGACAGTACCACACACACACACACACACACACACACACACACACACACATATATATATATATATATATATATATATCCACCCATGCTCAAAAATGGCCAAAACCACGGGTATGTCATGTCCATAGACTCTACAATGCATTAACAAGTAGGCCAAATGAACTTAATCAATATAAAATGATACATCAGCCGGAATCACCTAATATGACCCGTACGACTGCACTCATATCTCATTAATCAATGCTAACATATAAGTCAAGAGTCACCTCTAGTGACCTGTATGACTTATCCATATCTCATCAATCATCCCTGCACACGAGTCGGAACCACCTCTAGTGGTCTGTACAACAGGACTGGGTGTAAATAAGTACGCTCAAGTGCAACGATCACGTGAAGACTGTGCGAATAATCGCAGGTCACCTATGAGTCATAACCACCTATAGTGGTATGTACGATAAGCATGTGCACCTACCTTGAGTCCAAGGTGATCGTAAGGTGCGGGAGGTGAACATCACGTGAAGGACTGTGCCCTGGTCACGGGCGGGAGCACTAACATCGGGGTGCAGGTATCCATATCACATCAATCAATACTAGCATACAAGTCGGGAGTCACCTATAGTGACCTGCACGACTTAATCTATAGTTCATCAAACATCCCTGCACACGAGTCGAAACCACCTCTAGTGGTCTGTACAACAGGACTGGGTGTAAATAAGTACGCTCAAATGCTACGATCACGTGAAGACTGGGCGAATAATCGCGGGTCACCTACGAGTCGAAACCATCTATAGTGGTCTGTACGACAAGCCTATGCACCTACCTTGAGTCCAAGGTGAGCATAAGGTGCGAAAGGTGAACATCACGTGAAGGAATGTGCTCTGGCCATGGACGGGAGCACTAACACCGAGGTGCAGGTTTATGAGCTCTCAATGCATCTCAATATAACATGTACAACTCATGGCAACCAGTACGACAGTATCAAAGTTGCCTAACACATAAATATAGTCATGCTATAACTGTATCGATTCAACTAATACCATAAACTCACCTGAACTTACCTGGGTGTCCTGCATTCACCTTTGCACTTGAAAGCATTCCCAATAATTATGTGCAAGTAATATACATATAGATATACCATGATGCAATCTAATACTCAACCATGTCGTAGCATTTTCAATTATATACAATACGGTGTAAAATGTACAGTCAATAACGTCCTACTCCCGAACTACTTATTTTCAAGGATAATTATTCGTGACCAACCCAATTAACACTAATTTAACTAACTAATTCACAAACCTAAAACTTTCCTTTACCAATTTTCTTCGCATTACTCAATTTCCCAAATAAGGCTTTTGTCTCAAATATATTATGGCTGCATCTAACGTCTCGTTAGACTGCCTACGTACCCTAAATAGGGATCAAACCATTCGTAGTTCATATTAGTACTTCAAGCATTCACAATAATCATATGAAGGTAATATACCTAATATATTTAAAAGTGTCGATGGAATTATCAATAATATGTACGATAAAAGGAAAAGATCCACTGACCTGGAATCCACGCTATGATTCCTAGCGCACGCATCGAGGCGTCCCGAATGATTGGCCCCTGTGACCAATTATCGAATCACATCTCGGAACTTTTATCAATAGAATATGTAATTCACATAAAACACATCCTCAAGGACATTCTAAAATAGTTTGAGACTCATTGACCACAAGTCAACCGTCGATCAAAGATCAACGGTAGGGTCTACACCCTGTATAACTCGACCCGGAAGATCCGCATCTCAGATTTCCAATCCACAACTCCCAAAGATCCACAATATGCTTCTAGAATAACATATTAAAATATCATTACGATCCAACGGTCGGATATCCACCAATTGCCCAAAACAAGTGGCCGTGAACATTTATTTTACTAACTTACAAATCCAATTCGGGAAGATCCGTACGTCGAATTCCTGATCCATAAATTCCTATGATTTTTAAATATTATGTATTATAATGTATCCAATTTTGGTGACGATCCAACAGTCGGATTATCGATTCACATTTTTATCAAGTAACGTATCGTAACGAATTTAGGTTCCAACGATCACCCTACGTCATTCAAATATCAAAACTGAATTCAAGACATTCGACATAGCCTAAAAATAGCATTGGTGGCCCACTAGCCACGCGCCGCTGTACGCGCCACTATGGGTGGTGGTCGGCCATCCCAACTCACCGGAAAATCCAACTATTTCCAAAAATTCTCAAACTTCACAAAAATGAAGATCTCAGTGAGTGGAGCAACTTTCATACCTGCCACGAAATCCAAAAGTGGACGGAAGATGGTCAATTTTGCCCACAAAGCCGGTGGGTGCCTAAAACTTCCCGGTGTCGATTCGTCTTCTACAATGGTCCAACGGGGTCAAGGTTGGTTGGGTTTTTCTCCTGGGATGATGGGCTACAAAGCCCAAGTGGTGGCATCGGCCATCGCTTTGCCGATTTGCCGGAAAATTGAAAAGAGTGGACGGAGCACTGTTGATTTTTGTTGACTTTCGTGGCCTCCAACCGCCATGTACCATGGTTAACCAAGATGGTTCTTGGGTGAGTTTTGTAGAGGAGAATGAGAGCTTCAAGATGGTGGTGGTGGCATCGAAAAAATCCATTGGAGTTGGCCAGAATCGGCCTTGGAAAATGGGTGGTCACGCAGGATTGGGCATGGGTACACGGGAAGCTTTCCCCTTTTTTTTTTTTTTCTTTCTTTTCTGATTGGGTCTCACCCTCTATCTCTAATTCTAATTGGTTCCTTGACCTTATAATTGATCGGTCCTTCCTATTTGTGCCTAAAATCTGATTGGCCACTTTCCCACAAGGTGGGAATTCAAATAATTTATAACTAAACTTTAAATAATCATTTTCAAACATCCATAACTATACCGTTATAATCCGGACTCGCAAACGGCTTTCGCCTATGCGTTCACACCAACGAGTACTACGAGAATATGTTAACAGAATAAGTCATACGTCTCTCTAGACGATGGTCAACATAAGTCAAAATCTTTGCCTCTAGGGCATTTTCGTAAATTCACGTTTTTAAAATAAAATAAAAACGTAAAATTTGGAACGGATTGTCACAATATTATAGGCAAAGATTGAGATTAAAAATCATAAAGCACATTAAAAATAAAAATATCAAGTAATTTTAAAATACCAAACACATTAAAAAAATTATAATAATTAATTTACATGTGCGAAAAATATGAAAAAAATATGCAAATGCCCGAGTCGCATCCTCTACACTTTAAGGATGGGTATATGATTGTTTGAATTTTTAAAACCATACAAACTCTCATGAATAGTATTTTTAATGGAGTTCAAAATAAACAAAATTCATAATCATTAATGTATAAGTCTGAAAGATGTGAAAGCATAATAAACGTTCATAATTGCATCATTAACACTTAGGCGATGGTTACATGGTCGTTTAGATTTTTAAAACCCTCCAAATTTCATGAACAGTGTTTTTTATTTGAGTGCAAAATTAATAATAATTATTGTAGAAGTGTGTTAAATGTAATTACTCGTAATGAAAAGCTTTACAACTTGCATGAAGGAGTCAACTCTGAAATTTAGTATGTATATACGAATTTAGTATTATGTTTTACAATTTTTTGGGTCAAATTATGTTTTTCATTTTTATTTTTATTGATTTAAAATATATTTTTCTTAATGGGTAACAGGTCGGGTCATATTACCTGATAATATTAACGGGTTGATTTCGGGTCGGATCATATTACCCGTTTACTTTAATGGCTATTACACGACACGACCTGTTAAACTATCAGGTATGATACGAAAACAACACGAATACAAAAAACACGACACGAATGCCAGGTCTAGAGAAAAAGAATATAACCAGTCCTCTTTTTTTTTTAAGAAAAACTAATGAAAATGGCTTAAAAACTTTGAGTTTTAACGATAAGGACAAAATAAAAAGTAAAATAAATAGTACCAAGTTTGACTTTTTGGTGTAAAAATATGATTTTTTGTTAAAGTGAACAGTACTGCGAGTTTTCCGTTAAAACTCTTTTTTTTTTATTCTTTAGTTCAAAGGTTAGCAATAAAAATAAATTTCAAGTTCACTAGTACTTGTGTTTGTGTAGAATCCCCTTTTTTTTTCTTTTTTTTTTTTTGGAAGCAGAACCTTTTTTTTTTTTTTTTCGAACGACAAGTACCTTTCTAATGCACTTTTATCTTTTTACAATAGATATGAAATGAACTTACTGACGTTGCAACGTCCCAAACCATTTATACATGATATAGAAAAATAGTGTTACACATAGGTGCAGTTTGGGATTAAGGTGATTAAAAAAAAAGCTAGGATGAAAAAAAGCTAGTAAGGATTTTGGTGTTTGGTAAACATCCCAAAACAGCTTTTTTTCAAAGTTTCACATGAAAAAAAGCCAAAAAGTGGAAGCTGCATTTTGCAGCTTCCAAGAAGCCACTTATTTTTACAAAACACAGAGCTACAATACCCACTTAATGAATTTTTTCAATTTACCAAAACTACCCCCTCCTTTCTCCTTTCTCCCGATCCTACACTCTGCACTCCCTCTTTCTCTCTCGCAAAAAACTTCTACCCTGCGCCGTTCAGCGAACCCCTCTTCCCTCCCGCCGCTGCACCTCTTCCTCCTCCTCCTTTTCGTTTCTCTCTGTCACTCTCAACGCCATACCGCCGCATTCCAGGTACCAGCTATTTGACTTGCTTTCAATTTTTGCTATAACTAATTAATTTAATTTTTAGGTTAGGGTTTGGCTGCTCTCTGATGATGAACCCATGTTTTGGGGTTTTCTGAAACAGGGTTTTGTGTGGCAACCAACAAACGAGCTCGATCTCATTGATTAGGTAAACATAACTCTTTCTGAAACAGGGTTTGGTGTTTGAATTAATGTTCTAATTTTCAGTTTTGGGGTTATGTTCTGATTTTCAATTTTGGGGTTTGAATTAATTCTCTAAATTTCAGTTTTGGGGTTTGAATTAAGGTTATTATCATGAGATCCATGAATCAATTTCAGTTGTTAGGGTTTGATTGGCAACGATGGTGTTGCTTTGTTTGTGTTGCTTTGTCTGCTATAAAGACGTTAACAACATCCATTCTGTGTAAAGGCTCAGTCATATTGTTGATTTTCATCCATTTGAATGCCACATATAAATGGGTTTCCTTATCTTGAATCTATAAATTCTATATGAAAATCAACAATATGACGGAGCCTTTACACAGAATGGATGTTGTTAACGTCTTTATAGCAGACAAAGCAACACAAACAAAGCAACACCATCGTTGTCAATCAAACCCTAACAACTGAAATTGCTTCATGGATGTCATGATAATAACCTTAATTCAAACCCCAAAATTGAAAATCAGAACATAACCCCAAAACTGAAAATTAGAACATTAATTCAAACACCAAACCCTGTTTCAGAAAGAGTTATGTTTACCTAATCAATGAGATCGAGCTCGTTTGTTGGTTGCCACACAAAACCCTGTTTCAGAAAACCCCAAAACATGGGTTCATCGTCAAAGAGCAGTCAAACCCTAACCTAAAAATTAAATTAATTAGTTATAGCAAAAATTGAAAGCAAGTCAAGTAGCTGGTACCTGGAACGCGACGGCGGTATGGCGTTGAGAGTGACAAAGAGAAACAAAAAGGAGGAGGAAGAGGTGCAGCGACGAGAAGGAAGAGGGGTTCGCTGAACGGCGCAGGGTAGAAGTTTTTTGCGAGAGAGAAAGAGTGCAGAGTGTAGGAGCGGGAGAAGGAGAAAGGTGAAAGGAGGGGGCAGTTTTGGTAAATTGAAAAAATTCATTAAGTGGTACTGTAGCTCCGTGTTTTGTAAAAATAAGCGGCTTCTTGGAAGCTGCAAAATGCAGCTTCCACTTTTTGGCTTTTTTTCATGTGAAACTTTGAAAAAAAACTGTTTTGGGATGTTTACCAAACACCAAAATCCTTACCAGCTTTTTTTCATCCTAGCTTTTTTTTTAATCACCTCAATCCCAAACTGCACCTAAGTCCTGTGCTATTTTACATATATATTGTTTGTAAGGTTTTCTCTTCCGAATCTTATTCTGCAAGAGTTTTCAATTGGCTACTACAAATTTTGAAAAATAGAGTTGTTAGTGATTAATTCGAAACAGTAGAACATATGAGAACAAATGGGGACAATGTAAGTAAAAGCTAAGACACGGTTTATTTGTCATCCTGAAGGTAATAAAATCCTTAATTTCCCTATTTTTCATCTGCTCTATCGTATTAAGCAAAAGTAGTAACAAAGTCGGAACTGGACTGTGATTAAACAGAGGTCCACAATCTCTCCAACAGTGCCTCTGCATTGCTACTTGTTTCCTAGGTCCTGAACTGGAAAAACCCCCAAACGGGCAAATCCAAATTTTATCATCAAAACCAAAATTATAGTAAAAAAAATAATCATTTTTTCCAAAACCCTTCTAAAGGGCTGAAAGAGAGAAAATACAAGTTAAGTTTGGAAACCTACAGAGGGGTTTTGGAGGAGGAGCAGAGAGGAGGAGAGGTGCGACCACCATGAAGAGTCCAGGTCAGTCATCCTGGATTCAGTTTGCAGCATAATTGCTGCTTCTTGCGGTGATTCGCCTATCATTGTCTGGCGAGCGAAAACCCTGCAAGGATCAAAAATCCCAAAATATAAGTATATATCACTCCCTGCAAAACTCCACAATCAGAAAATTAGAAAAATAAAATTTGATAACGTTATACCTGAAGAAACCCCAAATTTCCATTCAAAGGGAAATTAGTACAATCTCTGCAAAAAATAATCAAGAGACAAATACTCAGTTCCTAGAAAAAGAATCAGCAAATTAATCATATAAATTGTGATTTGGAAGAAAATTTAGGAGGAAGGTCAGATTGAAACGCACTGAGAGGTAAGCATTGTATTTTTGCAATCCTTGTCCCATTGGCCCTTCACAAACTTCTCCGAGTACCACCTACACACAGAAACATCTATTAAACCCTTTCCAGAAAATAAAAAATGGATTTTAGAGAAAGGAGAGAGAAATTATTTAAAAGCAATAATTGAAACTAATTTTCTGCTGAGAGGACCTGGTGAATCAATTGTGGTAGGCGTCTTTGAGATTTGCACAGGGAGAAAATGAGGAGCTACGAGAGAGTCTGAGCAAGACGATGTTGAGAGCTCAAGAGATCTGTACACAAATGGAAAAGCGTACTGGAACCTTCGAGAGAAGACTTGGGCTTCCATCCTCCTACACACGTCCACCATCAACAACACGTGTAGTATTTGCCATATTTTTCCTTCAATCTAGACATTTTCGTAGACGGGCTTTGCTCAAAACCGAAATTTCTTCCAAGTTTTCAAATCACACTCTAAATTCTTCAAGAAGCATGATAAGATGGTGTCCTCATATATATTGATTGTTTATTATGTAATACTTATTGACTATTCAATGAACCATCAATATGAGAGAATTTTGTACAAAGATCTGTATATCAATTGCGTTAGCATGCTAAGCATAAATTCTGTGGTTGTGGTATGCTAACGGTCATTTGCAGCACAACAAATGGAAGCTCATTATAAGCAGAGATGGTCACTATATATACAACCTGATCCAACCACACTATGCAAAAGGAACTATAGTCTTAAACAATGGTAGGAAAAATGATTATACTTACATAATACACAGCCCAATGGCAGACCTCATACTTCAATTCTGAATCCAATTTCTTCAATAACTCATAAAGCAGCCTAAGATAACAGCAAATATTAACTTTCAAATTAAATTCAGCAAAAGCTGTAGAAACACAAACAAAGGAACACTATATTTAAAAACTAGTGTTTTTCGTTTTTAAGAAATGAGAATTACATTGCTATTACAAATTTTACACTAAAAAATTTTAGAGGCATTCCCAAGGTTTTGTATGGAGTTTATGATTTATCTAACCATCTGGTCTTCTCAATTTCATCCATGATTCATACAATATATGTACATGCAACCATTCTTTCTTTCACATCAGAGTAAGTTAAGCTTTTGTTCAGGTAACGTTGCCAGGTGATGTACATGTTTGAATATAATTTAGGCACAAAAACTTTCATAATCTTTATAATAATTAATCATGAAGACAAATGAGAGTGCAGAAATCAAATTACACTCCATAGTAATCCCACTTGCTTCATCGTCAACACTGTATGCATTAGAGGTCTTTGCTATTTACTGATTGAGTATGTGGCCTATATGCAGTCACTTGGGCATGTTTTCCAGATCCTTGAATTGCAAAAGATGTATTCCAATACCATACCCAAATACCCTACGACACAACATATAAGGCATATTCATCATAACCTCTTACAAATGGTAATTTGTTATCAAAGCATTCTTATACAAAAAATTTATTTAAATAGTAACTTCATGCAATCCAGTAGCTAAATGTTAACTCAGAAACCAAAACTCAAAACATTTGCAATTAGATAAGGCTAGTAAATCTGAACTCACCAAATCACTTACCCCAACAAAAAAAAAATGTCAGACAAAATACCTGCATCAACATGCAACCAAAACAAAAGATAAAATAAAATAAATCAACAGTTCATCAAATAGAAAAGAATACAGTTCATCAAATAGAAAAGAATATGTATTTAAGGTTGTAAGAGCTGGCAAATAGACCATACCAGAGAGCTCACCAGGAAACCCAACCTTTTTTGGGTTTTAAATTTTTTTTCGGATTCGAGCAAGAACAGTGGTGATGCTGATCCACTGCATGCTGCGAAAACTCCACTTGCTAATCTTTTCTAGGTAGACTAAAATTGGGGACGGCGAAAAACCCAAGAATTCAATCACTGAGAAAACATCAAAAACCAAAATTAAACGCCAAAGAAGTCAATCACTGAGAAAACTGCAAAAACAAAAATCAGACTCCAAAAATCCATAAAAATACAAAAATTAAAATATGCAGTTGTCGCCAACTTGAACAAATCAAGCATGGCAGCCTTCAGAACACAAAGTAAAGTGAGTCACTGTGAGCAGAGCAAGAAAGAAGCAAGACGAAACATCCAAAAGGAAGAAAACTCTGTATAAATGAAATTGAGTTGGTGAGGACCCACGCGTCACCATTTTCATCTCACAGCAAAGCAAAGCAACAATGTTGAAATAACAAAAAAGAAGCAGGGGTGAAAAAGGAAGAACACTATAGAATGAACAGTAATTTGTGAAATTATATAATGAATGATACAAAATTGTTAAGCAAACATGGACTAGAGCTGATTTAAGTTATTTAAAAGGGAATGGTAAATCTTATGCATGCCAAAGAAGATTCAAAGCAAAATATTATGAAACATTTCCAACTCGTTTACTTTTGGATGCATATATGTGTGTGTGGTGTGGGTGTGGGTGTTTATTGTTCTTAAACTAATATATTGTACAAAATTGGGTCAATTTTCAGATTTTCACCAACATAGCAACCTTGAATTCTTCGACAATCAACATTCACATGCACTGGTAACAAATATTGTTTTCATCTTACCTTTTCTCCCAAAAGAGAGAAAAGTAATGTCAAAGATCCAAATACTTCAACTTCAAGAAATTCCCATATCAATTGCAAGAAACGGCTTCGACCTTGTATAATTCTTCAATTTTCAGAAAAAAAAAATTCAAAGAATTATATTAACAAATTCACCTTTTATCATCTAAATCATTGACTAAGTTCAAAACTTGGAACGAAACGAGCACCTTTGACACTTACTGGCTTCAAGGTCAAGTATTTGCATGATCATAAACATGATATTGACACCAACAACAACGAAAGGATATTCCCAAGCAGCTTGCTTTCCACCCTGCTTTTTCAATAGATACTGGAAAGATGTTCTGCAACATAAATAAACATATTTAGACAGCCTAACATGGTTGGAACATTAAGTATATATCAGTCGAGCACATTAGCCATAATAACACTTGTATTTCAAGCTTCGTAGTTTCTTGTTATGTTGGGAGTATGCGAAACCTATTTCTTGTTGTTTCAAACTTTCTAGTTACATATCAATGTTGGAATCTTACCAAAAATGTTTTCGCAAAGAACAGCAGGTTCTCCAAGGAAATGAATCCCATCTTTTCTGCCAGGTAATCCAAACTAAGCAAATAAGAGAATGGACAATACAAACTAAGCAAATAAGAGAATGGACAACACAAACTAAGCAATAAGATAATGCTATTAAACTGTAATAATTAGATAACTATACTTCAGTTTGAATGGATGAACAAAACCATTATAATCATTTTGTTTACCTCCATCATTATGTCTGTGTATTAGACCAAATTTCTGTAAGGGATATATAATTGAACGGATCAAAAAGTCCAGCATAAATTGGAAGATCAATTATTCACCATACATTGCACAATGTGTATAGAGCAAGTACAAATTATAACAGCAGAATTTTGATTCATCCATTCCATAACACATTGCACAATGTGTATAGAGCAAGTACAAATTATAACAGCAGAATTTTGATTCATCCATTCCATAACAACCCAAACCTAAAAAACATAAAAACCCAAAAAAGATTAATAATTTACAGATGTTTAAAATGTAAGTGTATAATATACCAAATGAGTTTCTCAATCAAACTCAAATGCTTCAATTTTCCAAAACGGAGAACCAGAAAAATCAGAGAACTCAAACCAGAAACATGAGCACAAGATTGACTACTTTCCTGCGGGACTCTCGAGCATGGAAAGGTTTTTTGTTGACAGAGTGATAAAATTCAACAGTAAACCAAAATAAAAGGACTAGAGAGTAAAATTTTATTCTCTCCCGCAGAATTGAGAAAGAATAAAATGTACAAATCTAAAAATGTATCCAAGCAGCAAATTTTAGTTGTTAGTTTACTCATGCATCAAAATTTATAACATCCCAAAGATATGTAAGAACAAATTGCCTTGATATGAGGGTGCAACTGATTGTGCCATCTTTCTCTGCACTGCTTGCCAGCCCTACCCACCAACTTCTCAACTATCTGTGCCCATTTTCCCACTCCATACTGCTTCACCAGCCTGATCAGCTTTCTGAAAGTTTCACCATACGAAAACAAAACCAAACCAAACAAAAAAGAGGAAAACCCATTTAATTTTACATATTATTTGATGGCTTCGAAACAATTAAAAAAAAAAAAAAAAAGGAAAGAAAATAATGATTTAAGTGGGACAAATAAAAAGGAAGGGAGAATCCACTTTACCAAACAACGTGCCCACGCGTCCGAGACGAACATGGCAGAAAATCAATAACCCCACAACCCTAAACCCAGTCACTGACGATTCTTTGGCTGAGAAAGCTCAGAAGTCACTTTTCGAAGATAATTAACAAAATAGATTCAATCAGAGGCCAGAAAGATTGAGCAGAACAGAGAGAAAAAAAATAATCTCAAACAAAATTCTAGAGAGAGAGAAGACTTACCCTGCAATTATAGCCGTCTTGGGTGATCTCGCCGAGCTGGACGGGGGCGGCAGAGGTAGCATCCCCTCCAGGCTCCTGGCCCGCTGGTGGTGGTTGTTGGACGGCAGAGTTAACATAGTGAAGAAGGTAGCCAAGTGTTTCTCCAGTTAAGATTTTTGAGAGAGAAAGTGGAATGAGATAGAGAGTGGAATGATAGTCTCCCTCCCACCGCAGATGAATCAACACGCGTATATTCAACCTCTTTTCATTCCTAGATGACCCACACGTGTACATCTAGATCCTTCCCTTCTTAGAGGTACTCCACCTCTAAAGACTTTGCGCCAACACCCAATCCATTTGTCCACTTCAGTGAACAGTAATAGACCCTAATGAAAGGTAATAGGCCAAAACATCTCCATCCCTATAAAAATGTGCTGGCACCCAGTCTAAAAATGCGATGGCACAAACGATCTCCACCCCTACAAAATGCACTGGCATCCAGTCCATTTAAAATATTAATAATTTTTTTATAAAATAATACATTAAAAAAATATTTTTAATTTCGGATAGGATTTTTAACCAATCTCGTCACGCCACGTGTCATTATCTGAACGTACTATTTTGTGAATAGATTTTCGCTAAGATTTTCAACAAATCCCAACAAGCCACATGTCACTTCCTGTTTACAATAATTTAGGCAAGATTTCGATAAGATTTTCAACCAATCTTGTCACGCCACGTGTCATTATCCGAACGTACTATTTTGTGGATAGATTTTTGATAAAATTTTCAACCAATCCCGACACGCCACGTGTCACTTTCTGTTTATAATAATTTAGCCAAGATTTCGATAAGATTTTCAACCAATCACGTAGTGCCACGTGGCATTGTCCAGAGCCTCATCTTTTCTTTTTTTGTCCATATAAACCCTACATCCCTACATCCATCCTCACACTAAACTCAATCCTTTTTTTTAGCTCAGAATCCTTCTTTATCGTTTTCAAATCTTAAGTTCTTACAATGTCTTATTCAAGGAGAGTGTATAAACAGTTGCAAGAGCAGCAGAAAAGGTTGTTGGCACAACAGAAAGAATTGGTAAATCTTGACGAAGGTGGAGGTGGAGATGAGGCCTTCGCAATGGAGGAGGATGAGGATGATCACCATAAAAGGCGGAGGGCCTCACATTCCTGCCATATCATAGAAGCTGTGGGTCAAATAGCCCAACCCAGACGTGCGGCAAACATCGATAGAAGAAGGGAAAGACGAGGTAAAGATCTCTTGGAAGATTATTTTATTCCCAACAGCGTTTTCCCTGATCATGTTTTTAGACATCGTTTTAGAATGCAACGAAGTTTGTTCGATAAAATTATGAGTGCTGTTTGCAGCCATGATCCATATTTTGTGCAAAAAGAGGATGCTTTTCATGTTTTAGGTCTTCTTTCTAAGCAAAAAATTATGACTGCCTTGCAAATGCTTGCATATGGAGCATCTGCAGATCAAGTGGATGAGATGGCAAGGATGGGAAAAACAACTGTTCTAGAGTCCCTGATATGGTTTTGCTCTGCAATTGAAGCCGTCTACACCAATAAGTACCTTCGGTAACCCACGCCAAGGGACATGCGAAGGCTTCTGAGGAAGGATGAGATGCGAGGCTTCCCTGGCATGATTGGAAGCATCGACTGCATCAACTGGACTTGAAAAAACTGTCCAAGTGCGTGGAATGAGCTTATGGCGACAGAAAATGAACCAAAAGCATTATTTTGGAAGCGGTGGCTTCATTTGATACATGGATTTGACATGTTTTTTTTGGTGTTCCAGGAGCTCAAAATGACTCAAATGTCCTTGCCCAATCTCCAGTGTTTGACGAACTGCTACAAGGAAATGGGTCGAGATGCACATATTGGGTTAATGGTAATAAATACGAGGGACCATACTACCTTGCAGGTGGCATTTACCTAAGGTGGTCAACATTTGTCAAAATTGTGCCACATCCATAGAGTGAAAAAGAAAAACACTTCGCAAAGTGTCAAGAGGGGTGTAGGAAGGATGTCGAGCGTTGTTTTGGTATCCTGCAAGCTCGTTGGGCGATTGTCAAGGCTGCAGCTAGAATGTTTGATGTCGAGGCTCTTCGATCCATCATGATGACGTGTATTATTCTCCACAACATGATTGTTGAAGACGAGTACGATTATGATGCCGTCGATGAATACGAGCCAGATTCGATGAACAACTCAAGAATACAAATCTACTATGCTCATGACCAGACCGAAGATCCCATGCAACACGAGCCGTTGGAACGGGATGGACGTTACAATGAATTGATCGTTCAGCGGTACACTTCATTGCAAGAACCATACTGGCACATAACCCGCCAGAATGACTTGATTGACCACTAGTGGGCATTGCACAAAGGCGAAGATAATTAAAATAAGGCTTGTGGTTGAAGAATAAAGTGTATTGTTTTTTAAGTAATCTTATTTAGTGTGTTTTTTTTTTTAAGTTTATATGGTGAGGTTATGTAATTTTATTTGGTGAGTTTATGTAATCTTATTTGATGTGTTTAAATAAACTACAAAAATTACATAAGAAATTAAATAAAGTTCTAAAAATAAATAAGAAATTACATAAGAAATTAAATAAAGTTCTAAAAATGTTAAGAAATTACATAACAAATTAAATAAAGTAGTACAAATAAATACGAAATTATACAAAGTCTGTGGAGTTAGGATATGTGGTGCTAGGATCTTCGTTGCTAGGATTTCTGTAGCTAGAACCCCCTTGACTTGTTTCGGCATCTCTTGCACGCCTCCTTCGCACGACATCTCTTTTTTCCGATGTCCAAAAATATTTCGAATTCGAAGACAGTCCTACTAGAGACTTGTTCATAGTGTCACGATCTGCTTGAGCCATCCTTTCTTCTCTAAGCATCTCATTCTCTCGATGAAGTGCTTCTCTAATCATCTTGTTCTCTCGATTAACTATTCTCTTTGTCTCTCAGCCGTCACATCACGAGCCTCAGTAGCTACTATTATTGCTGCCATAGCAGTAGCTTTTTCCTCATCTTTAGCCTTTTCCCATGCCATGTCCAGTTCACCTTGGCGAGCAAGTTCCTCCATATATTTAGTGTAGTCATTTTTGGAAGAACTACCTTTTTTCTTTGATGTCTTTTTACCTTGAGGCCTGAGGGACTAACGAGTCGGTTGGGTCTCTAGCACTTCTTCAGGTGTCCCTTTCGTGTCTTCAAATGTGTTGGCTTCTTGTTCGGCCGTGTCTGCTTCTGGCGAGCTGTGTAGACCCATACCATGCATGACAACTTCTGGACCGGTTGCCACAATTTTGTATCTAGGGCAATCTTTGACAATTTGCCAACATTCCCATTTGTTGAATGATTTGTTACGATTCTTTGCATTGTAGAATGCTTGTGCTTGTAGTGTCAATAAAAATGTGGGATAAGATAGTATTAAAAAATACGGGTGTAACACAAATAAATAAATTAAAATATTGATGCGCGTGGAATGCATATAAATTACATAAGAAATTACATAAAAATTGCATAAGAAATTACATAAGAAATTAAATAAATTAAAATATTGATGTGGGTGGAATGCATATAAATAAATAAAAATATTGTTACCTGATCCGCTAAACTTGTCCCACTACGCAGATTACCTGAAGCATGAGCGATGACATTTTTCCAACAAGTAAAGGATGCGTTGAGTTTTTTCCAACGACCTTGAAGACCTTGACTAGATCTGACATCTTTTCCATGTACATCGCAAAACGCTTTCGTAATTTTACTCCACATTTCTCGCTTATCCATCTCATTACCTATAATCGGGTCATGAGTAGTGTGAACCCAACATTCACACAACGTAACATCTTCAATGAGCTTCCACGAAGTCATTTTTTTCTCTCAAAGTGTACAAAATATTCAAATGTAGAAAGTGTAGAAAATATTGAAATGTGGTGTAAGGTGGAAGATGAGAGTTAGGTATTTATAGAAAAAAAATTTTTAATTTTTTAAAATTTTTCTGTATTTTAAAAAAAAAATTCATAATTTTTAATAAATTTTAATGTTGTTAATTAATCTGGACCGTTGGATTTGAAAAATATTCAAATCCAACAGCCAACGAGCTGTCATGTGACATCCCACATCGCCCAGGGGAGTGATCCTTATATGTATATTCTCATCTCTACCTAGCACGAGGTTTTTTGGGAGCTTACTGGCTTCGGGTTTCGTATGAACTTCGAAGTTAAGTGAGAAGGGGGTTAGAGCAATCCTATGATGGGTGACCCACTGGGAAGTTGCTCGTGAGTTCCCAAAAACAAAACCGTGAGGGAATGGTAAACCCAAAGCGGACAATATCGTGCTACGGTGGTGGAGCGGGTCCGGGAGGTGATCCGCCCCGGGCCGGGATGTGACAATATGGTATCAGAGCCAATCCCTCCCCGGAAGTGTGCTGACGAGGATGTCGGGTCCCTAAGGGAGGTGGATTGTGACATCCCACATCGCCCATGGGAGTGATCCTTATATGTATATTCTCATCTCTACCTAGCACGAGGCCTTTTGGGAGCTCACTGGCTTCAGATTCCGTAGGAACTTCGAAGTTAAGCGAGAAGGGGGCTAGAGCAATCCCATGATGGGTGACCCACTGGGAAGTTGCTCGTGAGTTCCCAAAAACCGTGAGGGAATGGTAAACCCAAAGCGGATAATATCATGCTACGGTGGTGGAGCGGGCCCGGAAGGTGATCCGCCCCAGGCGGGGATGTGACATGTCACGTGGCCAACGGTCAAAATTCTGACCGTTAGGCCTTTTTTTTTTTTTTTTTTTTTTTTTTTGTGAAAAAAACATGGACCGTTGATCTGTGATCGGACGGTCCATTTTAAAAGTCAAATTTAAATTTTTTTTTACCGTTGGAAATCCAACGGCCTACAAAAACTAGCCGTTGGAAATCCAACGACATTGAGGAGGGCTACGTAGCCTTCATCCGGGTGAACACAAGTGGGCTGACAAGCAGGCCCCGCCGCCTACACCCTTGTCTCCTACTCGCGCCCAGTCGCGAGTATGCTGCACGCGCCAGCCAAATAGGCCGGCTTCTGGGTCTGTCCGAAATGGGCTGGTCTGTTGCCTGGCTTGGGCTGGGTGCCAAGCTATTTTGAGGGCTGGAGCACTTGGACAGGGTGTTGGCCTCACTTTTGGACAAAGTGCTGGGCTATTCCACCTCCGGTGGAACTGCTCTTAGATAGACAAAAACAAAGCACAAGACTCGAGAAGAGCTAAAAAAGAAAGGGTAAAAACGGAATCACGCTGTACAATAAACAGTAACTAAAGAAACAAAGAAGGGGTAAAAAAGGAATCACACTGTAGAAGGAACAGTATTTTAGGCTTTTTTCCTCTTTTAGTATATATATAATTTTTCTCAAATGTGTGAGAATGGTATTGCGTAAATTGTTGAGTTGAAGGTCTTCTGTACGTTGCAAAACCACTTCTATTTATAGAAGTGAATTATATGACAGTCAAGTCTACTGAAGCAGAGTTCTATTATAAATGTAACTCCTCAGCACACTTGGATACCCTTGGCACTTATCTCAACAAACACCTCTCATGCCAAGACTTTATCTCTATCCAGATTCAACTTCTTGGACTTGGACTAGGACTCTGAACCTAATCTCTTTCTACGCTGGTTTCATTCTTTATATGATCAGTCATAGGTTTAGATTCTTAAAATAATTTGAATCTTACCAAAACTCATTATGGTCCTTCAACAATCCTAACCCAAACAGGACTCGATCGAACCACTATCACAATCTGATCCTTTAACAATCCTAATTTCACTAGGACTTAGTCAAATTGCTGGCATTCTATTTCTGAGCTGAGAATGTTGCATGGACTGAAAATTCATTATTGAGCCGATAATCACAACCTTCCATCTTGGTTTATTTACTCTCGGCCCATATCTGGATTTCATGCCCAAGCACTATCACTTGGTCTCACCTGGCCAACATGTAATTGTCAAATGTCGATGTATTCGGTGTCAATTTTAATGTATAATTTATTTACGTTTAGTTATACCACGAAACCAGCAAGTTATAAAGGACCGATGCGACTAGCAAAAACCAATTTTTCTTTTCAGCCTTCTCTATCACTTCTCTATTTATAAAGCCATGGACCATGGGCAGCATGCGAAGTGTAATCGTGAAATGTTGATGCATTTGGTGCTAATTTTAACCTATAATCTGTTGTTAATTATACCACAAAACCAACCAGGTAAAAGTTATAAAATATCGATGCAACCCTCAAAAATCAACTGTTTTTGTATTAAATATGATGGAATTTTTCCTCAATAATGATACATTTGAGTTTGGTTCACGTTTCAACATGTTAGTAATTCAAATGAAAACTTATAACTGCAATGATCAAGTACTCCTACAAGCTTCTGATATTTTGACATTGCTAAATGTTTTACTGAATTTGATTAACATAGTGAATCTGCAGATAATATTGTTCAACTTTTTATTTTTCTATATCAGAACATGTTGGCAGCATGCTCCATATCATATCACATCTTCTAAAGTCAAACCTGCTTTTCTATTATTTTTGTATGATTAATCAGAAGGGTATCCATTAATTCCATATACTTGTTTAATCATAGATTCATAACCACTTGTGAAAAATAAATAGGCTATAAATAATTGAAAAAAAAAAAAGAAGATGAACTGAATGGTCCAATCCATTGGTCCCTAGACAAACAAAGCGTAGTTAACAAAGATATTGATAAATTTTTCACGGAATGACTAAAATGATTTACAGTGGACAAACTCAGAGACCACTTGAGCAACTTTCATCTTCAAAGACTGAATTGAGGAGTTATGTCAATTTTATGGATCATTTTGGCTAAAATGCCAATTAACAGCGTAGTTACGTTGGTTAGACTAGATGTGCTCTTCCCTGTATATCTGAATATGAATCTCCGTTTTCGTAGAGTAAAATATCGCTGGTACAAAAAAGAAAAATCATACAACTTGAATGGAACCAACCACACAACAACTTCCATTTTGTGTTTTGTACCCATCTCTTCCTTTATTCCTTTTCACTTCTTTTACTTATCCACCATAAGTTATTTACAGATTTGCAAACAGCAAACCCCAAAAGTAGAGAAAAAAAATGAGATACCAGTTAATTGTAACAAATGGAAAATCAGACCAGGAACAATGTATTTAATTATACATGTTTTAACAATGCAATTCTCATTGTTTTGGACTCTAATTTGAGGAAGAACGTACTCAAACAACTTCTAATTAGCCCTTTTGGTTTTAATCAAAAGTTTCCCATTTTGTTGTAACTACAACTGACTCAGAATTCTTCTCTTGTTGCTGCTGCATCACTGGATTTTTTCGTACCGAATTTTCTAGTTTCCAATGCATGCTTTGTTTTTGTGTCGGTTTTGAGTCCTTTGGCATGTGGCCGGTTGAACTGTCTTGTTGCTGCAATTTGATTTTATTCCCATTGCTGCTAGATTTGGAGTTCTGATGCTTCAACATGTCCAGAATTTCTATGTACTTCTGAACTCTTGTGACCTTCAAGTTTGTAAACCAACAGTTAGAATAATACAAATAATGTGCAAGTAGAATACATTTTAAAGATGTTGAAATTTATAATACCTGCACTCTTCTCTGCAATTTTAGATCTCCGTCGGCAACAGTTCCATCCAGTTTAATCAACTTCATCATCAGAAGCTCAGTCAATTTCTCCACATCCGTCTCGGAAACTTTCCCACCTGCGGAAGCTGTTGTTTCCAAAGATGTGACCTATTTACAACAAAAAGGATATTAATACAAACTATTCAGTAGATAGCGATTAGGCCAGTTCGTCACTGCACGCTTGCGCCCAAGTTCGAGTTCTTTTCCCCCAAATATGATTCAATTTCATTACCTGGCCTGCAAGCTTGTCCACTTCCAAGTTGATTTCGGCTATGGATTTCGAAGATTTCTCTGCATTTGAATTTCTGAGCAACTCTAGGCACCTTTTTTCTCTGCCCAAAATGTCCTCCACCAGCACAATCCTTGATCCGTGTTTAACTCTTGCCACATCAAGATACTCTTTGGAGTCCCTCTCTTTCTTTTTGTATATTAGCTTCTGATCCAGATGGTGCAATTTCGTTGGCTCTGCCAACATTTTCTTCAACTCCCCTGCAAATTCAAAACCAAATTCAGTTAAACAAAACAATTCCAAAACAAAAGTTTATGGATTCGAAATTTCAAAGTAGTACCAAAGCTTGCTTGGGAGCTGATTAGAATTTCGTGGTACGAAGAGCCATAACGGACTCTAATTTTGATTGTGGGGATTGAAACAGAACTGGGATTCATCTCAACGGTTCGCTTTTGCACCAGCATTCCCCCCGGCCTGATTTCCAAGCCTGCGCTCTCGGGGCATCCCCTGCCATCGTCATCAGAGCGCTTGCTTTCCGAAGAAAGCATTTTGTTCTTCTTTGACTTCATTGGCTCCATCTATAATCTAGTTCTTGATCTTCTGAGGGTAAGACCAAGAAAAAAGAAAACTACTTGAACAAGAAACTCAAGAGAAGCCGAGAGTTTTCGTGCGATGTTCTTTGCTTGGATTCAAAGTAACCCAACAGAGAAGAGAGAACCCTTCGATCCCTATCGTGGAATCAAAGAAAACCCAATGGTGAAAGAATTGGGAAGAAAGGGTGCAAAACAAAAACAACGGTTACAAGTAATATTAACAGCCTTTTTCTATTGACGACAATAGCAAAAGGAAACAGAGGATTAGACGAGCACAACTATAAAACTAATGGCCAGCAGAGAAAGAAGGTGAAGTGAGTGAAGGGAATAAATTTTTTATACAAAAAATGGAAAAGAGGGGGAAAAGAGAAAAATCCACATCAGTTTACGTGAACGTAAGGAGAGGGACAAAAAATAGAGACAACTATTTGGATTTTAATGTAAAATAAAACCAAAAATGGCAAATAACAATAAGCATTTTACATGCAGAATTCAGATCTTTTAACTCTTTTTTTTTTCTTCTTGTTCAAGGCTGTCGTGTGTGTTCATGTAAACTCAAAATTCAACACCAAAACAAAAGAAATTAAAGCAGGAAAAGATTATATAATAAGATATGTTTCTGTCCCCATAGCAACGGGTAGACAACTACATTGGTTTTCGTAATGATAATACAACGCTATGTGCAGAGAAACTATTTCGTTACAATTTTTTTTTTTTTTTTAACAAACGATATTATTTATTCTAAGAAAAGGAGAGTGAGGCTCAGCCTCACATTAAGTTTGCAATAATGTGGTTCAAACTCACTTTTAACGAGAATGAAACCTAAATTCTCTCACTTACAAGTAAAAAAGAAATACTACTAGACTCTAATATTAAGTGGAATCATATTGTTACATTATTAATATAAAACGACACAATAATAATGAATTTGTACTATAAAAGTTGTTCTCCCCTGTACATAATTGAAAAGGAAAGCCAACATAGAATTAAAAAGCGGAACATGCAAGGCCAACTAAGCAGAAAGAAAATCTCAGCCAGTTGGCACCCATCTGGTTGCCTAAATGTGGTTGTTCTGAGGGACATTACTGTCTTGTCGCAAGAAAATAATTGGTATAAAGCTCAAAATTATTTTCTTTTAGAGAAATGGTAAGGTGACTCTAAAAGCAGAGTTTTACATAAATTTTTTGTCATTTTATATTTTAACGTTAATATTCGTACTTATATTATAAAGTATTATGCCAAAATCATGAGGCAATAAAGAGTCCATGAAAAATCTTATATTTGAGAGAGTCTTCTTAATATTTTCTCTACCCTTTATAGAAGGTACGACACATTTTTTTCATGTTTGAAGTAAGGCTTAATTGAATTAATAGTCCACTTGATGACAAAATAGTCCAAAGATAAACTCTCTCATTTTTGCACAACAAAGCCGTCTCTGCAATCTCATAGGTTAACACATCAATTCGAGTTTATCAAAATAAATACGAACATTTTTTATTGGTCAATGCCTTTAACCAGACTTAAATTATACTTTTTTTTTTACGATTAAATCTTTGATCATTGGTTTTTAAGTAAGGCTTTGACGATGAAATGCTCGACTCTAAAACCGACATTGGTGCATCATGCAATTATGAATCAAACCCAATTCCTCCAAAATTGTCCCTCAAGTTTAACTTTAAAGATGTTCGTGTCGGTTCAACTGTAAAACTGGCACCAATAATCTTATTTTCCAACACTGTTCTAAAAATCTTCGTCTAGCACCGTCTAAACCTTAACTAAGTGCTAGGTAACTAGTCATCGTCCCGATTAGTCCCTAAGTGTTTGAAAGTTAAGAAAGTGCACTTAGACCCGCTTAGGAATCCGCCTAGTTCGCCTAGACACCTACCTAACTCACCTGAACCCACTTAGGCACCCGCTAGATCGCAACCCTCACTTAGACAGAAAATTGATAGCTTTCATTTTACATTTTATTTTTTTAATACTTGAATGAACACTCATTATATACTTGATCCCATGTTTTGAATATGTTCTAATACTTTATAATATATTTATCATTTTATTTTGCAATTTATGTAAACAATTATGTGTTTTTATAAATGGGAATTTATTTATATAATATATAATAAATTTACTTAAATTAGCCTAATCTGCCTATCCACCTGGGCGTAAGACCCAAGCTCACCGCCCGACTAATCTTTTAGAACATTGTTTTCCGATAACATCTGTTTGGACAGCTAAAGAATTGCTATTGCTAAGCTACTACAATTGCCTTCCGGTTCGTTATTCGCGTGATTTCGCTTACTGAGGTTGACGCTACAAAAGATGAAACAGATGCCCTACTCAAATAAACATTGATTCGGAAGTTATCATGATCAACATTTTCGGTGGAACAGATGTTACAACCATCGTGAACAAGGTGAAGTAAACTTAGAAAAGAAGTGCCTTCTTATCTCATTGCAGCAGACGACCTCACTCTTCCTTCCGAGGCTTTGATTTCGCAGGCCTTGGAGGTTTTATTACGTAACTCAGTAGGATCAATGCTACGGGAAGAAAGGTTCCGATGAAATGCACGCTTCCATACGAGGCCAGTGTTTCACGAAGGCTTAATACCTGTACCATGTGAGACGGGTGCATGAGAAAATTTAAAGCATCAGAGGGTGGTATGTGTTCATGTACATGCGTGTGTCGTGGTCATGGTATGTTTGGATGATGTGCTCATATGCATGCGTGTGTCTTAATTGCATGTGTTCATGTACATGTGTGTGTCTAAAACGGCATGTGTATGTGCGAGAGACAGCGAGAGCAAGGACTAACAATGAAACCAACACAGGAGTAGTTCAGAACCAAGACAGTGTAAGCAAAGTTGATGAACACCAATATCTTCTTAACAACATCCATAGTTGGAGGCACAGCTTGCTGCCATCGGTAAATCACTGCTTGCGGAACAGGTAGAAAATGATATAGATTAATTATCTTAAAAAAAGGAATAATTAGTATATGCTTGCTTATTAAAGCACAGATGGCAATTTAATGAAACAAAGAAATAATTAGTGAATTAGAAGCGGAGAGACTAATACCTCTTGATCCAGCAATCATCAATGCTGACTGAACAAAGAATATGATGTACCCAGGATAGAGGCCCTGCAGTTCAGAAAATAACCAATATGATACAGAAAATTCAAGTTTGAACCATGCAAAAAATCAAACATATTCCCAAGATAAGAGAGCATAAGGCTATGAAACAAAAGTAAGCCGACTAGTTAATGTAAGAGAAACTTAATGGGTCCGAGCACAAATTTTTGGAACTTGGCTTGACAACACTGCATGGTGGATGATCAGAAATTATGACGTTAACATTGCAAGTACATGAAACTATAAGGTCTGCATAATGAACTACCCTCCCACCCAAAATAAATATCATTTCACTTTAGCAATTTGAACACAAATGGGCACCAAACATTGGCACAACTAACGTACAATATAGACTGCCATATTTTTTTTGTTGAAGACATTGCCATCAATCATTAGAATGGTATAACTCCTAGGTGTTCTAGAAAACTATAGAAACGCATGTAATAACACAAGAATCATAATTACTTTTAAAATAACACGTCACGGAAATCCATTCAGAGCCAAAAGTGGTGGCATGAAACACAAAACTGGAGGGCATGTTGTCACCCCATCCCCCCCTCCCAAAAACAAATTCTACTCCACCCAGCCACCTATTTTTCACCTAGTATTTGTTAAAGGCACAAAACTTAAACACAAGATTTTAACGTAAAATGCACTAAACCATTTAGGTTATATAAACATTGAATTTCCCACACAATTTATTACATTGCAAAACTAAGAATTAAAAAGTGTACTCAATACTCTACTAGAGGAAGAGTAAATCATCCTTCCGGTGCCCTAAAACAATCAGTCCCAGCATCCTTATTAGGGAACAGAACACTACAAAGTAACAAAGTCCACACATAAGTTACACGAGGAAACTGTTTATCTGACGTTTTGAAGAGAACTGTCAACCGGTTAATCATCTGGTAGTAGTTGACTGCTTTTCCTTATTTTTTATTTTTCTTATTTTTTAAATTATAAAAATGGACAGCTAAATCCACTCCGTAGAATGAATGCATTTGCAGCAGAGCTATTGTTTGAAGAAACAAAATCTAAAATGGACACAAAATCAGCAAATGACAAAAATACACATTCAGGATGAGGGTAAGACAGTTTATACTCACATGCCAAACAGCACTGACGGTCTGTGTAGCCAGCAACTGGAAGAAACCAGGCTTCTTGCCAGGTTTAACAAGCCTATCATAAACATCTACAGAAGGATAATATATTAGTTAATTAAACAAAATATGCGCTTTCTTGATCACAGCTAAAAGTAGAAAATATCTCAGCAATGAAATGCAACAGGAAGAAAACTGAAGGGACCAGATACCAAACTATATGATCAATTATTCATATAGTTCTTTGCATATAGAAAGCATAAAACAGAATCCAACTCAGTCCTAACTAGGATTCATAGTTTGGATATGCAAAAATAGTTTCCTAGGAAAATGTTGGGATTGTATGTTACTGACAAAAAAGAAAACTTAGGAAGCAAAAGAAATGCTCACAATGGCGAAGCCAGGTGCTGACTTGTATGTTCCAAACAAGTGGTAACTGAACTGAACTCTTTGCAAACTCAACGCCTATAATATCAACATTTTTTGCACGATCCCATCGAGGTTTTGGTGGTGAGGACTCTGTCCAGCCACTGAAACCGAGACCAGAAAGAATGATAGAAGCCTCTGATATTGACCAAATGAAATAATATTTCCACCTTGCTGTGAATCCAGACATATACTGGTAGCCCAGTCGTTTCCAAAACCCCCATTCTTGGTATATGGGCTCAGTAAATCTTGACAAAGGAAATTTGGGTACCAAATATAAATACAAGGCCATACAGAATGCAGCTTGGAGAAGAGCTCGAATTGTTGCTCCATAGGGTGATGGAGACGGTCCTTTCTCTGATTGGCTCCATATCTGAAAATGATAATTAATAAAAGCCAAAGTATGAGAAAAAATCAATTCAAGAAAACAGAACTGAGAAGAAGGTTAGACACTTGGTACATAATAAGCATACCCCTTTTCCTTCGGTCCAGTCAAGATAATCCTTTATTTCATAAACTGGACCAGCAAAGTGACTACCACAGCAGAGGCAGTAGCCAAAGTACTCAATCAAGGAGGGTAACTTAATCAACCGGTTTTTCTTCTGAGACTCACGCAGACCATCCTCTTTCAAAACCCCATCATTGTAATTGATTGCACACGAGATGACTTTCAGTGTTAACACCATTAAGGCCCCTAAGTATGAGAAGGAAGTTCAAACTTAGCTAACGCGCATAAAAAGTAAAAGTGCATAGACAGATATGGCTATTCAAAATGTCAACTATATACATTTTTAGTCGTGTTGAGAATTCATTAGAAGAGTCCATGAATTCTAGTAAAAAATAAAAAAGAAACGGAAGTCATCAATGACCAAAATCAGAACTCGCCATTTTCTTACAGGAGAATGACACTCGTTGCAACCTGGTAAAGAGCAGAAAATTAAGGAGGAAACGCAAGCTGGCTAGAAAGGCTGATATTGTGCTTACCAGTTGCATCAATTCCTCCTTCCTTCCATGCGTCCCCACTCATGTAAAATACATGGCTACACATAGAGAAACATGTTTACACATGATCAAGAATTATCAAATAAGACCTTTAATAAATCCCTAGATACATAAATATTAAACTTATCGCATATAGATAGTGTTATCACTTCAATACTGTTTAGGATTATCGAAACAATGTTAGCATCAACAAAGAGCACAAAGATCCCTATACCATTCACATACTGTTAATGGTGTCATCAAAATTTCTTGCCAACATCATAAGTGATTGAAAGTTGAAACATTAAAAATGCATTTTTAAAGTTCAAAGACATAATTTTGGGACAAATCAAATCTGTAAAACTTAGAATGTAAAGTTCTTCACTGATTGCGCATAAAGAATCAGAATTTTTATGAAATTAACAGTTTCACACATGCGTCCTGAGTTAGAAACTTTCACCTCACCTAAATTATTGTAAAAGTTTCGAACTCTTCCACCTCCCCCTAATAATAATAATACAATTTTTTCATTTAAAAAAAAAAAAAAAAAAGGTTACAACCAAAAATAACACGAATTAATTGGAATTCATGACAGTTACACATGCATTGTCAAATTCAATCATCCATGATTAAAAAAACAAAAAAAAAATTAATAACACTACAAATCATAAAATAACCATACCAATCAACCAACATGAACTATCCAATAACAATCTTTGAAAAATCAATAAAACCCGAATAAATTACAAAATCAGCGACACAAAATAATACCATCCACCAAATTATTCTCACTAAACTCGATTACCAAACTCACAAATAAGGAATCAAATTCTTCAAAATTACGAATCGGAATCAAATATCAGTCTTCGTGTTTTGGAAACGTACCAGCCGATGAGGTAGCCGAAGCCCAGTACGAAGGTAATGATTCCGCAATGGTTTCGGGCGAAGGCCATGGAAGCATAGCCGAGGAGCATTGGGACTAAAAAATGGAGGTTGGAGGAGAATCCGAAGGAGAGGTAAGAGAGGAGAGCGCCGGAAGCGGCGGCGTAGAGGTGCTTGGCGGGTGCACTGGGGACGAGTCGCCAGATAAAACTGACGGGGATGGTGGCGACGAAGCAGAGGAGGAAACGGAGCACCGAGACCGAGACGCCGATCCCAGCGGCCATGGATTCCATCTCCAGGGCCATGGCTTGTAGTATCAATCTGCAAATCGAATTGAGAAACCTGTCCTGATTTTTATTTACGGAGAATTAGAAGGAGAACAAAATCGATTTCTGAGTTTGGGCCTGCCGAATGAAATGACCGATATGCCCCTCGGCGGACTTTTTACTGTTTGCGTGGGAGTCAGTGTCTCACACGATTTGGATTTGGTGATGAAAACTGCGAGGGAGAACGCTGGTTGGTTGTCTGTTGGAGCTGAAATGACGATAGTGTCCTTGTACGGTGTTCTTGAAGTCATCGAAAGCATTTATCCACGGCTGGCATATTCTCGTTGAACGGATTTCGAGTCTCTATATTATCGGTGCATTTATACGCGTTACACTCATAACCCTTAAATTAATGTAATAGATTTTGAGTCCCAACATAATATATGTGCATTTTATATGCATTTAATAAATCGGTGCACATTTTTCTCATTTGACAAATCAAAAGGGTTTCAGATGGAAAAATCCCGATCTGTCTTTCACTTCTCTTACAGTTTTTTTTGGCAATATGTTCAAGTTAAAATGCCTCTGGTTTGTTTCTCTGAAATCAGCAGGAAAATTTAAAGGGAATAAATCTTGTTGAAGTCATCGAAAGCATTTATCAATGTCTGGCATATTCTTGTTGAACGGATTTCTAGAGAATTAAGTTTCTGTTGACCCTAAACATTACTTAACTTACATGACTCGCAGGCCGAATAGCTAATAAACTAACTACGTCATTTGGTTGAATGCGAGGCGTGAGCTCGTTTGGGGAGTAAATGAATGTTGTTGCGTCGTTGGGTGTGCTGATGACTTCTAATCTTGCAATTGCGGCTGAGGAAGGAACATATGTCAGCCTTCGGGTTCTAGATCTTGAAGATGAGGCTGTTAGTTACTATGAAGTTCAATAAATATTCAACTTTCAGTGTGCCGAATGATGTAACTGAAGGAATATTTGTGAAAAACAAGTTCATTTGAGCAACATCAACAACATGCAATTAACAATTAAAAGGCGGAATCATGTTTATATGCACTCAAAAACAAAACTTAACCCATGAACTTCAAAGCCTAGTAGATAGGTGAACCAAGACTCAACTCAAAACAAAGTGAGTTGAGAAATCAATACCTTTGTAGATTCCTCTTTGCATAAGCAAAGGCTAATCACCCAAAGAGAGGGCCTTCATTCCTTGCATCTTAGATCCATGGATTTGGATGGATGAAAAGGTTTCTCCAAGTTCCCAAAATTGAGAACCTCTAAGTCTCCACACCAAGGTAAGATTGGAGAATAAATGAGTGACCTTGAGGAAGTAAGATTGCTAGATGTTTTCCTCAAGAGTGGCCGGCCATTTTAGAGAGAAAGGAGAGTTTGTTCTCATCTTTTTTCCTTAGAAAAACCCTAAGGATGAAATGGCTATAAAGATGTCTTTATACCACCTCACAATGGAGTGGCAAACTTGCAATTAAGCCAAGTTCACTACCCTCCTCTAAATGGCCGAATTTAAGGGGATTTATTGGGCTATTTGGGCCTTTGTGAATCATTATTCATTAAGTTGTCATTCAACTTAAGTCAATGGACTTGACGTTCGAAGCGCATTGGGCCTTAAGGTCCAAAACTATCCCGAGGTCTTTAACGAACTTATTCGTTTGATTAATTAACATATTAATTAATCCTTGCCATAAATAATTAAACCATTTAATTATTCTTACTCATCTCCGTTGAATCTTCAATCTCTACCTTACACGGTGTACGATCCATTAGGTTCCTTTTAGCGAGGCAGTGAGCGATTCAAACTCTTTCAAATCGATTGTGAATTGAAACTTACTTTCAATTCTCCCGTTAGTGATAATACACTTTTAGGGCTTCCACAAACCATGGTTGACGCCTAGCAGCATGTCATGGTTACCCAAGCTAATCAGAAGAGGTGGAGAACCTATTCAGTTTTAGGATTACAAATGCAATACGGTCTTTCTCTAATACAATACTCTTGACCACATTGTTTGGTTTGATAGTTTATTCATGTCTACTATCCAATGTGAGTCTTGTGCTTATATGATTACCTTGAATGTGATTTGGAACACATTCCAACACCTCATTCATACTCTGGCCAGAGATTCTAAATCATATCATAGAGTATTCTCCCTCAAACAGTTTGAAGGTTAGAGATCCCTTGTTGCGCATTCACTTGCCTCCATGGCTAAGTGGCTTAACCCCAACGATGCCGTGGACACCCTCCTGATGGAGTGACTTTGACATAATCAAAGATTAAGGACCTAACCACAAGACAACTGTGATGCCTCAGGTCAAAAGACTAATTTGCATTATCCCAACCATGAGTTCTCATGTGACATGAATATGAGAACTCTTCGTTGATCGTGTTCAGTGAACTCATTCTCTATTGAGCACCTACGTACTTGTCTTGATGTCACACACACCAATGACTCGAGACTAGTCACTCTCCCTGAGAGAAGACATAACACGTACTGATCTTAACGGACTGTCAATGCCCAATTGACAATCCTATGATCAGGAACGTTTAGGATGTGTCAACGAAAGAATGGTCTCATGAATCTAACTTCTTTAGATCGCATTCTTCCAATCACATATTCCTTGGACTTATCGTTTAAGCATATAACATTTATATGAGACGGCTCAAACAATAATATTTGCCCTTAATATTAAACTAGATTTGTTTAACATGTGAAATGTCCATAAAGTATCATCATATGATTGGTTTTAGGGCACATTTCCAACAGTAACTTGGTAACACCCCAACTCGCCGAAAGGCTAATGGGACGACCTCTTCCAACAAGGACTCAAATATTCATTGTTGATCGAGACTTGAATAGATAACCAGTCGATCTTGAAGTAGTGTTGTTTATCCAAACAAAAGGTATTCTCAACCGCCTGATTCTATGGCTCCAGTGCTATATATCCAAACGGAAGATGTCATTGATTGCGTTCACAATGTTGTTTATCCAAACCGAAGATCTGTTGGCGATAAAAGCAATAAAATAAAATTCTCAAGAGGTTTAAGAGGTTTCGCATAGAGTGCGAGTTTGCACAGGGCAGATTCATGTGTTGAGTTGAAGGGGGTTTGAATGATGTACTCCTTTCTCTATTTATAGTAATAATTTCTCACATGACCGAAGTAGAATTCGACTCGAATTATAATTCCTCGAACTCTCCTTCATCCATTCTGATTGGGCCTTGATCTATCCTAACATATTTAAGACTCTGAACTCGGCCTCATTATCTTCCAGATTCAATCCCCAATTCTCAATAAATGCTCATTGATTCTCGAGGCATTATCGACATCTAAAGACTCCTTATTGTATAAGGACTCAGCCAACTCTGAAACTAACTCTTCCGAGGGACTTCTCCTTTGGGCCGAGCTCATAATTTCCCTCGGCCCAAAACTATTAATTTGAGTCCAAATAGTTTTGTACCAACAAAATTGTCCTATCTGAGCTCGTTAGTTTACCCCTGTCTATCTGAATGATTAGTCTCAACTCGGGAGGAAGAACTGGTAATAGACATAAAACCATCCATTCTGATTCTATTTCTATATTTGTTCGAATAAAATGTTTAACCAATTCCACGCGCCTAACCAAAAATTTCCTTCTTCTTCCAACTTTTTGATCCTCCCATTCATTAACTGTGGGGCCCTCTTCCCCTAATTCTTTCCATTTTGGAAAAAAAACATAAGAATGAAAAAGATTAAGTGGAAAAAATAGCAAGACGGGACGGGAGAAGGATGAAGAGAGAGCGAGAGCGAGAGCAAATACAAATGATAAAAAAAAAAATTTAACAAACGATATTATCTACAATAAGGTCATCTCCAATGGATCAGGTCATAGGGTTCTAGGCTCTTTTATAGCCTGAAATGAAGAAAAACCCATCTCCAATGGAGGTCTAGGCCAAAGGAAAAAGAGGATCCACTGGGCCAAATTCCAACCCATGGTCATCGAGCTGGGCAATTGAAGTCAGCCAGCCCGAAATGTTGGGCCAATAGTCAGAAACTCATATGCTGGCTAACGTCAGCTAGCTGTTATATTTGATTTTTTTTCTTTTTCTTTTTCCTAAGACGAAATTAAAAAAAAAATTCTAATTTTTTTCCTATAAGTATAAAAGTCATTTTTACACCATTTCTCACATATTTTTTGCCATTCCATATTATGTTACCTCATTTTATTTCTATTCTTCACAATCTTTAAACTCCTATCCGAAAATTGTATTTTTTATTTTTTATTTTTTTAAGCAAAACAAACATAGTATTCCAAAAAATTATTAAGATTACATAAATATAAGAAATATGGAGAGTTACTCATTTATAAATATAGTAATTTAATTCAATTAATCAATAAAGTTAAAGAAAAAACTTAAAAATAATAAATTATTGAGGGGCTAAAAAATAGCCTTTCGGTTGAAGATGATATATAAATATGTCATGGCAGGGTTCATTAAAAAATAATTTCTTATAGGGCTATAATCTGGACGAGAGTTAAACATAGCCCTTTTGGTTGAAGATAGCCTAAGGGGTAGACCTGGCATTTTCAACCCGATCCGATAACCTGACCCATTAAAATTAGTATTCAGGTGAGTGATAAACAGGTCGAGTGGTTAACGGGTCATTTTGGATGAACCCATGTAACCCGTTTATCACCCGTTAACACCCGTTAGTGAGGAATTTTGTGTAAATTCAATAGTCCTAAGCCCAAATGGGTGGCCCTGTGCGGATCGAACGGCTGCAATCAGCTGGACGCGAAAAGAGACAGCTCTCAGATTCAATCCCTCGCGCTCACATTTGCTGCGCCGCAATTCTCAACTCAGCTTTTGACATCCCACAACGTCTGCAATTCTTCGAAATCCCGAACACCCACTCCGCCAGCAAGGGTGAAATTTGCAGAGGGAGAAGAGGAATTGCCAAAAGTTGTTTTGTCCAGCGCCGGCTTAATTGCATTTTTTGCCTTCGTCAAGCTTATCCAAATTAATTGTTATATAACAACAAATGGTGGAATATACTTTTATAGGATATAATGAATGGTGTTATATTTATAGTATCAAGATGGGTGTTTTTTTTTTTTTTTTTTTTTTTTTTTGGAACGATTGATCAGAAATAACATTTCTAATTTGCATTCCAAAATTTTTAAATTGAATTTATTGGAATGTAAATTTTGGTATATTCGAAAATCACAGAATCGAAGTAATTTTAAAAATTTTGGAACATAAACAAAACCTATTTGACGTTTTTAGATTAATACTAGAACAATTCCAACTTGTAGTAGCTTCACTGTCTTCATAGGAGCTTTCAAGTCTCTAATCAGAAACTGTGTAGCTAGCTCATCATGGGCATCCAACAAGATTTCAAACTTTTGAGACCAAGAAGCATAGTTTGTTGAGACCAAGAAGCATAGTTTGTTACATCAAACTATGAAGGTGCATTGCAGGAACCAACAACTCTATCACGTTTCATGGTAAGATTCACCTAATACCAACAAGTTTCCAGTGATAATATGTATGATAAGAGCTGACTCTCTGATGCCAATTGTAAGTAGTATCAAGCAGAAACGCTGTAATAATATGTAATAATGGACAACATAGTAACCATTTCTACCCAAAACCACCCCAAAATAACTCAAATACACAAGAAAAACTATACAAACATTTAAATAAAAGACATGAACTTGACCAGTCACAATATCATAGTCAAGCATGAACAAACCATAGGTACCGTTTGGTACGTGGGACGGGACGAAATAGAGTGGGATGAGGCGTTCCGTCCCACGTTTGGTACGGCTAAAACGGGTGAAATGCGTTGTTCAACAGGACGAGTTTTGGGTGAATTTTCATTCCACCTCTACCCCCTGGAACGACTCGTTCCACATCCGTGGAACACAAAGTTATAACCTCTCTGTCTCCTTCTTCTTCCTCCTCGCTTCCATCCGAGGGCATGGGGAGCTATCAGAAGCGCCGGCCGTGGTGGGGACCAAAGCCGCACCAGCAATGTCGACACTGGCGGCGCCCTGATGGAGACAGGCGTCGACTTCGCCAACTACTTCTGCACCTATGCCTTCCGCTACCACCAGAAGGAGAAGTTCTCTGATTGAGTCTGCATGGACGCTTACTACAACGCCATTTTCAAGAACAAGCACCACTCCATGGCAAGGTACAACATCTCATGAGCTCACTACTTAATTACTCCTCCTTTACCATTTGTTGTTATGCTGTAAAATATTTGGGATAAATTTGGTTTTAAGGCCAGAAAGAACGAAAATTTACTGAAAAAGTTTTGAAATCGAGAGGTACCCACTTGGTTTTTCCCGATGATTTGTTCGAAATCGGTCTGAAAGATTTCTTATTTGTTTGATTTGGGTTGGGGTTTTCTGTTTTTTGCAGGCGCTGAACAACCGTTCTGTTCCGTCCCTGTGCATACCAAACATACACGGAACCTCCGTCCCGTCCTATCCCGTCCCATCTCGTCCTGTCCCATTCCGTCCCGTCTGCGTACCAAACGGTACCATACAGACGTCAATTGTCAAAGACAAATGAACTCTACATTATGATATACATCCAAGATTAAAAAAATCATTTAACTAAATATTTCCAACGACAGTTAAGGTTCAAAGAGGTGTTAGTCACACACAAGGATTGTACCTGAAAATTCTTAACTGGTAAAAAATCGAGAAAACTCTAGGGGTCTCCATCCAATGGTAGAAAACAAGTTTATGAATCACACGCACAAAAACTCAAATTCCAAGTTATACTAAAGGAGCGGCTTGTACATCTGTGCAATTTGGAATTTTTCAAGAGAATCTAAGATTGATCTTCAGAATGGTGGCAACTTTAGCTCGAGCTCTTCACTTGTGGCACCAATGATATGAATAAGACTAAGATGAGATGCAAATGTGAATCTAGCAACAAACAAATCTCCTCAATCGAACATCAACAGATTGAGATGATTTGATATGGATCTTTACTAATGTTACGGTTAGCACTAGCTAGGAATCGACATTAGGTTAACGTTATGGTCAGCACATAGAACCTTGACAAGCTCAAGATAAACAGCCCGGTTGCAGTCCTCAGCTAAAACGCAGAGCCGTGCAGCGTGCTTCTTGATAAGGAGGACGATTCTCTCCCCTCCTAATGTCTCTTTCCTTTTCTCCTCTCCTACTTGAATGGTTACGGTTAAACCACGTCAACAATATTAATCTTTTTATAAAGACAATAAGACAAAAAATAATATGTGAGAGAAAAGAAGAGAAGAGGATAGAATTAGAAGGAGAGAGAATCCTATTCCTCTCGATACTCGATAACCGTTGCACAAGAAGATGTTGATGAACAAAGGAACAAACAATTGCAAGTGCATATGTTGCGCAGAAACATAAACGCATTAAGGAAACCTACAAGTGTATTCCGGTGTAAATATTTTGGGCCTAATTGGATTAATAGTTTCCGTAGTGATAAGGTAATTGGAAGATAGTCCATGTGAGAAAATACTAGGATTTAAGCCTATGAGATAAAGTCTGTTATGATTTATGCTCAAAATTGAAAATTCTATCAATTTTTTTTATTAATTATTAGCACATGAGCTACACATATTAGACTAAAACGGAAATCTCCATACACATATTAAACTAAAACGGACCTCTCCGTTAATTGTTAACTCACGTGCTAATAATTAACAGAAAGTTAACAAAATTTTCACTTTTAGACATACATCCTAACAGACTTTACCACGAGAGCTTAAATCCTAGTTTTTTTACCATATGACTATATTCCAACTACTCTATCACCATGAAGACTACTAACCAATTAAGCCAATATTTTGATTACAAAATCCCATATGAAGCAGAACAGAAGCCCTTAACTTGGAAGACAGACAGACTTACAAAATCTTAATCCACTGTCACTAATTAAATTAATCAAACCAAGAGATATGAATTTACAGATTTCTTTGCTTAAATACACAGGACACAGGACACAGGACACATTCACTATCTAATTTCGCTTTCTTCTGAACACGACCTGACCTGACCTACCTCTATAATACAGCGCTTCCTACCCGATAAAAAGCTTACGCGCAAACTAAAAATGCTTTAGCCTTTCTCTAAATTCGCTAGGGTATATCAGTACAGAGTCTAAACAGAGACCGCCTTTGGTGTGGGTGCAATCAATCTGGGTCATACAGAGTTTAATCTTCGTTGATGCATTCGGCTTCTCCACAACAAAGTCCCCAACATGGTAGTAATTCCATTTTCCAGGTTCGGTTAAAAAGCATTGAGACGAGGCATAGTGACCTTCTGAAGTCCAAAGCTGGAACCTCACAGGTTTTATGTCCCAACCGTGGACATGCTCCATGTTGCAAACTCGGCGACCAAACCTCTTCTGTGAAGACCGTCCCAGCTGCAACCTGAAGAATAGGCTGTATTTCCCGACAGGAAACGGGAACTCAACCTCCCCATCAACTTCAAACCACCATATTTGCTGAAGATATGCAACTGAGCAAAATCTGTGTTGAAGCAAAGAAAAATTACGAATTAATTCCACAAATACTTGTAGTTCAAAGGTAAATAGGCAAAGCATCTTATTCCAGTGAGGCAACCTCAATCTGAAAACCAGACCGGGAGGACATGCAGTTCCAAAGACTCAAGAACCAGGGGACTTGGGGGCATCAGAGCCACAACAGAAGTAAGCAATCCACAACCCCTCGGTTTATTTCACATGAACACATTAAGATGCATTGTATTAGTCATGAGCCCAATTGAGAACCAGTGTAAGAATAACCATAAAAATACACACCAACCTCATATTCTATATGCTTTGGGTTTCATTTTGTAATCGCGTTTAGAAACATTTTGTAGGACAGAATCAACTTGTAGGAAGGCAACCATAAATGCAACAGTAGAAACAAATTCATAAAATGGCTTGATAGCAATTCAAATACGCTCAAATCCAGGAATAATCTCAATTTTTTCTCAATACTGGGAACTTTTAATTTTTTTGAAGAGTTTCAGTTGCTTTAAATAAGCTGAAAACGAGCCATTTCAATATCAGATGCTTCAACTTTTGACAAGCTTAAATAACATCAACTTCACGAAGGAACTATGTACTACAAAAACTTTGTAGTCTAAAGGGACGGGGCACATCGTCCTCAAATAAGATATTAGCCCATTCTCATTATTTTCAGTAACCAAATAAACTTACATATTTATAGACTCCTCCCTCCTATCCTTTCAAGAGCAGAAGGGAAATACTTCTATATGCAGATAATGAGATAACAGATTATGTTTACCCAAACAGTTAACATCGATCATTAGAATGATTGCGATCATATTGAAAAAGGTGATCACCTCGAAAAAACGAGATTGCCACAAATTCTTTTTTATTTTTGGCATGCTTGACCTGAAAAACTTCAAAGGTCATTAACAAACCACATACAATCACAGCCTCAAACTTCCATACCCCAGAATCATGCATTAAAATCACAATATTATTCAGAAAAGCCATAAAGTACCATCAATCCGTAACATACAAATTTTCACATTTCTCCAAAATCCAACCAATTAGTAAAAAAATGTCATTGTTCATACCTAGATTCTTCAGTTGGAATATGATTCCAATATCTTCGATCATCAATGCCGGTAATTGCTAATCCCTTCGACGAAATTGACAGGCAAACCGATCCTGTACTTTTATCCAGCCAAACTGTCTGCACCCACAACACAAAATCTATCAAACACCGCACCAAATGCAAAAACAAAAGGATAAACCAAGAAACAAAATAATAAATTTAAAAGATGAAAAATAATAATTCTTACGGAAAGTCAATTAGTTGAGTTTCTAATCCCGGAACATGAAAATATCTAAACTTTCAATAATAAATTTTCATCTTTCAATACGATTTCTGCTAAACAAAAACCGAAAACGAAATTTGAATTTATGAGAAAACATAGAAACTAATCAAAACCCACACCACAATGATACAATTCAATTCAAAGGCTCTAACATTCCCAATTTTCCCACGCCTTCTCGGCAAACAGAAAATAAGAAACAAAACCATGAAAACGAAACGAAAGATGACCCACCTTGGTACCATCATCGAAAGAATTAGGCTGACAAAGCCTCGTAAAAACATCTCTCTTACCCAGATTTTCCAATCCATCGCCGAACACTTTACCCACAATAGTTTGATAATTCGACGGCATTTTCGATTCCCAAATGAAATCAGCCCAAGAAGCGCCGCGAAACGCCCGATTCAGATTCGCCAATTTGCAAATCTCCGGCGGGTCCAAATACCCCAGAATCAGCGCCGCGCAGCTCTCCGGGAGATCGCCGAGACCGGGTTTCGATGGCAAAGATAGGACTGCAACTGGGTTTTCCGATTTGGAGACAGAGGAGAAACTGGCACCCATAGTCAAACAGAACACAGCAATTCTAGAGAGACAAAGCTTGAAGAATTGAGGAGAGAGAAGTGGGTATGGTGGGAGTGGACATGGGGGATTTATTGGTGGCAAAAAGTATGAAACTTGGTGATGATTTGTAGAGGGGAGGGGCCGCGTACAATACAAGCTGTGGGAGGATTGTGTTTGGCTGTTTGTTTCCCGAGAGAAAAGGAGGGAGAGAGAATTGCGGTGTCTGATGTATGAGAAAATATGAGGAGAGGGAGAGAGAGAGCATCATCTTGTCGTTGTTTTACTTCTTTATTGTTATTTTTTCTTAGCTGTGGACTGGTGGTTGGTTCGCACAGTAAACCGTTTCTGGTTTTGGAATTTATCCTTTTGGATTTGGTTTCTCGAACAGGATCCGTGAATCATATATGTTCTTCGTACATCGTACGGTTAGCTTCTGTCAAATACTGTTTATGTTTAATTTTAAATAAAAATATTTAAAATAATTTCTGACTGCATGATATACTATAAACGGATAAGATTTATAAATTCTTAGAATCTTCATAAAAGAATCCAACAAGGATCCGGATGCTTGGTTTCTGACTTTGTTTTCTGGATAATGGATTTGTTTTCTTTCTTTAATGGGGGTGATTAAGCTTGACAACTTTCAAGTTCACCATCGGTTAATGAGACTAGCCTTAAAACCCACCTCATCTCAACAACTTACTTTGGAATTTTTCTTGGGTTTAGAATTATAATGGTAAGTTGATCAAATACCAGAGTCTACCAGAATGGTTTTATTTTTTTTTTATACATGCCATTTCTTGCAGTCCTTGGCAAGTTGGCATTAAAAAATGACTCGATAGCTAGGCAACTAATTAACAAATATAAAAGCTCGAGATCGAGATCGAGTGTTTGCCGACAAAAACATAAAATGCTATGTAGCTCTTCTTTCTTTCAATTGGAAGTCCACTATATAACACCAAATTGGGAGCCGTATGTTCCACACTCATACCATTTAACGAAAAAGCCATCATTCCTACAACTAGTATTTTTTTCATAAGAAAGAGGGCCAATTGGTTGTTTTGCTACAACAATCAATTTTTTTAGGAGTTGAAAAAACTCACATGGGTATTTCAGTCTTCTCTTGTCCACCATCGTGTAATTCATACAGCGTTAGGAATCGACTCAAGATATGTCATGTTAATTACGAAGTTCAATATCAAATTCGGCTTTCAATGTGCTAAATGTAGTAACTTGTAACACCTCACTTTGCTGAGAAGGCTAATGAGATGATCTCTGCCAATAAGGATTCAAAAATCCTTCTCGATCGAGACTGGGATAGATAACCAGTCAGTCTCGACGCTGTGCTGTTTATCCAAACTCAAGGTGCTCCGCGGTCGGCTAATTCTACGACAACAATGCTGTTTATCCAAACTGAAAATGTTCGCCGGTTACCTTTATAGTGTTATTTATCCAAACTGAATGTGTGTTGGCGAAAAAAGAAAATAAAAAAAATCTCAAGGTGTTTAAGAGGTTTGCGCTGGGCAGTTGTGTGTTGAATTCGAGGTCCCTTTTGTCATTGCCACTGCCTCTATTTATAGATTTTGTAATGCTCAATCACTCAAATAAAGTATTCCAGTGTCATTCTAACTCTCAGCATCAGGATATTGTGATAAAAAACCTTTTTGATAATATCCCTCAAAGTCAAGATTCCTAGGGTTGATGTTGTGTGCTCCTTTCATCTTTGCAGAACACCAATCTAATCCAAAGATTGGTTATAATATTTAAATGTCGTGGATCTCTGTCATCCAAATTCCATGTACCAATGACATTCCAATTTGCATCATTATCTTGACTTCAACATTATCCCAAAACCATGCATCTTGACTATCCAAACCTCATCTTAATGCACCATAACTGTGCTGCTCAATCTGATAATAGGAGTCCCAAGTCCAATTGAATTGTACTGCTTGCTCAGAAACTTACTTTGCATCTTATTATCCCGTATAAGAAAATATCAAGATAATTTGTTAAACGATAATTATTATGATAAAAATCATAATATTATCTTTCAATAATAACAAAATTATCTTCACTTTTCATCCGACGGTTGAGAGCTATGCTCACTCAATAGCCTTGATTGCATGGGCTGATTGTGTAAATTTGGATCCAAACAACATGATGGATTCGTATGTTAGAATTAGTTTGTATCTTAGCACAGTTGTTAGTTGGTATCTAAAGCTATGATAGGCTTTTGGATTAATTTAGGACCATTTGGAATTAGATTTTAAGAGAGTTAAAATTATTTATGGAAAAAACACATGATATGTATTTTTTCCACAAAATTATTTGAAGCTTTTTTATTGAAGTGATTTTACGAAGAAGCATATAAAACGTGCTAGTCTTTATGTAATCACTTTCAAACAAGCCTTGATTAGAATTGGACCAAATTCCACTTGAAAAAGGAGCTTAGTCAGCTAGAAGCAGGAGAACTATTGAAATTCAAGACCAATGAAGACTTGTTTGAAAATTAACTAAAGTTTATCCATGGTAGTGAAAACTGAAGACCACCTACCAAAAGTTGTGAAAACTGGCAAAGTTGGCATAATTAACTAGGTCAAGACTTCTAGTAGTTTTCAATTTTTTGCATTGGATGAAACTGTCTGCCAATATCCTGACACGTGCAGCACGTAGAAAGTTAGAAACTAAGAAATTAATCAACAAACAACAACGAATATTAGTCAATAATGACGTGCTCGGGTAAGAAAAATTAGTATGGAGTACATATAAATATACTGCTTACAACCAAAGAACTGAGCGATAAACCAGAAATATAATTCAGTCATACCTACTTGCAAACTGCAGTGCCAACCACATGTTTAGCTTTTTTTAGTTGGAAACCACATGTTTAGCTTAATCATTTTGTCTTCTCTAAAAAAACATGGGAATTACTCCTGGTCGTTTCATCGTTGTCAACTTCTTTTCAAGAAAATATCCCAACTTTTTATCAATTTCAATTGAATTATGTCGGAGAAATGTCTAGAAAATACCCCCAACTCTTTATTAATTTATGGGATTTCCTTTGAGGGTGATGTTAAATATGAAAACCTACGTCTGTTTAATAATTTTGAAAATTGACTGAAATGATGAACATACAAATTTTAATTGTTAAAATGATCACTTTCGAAATTTTATTATATGTCGTCCATGTTTGATTGACAATGTCGCCAATTATTTGACAATGTTGCTAATTTAGGGGGAGCAACAATTTTGACATTTGTAGTTTAGCTTCTACCACTCTTTACTCGGAATGCATGAAAATCATAAAGTGCTCATCTGAAGTGTCAAAGAGAATGCCAAAATCATTACTATTTACGTATGTCATCGAGTTAACTCTAATTATGATTGTTGTTGTTAAGGATCGTATGGAGTATGTAAAACCTAAATATCTACTATATATATGTTGACTTCTTCTAAATAGAGTCATAATTAGTTTTCTATGGACGAGTGATGGAAATGTAGGCTTCGTAACTTATAGTTCTTTTATAAGTTAAGAACCCTAATAGCTAGAACAAAAAAACCTAACGTGTATGCATGCAGGTTTCCTTTCGCTGATGTAGAACTCTTTTACTTTGACATCCTCCTACACCCCTCATGTGTGGGACTCTTTTTTATTTTACTTTTCATATATTCATTTTTTAAAAAAGATTTATCTCTTTAATTTGTTGGAGACTATTTTAACATACATTTCTTACAGTTCTTGGTATTAAAAAAATGGAACTTTAACGAAAATCTTTCGATACAATTTATTTTAATAAAAAATTATATTTTTACACTAAAAAGTTAATTCTGGTATTATTCACTTTACCTTTTATTTTATCTTTATCGTTAAAATTCAAAGTTTTCAAACCCTTATTTATTAATTTTCCTTTAAAAAAATGACTTAATAGCTAGGCAACTAATCAACAAATATAAAAGCACTCGATCGAGTTCGAGTGTTTATCGACAAAAACATAAAAGGTACGCGGCTATTCTTTCTTTCAATTGGTAATCCATTATTATAACACCGAAGCCATCATCCCTACTCCCTAGTTTTCCCTAAGAAAAGGGACCAACCGGTAGCTTAATCATGTCAGTTTGCTCTTTAAGAGGTTGAAAAAACGCACAGTTATTTCAATCTTCTCCTTTGCATTATGTGTAATTCACACAATGTCAGAATTCAACTCAAGACATGGCGTGTGGAATAAAAATTTAAAATTCGTCTCCATCACTAAACCACCCGTGTAATTTCCCTACTCCTTAGTATGAATTAGTAATGTTTTGTTACTTTGGTATCCCATTAATTCAAAAGAAATGAGTGGTTTTTGAATTCCAAAATCCAAACGAATGAAAGGAAAAGAATACGTAGACAAATCGTCCAAAATAATAAAGTAATAAGGGGAAAGATGTGAACCGTTGGGGATGCGTACAAGTAGCAGAAAGCACATTGAGGACATCAACGTGGATATATATGAGTCAGCTCCGACGTGTGATGCTAATTTTTAGGGTTTTCATGGTCAGGGACTGAGTAGGGTTTTCCCTCAAATAAAATAGAGAAGGGCGGCTTAAATAAGAGGGTACGGCAAAAAAAAATTATATTTTAATTTATGTGCATGATGAACTCATTTTTTTTTTGTTTTTTTGTTTTTAACAAATGGACTCATATTTTAGAATTAGTTTGTATCTTGGCACAGGTTTTTTTATTTATTTATTTTTTAATTATTTATTTTATTTTTAAAAAGAACTAGTTGTTGGCTTCATCATATAGTGCATCTTTTCGGGAATCGGAAGACTCATAGAGACATTTTGTTAGAGAAAATGTAGAATTATGGAGAATAATCTGAAAATTGACTTTGAGGTACGACTTGAATAGTTTGCTTAAAGTGTTATTTGCCCCCACTCGAATGAGTTTGCTAAGGGGTTCTTAGCAAATCACTTCCAGGATACAACAAAGTATGGAATATTCGATTAGCAAAACCGAACTATATTCCCTTAGAAATAACTAGAAAGAAATTGTATGAATGTGATGGAGAGAGAAGACAGTAAGGAATGTAGAAATAAATTTCTGAAATTGTGTATGAAACATTATGCCACAATAGGTATTTATAGGCATTAAAGCACCCGTTTATCGAACTCTTTCATTTTAGTTGAAGATATACAACCCTTCTTAATAGTGTTAACCCAAAAGACATGTCTTCTATTTAATATTTTCAGAAAATAAATATTGACTAATTACATCTTTTGATTCTACTCATACAATTTGAGTAATCATCATGTTTTTTAACGAAAAGTTGCAACCATTCAACAAAATGTGCAAAAGATTGAATGAAACCTAACCTTTTGTAAAGGATGCCGCATGTACATTTGCTGCGCACTGCAGCACCTTTATCATACACACGCATTTTGATTAATGCAAGTCATTATATATATATATATATATATATATATATATATATATGTGTGTATATTTATTTATTTATTATTGAATTCTCTAACAATCCTTCCCAATTTCAATAATATGATAAATAATATATTATAACAATTCTCTCTTTATAATTAATCACAAGCATACTGATATAATCATGCATACAATAAATGTGTCTTTCGAATTAAACCTTTAATTAGTGTAAGTAATTCAAAGTTATAACAAATGCAATGGTGACCTAAGTTTAAACCACATATTCTTATGTTAAAACCGGAATCGCTACACACATAACTATGTCTTATTTCCTTAAAGAAATTTCTGAAGTAATTAAGCATTATTATGGCATTGTGCTTCATCCTGGTTTCATGAACATTTACAAGAGAAAACCCAACTCTTGGTAGAAGCGGCACCACTCCTTACGTTCATATAGGTGAGATTCCTTCCCATGTCCCTGCTACTATAGACATAACTACAAATAACCTCATTAAGAGATAAAATTCATCCTCCTAAACGTAGCAGTCTTGCTCTGATCATCTTGGAATGAGCTATATATTAATTTCCAGTGCTTTCACAACCACTTAATAATAACTTGTTATTACCCATTAAACTTTTAAACTAATGATGTTCTAGAGAAAGTCGGGTTACCATTATTGGTGGCTAATTTTTAGTAAAGGGTTTTAACCCTATTCCACTAGATGTACTAACTACCAAAGCTCTTGAAAGTGCTTTCGTTAACGTATCCGCCAAGTTATTACTTGATTTAACATAAATAATATTAATAACTCCATCAGTTATTAATTGCTTGACATATTCATGTCTCAAGCTAATATGTCTAGACTTTCCATAATATACTTTATTGTATGCTCTAAACAAAGTAGCCTCACTATCGCAGTATAAAGAAACGGATGACATTGGTTGTGGCCATAACTTTATTTCCAATAACAAATTTCTAATCCATTACGCTTCTTTACCTGGTGCCGCTAATGTTATAAATTCAGATTCCATAGTTGAATGTGATATACATGTTTGCTTCTTCGAAGCCCAAGATATTGCTCCTTCGGCAATCGTAAAAATCCACCTTGATGTAGACTTATTATCATTAGCATTTGTTATCCAATTTGCATCTGCATATCCTTCAAGTACTGCTGGAAACTCATAGTAAGTTAAACTCAGGTTTATAGTTTTTTTAAGATAACCAAAAATTCTATTTATTGTTTTCCAATGAGCAGTACTTGGATGACTAGTGTATCTAGAAAGTTTGCTTACTGCAAATGCAATATCTGGCCTGGTACAATGCATGGCATACATTAAATTTCCGATTACACTAGCATACTCAAGTTGTGCAACGGACCTACCAGAATTATTAAGCAAAGTTTCACTAGGGTCATAAGGGGTATTTGCTTCTTTTATTTGTAGATGCTTAAACTTATCATAGAATTAATCATTTCAGTGAGTGTTCTATTTTTTCTTTTTGCCAAACCATTTTGTTGTGGTGTATATGATGCAGTTCTTTGATGTATAACACCATGCTCTTCACAAAAAATATCAAATTCATGTGAAAAATATTCACCACCTCTATCACTACGAAGACATTTAATTTTCCTTCCTTTTTGGTTTTCAACTTCAGCTTTATAGCGCTTAAAACACTCAAAGGCTTCATCTTTATTAGACAATAAATAAACATAAGTGAACTTAGAACAATCATCTATAAATATGATAAAATATCTTTTTCCTCCTCTTGTTAAAACACCATTAAATTTACATATGTCAGAATGTATTAAGTCTAATAAATTTGTATTTCTTTCAGCAGTTGGAAAATGTTTCTTAGTCATTTTCGCTTGAATACATGTTTCACATGTATCATTATAATCATCATTACAAGCAATTAAACCAAGTGTGCGCATGTATTTTAAAGATCTAAAATTTATATGTGCTAAAAGTAAATGCCATAAATGAGAGGAAGATTCAACAATATAAGCAGAAGAATTCACTTTATTATTAATACTTAGTTTGAACATCCCATCACAGGAGTACCCCTTCCCAACAAACATTCCATTTTTCAACATTTGTCGAACTCTAGAACAGTCTTTATACCGTTCTTACATAATAAATTTGCAGACTCAAGATTCTTTCTAATTTCTGGAACATGCAGTACATTAAGCAACGTCAATTTCTTCCCAGAAGTAAATTGAAGTTCAACGGTTCCTTTTCCTAGAACCTTGGCAGAATTATGATTCCCCATTAAAACCTCTTGATTGTTCGTTGATGCATCATATGTCATGAATTGTGCCTTGTCATTGCACACATGTATAGTAGCTCCTAAGTCGAGCCACCAATCAGAGGATTTTATTGCCGCTGCCATATTCAGTTCGATAATCATGCCAATATGCATCATTGATACCATTGCAACAATGTTATCAATTCCAAAGTTTTACACCATATTGTGCTATTGATCTTATTGGCATATTCCTCACTTGCTTTTCTGTGTCTACAATCACGAATGTACAATCACGAATGTAATGGCCTTTCTTTCCACAATGGTAGCAGACACCATTTGGATTCTTTTGATTGTTGTTGGAATTGGTCTTCTTAAACTTCCTTTTGTCAATTTTGACTTTGAAGTTCTGTTTGTATTTGTTTCATTCGACAATGTGAACTTTGGATAAATCTTGATTTGCAAAATTCTTATCACGATTTCGATTTTCTTCTTCAATTTGAATACCCTTTTGCAAATCCTCCAAACTAATATCTTCCACTATGCGTAGAAGTTTCTTTCTATAATTATTCCATGTTTGGAGTAATTTTGCCATAATAGCCCTAACTATCATAGGATCCGGAATAATTATTTTAAGTTCACGAAGCTTTGAGACCAAGAGCAATAATTCATGAAATTGGTCTAGGATGGGTTTGTTATCAAACATAGTGAACTCATAATATTTGAACATTAAAAATTTATCGGTACCTCTTTTCGCCATTGTGTGCTTGTGTTCAAATACTTCCCAAATTTCCTTCGGAGATTGAATGTGTGCATACAGGTCATATAAGCGATCAGATAATGTACCCAAGATGACACACCCCGACCGAGATCAGGGCATGCTGGCCGTCACACGAAGGTGACGTAGCCATGTGCGCGTGCGGAAGCTATTAAGATAGTAATGTAAAAGTACGAATAATTAAAAACTAACTAGCATACTAAGTACTAGTGTAGGTGAGACACAATTTCAGAGCAAGTCTACAGCAGTCAAAAGGAAAAGATGCGACATATATACACCCGAAGGTGACCCTACAATGGTGAGTGTCTGTCAGAAGTGTCGGGACACCCTCTGGGATAAACCACCGAACTTGCTAGACCACTAGAACCTGGAGGGGCGCAAAAACAAAAGCGTGAGTGGGCAAAAACAAAGCTCTTTGAAAACTCTTTAGCAAAATACATTCTAACCCCTCGCCGTAAAACCTGTATACTTCCCAGAAAATGAACATATATACGTATGTATAGATATGCCAATCATGCTCCATGATATGCCATTCATGCTCGAGAATATGCCACAACGGAATCTCATAATAAATGTAAATGCTCAAGCGTAAATCACATCAATAGCATACAATCTGACAGCCGGGAGTCACCTAATGTGACCTGTACGGCTGCATATAGAGCTCCAATCTCAACTCAATATCTGAATCTGCACACGAGTCGGAACCACCTAACGTGGTCTGTACGACAGGACTGGGTGTAATATATACGCTCTAGTGCTACAATCACGTGAAGACTGTGCGAATAATCGCGGGTCACCTACGAGTCGGAACCACCTAATGTGGTATGCACGACAAGGCTATGCACCTACTTGGATCCAAGGCGAGCGTGTGGTGCGGGTGAACATCACGTGAAGGACTCTGCCCCTCTCTGGGCGGGAGCACTAACACCGGGGGTGCAGATTATGAGCTCTCTAAGCATTTCAAACTACTACTGCATAACAACATGAATACCACTTACCTGGCACTTACCTGTGCGTCCACAGCACCGAATACACATATATATATGTATGCCACTACTAATACATGCGATGATGCGTAAACAACATTCATATGATGCATGGCATAAAACAAATAACATTTTCTATTTAATTTCTGGGAATATAAATGTATATAGGTATATACGGAAAACAAAAGCCCACTCACTGATAAGTGGAAGGGTCGTAGCCCCCCTGCCTCGAGTGTGCACGCTCGTCCTCGGAATACGAATCACCTATACGCGAAAAAGCTACGAAAACGTTAATTTAAAAGCACGTAAGCAACTTCTCGTAATAACTTCTCATACATTGCTCAAAATGGACAATTGAATATACCAACGTGCTCTACACAACCTCAGGATCACACCCATATTTTTAGAATAATTTTTGGACCACGCACGCGCCCCCACGCGCCGTCCTAGGCACGGACCTACGCGCCCCCACGCGCGGCCACGTGCCATGCACACTGACGGTGTCAACTGACGCCGTCAGGAATATTCCGTTAAACTGACGGAATATTCCGTTAAACTTAACTGACGCCGTCACTGCCGTTAGGAATATTCCGTTAAATTTAACGGAATATTCCCCTTTCTTCTCCGGCGAGACTCCGGCGCCGGCGACGGCGCCGGAAAACTGGGAAATTTTCCAACCGTGTTTTCTCCTTCGTTTTTCAACCATTTTTCACGATCTTTATACCAAAATGAAGCTTAGGACTAGTAGAACAACGTTAGACCACTTTTACAAGCTAAAACTCACTAGATCATACCTGCAACAACGATCCAAGTTCGGCCAACTTTACATCCAACGATCGTGACGTCCAAATTCACCCAACGAACCACTCCGAGGCTCCTTGGGACCTCACAAACACATCTACAAGCTTAGAAATTCCAAAAACACACTAGTTTAGGTTTGCATGAACAGTGTTCAAATCGGCCATGGTGATATCGACGTGAAAACATCGAAGTTCTTACCTGAAAATGGCACCTCTGAACTCCTCTCAACCTCACGAGCACGAGGGTGGTCTTGGTTTCTTGATTGGTGAAGATTTGAGTGTGTTTGTGTGTATGTCTGTATGTTGAAGAAGAAGAAGAGAGGAACTCGGGGAGAGAGAGAGAGAGAGAAGAGACAGAGAAAGACAAAGAGTGAGGGAATGAGGGAGGGAATCTCGGGAGAAAAAGAAAGGGTATGAGTGTGTGTGGTCCTACAACACCACACCACACCACACTAATGTGTAAACGAACAAATTAGGGGTAAAATTGTAATTTCCCATGTACGTTTTAATAATCCCGAGACGGGATGTTACACAAGATGTGTCCTCGACATACCAATTCATCTTCTTCACGATTCTTTCGATCGGCAACCATTTTGTCTGAGTCTTTGTCACTTGGTTCACGAATAGGCTCCAATTTCAGGTCCAACACATGTATGACATTTAGGACAGTAAGTATGAAACACATCTTGTCATTCCATTGGGTGAAGTTTGATCCATCAAATTTGTCTAACTTGTAGACATCTTGATTGATAATCTTCAAAGTCATGTTATCAGACTTTTTCTCCATGACAAAAATAACACTTTAAGATTGTTAGAGAAAATGTAGAATTATGGAGAATAATCTGAAAATTGACTTTGAGGTACGACGTGAATCGTTTCCTTCAAGTGTTATTTGCCCCCACTCGAATGAGTTTGCTAAGGGGTTCTTGGCAAATCACTTCCAGGATACAACAAAGTATGGAATATTCAATTAGCAAAACCGAATTATATTCCCTTAGAAATAACTAGAAAGAAATTGTATGAATGTGATGGAGAGAGAAGAGAGTAAGGAATGTAGAAATAATTTCGGAAATTGTGTATAAAACATTATGCCACAATAGGTATTTATAGGCATTAAAGCACCCGTTTATCGAACTCTTTCATTTTAGTTGAAGATATACAACCCTTCTTAATAGTGTTGACCCAAAAGACATGTCTTCTATTTAATATTTTCAGAAAATAAATATTGACTAATTACATCTTTTGATTCTACTCATACAATTTGAGTAATCATCATGTCTTTTAACTAAAAGTTGCAACCATTCAACAAAATGTACAAAAGGTTGAATGAAACCCAACCTTTTGTAAAGGATGCCGTATGTACATTTGATGCGCACTGCAACACCTTTATCATACACACGCATTCTGCATAATGCAAGTCATTATATATATTTATTTATTTATTATTGAAATCTCTGACACATTTCAGCATTCTCTGGCCATCATCGTGTAATTTACCAGTGTCTAAAATCGAACCTAGGACGTGCCATGTGAAATACTAGCCTGAAATTCATTCTCAACTATTGAGTCACCTCATGGTGGTTACATTGGCACAATTAGTTGGTAAAACATGGTTGGCAGTTGAAATCTATTGCAAAAGTTTGATTAATACCATATGAAACCGAAATTGATAAACTTTTGGATCGAAAGTCAAATCTTCTCGATCGATTATATTTTGTTAATAATATAAAAAGCATAACATAAATAATGCATGTGGGTTATTTTCTGATTTTTCTCTTGTACTACAAAATTAACAGGACATATTAGATTGTAAAAGTAGTTATCAATTGATATATAAATTATAAGGGTAAATTACATAATACCCCGTTAGATTTGATGTCTATTACAACCTCATACAACATCTTTAAAACATTTCACTTTCATATCTCACATACTATTTTATTTCAAAATAATACATCTGTTACATTTTACATCCATTGATCCGTTAAGCACTGACGTGGCTGCCAAATGTGTGCCACGTGGCAAAAAAAATAATTTTTTAATTAAAAAAAAAAACTTGAATCTTCTAAAAAATAAAAAAAAAACTTAGAAAACGCAGAACCTGCCCCCGCAACCTCCCCCCCCCCCCCCCAAGTCTCCCAACCACCTCCCTCTCCTCCACCCTCTTCACCTCCCCTCCCATCCAAAAACCCACCCCACCCCCACCTTCCTCAAGCCCTTTCTCCTCTTCACCCCAACCCCTTCCCCACCCCCCCCCCCCAACCCACCCACCTTCTTCCCTCCTCCACACCTCACTCCTTAAATCCACACTCATTCCTCCCATTTTCACCTCATGAACCCGGTGATGGCAGCGTAGACGAGATTTGGGTCTTTTTTTTCTTTTCTTCTGGGTTGAAGATAAGGGGTCGGGGGAAGAAGATGAAGATGAGGGAGAAGAGAGGGGAGGGGAGGAGGAGGGGGGAAGACAAACTGAGGGGGTTTTTTCTTTTTTTTCTTTTTTCCTAGGTGGCAAGGGAAAGAAGATGAAGATGGGAGAGAAAAGATAAGGAGGAGGAGGAGGAGGGGGGGAAGATGAACTGAAGGGCTTTATTTATTTATTTTTCCTGGGTTGCAGGGGGAAGAAGATGAAGATGGGGGAGGAGGAGGAGGAGGAGGGGGAGGGAGGTGCATCTGCGTGGGTCGTGGAGGGATAAGGTTTTTGGGTTTGGGGGTTGCGGGGAGGTGTGTATCAACTTTTGTTTTTTTTTTTTTTTTTCATTTAGAAGATTTAAAAAAAAAAAATCTTTGCCATGTGGCACACATTTGGCAGCCATGTCAGCACTTAACGAATCAATGGATGGAAAATGTAACGGAGATATTATTTTGAAATAAAGTAGTACGTGAGATATGAAAATGAAATGTTTTAAAGATGTTGTATGGGGTTGTAATATAGATCAAACCTGAGAGGGTATTATGTAATTTATCCAAATTATAATTATATGTTATCAATTTCATAGTAAATAATGCAACATATCAAGTCATTCACATTAATTATGTCAAACGATAAGAGTGGTTGGAAAAACACGTTATAACTAGGTTGGGTCAATAAATTTGATTCACTTTCCCGCTGTAACAAAGGGGAAAACCTAACCTACGTTAGCCTTTGGGCTTAATTTAGGACCATTTGGAATTAGATTTTAGGAGGAGTTAAGAAGAAGCACATCATAAATATTGTAGAGCAAAAAATAATTAAGAAAATTATGGAGATGACATGTGAGTTTTTGGGTGAAAAAAATAAAATTACTTTTAAGGTACATTGGGATTCTCACGCGCATGCAACGGACAATAACGGCTCAATCAAGAAAGAATCAAAAGTGATCAAAATGATATTTATTCAAATCCCTCTTTATCACTCCTCATCAAATCCTTATTCAAAAGGTAACTCTCAAAACTTTCTATTTAATTTGGGATTAATTACCATGTTAATTGCAAGATATTATTTCACATAATATCTTGCAATTATTCTCCAAATACACCATATACGGCCGACCACTATTCTTCAAATACATTCTTTTCAGAATTCTAACTTTGACATTGGAGATTCTTCGGCCAAACCCCCCCCCCCCAATTAATCGTGGGCATGTGAGACTTTTGACCTTAATCTTAGGTATTATTATTTTGCAGATGTATTTTCGTCAAAGGAAAAGATAACAGAAATTTACATCCACAAACATTTTTTCCACTAAATTATTTAAAGTGATTTTATGAAGAAGTATACAGGACGTGCTAGTCCTCCTGTAATCACTTCTAAACAAACCATTAATTAGAGTTGGACCGAATTCCACTTGGACAGGAGCTTACTCAGCTATAAGTAGAATAACTGTTTAAATTCCATACCAAATTAAGACTTGTCTGATTTCCAACCAAAAAAAAAAAAAAAAGATTTGTCTGAAAGTTAATTGAAGCGGTAGTGAAGACTGAAGACCACCTACCAAAAAAGTTATCAAAATTATCAAAGTTGGCATAATTAACTAGGTCAAGACATATGCAGTAGAAAGATAGAAACTAAGAAATTAATCAACAAACAACAACAAATATTAATCAATAATCACATGCTCGGATAATTAAAATTAGTAAAACTAAGAAATTAATCAACAAACAACAACAAATATTAATCAATAATCACATGCTTGGATAATTAAAATTAGTATGGAGTACACATAAATATCCTGCTTATAACCAAAGAACTGAGCGATAAACCAGAAATATAACTAACTACAAGTTTAGCTTCTTTTTTTTTCTTTTTTTTATTTATTGTTTTTGGTAGAAACCACATGTTTAGATTAATCATTTCAATTGTCTTCTCTGAAAAATGGGAATTAATCCCACTCTTGGTCGTTTCATCGCTGTCAACTTCTTTTCAAGAAAATATCCCAACGTTTTACCATTTTCAATTGAAGGGGCGTTTTGATATAAGCATCTCGTTTTTAAATTTTTTAGACTAAACATACATTTCTTTTGAAAATTTGATCAAACATTTTCCTAAAATTTTGGTTATTAATTTCAGTTTTTCACATAAGTTCAATTTTGTTTAGAATTTTAGTTTTTCACGACTTTTTCTAGACATTTTGTTTTTTTTTTCTTTTTCTTTTCCTATTATCCCTATATTTATGCATTTATTATCCATCTCTATGCTTCTTTTTTTTTCATTGTTTGTTATAATTTTACTTTTTTTTTTGTGAAAATAGTAGAATATTTATATAAAAAATTGTCAGATTTTATTATTTAGAAGACCCAACACATAATAAAGATTTGTTTGATTACATAGTTACGTCTAATTACCTATAATATGGACACATTTAGTTTTATAGTGGATTTGATTTTTTGTATTTCTCGATACATTTGGAATGTAAATGTACCAAAAAGGTTATCTGATAGGGACATTTGGTTTTGTGGTACATTTGTGATTTTTTGTTCATTTGGTCATTTGGTACATTTGGAATCTAAATGTACCAAAAGGGTTACTTGACAATGGGCGCATTTGGTTTTATGGTACATTTGGTTTCTCTGTATATTTGAAATCTAAACGTACTAAAAGGGTTACATAACAATGGGTACATTTGGTTTTATATATCGTACATTTGACTTTTTGGTACATTTGGTTTCTCGGTACATTTGAAATCTAAACGTACCAAAAGTCGATACTTTTGTTCTCAAATGTACCATAAGTTTTAAGTATATTTTTATATATGTATACGTGAAAAAATATGTATTGAAGACTTTTTATTGAGACATTTTTAATAGAAAGAGAATTTTTTTTTTAAATACTGATAATAAGGTAATGAGGAATTAGTTAATTAATTTTTTATTTTATTTTATTAAAAAAATATCATTTAATGCGTAGTAAGGGATTGACGAAATTAAATTCCTATGTTATAGGCAATTAGTTGCTAAGCTACCTTATGCTTCTATATAAATGCATTTAAATTAATGACATGGAAATTAAATAAATAGAAAATTATTGAGGTGGCAATTGATCAAGGCACCTTAATCAAATCTTTAAAAGGGATGAATGTTTAATCTAACAACTATAGAAAAGATGTAGGGCATTCTAATTTTCCCTAAAATTATGTCGGAGCGTGTCAAGAGAGTATAATGAATATTGATTAATCAATATATGGGGTTTCCCTGATGTTAAATATGAAAATCTACATACAAATTTCAATAGCTAAAATAATCACTTTTCAGAATTTTATCTATATGTTGTCAATGTTTGATTGACAATGTCGTTAATATTTGCCAATGTCGCTAATTTAAAGTTAGCTATAATTTTGACACTAGTAGCTTAGCTTCTAGCACTCTTTACTCGAAATGCATAAAATCATGAAGTGTTCATATGAAGTGTCAAAGAGAATGCCAAAATTATTACTCTTTTAAGTATGTCATTGAGTTAACTCTAACTAGAATTGTTGTTGAGGATCGTGTGGAGTATGTAAAACCTAAATATCTTCTATATATATATGTGTAGAATTATATAATTAGTTTTCTATGGTCGAATGATGGAACTTAACTTATAGTTATTTTATAAGTTAAGAACCCTAATAGAGAACAAAAATACCTAACGTGCATGCATTCCTTTCCCATCGAGATCATTACACATTTACCACAGAAGGTTTCGATTTTCAGAGAATGGTACGTACAGGCGTACCTACTACAGTACTTGATATCTAGATACCAAGTACAAGTGCCATTATGATAGCGTAGCATTAATCTATATACTAATTAGATTTATAGCCGTTTTATGTTACAGGAAGAGCCCCAAATCATTGTCGAGGATGTCATGGCAACCATCACATGCATTGCTGTACTAACGAGGATGAAGAGGAAGAAGACAATGAAGATGAATAATTGACAACAACTTGAACAAATTGACACCGCCAAATTTAGGTCTTGATATCGACATTAGCGGCAAATCTAAGGAGGAGGGGCCATCTCTCCAGCAAATTGTTCTTCCAACTTTGTATTGATATTATAACCCTGGCCGGTGCCATACAACAATGTCATAAAAATGATCAAATCAACAACCTTGTGGCTCAAATTTAGGTTTCTTTTCTGCATTTGGAGGCTGTCAGCATCAAATGTTTTATTCATGATTATAAACGATAGAATATCTATAGAGCAATTCAGATAGAACGGAACAATTCGTCTGTAATAGTCACACGATAAATATACAGCTAGTCACAAATACAAATTGAAATCAACACACAAGTAGTATCCAACTTACATCTACGTGCATGTGCTTTGGAGCAGGGACACTATAGTCAAATAGAGGCAATTAACTACTACTAAAGTAAGCATCAAAACTTTACCTAGGTGAGATTTTTTGTTCCACTATATAATAAGAGGCAAATTATGTTGAGTTTGAAGAAAGTTGAGATTCACCATAAAATCAATTAGTAATATGGGAGTAACCCAATCTCTTATCAACTTTTGCAAGATTTTTTCTTTCACCGATATAAGATTCTTTTACCTTCACGTCCCCACAGATTTTAACTTATAATGAATAAAATTTCCCTAGCTATTGTTCCACCGGGCGGTGCTAAGTTCGGTTTCGTATTAATTTAGCATGGTCCGCTATAGACAATGAAAGAGGAGACTAAGATCAAATTATAATTATATTATTCTAATCCTAGATAACTTATTTTAATTCTATATTATTCTATAACATAACGGCATCATGATATCGTATAAAGTGATAAACAATGTTGTTGATGGCTGGAAATTTGTGAATTTCAAAAGAAGTGTCAGATGATTCAAATACTAAAAGGATGATCTCTCTGATATCAAATATATAATCACATACTGACGATAACATTTGAAGATGACTTGAAAACTTAACCAAACAAAACAATTTAAGCTACCAAATGTGAAAGCTCATGCATGCTCAACCAAGAAAAACCCAATCCAATTGTTTTCTTGGGCCCACTTGTCCATTCTTATTACCAAATTTTCACATCAAAACATGCCTTCAAGCATTTTTTTTTTTGGAGTAGTTGAGACTCGAGATATTACTTGTCACTTTTTGTATGTATGACACTGTCACTCCTGAAGTACGTGCCGGTTGCTGCCGTATTCATATAGGGGCCTGTATGCATTTTATTATTAGAGATGTGATATCCACACATCTTTTTTTACTTTTCTCATATCTTTTTAGCTTTCGGTCGTCGGATCAGATGAATTGAAAAAAATCAACGGACAAAAATTAATAAGGGGTGTATGAGAAGTAAAAAATGATGTGTGGATAGCATACCCCTATTATTACACATGAGAAATTGTCCAATGTTCTTTTGATCTTCTCTTTGAGCATGACTGTCACGAGAGCAAAAGACGCTTGACAACTTGCTCCAAAAACGACTTGCCAAAATTGCGTGCGAACGCTATCTTTCCCTTAAGAGATGCTTATGGATTTCGAGACTTGAATTAAAACATTAGAAATGAATGCAAATAGTTGAATTTAAACAAACTTTTCTTCCATTTTCTGATAATATCTGCACATAACCAGTGTTTGTAAATGCAGACTAACAAATGCATAGAGGGAGAATGAGGGATAGAGAGAGAGAGAGAGAGAGAGAGAGAGAGAGAGAGAGATGAACAGCCATATCATATATAACAATGGAATTTTCAGCTACATGATCCATTAATACAAAGTAGAACAAATGACCAATCAAATAGATAATGTGACTTCACTTCACTTGACTTATTTAATAAAGAATTTCAACATTACATAAAGAATCAAAGAATAAACAGAAATTGGATTGACTCAGAATACTAACAACAACATGGACTGCAAAGAATTGAAATCAAATATCAACCTACAACTGCTGTAATTCTTACAAAACAAATGATTCTGACACTATCGGACGAAGATTTATCTGCAACAAAAGAATGAATGAATACTCGTGACAGATTTCCCCTACATACAAAGAATTCTGTATCCCTTTTTTCTGTATGCAACAATGGAATAAAAGTGACTGTATTGTGTACGAAGAAACTAAAATCCACGGCTATTTAACTTGGTTGCGAAAATGATGACGAGCTGCCTGCTGCATCAACTGGTGTCCATGCTGAGACTGTGTAAAGAGGCTGATCCATCCAACTTAGAGTAAGTGCTTCTGCTGCTCCGTCTTTCTCTTGCTTCTTCACGGTGTAATTCTCACTAGCATACATCTTTAACAGAAACTGGCTCTGAAGCATTTCCCTCTCCGTTATCCCAACGCATCGAAACCCTTCTTGCTCCATCAACTTCCTCCACTTCTCAAAGCTCTCGTGCCTCTCCAGCCTGTCGCTTCCTTCACAAGCAATGATGTTCCTAATTTCTTGTGCAAACATCTCCTCTACTTTGATCCTGGCCTGGCTCTCAAAGGGAAGACTAGAACCAATCGAGTCAAAGATGGCAGAGTAGTACTTCAATGAGTTGGAGACTCTTGTCTCCAACTTGGACTCATTGTGCTCGGCCTCTTGCTCTGCCATAAGGACTATTGTTGGGTTTGTACTTCGAATGAGTCCCAAAAAATCCCTCAGCGCTCCTCCTGTTGCGTCATAAAGCGTCTTGTGCAGTTGGAAAACACAATTCACAGCCACACTCTCATGCTCCTTGACATGAAGCATCCAAAGCCTCACATCCTCCAATCTATCCACAACCGGGTGGAATTCAAAAGGTAGGTTCAGTGCCCCAGCAAATCCAGCAAGCCTATCTCCCGTCTCATTGAGCTCTTGCTTCGACTCCCCTATCCCTGTGATCCTAACATGGCTCGGAGGATTGGTCCTCGACGCCAAACTCTGGAACAAACTGGGCCACTGCAGCCCTTGTTTGATGTCGAAATCTATGATGTGAACCCTGTCCTTCCCTTCAAAAGCTCTCAGCAGTATCTCATTTGAAGTGAAATGAACAAATTTTGGAATTGGGCTAACCTGGTTTAGAAGCCTCAGCTCAATCCCAGAGTCCTCATCCCTTCGATCAAACTTTCGAGGAGCATTGATCTGAAACACATGAGGCCAAAGCCTTGTGACTCTCAGAGATAATGCCTCAGTGTAATAAGCAGAAAGCCGGCTTATAGCACTTCCTTTCGGCGAAGCAAGCTCCCCCAACTTGGCTATAAAATGGTTGATTGCTGCAATGTTCTTCAACCCAATTGCCTCCACACAAGCTGTAAGCAAGCTGACAAGCTCAAACCCTAGATGCTCTGCCTCACTCTCATCATCCTCCTCCTCCTCTGCCACAACCCCTGCTCCTCCATGTGGGACATAAGGATTCCGAGTACCGTTACCTGTGTCGTGTTCGGAGGCACTCTCATTTACCCTCAAAGCCAGGCTCTGGCTCTCCGACGAAGTACTCGACCCTGCTGATCCTTCCCCCACCAGTCCACGGCTAGCCTCGCCGCCGCCATCCTTCTTCCCCAAGTCAGTAATCTCAGTCACAATTGAGTCCAACCAAGGATTGTTCGACAACGGAAGAGGCTGCGAAATCTCCTCTGCCGGAACATAACAAACCCTCTCTTCATCCCCTGAACATGTCAGAGAGAACGGAGGCTGAGTCGTCGGAGGGAGATGGAAGCCAGGCTGAAACCAAAAATTCCCACCACCCAATTGGCCTAAACTCAAACCACCGCCGCCTTCGCCGTCACCGCCATTATCCCCACAACCCCTTTTCCTCTTTGCCCTTTTTCTGAAAGACTCATCATCATCCACCGGCTCCGCGAACCTCTTCCCTCTCTTCTTCTCCCCCCAAAACTGATCATGATTCTCCTTCCCTGTCTCCACGAACGCCGCTGTTGCCGTCACAGGACCGCTGGTAGCCAGAGGAGGCAACCGGATGCTCTGCTTCAGAGAACAACCGCCCGCCTTCGAATCGATCGATTTCTCAACCGAAAGCCCCACAGGCCTAATGGGTTGCGACCTTGAGGTGTCCTTGCGGGGAAAACTGCATGGTAAGTCCAATCTCTGCGTGCTCATCGATGGTAGCTGGAAACTGCAAGCTTGTAACTGGGCTGCTGCTTCACTCCTCAATCTATGCCTTGGTGACAACAATGTGGAACTAGAGCACCCAGCCAACATATTCTATGATCTTCCTACTTTTTTTTCAATTTTCTTTTGGTAATCTTTGGTTAATTTCTGTGCAGCTAAAGATCCACCCACCCAATGTTTTTTGTTTCAATTTCTTTTTTGATCTCCCTAGCTATCTCTTCTTCCTTTCGGGTTTTCGAAAAATGTATGAACTTTTGAATGAATGTGTGAGATTAAAAGAGAAAATCCAGAGAGATAAACTATGTGAGTGAGTGAGTGTGTGAAAAAATCAACAAATAGGAATAAATAGGAATCCGATGAGTGAATAAATCAATCAAATGGTGTTTGTGTATAAGTGCTGTTTTTCCTATATGTGTGTTTTTTTTAATGCAACAAAGAAGAGATTATGCTAAAAAATTCCAAACCCAAATCAAAGAATCAAAGAATTTTTATAAATTCCTACAACAACAAGATCATCGGATTCCGAAACGTTCAAAGAAAGCTCATTGGGAAGAAGAAAAGGTTTGATTTTGGATCACCATGGAGAAAAGAACGGAGTGATATGGAGTAATGCAGATACATACATGGCGGATGATCAAACTCCGAGAAACTTTGAGGCCCAGACCAGCATTTGAATCCCCCATGGAGAACAACACCATGGCTGAAGCAGAAACCAAAAACCCTTTAAGCTTGCATGCGTGAAAAAGATGAAGATCAAGCAGCTCTCTCTGTCACTCTCTCTCTCTCTCCTCTCTCTGTTACTCTCTCTCTCTCTTTCCTCGCTCTCTGTCACTCTCTCTCTACCCAAAAGAACCGAAAACCATAGAACACTTGTGTTTTTATATATTAACAGGGCTTTTGGTTCTCTCTCTCTCTCTCTCTCTCTCTCTCTCTCTAGACAATCTCCATGACTGTCTCGATCATGGAATTTTTCATTTAATTTTGTAAATTGTATGAAAAAAATGGAGGGCAAAGAGCAGTGAAAAGGGTGTTGGAAAAAGGCCGATGGGGGAGTTGGGATTTGTGGGCCGTGTGATTGAGATCCGACGGCGGAGAGAGATGGGGTATATGACCGTTGGGGGTTGTCGGTGAAATATGACCGTTGGGGGGGGAAGAGGGTTTGGTGTACGGAAATGGGGGTGTGTGGACACGTAGGGCGCACGTGCCTGTGCCTGCTTTCCTCCTGCCTGCACTTCACTCGACCGTTCAGGTACAATCATCATTGGGGTTTTTTTTATATTTGGATTCTGTTTAATTTCCACTTAACTTAATTAAGTATGGTTTAAACTGTTAAACCATACTTAATTAAGTTAAGTGGAAATTAAACTTTAACTTCCTTAACTTCTTTCAGGGCCCCCTGAGTCCTGACCAAGCAGATTTTTTGACACGTGGTGGCCAAAGCTTCTGCCATGTGTACTTCTTCCATTTTTGCATTCATATTATTTTTAACATCTATGAAATATATTAATATGAAAAATAAATTCTGAAGTCTTGTTGACAACCTCTCATGTAAGCATTATTGATTTCTAATTTTAAACCATGTGAATCAAACCTACAAGCATCAAAGGCGAGTAATCAATCTTGTGCTCACATCCAACTAATTTTAACATTCTTTTTCGACATTCATACGATAAAAACTGCTAAAACAACGTCTAATTAATACTTGATTAGGTAGTAAACTTTATGTGCATTCTCACTTGCAAACAAAACATTTTACATTAGGACAATTCTTAGTTTCTAACCGTTTAGTCTTAGAACCCAATTTTCATACCCCAAATGGACTTTTAACTTTCATACCCCACCTGTTGTCTTAATTTCAATGTTGAATGGCCTTTTCACATTGCAAAAAATAGATAGAACCCAAGAATTATTGAGTTTGAAAACAAGAGGACAATTGCTGTAGTATTATTCGTCCACTTCATTGAGCAAGAAAATGAACTCTTCAACGGTGAGGATCCAAGTATTATCCTATTACGCTTAAGAGTTTAAATTATAACATGTCAATCTACATGCTATATCTACTAGACAATCAACGTATATTCAATTATTCCTAAGTGTTGGTGTTTGTCCTTGAGTTTTTGTGTTATCATATATAAGATGTGAATTATAACGATGAATAATACATTATCTTAAATCCCTTAACGTGTAGCATTCTTATGTTAGATATCTAAATTACCAATCTTAACTGAACTACCTATTTGTAGCATTATAAAGTAACTTGTTACACGTCTGTGAAGAAAGTTTTTCTCATGTAGTAACTTATATAAAAGGAAGGTATTCTTTGATTTCTCCTCTGAACTTGTATCGAGTTGCCAGTTTACTCACTCAATTTTTATTTTAGTCAATTACTACCATAAAATTTTATTAATAGCTGCTTACCACCATGCCGTTAGATTTTCAAATTTACCATCTGTTTTACCCACAATCATAGGGAATCTGATTGGTACGTGATAAATTTTAACGAAAAATTAGATGAAAAAATGGAAAATCTAACGGCAAGATGGTAATCAGCTATTAATAAAATAAATTCACTAAGGTAATTAGTTAAAATAAAAGTTGAAGAGATTAAATTAGCAGCTTAGTACGAGTTCAAGAGAAAATCGACTGATACTTTTATAAAAGGAGTAATGTTTCAAAACTCATATGGTGGGATGTGAGAGAGAGAGAGAGAGAGAGAGAGAGAGAGAGAGAGAGAGAGAGAGAGAGAGAGAGAGAGAGAGAGAGAGAGAGAGAGAGAGAGTAATGACACTTGCATTTGGAAAGGGATCCGGATCCCTTCCTCCTAATCCACCAAATCAGGAAATCCGTGTCGTTGAAAATCGATCAAACGGCTGAAGTTATTATAATTTTTAAAGTGGGTCCCTGTTTGTAGTTGTTAGATCAAATTTCAACGGTACGGATCCCGTGATTTGGTGGATTAAGAGGAAGGAATCTGGTGAGGATCCATTTCCCTTGCATTTGCATAGAAAAGGTTCATATGGTGGGATGAGAGAGAGAGAGAGAGTAATGACACTTGCATTTGGAAAGGGATCCGGATTCCTTCCTCTTAATCCATCAAATCAGGGAATCCGTATCGTTGAAAATCAATCAAACGAATGAAGTTATTATAATTTTTAAAATGGGCCCCTGTTTGTGGCTGTTGGATCAAATTTCAAAGGTACGGATCCCATGATTTGGTGGATTAAGAGGAAGGGATCCGGAGAGGATCCCTTTCGCTTGCATTTGCATAGAAAAGGTACCAGGCTAGGGTAGGGGGAAGTTTGGTTAGGCTTTTACCATGCCACATCATTGATAATCCCCAAATGCTTACAAACTGGATTGGGAGATATAGTGTGATTGGTAGACGGAATTAGACCTGGCAATTTCTTACACGATCCGTTAATACTACATGAAAATAACGGGTTTCGGGTTAATACGATAACTAATCGGATCATTATCGGGTCACACGATAATAATCCGTTAATAACGGGTCCTTAACAGGTTTACACGAGAGTGACACGTGGGTAACTTGTTTCGACACGATAAGGAAAAAGTTATTTTGATGATTTTAATTTTTTAAACTACTAAAAAAAACTTACTATAAAATATAATAGGTATAATGAATATGTATATATTGTTTATTAATCATTATTCTATATAAATTTTAAAATTTAAGTTTTATTTATTTATTTTTATAGTATATTATAGACAAAGCACTCGTAGTTGCATCCTCTACGCTTTGAGGATGGATATATGATCGTTTGAATTTTTAAAACCATACAAACTCTCATGAATAGTATTTTTTTAGGAAGTTCAAAATAAACAAAATTCATAATCATTAATGTATAAATTTGAAAGATGTGAAAGCATAATAAACGTTCATAATTACATTCTCAACGCTTAGACGATGGTTACATGGTCGTTTAGATTTTTAAAACCCTCCAAATCTCATGAACAGTGTTTTTTATTTGAGTGCAAAATTAATAATAATTATTGTAGAAGTGTGAAAAATGTAATCACTCGTAATGAAAAGTTTTACAATTTTCATGAGAGGGTCAACTCTGAAATTTAGTATGTATATACTAATTTAGTAGTATGTTTTACATTTTTTTGGGTCAAATTATGTTTTTCATTTTCATTTTTATTGATTTGAAATATATCTTTCTTAACGGGGTAACGGGTCGGGTCATATTACCTGAAAATATTAACGGGTTGATTCGGGTCGGGTCATATTACCCGTTTACTTTAACGGGTATTACACGACAGGACTTGTTAAGTTATCGGGTATGACACGAAAATGACACGAACACGAGACACACGACATGAATGCCAGGTCTACACGGAATGGTATAATACGTGTTACTATATAAATGGTAGGATATGTGTTAAAAAGTTAATAACTTAAAAAATAAAATTTCTCACCATTTATATAAAAACATGTGGTGTACCACTCATGTTTCCGTCATAATGAAAAATCCGGAAGTGAATGGAATTACAACCCTATAGTGTCCACCCTCCAATTTGGGTGTCCTTCTCTTCCCCTCCTATTTTATGCGGTCACGGTTAAGCCACGTCAACATTTTATATTGATTTTTTTATAGAAATAATAAGACAAAAAACAATAAGAATATAAAATATTGACGTGATTTAACCGTGACCGCACAAATAGGAAGAGATGAGAACGACATCCAAACAGGAGGGCAGACAATCCGCCTCCAATCCTCCAATTAGGTATTGGTATAGAGGCCATAATAATTCTGCCAACTCTTTTGATTTGAAACGAAAAACGTCAAAAGTGTAAAAAGACGGTTAAAGTAGTAGTCCAAGGATGCTGTAAAATATAACGTATATCATTGACAGCACCGAAAACGAATCTCACCAAAACGATAATATTCCTCCTCTGCACCCAAAAGTCCAATGTCTCTTGTTTTGTGACCATATTTCTTTACCGTTTGCCCTTTCAACTTTCTACTTTCTTCTTTCCGGAGGATTCGGTTGCACAGTTAACAAAGAAAACGAAATTAAATCAAACGGCGGTGCCTCACCTCCAAGGTGAGTGACTTCGATGATACGGGTATAACATTACTATGACGTCTCGTACTGTACAAGTTACTCTCCTTTTAAAGTATTAACAATATAAAATTCAAAGGTCGGCCTCTACACCCAAAGGTTCCAACAGGATCTTGCATATTAGCATTCGTTTCTCCTTTTGCACATGAAAACAAATTTGAAAATATTTTATATGGTCTTCATTAAAAAGGATCCGACATTCTGAACATTTTAACTCTGTGATCTTTGATCAAAAACACAAAAAAATTAAAATATAATAGTTATAAAATTCAAAATACTGCGAAGTACCATAAAATTTCTGAATATTTTGATGAGTTGTTGACATCTTAAATTTGCAAGTATCCAAATGTACTTGCTACGTTTAAGGAGCCAACTAGACTAACTAGGGTTTGTTCCGACCTAATGCCTAGGTTGAATGATGGGTGGTCGGAATTCATTTTATACAAATTAAGAGTAGAAATTGTGTCTTTATGCCGTAGCCGTTTAACATTATATGATCAATGCTCCCGCAGCTTTAAATCCAGAGGACGAATAGACACAACGAAAGATCATGCAAAAAACGGCAGTAACGAGAAAACGACATCAGAACACATCGTTCCAACTTCCAAACACTAGGGGTGCAACTCGGGCACGTTAGACGGGTTAGATCGTCAACCTAATCCTAACCCAACATTCCTAATTCGGGTTTCGATTGGGTTTGGGTTCATGCGGGTTTATTTGGGTTCGAGCTTATTTGGATTGGGTTCGAGTTTTGTAATTTTATCAAATACAATCTTTTTAACACATTATTTCATAAGATAGATCTCAAATTTTGAACCAAATAATGCAAAGCTATTTAAAATTCAATTTTACACATCTCCATTCATACCGAAAACAAGCCAAACGCATTTTTCAAATTCCAACCATGCAAAGTTGAAATTAAATGACAAAACAATACCAACGTTTTAACAAATAAAACATAAAAGTGACTATCGTTTATTTTCAAATGAAAAGCAAACAACGTTCAACTATAGCTCTCCCAAACTTGTATCTAGCTCACATAATATGAAATGAAACAGGTAATGTGTGCATGAGCTAAATCGAACCCAATAGATTATCGGGTTCAGATTGGGTTGGGTTTAGCCTTTTAAGCGGGTTTTTACTTCATTTTAACCTGCTCAATCAAGTTTGAAATCGAATTAAACATGGGTTGACTCAAGATGACCCAATCTAATTGAACCCCTACCAAACGCGTAGGATCGAAGTTCAACCTAAAGTCGAACCACGGATAAACAGAAAACATTCCCCGAAACTCGTTAAACTAAAATGGCACTGATAGAAACATAAAATGACCATAATTATTCTGCTTTTCAAATTTGATTCTGCCCATGTCTTCAAATCCATGCATGAAGCATTTCATATCCAAACACCCCCCAAAAGCCAAATGAAAACCATGATTTCGTTCAACAATATACGCGGCTCAAATGAAACTGTTCTATCTTTCTACATTTTGGAGCCACCTGCTATATCGACTCCAAAAACAAAGCTTCTTGTTTGCTGGTAAGTCCGAGTTCATTCAACGTCAATGCACTTTCTCCATCGCTAAAAGCGCGCCTGGGGAATGGCCTCACCTGTTTACCAAGATGCTTAGTATTGACAGCATTCAAATGCAGTTTTGTTCTATTTTCTCCACGAAAACAACTAAATATCGATATAATTTGCAAAGATTGATAACATGGGCTTACGGAAAGTGAAATGGGTATTCAATTAAACGCAAACATTACTCACCACTCTGTAAGAGCCGGGTTTGACCCTTCTGCCAATATCAATAAAGTCGAAAAGAGACTGCAAACAGAATCACACTCTGGTTTAGCGAGGATGGGCAAAGAGATGATTCAGTTAAATACATGTACATTCACAAAATTTTACCTGCAGCTTGTCTGTCCTGAGAAATCGACGCCCGTGGCGGCTGCCATCTGGCATTCGCACCAGAAGGGTTACAGCATTCTCATCATCTGATGCTGGTTCTTGAGGGAGAGTAGCTTCTTTTGCTGCTAATTGTCTCTCCAATTCCTGCAAGGAAGGATCATAGAGAATAAAGATATCAGCAACTTTGAAAGTAGAACTAACCAAAAAAATGAGATACACACTACTGATGACGAGGAATGCGCTAGTGTCTGAAAGAAATGTAAGCAGGGCCCAATTATGTCTCAGTACATACAAACATAAGCGGTGAATGCACATTTTTCACATTACAGTACTAACTGCCCACCATATTTGGGAATTGTAATCCCATCTGATTAGAAAAGGGTCAATCATATTCATATCAAAACAAAAACTAACACTAAAGCCATGGACGAAAACCAGAAGTTCCAAAATGCTTAAATTAGTAGTCTTCTATTACATAAAAGTAAACTAATTCTTTTCCATTAATTTCTTTGATTCAGTCTCCATAATAAACCGTAATACCTAATTCCGGCTGGCTTCAAAATACAGAAATACTATATAATTCATTGGATTACAAACTACTAGTCATTTTCCATCTCAAATGTCAAAAAGCTTGAAATTTTATTGGCAAAAATCCTACAAATATTTATAGAGAAGTGGCTCCATTCATTCCCATCCGAAATTTCAGAATACTCATTCATTCTAAAACTCCCACTTCTTATCATTTTTCAATTTCAAAAATGAAGAACAGAAACACAAAAAGTAAGAGTGGTGAACTTTTCAAATGTTGAGACTTCAGAATAAAAGTTTGAAAATAAAAGAAAAATAGGATAGTAAAGAAAATGTTAAAATGCCACATACGGAGTAGAGCCACTTTTCAGAGAACTCAGAAAACAAATTAAAATAAATGAATGGAGAAAAATGGTAGTGTTTAGAGCTGAGTTACTTAACCATACAAAATACTGCTAATTAGATTAATTTAGAAGGAAATATAAATGATGAACAATCTTTGCAAGAGGGATATACACAGAAAAAGACAGAGGGAGTAACATAACCAGCACCAAATAATCTAAATCTAAGCGAACATGTGTGTGTGTGTACATATAGTACCTGCTCCTCCTCGATTTTCCTTTGAGACTCTTCCTCTTTTAGTCTGTCTTCTTCACGACGAGCTTCAGCTTCCTCAATAGCCTTCAATTCTTTTTCTCTGTCAGCTTGAAGTGATGCAAGATATTCATCGTCCTGCATGTATCAAGTTAGTACAACCAGTCACACCACTTTTGGTGGCCAACTTTCAGACATTATTTCCGGTATTCAAACCTGTTGTTCACGTATCAACCGCTGCGCTGTAAGAGAGGGTGAAGGAGGACGAGGTGATGGCCGGACGTATGAACTGTCAGGGCGCATAAAATGATGTGGTGTGTAGGGAAGGCGATATCCAGTCCCTTCAGGAATTCCACCAAACATTGCAGCCTCAAGCATCACTGCTTCGTCGTGCTCCTCTGAAGAAATTCCTCCCCACTTCAATTACAAAAACAAGGCCAAATTGGTTGGTGTAAACATTTACCAATATGATTAATTAACAAAAATTTCAGAGTCATTCAGAAATTCTAATAACTTACAAGGGAAGATACCTCATCTGAAGGGAAGACACCGCCATTGTGCCGAGGATGATTACCCATATCCTGCTCTTCAGGACTTGAAGGTGCACTATCCTCATCAGCTCCAACTTCTTTTGCAGTCTCCACAGAGCCAGAAGACATGCGCCTGGACCTGTGTCTGACAAGAGGCTGCTCCTCCAGATCTTCAGTTTCTTCTTGGATGGATGAACTTCCTGCCTCCAACCTAATTCACCCAAACCACCCTCATCAGGAAAAACGTGTATAACACTCCAATAGCAACACAAGATATATACCTTCCATTTGGTGCTGCTAAATTTTCCAGCTCCACCTCTGCTGCCTTAGAAGCCCCAATATCTGATAAGCCAACATTTTGCCCCTGGCCATGCAATGCTTTCTCTTGCTCTGCTGCCTGGACTCAGTTCATGTTAAACGATATAATATGGATACCAACAAGGAGAATTAAAAAAACAAAGGAAAGCAAACCTTCAGTGACAAAGAAACTGCATGTGCAAGTTCGGGATCCTCTAGCTGAGGCGGCCTTTGCTGAGGTCCATTTTCATCAAACTGTGAGATCAAGAAGAGAATCAATACAAAGACAATCACTTAGTCTATATACCATTAACACAAGGTCCAACTCAACAGCTGTAGGCTATTGTCACATACACTTGGAGCACCAAATTGTTGATTTGGTTGGTTTTCTTCAACTTCCCGTTTTGAAGCCTCGATTGCAGCTCGAATCATTTCTTCTTCAATATCATTGCTATAATCCTGCGGATCATCAAATCGAGGAGCACTAGGTCCAAAATTTCGGTGATGATATCCATCACCTGAAGAGATATCTTGCGGTCCACTCCTTTGCCCAGCCTGAACAGCTGCGGCAGCTTGAATATCGTCATCATCTTCCTCATCGATTATAACAGTGCCAGGGATACCTTGGCCTTCTGCCTCCTCTGTTCCAGTGACATCATCAATGATAGGAGCATGGCCAGAATGGCCAGATGGATGATCGCCATCTTTGACTTCAATGGGGATCTCCCTCACCTCTCTTGGATGAGTAACAAATGGTGTACGGTTTGTAAAATGTGTACCACTATCAAATATGGTTCTACCAAACTCTGGATTAAGACTAGAAAAGGGATTCACATCACCGGTTGCAGATAGAAGCGATAGAGGATCTCTCCGAGATCGAACTGGAACCGGATCATCGATATCCATAAAATCATCTTGAGCTGAAACAGGTGTATCATGCGCACTGGACATGAAAAGTCATAAATGTTAAGCTGGAGACATCATCCAATAGCTGATAATATGTCATACTAAATATTTAATAATGAGCAACAGCAGATGAAAAGCATACTTCACCGATGTGCTTCTATCTCCTTCAGTAAAGTAAGCATTCGCAGCTGCATTGAGATCGCCACCATGCTCCTAATTGCAAGCAAAGACAACAGAAGAATATCTATGAGAAATAATAACAAAGATTATTTTTATTTATTCATTTTTCGACTTAGTTGTCTATTAAGTCAAATAGGAAAGAGCTCCCTAAAAAATCCAAGAGACTAAAACACAAACCTACTCAAATAAGAAGCTAAATAGTTCTTTTGTAATGGTGGTTGGGAGATCATAAGAAAGTTGTATCAGATGATGCTGAAGTGAGTTTTTCTCACCAGAAAGCATTGAGGTAAATCCATCACAACTCCAAGAAAAAACAGTTGTACCATAGATACAACAAGATACATTCAGTGGAAAATTTATGCTTCAAGGGTTCTAATCAGAGACACTTGGCCCGACTTTTCAACACCCAAAAAGTTGTTGAGGTACCAGTCCATTCACAACACCTCCAACTTTTTATCAAACATATAACCAACTGTTCGCTACCCCGAGTACCCATATTTCTAGCATTGAACCAGTCAAATCGAAAACTAATTCTTTAACCGTACAATGGTAATCTCACTGTGCTAAGAAAATCCATCTATTCCTCTACCCACTCTATCCATTCACAACCCTAACAAAAATATTCAATTACTTTCGTGATCAAACGAGTAGCGCAAGCAACTCCCTTTCTACCTTAGATTTCCAAAATGAAAGAGCCCACCATTTAAGTATAATTTTTCATTAACTTTAGCACAACAGTAGTTGATGAATAATACAATCAAATAGCATCCCAACTAAATCGACACTTTATCTCAACATACCATTAAACTCAAGCCAAAAAACACCATCCCAACAAACTAAAGTCCACATCCAAATTTCAAAAATTCATAATAACAGATCAATCCAAACACTGCCCAACAAAAAATTCCCGATTAAAATTCATTGCCCAGTGCAGTAAAAACCCTAATAGCAACATTACCCTAGAAATCGAGAAACAATTCGGCGATTCCGATCAAAACCTCAGAAATTGAATTCGGAACTTGAAGAAATTACCTCCAGCTTTTGCACGGCTATGGCTTCGGAAGCGCCGGTGATGCTGATGAAGGTCTCGATTGCTTGCTGATTAGGCCTCGCCATGGAAGAACTTGAAGCAATTTTTTGGAGGTCGGATTCTCAGTGTTTGTGGGTTTTATGAGTCTAATTTTGTTCCGGAGAGATGGTAGTAAATAAATTAGTAAAGAGATATTTTTGTGTGGAAAAAATGGGCTGTATTTTATGTGTTTATGCATATAGACTCATAGACGGGGAACTAAGGCCGCGTTTGGATGAGAGTTTATTAGGGATTTCGAAACTATGGAAGTGCTTTTCGGTCGTCCTTCTCCAGTCTTCTACGTCTCTCTCTTTGGAGGGTAAAGCATCGGGGGACACATCACCACGATCACGCCTGGATAACTTGTTGTCTAAGCAGGCTGTAAAGGACACATCGACTAGGGTTTGATCGTCAATTTGCATACTAGGGATGAGGCTTTTTCTTTTAGAAAAGAAAAAAGGGCAATGAGAGGAAAAACTTCAAATCTCAAAAGCTCGAAATCAGTGGGTCGAAAATTTTGAGTTTAGTTTTAATGCTAGAATCAAATTTACACGGTACGTGAAAAAACTTCAGCTCAATAAGGGTGAGTTCTTTTTCTTTTCTTTTTTCAAAAAATAAGGTTGAGTTCAATTGAGTTTAATACTCTCACCACTATTAAATAAGTGTTGTGTTATCCACGCACTTATTTTTACCTTCCACATACTTTTGTTAATTTATGTTCGTTGATCTTCTTCAATTCATTCGATCCGATGGTAAAAAATTAAAAGAATATATTAGAAGTAAAAAATGTTGTGTGAATAGTTCTACCTTTAAATAATTGTGCTATAAGAGCACAACTCACATAAGACAATGTGAAAGGCTTTTAGCTTAGTTGGAAGGTAGAGTTGGACGTTAAGTTTTGATTAAAATATGTAACAATAAAACTCGTTCCAATATAACAAGAAAAGGTAAGTTGAATTGCCGTTATGATCATTTAAGGGACCGTTTAATAACCATTTCGTTTACAGTTTTTATTTTTTGTTTTCACTTTTTAAAAAATTTTAAAACTGAAATATTGTTTGGTCATTACTTTCAGTTTTCAAAAAAAAAAAAAAAAATCTAAAAACTACTCCCTTGAGTTTTTCGCTTTTTGATTTTCAATTTTCATTTTTAAAAATAAAACTTAAAGTACTTACAAAACAAGATTTTAGTTCTCAATTTTCAAAAAAGTGAAAAGTGAAAACCAAAATCTAAAAACTGAAAAACAAAATGGTAATCAAACGATCCTAAGTTTTAGTCGTAAAATGATAAGGGAAATAACATTGCATGTGGTGTTAGCTAGAGCAGTGTGCTTCATCCTTAGCAGTAAGTTTAAATCCCTATTCTCGCAATTTAAAGAACTTAATATAATTATCATATCGTTTATCAAACAAATAGATAAAACAGTATGTCCAGTTGTACCAAAACTCTAATTATTTGAGGAGATTTTGTGTACATATATCATAAACCACATGTGTTAGAAAAGAGAATTACTAAGAAGAGTATATGTCTAGTTGCACATAATCTCTATTTTATAGAAGGATATTCTAAGTCAAACTCCCATAAATCACACAATCGCTTCATGAAAATACTACCAACACTATATTTTGTATTATAATTGTGTACCACTTGATGAGACGAATATTAAATAGTGTAAATTCATGTGAATCAATGATTTTTTTTCAATAAATATAGATTATATAAATAATACTACAATGTGGTTATGAAATACCAATCGGTATTTTGTGAAATTTTATGGTCAAATGATTGATATTCCAAACCTTGTTTACGTTGTTAATACCATGACAAAAACAATATTGTGTTAAAGGTTAGGGCAAACAACACAAAATGATTACGATTGTTACATGTTTAACAACCACGGTTCTTTGGTTTGGTAGAACATTGCAAACTGTATTCTAAAACTTTAGCACTCAATATGTAAGTTGTTTTTATTTTTAAGGGGCAGTTTGTTTTAGGTCACAATATATTTTTAATATTAATACTGAGTCCATCAATATTTTGTTCTTAGAGAAGTTGATAAAGAGAAATATTTTTTTTAACAAACGATAGTATCGAGGTGGATGAGTGGGCTAAGCCTTACAATGAACTTTGCCATAATAATGTGGTTTAACTTCGCATTTAGCGAGAATCGAACCTAAATCCTCTAGAAAAGCAGTAGAAAAGTAGAAGCAAGGTCTAGCATGCTTCTAAACAAAAGTGCTTTTATTTTCTAAGCATGATAATTAGTGTCCATTTAATAAAATTTTTAAATGCCAAGATACCCCCAACATATTACTTGGGTCCTCACCAATAAGGACCTTCTATACTAACAATCCTACATGGAACAATCAAATAAAGACATGTGTCCTACTTTGAACTTAGTTAAAACTGGTTGCCAAACAATTAATATTCTAGTATCCAAACAACCTTTTTTCTCCCTCACCAAGCTTTGCCAATCTTTGCTCTCCATCTTGTCATTGTCGACCGATACCTCAACCCCGTCTACTCCTCTCCTCCGTCAACCACATCCACGTCTCCCTCTCCGGCCTCTCTTCTCTGTCAACCCCACCCACCTCTCCTCCTCTAACAAACCTTGTCGACCCTGCCTTCAATCCATCCTCTTCTTTTCCAATGCGACCATGGCAGTAAGGAGAGGAAGGTGGTGGCGAGTCGCAACTAGTGAGTGGACAGGTGCAGAGGTGCTTCCTTGGCTTTCATAGAAAGAATATGAGGGATTTGAATGAGAGGTTGAAGGGGGATATGGGTAGGTCAACGTAGGAGAGTTTGGAAGAAGGGATGGGGTGGCCAAGCTATGGTATAGACGAGGGGAAAAAGAAGGGTGTTTGGTTAAATGTTCAAAAGTGTTAGTTGGTGTTTGGTTATGAGGAGGGAGTTTTAAATGAACACATGTTATAATTTTATTGGGTCACATAATATGGTCAGCAAATTAGGTACTTCCGGTGAGTACTCAAGTATTTTCCTTTTATAAAAATTACAATCATTACTACTACATTATTCCTTTTGACAATTATTATATCACATTAAATAACATATCATTTTTAGTCATTTAATATATTTACAACAATTCATATAAAAGTTGAAGATGGACGTTTTATTATCGACAGGGTATTTGATGATGAGCCTTCTATTTTCCATGAGGACATTATGGTGGATGAAGATGTGAAAGTGGCACTACATGATGATATCTTCCTGTGTTTTCCTACTCATGTGATTCAAGAAAAGGAAAGTACAGATAATATGGAAGGGTGAACAACGAATGGTGGTGGATGGACCGGATGAAGAAGGGTGGACTATGGTAGTCCTTATTACACCTAAGGTCGACTTCAATTCACTAAACCAAGGTTCATCTCGTATAGTGATTATGGACTCATAGAAGGATATTGACTAGACGTTTAATGTATCAGACTTAACTCTATAAGCTACATGCATTCCCAAACAGACTTACTCGTGGCAACTGGATTCGATAAGCTAAATGCTCGGTGCATTATTCGATCCCCCAAACTAACTTACTCATGGCAACCTTCCGGCTACCCAATGACCTATAATGCTAGTCATTACTCCCACTAGGGCTAGGAAGTAAGCCCCACAATCCAACGCGACGAAGAACGAATAGAATTTGCTACAAAAGCCAGCTAACGAGGGTATTCATGTGTATGAGAACATAGTAATGGAGAAGTGAAAAATGGCAGGGTGTGAAGCCTATCTGGGAGGATAAAACACTGAAAAAAAAGCAAGTAAGGCACCTAAATACAAGTGGGTTGCAAGAGCGGATTTGGTACTAGACTGGAGGATAACTGATAAGAATAAGGAGCAAGATCGTGAGGTAATCAACTGGCTATATATTGAGTTAAATGTTAGCTTTGCTTGGAGTAGTGGTTTGTACCTTTAGTGTTGTTTTTTTTTTTTTTTTTTTTGAAAACCCTTTAGTGTTGTTTATTGTGCATGATTACGATGAATAACTCTAGGTTAATTATTGTGATACATACATGGTACTATTGGCATTTATGTCCTGTTGTTGAGAGTTTTTATGTTGCCTGCTTAAATAGTTGGTTTGGTGTAATAATGTATTCTCAGGATGAGATTATCTAGGAATGAAGTAGGGGTATGGGTGATAAAAGTCGACCCATAGGGGATGATGTGGCATCTGACATGGCTGCTGAAGCTAGGCTTTTGTCCAATAAGCCAACAGTGGGGGTTCTAAGTCCCAGGAAATGAGTTAGAAAGAAGACTACGGAAGCAAGTTCAAGTTACAAGGACTTGCTTGAAGAGATAGATTGATGAAGTGCTTATCATGGAACTGTAGAGGTCGAGGTAAACATGGTTTCAGAAGTAATTTTAATTTTATGTGTAATAGTTTATATCTGGACCTTTTTGGTTTGATGGAAACTAAAATGGATGTCAACAAGGTCCCTAGTAGTTGTGGAAGATGGTTTGATACCATGTTTAGTTGCCCTCCCTCTGGTAGAGTGGAATGCTTATATGTATGCTATGGAACTTTTCTAAAATTTGTCAATGTTATTACTTTTAATGCACGCTTTATCCATTGGTTAGTTAAGGACTTGTATAATGATACTGGTTCCCTTCTTACCTTAGTATATGTTTTTCCACAAAACAATTACAACCTGCCCTTTGGGATGATATTCTTAGACTTAATCCTAACAATGACCCTTGGTGTCTCATGGGACATTTTAATAATATCCTTAGACTTGGTGAGAAAAAAGGCGGTTACCAAATAACCAACTACCACATGAATAATTTCATTACCTTCCTAAACAAAGGTAATTTGATTTCCTTAGATGCTAATGGTTTGCCTTATACCTAGTGTAATGGACAAAAAGGCAGTAACAGAATCTATGAATGCTTAGATAAATGTGTTGCAAACTCGGATTGGCTAAACTCTTTCTCTAATTATAAACTATAGATTCTTCCCATCTTTGGATATGATCATGGTCCGATTTTACTTAGTTTTATTGTGAATTACAACATCCAGGGTTCATTGGGCTATATCCGCCCATTTACGTTTGAAGCCATGTGGCTTTTACATCCGGAGTTTAAAGATTTTGTGAAGAATGATTGGAAGAGTGTGGATAATCTCAACCCCCTTGATAAGTTTAGAGGTTGCACTGGAACATTTACTTTCCTAGTCAAAAGATGGAACCAAAATACTTTTGGCGACTTAAAAAAGAGGAAGCAAAGCTTGATTTGTGAGATTGGGGTGGTTCAAGACAAAATCATGAAAGACTATAGCCATAACTTAACCAGAGGCCTTGAGGTTGAGAGTAAGCTTACTGACGACCTACATGCAATTCTAAAACAAGAAGAAACTATGTGGGCCCAAAAAGCTAAGGTTAATTGGCTTCAACTTGGAAGCAAGAATACTAGATTTTTCCACACTATGGCAACAATTAGGAAAAAGAGGAATGAAATTGTAAGGGTGAAGGATAATTGGAAGATTGGTGAAGAAGGGCTTGAACAAGTTTTTGTGCAAGACTTTAAAATGCGTTTTTCTTGTGCTGCCCCTTAACTTGGAGAATATTGCGAACATGGCCAATATTATTAGCCCATACATTACTAGAGAGCATAATGACTTCCTCATTAGGGAGGTGGATGATTTAGAAAATTGGGAGGCAGTCAAAGGTATTGGAGCTTTTAAAGCCTCGGGCCCTGATGGTTTAAGTGCTGGGTTCTATCAGGGTTGTTGGGAGGTAATCAAAGGTTCTATAATCCCTATGGCGAATGATTTCTTTCAAAGTAATACTAGCCTTAGAGTGATTAACCATACAAATATTGCCCTAATTCCCAAAGTGGACAACCCTGAAGTGGTAAGTAACTATAGACCCACAAGTCTTTGTAATGTTAGCATTACTACAAAACCATTGATTAGTGTCGTTATGATAACCGATAAGAAACGTATATTACTGTCGGATATTAAGCAAAATTCGACAGAAAATGGATGCAGTGGTAGATATAATAAACAACAGAATTGTCAGTGTCAGGAAATGAATTTTCTAACAGAAAATACTCTAAACCTACAAAAATTGTGTCGAATATAACCGACAAAAATTGTGTCGGATCTAACCAACATATAATATATTAATAATGAATAAATAAAAACATTCTCTGTCGGATAAAACCGACAGAAAATACTCTAAAACCGATAGAACTTGTGTCAGATATAATCGACAGGAAATTTATTAATAATGAATAAATAAGAGCATTCTCTATCGGATAAAACCGACATAAAATATATTAATAATAAAAAAAATATAAATCACTTTCTGAATCATTTCTTTCCCTCTCAAGTTGGGCTCCCCCGCATTCACTGCATTTTCCAGCTTTGAGATGTGCAACGTTCCTCTAAGGTACATCATATTCTTCAACTCTTCAAGTTTGTTTCCTGTTTCACAGCGTCCACAATCAAGACAACACCGTCGACAAGCCTAAGGGCTGCAATCATTTCATCAAAGAAATTGACATGACCAGGTGTATCCATGATGTTGCACGAATACGATTTACACTTGTTATCCTCAAGTACAAAGGGAAATGTCTTAATGGATATCCTCCTCTCTTGCTCATCAATCCTTGTATCCGTGTACCTCATGTGCTTATCTCTATTTGAATCAAAAGTAGACATATGGTGAGTCTGCTCCACCAACATATCCATGAACATTGTCTTCCCGTGCTGCAAGTGCCCCACAAGTGCTACATTCCTAACCAGAGACGGGTTCGACATGAGTCCCAAAAGGAACTGGTTCGACACCTAAATATATATATATATATATATATATAGTTAGTTAGTTAGTTAGTTAGTTAGATAGAAGTTTGACCCCCAACAACAAGAAAAGGATTGGAAAAACAGATAAATATATTTGAAAAATAAAAGAAAAGACAAATCGGAAATTTGTGCAAGTTGTGCAGACTGGTTTCAAAATGTTGCTTCTTGAATTGTTCATTCAGGGTGATTGAAGCGAGAAGGAGAAGGGGAGAAGAAAAGGAGAAGGAAATGAGGAGAGGAGAAAAGGGGGAAGGAAGGGGGAAGGGAGAAGGCACCGGCGCAAAGAAGAGATGGAGAAGTTTTATTTTGGAAAATTTTCATTACTATCAGTTATAATCAACAGAAAAAAAAAATGGCGACAAAAATCCCCCCAAAATTCCCTCCCAAAATTTTAAATTCCCTCTCCCAAAATTTTAAATTCCCCCCCCCCAAATTTTGTTACAATTTAAAAAAATAAAATAATAATTGTTTGGTTTAATAAATATTATGTATTTAAATAGAATACGTTTTTAAAAATTAAATAAATAATTGTTTGGTTTAATAGATAATAACCCATGTAAAATATGCAATAAAGCAACAAAAAGATAATTGTACAATGAAAATGTCATCACACAAACTAAATATTGTCTAATCGATACTTGAAAAACATAAATAAAAATTTAGCACAAATTATTTTTCCCACTTCAAAATTTAGGCAAATTTAACGGAGATATGCATTCTACGAAACTAGTTTCCATGATCTAACCGTCAAATTTGTTTGTAGATACTACAAGATCGCATACGTAAAAAATTGGGATTTTTTTTTTTTCAGAGATTAGGTAACGGAACAAAAGTTTTCGACGGTTATAAATGAAAAATCACAATTTAACGATTATTTTAGCTTCGGTTTTGATGATTTTTTTTTTACAGCTACACTCCTCGACCCTATAAGAATGCAATGAACGAATTCCATCTTCAATTTAAAATATTTACACTAGTGGAAACCTCAAAATCTTATTTTATACTTAATGGAAGTATAATATTAACTCTAAGTGTTTGTTTAATCTACCGTTTTGACGCGACATGCATTCTACGAAACTTTTTTCAACGATTCAACCGTCAAACTTATTTGTACACACTCCGAGATTGCATACGTAAAAAATCGTAAAAAACAACATTAAGAAATTACGTAACAAAACAAAAGTTTTCGACGGTTATCAAGGAAATATCACAATTTAACGGTTATTTTAGCTCCGATTTTAATGATTTTTTACAGCTACACTCCTCAACCCTATAAGAATGTAATGAATAAATTTGATCTTTAATTTAAAATATTTACACTAGTGGATACCACAAAATCTTATTTTATACTTAATGGAAGTATAACATTAACTCTTAAGTGTTTATTTAATCTACCATTTTGACGCGATACACATTCTACGAAATTTTTTTCAATGATCTAACCGTCAAACTTGTTTGTACATACTCCGAGATCGCATACGTAAAAAAAAAAAATACAAAAAACAAACATTTAGAGATTAGGTAACAAAACAAAAGTTTTCGACGGTTATAAATGAAAAATCACAATTTAACGATTATTTTAGCTCTGATTTTGATGATTTTTTACAACTACACTCCTCAACCCTATAAGAATGCATTGAGCGAATTCGATCTTTAATTAAAAATATTTACACTAGTGAATACCACAAAATCTTATTTTATACTTGATGAGGAATTATAGCATTAACTCTAAGTGTTTGTTTAATCTACCGTTTTGATGTGATACGCATTCTACGAAACGTTTTTCAACGATCCAACTGTCAAACTTGTTTGTACACACTCTGAGATCGCATACGTAAAAAATCGCAAAAAACAAACATTCTGAGATTAGGTAATGAAACAAAAGTTTTCGATGGTTATAAACGAAAAATCACAATTTAACGGTTATGTTAGCTTCAATTTTGATGATATTTTACAGTTACACTCCTCGACCTTATAAGAATGCAATGAATGAATTCGGTCTTCAATTTAAAATATTTACACTAGTGGATAAATCTTATTTTATACTTAATGGAAGTATAACATTAACTCTTAAGTGTTTATTAAATCTATCAATTTGATAGGATATACATTCTACGAAACTAGTTTTAACGATCCAACCGTTAAGTATGTTTGTATATACTTCGAGACAGCATGTGTAAAATATTGCAAAAAAAAAAAAAAAAAAAAACATTCAGAGATTAGGTAACGGGACCATGAGTGAAAAAAAAACATTTAGTGATTATTCTGGTGGCTGTCCAAAATTTTGCTTTGTTCGTGTCGGTTATATCCAACAGGGGCATGAGTGAAAAAAATAAATATATTTATATGTAAATGAAAGATTATATTCACACACCCCAAATTACTTCTTCCACATCTTTTTAATTTTTTTAATATTTTCTATACACCACTAGCATTTGATAGAAAAATATTAAAAATTTAAAAGGGTGTGGGAGAAGTAATTTGGGGTGTGTGAATATAATCTTTCTATGTAAATAAGTCATTTTTCCAATAGTATTTACTAAGGAAAACTAATGAAAATGACTTGAAAACTTTGAGTTTTAATGATAAGGACAAAATAAAGGGTAAAGTGAATAGTACTAGGATTGACTTTTTAGTGTAAAAATGTAGTTTTTCGTTAAAGTGAACAGTACCATGAGCTTTTCGTTAAAACTCCCTATTCAATAATGGGTGATACGAAAATGAATTGTTGACATTAACCATAAAAGATCTCATAATTGTGAAAATTAAGTCAAACAATAAAATATCCGTAAAATTAAGTGTTACGTACATTAAAGTTATAAATAACAATTATCTTTCTCATATGCATAAGATATAAATCAATAATAATTAAAAAAGGACGGATTCACTTCGAGTCCTTTTTCCAATATGAAGACGAAAATTCAGCAGGAAAATAAAAAAATAAAAACAAGATTGGTGGGAAGATTATTTGCCTTCCTAAATATCTCGCATAATAGCACCGGTTCATCTCAGACTGCCACTTTCATTTCCTCTCTATTTCCTTTCCTAGATCAGTTTTTAAGGTTTTCAAAGATGTTCTCAGGCTCCCAATTCGACACGACCAACGTCTTCTCCGGCGACGATTTCATGGCTTCTCAGTCTACTTAATTCGGCGATTCCACTCCCTCTCCGGCCAAGGTAATGCATCTCTCGAATAACATTTTAAAATAATAAAATAGTCAATTTCTATTGGTTATAACCGCCATAATACTAAAATAATAACCGTCAGAAACTAAAATAATAAAATAGTTAATTTTAGTCGGTTATAACCGTCGGAATATGTTAAAAATATTTTTAAAAAAGAATTTAAAAATATTGGCAGTTATAATAATTTTATGGTGGTTGCATCCGACACTAAATATCCGTCAGGAATTTATGTCGGATATAACCGACAAGATTTTATTGTTATTAGACAATAATTGAATGATGTGTCGGATATCTTTTATCCGACATAATGGCTTATTAAACTGTCATCATCATTCGACACCTAAAGCTAATATTGTAGTAGTGTAGTTACAAAATTATAACCAAAATCATAATTAAGAGAATAAGGCCTTTGCTTGACATCTGCATCTCTGATAACCAAGGTGCCTTTGTACCAGGGCAATCAATACAAAACAATATTCTTATTGCCTACGAATTGTTTTCTAGTTTCAAAGGTAGGAAAGGAGCCACTGGTGTTATGAGAATAAAGTTGGACCTGGAGAAAGCTTATGACTACCTTAATTGGGATTTTATCATGTATGTTCTTTTAAGATTTGGCTTTGTTGAGAGATGGGTTAATTTGGTTATGGAATGCATAAATTCTACTTTTTTCTCTGTGATGATTAATGGTAGTGCGCATGGGTATTTCTTTCCAAAGAAGGGTATTAGGCAGGGTGACCCTTTTCCCCCTACATCTTCATTCTATGCATGAAACCTCTTATTAGACACTTCAATAAATTAGCTTTGTTCCCTTAGTCCAATATTGGCATCCTTTCTTTGCCTATGGGCATTCGTGTGGCTTACCTGGTTTTTGCAGATGATTATCTTCTGTTTGTGAAGGCTACTACTAGGGGTACACACAAGGTCCTTGACATTCTTAGCCTATTTGCAATGGTTGCAGGGCAACATGTAAATTTTCACAAATCTTCTATTTATTTCTCAAGTAACACAAGTAATCAAGACAAGATTGCTATTGTCAATATACTGAATATCCAACACAAAACAACTATTGGTAAGTACCTTGGTATTCATAATATTGTGTTTTGGAAAGATATAGTGAATGAAATTGAACTAATTAAAAGGGTTAAACACAAGTTAGCAGGTTAGAAAGCAAATACCTTGTCGAAGGTATGTAGGTTAACCTTAATAAAATCCAACCTCTTTGGTATGCCTCAAATGTCTGGAAAGAATAATGAAAAAAACTAAATATGGAATGTAGAGATTTTTTTTTTCCTGGGAAAAGAGAGAAAACTCTATCTAGTTGGGTGGAGCAAGATTTGTAAGGCTAAAGACATGGGTGGTCTGGATATACGTAGGGTGGATCATTTTAATAATGTTTGTCTGGCAAAACTAGGATGGAAAGTTTTAAAGGATGAGGATAATTTATGGGTGAAAATTAGAATTAAAAAGTTTTCAGACTGTAAAATCAAGCAAAAACTACTCTCTTACCTGGAAAGGTATCCTAAAAAGTAGAAAGGTTATTCGCAACGGTTCGAGATGGATTGTGGTCAATGGAGAAAATATCCTCTTATGGACCTATCATTGGGTTTTTCGTTACCCCTTTTTCCATCTCATCCTAGAGGATACCGTAGCACGATGAATTGGAACCTTAAATTGAGTGAATTTATTAAGAATAATTGTCGGAATCGATATCGTCTTCAACAAGTACTACATAGGGATATTGTTAGGAAGATATGTATGATAACTATAACAAGATATGACACAAAAGATTTTTTTTGTTTGGGAGCATTTTGCTAGTGGGGACTTCTTCATTAAGTCGGCAACGTGAATACAGATCAATGGTAATCAAGAAATCAATAGAAAGAAATTGCTGAAGAAAATGTGGAATTTGAAAATGCCTCCTAAAGTCAAGATGTTTGCTTGGCTGCTAATTTTGGAAAAACTACATACCAGGTTGAGAATAAGTAGACATGTACATAACATTGACAGAAGTTGCCCTATTTGTAGCACAGTGATGAAGAAAGTCAAAATCACCTCTTTTTATTGTGCAACCATGCTTTACAAATATGGAGCTTATCAATGGCGAGTCCATGGAAGCATAGCAATTATCAAATTAGTAATGTAATTGATTAGTTGGATAGTCTCACTACAATTGAGGAGAAAGAGCTAAGTGACTCAGCAAAGCAATCTTAATTTGTTGTCAAATTTGGCAAGACAGAAATAATGAAGTTTTTAATAGCATGAATCCGATTGCTTTTAAGAGGTAAGGGCTGGTTTGGTATTACTGTGCTTTGAAAAAAAATTGCTTTTGTTGTGCTGTAAGAATAAGCAGCTATGAAATAAAGTAGCAGAGTGTTTGGTAAACTTTTTTGTAAAAGTGCTTTTGAGAAAAAAAAAAAAAAAAGTGGTATTATAGTGTTTGATAAAATTTTATGTAAAACAGATGTGGAAAAAAGTTGGTTTTTCAAAGCTGGGTTTTGCAGCTTTGTGTTTTTGCCTTTTTTTCACCCAAAACCGTGGAAAAAAACTGATATTGAATGTTTACCAAACATAAAAAAGCGCCCAGCTTTTTTTTATAGCCATTTTTTTCAGAATCACCTCAGTACCAAACTAGGGCTTAGTATGGCTTCAAAGGTGGGTGATGCGTTTTTTCTGGCAAACAAGCTTTGATGATTTATGGGAGTCGTTGTGTTCATTCTAAGAAATCCGAATGGACTCCCTATTGGGGTTGGTGCTATATGGCTTGAGGATACACTTATCACTGTGGCTGAAGCTATGGCTTTGAGAGAGCGGTTGCTACTTGCCAAGAGGAAATGGTTTCAGAGGTTGATGGTTGAGGGAGATTCTTTGCTCGCGGTGAATGGAAGCCCCCTGGCACATTAGCCATGTTATCATAGATATTAAAAGATTAGCTCTTGAATTTGATAAGATTTCACGAAACCACATCTTTCGAGAAGCAAACTTTGTTGCTGATACTCTAGCTCACATTGGTTTGTTGCTTGTTAACCTTCATGTTTGGGATCATTGTCTCTCCCATGACGCTTTGAATGTCCTTAGATTAGACTCGGGCTAATAGTTGTATTAGATGTTTTCGTCTTTAATATAATTTGGTTTATCAATTTTTTATTTTATTTTTTTGTTTAAAGCACTTTTAAAAAAATAAAAGGTTTACCAAAACACTTAACAAATTTATCTTATATTTGACCAAAAAAAAAAAAAAAATCTTATGCTCCGTTTGGATACAGTAAAATAAAACAGAATTTCACTTAAACTAGGGAATTAGGATGGGAAAGCAGTTTTCCCACGTTTGGGAACCTTCCTGTGAGAGAAACGGCAATTTCTACGGGGAAAAAAAGGGGAAATTGGGGATGAAGATTACCGAGTTTAATTTCCATCTAAATAGGTGGAATTTCACAATTCCAACAACAGAGAGAATCCCAAATCCATCGGGGGGAAATCTTGCAGGCGCCAAACTGGGAGTAACCGCCAAAGTTCACAGTAAAAAGGGCTCTCACCAATCTTCGAAGGGATTCTCGCTCGTGCGCTCGTGCTTCATCTTCTTCCTTCGTTCTAGGTCAGCCTCTTCCCTCTTCTCTTTTCTGTCTTGAATTATTTTAAGCTTTTTGGGTATACTCTTTATAGCAATTGTGAATTTTGGTGATAGTCATATGCTTGGTGTGCTTATGAATTTTTTTTATCCAATTGACAACATCTTTAGTTCCTGCTACATATCTTCTGCGTTTAGGGTTCGTAGGAATTGATCCGCTTCTATTTTCAAGCTGTGGTCTAGGTTTTGCAGACCTGCTTTTCCACAAAACTGATGATTTTTGTATGAATTTGAAGGAGGTTGGGTTTCAGTTATATCTGATTGACTTGCTTTTCCCGAAAACTTATGATATTTGTATGAATTGGAAAATTTGTAGCTTAGAATTACACTGTGTTTGGATGGACAACAGATACTTTTGAGGGACAACAAATACATATATATAGAGGAATCTGTTTGACTTTGTATGAATCAAATACGTATATATACTTTTGAGGGAAAAAGATACTTTTGAATCAAATACGTATGAGGACAACAAACAACAGATACTTTTGAGGGAAAAAGATTGTTTCTCTTATTTGTATATATACTTTTGATTGAGACTTCTCTGTGAAAAAGAACAAATCAAAGCATGTGCTTGGTTGATCGAAAATGACAAGCAATTAAATTCCCGTTAAATCTCTTCACTGAGATCTGGTATTGCATTTACTTCATCATATACCTCTGTTGGATCAAGCTTCTTTGTGTCTGCACAAATATATTCTTGAAAGGATGAAGCCATCTTAGCAAGTAAATCTGCAATCATATCTTTAGGGGTGGTTGGTTTTTCCTTTGTATGAGGCACATCAACAAAATTTGTTGGTTTTCTCTTACTTTGAGTCTTCTGAACATTAGCTGAAGTAGGTGATATATCATTAATAATTTCAATATCTTCTAAACCTTGCGTATCACCATCCAAATCAATATGATTAGTTTCATTATGCGGAGGAGTCATAATCTCAACAGCTTCCACACCTGTTTCAGCACCCTCACCCGTGGCTCTATCTTTGCCACACAAATCCACTATATCATCCCAATTTGGAATGACCTTCCAATGAAAACTTTTAGCGCCACTATGTGACTACCAATTAAAACATAAAAATAAAAAAAGCAAACCGTAAGTATAAGAAGAGTTAAAATAATATCACTCACACAAAAGAAAAATAATGAATTTGTCATACCTTCACGTACTCTTGCCAGACATGATCTTCATCTACACTTATCATCTTCTTGGTTGCATCCCAACTAAATCCACTTTGACTTAGTATATCACTCACAATTGCATAGAACTTTTTCCAAGACTTCACACGATTTCGAATGTTATCAGCAGTTACATGAATATCAAATTGAGCAGATAATATAGATGCAGCAGAATTATAAGCAGCTGTCTTCCAACCACCATCTCCTTTGTTACCCAATCTTCGTTCTTCACGAAGTATGTCAGCCAAAGCACGTTCCATATCTACATTCCATCTAAAATAATTATTTTCATCTCCTTCATTTTCAATTTCTTGGTTCTCTTTCTTTCTCCTTGGTTTTTGTTTGCATACTGGTTTTCTATCGGATCCTTCCATTGCTCCTAACATTAAACAAATATTAATTGAAATTTTAAGTCATTCGTAAACCCATGCATATCAAGAATCAGAGTATTAACATTCACTAAGCAATATACTTTTTGCCAACTACCTGAAAAAGAGGGATGGATTTGAGTCATACAATTGTTTGGATCATTTTATTCTATTAACAAGAAAACAACAGCAATATACCAACAGACAACGGATAAATGTGCTCGGGCACGCAATCAAGTACAACATTATGTGCCTGGAATGAAGCATCAAAGCATTCTTGCCATTCATGATGATTCAGCACATTGAAATCGTTCTGCAATGTGCACTGAAGACACGGTTTGGCAGCTTACTGGATGATTATTATACTGAGTAAGTAAATTATAACACTCCAGAAGGCAACATCATGATGTAAATACTCAATTCAGGAAACTAAATCTAATAAGAAAATCTGAAAACCAGGGCATTCCATAAAATATAAAAACTAATGCATTTCATAGCATGCATATCAAGAATCAGAGTATTAGCATTCATTAAGACAATATAATTAAACCAAAATCTGAAAACCTGGGCATTCCATAAAATATTCAGAGTATTAGCATTTCATAGCATGCATATCAAGAATCAGAGTATTAACATTCACTAAGACAATATAATCAAACTAAAATATGAAAACCAGGGCATTCCATAAAATATAAAAACTAATGCATTTCATAGCATGCATATCAAGAATCAGAGTATTAGCATTCATTAAGACAATATAATCAAACCAAAATCTGAAAACCGGGGCATTCCATAAAATTTAAAAACTTAATGCATTTCGTAGCAATAATGTCATTGACAAAATTATTAACTGAGACGTTAAAGATAACATGCTAAGAAAAACAACTAATATTCGATTAAGAAGTATTGGCAACTCTTTGAGCTTGGTAATCATGGAACATATGCAATGCCAATGTATCACGAAATGATGTCCATTCGGCAGTAGCTTGAACAGATGTAATCCCATCAGAGTTATTTTCATTTTCCTCTCTTGTTGAACGATTTAACAACTCTGAGTCCACAGATGCTAAAAATTGTAAATCTTGAGCTTCTAGAACTGGATCAGCTGCTTGCTCAGTTCTAATAAAATTATGCAAGATACAACATGCATTTATAATCCTAACTTGTGTTTTAATATCAAAAAAGGATGGTGTGCGCAATATGCTCCATCGTTTTTTTAACAATCCAAATGCCCTCTCAATAACATTCCTTGCCCTTGAATGACGCAAATTATATAATTCTTTGTAGTTTTTAGGTCGACGGTTTCCAACCCACTCTTTCAAGTGATATCTAGTTCCACGGTAAGGTGCTAAAAACCGGTCCATTAGTATAGCCAGCGTCCACAAGAAAAAATACTTATCTACAATAAAAATTTAGAGAACAAATTTAGATACATTTTAAAGTTTTGTTTTTCTAACATAGAACTAATTGGTATCACACATTACCATTTGGAACATGAAACCGGTTACTCCTATGTAAAGCATCACGCAAAACACGAGCATCAGATGCAAGAGCCTTCCCATCCAGGTAACACATAAAAAAATCTTAAATCTGGACCACAAACTCCTAACATATTAGTGGATATATCACCCTTTCTATCTCGATATCTTGGTCTTTCCTCAGCCGTTATTGTTACCGGAATGAGAGTTCCATCAAGTGCTCCAAGACAATTCTAAATAAAAATTTCATACAATGAAAAAAAGATTAAAGTCTAAAAAGCCAGTGAAGATATCAAACAAACAACTAATGCATTTCAGAACTACCTCAAACCACCGCCACTTCTCTCTTTCAGAATTACCAATAATGCATGGTTGATATTTCACATATTCTTGACTTATTTTCATCATTGCCGACTAATTGTTTCCTTGGAACGATAATAGTGAAAACCGACGACTCTAAACTTCAAGTTGTGGGCAAGTATATGCAAAAAAATTGCAACAGATTCTTCAATGGACACATGTCTAGTGCGAACTAATCCACCAATCCCTTGTAAAATTTCACATAACCGTTTAAATGCACTCTTGCTAACTCGTAATTGTTCAATGCAAGTTGAATCTTTTCCATTAAACAATCGGCCGAGGAAAGATTGTCTTTCTTGATCCCAATCATTTGAAGGTTCTTTGAGAAGAACACTCTTACTATACCAATGCATGACAATGACAATAACATATATAATCGTACCGACAATAATTTTCCTCTTTTTCCTATTTTCCTCTTCATTTATAGCACGCTTTTGCTTTAACCTCGTTACCATGTCTACAACATCAGTATTTTCCATACCTGTTTGAATATATGAACAAAGATGTAATGTGACATGCAACAACAGTTATGGGATATGCAACTTTCTGCTTTAACCAAAAGAGTAGCAATACAAGTCACATTCAAATTAAAGATATTCGGACTAGGAGCAGCATCATCCATGAACTGCATTAGAGACATGATCAATGTATTAATTATTAAGACCTCTGGAACTGTGCATTAGAGACATGAGAATAATTATGTGATTTGTGCACAACTGAAGGAGGAATGCATGTTCACTTTTCTGCTTAGGAATTCCACATTCAAGCTCACTATTTCTGCCTTTTCATATTTATGAGCTTTTAGCCCTACTTAACTTGCAGGGGATGGCATCTGTTTAGCTTACGCAGACTTTCATCCATACTTAATTGGAGATTCATCTTGTATCAAGGAGCTAAATCAGTGGTTTGCCAAGCAGTTGGACACGGTGTGTAGATAACTATTTATCAAAAGAAAACTAAGTAAAATTCAGATTTCCACTATTCATATTTGACAGAAGTTCATCTCATGGAATTCTATCTTGTTAATATTGAAAATCTTCTGGATAAGTTCTTGAAATCATGTTTTTACCCTCATCTGTTGTATATTTCTTATGGCCCTATTAATTACGCTGTATCTTTTTTGTGTCTTGCCGGTTTTTCTATTGTATACTTCGTATTATTAAAAGGAAAATGAAGGCCTTACTGAGTGATATGAACAGGGTCCTTTTCATTTAGTTGTTGAAGAGGGCAAATCTAAGTGTTCATTGGTTAGTCTTGAAGACATCTCAAATATCATAGTAAGAGGTAATCTGTCCTATGGCTTTTGCTTATTTTTCACTCTTCTAATTTCCTCTCTCTCTCTCTCCGCATTAAGTATTGAAGATTAATAGCTCCAGATTCTTTTTCTTTTCCAATGGAGTAGAGATCACATGAGTTTCCTGCGCTATGACAACGAGAAACAAAGGATTCTAAGCATCAACTTGCAATATAGCTCGGCATGACCAAAATATGCTTCGTGGGACTAAATAAGACATCTTAGGGGAAGTTTTGACAGGAATTGAATGTGTCACCTGTTAGCTTTGGCATCGGTATTGGATTTGTAAAATAGCATTCAAATGCAAAGTAGAAAACTAACAAAAATGAACGGATATTACTGCAGATTTATAAATCTCTCTCTTGCCCCCCTCTCTTTCGAAAACTACCTCTGAGAACAGAGAAAAAAACTTAAAGAGTACAGAGAAGTCTCAATCAAAAGTATATATACAAATAAGAGAAACAATCTTTTTCCCTCAAAAGTATATATACGTATTTGATTCATACAAAGTCAAACAGATTCCTCTATATATACGTATTTGTTGTCCCTCAAAAGTATCTGTTGTCCATCCAAACACAGTGTAATTCTAAGCTACAAATTTTCCAATTCATACAAATATCATAAGTTTTCGGGAAAAGCAAGTCAATCAGATATAACTGAAACCCAACCTCCTTCAAATTCATACAAAAATCATCAGTTTTGGGGAAAAGCAGGTCTGCAAAACCTAGACCACAGCTTGAAAATAGAAGCGGATCAATTCCTACGAACCCTAAATGCAGAAGATATGTAGCAGGAACTAAAGATGTTGTCAATCGGATAAAAAAAATTCATAAGCATACCAAGCATATGACTATCACCAAAATTCACAATTGCTATAAAGAGTATACCCAAAAAGCTTAAAATAATTCAAGACAAAAGAGAGAAGAGGGAAGATGCTGACCTAGAACGAAGGAAGAAGATGAAGCACGAGCGCACGAGCGAGAATCCCTTCGAAGATTGGTGAGAGCCCTTTTTACTGTGAACTTTGGCGGTTACTCCCAGTTTGGCGCCCTAATCTACAAAATTTGGCGCCTGCAAGATTTCCCCCCGATGGATTTGGGATTCTCTCTGTTGTTGGAATTGTGAAATTCCACCTATTTAGATGGAAATTAAACTCGGTAATCTTCATCCCCAATTTCCCCTTTTTTTCCCGTAGAAATTGCCGTTTCTCTTGTAGGAAGGTTCCCAAACGTGGGAAAACTGCTTTCCCATCCTAATTCCCTAGTTTAAGTGAAATTCTGTTTTATTTTACTGTATCCAAACGGAGCATTAGTGTTTTTAAAAGAAATAAAGCAATACCAAACTAGCGCTAACAATCTGAAAGCGTGAAAACGCAGTCGTTTTATCCTTTCAAACTCGTCCGAGTCGTCTCCCTCCTCTCCTACTGATCTCGCTCCCAAAATACACAGCAAAACTGTCAGAAAAATGGACGTGAAGACGGAGGAGGAGAGCTCGAAGAGGAAGAGGCAGAAGCAGAAGCCCGGAAGCTTCTGGACATGGGCGGCGGCATCAGTGCTATTCAGGCTCGTTCTCATCTACTTCCCCAAAAATCTCAACCTCTCCTCTCGCCCCGAAGTCTCCACTCCTCTCACCAGCCTCCGCCGCCGTACTCTCTCTCTCTAGCTTGCTCAAAACCCTAAATTTTCAATTTATCTTTTATTTTGCTCTAATTTGGTAATTTTTTTTTCAGTTGCTGAGGGTCACTGGTTGAAGCAATCATCAATGTCTCCCTATGCAGGTTTTTTATTTTTTATTTTATTTTTAATTTATTTATAATTTACTCACTTTCCTAAACTTTATGTTTAATTTTGGAAATTATAATCTTTTTGATCATATTTTTTTCTTCATCTGTTGGGTTTGTTTTTGCAGGATCTATGTACCATGGGTCTCCTTTGTTACTCTCACTTCTCGGGCCACTCACAGTCAAACGGTACCGTTCCAGCTAAAGCTTTTCCCTTTTTCAAATTTTGTTCCCATTGGCATTACTCTGTGATTTATATTGGGTCTTGATTGGTTGCAATGAATCCCAATTAAGTGAATGTGAAATTTGGGTGGTTGATTTTTTTTCTTTTATGTTTTTCAGTTGGTAATTTGTTGAATATTTTGATTGGTGCTGCAGAATTGAAGGGCAACCTAATCATCTTCTCTGCAGGTAAGAATTATCTTGTATCTTTTCCGTAGTTCTCTCTCTGTGCCGCCCAATCTACGAATTCATGTGCTACATGATTTGTTTTCCTTTGTTGTTGATATGGACTTAAAGAAGATCTTGAAAGCTCTAAATTGCAGCACGACCACGCTTTATAATTCATCATGATAGTACATTCTAGTCAATGTTGTGAATTTGTATTGCAGTAATATGATTTGTTGGATTTTTTTTACTTTTAAGTTTTGATTTGATTTTACTTGATAACTTACCAAACCGAATAAAACTGCACAGGCTCAATTGTGACAACAAATTCATCTTTATGTTGTATCACTCTGTCACGTTATACATTCCAATAATTTAGAGTTCCTTAGTTTTCTTTCGTTGTTTGACTTATTTTGAATATCTAGACTGACAGTTGATATCAACACACTTTTGGATACAGTTTGGTTTATGTGGTTGCAGATATATTGAATGCAATGCTTATTCGTGCTACTGGTCAGACTCTTCAGGTTGCATACCGGCAGAGTTTGAAGTCACTAGATCTTGATACGACATTAGAAAGCATTGGTAAGCTTACCATTTAATGTCGAGATACCTTAACTCCTAATTATGAGTAGCCATGTTTTTTCTGTATAAGTTCCTCGAATGAAATAGAAAACTGTTATACAACAAAGCAGCTAGATATCTGTGGATGCAGTGATAGTTTTGCCTACCCAGTGCCATTCACAGGCTAATGCATTGCTCATATTTGTTGTTTTCAGAGGTGCTCCCTTCTGGAGATATTGCTTCTCTTGTGTATCTATGGAATCCTTTCACGATAGTTGCATGTGTGGGTTTGTCAACATCTCCAATTGAGAATTTTGTGATCACACTGGCCTTGTATGGAGCATGTAAAAGTAAGTTAACGATAATCCTTCTGACTTGATTGTTTCTGTTGGCTATCTGTAAATATTTTTGTTTTTATCTTCTGACTTGATTGTTTCTGTTGGCTATCTGTAAATATTTTTGTTTTTATTTTTTACTCGTGGGTATTTTTCTTTCTAATTTCTGTTTGTCATTTTGTACAGGAGAATTGTTCTTTCCTTAAAATAATAATGTATATATTCTCAACTTTGGTTACAAGATTTCTTGTTTACATATTTGAGACTACATAGGCTTTCATGTTGTAAGCATTACCCACACAAGTCCCCGCCTTTATATTGTTGTGAGTTGTGACATAAAGTTAATTACAGACAAATTATGATCTTATTACAGGAGACAGCTTTATTGTGCATAAACATTTTGGTTCTTTAAAATTTCATTATAACTCTAAGTGAAGCAGTATCAATTGATGACACTGAACATCTGGACTTAAGTGGTATTGATACCATGCAGTTCCAGTCATATGATCTTAGCACATCTAATCATGATTGATTAATTTTCTGATTCCAATGTTCTAAACTTTCTCAAGGAAGATATTCTTTGACTTGTGTTTGACAAATATTTTTCCCAAATTTATGCTTTAAGGTGAGATATTAGAATTTGATTTAGGAATGGGTGAAGGCATGTAGGTCAATGGATTGTGCTGCTTTTTACATGAAGTTTCCTATCTGATATTCTTCTTCTGATGTACTGCAGGACTGGTTCCCTTGGCTGCTTTTGGGTGGGTCATAGCAACACATCTGTCTCTTTATCCTATGATTCTCATAATTCCAGTATGCCCCTTTTTTCATTGACTTATCGTGTTTGATGTAATTAAGAAATTATCTTCCAATCTGTTAATGAAGTTAGAAGTTATGTTTCTTATCAAACATAAAAAAAATCTAAAAAGGTGATTTTTTGGCATGTTTCGTATGTTTCTTGCCTACTCATGCATCGTAAAAAATATTCACTTTTGTGCCAGATGATTCTTTTATTAGGATATGGTCCAGATACTCCAAGGAAACTGTTGCTACTGAGGAGATATGGTAATGTTGAAGATAACTCCTCAAGTGATAGTTGTCAACAACAGGAGAAAGTTATTAATCAATCAGAGCTACCCCGTGTTTTCTCTTGGAGACCTGTCGGACTTTTCTTATTGTGGGCTATTATGTGGTCAGCCTACGTGTTATTTCTCTGTGGTGTATCTGCTAAACAGTATGGTGATCTCTGGGAGATGTTTGAAAGGTATCAACGGCACATTGTACATATATGCATTTCTTTCTGCCCAATTTTCTAGGTGTTTGTGCAAAATAAGATTTGAAAAATCTGTTGAAGGGAGTGGACTGATCATATGAGCATTATGACTGATTCAAGTCCTTTATGAGGTTGATTAAGATGTCAACTGAAATTTTCAAGTCTATGTAAAAAGCTATTTTACAGTTCTTAAAAGGTCATCCAGTCCACATGTAAAACTCTGGATAGTAAACAATGAGTCAATAGAATTGCATATAAAATCAATTTACACAAAACAAACTAAAGATTGCGGAGGTTTCAAAGCTATTCTAATTTTCCAGGACAATTATGGTAAATTAGCACCAAGAGAAGCGCATTTGCATAAGGACTAGAGCTCTGCACCGGGTCCTGGTGTTCACTATGGTTGCTGCTTCTATAATGATCCAGAGCACTTGAAGCCTATACTTAGGTGAATGGCTCACAGTAGTAACTACATGGTTGATGCTATCTCGTAGTCTCCATTCCCCCCTTCCCTCCCAACTCACCAACAAAAGAAAGTAAACATGAAAATTGAAGACTGATGCAACTAAAAGGTTATTCCTTCTAAACAGTGATTTTATCCAGTTATGTCCCAAGGATAGCCTTACGATCTTATCTCCTATGCTGAATAGCCCACCATATGAAACAGTTGTAACAGAAGTAAATCCTTTGTTGCCTGGTCCTTATTGCGTGATTTATTTCAGAACATGATTAACAGGCCAATAACAAATGTGGTTAGACTTTTATGCTTGCCTTTAATGTTATGGGCGTTAGCTTTGGCCTCATAAATGCTGTGCTTCCTCTGATGTGAAGGGTTGCTCTTGGAAATTTTATTTAATTGTTAAATCAGTAGTCTAATTTTTCCTAAAATTTATGGTTCGTTCTTGCAGACTGTATGGTTTCATTCTCACTGTGCAAGATTTGTCTCCAAATATAGGTGTCTTATGGTAAGCCCCAAATTACCTTGCAACTGGATTTTGGAGCAGTTAAATTTCTCTTTGAGATGTGGCATTAATTTAATCATTCATCTAATATTTTGATGCAGGTATTTCTTTGCAGAGGTCTTTGATTTTTTCAGAAATTTCTTCCTGATAGTTTTCCAAATGAATATTCTCTTTATGATAGTTCCATTGGCCATACGACTGAAGCATCGTCCGTGCTTTCTTGCTTTTGTCTACATCACTATCTCCTCAATGCTTAAGTCTTATCCTTCTGTAAGTTCCCCATTTGCTTTAGAAGTCTCCCACTTTACACTGGTACTGAAGCTAAAGTCTCGATGCCTGTGCTTCTTATTTTGTGATGGGCGACCTGATATTTTGTTCTTGCTTTTACTATTATTCTTGAAATATTGCTTAGGTTGGGGATTCAGCTCTGTACTTTGGTTTGTTGGGCTGGTTTGTTAATGAACTGTCAGGCAAGGCAGTAGGTTCATTTTTTATTTCACTTTATGCATTTTACATGGTTTGACATATTAAAACTTGTATTTTATGATATGTAGAAATGCGATTCTCGTTCTGCCTCTTCAGTGTTTATGTTGGCATTTCCCTCCTTAGCCCTGTGATGCACAACCTATGGATATGGAGGGTATGGCACTGTCTATAGTTCACTTGTTCTGAATGTTGGCATGAAATACAAGTGATTCTTATGAATAAGGACTTTTTTTCAAACTTGCAGGGCACTGGCAATGCAAATTTCTACTTCGCTACTGCAATTACTTATACTTGTTTGCAGGTTTGTAAACTTTGACCGATTATTCTTTGTCCATTAATACTTTAGAGCATCAGATGATTCGTATAAGAGTTTCTATGGCAGAAAAAATGTACCTTCCGTTATTATATAGTTGATTCATAGCTAGATTTTCATGAAATAAACCATGAGAGAAAGTCATCACCCTGCTATACATACTTCCACACTAGAATGAAAAAGTCTTGTTAGCATGATCATTTCTTATCAGCTTGAGTACTTTGCACAATGACCATTTTAGTATTAATTGCCAACATAGTTGAGAAGGGAAATCAGGTTTCTTCATGTTGGATATTACTTTATGGTTTTCCAAGGTAGTATTTAGTTCTAAAACTCGTGTTTATGTAGTATGAGTATAATACTTTTGTGTAACATACCTAAATGATAATAAAAACTTCTGTACATTGTTCTTGTATTCATTGAAAGTTGAGAATCGTCTTCGTCGCATTAACCAAAATTTCCCTTATTATTTGACTCGAGTTCACGCGTTCGAAATTGTCAATCTAAATGGAGAACTTTAAGGTTACCACTTTAAATCAGCTGATTATGGAAAACCAATTAATACATGAAGCTACGTAGGCCGTATGATATTTGATAAACCCAATTGCTGATTTACAATTTCGATTCATCTGTTAATTTTATGGAATACTTGGGCTTATCCCTCTCTACTAATTTGCCTCTGCACCCTGCAGATTGTTTTGGTGATTGAGAGTGTAAGTGCAATGCTCAATCATGACAGGAAGCTAAGAAAGCTATCGAACACAAAGATTCATGTTGACAAATCTTAATTACTTCCTACAAATGAAGATTGTCTCTGATCATTCTTCTCAGTATCCTTGCAGCACCAAGCATAGAAGTGGTTTAACAACAGTGGTTCTTCTTTCTGGCGTGCAATAATTCAAGGCTGTGTTTATAGCGGGTGAGAAGGTCATTACTAGTTTTTGAACACATTTTCTTCACGATCTATATAGGGTTTTAATTAACGGTGGGGGGTTTGTGTTCACATAGAGGATTTGTACGATGTGATACAGTATTTCACATGTTTTTTTTATTCTTCCCGATGCCTGCGAGTACACAAACAGAGATTATTTTCAAAGATTTCCCCTCCAATGAGTTTAAGACAACTTTCGGTAAATGAGAAAGTATTGTCTTCGAATCTCTTTCATTTGTATTTTAGTTTCAAATTTTACAAAATTGGTTATAGTAGTAATTGAGTCATGCCGTGTTTTTTACGTGTTAACTTTCTGAACAAAATTCTATATGTATACATTGGAGTCTACAGTGCCTGTTCAATGAATTCTCAACGCAAGCGCCAAACTGGGTGTACATTTTAGATGGCAGTTTCCAGTAAAATTTTTGTGCCACTTGAATTACATTGCACAATGCACATGAATCGTACTGTCTTTGATACATTACTGTTTGTTTAGCTAACTGCACGTTACGGTCTGATTTAGTTAATGACCAACGACGTCGTTTTGGTTCACTCTGTTCATTCCAGACATGTTATAAAAAGGTAGAGACAAACATGAGTATGTGGAAGAAGAAAAATGGTCTTCTGAAATTTTTTTACCTATAAGAATCAATCTTAGAGAATGTGTTGTGTAATGAATTGTTATTAGCGCAGATTAATAGTCATCTTGCGATTATTCTCTTATTTTATTCATTAGGAAGAGTGCGGAATGACTATTAGGGAGTGCCTTTTTTGTTGTTGTTGATATAGATGCCTATTTGTTGTCACGATTTAATATCATTTTAATTGCCAACATAGCATCCGCAAAGATACTTGCTCTATTTTTTTTTTCACTAATGTTATTTGTACAAACAGACGACACTGCCAACACTTTACAATGCGGAGTGGCGAACAAAAAATGAATTAAATGAAGCAGGGGATTTTCCCAACAAGCCCATGCCAAATTGCCATTGCCATTGCCAATGCTATCATATTTCTTTAGAATTTTTCAATATTTAAAAAATACTATGGCCTAGTGATTTCATTTTCACTGGTAAGTGAAAGGTCTTAAGTTTGATTCCTGCTAAAGATGAATTTGAACCACATTATTATTAGCTCATTGTGCGGCACATTTCACCCTCGCAGCCCCTATGTAGATTTTAGTTAACAAAAAGAAAAAAAAGCAAATACAAACAAAATACAATGCATATGTTGGATTGTTGGGTGACAAATTTCCAACATTTAGCCGGCAAATTAGGTACGCTTCCAATTCATTACTGCTGACGTTATGAATGACAAACCTTCCATTATTACATAGTTAGTTGAGCTAGTCTTATAATTCATAACTCTATGACATTGGTTAATGGGTCATGACATTTTAAAAGAGACGGGTTCAAGCTCGTTATTTTTCAACAATGTTTGAGAATGAGGAGAAAATCATTGGCAAAATATTTTGCGGTTGATTCGCAGAAATTTGTGTTTATAATTTGAAAGGATTATGTTCTCAACAACTATGTAAAGATCATCTAGGTAAAATCAATGTCGTTTAATCAACTAGTTATAGAAAATAAATAGACCAATCGTAATACTTTTACAGATTCCGACCATCTATTTGTATATAGTTCAATGATTAAATGATACCATATTTTATTAATTTTCTGCATTTTTACTATGGACAATTTCGATTAAAACCATGAAATTTTGTGAATCGCTCACTTATTGTTTTGAAGAGTTTCTACTAATTCTTTGAGGAGCTGAAGTTAATTTTTTTTAATACGAATATACACTACTTTTGTATAAACTATTGACATACACATTTGTATACCACCAAACAATTCAAGAAAACATTTTATGAATAGAGGAAGATAATAAGGGCAGAAAGAACTGTTTCATGATGATGGTGGTGTTTCTTGACAACGGTGATGGGGTTGTTGTAATTGGGAGAGACGATGGTGATGGTGGTTGTTAGTGGTGGTCGTAACTTGTAATTTGCCAGAAAGAGGGACACGAAGATGGAGTAGAGGGCTGTGGAGCAGGAGAATTGCTGATGGATGACTGATGTCGAGGACTAGACTCGAGTGACTTGAGTCATGAATGAATGGGAGAAGGGGAGACTGAATGACTCAATCTCTGTCTAAGTCTTTGAGATGATGAAAAAAAAAAAAAATCCAATCCAATGGTGGAGAGTGTAGGATTGATTAATCACTAAATCCAATCCAATTATCCCATGCTAGAAACGGGTCGGGCTGGGCTCCCGTTTCCTTAGCTTTTTGGATCGGCGACATCATGCTAATCACTTCAATCCGTCTTGTTTTGTGTTTAGAATTATTGGACCCGCCCTGTACCTATCTTAAATCGCATGGACCCATCCCGACCCCGTGGGTTGTGGACCCCTTTGCCCACCCCTATTTTTATCCCACAAGAAATCTCCCAATCTTAAGGTTAATTGCCAATTTAGTCCCTGAATTATCACTTGAGTGAAAATTAGGTTCCTAAATAATTTTTTTTAAGAAAAATCAGTGCTTAAATTATAAAAATCTGCTAATTACATCCCTAATATTATATTTGAGGCTACTATATTCAATTTTCGATCAACTTAAGGCATGTTATTTGCATGTGATACACATTGGAGGGTAGATTGATAATTTTACATATAAATAGTGTACGGAGTTAACTTTGGAGGGTAAATTATACGTTAGATTCGTAACTTATATGAAATGTTAAGGGCTTATAGGCGAGAAAAGAACGGTATCATACTCTAAAGTGTATCAAGTGACTTAAGTTGATGAAAAATTGGATAAAATAGCTTTGAATATAATAGTAGGGATGAAATTAGCAATTTTTAATAAATTTAGGGACTTATTTTATAGAAACAATAATTTAAGGACCTAATTTTCACTGAAATAATAATTAATGAACTTAATCGGCACTTCACCCCAATCTTAATAATAAATTGGATCGAGCTAACATGCTCAGTGAATGGAGCCCAATGTTGTGAATAAGTTTAGAGGGCTATTGTTAATTCGCTCAATTTGGGGATCTTGACTAATTAGGCTAAGATATTTGATCTCAAGCTTGTTGTTGGATTTGAAGCTTATGTGATGGATGGTGAGCAAAATCAGAGGCATTAAGGTAAAGAAAGTTTCATCTGGACACTGCTGGGATTTATGTACATGTTTCATATGGATGTAATTTTGACGAGTTTGATGTTTGTTTCCAAATTCATATTTATTTGGACTTTAATGGAAGCTCATTTGTAAAGGATACCTACAGATCAAATTTAAGGTAAGCTTTCATGCATGCACATGTTTGATTGAAAAAAAACAAAATCTAAACTTAATTGCACGTGATGAGTACATAGGAACATAAAAGTATCAAAGCCGAAGTAAGTGAAACTTTCCGTGTCCAAAACTCTTTCAGATTGATCTATGTTTGCTTGCATCATGCATGTTTATGTGCAGTGATCGAATTTGAAATCCAATATCAACACTCACTCACTCTCTCTCTCTCTCTCTCTCTCTCTCTCTCTCTCTCTCTCTCTCTATATATATATATATATATATATATATATGTATGTATGTATGTATATTTTCTCAGTTCATTTGTATATAGGTTGAATTCGGTCCAATTAGACCAGTCAGTCCCTTAGTATGCAAATATATGTAAAGGTCAGGGTCAAGCAAAAGCTAACTCTCTCTGATATGTCGATCCAATGTTAATCAAGGAGCATGTGCCCTTCATTGTAGCTAGGCTTGTAGCTGAATCAAGGAAATTGAATGGAATTGGATTGTTTTACAAGGCAAAGCTTATATTTTCAAACCCTACCAGCTTATGTTTCCTAGGGACTAATTGACCATTTAAATCCAGCTTTGCTTAGCTCGTGTACCTTCATTTCTTTATGGAGCATATGCATTTAAAAATTAATGAAGACCCGAAGTGAAATGTTTGGAACCTTTTGGATGCAAGAAATATAACATATATATATGTTTTGTACTTGAGCATTTGCATTGCAGTTGAATAAGACCACATAATCTATAGTGGCTCAAACAAACCAATTCTGCAGCATGGATAGCAATGTTAGACAAACTATTAGCCTCAAAACCCTAAGAAATTGGGTTTGCACTAGTCCAGTGCAAGTCTTTGGACAAATTGATACTAGGTGCACTAATTTTAAGGAAGTTCACCCCATCTGGTAGAATTGGTTCAATCCACTCACTGGCGGATCAACATTAGGGCTACTTTTGATGTTCTCTTTGGGCATGCGTTTCATAAGGGTAAAATACGTGACAAAATGCGTCAAAAAGGGCCGAGGCAAGGCAAGGAGCCAAGGGTAACTAGACAAAGTAAGGGTGCGAATTCCATTGATTCCACAGAATAGCTCCTAAGACAACGCCAATCAACGGGCCAACATTTATGGAGAAGAATAAAAGATTATAGCCCACATGGTTGCGGCATTAAGCTAGCATGCTTCCTACAAACCACCAGCAAGTAGTAGTGATTAGGGTTGTGACTTTGGACTGCTAGCAAAGAAGGCTCTAAACAGATTAAACAATGCCCACTAGAACTACAAATCTTCAATTGTTAGAAAATTGATCAACAAACTATATGCAGTATTTACAATCAAGAGGTTCTGTATTAGGGTGTTCTGGAGATATTAGTGGTCTTCCAATCGTCCATTAAACTTTTCAGGTACTTGCTTGCGTGCATTGCAAACTAAACAAGTGGTACATGTTCATATTTTGTATTATTGTAATTATTATATATGTACGTGTTCTCAAATAAAAGAAATGTATGTATGTGTACGTAATAAGAACAATGGCTCTTTGACTGGCTGAAGAGATGACCAAAAAAACTAAAGACACTTGCACTTAAAGCTACGCTGAGACTAGAGCTTCTAAATCTTACAATAAAACATCGGAATTATCGATTTCAATTTGGTCATTAATTATTTAGATATATAGATTAGATTAATTGCTTACGCCTCACTCCGTTGTATTGGACTATGCCATATGTCTTACAAAATATGCAAATCTTAGGGCTGGTTTGAGATTGTAGCGCCTTTAAAAAATAGCTTATTAAGAAATCTAGAACATCAAATGTGTTTGGTTAAAATAAAAAAAGTGCTTTTAAAATTTTTTTTGTCAAAGACAGTAGAAAAGCATCAATGTCCCTAAACCCTAATAAAAGCTCTTTTTTATTTTTTATTTTTTTTTAAATTTTTATAAAGCATAGTAATCAATGTCCATTTAATAAATTTTCAAATAGCAGGTATATGCTCACATATTTTACAAATTACAATTTTTGCCCTTACATTATTGACTATGGCAATTATTATATCACCTTAAATACCATATCCTTTTTAGTCATTTAACATATTCATAGCAATTTATATAAAAATTTACTAAACACTCAAACATTGGTTTATTATTATTATTATTATTTTTTATTTTTTTATTTTTTTATTTTTATTTTTTGTTAAAAGCAATTTTACAAAAAAATTTACTAAACACTCAACAACTTTATTTTATAACTGTTTATTTTCACAACACAGTAGAAACAGTTTTTTTCTTTTTAATTTTTTTTTTTAAATCATAGCAATACCAAACTAGCCCTTAAATCGTCATTAATTTACTAATGCCAGATTATTGGTACACGATTTAGGAATTATGTACAAACATGCATGTACGATACGTATATTTGCTAACCATGTGTATACACATGCATGCATTTACAATATTAATCATCACTTTCCAATGACGAAGAAACAAAGAAGCTAACCAGGTACCTTAATTAATTCTTTATGTATCAACTTATTCTTAGTTCTTCTGTATCTAACTGGTTTTTTGCTTACATATATCATCAAATCATTAACATATGATACGTACCAGTGTACAAGGCAACTTGAGGGCGCAAGTTGGTACATAATACACACACACAAACACACAATATGATCATATATATGTGTGTCTTATTAAATCACTGAGTAATGCTATTTACAAAACTGACCCCATTCTTGATCACATTCCTGGCAATTTTTTCTAATACAAGGAGGTCATATGTCTAGGTAGGTCACCGAGGCTCATCTCTATTCAAAGGGTGACGACATATAATTAGTTTTATGTGTCTGGGTAATGTGTTGTATGTTTGGTTGAAGACTATCTGGTTGAAGAATTAACTTTAATCTCTTGGATATGATTGAATAATTTTGGCCAGAATTCCACAAAAGAGTATTGTTAGGGAGACATATATTTGTACCATATGACATTTGGCAAATGATGCATACAATTAACATTCAATGAAATAAACTTCTGCCACATTAGGTGATACATACAAAATTGCATACAAAATTATGGTATTCCTAATATCTGCCTAATGTTGTAGAACCAAAATTACATACTTAAAAACAATAATCTTTACAGTAACAAATGTACTTACGAGTGGTGAGTAGGATTTTTCACTTCAACACACTGCTAGATTAAAACTCTTCTCTCTTTCCTTTATCGTAGTTTAGAGTAATAGTATGACTTGTAATAATAAAAAAAGAAGAATGTATTTGTGTTGGTAAACTTGGCTACAACAGTTCTACCTATATAATTGATGTCCTTGGGACGTAATATGTTCTGGAAAGGGTTTGGTAGTCGTGGCATAATTTAGGGAAGATGCCGAGGAATAAACAGTAAAAAGCGGTTTAGTCATTTTGACTACTACTACTACTATTTACTTGTTGCTTATAGTTTTGATTCATAGTGCATTCCCAATGCGCACCTTATAGATAGAAACAACAACTTTCTCCTCAATCTTCTCCTTCTCGAGTAGCTCGAAACCCATTCACCAAGTAACAAATAATTTGCTCTTAAACTCTTTCAGCACATAGAGTCAAGTTATTTAGTTAGACTGTCAATTTGATCTGATACATTATTGAAGTAAAATTTATTTTATTTATTGATGATTTAAAATAAATATTTTGACAAGTATTTTAAATTATATTATACTATGAAAATAAAACATTTCCCTTATTCGATTGTGTATACTCACATAACACGTCAAGTTGTTTGAGAAGAGAGTACTATACTTCGATTCTTTAATTCAAAGAATCAATTTTTAGGTAAAAATTTTGTTGTAAATGTTTTTTAGGGTCGATGTTTAATGACACCTCACAAAGTAGTGCCACCCTGTAATTATAAACCAACCATATGGATCTTCATACACCGTCCACTGGTAGACAAACTGAGATCATACACCTTCCAACTGGTAGACAAAATGAGGGCGGCGAAGTCAACAAAGATAATTGAAACTAAATATGGTGACTGATTGGAATACTCGTATTATATATAATGAAACTGCTTATCATTGTGGATCATGATCCACGTACAGTGACCTACACCTACATTTGTGGTTGCAGTTGTTGCTTCCCGTTCAGTCCGTGGCTCAATGGGGCGGTGCTCTATGTGTCCAAATGGGTCAATGCAGTCAAATTAGCATGCCTACTCTTAAAAGATTATGCAAGTTTCTACCCAAAATTTACACTAGTGTCCATATTTGGCTAACATAATCATTCTGTTCCCTTTGATACAAGCTTGGGAGGAGGATTATAACTTAAGACCTCGAGTGTAAGATAAATGTTTTTAATTACTTGAGTTACAAGTTATTTGTGGTTTATTTATGCGATTTATTTGTATGAATATCAACCATTCGTGATTCTACTGACCCAACTCAGGATCCACCCATCGATATCCACCGAAGGGCCTTGGGTGCATGTAGCTAAATGACGTTTGTCAATCGACAACAATTTCCTTGTGCAGACAGATCGTCCAACATCGCCGACGGGGAGGAAGATTGACAAATGCTCAATATGGAAACTGCCGAGGACCAAAGAGTACCAATTTACGTGACGAGCATTGATTGGTTATTCTCGTAACAAATGAGAGGTCTCCTTTGTTACCAGTCATGGAACCAACTAATTAGGGACCCGTGTCACTATCAAGCATCAGAAGCTCTTGGACTGGTATAACACCGGTGCTCATGGCTTTCTCCCTAGCTGAGTCAGCACACTTTACATTGGTCCAAATTTTGGCATCAACACTAATAAACTTGGACCTTAATATTCATATAGAGGATGTTTATCAAGATTAGACGGTAAATTATTAGCATTATTAAGACCAAATTAGGTCAAATATACTACAGGTTGGGCTACTAAACCAAATTAGGCATTATAAAGAACAAATTAGGCATTAACTAAACTACATATTAATAGAATCCTCATTGTCAACCAAAATCCTATGAAATTATCAATTTAGCCCTCTAATTAAAACTGAATATGAATAAGAAATATGGGCAGAAATGTAACTTTACACAAACAAAATTTTGTTGTTCTTTTCAAAACCTCACCTTCATATGATTCTAACATATCTCTGATAAAATAAAATTAAAAATTAAAAAAATTAAAAATGAAAAAATAAAAATAAAAATTTTCACACATAATTTGTTTGTGTCCGTATGTTAGTTAGACATTATTCAGACCAAATAAGCAAATGCATACAAAGTCACAAGTGGTAGTTGCAATATTTGAGATCACAACCGATACATGCATTAAGATTGAATCCATTTGAGATCACCATTGATGTATGCATTAAGATTAATGAGGGTTTGATATTTGCTAGTATTAGAGTATGATCCATCAGGCAAATATCTAGGGAGAGATCTTATTCTAACAAACAAATTAAGAAACAAAGAAAATGAAACTGCAACGTCACATAGATATTGTATCATATTCAGCATTGATATTTGATATGATTTCAGATATTGGTAAAACCCATTAGAGACACATGCTGTGAACCTCTATCTACTCAAAATCTAGGGAACTGTCCTGTTCCTGTAAAATCTCCTTAAAAATGGCCTGAATTCTGGCCTGTCAATAACCTCAAATCATTGAGAGAGAGAGAGAGGAAGCATCCTGTGAGGTTCATGGTCATGCAACGCTTAATCTTTAATCAAATTTCTATAGAGGGGGTTGACAAAGGGTAATAAGTATTCTCTAGATAGAATTAATCCATAAATATTTATTCTATCCTCAACCAATAAATAATTGAGCAACCAACTTTACAATACAAAAGAAAGCTGGAATGTAATATTACTAATATTTCTGACTAGTTGATGACTGGTTTATATGCACTTTTTGAATACTTGGAAAGCGTTTAATTGACAGTGACGTTATTGAGACTAAAACTTAGTTGCGTGAGAAAATATCTTCTATTTAAGAAGATCTCCTAATCAGATACATGCCAGCACTTCCTTTTCTTCCTCTCTGCCCATTCTTTCATTTCAAGCAATCTCAAGCTGTCCATTTTTTCCCCTCTTCTGTCAAAAATCAAGTGTTTGTAGCAGCATAAAAATCTGTTGTTAATTCTTCACTTCAAGATCTCTTGAAGCTGGAGTAGAAGTGAGAGTTTGAAAAGATGTGGGCTTTGTGCATTACAGCATTGGTTGTTATAAGCATTACACATTGGGTTTATAGGTGGAGAAATCCCAAATGCAATGGCAAACTTCCACCAGGCTCAATGGGATTGCCACTACTTGGGGAAACTTTACAATTCTTCACTCCCAACACCTCTTCTGATATTCCTCCCTTCATCAAGGAAAGGATGGAAAGGTGAAATTTGTGATAATTTGTGCGGGAAATGATTTGCGCGCTCCCTTTTTTCTCCTTCTATACTCTTCTCCTTGTTTCTAGTCTCAGAATTGAATAAATCAAATGAGAATCAATGGAAAACAATGAGTGTAGGGCAGGAGAAACTGAGCATGAAAATCATTGCCTCGTGCAATCTTCGACTCTCTTTTCTCTTTCATATTTTTAACATGCATTCTGAATTTTTCTGTTTCCAGATACGGACCAATTTTCAGGAGTAATTTGGTGGGAAGGCCAATTATCATATCGACTGACCCGGATCTCAATTACTTTGTGTTCCAACAAGAGGGAAATTTGTTCCAAAGTTGGTATCCAGATACATTCACCGAGATTTTTGGCAGACAAAATGTTGGCTCCTTGCATGGGGTCATGTACAAATACCTCAAGAACATGGTCCTACATCTCTTTGGCCCTGAAAGCCTTAAGAAAATGATCCCGGAAATTGAACAGGCAGCACTCAGCAGGTTACAACAATGGTCATCTCAGGACAGTACAGAATTAAAAGACTCAATTGCAAGCGTATTTTTCTGATAACCTTTCTTCTTTTTGACTTAGCATTCACTAAAACTTAGTATCTTGTTTGAACTTTTGAGTCTGATTATCTTTGGTGTTTGCAGATGATATTTGATCTCACTGCAAAGAAACTTCTTAGTTATGAGTCAAATAAGTCCCCGGAGAACTTACGGGAAAACTTCGTCGCGTTCATACAAGGATTGATCTCCTTTCCTATGGACATCCCTGGAACAGCTTATCACAAATGTTTAGTGGTAAACATATTTCTTTCGCACCATAACACTTGTTTGTTGCGTTTAATTAGCCACAAAAATTGAAACGGTTCTAGTACGAAATAGTTTAATAGTGAAAGCATTCTAGATTCTAGTTTCTAATTTATTATCTTGGTTTTGACATTCAACAATTTCTCAGGGTAGGAAAAGTGCAATGAGAATGCTTAGGAACATGCTGCAGGAAAGACGAGCAGAGTCCCGGAAGCAGCCAATTGATTTTTTCGATTACGTGCTTGAAGAACTTAAGAAAGAGGGAACAATACTTACAGAGGGAATTGCTTTGGACTTAATGTTCGTGCTGCTTTTCGCTAGCTTCGAAACAACTTCCCTGGCTATAACATTAGCCATGAAGTTTCTTACAGACCATCCTCTTGTGCTAAAGCAATTAACGGTGCGACAAAAAAAATTTCAAACCATGCTAGTGAATGATTTCAACATTTCAAAACATGTCAAAATTTTCTTTCTTGTGACAGGAAGAGCACGAGATGATTTTAAAGCAAAGGGAAAATTCCGATTCTGGACTCACATGGAAAGAGTACAAATCAATGAAATTCACGTTTCAGGTGAGTCTCCCACTTCAACTTTCAATTCTTAATAAAAAAAAAAATAGAAAAAAAAATTTCATGTTCATAGTTCTGTCTTACAAACTGACAATTTCAACTTGCAGGTCATCAGCGAAACAGTTAGGCTGGCGAATATAGTTCCAGGCATCTTTCGAAAAGCAGTGAGAGAAATAAATTTTAAGGGTATGTAAGGAGTGATTAAGGAGTGATATATCTTTTTTTTCTTCAATTATACAATAAAGTTGCAATCATGAAAGTCATCCTAATTTTACTTGCTATACACGTTTGTTGTGGTTCAGGATATACAATTCCAGCAGGTTGGGCAGTTATGGTTTGTCCACCAGCCGTACACTTAAACCCAGCCAAATACGAAAACCCAGTAGCCTTCAATCCATGGAGATGGGAGGTCAGTTCAATATGAGAGAATGGACAGTTCTAGTTCATCTGCAATCTTCTTTTTGGTACCATAATTTTAGGCCTCAGTTGTACTTCAAAAATGGATTAATGCAGGGCGTAGAAGTGTGCAATGCATCCAAACACTTCATGGCTTTTGGTGGTGGCATGAGATTTTGTGTTGGAACAGAATTTACTAAAGTGCAGATGGCTGTATTTCTACACTGCTTGGTTACCAAGTGCAGGTAAGAATGTCCGAACGCCGGCTTTTACAATTTGCAAATGGCAAGGGAGGGAGGGAGACTAATTACATGTTTACATCCAAAATTTTTAGGTGGGAACCAATCAAAGGAGGAGATATAGTCCGAACGCCGGGTTTACAATTTCCAAATGGTTTTCATGTGAAGATAATGGAGAAAGAAAAACAAGCCAGAAAAAAACACATAATTCTCAAGCTGCAAAGAGGGATGGCATTTTAAGATCACTATATTTGGTGAAATATGTACAAAGAAGAAAAAGCAATTTCCATGGTCACTCTCCACAAAATTTTATGCTTCCAGTGCAATTTTTTTTCTCCATTTTTCAATTGTGTGAAGGTCGAAGGAGAAAAAAAAAGAGAAAAAAAAAAAAAGAACAAATTAAACTATTTAAGAGATATGGATCCAACAAAGAATGCAACTTAATCAAATGGAGATAACTTGTAACATTTTGTACGAAAATGCTCCAGCATGTTCTTTTTCTTTTTTTATTCGAGTGAAAAATGAGACCTACCTATTGCAATACCACGTAAATGCCAAAGGGTAAGGCCTCGTTTGGTATTTAAGATTGTATTGGAATGGATAACTCTCTAATTTAAAGACCCATTGAGGTGAGTAATGAAAAAATTATGTCCGACTAGAGAGTAGAAGATGAATTACTCATGAAGAAAACTTATTTATTCCAATCCTTTCCAAAATGGTAGGATTAAAAGGAATGAGTTTTCTTCATGTCTAATCCTCTTGTAGTCCCCTCCAAATAAAAAATCATTTACTTCTGCTTTCGGTATGCCTTGAAATTAGGGAGTTATCTATTCCAATCCAATCCCTCGGAGGGATTTCCTTTTGTATTTTGGCAAGGGGTGTACTTTCCTTTGTTGTTTTGGAAATTTCGAAGCCCTTTCCTTTTTCCCTTTTTTTTTTTTTTGGTTTCCTTTTCTTTTCTTTGCTGATTTTTTTTGTTTTAATTTTGAAGCCCTTTCCTTTTTCCTTTTTTTTTTGGTTTCCTTTTCTTTTCTTTGCTGATTTTTTTGTTGCAAAAAACAGCATTTTCTTTTTCCTTTATGGCTGAAATCAGCTTCTCTTTTTTTTTTTTTTTTTTTTTTTTTGGAATTGCTTTCTTCTTGCAGCTGGAATGTACTTCCTTGTTTTGATTTTCCTATTGTTATTTGGTATGCATTCTCCCTATAACATTAGGAAGCAATTGACCCTTATTTATAGGGCAATTGGGTGTGTGTTTTTGTCACAAACTACCCTTGCCATGCATTGCCATTGTGCTTGCTGTTGTGCCGTGTGCAATTGCTACTTACTGTCGTGAGTTTTGTTGTTTGGTGCTTGTTGTAGTGCGGCACTTTTTACCGCATGGTGTTGTGCAAAAGGCTGCAACGGGGTTAATCTGCGTAGTGCAAGAAACTGCTTGCGTAATCGCTGCGAGGTTGTGTAGTGCGATTGCGTAGCACTTTAGTTTTCTTTGCTACTATAGAATGCTTTGAAGGACCGTTTTGTAGCTGCCCTTTTTGCCATGCTGCTCAAGCTTTGTGGCTGATTTCTTTTTGTTGTTGTGACTTTGTCATCGTCGTTCTCCAACGCTTACGAGGTTTTTCTCGCATGTCTCTTGCTTTAGTGAAGCAATCTCTTTTTGTTTTCTTTGCCGTCCCACCTTATTCTTATGTTGTCTTTTTTTTTCTTTTCTTTTTTTTTTTTTTCTTTTTGTTACAGCCATGGTATTTTGCAAGTGTTTTAAGAGCAATACCATCACTATTCTTTCGACGGAAGACGATTCGCAAGATAAGGGAATGACATTGAAACTTTGTGTGCCATTGACTGGCCCTAAGGCGCTTGTTCTTCCTACCAAAGACAACTCAATGCATATTAAGTCGTGGTATTCTAAAGTATCCCCAACACACTTCACACGTCACAAGGGTAGATGTCAATATCACTTTGGGATCTCCACAAGATAGGAGGCTTGTCGATTCAGGGTAAGTTTTACGACGAGGTTGTTCCTGGCGTGGAAGAATTTTCTCATCGTAATAGCCGATGATTGCCTGCGAGTTGCCGTTATTTATTTTGGGCATATCATAAGCTTTCCTATGAGGCTTAGGGTAAGTCAAGCATGAAGATTTCTTCATAGATCCAATTTTGGTATTGGGATGCCATGAAGTACAAGAAGCCTTTGAAGAAAAGTGATCGCAACAAGACCACTAAACCAAAGGGAGACTCAGATCCGTTAGGTACCATTGGTTCAGCTAGGTGCCGTGCTTCTGCTGAGTTGAAAGTGTTTGAGGATCTTGGCGTAGCGTCAGAGCACATGGAAGAATCTTACTTTCTTAGCTTGTTGGCTTTGTAAGTTTGTTTTCTTCAAAGATGACGTCAACTTTATCTACCTCGAAATCTTCAAAGTGGCTAACAAGAGGCTACAGGTGAATGTTTGTTTCAACCTTGCTATTCCAGTTTTAGCCAATATTTATGATGGCTTGAATGTTGTTTCGAACTCAGCGAGCAACGAAGATCGCGCTACATCACTTCCCTACCACTACGGTTGGTTAAGTGAGTACATTGGCACTCATTTTTCTTCATCAACTTCAGACAAGTTGGGGCCTTCTTCATCAACTTCGGCCAAGCTGGGGCCTATGATGACAAAGTACTCTAGCATGCTTTCTAGAAAGAGCCTTGATGATTTGCAGGCGCAGGCATTATTTAGAAGCTGTGAAGGTTTAAGAATTGACCATCTAGCAAGGGTTGGCTTGGCGCGGCAAGGCCTCATAAAAGATTCACACCTTCGTTTCTCAGATTTGTATTATCTTACAAGTCTTCGCTCTGGGTATGTTTCTTTACTGCAAAGAAACCGATGTGTTATTCAGCCGTATAATCCTCACCGTTTCAGCAGGCAGTTTGGTTTTGTCCAACATATGTCAAGCAAGCTGAAAGAAAACACATAGCTGGAATCTTTGCAAGCTGTGTATATGCATTGGGAGTCTTGTACCCGTTCATGCATAAATGCTTTTATCACCCTACTGGCCAAGGACGAGTTCAGGAGCAATCCGGTGACCCGTGCCTACGTAGGTTGCTTGTCACGCCCTGATCCCGAAATACGTCCAGGATTAACACGTGACTTCACCAAATACTCGTATATCTAACATACCCTGCCTCCGGGACATGAATAAAGCACCACTTAAGGTCCAAATTGCGTAGTAATTTCTAAATATTTTATGGCTGCATCTAACCTCCTCGTTAGACTGCCTACGTACCCTCAACATGGATCAAGCCCTTTGTAGTTCACCAATTCACTATACTCGAACATTCATCACATAAATCGCTATGTGTCAACAATATATCACAATGCATATCATACAATATTACAAAGAACAAACGATGGAACACAATCATATTCACTAGTCACAATGGTCAACGAGTCTAATCATAATTACAATAACCATAACCCACATCCTTCCATAATCACATTAAACAATAATGCCAAGCATCACATCATCAATAACACATACCATTCATCGAATGCAGGGCTAGAACGACACAGTTCGGCCGAAGCCTACATCTCGGAAGAATGGGATTTCGAACTACTCAGTAGAGCCAAGACAACAAAGGGGATTCTAGACCATCACTTAACGGAATCCAAACCAGGATACGATTCCGGACCATCACTCAACGAAATTGAGGAGTAGAAGGGATTCCGGACCATCACTCAATGGAATCCAACCAGGATACGATTCCAGACCATCACTTAACGGAATCGCAGAGTACAATGCATAACATCAATCAGTGAAACAAGACATGGATCAAGTTACTTAAGTCACAAAGACTCAACGAAATGAGAATGAAATAATGACACGAGGGGTGACACATGTTTCGAAGCAACAAACCCCATGACAATGGGTTAACGGTCCATTACTAGCCCTCACATTTCATCACATCAATCCAATCATACAATATAAACCATATTTCCAATGCACAAGTCAAATCATACTTAATGAAAATAGATCAATGGCCAGAAATAAAAATAACACTTCAATAGAATTCACATTTAATAAACATAGGTCATTGGCATATATATACATATAATTCACATTTCAATATAAATTTCATTTATAACCCAAATCATATTCACAAATGATATCAATATAAGAAATTAAGGTAATAATTATATCACATATATTCCAGTCACTCTCTAAACAATGTGGCCCCATTAGACTTCATCTAGTATCCCATGGTACTAGATTTAGTATTTAAACATGTAGAGACATGTTGACCAAAAGTCAACTATCGATCAACGGTAGGGTCCACAACCCTACGTAATTTGATTCGGAAGATCCGTACATCGAATTTCCAATCCATAACTCCCCAAAGTCCACATTATGTTCATAGAACCACATACTAAATTCTTATCTCGATCCATCAGTCGGATCATCGATTCATATAATAATCAAGTAATGTACCTTAATCAAACTAGGTTCACAATAATCAAAACACATCATATGGATATCAATTCTGAGATCAAGATATCAATTTAGCGTAAAATAGCATCGGTGGCCCATTGGCCACGCACCGCCGCAAGTGGCGGTCAACCACCTCGACTCACCAGAACATTCAACTATTTTTAAAAATTACTAAATTTTACAGGCAGGTAGATCTCAGTGAGTAAAGCAAACTTTATACCTGTGGCCAAGGCCAATTTAGCCGGGAAAAACCCCAATTTAGCTCGAACCCGCCAGAAACCCTAAGGTGAGTGTTATTCGATTGTCCTTCCTCGATGTTCCAACACCCCTACCACTGGTTGGATCTTGTTCCTGGGTCTAAGGGGAGTTGATTGAAGGTGGTGATGGGTGGTGAAACTCGCTGGAACGATCGAATCGCTGTCAAACACCTCCGGGTTCCTCGCACTGTTCTTCACGATTTTTGACCTAAAAACCCATAATCTTGGGTGAAAATGGTAGAAGGGATGTGTAGAAGAAGTTGCAGGTGTTGTATGGTGGTGGTTCGACAGAAAAGATGGTGAAAATCGCCGAAATTTGCTCAGGTGGGGGCACGGGTGTACGCACGGGAGAGGAGGTCTCTTCTTCCTTTTTCTTTTCTTTTCCCTTTCTTTTCTTCTTCCTCCTCATTGGTTGCTTCCCCCTCTTTCTTTTTTTTTTCAATTCTGATGGTCCCCTTAACCCCATATCGATCTGGGCCTCTTACCCACAAAGTGGGAGATAATTAATTCCTAAAATCTATAGTATCACAACTTCAAATGTCCGTAACTATACCGTTATAATTCGGACTCACAAACAGCTTTTGGCTATGCGTTCGTGGGATCGAGCTCTATTCAGAAATATAAATTATGACCTCGAAAGATCTACAGATTTTAAATAATTAATTTCCAAACTTCTAACTTTGTAACTGGTTTAATTAAAATCTAAATTCAAATAAATTAATACAAATTCCCGAAAATAACATAAAATTTCAATAATAACAATGCGTAGATTATAACAGTGAAATTCGGGAACGGGATTTCACATTGCTAGTCAAAGGTACATCATGAAGACCTAGGGACGGCAAGTGACACCAATTATTCTCATTCACGTTATGATGCGCCGAGAAGGGGTTGTTTTGCAGTTCCTGCGCAGCTAACACCTTTTGATTATGCGAGTGTAGCTCTTTTGCAAGATGGACCTGCGACTTTAGCTTCTCAATGCCCATGTTTGTCTTCTTATCATTCAGATGTTTCTAAAGAGGCAGGTGATGAAGTTGACTCGCACAAAGATGAATTTTTTTTGCTGCAGCGTCAACAAGTTTTGAACAAGCAACTGCTTGAATGTGCTCAGGATGACATCGATGTCAATTTTCATCATAAGAAGAAGAAAGTGTTTAGGCCTCCTCAATTCGATGTATGTGTGTCACTTGAGAAAGATGTATGCATTTTCTTCTTTCTTACGATTTCTTCTGCTTTCATTGGTTTAGCTTTTGTTTCTAACATCTTTCTTTGTCTCCTTTAGGATGGGCCCTCTTGTTCTTTTGATTTGGCGAATATGGGTGTTCATTCCTTTTACGGAGATGCTATTTGGAGGCAATCTACCTACGGATGAGGAGATTGGGGATCCGCCCAGTGCAGAGCTTGTTCCAAATCCACCAAGTTGCCCATGTTTGCCGTGTGTAAGTGAAGGTATGCAAGAGCCCATCATGCTTCCAACATCTTTGCCAGCTGCCTCTAAGATCTCTCTGAGAAGGCCGAACCTTAGTGGCACTGAGCAGTTTATCCATCGTATCAACCTTCACGCGGCCATGAATATCAAGAGCCATATTGAGAAGAGGATTTCAAAGTGCTCATTGAAGGACCTTGCGTTGCTCAAGAAGGACTTGTCGAAGATTGTTTTTGCGATTAACAACCTTAACGTTGATTCCTCACTCTTGAGAGTCAAGATTGTCGAACTTATGGCCACCACAATTGAGTATTCTTCCTTGCATGCTATTTCCTCGAGGAAGTTGAGTCCAGAGGTTAGAGCTTAACAACTTGCGGCAATAGACTTATCAATTGCCCAAGTTCGGTCTTCCCAACAAGCCGCTTCGGAAGGTTATCAAGCCACAGGGACTTCTTTGGCTTTTGTCCAAATGCATTTAGAAGCGTTGGCACGAGAACGAGAATAGTTGGAAGTTGAAGCATCATAACTTCAGGGTGTTCTCTCGGAATAAGAAGCTACACTTTCTCAGCATCAAGAGGAGATTTCACGCCTAGAGCAAGAGAAAGGCATGGCTATGGAGTTGCCCATCTTGTCTCCCACCAATGTGGAGACTTTGAAGACTTTGGAAGAATTGCTTGAAGATCGTCGTCGTAGTTTTAGGGACATAGCTTTCAAGTAGTGTTTTCCTTTCTTTGTACTTTAAGCCTTTTTTTTTTTTTTTTTTTTTTTTTGTAATAAGGCTTTGCAGCTGACTTTTTCCTTTAAAGAAATAAAGTTTTCACATTTTGAATTTGCTCTTTATTCTTCAAAGTGTTTGCATTTTTTTTTTCCAGTGATGTGACTATACTTAAAGTTTTGAAGTTTCAAGTTGCCTACGTACCCTCGGTTGAGGAGGGATCAAGTCATGATGTAGTTCAAATGAATGATAGATTGCGTTTTTGATGGTTTTGACGGTTTTGATGATGATTTTGATTTTTTTGATTTTTTTTATTTTTTTGGGTTTTGTTTTGCCGTACACAGTTTATGTTCTTATGGGCCAGGAGCGTTGAGTGTCACCTTTTAAGCTCGTGCAAACAAGGAGCATTGTGCCCTGTGCAGTTTAGGCTCATGCAGGCGAAGAACATTGAGTGTCGCCTTTTAAGCTCGTGTGAACATGGAGCATTGTGCCATGTGCAGTTTAGGCTCGTGCAGGCGAGGAGCATTGCTTGTTTGGTTTAAGGGTAGTAGCACTTTAAGAATCTGCCATTGATGGGGCCGATCTTTAAGCCGTCTTCCGCCATGATTAAGTAGGCGCCGTTGGTGTAGACCTCTTGTATTACGTAAGGTCCATTCCATTTTGATGTGAACTTGCTCTTCGTTTTGTGAGTTATGATGATGGGCCTTCGTAATGCCAAGACAAGATCTCCAGTTTAGAAAGACCTTGGGCGAACCTTCTTGTTGAATGCCTTGGATAGCCGCTCTTGGTAGCATTCCAAGTTTTGTTGAGCTTCGAGCCTTCTTTCATCAAGTGCTTCCAACTTTTGAAGTCGTCGCCTTGCATTTTCCTCTTCAGTCAAGCCTTCTTATATAGTCATCATTAGTGAAGGGATTTGACTTTCGAGTGGCAGAACAGCTTCCATGCCATACACGAAAGAATAAGGCGTAGCTTGGGTAGGAGTCATATGTGTCGTCCTATATGCCCAAAGTGCTTCGCTTATTCTTTCGTGCCAGTCTTTCTTTGCACCTTCTTCAGGAGGTTGCATAGCGTTTTGTTGAATGCTTCCGCAAGATCATTGGCTAAAGTATGATACATGGAAGACTTGTGCTGCTTGAATTTGTATTTCTCGCAGAGCTCGTCTATGAATGATAGTGCCTCGTGGCCAGTGGTTGCGTCCATCATGATTTCGATGATTGGCAAGGGAAAGTCATCCTTCGGGCAAGCATCGTTGAGGTCACAGAAATCTACGTAAACAAGTATTTGTCCAGATTTCTTAAGGACAATGACGATGTTGGAGATTTATTTAGGGTATTGCACCTAAATGAAGCCTACTTCGATTAGCTTGTCAATCTCGACCTCAATTTGTAGGAGCTCGGATCGCTAACATCTTTGAGTTTACTTTATCAGTCGCGTTCTAGGCTTGACTACAAGACGATGCACGACAATGGTATGGTCAAGGCCAAGCATTTATTTGTGGGTCCAAGCAAAGACGTCTTTGTACTCCATTAGCATTTAGTAGTACTCCTCGATTTCGTCCGCACTTAGTAGTGCACTTACAAAGATAGGTTTCGGTTTCTCGCTTATGCCTACGTTAAACTCTTTGAGATCATTAGTACCATCCTCTTGGGCTTGTTGGCATAAAGATTGGACAGTGTAAATGATGGTGCGCTTCTTTACCTTTAGTTGTCCTTTTGTGTCGACTTCCAAGGTTGCTTAGTGCTTCATTCTTGAAGGAATCGAGCTTCGAACGTCATCTTTTTCTGCTGGACGTCAAGCTTTTCTTCCTTGGGCGTTGTCTTCCTCTTTCTAGAAAACTTCTTGGTTTCTTTGAGTCTTTCCAAGGCTATCCGTTGCGGAAGAGAGCTAGCCGTATTGTTTTGTTTCTTAGGTTTTGGGGTGTTGGCATGTTAAGCCTTTTGAAGACGAAGGTTTGGTCTTGACCACCAATGTGATTAAGTGTCGAAATTCTGAGTTTTGAATGGTTCAGCCTATTAAAGACTGATGTTTGAGGGGCAAGTTTAGGCCCCTCTTTACTTTGTTCAACGCTCACGCTAATGTGTTGAGCGCTAGCGTTTTTCACTTTTCTTGAAATCTTCACGGGTGTATTTGGTGTGAAGCCAAGTCCAGCTTTGTTGTTGTCAACTCTGTAACTATGCTCCTTTAACTTCTTTTGAGTCTCGGTGAGGTCATGTTCTTTGTTGTTGACAGTGTTTGAAACCTTCTTTCCAGGATTTGAAGGGGAGGCGAAAACATACCCAACCTTTGACATGAGTTTGTAGGCATTTAGGTCGAAACCTTCTTCGGTCCTCTTGGTTAGAAGAGAGCTTGGTTCCACCCCCATAGGTAGAAGTTTTACGAAACCTTGCGGTGGTTTTGAAATAGCATCGCCTAGCTATGTTAGAGGTAAAACTGCATTTGTCTTGAGCAGTTTTACATCGTCCTTGTGCAGCTGTGTGTTGGCTTTGCTTGTTCCAATTTCGAACGGGGATTACCCATTCTTTATTCTCGACATTGGGATGTATTGAAAGACGGGTGTGTTCAGTCCTTTTGAGGGTGTCACATTCCCATTGATTGTGATGGGCTTAGCAGGCTCATCGTCGTTTTTGCTTGAAGATGACACAGTTTCCCTTTCTCGTTTCTTAGGCATGGCTTACCATTCTTATTTCTTAGGTACGGCTTTGCCTATGGATTTGATTTCTTTTGGAAGGGCTTCGGGCACCATGTCTTCATCCATGTAGAACTTGGCGTCCGCGAAGTGTGATTCAGCTTTGGTACGTGAATAGCTTGGTGTCGCCTTGTATCACCTTTACTCATTCTCAGTAGAACTTTAGGCATTGATGAAGGGTGAACAACACTACTTCATTCTCGTGGATCCAAGGCCTTCCTAAGAACAAGCTGTAGGAAGTTCCTGCATCAATCACGTGGAATAACGTGCTTAATTTGAGTTCACCAATAGTCATTTCCACTCTGATCATGCCCATTGCTCTTTGTTTTCCTCGGTTAAAACCTTGGATTAGGAGGCAGCTTCGGGATAATTCATCCACCTTAATGCCGATTGTGGTCATTGTTGACTTTGGCATAATGTTTATAGCTGACCCCCCATCCACAAACATGGGGTTGATTTTGTTCTCTGTCACGTACCCAGAGACGAAGAGATGACGGTTGTGAGGCTTTGATCCTAGCAGCAGGTCTTTGTCAGTGAAATTAATTGTGTCGTGGGCGGCACAACACGCGACATATTCGTGTGGTCGAAGCTTCGAGCTTCATCCTTGCTTTCTTGTACTTTGTGGTTGTTGAGGCTCGCCAAAACCGCTACTAGTGCTTTTCGCATCTCCTTGGGCAATCGTAGTGCTTTCTCGATGCTAAAGTATGTTGGCAAACCTTATTTGGGCGTGGGAGTTTTCTCTTCCTCAATGGCAATAGCTTTTCCTTTTTAGGGCTCTTCTATCTCTACTTCAACCATGTGACAGGCAGTTGTAGTGCACTGTTGGAAGAAGTTCTTCGGGAAGTACTCGTGCAAGGAGAAAGGAATGCGCGACTTTTGCTCTAGAAGTTCCCCAATGTATGTTGGCTTAGCAGCTCTTACGCTCCTTTTGGGCTTCTTATTGTTGTAGCAGCGGTGCTTTCTCCCTTGTTCCATCTTTGGCTATGTGGCTTGTGGTCTTGGCTTCCTTGTCTTTTTGTAGGTCACCAATGTCCACTCTTCTTCATCGTCGATAGATGCATTTTGGTCGCTTACCCTTAGCGATGGTTGTGCAGAAGGTGCCATGTAGCTTGAGCATGGACGGGAGTGGTCAATCGTTACTTGGAAAGGCATTGGATCGAATGACCCAAATGCAATCGTAGTAGTATGTGTTGCGGCCATGTCTTCCAGGTCGAGTTCAATTTTCCCTTGTTGTGCTAGCTTCATGATGAGCTCCTTGAGGACGAAGCATTTACTAATAGGATGACTTACGATACGATGGTATTTGCAATACCTAAGATCATTAACGTGATTCATCTCTTCGGGGTGCTTGCATTCAGGTAACTCAATCACCTTCTTTTTCAGCAAGTCGTCTAACATTGCAACCATGTCAAAGTCAGGAAAAAGGTATGTCTTCTGCTCTAATTCCCTCAAGGTGTTTCTGTACCTGTCTTGGGTGCGAGAAGGTTCATCTCTCTTCATCTCATTCGTTTTGTTTTTGGAGGAGATCTTGATGGGTGCAGAGAAGGTCTTGATGGGGGGTAGTATGGACGGTAAAAGCTTCTTTGGAGGGCTTTTTCCCAGTCTTGTCTACCTTTGGGGCGAACACCTAATCCTTTTTAGGTTGGTGATCAACTCCTTCTTCCCATGATTGGCAATACTTAGCTCCATATCATGGGATCGAGTTGCCAATTCTTCCAATGTTCTCAGTTTTATGCCTTGGAAGATGTAATGTAAACCCCAGTACATGCCTTAAACACACATCTCAATGCAGAGGCTTTAGAAAGCCGATCTTTGCAATCCAGACTTAATGAATGCCATCTATTAATGTAGTTGACGACAGGTTCATCCTTTCGCTGCTTTGTACTTGTCAACTCCAACATGCTTACAGTGCGGTGAGTGTTGTAGAAGCGGTTGAGGAATTCCCTTTTAAGCTGGTCCCAGCTGTTGATGGACTCGGGCTCGAGGTCGGTGTACTAGTCAAAGGCGTTACCTTTCAGCGAGCGCACGAATTACTTGACAAGTTAGTCTCCCTTCGTCCTAGCGTTATTGCAAGTTTCGATAAAATGGGCAATATATTGTTTAGGATTGCCCTTTCCATCGAATTGTATGAATTTTGGCGGTTGACAACCTCTTGGCATCCTCAAGGCGTCAATATTCTTAAAGTAGGGCTTTGAATACAGCACGAAGTCATGCAAGCTTCCTTCGTACTACGCCTTGATTGTGTTCGTGATCATCTCTTACAGCTGCTGGATAGAGAGAGATCCCATGAGCATAATAGCTTAGTCCACCTCTAGCTTCTCCTCAACTTTGTCCATCAGAGGCTCTTCATTTTCATCAGTTTCCTTCTTTGGTGGATCAACCTTTGGGTCAGCTTTCTCGTCGTGCTACGCCTCGAGACGGTTGACAAGTGTAGCAATCTGCAAGTCCTTTTCCTCCATGGTCTTTGTCAGCCTTGCGATTGCTTCGTTCATTTGTGCCAGCTACTCTTTAATTAAAGTCGCACCAGTAGTCATGACTTGCATGGCTACGGGATACGAGCTGCTGCTTTAGTCGACATCGGTAGTCAACGACTCGAAGTACCTCATCGGGCTTTCTTCCCTTGGTGCCCTTAGCAAGGCCAGGGTGATCACGGGGTCGTACCTCGAGTGCTCTTGCTCCTTTGGTAAAGTTGATGTAGGGGTGAAAGCCACAGTAGAGAGAGTTCTTGCCTTGCTTCGGGTTGTGACGCCCAAAGTGCCACCACTTGCGGCAATGATGTTCTCGTTCTTCGAGTTGGTTGCGGGAATAGCTTGATCATTTCTTGATGCCATATGTGTTTCTTGTGGATTTGAAGACAAAGATGAGAGGCGGAGAGGTCCCACCGGGCGTGCCAAATTTGTAAACACGAAAATTCTATAACGAATGAAACGAGAACACGTGTACAAAGTAGATTTGTATTGATGAATTTGAAGGGTTACAATCTTTGTTTATAATTTTCCTCTAACTTAGTCTTCAAATTTGATGTAGATGTGTAGGTTGTTGATCCAAAGGCCGTGATGACTTGATCTCGGACAAACGATTGAACGATTGCTTCAAGTTTTGAGCTTGAAACAATGCGTGGATGGTCTTCACCTCAAAGTTATGGCAAAGGTAGTGTTGATGTAAGATTTCGTTACAAAGTTCTTGGCGACTTGATCTTGAATCGAACGTCGTTACAAGTTTTGAGCTTGAAACAAAGTCTTGAAGGAATCGGCACAAGTGCTTATTGATTCTTCAAGGGAATGCTTCGGCTTTGGTCAAAAGAAAGCTTTGGCTTTTGTTGTACGTTCTTCGAAGAGAGCTTTAGTAGCGTATTAGTCTTCAAACATTTGGCAAAGGTTCTCCTTTTGTGAGAGTTTCAGTCCTTTAATGTAGAAATTGTCAACCCTTTGTTTGTCCTAGGACCTTGTATTTATAAACTTCCAAAGCCATGCCTTTGGGTGGATTTGGCTTTGATTTGTGTCTTGATTCGTTCATGGAAGAATTTAGGCATGTTTTGTGTCTTAATTTCAGCCACTTTCCCTTGCTTGGCCGAATTATAGGGCTTTCCTGCCTATTTTGTGAGCAATCTTCAATTCTTGCTTGTTTTGTGAAGATGGTTTAGCTTTCTTTCCGGTTTTGGGAGCAATTTGGGCTCCTTGCCGATTTTAAAGGATTTCTTCCCCCTTTTGCCGAGTTTTGGGGATTATTCTTCCTTTGCTTGATTTGTGCCACATGTCATTGATAACTTGTCCATTTGTGATGGGTCATGTCACATGGAGCTTTGTGATGCATCATTTGTATGCAACGTAATTTACATGTCTACAGATTGGTTTTAAACCTAAGGAGACTATGTTGTTATATTGTGACAATCAAGCGGCAAGAGAAATAGCCAATAATCCATTTTAGCACAACCGTACTAAGCACGTGGAGGTGGATAGAGACTTCATTAAAGAGAAGTTGGATGTCAAATTAATTGATATTCCGTATGTGAGGTCCGAGGAACAGTTAACTGATGTGTTAACTCATGCAGTGTCAACGAGGAGGTTTCAAGACTCACTTAGCAAGTTGGGTCTAGGAGATATTTACCCACCAACTTGAGGAGAAGTGTTGGCGTGAATCAACCATTTGGTTTAGGAATATAATTATGTGATTGATTGCTTGTATAATTGGGATCCTTATTTCTTGTTATAGAACCTCTCGTACAAATATATATTTACCTCCTATGAAAAAGAATAATACACAACAATTAAACCCTAAAACATCTAGGCTTTTTATCTGATGTTACTTTAGTTGTCTAAGTCTTTTACTCTTAACACTTTAACGGGGTGATTTGCGGTTTGATCCGAACTCAATCGGTATCTTAACGGGTGACTTACGAGTCCAACTGTTATCAACCTGACCCAATATATAAGCCCTAATCCAAAACTTTTATTTTTATTTTATTCAAGTCCATATATATTAAATGATCAGTATGCATGCATGTGTAAAAATTTCAAACGCAGCGGAATCGAAAGTAAGGGATGTGAGTGTAAGTTCTGAGACTTCGATCATATGGGAAACGTAGCATCACCTTATATCAGTTCAGAACTACTTATTTGATTACATATCCCAATTTTCAAAAACTTCACTCAATCTTATCTAAGAACATTTCAATAATTCCTCAGAAAAGAAATAGTTGTCGATGCATAAGCCGAAAGCGGGTGTTAGTGTTTACGTACGTTTGCTGATCTTCAATGGAGGTTTGTATATTTTGGATTTCTGGGAAAATTGCAGAGAGAATGTAGAAGATGATGATGTGTGTTGAGTGAATATTCTATCATACATAGTGTGTGATATTACCGTTGGAAATAGGAGGAAGAGAAATCCTTCCCTTAAAAATCAATCCTAGGCCGTCATATGTATCACCCTATGGGTTGAGGGCTAAAGAATTGGACCCCCTTTCACTGGAAGAAGCATTCGAGCTTTTCTGCCAAGGCGTCGCGGATTATGGACCCTTCTGGGACCATGTACTAGGGTTTTGGAAAGCAAGAATTGGAGTTTCCTGAGAAAGTATTATTCTTGAAGTATGAGACTATGAAGCAGGAGCCGGTTCTTTATGTGAAGAGATTGGCTGAGTTCGTTGGTCAGCCTTTTTCAGCGGAGGAAGAGAGCGAAGGGGTGGTGGATCAAATCATAAAGCTTTGCAGTTTTGAGCATTTGAGCAGTTTGGAGATTAAAAAAACCGCCCAGCTCCAAGAGCCAAATGCTAGTAGCCTCAAGTTCGTTGTTAATAACCGTGACTTCTTCAGGAAAGGCCAGATTGGGGATTGGAAGCATCATTTCACAGATGAGATAGCAAAGCGTGTGGATCATATCACAGGGGAGAAAATAAAAGGTTCTGGGTTGACATTTGGTTGAATTCAATGCATATGAAGTCAATTTAGTTGTGAATTATTGACATTTGGTTGAGAAAACAAAAGTGTTCTCTCACAAATATATTGTGCTGTTACTATTTACAGATCTACCGTACGAGGTTGTGTCAATTGAGTCCTTGTACTTAGAAAATTCACTCTTGATCGTGTCTTGTCACTTTCAATAGTCTTTTGTTGCTCTCCTTCCCTTTTTCTTGGCATGGTATCCATGACTTTCGTCAACTATCTGCATAACGCTTGAATGCTTTCTTCGCCCATGCTTGTGCTTGTCCTTATGGACATGGTGAAGATGGTAGTAATAATCGCTGCCTCTTTCAAGCTGGTTATGCCTGTAATCGTGGTGAATGTTTCTTCGCTTATAGTGAGAACCATGCTTGTGGTGCGTCGCTTCATGCCCATGATGTTTAAGAGCATGAGTGCGCGGGCGGTCTACGTCAACTCTGTGCTTTCGATAATCCTTGCTGTGCTGAGCATCATCCCAAAAATGATCTTCCCACCAATCGTATATAGGATCAAAAAGTCCCTTTTGGTGTAGAAGCCACAGAAGCACAAGCACTGCACCTCAACGTATAATATGTCATGCACTTGTTGCATCTCTAAAATCATCCGCTTATATGTAAGTTTACTGAGAAATTAGGTTTACCTGTTGGAAAAATTGCCAAGAGTAGACCAAACATCACAATCCAACTCATGCATATGTACTGTATGTGGCACCTGAAGTCAAAGAATCCAGCGCATTTCCTTCTGCGCATGTAAAGAGAGAAATCAATGAGATTTCATAAAAATCACAAGATTGTTAAAATGTAGAGAAATTAACGACGGTTATAATGCAATCCATGTTTGAGAGGTTGGAGAGAAAAGGAGTCAATCAAAGAACCATTAATTGAGAACGTGAATTTAGAGAACACCATTCAAAAATGAATCAGGCAAGTACCTGCAAGTTTTTCCAGTAACGAAATCTACCAAAACATTCCACAGATTGTTCCAAATACTTTCCATAGATTCAAAAAAACTGGCTGTGCCATTCTTTGGTGGACTAAAGGGATTACCCTGCCGAAATGAATGACTTAAGTGGTTCATTAATCATATAAATCAATAGCCACAAGGTTTATATTACTTCGAAAGTATTCAGACTTTAAAAAATGAACATGCTGATATACTAGATATAAACTGCCTCATATATTGATTCAACTCAACCTGTGTTCCATTATCCAGGACAGTAGATGTTGTAGAAAATTGGCACTCGGCTCTATCTACTTCTTTATATTCTGAGTCCTTTAGAATAGCTGTGCATTCAAACTCAAAAGTTAGTCCTATCATTATAAATTTAGGCCATTCTATCATCTGTGTGAACCGCTGCTCATCTTACCTGCGCATACGTATTTTGCAGCTTGATCAGTTGGTGGGTAAAGTTTGAAGGATCGGGTCGACATTTCTTTTGGCTTCATAATAAAGAATTGTTCCTGCGAAACAATATCCCTTATAAATACATAGTCATTGATCATGTTTAAAACTAAGAACAAGAGCACTAGGGAAAAGCGTACCTCCATAAGGGTGACATCACTAGAGCAATCAAACTGCAAGACGGGAAAATTCATCAGATCTGAAACTACATATTGTAACAGCCATTCACTGAAGTTGTAGACAAAAATACTTCATTGAAGCTGTAAATAGATGTAGTAGGGCATGCTCTCAAATTCTTATAAGCAAGGTGTTTGATTTTTTTTAACCCTTTAACAAATAGAAAATAAAAAATATAGAACTTAGAGGACCAATAAATAACAAATGAATTTCTTCATGTGCAGTAATCACAACCAAGTTTAAGATCTACATAAAGAAAATTAAAAGCATACCGTTAAGCTATATGATGCTTCCACTTCACCAGTATTGGTGGTTGTTACTGTTGCAGTTCCAAATTGAGTAAGGGCCTCAAATGTTGGGACATTGATGCTTAAGATTTTCCCAGGACTCCTACAAATATATACAACAGCTGCTGGCGATTAGTTTTAGATGTCAAAGTGAAAACACCATTTTATCACCAGACAACCACTAGATTCAAAGCCCTTAATGAATGGATTAACAGTGTAATGCCCTCCCTCATATGCACGTTGAGAGGCAAACAGATGCTGATAGAGAGAACATACAAGGAATAAGGTAAAGTGTATAAGGAAAATAATAAAAACTTTGAAAAATGAATAGCCCAAAAAAGTACAAACCTTTGATAGACATATTCTACGTCGTCAGCACTTAGTTCTATCAAGAGATTTGTATTAATAACTTCAGTGACTCCTATGGAGAACGAATGAGTCCCGGCATTCTGCATCCGATCAGAAAAATGATAAGTAAATCCAAACTGTATAAATCCTTGTGAATGTAATTCTAAAATTGCTGAAACATAACTGGATGCTGGTTTATCCTTTCAAACCTTCCTTCCACCCCATAAAGTGGCAACTGATTCCTTTGAATTCGGTTCTGGTCAGCCTGTCAGAATATGAACATTTTCACCAGTTTCATACCAACTATAAATAACTATAGACCAAGTACATAACCAAGACTATCTGAAATATCTCATTATACCGAAGGAAAGAAAATCCTGCTTCCCTAACAAGTATCTACAATAGAACATAAATTCAACATAGTTTATGTGAAAAACAGTAGAGCAAGTATGCAACTTTCATGCACATTCAGGAAAAAAACAATTTTACACAAATACCAAGAAAATCAATACCAATTAGTACCTATAAAAATCCCATTTAACAATGATAAGAGAAGACTAAAATTACGAGCATACACCAGAAAAGATGGAGATTTCAGGCTGGATATACAAACCACCCAGTAATTCCATATTTGATTATGCAAGCAACTCCAGAGCGGCGAAGAGCAAAAGTTTGGTTGCCCATTGAAAGCCTCATAATTGACACCAATTTTGTTACATTCAAAACCATCTAAAGAAAATCGAACTCTCTCCAGCAGCATCCACATAGAAAAGTTCCTCCCCATATCCTGGGGTTGACCAGGGCCCACCTTCCACAAAATTAAAAGGAAACTCTCAGCAATATAAGAAAATCGTAAGATGCAGAACTGGAGTTCAGAAAAAAAAAAATTAATAGACCAGCTTAATCACTTCTAAGAACTTTCATATTATCTAGTCTCATAGCAGATGCTAATGACAATTACATCAGTGCAGCAAGCATACCTGCCTTGGGATTACGAGGTAGAAATCCTCAAATGATGGTATATTTGTGTAACCAACAAAATCTCCAATAAGATTGACTCGTAAAAAGTTATCATTGGATATGGCTGTTCTGTTTTCAGGACCAACAAGCACTTCCTGGTGGCAAATAAAGTATACATAAATCTTGGTTATGAAATTAAATTGTACACTTACTATAAGCAACATAAGACGATGAAATACTGTCAAGTAAAAGAGAATAGGGAAATTTGTTCTACAAGGAACGGAAAACTGTATAGAGTCCAGCATGAACATTAAACGAACTCTAATTTTCAGCACCAAGGCCAAAATACAAGATTCAATCACATGTGCAAGATCAAATCAGGTTATGTACAATGAATAATTGTTTATGGCATAAACAAGGACTTTATATTACAAGAAATGGATATGGTATATGCATTTGGAAAGGAAACATACCGAAACTGTAGACCCTGTCTTCACCTGAATTAGAACACTGAATCCCACTGACCGCTGTCCAATAGCAAAAACATGGAACCTAAATGGTTTAAAATAAATAATAAATTCACTACTTGAATAATGAAATTACAGGATGAATAAACACGAACATCAAAAAGGAAATATATTGTCCATGTGAAATTGTTTATATTCTGTAGCTTCCATCACTTGTGTTTGCATGTAAAATAATTTCGAACTCTCAGTAATCTTAGTTCAAGCTGCTTAACTCCCAGAAAAAGAAAAATCAAGTGTCTTCATATGATTTATAATTGATGGGTCACTTAACAATAAAAATGTATCAAATATCACAGATTCATGAAAAATGATGAATATGGTATCAAAATTGCGAAGAAAACAAAAGGAATATGGAAACAAATAAAATTTTACACAACTACAACTCTACTACCAAGAAAAATGACTTAGCCTCATATATTACTATATACACCCACCTCATTTCACATATATTCAAAAATATCAGAGGGCTATGGCATATCTGCTAGAACTTATCAAAAATCAATTATCAACCGTCCAAGAAAAAACATAAGTACAGTGAAGAACTTAGTACTTAGTGCAAGGTCCTTACCAGTCACCCGGGAAACGAACACAGTGGGCAGTATTGGCTTTTCCCTTCATCAACTTGTCAACTAACCAAAAGAAAGTTGCAAATTCAATACCACAAGACCGTAAGAGGTATCATGCATGTAAAGTTCAAGAAACAAGAAACAAATTGAAAAGCACATACAAACATTTCCGCATGATGAAGGTACCCTCCGCTGAGGCCCACAAGGACAGCACATTGGCTACAGAGAATAAAACAGACATAATGGGAGAAGAGTGTACATCACAAACTGATTAAAGAAAAAATATATGATAAATAAGAACTATTAAGTGTCAATAGACTACAGAACATATAACTCACGACATATGGCATTCCATTTCACCAAGGGCGATATACTACAAACTGTGAGTGACCTTAGAACATAAGCTAAATGGGAAAAGTGTAAGTAATCAGAGAAAATAACCATATGCACCAAACATGGTTATGGGATGTACTTCAATAGTACAGGAACATGGAGAAAGGATCAAGAATGGACAACTTTATTGTCTCGTTGATGCCACAAGGCCAAATATGTGTACGTAGGATGCTATAAATCCCCTGATCTATAGGAAGGAATAAAAGAATAAAAGGAAAGAAAAATCACAGGGTATGGATCCATAACAATTAGCCCTACAACGAGACAGTGACAACTGATTAAGAGACAAATTTTCTGGACACTTGATGGACATTGAAATCACAGTTACATAGGTATTGTGGACAATTTTATGATACATCAAAACATTGATTATGAGGAAATTCATCAAATCTTTTCCGTCCAATTCAAATATGTTAATACGAGTGGGTAAGTTTCATGTGATTCCTCACTTATCAAAGCATCACATAGCATATGCCTATCAAAGCAAAGAACATGTTCGAAGAACAATGTACTGAAACTGAGGTGGGTATTCAATACAAATCCTAAGGTTTACATAGTACAATGTTGTATGATCATACCATACATAATGCAGTTAAAATTGCAAACCGGCATTTAGGAAGCAAATAAAGAAATAAACTGCTACGAAAGACTCAAAAATACTACTGGTACACATAAAAGTGATAACTTTGAAAGTATCATAGAAATGGTACCTCGGTGTGTTCAACAACGTGACCATTTTCATCTCGTAACCTACAGAACAAACAAAAAAAGTCCACTGGTCATGTTTATAGGCACGGTAAAGAATACGACATTTGTCTACAAGTGCAAGATACCCCCTCTCTAAACAAAACACTTCTTCTCAGTCAACATGTTTGTTAACACAATCTAAGGTCAACACCTGATCCTAACTTTAACTTCCAAGCAACTGTTACAATGCATAATCCCAATTAACTCACACCAACCAAAACCAAAGATAATATTTTCCTTTTTCTAACGAAAATTTTGTAACTGTCAAATAAAAAAGAGTGGGAAAAAATAAAGGCTAAAAGATTGTTTGCCTCTCACATATCTTCACAACTTTGGCATCTGCATCTGGCTCGCATTTGCGGGTTTTAACATAATACTCTTCGGGTTTAAAGGCGACATCCTGTTCAAATGTCACAAGAAAAAATCACAAAATGCGTTGAAATTGCATTCAAATTACCAATTCAACAATAAAATTTTGGCTTCCTAACCCGTATGTAAGTAAGCTCGTACAAGGCATAAGCTGCGGATTTGTTCACTGTCAGAACAGGCGGTATCCGGAAAGTCTGCATCTTCTGACTCGAATTCTCCTCCACCTCCACAATTTCCGCGACAATCGATGCCTCTCCGCCACTCTGCGAATCCGTACAGGAATCCACCGTTACTACAATACTTGAATTTCAAAAACTGAAAATCCGAAAAGAAAGGGGGAAAAGAAATTAGGGTTTCTATTTACCGCGCCGCTAGGAACGGCCATGTTGAGGACGATCTTTTTGGTGCAGTTCAAGTTTCCGGAATCGGAGTTCTTCTCGCACTTCTCGAGCTTCGATTTCGAAAGAATCTGAACCGCAACGACATCGTTGGGAGTGAGAAAATGGACGAAGCAGATGAGGATGAGGAAGAGGAGGGTTGCGTGCCCTAAATTCAGAGCTTGGATTCGCATCGTTTCTGTGATTTGGGAGAGTGTGAGAGGGGGAGACGGAGGAGAGGGGCGGTTTTTTGGTGGGGGGTTGGTTGGGGAGGGCGGGTAGAGGTTTAGTTTTGAAACTAAAACAAACGGTTTCGTCATTTTGAAAAAAACGGTTGGATTTGGATCTGCAAAATCTTGATCGACGGCCCTGGATGAGTGAAGCGATTTTGATAGGAACCATAACATAATGGCCTCGTTTGCTCTACTGCTCTTGCATTCTTCCAACACATTGTACACATTGTACACATTGTATAGTATATGCCCAAACACAAAGTGTGTGAAATTTTTTAGTTTGGTCGTCAAAATTTTATTTTTAAATTAGAGATAATAAACTTACATTTATATGAGGTTTAAAAAAAACAGCAAAATTTTGTTTGTAAAATTAGGTTATTATCCTTTAATTTTTTTGTTGTAATAGAAGACAAAGATGTTTTTTCATCCTCTTTTGGTTGACAATGAGGGTTTCATTAATGTAGTTTTAGATGATTGTGCAGCCATTTGATAATCATTTTAAATTTTTTAATAAATATTTTTTTTTGTTAAAAAGTTTTTTTTTTATTTTAAACAAACGATAGTGTGATAGTATCTACACTAAGGGGTGGGAGAGTGGTTAAGTCTCACAATGAGCTTGTGATAATACGGTTCAAATTCGCATTTGACAAGAATCGAACATAAGACTTCTCACTTACAAGTGAAGAGGAATACCACTAAATGATATGGTTAAAAGTGTGTAGATCTCCTGATATTGGCAGCAGCAGCAATATACCCTGATATTGGTTAAAAGTGTCTAGTGAAGAGGAATACCACTAGAGGAATACCCGGCAAGAACCAGATCAAAACAGATGTAAACCGAACCATACGATTCTAGTAATAAATTTAAGTGAAACCGTACCAATTTGAACCGTTAATATTTTTCGATTTCGGTTCCAGTTTAGGGGTGGAACTGCATCGAACCGCATTGTGCTCATCCCTAAACATGATATCTTAATTTTACAACATTTTTTGTCAATTTAATAAAGAAAACTGTTATTAGCGTACAAGTGTGTTTATCTTTTTAAATATAAAAAATTTAGTAATAACAATTTTCATAATATGATATATCGTTATTTATGTCGCAATACAATACGTTGAGATTCTTTATAAATAAATCTGAATGGTACTTTTATGATTACGTTTGAACTTGTCTGTAGCCAGGTATAAATCCAAAAAGTGGACATTAATAATTTAATATGTGGAAGCTACAAGGAAGGAAGCAAACAATGTGGATGTGGATGAACTCAGGCTTCAAGTCACCAACAACACCTCAACGGTCAAGATTAAATCGTTGCCATCAAAGTTAGCAACCAATCTATTTCCTAGTGACTTGCAAGTTGCAAGTACAGACTTGTGTATTAACTAATTAAAAAAACTTAAAATATTATATCAGAGCATTTGGAGCGGACCTGCTCGTGCGATGAGAAACTAAAAGTGGGAAGCAGCCCGCTATATTTAGCAGCTATGCGTATTGCGCACCGTTTTCCTACGCGAGACCTCGCCATCGGTGTCGATGGCCTCCCACGACCAACCGGAGACTCTGTACCAAATTCTATTCGATCGGTACCGGAGCCTGGAGGCGAGCCACGCCAGGCTCCGAGCCGAGTTCCACCAACTCCGCCACCAGAGGAGGAAGGAGAAGGAGAAGCAAGAGGAGGAGGCTGAGGTGCCGACGTCAGACTATCCGGGTTCGCTGTTCAACGTGCCCGGTTTCTTCCTCTCGGGCAGCCCGTACAAAGCCGTGTTGGATAGCATAGGCCACGCCGTCTATGTCAGCGTAGCATCCAGCGGAGAGATCAATTACTGGTACGCGAGTGCTAGAACTGCGTCGTTGTGATTGTTTCGTGAAGTTGTATGTGTTTTTACGGTGTCACTGTTACAGGTTGGTGGTACTGTATATGTGATATTGGTTGAAACAGTTCACTTTATAAATTTAACTCCACAAAATTGGATTTTGGTAAAAGTAAAGCTAGATTGCATCGAAATTTGTGCATATTGTGTTTATCTCAGTAAATATTTACATGCCACAACATATGATCGGTTCGAGACAAAGAATTTGAGGCTAATCCAAGGATTTTAGATAATCACAAATGAATATTGTAAGCGTTTGATATGATATTTACATCGAGATCCTTTGCGATAGAATTCGACACCTGTTATGTAAGTTGGGGATAGTATTGGTTCACCATCAGAGTGATTATTAGTGGGCCGATGGGTTTATGTATCCCTGAAGTTGAATTTGTCAAGATTCATGCATGTTGAATTCATTTCTGAAACCTCATTACAAACACTTTAGATGGCAGCTAACATATGCTATCCCATGTGAAGTTCAATTGCTCAAAAATTTGATATTCGTTGACACTGCATCACGTATTAATTCAGGAATCGAGCGGCTGAGGATCTCTATGGATGGAAGGACTATGAAGTCCTTGGACAGAGAGATTCTGAGAACATCATTGCTGAGGAATACTTTGCACCTCTAAAGAGAATCATGGAAAAGTTGAGCATTGGGCTATCATGGTCAGGTCAGTTCCCTCTTAAGAAGAGGTCTGGAGAAATATTTGTGGCGATGGTAACCAAAACCCCGTTGTATGAGAACAATGAGCTTGTCGGTATTATCACCGTTTCAAATGACGCGGCATTGTTTAATAGATTACAAGCAGAAAAAATGAAAACATTCAAGGATCATGCCAATGTCCAATGTAGAGGATGGCAATCAAAGCACCCACGGCCACCTATTGCACCATTGCCACAGATTGCATCGTCTGTTTCTAATCTGGTGCTTATGTGCTACACAATCACAATTCTTTTGATTTCATTCAGATAACTGAAATTGTGCTTTACTCATTATGCTGGTGAACTTATCAGGCCTCAAGACTTCTATCAAGAAATGAAGACGATGTATGCAATTCAAGTGAGACAAACAAGGGCAGAGAGGACTCTACAATACAAACCGAAGATGCTGACTTAGAGAAACCTGGTAAACTGGTGAGTATCTGTCGTACTAAATCATGGTTTCTATGTTTTCATTTCTTTTCATTTCCCTGTAGAGTGCGTCTAAACTATTTTGGTGAGATGGCTGCAGGCAGCAAAGTTCTTGTCAAAGCTGCATACTATAGGAACCAACAAAGGTGGAAACCAAGATGATAGAAGCTCTCAACAAAGTGGTAGAACCAGTGCTTCTCTATTTAGAAATGAAGTGACTAAGGATACTAATTCCCCAAGAAAGTCAAGGGCATCAAGTACATGCCACTGCTTTGTTGATACAGACAGTAAGGAAGAAAAACCCGGTAATGGCCATTCTTCTCAAGACGATAATAGAACTCATCCAAATGCATATGGGCACAAAAACTCAATTTCAGGTGAGGGTTCTGTTTTAGCCTCTTCAAGGGAGTGCAATGAGGATTTTGGGTCTCCCGGACTGGGTTATCTGTTGCCAAGATTACGCTACCAAGTGGAGGGGAAGGATCCAAAACCTGAAGAATGCTACTTGAATACTTTGGAGATTCAAGATTCAGTGCATGGACAAAATGGTAAACAACTACCAAATTTAGACAGCAGTGGTAGTTGTTCAAGCAAAGGGGATAACAACTCTAACTCCAGAGAAGATTGTGAGATTTCGTGGGATGACTTGCATTTGGGAGATGCAATTGGACAAGGTAGATGTGTCTATTTGTGTTTTAAATCTAGTGCCCTATGCTCAAAATTTGAAAAGCCTGGGTGGTTTGTCCCAAGTAGCTATCTTTAATTTAAAAGGTGGAAATTCTTAAGAAGTGTACATGAGACTGGATCTTCAGTATCTAAGCATCCATGTTTGTTCTTGCCTCACAGGCTCATGTGCCATTGTTTATCGTGGAATCTGGAATGAATCGGTACATGTCTATATCAAAATGTCCTTAATATCTTACCCAAATAGTCAATAATTTCACATTTGACTTTTTGTGTGTGTTTTGTTTAGGATGTTGCTATTAAGGTTTACTTTAAGAATGAATACAGTGAAGGGATTTTACAAGACTACAAGAAGGAGGTGCTATAAATTTTAAGTTAACTTGTATTGTTTGTATTGTTGTTTGAGAAAGGAAGCAGTTGATCAAGAATCCCTTTTTCTTTCTTTCTTTAGATTGATATAATGAAAAGATTGCGACATCCTAATGTCTTGTTGTTTATGGGAGCTGTGTGTTCACAAGAACGCCTTGCCATCGTCACAGAGTATTTACCTAGGTAATTGGAACTATATTACTTCTCAAAGATTGGTCAGTGAACAATATTAAGAGTTCACACATTGTTGCCAAGCTGGTTTATTTCATGCTGTGCTACTAGGTACCAGGCCTTTGATTTTGTACTGTTGATATCATTCTGACTGGTATCTTAACAGTTTAACCAATCTGGTCAAGCCATAAAATGCAGATATCATAAGATACTGCTCCCCTTATCATATGGCAATTATGGACGAGTATTAAACTGATTTCATTTTTTCTGGGCAGGGGAAGTCTCTTTAAACAACTTCACAAGAACAAGCAGACATTAGACATCAGACGACGGCTGGTGATGGCTCTTGATGTTGTGCGTCTATACTACTCTCTCTCTCTCTCTCTCTCTCTCTCTCTCTCTCTCTGTGTTTGTGTCTGCACACAGTTGCTTGTGTTCACATTTTCGTTACAACAAAATTTATCCTTTCGAAGAATTAAAGATGCATGAAACATGCACAAATCCAACTTTGGTCACTAACATCAGGGTGTCACGCTCACATTTAACAGTGGTTATGCAGTTTTGTATATGATTTGTATATGCAAAGTCACGCAAATCAGTTATTTTTCACTTAAGCCTTTCCGGCTTTCTGCTGTCAATGGAATAACAAATTCTCTTATATTACAGGCTAGAGGTATGAATTACTTGCATCATAGAAATCCACCTATAGTTCACAGAGATTTGAAATCGTCTAACCTGCTGGTCGATAAGAATTGGACTGTCAAGGTAATGTAAATCGATCGATGGCCTCACTACTTATTCAAGGAGATGGAGTATACACCAGTTGCTTAGACTAGTCTTTTTTCTGTCAGGTTGGAGACTTTGACCTGTCAAAGTTGAAGAATGCAACCTTCTTGAGTGCAAGATCTGGAAGAGGAACAGTAAGTGTCTCCTTCTAAAGGTCCTTTTAATTGCGGAATGTGCTCATGGATATGTTATGCTTTACAAAAATTTGAGAAACCTCGGTGGAATATTTTGAATCTCTGTTGATTACAATGACCACCTATATGTAATAATCTCACTTTGAGGTCTTTATTTTACTAAATGCAGCCTCAGTGGATGGCCCCTGAAGTCCTTCGAAACGAACCATCTAATGAGAAGTAATTTCTGAAAACTGATCTATAACTTGTCTTGCATGTCCTCCCTTTTGAAGCTTTTATGTCAAATGCGGATTTTTTGGAGAATATGATATCCTTCAGACATAGAATCAAATGTATTCATCTGTTACCATTGTAGTAGATGAAAATTGTATCGAACATTATGTCTGCTATGCTGTAGTTCTGAAATTATAGAATCATATGATCTTGGAATTTTATGGCAGCCCATCCAAGTAGCGATCGAGCAGTCATAGCACTGTAATTGACTATCTAACAATAATCGAGCCTGTATACCTTTTTTTTTTTCCATTATTGAGCAAACATTTGGTGACATTTACGTCCAAACTTTTACTGCGTATTGAGTTGTCTTCTCTTTAAACAGGTCAGATGTGTTTGGCTTCGGTGTCATCCTGTGGGAACTAATGACTCAATCGATCCCATGGAATAACCTCAATTCCTTACAGGTTCTCTCTTGTTTTTCTCAGTGTGCACGCTTATGCACATATAACGGCACAAAAACTTTGGTTCTCTTTTCCCTTTTGGTCTTCTAATCTCACCCAAAATTGTTCCTTTCATACGAAAGGTGGTTGGAATTGTAGGGTTCATGGATAGAAGATTAGACATACCAGAAGGCCTCGATCCCCAAGTAGTATCCATCATCGAAGACTGTTGGCAAAGGTAAGTACATTCAGCTGGCTAGCTCATTTTGTTTACTGAAATTCGAACTCACGTGTTGAAACTAAAACCATTCTTTCTTGCCAATAACAATCAGCGGCCCGGAACAACGTCCATCATTTGAAGACATAATTCAGAGAATGAAGGGCCTAATCCAGAAATTTGCATCATTATCTGTGAGGAGGAGCTCAGAATCATAACTATAATACGGTTTAGGTCAAACAAACACCTTTAAGCCTACTAAACAATTCCGAATAGATTAATTTCATCAACTGCTTTAGATAGTCTTTTTTTCTCTGCCCTACAAATGCATACATATGTTTTTCAGGTGGAACATGAAGAAATAAAAGGAATATGTTGGGTAGTGCTGAATTTCCTTTTACAATCTTTCTTGGACTCGTAGCGGAGCCGTCCTAATGCAAACCGAGACCCAAGACGAAATGCAATGAGGTACTGTTAATGTAATGGACTTTGTGAAATTAGGAAAATTTTCAAATTTAATGTACCAACCATCTCCATAACAATATGAGCATAAGCTCATTAGATTAGATTGCGTAGAGTTTTTTTTTTTTTTTTTTCATCTTTTTATTTGTTGAGCGTATATTGAACGATAAGTTTTTTAAGATGTATGTAAATTGAGGTTTTGAAAAAGAAATATGAGACTTAGTTCGAAATGAGGTTCAAAGTGCATGTCTTGTTCTCCTTGTGGGTGGCCTTTCATTTGGACAAGTTTTGCACTTCCACCACTGTTGGGACACCTCCAGTTCCTCAACATTACCTTTAGGGTGTGTTTGTTTTCTCTCACTGGCTTTTACTGGATTAGATTGGACTAATGCTAGTTTGGTATTACTGTGTTTAAAAAAAAAAAAAAAAACAAAAAACCTAATTCTCTGTGCGGTGAGAAACAACTGTAAAGTGAAGTTTTTGAGTGTTCGGTTTTTTCCTTTTTTTTTTTTTTTTTTTTTTTTTTTTTTTGGTTGTTGTAAAGGTGCTTTAACAACAACAAAAAAAAAAAAAAAAAAACAGTGTATGAGTGTTGACAAACTTTTGTATAAATTGCTCTAAATATGTTAAATGACTAAAAGTAATATGATATTTAATATAATATAATAATTGTCAAAAGATAATAATGTATGGTCAATGATTGTAATTTATAAGATATGTGGGAGTATTCTTGTCATTGAAAAACTCATTTAATGGACACTGATTATTTATGCATTGAAAACCCAAAAAAAAAAAAAAAAAAAAAAACTATTTTCAGAAGCATCTTTTTCTTTTCTATTGTTATTGATAGCAATTTTTGAAAAAAAAATAAAAAAAATTACCAAACACATTTAATGTTTCAGATTTTTTTTTTTTTTTTTTTAATAAATGATGTTAGTACCAAGTGACAATGTTCCAGATTTTTAATAAGCTTTTTTTTTATAAAAGCACCACAATCCTAAACTAATTATAAATGTTAGTGCGATCCTATGTTTCTTACATGCCAGGGACTAGCTTTAAAAGACTCGTCCAACTAAACACAACTAAACACAACTAAACTCGTTATATGGCCTTAGCGAGACACCCCAAAATCGAGCTGACGGCTATGACCAACTTCTCCGCTTCACCCCTCCCATCCCACAATCATTTTCAAACCCAGATCGGACGAACCTACATTGCTTCGCTAAACAACTTCTGGATTGATTGACACCACCAAAACGACAAATCCCCACAAGCCTATTAATTAAATCGTCTCGGATTCGATCTCTCCTCCTCTGATTTGTTGTGGGTATCTTGGTCCTTCCCTCAAAACGCCATTGGTCTACTCCAGGGGAAGAATCAGCCGCCATGTTTCTGCTCGATTGGATTTTATCACTGTTAGGGGAATACATAAACATTATCTCCACTGTTTTATGTATTGGATTTTATCACTGTTATGGGCTTTTTGGAGTAATAGATTTCTAGATTTATGGTTCGTGTTTGGACCCTCTTTATCAACAGTTACTCTTAAATAACAAATACGCCATGTGTGATTATTTATTAGACGAATGGTTCACTTTTTTAATTATTCATTGGACCAATGATACTATATTGTTGTAAGAAAGAACCTCTCCCGCTATCCCATTTGCTACCGCTTTTGTTAACTTGTCCCTTGGTCAATAGTATCTCTTGTTCTGAAGGAAAATTTGAAAGTGTGCATTAGAATATGATTTTTACAACCTATTTCTCATCCTCTCACAGCTCTATCTAGTTTTGTTCCCTAGCCAGAATAAATCAAAAGAGAGAATAAAAGAAATTAATGAAGATGCAAAATAAAGAGAGATGTGCGAAAAACAATAAAACATAACTCCACCAGAAATAATATTTCTGCCATTAAGATAATATTTTGGGGGTGCATAGTTTGCAGTACAAGAACCCCACCTTCCGTGCAAACTTTTGGATTTCCAGTGGTACTTATTAACTGCTCCAACTAGGGCAAGCATGACCCGGCCGCTATATTTGAATTTGACCCATTCCGTCAAACTTCCACACTTGTGAGTTGTGAACAGTTATAAATCAAATCAAATCCACGTTGGTTGACCGACGCCATGGTTTTCTTGATCCGCGCCATCTGGTACCACCACGTAGGCGTGGTTGGCCGAGTCTCGGTCTGTCCTCGGTGCCTGTCGGCAGGCGGCTATGGAATTCTGGCTGATGCTTCCCCCACCGTCCAATTTATATGTCCGACACTCACTCCCTCAATTATTTTCTTGTCAACAACGCTTAACATGTGTGTGCAATTATCAATTTTTTTCATTTTTAGGTTAGTAATGGTGTTTGTTTGAAAAAAGTTTGAAGTTTCATTACAAAATTAATAAATAATATTGAGAGTAGTTTAATCTTTTTATTGACCCTTACATGGTTTAATTCCTCGTTGATGTGAGACTATGTCGTCACATTCTCACATCTTTGTGATTTGTAGGTACATAAGAATGTCATTTCACAGACAAATTATGTTGCTGTCTAGATTTGAATTAAAAATGATCATATGATACTTCACTAGAATAACGTTATGTTTTCTATTGAAGCGACTTATGTTAGGAATAAAAAGGCCCAATTTGATTTTGTTTAAGTTGAAGGGATTAAACGTATTAATTCTGTGCAATTTATGTCATATGATTTTGTATAAGAATTAAAGAGAATACTTTCTTTTATGATCTTATTTCATCTTCTAATTCATTTTGGAAATATTTATAAGTTGCACCTATTTCTCTTTCAACTACATACTTTGAGTCTAGCATTTATATAATTTGATTTAATTTTACACACCAATCGTAGTGCCCAAACAATGTTATTTTACTTTCAATTCTCTTTTTTTGTTCGAACTATGGTCCTTTTTTTTTTTCAATTTTCATTTTTTGTTCATGCTAGTCATTTCAATATTATTCCAATTTTATGTTACATCTTTCAAGAAATATATATTATTTGGAATGCAAACGTAATTTTCAGGCTAATTTTATAATTATGTAAAAATATAAAATAATGATATTACGTTATTTGCAAGTAATTAAACATGACATGACAAATAGCATAAGGGTTTCCTTCTCCAAGGACTTTCAGCCGTCCGATTCGTTTCCAACTCTTGGTGTCATTGCTCTATGGCAGGGAGAGAGATTCTTTTTCTTTTTTTTTTTTTTTTTTTTTTTTTTTTTTTTCAATCTCTTTCCAATCCAGTTTATTTGAACGTTCAGTATTCTAAACAGCACGTCTCAAAAAAATTAAAATACTTTTATAAGTTTTGTTTTTTAGCCTTTTTAAAAATGAACTACTGTAATGTAGCTATGTGCGAATCTCTTTTTTTGAACTAATGTGGAGACGGAGGAGGGTAAGGAGAGGACGGAGGGTAGAGAATCCCATTGGAGATTTCCCATTGGAGATTTGTGAAATGACAACGCATTAGTGATTTGATCGGACACCATTAGGGCTGTGATCACTCATGGTTCCCTGTAAATATAGGGTACACGTGACCCTCTCTTTTCTCTAATTTCTGTCTTTTATCTGTCCCTCTGTGCACTTGGAAGATTTCTCATATTCGGAGAGTGGACCCTAGATATCGTCCCAGGCCACGCAGTCCCTCCCCCGACATTTCCACTGTCCCCATTTGATTAGCTTTGCTGGGTCCCCCAGGAATACCCATTGGTCCAAGGGGGTGGTATCAGTATCGTCAAGATTTTCCCCTCTCCTCTTTCTGATCTGATCAATTAATGTGGTGGCCCACTTGGAAAGGTGGGTCCAACAGCATCTAAACGTTTTTACCCTAGTTTTGATTAATCAGCTCAGCAACAGGAAGTAAAGGTAAATTGGGGGATCATTTTGTTTTATTGGAAAAGGATCCTCGTCAGAACATTTTCTTGAGAATCCATATTATTTTGTAATTGTATCTATTTATCGTATATTATACGATCAATTTTCATTATGTATTATTTATATTAAATCTTAAATTTCAAATAATTTTTAACCGTACGATGTACGATGGATGAACACAATCACGAGATCCTCTAGATTCCCAAGAAAAGGATCCGGCAAAAATTCTTTTCCTATTTTATTAACCATTTTGTAGTTTGTAGTTTGTAGTTGAGTACAAACCCCGTTTTCGTCTCGAAAACACACGCGAAACGGGTTCTAGCAGATGTCTTCAAATATTGATTTGGCGTTATGCAAAAAATTTAAAACATGTGAAGTGGTATTATCAGTTTAATGTTATTATGACGTTTTCAGAAACGTAGGTAAGTTCTTCTTTGTGAACATAGCAAAATGAATTTGTGGCTTGTTATCAACTCACTATGAGTAAAGCGCGTTATTAACCTGAGTAGCATAAAATGTATTTAATATGGCTTCACTCACCAAATTAGTTATCGCAAATCAAATTTCAAAAACTTAACCATCTTAATTAAGTTTCATCACAACTAATCACTTAATGCTCTACTTTATTATTATAAATCTAGCTACTAGACTTCACATATAACATAATGAATTTAGTTAATTTTTTTTAAGTAGTGGCATGTGCACCGAACTATAAAAGCCAAGAACTTACCCACCGCATGAAACTTGAAGATGACGTTAAATCAATGATAAGTCTGCTTATTTTAGACACGACGTACAACTAGAAAGGCATGGCCTCCCATGCATTGTTTAACAAATTGTCACAGACCATCGAAATCGAAGACTGGACTTTGTCACTAATCAAAGTACATTATTTAGTAAAATGATTTCACAAAAAAAAAAAAAAAAAAAAAAAGTAGGGTGTAGTTTAAGACCTATAACAATTCTTGAAGTAAAACTCAAATTTTAGATTCTAAATATATCTCAACTTGCTTCAACCGTTTGGTCAAATATGAGTTTTAACTAAAAACTCATTTTTGGGGCAAATTTATGCCAAAATTTCCACTGAGTTAGTGGGTCCACCATTTATGTATATTTTTTTTAGTTTTATATTTATATATTCATTGAATCCAACTGCTAATATCTAATATAATTAAATCCAATAGTAAAAAAAGATCTAACGGTCCAAATCTAAATCCAACGGCTAAAACAATTAAAAAAAATTATTTCATGTGTCTTATATTCTTTCATAGTGTTTCATGAATTTCATAGTGTCGGTTTAGTGATTTTTCAATATTTATTGGAATCAAAATATTTTTGGGTTAAAATGTTCATAAAATTAAATTAGGATAGTCTACATAATTTTTTTTTTCTTTTAAAAAAGTTACTTAGGGAAAATTTATCCTAAATTCATTCTTTAATAATCTCAGGTTAAAAATTTAATCCAAAATGGTTGGAGCAAAAAAATTATTTCTAGGTCAAAAACTAAATTTTCTGGGTTAAAAATTTTAGATTTTAACCTAATGATTGGAGATGGTCTAAAGCATTTTTCTAAGAAATGGTCTTATTGATCCAAAAGAAATATATAAACTGATTTCATTGCACTACCTCAAAATAAACGACATGATGTACCACTATGAGTCTTATCTCGTGAAGAAAATTGTAGTTAAGAAGAGGATATCATTTTGGTTTTGAGGGAAGTTGTTGTAATTTCAGTGGGGTTGAAAGAATATTTTGGAACGGAAGGGTATTTTGGTAATTTCAGTGGGTTGAAAGATATTTTGGAAGGTTACTATTGGATCTTAAATGGTGAGCCTGGTGGGGCCCATCTTCTTTTTGGTCCCCCGGCCTCCCTCTTCCCTCGTCTTCCACGTGGCACTCCCCTTTCCCCCAACATCTCTCGGATCTCTCTCTCTTGCTCCCCCTCACTTTCTCTTCTTCCTCCCCGAGCTTTCTCTCCCCTATGGAACCTCTCCTTTTCTTCCTTCCCGAACACAACAACTACAACCTCACCACCTCCACTAGTGTTACAAAACCCAGAAATAAGAGAGGTCTCAACTCCCTCGACCGACCCATTACACCGTGACCACCTAGCAAACCCTCTCCAGCGAGTTCTCGACTTCCCGACTCAAGGTAGGCCTTAAGATGCCTTTGATCCTTACTCTTTCATCTTGGGGGTTTAACTATAACCTAGATTGTGTTTAGTAAATGTTGGTTTTGCTTAGGAACAAAGAAAGTACGAAAACCTAGTTTCCGGGGAGGAACCATAGGTTTCAGACAACTTTTTCGGCTATCTCCGGCCACTACTAGGGAAACCAAAGGTATAATCCTAATCTACACCGGTTTTTCTTCAATTTGGTGGGTAGATCGTAGATTGTGGCTAAGGTTCAAGGTTGACTGGAGCTGGGGAAGCTCTGGCTTACTTCTCCATCGAGCTCAGCCAACCCAACCTAAAATTGGGTCAAACCCGACCCGAGAACGCTGGACTGGCCCAACTGGTGAGCCATGGAACCCGGCCCAATGCCCAGCCTAAACCCATTTAACCTAAAAATCCAAACTTGGGCCCATGCCCGATTGCCTAGCCCAACCCAAATGTCTTGGCCTCAAACCCAAATAAGAAACTAGCCCATTAACTCAAACCCAGCCCAGGACAAAGCCCAACCTAGATGGAATATTCTTTGGAATACTCCTTGAATATTCGTTGTGTTGACTTTTATGAAATTTGACTGGGGCTCTTTTAGGGTAATTTGACGTCTTGAATCCGTTTCCGACATCTGTTTTCCTAAATTCAATCATTATAGTAAAGTTTTATTAATTGGACCATTCATGTGCTTAGGTGCATTTATCATGGCGTTTCCGTCTTCGCTAGTTTGCATGGCTCTTCGACGGCGAAGTATCTGTGAGTGGACCCCTTCTAAAATGCATGATTTTACTATTAGAAATGCATACATGAAAAGCATGATTTATTAGTTATGTTTTATGAAACATTTATGAGTAAATTGGTTTCACGCTTTATGATTATCATGCTTTACTGAGAATATTGTGGAATACCATGCTTTATCGATTTCATGTTCTTTGTAGTATATATGATGGTAACTATATACTATGAAGATGTTTTGAGATATGATGTTTGAGCTATTGAGCTCCGTTGAGATATATGTACTTATTTTGGAAAGATTATATTCAATGTTTTGTGCTTATCTAATGGTCACTGTTCTGCCTACGGGCGTATCTTTTGCCTACAGGCTCGTGATGGAGAGCCTTCGGGCGATTTTGATACCACTACTAAGCACGCTATATATAATATATGTTTTATGAAAGATTTTATGGCATGCTAGGGTTTTCGGAAAACCTATTACTTATTATGCTATATGAGTTTTCCTAAACTTTGAGGGCTAGTACGTTGTTGAATAATTATGTTAGTACTACTTATATATCAACTTGGTCCACTCATGTTTTGTTTTGCGCCCCCTCAGGACTTAAAATCAAGGAGTATAATCCCGACATCAAGGTACTTTCGCATCAGCATCTTCGAGCCCTTTCGGAGTAGAACCCATTCCTTTGTTCATTCAATTTTATATTATTTCCTTTTTAGTGTCTCGGTTTAGCTGTATGCTCTGAACACAATCCTCATTTGCATATTAATTATATTTAAATTTATAAGTCTTATTTATATTCATTGGTTCTCATGCATATTAGTATAGCTTCGTCATATTCGAGTATCGGTCAGCACATGCCTACCCTAGTGTTTTGAGGATATCAGAGTTAGGCGTGTCAGTTGTGGTGTGCTTGTTAGGTTAGTTTTGTGGTGTGTTGTGGGGGGGGGGGGGGGGCGGGGATGCTCTTTGCCCTCCCCACAATGACGACTCAAAAGTAAGTCGTTCATCTGAACTGTTATAGTTATACCAATGAACATCAGGATGATACTAGGAAATATGGTCCAAAGAATCTTAATAGTTGTTCCATGAACAAAAATGAACATAAGATCATCATCATGGCCATTTCCTTGTTTCTTTTGTTTGTGTCTGGTCCGTTGTGTGTGTGTGTGTGTGTGTGTGTGTGTTTTTTTTTTTTTAAGGCTTATCTGGGGACTGCTGCTCTGGGGCATCTAATTCTTCTTCTTCTTTCTTTTTCTTTTGTGACTACAACTAAGAGATCATATCATGCCATAATATAATTTTATATGTATAAAGAGATTACCTAGATATACAAATAGAATAAATATTCATGGATAAATAAACATCATCTCGTACTTTTACCTTGCCTTTAACGCCTTCCACTTTCATTCACGACCCAAGCTTCGATTTCAATCTGAACTAAATCACCATGTCCAAATCAGGATCGGCGATGGACTAATCATCCATTCATAAATGGGATAGTTCATCAAGCCACTAATATCTCAGGAGTTTGCTCTCTGATGAAACCCATTCTACTTGCTAAGCTCAAGAAAGACGTTTCCCAACTCAACCCACTATACTCTTAAAAAATAGCTCAAACTTTCTCTTTAAAAATAATGTTCGAGAACTTTTCTTAGGTCAACTATCTGATATTCAGCAGCTACATCTGTCGATGCAAATTTTCGCTGTCTTCAGTTTTGACGAAAATGCACCTGCAAAACAATTAACACCTTGGATTAAAAACCTAAGCCTCGTGCGCCCACAAGGTAGGGGGGTTAGGCCAATGGATCTCCGATGCCTAAGTCAGTTTCTCTGAGGAGAGTAAAGTGTTTAGGGCTTTTTAGGGTTGTAAAAGCTCACCGAAATTTGGTAGAATATGGGGTATTTATAGGGATAGGGCCGGCCATAATGTTAGGGTTTATGGAGAAATATTTTCAAGATATTAAATAGGAAATAAAATCTTGAGATAATGGAGTGATTATCCCTAATTGATTTAAATTGGGATTACTTACTTGATTGGAGTCAATCTTCAATTGCGAATGTATTAAAGATAGGATTTGGGTAATTAATCCTTATCTTTAATGCTTTGACTTTTCATTGCCAAGGGCAGGTAAGCTGTCGGCAGTCGTATTCAGCTACCGGGACCTTCAGGGATGTGAGCTGTGCGTGGGAGCATCTGAAAAGCCTGCCCATTTTTTGAGGGCAATCTTGTCTTTCTTGGGCAAAAGTCCATGTGTCACTTCTAGAATTTTTAGATTATTTTAGGCTCCACAAATACCCCCCACATCTGCTGGGCTACATATAGGAAAATGGTAGTAGTTGTAGAAATCCCAAGCTATGTAGGCTTGTAGAGTTGTTTCCCAATTTGAACTTGATCTCCTTTCTTGATTTGAAGATAAACTCTTCTAGGAAAAGGAAACCAACTGCCCCCAATACCTATTTAATTTTTCCTTAAGCAGGGGATTATATAAATTTGGAGAACAATCATCATTCCAACAAGGAAGATAAGCCAGAGGAAAATTTTCTTCCCCATCCCCTAGCTTTCTTCTTCTCTTACCTTTGCAAAGAGTCGTCTCTCATTATAGTTCTTCTTCTTTGTGCCGCACCAAGGTAAGAAAAACGAATTTTCTTCTTCTTGAATTTTTTGGGAGTCTTGGGACTTGAAAAATTGTCTCGAAGGGGGCCGAGGAGTTGTGAAACACATGGCAGGTGCTGCTGTGCATAGTGGGCAGCCTAATGGTGTGGAGCAAGAGTCGGCTGACGTAGGCCAGGTAGATGACTCAACTCGGGCTGAGATGGTTGGGCACTGGGGCATGGAGAGGCTGACTTAGGCCAAGCCTTTAGGGCTGCTAGGCATGGGCCCGTGCATGCGTGAGGCGAGAGAGTGGAGAGACTAGCTCAAGCCGGCTCTTGGACCTTGGTGGCTTGGGCCGAAAGGCCTAGGCCTGTTTCTTGGGGCGCCTAGCACGCGAAAGAGATGGGGAGAGGAGGAGTGGGCCTTTATCTGTGTTGGGCCGTACTGTTTGCGAGAGAGGGAGAGCCAGGTCTTGGGCCATGGGACCTGGACCACCGCTGGGCTCCTAAGGCTTAGGCTTGGGCTAAGAGAGAATGTAAGGGCCATGGGGCCTGGTGCTGGGGCGCTGGGCTCGCAGTCTTATTATTTATTTAATATTTTTTTTGTTTCTCTTTTCGCGAGCTGCCTTCTAAATATTTATCTTCATACTTTTTGCAAGGACTTTGAGATGTCTTCCTCTGATCGTAAAAGTGACGAGTATCCTTCACCTTTGTACCGTCAATGTGGGCTACTTCAAGGCTGTGCATGTCAAGATCAATTTAGGTGAGCTGTTTTGCGATTTTCTTGAGGCATACAAGCATGCGATTCCATTAGGGGTTAGCATTACGCGGGTGAAGGATGATAGCGGCCATAAATCGTGCGGTGAAAGTGCCACTGCTAGAAAAAGGGCTATCAAATTCCATTCGTATTACTTCGTGTTGGGATTCACTTTTCCCATGCCGCATTTTTTCCAGGAGGTGATCTGCTCCATGAAATGCATGCCTGCTCAATGTTCCCCAAATGTGATTCGTGCGATTGTGGGGTTCTTAAACTTAAGCAGGTTCTTTGATCTTGGCTTGACCATAAATGAGTTCTGGTACTTCTTTGAAATTGCCCACAAGGAAGGCATGAGGCAGCTGAGATCTCGTCATAGGTTGCTCGATGCTCCCTGCAAAAGTGATCACGAGTGGGCGAGAGACACCTTGGAGGTAAGTGGAGATTAGGAGGTTGACTCATCTCCCAAGTTGTGCGTTCCGACTATCTTTATCAGTGGTAAGTGAACTTCTTCGTTCCTGGCCTGCTTGAATTCTTATTGAGCTGCTCCATGACTTTAATTTACTAATCGTCATTCTTACTTAGTGTAGATTCGGAATTTGGCTTAACTCCAAGAACTTCGGTGGATATGAAGAAAGTGCACACCACCTTGGGCATTCTTGCTGAGTGCCATGAGTGGCATTGGCTGCTCATCCCTCTTTGTCGGGAGAAATGCTGGTTACCTCCAAAAGAAGAGATAAAACGAATAAAGGATGAGGCGTTTGCTCGTTTGATCATTGCTGTAAGGTATGCTGTTAACGAGGGTAGAAAGAAGGAATCTTCCTCACCTGTCTGTGAGCCTTCGACCGAAAAAAGCCAAGCACTTATTCTGCTACTCGCGGGGGCTCGTTTGCTGCTGAGAAGCCTGTCATTGACCGGATTTCTCCAGAAGGATGAAAAAGTCCGTCGAGCCTGAACCTATAAAACCTGCTACTTTGAAGGTGACCACATCCATTGCTAAGAGGCTTGCCCAGCGGAAGGGTTCAGTGATGCCCATGGTTTCCGGGTTTGTATCGAAGCATCTATGGGGAGTTAATTCTGGTTCGGCTTTTGAGAGGCTCGCCACTATGAAGAGCAAGAAGGTGGATTCTGCTGCTAAAGTGGTGTCTGGGCCTGTTCCTCATTCTGCTGCAACTGACTAGTTTCTTGAGAAGGGGCAATCTGCTTGCATGGGTAGTTATGAGAGATCCAAAGTCGGAAGCAAGAAAGTTTCCCGAGGTTTATGCCCTGCTATAGGCTGAACTGCTTGAGGACGTAGATGCATATGCCAAGTTCATTGACAGTGTCGGGAAAGTTGTCATCCGCTCAGACTCTTTTGTGAAGTGTCCTGCCTACTTGAGAAGGTCCTCCCTGATTGCCATAATGCATAAAACTTTGATTCTAGCAGTTAAGTCTATGCGCGTTGATCAGGATGTTGTCCAATGTGCTAAAGAGGCCGAAGTGACGTTGGTGGCTCAGCTTCGCTCGGCTGCTGAAAAGATCGAGAAGCTCAAATTTGAACTCGCCATTTTGAAAGGGTCCGATGTCTCTGTCCTTACTTCTATACAACTGGAGATCACTCATCAAGAGGTTGCCCATTTAAAGAATAAGCTTAGTACGACTCAGGCATTGTTGGAAGCTGCAGAAAAGGAAGTCAGTCGTGTTTCTCCTGTGGTTAAGGACCTTGAGCATGTCAATTCGGAGCTACGATCTGCTTACTTTGCTAAGAACGAGGAGCTTGTCTTCATGCATGCTGAGGTGTCTCGTCTCAAGGATGTTGCGAGTAAGCTTGAGTCCAAGGAATTGGATTTGCAAGGTGCGCTGTCTGCTAGCAAGAACCGGAACAATGAATTGGATAAGCTGCAAAATGCTTACACTGGGCTTGTTAAGGAGAATGTGCAGCTGAAGAATGAGAAGGTTGGTCACAAAGTGGCACTTGCTTCTTATCTGGCCAATTTCTACAAGTTTGGCTATGTAGACCATCTTCAAGGCAGGCCGTAAAATTATGAGTTTTTCGAGAAAGACTTTAAGACTTTCTCCATTTCTCCAGTTGATCTGCTTGATTTTTCTTTTGAGGCTGCCTTTGGTGGAGCAAATGAGGGTCAGGTAGTCTAGGCAAAGGTGGCTAAGGATGAGCTAATAGGAAGCTTTGGTTGCTAAAAGTGATGCGGCTGCTGAAGGCATGGCAGTCGAGGGACCAATGGTTGCGCAGGTTGCCGATGAGTAGTCTTTTTGCTTAGACTTAGGAATTTTCTTCTTTTCCTTTTCGTTTTGCTATATTCGAACTTTGTTGGCCTTCGAGCTGGTTTATCAATTCGCTAGAAATTTAATAAACAGATTTCCTTGTTTTGCTTCAGCTTTCTTTTTCCCCATGTTTTTAGCAAAACTTTATCCTAGGACAGTCGGCTGGGTGAGCTGCCTCAATGAAGCAGCATATCCCATATCGTCACTTAGGTTTTAGTTTCGTCTTCGGGGCTTCAGGAGCCTTATCTGCTTGAGGCAACTTGCAAACTTTACCATAGGATGGGCGATTGTGTTGGCCACTTCGATGGAGCAGTCAATCTTATGTCGTTACTTTAGGCTTTAGTCTTGGCTTTGGGGCTTCTAGAACTTTACTTGCAAAAGGAAAAAAAGGTGCAAGACCTTTAACTTATAGTGCCGACGGCCGAACTCGTTGTCTCCATAAGAAGCAGGTGAGTCTGCGTAGCTACTATAGTCCTGAATCTCGACTTTAGTGGCTTCATGAGCTTCGGCCATCTCGGGGTGTGTTGTGAAGTTTTTAACTTATTAAGCCGGTGGCCGGACACTTGCTTCTCTTAGAAAGTTGAGGAAGTCCATGTAGCTGCTACAGTCGTACTTCGGCTTTAGTGGCTTCTTGAGCTTTGACCCTCCTGGGGCGTGTTGCGAAGTTTTTAACTTATAGAGTTGGCGGCCGGACACTTGCTTCTCATATAAAACAGAGGAAGTCTGCATAGCCACTATAGTCGTACTTCGGCTTTATTTCCTACAAAGCTTAAAATGTAGATTGTCAATCAGAAGCCCTGGTTTTAAATAAGCAGATGGGTCCGCATAGTCATAGCAAATGTAAGTCTCGATTTACGGATTGCCTTGGGCTGCTAACCGTTGGGTCGTCAGCCTGACGTCTTACTTATAGAAGCAGACGACCCACATGACCACTTTAGGCATCGTCCCTGGCTCTCGGATGCGTTTTTGGCGTAAGGTGTAGGTAGAATCGCGCCTCAGAGGCCATATCATTCCGAGTGGTAGCTTGATTCCTCAGGTCGCTTAACTAATGTTGCAACACTTTAAAACCAATCTACTTTCATGAAGACTTGGGCATCGAAGATGAACCATCTAGTCACACAAATTCTTTCATGGGCAGGTGTCCTGTACTTAATGTCTTTTCTGGTTAGAGACTCGAGATCCCGCAGTATTGAATCTTTCAGTCAGCTAAGTATATTCTAGGAGAATGACTATTTCGGCTAATTCTGGGAGTCGTCTGGCTTAGGTAATCGCTGTATTTAGGGAAAACTGAGCAATCGTACCACCCATCCATGTTTGGATATTCCGAATTAGTTTACCATTTCCTAATTAGAGAGCACACACCATGTCTACAATGGCAGGGGCATCTTCTGCTTGTCACATGGGTGGTCAGTTTGTTTATGCATTCAACCCAAGCTTGTGAATAATTCCTTCAATCTTCATTGAAAATAGAGAAATTTATTAACTTGGTTGGTAAGTAATAATGGAATAACAACTGATAATCCTCAGCATGCGAGCTCTTGTTCGTCGAGCTGCTTGAGTCTTTGAACTTCATTTGTCTTGAATAAGGTCCAAGGAATGGTGGGAGGTCACACGTAGTACTTTTTCAGGTTGTAGGCATTCCACTGTTTTTCGATCTCTTAGTCGCTCATGGTGGTGAAAGTGTAGCTGCCCCTTCCGCCTACTCGGCTTATTCTATACGGACCTTCCTAGATGGGAGCTATCTTTTTGGAGTCTTCTTGGCGAGCAGTGATGAAGGCTTTTCTGAGGACTAAGTCTCCTGGCTGGAACTACCTGATCTTCGCTCTCTTGTTATAGTTGGAGAGGAGTTGCTGCTGATAAGCCGCAATGCGGGTGATTACCTTATCGCGCTCTTCCTCTACCAAGTCTAAGTTTATGACCATCTCCTTCTCATTCTGCTCAAAATTTGGCAGTACAGTGCTGATGCTTGGCACCATGATGTTGGGAAGAATGATTGCCTCAGAGAAGCATACCCATTTATTAAAGGCAATCTCGTCTTTCTTGGGCAAAAGTTCACGTGTTGCCTCTAGAATTTTTTAGATTATTTTAAGCTCCACAACATCCTTAGAGTGTCTTTTTTTATTTTCAGTTTATGAAACCCTTGTTTATTTTCATATGAATGTTTGGAATCCATATTATGCAAGGATACATTTCTTTTGCTAATTTGAATTGAATGGTGATATAAAATCAATCTATTTCTAGAAGACGCATCCTAACGTTATAAAGAGCTCGAAAGACTAATTCTGGAGTTAGAGATCATATCAAATTCGGAATCAGAGAATAGGAACAAGAGGATCGAAGTAGCTCGCCGGAACAACATTCAACAAAAGGAACTACTATTTACTTCGATAAAAAAAAAAAGCTTTATAAATAGAGTTGCTTACTACGAAAAGCAAGATGCCCCACTAGTCTTATTTTATCATGTTCCTTGTATAACCAAGCGAAGAGCTAGTGAGAGTCGGAATGGAATATCATATATAGTGTAGAATTGGATCTGAAGCTCTTTACTAAGATTGGAACAAGCGAGGAACGAGTGACCACAAGCTCTGCTCAAGTGCTCCAAATGCAATTAGTTCAAAAGATGTTCATCATGTGGCGGGGTTGGATCTACTATGTAACTACCCAAAAATTCTTATTTGGAAGCTAATATCCGGTGATAGGCCAAAATTAAAATCATGGTTAATCTTTACGTCGTTAACCATAATAAATCTCTTTTCTTAAAGAAATCAAGTACAATATTAAATTTGGGTTATTTTATGGCTGCATCTAACCGTCTCGTTAGACTGCCTACATATCCTACAAAGGGATCAAGCCATTCATAGTTCACAAATTCAATTTCTAACTGATTTTCGAAAATCATTCAAGTGACTAACAATCACTAGCTATGTTCAACAAGCGAAACACACCAATTTCATATCAAATATAGCTTCAAAGTATCAAAATTGGCTTTAAAAGGCAACATCAGGTCACTGGCCATGCACCGCAGCGCGTGGCGGGTTCCAGTGAACGGATACCCCAAATTCCGACGAACTCTAAAAATTACCAAATTTTACAAGGTTGTAGAGTTCAATGAGAGGAACAACTTTCATACTTGGGCCAAAGTCTAATTCGGCCAGGAAGTGGCCTGAAAATAACTCAATCCGCCGGAAACCTCAATTTAGGTAGTCGATTCGCCACCAAAATGAACTCTGATGCCTCATCCAATGCTTGGGCCTTGTCTCTGGGGTTGAGGGGAGTCTTTTGGTGGTGGTCATCGATGACAATCATTGTTGAATTCGCCAAAAAAAGGATAAAACCACTAGGACACCCATGGGCTTTGTGGCTTTGATTTGTGAATTTGGGTTAGAAATATAGGAATATAACACCACAGAGTCATTGGGCTCGACGAGAGCTTTCCATAAACACTGGAACCACCTCGAACGGAGGTCGGACGAAGAAGATAGGACCGAGTCATGGAACCTGGTCAAGTGGAGAAACCGGGTTGGCCGGTTCTCTCCCTCTCCCTCTCTCTTCCCTCATTTCCCCTCCCTTCTTCTGTTTCTAATTGGTTCCCCCTTCCCTTTCCTGATTGGGCCCAAATTTACTCACTCCTCATAGGCCAAATTCCCACATGGTGGGGGTTTAACTAATTTAAAAACTATTGTTTAGTAAAACAACTTCAAATGTCCGTAACTATACCGTTATAATCCGGACTCGCAAACAGCTTTCGCTTTTGCGCTCGTAGGATCGAACTCTATCCAAATATATCAAGAAACATGACAAAATATATGAGGATAAAATACGTCCTCAACAAAAATTATGTTTAGTCAACGAGGGACAATTTCGTCATTTCACTTCTCGAAATTTTTTTTTTCCACATAATCATATATTTTAAATTTTTCTAGGGTAATACATACTACTAGCTCGTCCATTGAGTATAATAGAGAAAATGATGGTATAGCAATGAACATCAGGATGATACTAGGAAATATGGTCTGAAGAATCTCGATATTAGTTCTATGAACAATCCTTTGTCGGATTGGATTTTTTTTTATAGTGGAAATGCCATAAAGCGTGAATGAAGATCCGTGATACAAAGAACAAAATTAGAATGAGGAAGAAAAATATATCATGATGTAAGTCCATTATTCCTTGCATCATAGGTGATGTTGTGTCACATAAGGGATAAGGAGAAGGTGGTCGGGCTTCTCGTATTAAAAGGGTTGTAGAAAGGGAACTCGGCTACTTATTTCATTTGACATTATGGGGCAGGGGCCTGCCTAATTCGACTGACTTTTGGATAAGAAGAAGGCGAGCTAATTTGCTTTGATCAAGGAAAAATCCCAATCAGCCACCAACTCGGTGCAAGTCACATGACCTATAGCTTGGCCTTCGTTTTTTGAGGTTTCCTTTACCCACATCTCTATGTTCCCACAACACTTCCATATGGAGAAAGATAGGCTTACCATGTTCTGGGGCGGACATCAAACTCACTTGCGTGCAACCATTTTAGGGTAGGTGAGTCTAGGGTGAGCACTTAGAACTGAAAATCGAAATCGAAACACGAACCAAATCGAATCGCATTGAACAATTTGTCTTTTGCGATTTTGAAATAGTTTTGGTTTGAAACTAAAGCGCAATATGAAAAAACTATTTAACTTCGGTCTTGAACATCTAAACCACAACGTAACCAAACCACACTACAACAATAAAATAAATATTCAATTTAAAACCAATATTGGGTAATTGATATTGTAGGCCTTCTTCGTTTTATTTTTCAATGTGTTTTGTTACTTTTGTAGGCTTGTTAAAGATTATAACAACTAATGTAATTTATATTTTTCATGATCGTGTAGAGTTGGCCAATTTGAATTCAAGCATCACCTCTCTTACTCTTATTGCACAACCACAACAATAACCTCCAAGGCAATTTCAAGCTTCTAGTTCACATGGTTCAACCACTTCTCATCCATTGATTTCACTTTCATGAGGTCGAAGGTTGTGACATCCCATCCCGAATTTAATATTATTTTATTCTCTAACCTTTGAAAATTACGAAAATACCCCTAATGGACTATATTCTTGGACTTTTGAATTCTTATCACCCTTTATCACCTTGCACATATTTCTAGATTGTTCATGTCCTCACGAACATGTGAAAGCTAACAGGCGTAAATTAGACGATTTATGCACGTTTCCCCATGAGGGGCTAAATAGTAATTTTGCACTCTTAGGGATTTGTTACTTGTTTATTGAGACGACAGTGAGTTGTCGGTATTGCAGGCTGTAGATCGTAATATCGATGGCTTATTCGTTGGATTCATTAAGCATGTGGGCAAATAAGCTTGTTTACATTAGTATTTCATTAATTGGGTCCCATACCTAATTAATTATTATTTGGGCTTGACCTAAATACACACACATATTCTCAGAGTACTTAATGATACGAATGTGTGGGAGTAAGCGAAACTGAATTTGAAGTTACGACAAAAATTCCACAAAACTACAAACGTGAAGGGTGTTTTTGTAATTTCATGTTTACGGGAGATATTTTTCTGTTTCGTCTTTTATGGATTGGGATGTGTGTTATGTGGGGCCCACGCCCCATTCCTTCACCTCTCTCATGTGTTTCCCTTTCATTTTTCTGCCATCTCATTCTCCCTTATTTTCACCTTCTCTTCTTTATTAATCTCCCAAACTCTCTTTATCTCTCTATTTCTCATCTATGTAATACAGAGAACCAATGAGCTCTAGCCTTAACCACTGACATCCACCTCTGTAGCAAGTCAAATAATAGGCAAAACTTAGACCTTTCAACCTATCTCTCTTGTCTCTCACCTCTACAAACACAGAATGTATAGACGGCGGAAGCTGCCGTCCTTCCACGAATCTGACTAGGCTACCACCATCCCCAATGTTGGTAAGCCTCGAGTCACCTTCCTCACTGCACCGAAGCAGATGATGCAACCAATGTCGCCATTTTTCATGGCAAACTCCACTGTGCAACTAGGGTAAGCCTCAGGATTTTTCAATTTCTCTTTTTAGTGTTGATCTGGTACCATTTATAACCTTGGTACATGAACTGGGGGAAGGTTAATGCAGAATGGATGAAGGGGAGGATTTCCTAGTTTTCTGGGAAGTGACATCCGTTACCACCTAGCCACTTTTAGGCCATTTTTTGGGCCAACACTGACATTAACTTGGCCATACTTTGGCATAGACTTATTCCTTACATTTCTAGCTTCCCAACGGCTTTTGAATCATCGATTTTTGTTGAGTATCGAGCTCGAAATGAATTTAGACCCTTTTATGTTTAAATTTATTGACATTTTTGTGTGGTGGCTGGCCATGAATTTAGACCCTTTTATGTTTAAATTTATTGACATTTTTCCACATCACTACACTTTATGGCTTGGTCACCCTTCCAGTGTCGGTCAACACACGTCGCCCATCACAGCTAGATTCAGAATCCAAGTGGACCTTCCGGTGTCGGCCATCACAGCTCGATTCAGAATCCAGGTGGACCTTCCGGGTCAAGGTGAGCAAAGGTCTTCTCAAATATCGCCTTTTCAATCCTGTTCACAAGCTCAAAAGCCTTCAAAAACTTCGAAGAGTAAGTGTCCAAAAGGAAAGAGAAAGGGAAAGGGTTGAACGATGCAAAGTAGTGACTTCAAAGTTGAAACACCAAAATTTTTTTGTTGAATTGCATAAACAAACTAATGCCATAAGGCATTTTGATGTTGAAGTTTGTTTGAACTTTAGTTTTCGTATGGTAAATGAACCTTTTCGATTGGGTTGTACTTAAGTAATGCCATAAGGCATTTTGACGTTGAACTTTATTTCAAGTTGAATTTTCTTGTGGTGATCATAAATATTTTTTTTTAATTGGATTGTATTAATGGAATAAAGCATTTAGTTTGCAAAAGTTTCAAACTGAACCAAACCAAAACCAATTGGTTTGGTTCCATTTCGTTTAAAACTTCAAAACTATATCGAACCGATCAACAAAAAAATTCAATTTTGATTTTGGTTTCACCTAAACCACACTGAACTAGAACTTGCCTATCTCTAGGTGAGACCAAAGGTTATCATTACTTTTCTTAAGCATGTCATATGACTAACGTGCATGGATGGAGGCAGCAAATGCCCATTGGGGCATCTGCCCCCACTCAACTCCTTTTGTGATGGAAAATTGCTCCAACTAAAAGTATAAATTATTCTCTCACATTCTATAATTTTTATACCCTCTCACCTTTCCTAGCCATGTAACTTTTTTCATTAGGTAATAGTTAACAATTTTAGTGTTCTAAACACCAGTTACCCAAAATCATGTAGTTAGACAATAAGTTGGTAAAATTGTATCAAATTTTCAATTTGGCCTCCGCACAAAAGCTTTTAAGAGCAGCCTATAGGTTGCTTTTAAATGCTAATTTAATAAAATTAGAGATAATGCTATGAATGACCCAGTATCAAATACTAGTAATAATATCTGCAAAAGAACGTTCTTTTGTGCTTCCAAACATTGTGAGCTCCGCATATTCTTGTACAGTCAGGGGGGGCTGATTTTGTAAAAGATTAAAGGTAAGAATTTATCAAAGGAATAACACTCCTTCGTATACGTCAGGAGTCCATTGATGAGAAGGGCTGAGGAAATAGCCAGTTGTGGGCGATGAACGATTCGAACCCTTGACATCGTGGTTTATAGCCACATGCTCTAATCCTCTGAGCTATAGGCCCCACCCCGTCTCCACTGGATCTGTTCTCGGGAGTACCCTAAAAATAAAGAACCTTTCTTCTCCCCATCCGTTTCTGGTTAAGAAGATGTGAAAACGCCTCTCTCTATATAAGAATGGTGCGTTCTGAGGTGTGAAGTGGGAAAGAATGGATTTCATAATCAATGGTGACTCATTATTTTGATGAATCATTTCTTCGGACAGAAGAAGATTACGTAAACACTTACTCGAAATATCACTTATCAGAGGACAACCCATAATACAATCTGATAACTATAGAACTAATAACCAACTCATCACTTCGTGTTATCTGGATAGAAAGAACCAATCAAGATATGATATATAAGTCATATCATTGTAGCAACTGAAATCTTTATTACATAAACAAAAAAAAAAAAAAAAACAATTTGATTATGGGTTGTAAAGCAATATATTATGGATTGTAAAGCAATATAAAGTATACAGATAAATTAGGTTTTTGTCTTTAAACTGTAAATTAAAAAAAAATACTTGGGGGGTGGAAATGAGTCAATATCTACAATACTTGGATTTAATCAGATAGAATTTGAAGGATTTTGTAGGTTCATTGAGCAGGGCTTAATAAAGGAACTTTATAAGTTTCCAATAATTGAAGATACAGATCGAGAAATTGAATTTCAATTATTTGTGGAAACAAATCAATTGGTAGAACCCTTGATCAAAGAAAAAGATGTTGTATATGAATCACTCACATATTCTTCAGAATTATATGTATCCGCTAGGGAGATGTAAGAAAAATTACCAACTTAATCCTTATCCCACATATTGTAGTTGGTTATTTAAAATCCCCCTTTGGTGGAGAAGGGTGGATTGTTAGTGTAGACAATTTGGAAGATATAACTGGTGGGCATGTATGGTTAGGTTCCATTTGTATACTTTGTGGAATCTGGCATATCTTAACCAAACCCTTGGGATAAAGTTGTATCCCTTAGAAACCGTACATGCACCTTTTAATGCATACATTATTTATCCTTCTAGACACATTTTATTCTTAGAAAGCAAGTGACCCACACCCCCTACCACTACAAACCATAACCTCTTGCACAACCATTGCCATTATCACCGTCATTGTTGCCACCACCACCTCACCACAATCACGCCACCAGCATAACCATACCCGTCACCACAACCACAACTGCCATTACCACCACCACCATCATAAACATAACCGCCATAAATGCTACCACAACTGCAACTGCCACCATCGTTGTTATTGCTGCCCCTATCACCATTGTTACCTCCGCAATCCAACCAGCACACCTCTTTATTGGCACCACCACCACCATCACAAACATTACCCTCACCACGTTGTCGTCGTCATCGCCTACACTATAAAGTCTATTTTTTTCATTATATTAATTGTTTCACTTTTAGATTAAAATTTAGCAAATACTTTTCACTGCTTTTCATACTCATAACACTTTTAAAAGAGGCTAATTACACTAACACCTCTTGAGGTTTATCAAGTTTTCACGAAACCTCCTCTCATTTGAGACATTACACAACCCCTTAAGGTTTTAATCCTTTTCATATAACCTGTTGAGTCAAAATTTGGCTTATAAATTTGCTAATTTACCCTTATTAATTACTTGAAACTAATAAAAGAACTTTATAATTATATAAAAAATTATAAAACGTTAAACACTTAAAAAACAAGAAAAAGACCATGTGGACAAAACAAATAAAGAAAAAAAAATTAACTATTTAAAAAAAAATTATTAAACAAAAGAAGTTCATCTTCTTTTTTCCCTCCCACCCGATCAAGCAACCACCTTCATCTCCATCTGCTCATTATTTCTGTATCACAGCCACCCATTCAAACTTTCAACAAACCAATAAATGATCTCTGTCTAATAAAATTATAATTTTGTAATCAAGATCAAATCCTTACTATTTGATTATGCGCTAAATTAGAAAGAAGAAACCATGAAAGCGGTGGAGAAGGAGTTGTGGAAGAGGGGGAAGTTGTCGGGGGATTGGAAATGGAAGGGGTGGGGCGATATGGGAGACTGAGAGGGGTTGGGGATGGGGAGATTTGTCTTCTTCTTGGGTTTTTTTTAAGTATTTAATGTTTTATAATTTTTTATACAATTATAAAGTTTTCTTTATTAGTTTGAGTAATTTATAAAGGTGAGTTAGTAAATATATAAACAAAATTTTGATTGAAGGGGTTGTATGAAAGAGAATTAAAACTTGAGGAAACATTAGGGAGTTTTGTGAAAACTCGATGAACCTCAAAGGGATGTTAGTGTAATTAACCCATTTTAAAAGTACTGTTTATCAAATGTTCAACTGCTTTATTTTGCAGCTGATTATCTTAAAGCATAACAAAAACAGCTTTTTGGAAAGGAAAAAAATAGGAATCTCTTCCCCTTCTGTGATTGTATATTGTAATTGTGAAGTCTAGACTTTTAGGTTTGACTTTCCTTGTCAACATTGTTATTATACCACATGCTCAATCTTGCTTTAGGCTTTTCTTTGTTTATGAGATGTATCTGCTGGGAAGAAATATTCAAGGATGTGACACATCTCACTTCAAAATGTTTGTTCATGCACATGCATTTCTCGTCTACATTCCTGTTACATTCTGAGTAGCTTAGTTGTCTAGTTAGGCTTTGCGTCAGATTTCCAGCAAGCTAGGCACACAATTTAAGACTTACCCACATGAGCTAACTGACACCTTTTTGCTAGTAACTAGATTTTAGCTATGGACCTGTCCAAATTGTTTGTAGCGTGACACATGTTTGTGGAGCCAAAAATAATCAAGAGACGACACGTGGATTTTTGGGTGAAAAAGACAAAATTACCCTTGAGGAGCACCGGAATTTCCACACGCGGGCAGTGGACAATCATCCCACAATCAAGTCAAAAGTACCCAAAATAGGTATTTATTCAAAACCTATTTCATTGATCTTCTCCACAAGGTAACCCCCAAAACATTCTCTTTAAATTATGTTAATTAGCTAATTAATAGATTTATTACCTAATTAATCAATTAATGGCTAATTAAACTACCAATTACCTACAAAATACACTCAAAAACACCACAAATGGCCGGCCATCTTCTCCCCCAAGGAGGCCCGCCATGCCTTATATATACTACTCCATTTTCTCTAAAAACCTAGGTCGTATGTGCAATTTTGTCCAAGAACAAGGAGGAAGAAATTTGCATCCACAAATTGGTGCTTTCATTCAGAGTAACAAATTGGTTATTGAATCTTTGATTTATTGACTAACAAATCCATCTTAGTTGACTAGCAGCTTGACTAGTCAGTCCAGTAGATTATATTTTTATGTAGAGGATATTCTGCTTGGTACCAATTTCAATAACTATAAAAGAGTCTTGAAGTAGTTGAATAAAGAAGATAAAGTTGGACCAATTAACTTTGGATAATGTTAGAGAGATCAATTTTTTTTAAACTAAATTTGCAAACCAAATAATGTGGTTGTTGATGATTGGATCACTACTTAAGTATTGGTTAACGTGCTTATTTCTTATTGGTGACACTTTATTTGGTTTAAAATTTTGGTATTCCTAACATTTGTTGTAGTAATAATTGCCTCCACTTAATTAGCTTAAATAAAGTTCGATAACGCTATACCTACTTCACGACGTCTTTTAAGAGGTAATTGCTTGTGAATTGTGACTAACTCTAGTCTAAAACACAATATTAAGCAAACCTTGAACATCTCCTTTGTGTTGGCAATCCTTAGTTTTATGCATGTGTTTAGGTTTATGTCTTAAGAAGAATTCAACCTCTCTCAACTTAAAACACCTTACGAATATGCATGCGCATCCAGCGGAAGCTTAAAAAAAGGAGACACAAGAAAAAAAGATGGTATGAATGGTAGAAGAAAATTGACTATGTAAAATCAATTATAATTACATAATACAAAATTATTTTAAATAATATATAAAACAGCAATGTAAGCAATAATATATTATTAATGAATTGTCAATTTATTTGACACATTTGAAGGAACCAATGATATCTCCTTCGAAATCATTTTGTAAAAATTATTTTTAAATGAAAATTAAGACTTTAAATGATTTTGATTATAAAACATTCACGGCAAAATATATTAATTACAAGTAGAAGAATGAATTCATCGTTAAAGAAAGAAACGCAAGTATTATTCTTGCATGTTTGTATTTTAAAAACAATTGCATGTGTAAAAAATTTATCTCCGTCGAGACTTTATCATCTAGTGTAATTTAATATCATCATCTTTTCTATCTGTTTGTATTAAAATAAACACTAGAAAACAAAACGTTATCAACGACCCCAAATTATTCCAATCTTTTTGTTCTTTACTCTTGTTTTTTAATTGGCCAAGAAATTATAAAAAAACCAAAACCAAAAACAAAAAGAATTAGAAAAAGAATAGAAAGTAGCAATGGAGTGAAGCATACGCGCCATGCAGAGAAAAAGCATGGATTTTATGGATTTTCACTTCCCAACAATAAATATGTGTTAATCAACGGCCCCTCCCTCCTTCGACAAAATCTCCACCGTATAAATTCCCTCCTCTTCTTTCTTTTTCATCCCCTTCCCCTTCCCCTTCCCACTCTTCTCTCTCTCCTCTGCAACTGCAAATGCAACTCCTTAACCATCGCTACTTCCCCACCCCACTCCCATCCCACCACCCTTAGCCTCCACATTCCCCACCCCCTAACAATGGGCAAAGCCTCCAAATGGTTCCGGAGCATTCTGGGCCTCAAAAAGCCCAACCCTGCCCACCAAACCACCACCTCCTCCTCCTCTCCCAAACCACCCACCAAAGACAAACGCCGCTGGAGCTTCGTCAAGTCCTACAGAGAAAAACACCACCAAAACGACGCCGCACCGCTCCAACGCCGCATGGACTCCTCCACCGACGCCGCCGACCCCAACACACACGCTATCGCCGTGGCGGCCGCGACAGCCGCTGTGGCCGAAGCAGCAGTATCCGCTGCTCACGCCGCGGCGGCGGTGGTCCGGCTCACTAGCAGCGGACGGTGCGCCAGAAGCCCCGCAGTGCACGCTAGCGGGAACCGCGTTGGAATTAGCGAGGAAGAATTGGCCGCTGTGAAAATTCAAGCTGCCTTCCGAGGCTGTTTGGTTCGTATCCCCCTATTATTTCCTTTAATAATTTATTTTAATTTTAAAAATTTTTTAATCGACCGTTAATCTCTGATTAAGTTACCGGGATTAGCATTATGCCCGGAAGCTGACACGTGTCCCTTCTTCCACACTTTCTGGTTCGTGCTTACACAAACAATACTTCTTACTACACACAGTTCCACTGTTGCACTTCTGTAAGAGAAGGTCCGATACGACGTCGTTTTGGTCTTCGTATAATTATTCTAATACCCAGTTGGGGCTGCATCGAGCTGTACATTCCGTGTCGTTTTTCCCAAAACGGCAATGCGTGCAGTTTCTTCTCTCCCACTGCCATTTCTGGGGTACCCGTCTGCATTTTTCAATGCTCGAAACCCCACTAAAATGCGCCAGGCGGTGCGCACTGCACTCCCGTGTGGACCACTGGACGTCCCAAAGGGTTCGGCACACCCACGCATGGTCCTTCCATCTAGAGGCCTTCCATTTTTTATGTGTTGGCGTTTTCACAGTGTGGGTGGGTCAGGATCTAATGTGTCAGGGTTTTTTGTGGATTAAGTTTTGGTTGGGAATCCCTTAGTGGTATTTCTCTTCACTGATAAGTTAAAAGATCGATTCTCCCTAAAGGCGAATTTGAACCATATTATTGTTAGCTCATTACAAGACTAAGCCCATCTTATTTTCCTTAGCGTAAATAATATTGTATGTTCAAAATAGTTTTGGTTGTTAGTGATTGGAAGATTGCATAAAATCTGGTTTCTACTTTGGTTGTGTTCTTTTTTTAGGGTGAATTATTTTAGTTTTCTGCATTTTGTAGGTGGTTTTTGGAGATAAATGTGGATGAATTGGTTTTGCCTGTGACGTATTTGTCTAAATGTTAGTGTCATGGATTTAATGAGGCTTTTGAGGCTCTTTAATTTCCTACCTAACACTTACTTCATTTAATCAATTGGGTTTATTCTAAAGTGATTTCTTAAAGCTTTTGACTTTTCTATTCTTTTACTGCAAATTAGGGTTTTTTTTTTTTTTTTTTTTTTGTAAGAAATGAGGATCCTCTTCGGATTTTTTTTTTAGGATTTTAGGATCTTTCAATTATATTTGTTGATAGTACATATAAAAAATTATTGTAAATTTTTTTATTTAAAATTGAATATAAATAGTACCTGACAAAAATTTGCTACATAATATACATTCATGTGAGGGAATCCTCATTATTTCTTAGGGAAAATTTGAAATAGGTCCAATTTTATAGACTACCTTTTGAAATAGGTCTAATTTTTAATGATTTTTTACTTTTGAAATAGGTCCAATTTTTAGTTACTTTATATCCATATCAAAAAATCCCTATTTTTTATGTACATTTAGGTTTTTTTATAGGGAATTTTAACAAGTTATTTTAATGAAAAATCATATTTTTACACTAAAAAATCAATTATGATATTATTTTATCTTATATTTTTTCCTTACATCAAAATTTTCAAATTATTTTCATTAATTTTTTTTATATGATTTCTTGAAACTTTTGGCTTTTCTGTTTTTACTGTGCACTTGGGGGTTTTAATTACTACAGTGTTTTCCATTTCAATTGGTTTTTTTAAGTGATTTCTTAAGGCTTTTGGCTTTTTTTTTTTTATTTTTTATTTTTATTTTTATTTTAACTGCTCCTTTAGGTTCTCCAATCAATAGGGGTTTTCAGTGATTTCTTAAAGCTTTTAGCTTTTTTATTTGCACAAATGCATTTTTTAAAGTGTTTGATCTTTCCTAGGCTAATTTAATATAAATTGGTCATGTGGGGTGGGGGAGGAGTTAGTAGGATGGGACTTTCTGAATGTAATCAAGTTGGTTTAACAATCCCGTTGTAGTTATATGCATTTTAGTGAGTGGATGGATGGCTAAAAGTTCAACTCCATGCTTGTTGACGTTTTTGCCTGTTGGGTCCTGCTCACTTAAAGTTTGGTGGGTTCCTAAAAAAGAATCTTCCTAATTGACTTTTGTAGGAGGGGAGGGGGGGGGGAGATACTTTCCTTCAGGATGCCACCGTCACGTCCCAGACCAATGATACAGTGTCATGTGCTTTAACTTCCCCACATTGTCTGGGACGTCACGGTGGATCCTTGGGGTGTAGGTAACAGGAAGTCTTTCCCGGGTGTTGTGTAGGTTGGGTTCTTCAATTTCGTATTAATATGTAGATAGATCCAAGTCAAACAGTGGACAATACTTTTTTGCCTTTTTGCAGGGCTGGTAGTGAAATGTCGTTGTTTGCTCGTTGCCATGTCAGGGCCATAGATTTATTTGCTATCACTGGCCTAAAATTACTTTCTTTTACGCGCCTGTTTGATTCAAAATTCTATGTTGGTCTCCTTGGCGCCGTAATTTCAAGTGTCATTGAATTTAAGCTCTTCAATGAATGAGATTATGAATCTGTTTACTGATGCCTTGTCGAAAAGAAACCACATATCTTGGTTTTGTTGTCAATTTGTTATGATTCGATTATTAAGGAAATGTTGGTTTGTGAAACGCTTTTCGTTGTTACTTTAGTTGTGATTAGTATCGTCTCCGCTGAGTTTAATTGGGTTTTCACAAGTCAACTTACTTTATTGAATGGACATTTTGAAGGCAAGGAGAGCATTGCGAGCGTTAAAGGGATTGGTGCGACTTCAGGCGTTGGTTAGAGGTCATATTGTGAGGAAGTTTTATGCTGACCGGTTGCAGCGGCTGCAAGCCATATTGCGAGCGCAGGCACGAGCTCAAGCACGGCGGGCCCAGATTTCTGAGCTCTCCCACTCAAGGATCAAATCATCTCAGTTTCACCAACCTGTAAGGAAAATTTATGTCCCTCCAATTTGAGTTTTTTCAAATAGATTTAAAAAATTGAAATCGTGGACTTTTGAGTGGGGGGGACCAATTGTTTTTAAGCTTTTGGATTCCCCGCAAGTACTTCTCAGTACAGACATATAATGTTGTGATGAAGTGTTGTTTGGTGGAAATTATAAAAGCTCCATGATGCATTCATGTGTAGTTACATGCTTTATTTGTGTGGACACCACTTTCACAGTCGAATAAATGAGAGTGGCAGATTGACAAGTGGCATGATACGTATAACGGTTAATGTACATTATCAAACTTGGGAGGCATATAACATGGTAGAGGGGACACATTGATGCTTTACAAGCTACTACTACATAGATTTACCTTGTCCCACTGATCATTCGCATCAATTTAACCGTGTACTAGCACTGCTTATACGGTTTTATCTCGGTAAAACAATATGAATTTAGTTATTGAAATGAATTGAGTTAGCTACTTGCTACGTAGCTGTCTAATTTGAACTGTTTACGTGTAAATCACCATGTTTTGTAATCTGCAGTACATAATTTGTTTCTCATTCTGTGTGATTGTTGGTTGAGGACAATATAAGGGAAATACTCTTTAAATTGAATGTGTATTTGCATTTGATTTGTGTAATTTACGAGTCCTCGTGACCAAATTATCATCTGTGTTTACCCAATGTTTGTTTATTCATTAAACAAGAAAAATTTCATGTACATGCAGGATCCAGCAACCCCTGAAAAATTTGAACATCCTATCCGATCAAGGAGTACAAAGCATGAGCAGTTCTCAACACTCCGGGTATGCTCAAATCCTGTCTTTCCTCTGGATTTCCATGTGTGCTACTTACATAAGATTCTCATGCCTATTACATCCTGCAGAGAAATAGCTCCAAGTCCAATGGAACTACTGATGATGAAAAGAACGACAGGGTCCTCGAAATAGATACTGGGAAATCATACATTGCACCTAAACGGAGAAATCTTTTTCACTCTACTCATCTTGCTGTGGCCTCAGACCAATACAGCCATAGCTTTACCACTTCAAAAGACTCCATAAGCCATCACACACTTCCCAGTCCATCGTCTTGTGAGTTACAGTCTTTTAGTCCATTGAAGCTCTCTCGAGAGGTTGAGGAAGACTCTTTCTGCACTGCCAACTGTAGTCCGCAGTTGTATTCTGCTTCATCACAGGGAGCTACTTCGAAGAGAAGCCCCTTCACTCCTACAAGGAGTGATGGCTCAAAAAGTTACCTAAGTGGCTATTCCGATTACCCAAATTACATGGCGTGCACTGAATCATCAAAGGCTAAGTTGAGGTCTCTCAGTGCTCCAAAGCAGAGGCCTCACTATGATAGGTCTAGCTCAACAAAGAGGTACTCCATTCACGGCTTTGGTGAGTCGAGATCAATTACACAACGGACATCTGCCTTGCACGCTAACTTTGCAAATAAAGCCTACCCGGGATCTGGTCGCTTGGACAAGCTTGGGATGCCGGTGGGTTACAGATACTGATACGGCACTCTTCGGGCGGGGGTCTTTCGCCATCCATTGTAATTTTGAATCTAATTTGGCTAACTGATGTAGTAGTAAACTACTTTTAAAGTCGGAGGAATGTTTAGAGTTGTATTAGCGCAGGGCATATATATTTGTAGGATGGGCACGGTCTGGTTCGGCCCGATTCCACCCTCAAAATGGAACCAAAACAGGAAAATTTTAACGGTTCGGTTTGGTGTGTTTTCGTTTAATTTTATTACTAAAATCATACAGTTCGGTTCATGACGGTTTTGGTTTGGTTCATGTCGGTTTACAATTCTAACCAAAATTATATATATGTTTTTTCTAATTTTCTACTTCTAATATCAAACACATATTTCAACCACATTCTGGTTCGGTTCATGTCGGTTTACAGTTCTAATCAAAATTATGTATATGTTTTTTTTTTCTAATTTTCTACTTCTAATATCAAACACATTTTTCAATCACAAATTCAACTAAATTTGAGTTTCCACTACTAGATCTACAAGATTTGTGATCAGATGATAGCAAGTGTGCATATAAATATAAATCAAAAGATAGAAAAGCTCATATCAAGATCAAAATGTAGATCTTAAACTAAAACTAAGATGTACATAATGCATAATATACTGGAAAAGAATGGAGAAAAATAATGTAGGGAGAGAAAAATGATAAAACAACAAAGGAGGGGGAGAGAAGTGAAGAAAAATATTGGGCTTATGCACATGGTCTTCTTGGAAAAATGTCTTATTTATATAAAAATAATAATAAAACAATAATTTATATTAAAAGTGGTTTGGTCCGGTTCTTAATATTTCCAAATCGGAACCAAAACCGTTTGAAACGGTTCGGTTCGGTTTTTGTTTCCGTTTTGACTTTTTTTGGTCAACACGGTTTTTTACAGTTTTTTTTTGTCACGGTTCGATTCGGTTTTCCGGTTTGGTGGTTTTTATGCCCACCCCTATGTATTTGCAGATCTCAATTCTTTTAGAGCTAAAATGATAGCTTCCTGCAAGTGCCATTTTGTGAGTCAGTTGTAAAATTAAGTTCTCAGAAGGGGAAGCAAATCGAATGTATGAACATGAAATTTCATGTGATGAAATTATTGAAAGAAAAAGGTTGTGTTATATAATTTATTTAAAATTAGTATCCTCTGATTTTCTATAAGCTTATGGGCATTACTTTACTTAAATGAGTTTTCCAAGAGGAAATGATATCCGTATGCTTTTTCTCATTCTGCACTCTCGATTGTTTGATTTTGTTTTAATTTATTTAATTCAAATGCTAGAAACAAACAAGGGTATGCAAGAGGAGAATAAGATCAGTTGAATTCACTTCCCTTTTCATAATTCTTCCATATTCTTGACTTATGGTTTGGTGATGTATCCGTTTCAAATAAGTAGATGGCATTGGAAGAATGTGAAAGAGGAAGAGAGTGAGAAATTGGTTCAAGCACTTCATACTAGTATTTAAATTGCTTTGAGAACTTGACCTAAACATCACTTATATAAAATTCATGAGAAGAAACGTGATTTACAAGTATGTCTGAGAGATGAAGGAGCAGGTAAACAGTTTATGCACTTAAACATATGTGCTCAAGGATTTCTTAGTAATATACAAATGCAAATTGCAGAGTCCAATCGAGCTGCTAATGGGGATTTCTTTTGTATACGAGCATAGTTCTATTTTAAACTAATCTAAAGTGCATGAAGAAAAACAAATGAGCATTTAAAAAAGAATCTAAAATACATAAGCCTAGCTATTTATTCAGCTTGCAGTTCAATATCCTAAGAGCCCTAGCCTCAAACTCGAATGAAAAGATAAGCCCTACAAGTAGTACTAGAGAACCAGTGGCCAATGGCGAAACTAGGATTTCTCGGGGGGAGGAGCGAATTTAAAAGAGTTAAAGGTTAAAGAAAAATGGAAAGAAAAAAAAAATGGGGGGATGGGCGAACTTAAGCATTGTTTCTTATAATATCGTTCCATTATGTAATTGTAAAATGGAAAGAAAAAAAATTCTCAGACTCTTAATCCTGGAGTACACTATACTAATATGCATAATAACTAATCCAACCAACAATTCAACCAATCCAACCAATTGCATAAGCTCCAAATAATTACCCCTAATATGCGTAATAACTAATCCAACCAACAATTCAATTAATCAATACCAATAACTCAATAAGCATACAAATTATTCAATAAATAAAAATTCAATTCAATTAAGCATATGAATAAGAATAATTGTATACATTATGGAGTAATTCAATTAATTAATCAAGAATCAAGAATTCAAATTTTAATTTTCACCCTAAAAAATAATTTCATAATTTCATATCAATAATCATAGAATCATATCAATAATCAATAACCAATAACAATATTAGTGCATTACCATATGATTCTATACCAATTAAAACTCATTCATATTAAATAATTTATTAGGGTTAGGGATTATAAATTTGGGAATTAAAAATTTGACCTAAAGAATGGCTTTGAAGGCTGCAAGCTGCGGCTAGAGAGTGGCTGGGGACTGACTAGAGTGGCTGGCGGCGGCTGGAGCTTGGAAAGTGGTTGATTTTCCGTTCGTTGGCTACCAAGTTGTTTCGTAACTACTAGGAATTTGGGGGGCAGGCTTTGCTCTCTGATTGGCAAAGGCAAAGTTCAAAATGAAAAGAGGGACATGCACTGAGGCATGGGTCTGAGGAGAGAAGGGGGACATGCGGTCCCCCCATATTTTTTTTTTCATTTTCAAACTTATCAAAACGGAGCCGTTTTGTTTATATTTAATTTTTATTTTAACCAGGTCCAAAACGACGTCGTTTTGGCCTGGATTTTTTTTTTTTTGTTTAAAGGATCCAGCTCTGCTGCACAGTAGCAGAACCAAACCACCGGAACAAAGAGGGGGTGAAAACCAGTAGATTTTTTGACGAGGGGAGGGGCTGAATCAGCCCTCCAGGCGTATTTTTCCGGCGAGGGGAGTGGCGGCCGCCACTCATCGCTCCCACATGGCTTCACCACTGCCAGTGGCCAAGATTCTAGTAGATTTCTCCAAAGCTGATTGCTGAAATCCAGAGGTACATGTGAAATTTCATTCCCTCAAATTTATTTATTTTCGTTAAATCTTGTTAGTTACAAAATTTGACTTTTCGTAATTACCCTCAAAACTCGTAGAACTTTCAGGTTCACAATCAGTATTTCGAATAGAGCTTGATCCTAAAAACGCGTGGGCAAAAACCGTTTGTGAATCAGAGTTATAACGAATGAGAAATAAGCGTGTAAAGTCAGTGGCATTTTTTATAATTGGCACCTCTATATATAGCAATTCCAGCTTTGCTGGAGTGACCTCGACCAATAAAAAGTGTCGATCCGTGTTGACCCGAATTGCTCCTTGACGATCTGCGAAAACATACCCGTTTCTGGGTAGTTTTTTTGTTTTTGACGTTTTTTTTTTCTAGTGCATTCCAGTGACGATGGACTTATCTACACCACAAATCAAATTAGTGACATCCCAGCATCCTTTTCCACCCAAGAACCTCCCTGTTTGGCCACCTGTCGCGACGGTGCGAAGCTCGGGGTTTTTCAAGATTATCCAGCAACAATATGTCTTCTTCTGTACTTCCCAACACCAACCACCACCAACAATCGACTCGTCATGAACCTGGCTACAAAACCCATGGCTTGTAGTAGTCATCGGAGCTCTAACGAGGGTGAGCCATTTTGTGTAATCCTACTATTTTTGGGGAATTTCAACTATCTCCAACTAGTTTTTCACCCTAGCGAAAGTACAAACATTACGTTATTATTCACAAGCTTCATTTTGGTATAATTTGAGCCTATTTTAGTATTGGCCGTATTTCAGCGAAGTTTGGCTGCCGGCTGCCACATGAGGCGGTACGTGGCCAGTAATCCGCATCATGTTTTCCCTTAGCTGGAATGCTCAGGTGATCAGTCCTTACTACTGTAGCAACGATTTGCATTGTGGTCTTATTTAATTGGTCGGTTCGGGAGTAATTGGTTGCCTTGCGGAGCAAGTCCTTGGAGGTTTTGAAAGGATTCCTTGTCAGATGGAAATATAAGTTGCCCTTGGAAAATCCCCTCATGAGCCATTGTGGGCTATTGCCTTATCGCACCATGCATGTTCGTTGTTGAATCAGGATATGTAATCTCTTAAAAACTCGTTTAGGCCTTGGTGCACCGAGGTGAGGTCGGTCGGCGTGTTCTGTCTCTTAGATATAATCATATACGTGTCAAGGAAAACTTGCCTAAGCCCATAGAATGAAGTGATTGATCCTAGGGTTATCTATTTGAACCAATCTCTGGCCGTTCCTCTAAGGGTGGCCATGAATAACCTATATTTGGTGGCGTCATTGTTCCGTCAACCTTTAACTGCTTACATAATTCCGTTAAGATGGTCACACGGATAGGAAAGTCCCTCGTAGCTTTGCATTTTGAGCGCTCAAGTATCGCCACTTGTCGGCTCGTCTAGCAAGTCCTTGGAGAATGGCAGAGGAACCTCATTCTCGGAGTAGTCGAAGTTTTTGGTCTTAGACGTCATTTCTAGGTCTCCCAGTTGGTCCCAAACACTTTTCATCTCCTCAATCATGCCTTCCTTTAGGGTGTTCCTCAAGTCATAGCGGTCATGTAGATTCTCGGTCAGACCCTTGGTTGCCTGCTCAGCGGCTTGTGACCCTTTTCTATTTATGTATTCACAAACATCTTCACTTCTATTCTCGACGTCCTCTGGTGGTGGGAGGACCTGCATTCGTTAGGTTTTTAGGAAGATCAACCCCCAGTCGGGATATGCTCTTGATCTTTTCGTTGGTCTAAGTAATTTGCTCTAGGAGGTTAGTATGTTTCTCTTGGAGCAAGGCGTTTTGAACATGGATGAGGTGAGGTTTCTTACCTCATCCATTTCTCCAACACCGGCAAGTATATCATTCATCTTTTCTTCCATGCTGGCGAGCCTGGCCTTCTCTTCTCATATTTTTCTATAGCTGGTTGCTTTTGGCCTGCTATAAATGGTCTTAACTCTCATCCTCATACTGGTCATTTTGTTGGAGTTGTGCCCTAAACGCCAATTTCATAATATTAGTTATTAAGTAGCAACTTCATATTAATTAATATATAAATGGGCAAGATTTATTCATTCATGAGTTTGGCTTTATATTATAGAGATAATATTCTATGAATGAGTCCATAAGATTTAAGGTATGGAAGCAATGTCCTAAATAAGGTTAAGGCGGGGTTACTTGTATTTCATAGTCACTTAGTTCTTAAATAAAGTTCCTAGCCATTAGGACAATCAACGGGACATTAACTGTTTGGAAAGACAGGTGTATATAGTATTAAGGTTAGCATGGTCTTATTCTACACTTGTTGGACACGTGATGGATATACAGGTGCTTGTCCGTGTAAAGTTCGTTGAACACTGACCATCCAAAAAGCTTAAACGTATGGATGCTTACCACATGTCCAATGATACAAAGTTTCTAGTTGTAGTATGCAAATACTTCTTAGTCCTAAGACATCATAGGTAACTTATATTTGTAGATATGAACTTTGATTTCACTTTAAAGCCCTCAATGACAGCGCATGGCCCAATACTGTGATATTCGGGTTTATGTGTATGAGTATGAAGATACATGAATGCGCAATAAGAAATTTATTACCTGCTGGTAGTTATTCAATAGAAGGAGATATTCCTTGAAGCCACTTAAAGATTCATTTCAGAAATCTTCTGCCAAAGTACTTGTTGATCAAGCTATGTTTGTAAGAATTGCGTCAACATGAGATGCATCATGGTGATCATTGATTACAACATGTGATTTGACATAAATCCATATCACATAAATTTTGATCAAGATATAGATGATAAAAGAACAGAATTGCATTGTAACTACAATCAAGGTTCGAAAAAAGACCATGACTTGTTCGCGTATACTTCTACTAATTCGAGTAGAGCCATGATTTGCTGCTAGGTGTCACTCATGGTTTGTGAAATTAAATAAATTCACTAATTAATTTCAATGCGGTCTTTAGTTAGAACCTAAGAGGTCACACACATATGATAAGTTCTAGTAACATTATATGAATGATGATAAGATATAATCAATTGTTAATTATATTGTATTAATTATTTGGGCATATTGGACATTATCTTAACTAAATAGGCATTAGGCTTTATTTTATTAAAAGGAGTCCAAGTTCACAAACCAATAGTGGGTAAGTAAGTGGGCTTGGCACATGGCATAAAGCCTAAGGCGCCAAACCCTAGGGGAAGTGTAGCGTAGGGGTGCATCAAGGAGTCTATAAAATACTCGTGTTTTTCTCATACACACAATGTAAAAGTTGTTCAATTTTGTTTATTAGAGAAAAGACAGAAAAACCCTTAAGCCAAATACACTTTGTGTGCCTCCCATTCTATATTGATCTAAGTGAGAGATATTGCTAGCACATTTAAATCAATCACTCAATCATTGATTGTTAGATTTATCAATGTGGATACTCTTAGAGGCTCAACATTTGGGGAGCATCACGTGATCAATCATGAAGAGGAAAATTGCAAGGATAGGGATGATCCAATCAAGCTGCATGCACGTGACTAGATTCAAGTAAGTTAATCTCTCCAACATCTTAATTTGTTGCTTTGTCAATTACAACTAATCAGATATATAATTGAGATAACATATTGTATGTTATTTGTTAATTTTTGCTGCATATTTAAATATTCAACTAAAATTTATCCCAATAATATGCCCAGAAACCCAATATATTTTGCTCAGTTGGGTACGATCTCAAAATGTGTCTAAGATAGCGTGGTAGAAAACATAACCAAATTGTATGCGTTTTTCACAGACGATGCCAAACTGTTAACACTTAAATCTTGCAGGTTAACAAATTAAAACAATTAACCCTTGGTGGGCTTTAGTGGTGGAGCCACATGGAGACCAAGATGGGCACGAGTCTATCTTGAAATATTAGTTTATATACCTTATCTATTGGTTTTGTAACTAAAGAATGTGCTATTCGGTGGTTGAAGGGGTTTTTGTGTTCCTGCATGTCAGGGGTAAGTTCTTTATCAGCAATTGTTTTTTGGTTAGTTGATACAAAACAAGGTTAATTTATGTTGAAGAAAAATCTCATAATAATTGTATTGAGCCATGATATTAAATTTTTGTTTGAAATTAATGTTAACTTTATTGTTAATCTTGTAACAAGTTTTGTTTTTATGATATAATTATTTTAATACTAAATTTTTCATACATGTTAAAGATCTATTAGTCTTGTTTGATTAAAATTTTACAAGCCAACACAAAAAAGGAACCTTTAATTTTCTCTCATTAGTTGTATTGCTATATTTTTTGTCTAATTTTTTTTTTTTTATGAGTTAAAGGCCCCTCCTAATCTAAATTCCTGGCTCCGTCACTGGTGGGCTTGGGATAGAACTAAAATGAAATGAATTCAAAATTTAAGCGGTTCACCTCTCAGCATTGGGCTACCTCCAATGTGTTGTTCGAATTAAATTGATTTCAAGGGTTACAAGTAGCACTCGGCTAAGAGTTTTAGTTGTCTGACCCCTTACAAGAGGTTCTCACCCTTTTATATAGGCCCTCAATGAACCCAGACAGCCTTCGGCTCACTTGATCTCACCGTCTAGCATTTAATGTGCCACCTGCATCGATTAACGTGCTGACAACTTTTTTAACCATCAGTCGATATTCAGCGGTGAAGTGACGTTTGCTCAGTCAGGATTGCTCGCCCTTTTAGATCAGTGTATGACGAGTGACCTGCTCGGCCTCAATTAATTAACCATGTCACTCCGCACAATGCCCCAACCGCCTTTGTGTCTCATCCTAGACTTTAGCTTTTGATTGTTGATTGACACATACTCTGATTAGTGTTTGAGTAAGCCTACTCCTAAAATCTTGTGTCATAAAGTTATCAGCCTTTCCACGTGTCCCTGGCAGTCAAAAAGTACATTATGTAGCCTAGTTAGACTGAACTGATGATCGTTCGAAACTCCCGTGGACCTTGGGCTTCTTAATCTTCTCTAGGCTTCGACTTTAATTGGGCCTTCGTGGTCTCTTCCCGACCTGCACTGTTATGTGGATCGAAAACGACCTTGCGGTAAAAGGACCAGTCATACGGACCAAACTTTTGCCATCAAACTTCATCAAAATACACATGGTCTTGAGATACACACAAAAGATAATGAGTGGATTAGTTTGGATCCACTTCATCCTCACATTCCTAGCGGGCGATGGATTTCAAGCTTGGAGTAACGATAAAAGACGATCTTGCAAACATAGTCACACTGAGGGAGAATGAGGTGATACGATACTTGATGATAAACATTGTAAGAAAATGACACCAACCTTGGACTAGAGTATTCCGTCAAGGAATATTGCTCCTCTTTTTCTTGTTCTTTCCCTTTTCTTTTACGTTGTATTTTACTTTTTTCTTTGTTTTAGCAAACATGTGTGTGTTTTTAAGGATAAGAGTTTCCTTCTTTCAATCACCTGATGATAAAGAATTTATATTAGGTCTGATATCTATTTATTTTCACCTTTCATGAACGAAGTTGTGATAAAGAAATCAAAAACAAATTTCCGAATTTGGGCCATGGGGCTTGTGGAGCCAAAAATAATCATAAGGTGACACATGAATTTTTGGATAAAGGAGGACAAAAATACCCTTGATGCATACTGGGATTCCTACGTGCGAGTAGCAGGCAATCATCTCTCAACCAAGTCAAAAGTGCCCAAAGAAGGTAACAAATTCAAAATTATTTCATCATTCCTCATTCCATATTCTCTACAAAGTAATCATTCCATAGCGTTCAAAACATTCCATAAAAATTAGGTTAATTGGTTAATTAACGGATTTATTTCCTAATTAATCCATTAATCACCACTTAAATCACCCATTATACCAATTAATCACCCATTACACAAATTATCACCCATTACACACCAAAAATACCCCAAAGGGCCGGCCACCTTTTCTCCAAAAGGGGACCGGCCATGCTCTATATATTGAACCCCATTTCCGGGCACATTGCCAATTATTTTCTTTTCGGAGAAATTCTTCTCCAATTTTGAATAAGACCATCCTCCGTAGTGTACTTGGTAATCCTTTCTTGTGTAAATACAAGTCCTCAATCATCCACACCATAATGGACGAATATTAATTTGGTAAAGAAAAAGCTACTCAAGCGCACAAGGAGGAGAAAATCCATCGTGAAACAAATCTCAGTATATAACGGGACACGATATCGTCCGTAACCTGTATCAAATATACATTAGTATCCCAATGTTCCAAAGCAAGGCTAGAGCATCTCATAATCATGTCGTTCTACGCATGTACATTAGTGGACTGAAAGCTCCCATTGAAAGAAAGAAACACATATCATCACACAAAGAAGAAAAGAATAGGAAACGAGATGAACAAGTCAGACACACAGGACGACACTCCTCGTATCAGTTCCCGCATTTCCATTTTGATGTTGGCACGCAGCTTAGGTAATGGCACCAACTGCAGTGCTTGTTTAAGCTATCTCCTTTGAACAGTAACACCAATCCTGTAGTTAATCTGCGTTTAACAAGAAAATCGATCATTAATCATCTCAAAAGATGCCTCCTGTATGCCAAGACGTATACTTAAACTCATCCGATACAAGAAAGATGAATTGTATACGAAAATTCAAACAATGAATTAAAATTCCGGCAACAAGCTTACCCGGCAATCAGTAAGGCAGAGGCAACCAACACGAGAACATATTGGTAAGGCTTGTGCTTGGATTTAACACGAGCATTGGCTGGAAGATTCCGAGACTCTATCCATCCAAACTGGGGACGAAGTAGAAAAATAAAGCCAAGGAGAAAGCCACTCAAGAATCCTCCAATGTGGGCGAAGTTGTCAACATGAGGAAGAATCCCAACAGCTAAGTTAATGGCGATAATGACTATAAGCGTCAATAGTGCCGCAGCCTGGAAGACGAAGAGAGGTGAAATTTCAATGACTATGAAACATTCAAAATTTAACACGAAGCCATGACACAAATACAAGCATCAAAACCTTTCACAGAATATCAACTTCACTTGATAGAACTGTAAAACTTTGGACAAACCTTATTTGTGTATATACTCCAGTTAGTAATAAGCTCTGATAACATAGCTCCAAGAAGTCCAAACAAAGCGCCAGAAGCACCAACAGAAATATTGTTCTGAATGAAAAGGGCAGATAATATGCTCCCACCAAATCCAGACAACAGGTAGATTATCCCCACGCGTACTGCCCAGATCATTCAAACATAAAATTTATGTCAGAACGAAACAAAAACATCACGAAAAGACGTAAAAAGAAATACATTAATAAGAAACCGACAAGTATCTAGACAATTATCAACATGGAAGAGAACAAATAGTTGATTTGCCATATTTCACGTATATGACGACTTGGATGAAAAATGGCATACCAAACCCAAACTGCTGCTCAAGACGGATGCCAATAAAGACCAAGCTGAGCATGTTTGCAAGCAAATGGATGACACCAGCATGCAACCACATACAAGTGAAAAGTCTCCATCCTTGATGCCCATGTACAACCTTGGACCATACAAGAGCTCCCAATTTTTCCAATCTGCAAAAGCAGGTAACTCAGATAATGCAATCTGAAAAGGAAGAAAGACATAGTATTTGCCCGTCGAGAAACACCAGAAGGCCATTTCCATTAAAGTACAACAAGCACAAAAGAAAACTTCTAAATTAAGATGCAGATAAACACTATTGGTCCCTTAACTATAACACCGCAGATTAATCTTTCCGAACTTTTTACATTCAACGAGTTCAATATTCTTTCTTTAAATCACAAAAGGGTCATTCTTCCGAGTCCTGAAGGATAAATTGTCGTGACACAAACTTAGTGGATTAATCAACAGTTTTTCACCTACAACTAAACCAAAGACGGCTAGAATACGAAAAATGAAGTTGACAAATCCAACCAACGTATGAACCAATTAATTAGGAGAACCAATAAATTAGAGTCGGACCAAATCCACATTAATACGAATTTGGATTGACATTTAAAAGCAACATTAACATTTAACAAACAACAAATCAGGATGCACATAGCATGATTTGAAAAATAGCCCCTCACAAATTTAAAAGACAAAACAAAATAAAAAAACAAAAGCCGAAAAACGAAAGCACTGACAATTGCTTACTAACATAATGGACAACATATAACCAAGGTTTTAAAAATCGAACTTTGCATAATACTGACAAATCCAATTTATGAACATATCGAAGAATATTTCGAAATCGCTAGCCTTCAACGAAAATAACGATGAAAATGTGGTCGAAAATATAGAATTTTGAGGAAAAACAGTAAAATTCTAATAAATCCATGCACATCCAACAAGAAACAGTAAAATTAGCCCACTTCCAAATCTTAATCAAATTCCACAAAAACCCAGAATCCCAAATCAATAAGGCAGTCAAAACACAAAACCAACAAAAACTCGCAATAAAAAAATCAGAAATTGAGAGATGGATAAAGTCAGAGAGCTCACGTATCAGAAGAAGGACCGAACAGAGGGTTCTCCCTGAGAGGCTCGAACGAAAACCGACCGAGAAACTTGGCCACGCACTTGTCGTCGAAACCAAGATTGTGTTTTGGGCAGTTGTTGATGGACATGGCGACGATGAAGACAACAACATTGGCCACCACGAACATAGGAATCAGCCACGATGTCCATTGGGTTTCGGATGTTCCCACGTAGTACTGGTTGGAGTTGTAATTGTAATTGGTGGGTCTGGGTTTTGCTGGCGGTCCTCGTTCTGGATCAGCCATTGTTTCGATTGTTCAGATTCTGTTTCTCTCTCTCTCTCTCCTTTCTGTCTCTCTCTCTGGAAAGTGTGAAACTTTGGGCTTGTAGAGTGAGAAAGGCGTCTCGTTTTTGGGTGGATTCGGAGGTATATATTTTCAGAGGAAGGAGGAATTGGGGAGCAGAGATTTGAGAAGTAACTTGGAAGCGAGGGGAAGACGTGTTTTTTCGATGAAGCGAAAGGAATTGGAAGCAGAAGAGAGAGAGGGTTGTAGATTTAACAGCCGAAAGAAGAAGAAGTAATGTAAAATGGTAGCTTTCTCTCTCCTTCCTCACCCTCTCTCTCTCTTCTGGGTTGTCCGTCTATTAAATATTTGTATGTTAGGCGGTGCCGTTATTAACTTTCCAAATCAACCAAATATCCATTAAATTAAAATTTTAAGTCTTTATATATTAACTGAATTTTAAAAACAAATAAATTAAATATGTATAAATACGTCAAAAAACAAACAAAAATAATTTAAAAAAAAAAGAAAAAGAAAAAAAGAAAACCACATCTCTCACTTAGGAGTTCTAAAAGGCGCTTTGAGATAGTCGAGCATCAGACTAAGATCTAGTGCCTAGGCAGACTAAGGCTTGACCCTAGGCAGATTATTAATTATTATGTAACATGTAAATATAAATGTCTACTTAATACTCAAAAATAATACACCACCTAGTACTACAGTCTAGTGATATTCTTCTTCACTTGAAAATGATAGGTCTCATGTTCGATTTTCGCCAAAGGCGAATTTGAACCATATTGTAGCTAACTCATTGTGAGGCTAACCCAACCCTCCCCTTAGTGCAGATAATATTGTTTGTTAAAAAATACTTAAAAGTAATACATAATTGTATTGGGATGCATAAATTGCAGAATAGAATGAAATATAGATTATAAATTTTTTGGTAAAAAAAAATATAAGTTTTGGAACATATTGAAAACATGGGAATAAGCATATAATGAGTGCATCCAAGTATTAAACAAGTCTTTTACAATTTAATGAAAATTATCTATTTTCTATTTAAATGAGAATCACGATCTAGGTGAGTGCTAAACGAACAAGACGTCATTTCTTAATTTTCAAACGCCTAAAAATTAATTGAGGCAATGGCCAGTTGCTTAAATCCATACTGTCAAAATTTTCAAAAAAAAAAAAAAAACTTTCCTTTTTCCTATAAAAAAGTGATGTGAATATTTTTTTAAGAAATTAAACTAAATTATTAGTTCTAGTGAACTCCAATTTCCAAACATGTAAAGGGCAAAAGAAAATGGCAATGGCCAAGGAATAAAAAAAGTTGTCATATTAGTCCAAAACTCCAAATCACACTCTTAGTCTTTGCTTAATTGATTAGAGGGACTGAAAGAGAACTTCCATTAAATTGATTCCTCAATGTCATGCCCAATAAATAATTTTGTGTATGGAAAACACCATATGGTGATGTCCAATCTAAAAAATATGAGTGAAAAGGATAATGCCTCCACGTGTTATTAAACTTGAAGTTACGAAAAAGGATTATGTTTATACGTATTGATGCGCGTTTGATCTTCACAAATTTTTTTCTCTTTAATAATTGTTGACTAAATATTTAACTCAACAACGCTTTCGTTTGTATTAATAAAACGTAGAATGCAAAAGCAGCAACACATCAGAATTGCAAATTTGTTTGGCCATATGGAGAGATTTTTTGTCACCGAAACAAAAGATGGTATATTACGTGTCACTATATAAATGGTATGATATATGTGTTAAAAAGTTAATAATTTAAATATTAAAATTTTCTACTACTTTATAAAAATATGCGGTATACTACCTGTATTCCGATCACAATAAAAAATCTCTCGACCAAATGGCAATGACTCAGCAATTCTTGCAACAGAACAAATGGAGTTAAAGGGAAAATTCACAAATAACATAATCTAAACCAAATATAGTTTTAGTTTAGATTACCTACCTTCTTTTTGTTTAAACTTTTACCTGAGATTCCAACCCTAATTTCATCATTTGGTTCAGCACGTTTTGATTACAGCATCTTTCTTAAAAGGTAATAAAGCATGAAGCATATTCCCTATAAAGGCAACAAAAAATTTATGCAACTTTTCTAAGCTAATTTCTTTTCTTCATTACTTATTTTATTATTTAATCTAATCTTATTTTTTTAATCAAGCAATATTATTAGTGAGTTAAATAGTTAATTATTAAGGTAAGAATTGGTGAGAATCGAATCTGCATCAAGGTGCATATGTATGGTTACTTTCTGTCACTACACCAAAACACCATTTGCCTAAATTTGTTTTTTAAAATAGGAAAAATAAATAAGTTAAACCATCTCACGTCGGAAATAAAAGTTTTAACCCTCTACTTATTGTGCTCAGTCTCCAAATTTACTTCCTATGAGTCTATTTCAGAGTCCTTTTTTGGGCATCATGTAAGGAGAAAAGAGAAGCAACTTTTACCATCAAGATAATTGGATTGCCCACCTTATCTAATTGTGAGTTTGCAGTTGTGACTCAACAACCGCTGCAATCTTGACTATCATATCAATAACAAATATTTCAAACCCACATTAACCCCATTTATGGAGAGTTTTCCGTGAAACGATGGAGGAGAACATCGCGTGATAGTGAATTCGTTTTATTTATAGTTTTTCTCACTTATGTCATATTACATCACTAGCAAACAACAAGATTAGAGGCCTCAATTTTTTTCATCGAGATTTCAGAGTTTAACCAATGACTCACTACTAATTATATCGTTTTTCAACTTAACGACATGCACAATCGGCCAGTATTAAGTTCTATGACAAAAGTCTTTAATGCAATTAAAAGTAGAACTATTCAATATAAATGAAATAAAATAATTTATTTTGTAATGTTTTCGATGTAGAACTATATTCGTCTACATATTCATCATGTATTGTGAATGTATAATATAAAGTCTTGTAAATTGTAACATGATAAAATATTACTTGGTTACAACACTACATGCAAATTAAGTGAGAAAGCTCTCCTTAGATAAACAGCACGAATTTAGATAGTGACTAAAAAGTAAAAGACCCATGCTGCTAAAGTTGTAATTGCTCGTGCCGAGGAAATCTTTGTAATCTTAATGTTGTGTTGTATTCTATAGAATATTTTTATGGAGTATACTATGTGTCACAATAAAAATAGAGATAATATATATTTTTGAGTATCCTCACACTTGCATAACATGTGGTGTACTAGCTCGTTTTTAAGTACATTGAAAAATCTCTCATTGTATTCTTGTTATACTAAAAAAAGGTCGTGTTTGTTGTTTTCGTGTCATATTCATTATCTTAACGGATTGTATCGTGTCAAACCCGTTAAGATAAGATAACGGGTTCTTAACAGGTAACTCAATAACGACATGATTTGTTAAAAACCTTCTTTTTATTTAAATGTTTACTCGAGAATCCAACCCTAACTTTATATTTGGTTCTGCATATTTGATTACAACATCTTTCTTAAAAGGTAAGAGGAATGCTAGGGAGACTCTCTCTCTCAAATGTGACTTTTCATGAACTTTCTGCTATCTTATGTTTTTAGTACAATGTTTTATAATGTTGCATGAAAATTGTTTATAAAGAATTATACTTTTGAGAGAGTTTCCTTAGCATTTTTCAAAAGATGATAAAGCATGAAGCATAATTCCCTATAAAGGCTACAAAAAAAATTATGCAACTTTTCTAAGCTAATCTGACACACCCCGATCAAAATCACGGCGTGCTGGCCGTCACGTGAGGGTGATGTAGCCAGGTGCACAGTGGGGAAGCAATAATAATATAAAAATAAGAATAAATAAAAACCAAAATAACTAGAGCACTAAATAAGAATAAGTGCAAGATGAAATAAGTGTAAATTCACAACCAGAGCATAAGTAGCCTTAGTACAGTCCAGTAGGACGAATACTAATTATAAAACACCAAAGGTAATCCTATAATGATGATAATCTGTCAGAGATGCCGTGGATTCCTCACAAGCCAGCAAAAAGTACTCCAAACTAGAACCTGGACGGGCGCAAAACAGAAAGAGTGAGTGGGCAAAAACAAAGCTTTTCAAAACCATTTCATTTATCAAAGATAGTAGCCCCTCGCCGTAAAACCTGTATAATTTTTCAGAAAATAGAGTACATATATGTACCACAACCATGCTCAAAATAGTAAAATTCACAAATATGCCATGTCGAATATCTCAGCACAAAAATATGTAAGCCAGGTGATATAATCAATGTAAATGATATGTCAACCGAAGTCACCTAACCTGTACAGCTGAATCTAGAGCTCATCCATCTAGCCGGAGTCACCTAACGTGACCTGTATGGCTGAAATCCACATCTTAACCAATATACCTGCACACGAGTCGAAACCACCTAAAGTGGTCTGTACGACAGGACTAGGTGTAAATAAATACGCTCAAGTGCTACGATCATGTGAAGACTATGTGAATAATCGTGGGTTACCTACGAGTTGGAACCACCTATAGTGGTCTGTACGATAGGACTGTGCACCTAACTTGGATCCACGGTGAGCGATGGTGCGGGAAGTGAACATCATGTGAAGGACTGTGCCCTAACCACGGTCTAGAGCACTAATACCGGGGTGCAGGTTTATGAGCTCTCAACACATCTCACATAATCATCAATTCACATAAACAATCTACAACTCACCTGGTACTTACCTGAGCATCCACCGCGTCAAAATCACAATATGCGCATATCATACAAATTCATAGTCTAAGCATAAATCAATAGGCATGGCATTTCAAACATAATTTCATTTAAACACATTTTCTGGGAAAATAGCAAGTATATAAGTATATACTGAAAACCAAAAACCCACTCACTAGTATGTGGAAGGGTCGTAGCCCCCAAGCCTCGATTGACTACGCTCGTCTTGAGGATAGGTCGCACCTATATGCAAAACAACTATATAAACGTTAATTTAAAGCACATAAATGAAACTAGCTAATAACTTCTCAGACATTGCTCAAATGGGGTGTTTGAATATACCAACATGATCTACTCAACACCACGAACATCCCTATATTTTTAGAAAACTTTTCCAACCACCCACGCGCCTTCACGCGCCGGCCACACGTAGGCACATGCCTGACACACGTACGGAAACCCTAACGGCATTAGGGAATATTCCGTTCAAAAAAGGAATATACCGTTAAATATACTTGACGTCGTTAGTAACACCGTTAGTATATTCCATCAAAGTTGACAGAATATTCTTCGTCTTCTCCGGTGATCCTCGCCAAAGTTGTCGTCGGGCGCCGTCTGCGTCTTCGAAAATTGGAAAAACTTAGAACTTTGATATCTTCTTCATTTCTCTACCAAAATTCATGAAAAATTTCACCATAATGAAGCTTACAACGAGTAGAACAAAACCTTACCACTTTTAGGACTTAAATCCAACGGGATCTCGCCGAAGAAACCTCGAACACTTCGGCAACCTCTACAACTCGATGAACTCGAGCTTCTCGACGTCCAAAACACTTCAAAATTACTCCCCGTGCTTCGTGAAGACATCCTAAAGTTCCCTAGAACCTTAAAACTTGAAGAAAAGTCCACGATCACGACTGCATGAATAGTAACCCAAAACTAGGTTATCTGGTTTTCGAGTTTTACGAGCTTTCACGTCGAACTAAGGGTATGGATGGGCTCCTGAGCTCACAAAGAACACAAAAGCAACCTCCTCGACATTGATTCGTGTAAGATGAAGCTAGTTTGAAGAGTAACCGTACAACTTATACAGACAACAGATGAAATCCGAGAGAATTAGAGAGAGAGGGTCAACAGAGAGGTTTAGGTGTATGTGTGTGGTTTTAGTGGGTCACCAACCAAAAACAAAAGAAAATCAAACCTAAGTTCTAACTAGTTCCAAAAGTATTGGAAAATTAGGAATTGGACCACAACCAAAAACATATTACACATAATACATCTCAACGTCCAAGGGCAATTAAGTCATTTCCTTACTCTCGAGGATAAAATAATATACACCTTCAGGACGAGCTATCACAACCTACCCCCTTAAGAAAATTTCATCGCTGAAATTCACACAACAACAAACAAACCTCTAATAATCACAAAAAAAGTGTGGATACATCTCTTTCATACGCTTCTCTGTCTCCCAGGTAGCTTCCTCCACCGAGTGATTTCTCCACATAACTTTCACTAAACGCATGATCTTATTCCTCAGAACTTTATCTTTCCAATCCAGAATAGTCACTGGCTCCTCATCATAAATCAAATCTGGATTAATTTCCAAAGGTTGATGAGGTATCAGATGCAACGGATCTGAAACATAATGACGAAGCATGGAAACATGGAACACATCATGCACTTTAGACAACTCTGAAGGCAACTCAAGCCTGTAAGCAACTTCACCGACTCTCTTGGTGATCACATATGGTCCGATGTACCTAGGACTTAGCTTACCTTTCTTCCCGAACCGTACCACACCTTTCCATGGCGAAAGCTTTAAAAATACCCAATCACCCACTTTATACACCCTGTCAGTGACATGTTTATCTGCTAAGCTCTTCTGTCAATCTTGGGCCGCTTTCAGGTTAGACTTAATTACCTGAATATTCTGAGTAGTCTCCTCCACTATCTCAGGGCCTTCCAAAACCCTTTCGCCAACCTCAGACCAACACAAAGGTGTACGACAAGATCTGCCATAAAGTGCCTCAAATGGTAACATACCAATACTTGAATGAGAGCTGCTGTTGTAGGCAAATTCCATCAAATCCAACCGTTTATGCCAAGCTGATATGAAAATTAACCTGACATACAAATTAAACCCTATTTGTGACAATTGTAGTATATATGCAAGTAGGGATCGTTCTAAACCAGAGACTAACTAGGGATGCTAATCAACTCAAATAAGATTAAAAAACACAAAACTAGACTCTATAGACTTAACACTAACTTAAAACACTCAAAACAGCAATAAACAATTAAAAAGACTCAAAACTGACTCTATGGAGTTGTTTGGACGAATTTTAACTAACTTAGACTCAAAACACTAATTTGGACAGATTCAAATACTTTTCTAACTAATCTAACACACTTAATAAAAGGGGGAATTGATTTGGACGAAATTAATTAAATTAGGCAGATTGTAAATTAAGCAGATTAGACACTAAATTAAGTGAATTGAATGGGTAAAAGGCTAGTTAGAGAGTCCTTCTCCACACATGCACATATGTAACACAAATTGATTTCCAGATTTTATCCCTTTAAACCATGAATGACAATGCCCCAAATTAATTGTGAGAAGCACAAATTAACTTTCAGATTTTCCTAGTTTCATTGAATTGGATGGAATACGCATCGACAACTAAATTATTCTTATCAAGTTCCCTACATGAACCGCATAATAGAGATACAATCAAAGATCATTAAGCTTTTTGAAAACCATAAGCATTGACTAGGCATTCATAACTATGAACTGCATGATACTCTTGCCTAGAATTTACTTAACACAATCATGACTAGTGATTTTTACTACTTGTGAATATAAGTTCGTAACGATTAGGTGAAATTCCCTTATATTCTAACATCAAATTCATGTATGAAAACTAAGTATGCATCCTTAATCAACACACAAGAACTAGTTCTCAATAAATTAGTTAAGTAAATTGGATTCACAATTCAAGAAACAAAACTAGAGGAAATCAATTCATATAAAACATAAGTCCATGGCTTTGAATTCACCTCTAACTAAGAAAAACTTAGTCACACATGTTCATAACAATTGAAAAGCAAATTAAAATAAACATGGAAACGAATCGAGGGAAGAAAAAACTCTGAAAGTCTCCAATGGATGCAGATTTCTTGCGGCACAAGGTTGTCTTTCTCCTATAGAAGCACGGCAACTCCTTCTTCTCCCTAGGTTTGCGGCACAAGGTGAATTTCTGAATGTATGGTGTGTGGTGTGAATGAGTGAATCAATGGAAGGGTGAATGGCTGCATAGGGTGTGTAAGGGGGTGCGGCACATTAAGATATATACATACATACATATATATATATATATATATATATATATATATATATATATATATATAGCACGGCAAAACCCTAGGAAATCAGAGTTAGGGTTAAACTTAGCAGAAACAAGTGATTAGGGTTCCTTGGGTGCAGCAAGGCTTGGAAATTAAGTCATAGCCCAATAAATTTCTGATATGGACTTATACAATCCAAATCCAAGAGGAAAATGGCCAATTTAAATCAAAATCCAAGAGGAAAAAGATTAGGGAAATTTGCCAAAGCTTGGGCCTTCTAGAAACAAGGTGTTTTGTGGCTGATTTTGGCTCTTCTAGAAGAAATAAAAGGGGGAAGGGTGCGGCACCCTTTTAGGGTCAGATAAGGCTTCTAGAAATCATGTTTTTAGATCCACTTGCAGCTAGAATTAAGGTGGAACAAGATTAGACTAGAATAAAATAGGATAAGGTTTGGATAAGATAAGGTTGTTAGGATAAGTTTCCATATTTCTTGCTCTTTCCTTATCTTTTTTGTCTTAAACTTGTCTCATCTGATTTGTAGCATGTTCCTAGCCTCTTTTGACTCCCAAATTCGTCCATCCACCTTGCTCCATATATAAGCTATCCATAATAAGCCCAAAACTGCTCTAAAAGGCCCAAAACTGCCTTTTCTTGCCAACTTTGTCATTAGGACCTATAAACACACGAAAATAGCTTAAAACACTATAATAAGTAGTAATTAGCTAACTAAATGTAAGGAAACAACATAACTAAGTAGCATAAATAGCTCCTATCACAAGCGTCACCAAACTGTAAAACTGAAGATCTCAGCATATCCTCTAACGTCTGAATAGTCCTTTCTGATTGTCCATATGTCTGAGAATGATATGATGTACTGTAAAGTAACCTTGAACCAAGAGCTTCCTGGAATGCTACCCAGAATTTAGAAGTAAACCTGGGATCACGATCCGAGATAATACTAACTGGAACTCCATGATACTTCACAATATTCAATATAAATAGTTCAGCTAATCGGCTTAATGAATACTTCTCGCTCACTGGAATAAAATGTGCTGACTTAGTAAGCCGATCAACTATCACCCAAATGCTGTCATAACCATTATGTGTACGAGGAAGCTTGTACACAAAATCCATAATAATGTTTTCCCATTTCTACTGTGGAATGAGAAGTGGCTGAATCAACCCAAAAGGCTTCTTCCTTTCAGCTTTAACCTGTTGACAAATGGCACACCTACTCACATACTCAGCAATTTCTCTTTTCATACCCAGCCAATAATAAAATGGTCGAATGGTATGATACATTTTAGTACCTCTAAGATGCATTGCATAAGCCAAACAGTGTGCTTCATCCAAAATTTCTTTCTTTAATTCCGCATTATTTGGCACGTACATTTTGTTCTCCTGCATAAGCATGCCATCAGTCTCCCGAAGTCTGAGATTTTTCTTTTTCCCCTGAGTTCTTGCTTCAATTAACTCCTAGATTTCTTTATCATTCATCTAAGCCTCGAGCACACGATCAATTAAAATTGGTCTAACTTGGAAATTAGCAAGTAAAGCTTTTTCTCGAGCTTCCACCCCTAACTTCACTCCAGTAGACCTCAAATCAGCAAGAAGAGGAATATGACAAGCATATAAAGCATAAGTCTAACTGGAGTCTTCCTACTAAGTGCATCAGCCACCACATTTGCACGACCAGGGTGATACTCAATCGTGCAATCATAATCACTTAGCAACTCAATCCACCTTCGCTGCCAAAGATTAAGATCCTTCTGAGTAAAAAGATACTAGAGACTTTTATGATCCGTATAAATCTTACATTTTTCACCATAAAGATAATGTCTCTAAATCTTAAAAGCAAAGATAATGGTTGCTAATTCCAGATCATGAGGAGGGTAATTCATCTCATGTGGCTTTAATTGTCGTGAAGCATAAGCAATCACCTTACCATGTTGCATCAACACACATCCCAAACCATTCAAGGAAGCATCACTGTAGATCTCGAAATTACTACTATTATCTGGGAGCGCCAAAACAGGTGCATGAGTGAGACAATACTTCAATTGTTGGAAGCTCTGCTCACAATTATCATCCTACTCAAATTTAACATCATTTCTAGCTATCCTTATCAGTGGTAAAGCAATAACTGAAAAATCTTTAACAAATTGTCAATAATAACCTGCTAGACTAAGGAAACTTCATACTTCCGTGACAGTTCGTGGCTGCTCCCAATTCTCAACGACTGCTACCTTTTAAGGGTCCACTAGAATACCTTGTGCGACAAAAATGCCACTTGATCTAACCAAAATTGGCATTTGCTAAACTTAGCATACAATTGGTTTTCCCTCAATCTCTTCAACACCAAAGTGAGGTGTCGAACATGCTCTGATTTAGACTTAGAGTATACCAGAATATCGTCAATAAAGACAATGACAAACCTGTCTAAATATGGCTGGAATACTTGATTCATCAAATCCATAAAAGCTGCAGGTGTATTAGTCAATCCGAATGGCATCACAAGAAACTCATAATGACCATATCGAGTCCTAAAAGTCGTCTTAGGAACATCCTCACTTTTAATCTTCAACTGATAGTAACCAGACCTCAAATCAATCTTAGAAAATACGCAGACACCTCGAAGCTGATCAAATAAATCATCTATACGCGGCAATGGATAACGGTTTTTAATTGTTATCCAATTTAATTGCCTATAATCAATGCATAGGCTCAAAGTCCCGTCTTTCTTTATCACAAATAACACTGGAGCTCCCCAGGGTGAAGTACTAAGCCGAATAAAACCTTTATCAACTAATTCCTGCAATTGAATCTTCAATTCCCTCAATTTAGCATGAGCCATTTGATAAGGAGTCAAAGATATAGGATTCGTACCTGGAAGCAAATCAATAGTGAATTCCACATCTTGGTCTGGCAGCAATCCAGGTAAATCATCAGGGAATACATCAGGAAAATGCTTGACTACTTTTACATCCTCCACACTACTAGAAGCAACATCATTCAACACCACATGAGCTAAATATCATTGGCAACCTTTTGATAACAACATTTTTGCTCTTATGGCAGAAATAACACCATGCCTCACTCAACTCTGCTCACCCACAAAAGTAACCTCAGGTAATCCAGGACGATGGAAAGTAACTGTTTTCCTATAGCAATCTATATTGGCACGATTATAATGCAACCAATATGTGCCCAAAATCACATCAAAATCAACAATATCTAATGGGATAAGGTTAGCTGGCATAACTATATCCTCCACCATCACTGGACATTCGGGATATACACAATCAACATAATATCTTTCTCCTCTAAGCATACAAACTCTAAATCATACCCTAGAGGTGTAGGATGAGGTTGCGTCACTTAAGCAAATGTACGAGAAATGACAAAATACATAGCACCACAATCAATTAAAACTCTAGCAAAGTGACCAAGAATGTTTAACGTACCCATGATCAAGTTCGGATGATTCTGAGCATCCTACAGAGAGATATTGTTAATATGTCCCTGGGCTTGTTGTCGTCCCCCACGACCTCTACTAGCTTGATTATTTCGCCCCTACACACCACGGCCTTAACTTGGCTGACTAGGTTGCCTCGAAGATCCTGCACTACTAAAAGCAATCTCCACTTGCTGGGGCTATCCACCCTGGAACCACTGAGATCCACCAGCTAGAATGGGAAAATATAGCATATAACCTCCAGAATACTGAGGATACCCACTCTGATAATAAGGATCCTCGGAATACCGATACTACCCTGAAGCATAAGGAACAACGTCACCGTAATAATGGTAAGCACCACCACGACCCATCTGACCATAACTACTAGACCTTGGAACTTGCTGGATCGACGCTGATGGTGGCAAGGAAGGCTGCTGAGGCCTCTGCTGATTCTGAGGACAATTTATAGCTTTATGCCCTATTTGACCATAAGTAAAACATCCACTGCTGCCTCTCATACACTTCCCAAAATGTCTATTGTTATATCTGCGACACAACGGAGCCCTTCATCTACTAGCATCCCCCTGTCTTTGGAATCTAGAACCCCCAAAAAATCTACCACCTCTTCTTTGACCAGTGGTGCTAAAACCCCTGCTAAAAGAACTGGAACTAGCTCCACTTCGCTTAAAGCTCTGAGTCTTGCGAGGTCCTTGAGATGATTGACCTTTACCTTTATCATCTTTCTTCTGATTGCCATCCTCTTCTTCTTCCTCTTCACTCTCACTTGGCATATTATCTGAATCCTCAATCCTCAACAAAATCTCATAGAATTCCCGGTAAGAAGCACAATGAGTAATGGTCGCCATAGAACACGACTTCTTCTTAGTACCCAATCTGAAACGATGAAGCACCTCAACTGGATTAACAGCAACATCCGGATGATAACGAGACAAGTCAGTGAATCTCCTATAATACTCATTTGCCATCATTTTCCCCTATCTCAATTAAGTAAATTCTTGCTTCTTATGATCAATATACTCAGGGGGAATAAACCTTTTTCTAAAACAACTGTTTAAACACTTCCCAATCAGCAATTTCCTCTAGGGTCAAATGATAAGCCTCATGTTCCCACCAGGATGCTAGTTCTTTACCTAAGAACCATGTAGTCATCTCTACCCACCTTTCAGAAGGAAGATTCCCTTTACTTTACATCACTCGAAAAGTCTTTTCGAGATGATCGAGCCACCACTCTGCTCCTTCATGACCCTCAAACTTACCCAACTTTAAGTTATGCATAATCTCCAAATGAGTCCTCTGAGGAGAGAGAAGCGAAGACTGAATCGCATGGGCTATAGCTTCCTCTAACTGAGCTATATCAAGGAAACTAGGCTAAGCTGAACGACATGGCTTTCTATGAGGCGGTATAGTTATGACAGAAGACACCAAATAATTAGAATATTCACAAAATATGCAGGACTGCCAAACCTAGACTCTGATACCAAACTGACACACCCCGACCGAAATCAAGGCATATTGGCCGTCACGTGAGGGTGACGTAGCCAGGTGCACAATGCGGAAGCAATAACAATATAAAAATGTGAATAAATAAAAACCAAAATAACTAGAGCACTAAATAAGAATAAGTGCAAGACAAAATAAGTGTAAATTCACAACTAGAGCATAAGTAGCCTAAGTACAGTCTAGCAGGATGAATACTAATTATACAACACCAAAGGTAATCCTACAATGGTGATAATCTGTCAGGGCTACCATGGATTCCTCGCAAGCCACCAAAAAGCACTCCAAACTAGAACCTGGATGGGCGCAAAACAGAAAGTGTGAGTGGGCAAAAACAAAGCTTTTCAAAACCATTTCAGTTATCAAAGATAGTAATCCCTCGCCGTAAAACCTGTATAATTTCCCAGAAAATAGAGTACATATCTGTACCACAACCATACTTAGAATAGCAAAATTCACAAATATGCCATGTCGAATATCTCAGCATAAAAATATGTAAGCCAGGTGATATAATCAATGCAAATAATATGTCAACCAGAGTCACCTAACGTGACCTGTACGGCTGAATCTAGAGCTTATCCATCTAGGCGGAGTCATTTAACGTGACCTATATGGCTCAAATCCACATCTCAACAAATATACATGCACACAAGTCGAAACCACCTAAAGTGGTCTGTATGACAGGACTAGGTGTAAATAAATACGCTCAAGTGCTACGATCACGTGAAGACTGTGCGAATAATCGCGGGTCACCTACGAGTTGGAACCACCTATAATGGTCTGTATGACAGGACTATGCACCTAACTTGGATCCAAAGTGAGCGTATGGTGCGGGAGGTGAACATCACGTGAAGGACTATGCCCTAACCACGGTCGGGAGCACTAACACCGGGGTGCAGGTTTATGAGCTCTTAACACATCTCACATAATCATCAATTCACATAAACAATCTACAACTCACCTGGTACTTACCTGAGCGTCCACCGCGTCAAATCACAATATGCGCATATCATACAAATTCATAGTCTAAGCATAAATCAATAAGCATGGCATTTCAAACATAATTTCATTTAAACACATTTTCTGGGAAATAGCAAGTATATAAGTATATACTGAAAACCAAAAACCCATTCACTGGTATGTGGAAAGGTTGTAGCCCTCAAGCCTCGATTGACTACGCTCGTCTTGAGGATAGGTCTCACCTATATGCGAAACAACTATATAAACGTTAACTTAAAGCACATAAACGAAACTAGCTAATAACTTCTCATACATTGCTCAAATGGGGTGTTTGAATATACCAGCGTGATCTACTCAATACCACGAACATCCCCATATTTTTAGAAAAATTTTCTGACCACCCACGCGCCGGCCACGCGCAGGCACGTGCCTGGCACACGTATGGAAACCCTAATTGCGTTAGGGAATATTCTGTCCAAAAATGGAATATACCGTTAAATATACATGACGTCGTTAGTAACACCGTTAGTATATTCCATCAAAGTTGACGGAATATTCTTTGTCTTCTCCGGTGATCCTCGCCGAAGCCGCCGCCGGTCGCCTTCTGCGTCGCTGGAAACTGGAAAAACTTAGAACTTCGATATCTTCTTCATTTCTCAACCAAAATTATGAAAATTTCACCAAAATGAAGCTTACAACGAGTAGAACAAAACCTTACCACTTTTAGGACTTAAATCCCATGGGATCTCGTCGAAGAAACCTCGAACACTCCGGCAACCTCTGCAACTCGATGAACTCGAGCTTCCCGACGTCCAAAACACTTCAAAATTACTCCCCGAGCTTCGTGAAGACGTCCTAAAGCTCCCTAGAACCTTAAAACTTGAAGAAAAGTCCACGATCACGACTGCATGAACAGTAACCCAAAACTGGGTTCTCTGGTTTTCGAGTTTTACAAGCTCTCACGTCGAACTAAGGGTATAGATGAGCTCCTAAGCTCACAAAGAACACAAAAGCAACCTCCTCGAAGTTGATCCGTGTAAGATGAAGCTAGTTTGAAGAGTGACCGTACAACTTGTACGGCTGCGGAGGTGGGGGCTGCCGCCTCCCTTGGTTTTTTGGGGGAAGTATCCCAATTCTTTTTTACGGGCCTGCCGAATCCTACAACGGATGAAATCCGAGAGAAGGAGAGAGAGGGTCAACAGAGAGGTTTGGGTGTATGTGTGTGGTCTTAGTGGGTCACCAACCAAAAACAAAAGAAAATAAAACCTAAGTCCTAACTAGTTCCAAAAGTATAGGAAAATTAGGAATTGGACCGCAACCAAAAACATATTACACACAACACATCTCAATGTCCAAGGGCAATTAAGTCATTTCCTTACTCTCGAGGATAAAGTAATATACACATTCGGGACGGGTTGTCACATAAGTTCTTTTCTTTAGTACTTATTTTATTATTTAATCTAAAAATTTTTTATAGAGCGATAATGTTAGTGGGTTAAATAATTAATTACTAAAAGAAAGGAGAATTAATGGGAATCAAACCCGCATCAAGGTACATAGATAAGATTACTTTCTATCACTGTAATAAAACATCATATGCCTAAATTTGTTTTTAAAAGTTGGGAAATAAATAAGTTAAACCAGCTCACGTCCAAAAAAGAAAAAGTTTAAACCATCTACTAATTGAGCTCAATCTCCAAATTTCTTTGCTATGAGTCTATTTTGAGAATCCTGTTTTGGGGCATCATGTAAGGAGAAAAAAGAAGCAACTTTTACTACTCACATATTTGGATTGCCCACCTTATCTAATTGTGAGTTTATAGTTGTGAATCAACAACCACTGCAATCTTGTAACAAATATTTCAAACCCTCGAGAGACCAATATATTAACCCCATTTAAGGAGAGTTTTACATGAAACCATGGACCGGAACACTACGTGGTTGAGTATTCGATTCATTTATAGTCTTCTGTCACTTATGTCATATTGGATCACTAGTAAACAATACGGCTAGAGGGCTCAACTTTTTCATCAAGATTTCAAAGTTGAATCAATGATTCACTACTAATTATACCGATGTTGTCTCAACTTAACCACCTGCAAAACCGATCAATATTGAATTTTATCACAAAAATCTTCAATGCAATTAAGAATGAAACCATTCAATATAAATAAGATATAATAATTTATTTTTTAATGTTTTCGATGTAAATTTATATTCATGAAGATATTCATCACATATTGTGCATGTAAAATATAAGTCATGTAAATTGTAACATGACAAAATGTTACTTGGTCACAACACTCCTGGTAAAGTGAGAAGGCTCTTCTTACTTAGAGCAACTCCACTATGCTCCATTGCCCGATGGATCGGCTCCAAAACAAGGGGCAACAGCCCCAGCAATCATGTCCAACCCATGTGGGCAATTGCGCAGGAGTGGGCCTGAGCGAGAATCACTGGCCCGAGAGCCTGATGTGGGGGTGATGCAATGCTGACGTCAGCCACGTTTTATTATTTTTTAAGTCAAGTGCAATCATAACACGCGTGCGTGGCGTGTCCCAAACATGTTTAAGGTGTTGGGGCTCGCGGTGCAGGCGTGCGTAATGTTACCGTTGGAGGCCACGTGGCAGCTCCATGTTTGTTGGATTTCAACAGTTACTTTTTGTGGACCGTTGGATTTCCAACAGTAAAAGAAAAAATTCAAACCTTCATTAATTTCAGCTGTTGGATTTGAGGTCAACGATTCACGTTATTCACCTAAAAAAAATAGAAAAAGAATTAACATTTAAAAAATCTGAAAAGTTACCGTTGTGCCACGTGGCACAATCTGGAGGGTTGGATTTCAAAATTTTTTTAATCTGATGGCAGAAATTAATTAAGTTAATATAAAAATTAATAAAAATGTTAAAAATTAATAAAAAATTTGAAATTAAAAAAAAAATTTATTTTACTTTTCTATAAATACATTCTCATTATCTTCTACCTTATTCCAATCTTTCTCTCAAATACTTTCAACCATATTTTCTCAAAGTTTCAACCATAATTTCATATTTTCTTAAAATTTCAACCACAATTTCATATTTTCTCAAAGTTTCAACCACAATTTCATATTTTCTCAAATACTTTCAACCATATTCCAATCTTTCTCTCAAAGTTTCAATCCAATTGTTTTCCAACAAAATGACTAATGATGCAGGTACGAATTAGACGCTTCTTGAAGATGTTACGTTGTGTTCTAACTGGGTTAAAGTTACTCATGATCCGATTACAGGTAATGAGATGCAGTTGCGAGAAATGTGAGTCTTATTCATACCAATTATCTTGAGAAAATTGGTGGGAAAAGAACCAAAGAATCGATGTCCAATCATTGGAGAATACTGAGCCAATCGTTTAGTCTTTGGAGAGACGCCTTGGGACAAGCTAGTGCTAATCTTTGAAGTGGAGAAAATTTAGCGGATCAGGTAACAATATATTATTATAAAACGCCTTGGCACAAGCTAGTGCCAATCCTTTTCTGTCCCCATAAACTCCTTGCCATGCACTTGGACAATTTTTTCAGGTCCAGTGCATATAGTCGATGCTTCCAATCATCCCAGGAAAACATCGCATCTCGGCCTTTTTCAGAAGCATTTGCAAGTCCATCTCAGTAGATCTCCGGAGGTACTCTACGGTGTAGATAGATTCGATTACGGAGTAAAACCTCATCAGGGACTCAAGAAAGGTTGATTTCCCCATCCTCGTTATCTCATCAACTTGGTCTGTAGATGCTCCATATGCAAGCATCCGCAAGACAGCAGTAATTTTTTGCTCAGGAATGAGACCTATAACACCAAAAGCATCCTTATTGTGCACAAAGTAAGAATCATGGTTGCAAACATCAATCATGATTTTGTTGAACAAATGTCGTTCCATTCTAAAACGACGTCTAAAGTACGTATCAGGGAATGCATTGTTACGAACAAAATAATTGTCCAAGAGATCCGTACCTCGTCGTTGCCTGCTTCAATCAAGGTTTGCGGAACGGCTGGGCCTGCAGTTCTGAGCCACAGTTTGGATGACTCGACGGGAATGTGAGGCTCTTTGGTTTCTTGCTTCGTCATTTATCCTTCTACGCTCCTTATCCTCTTCGTCTTCCATCTCATTTTGGGCCACCAGGAGATTGAACATTTCTTCCCCTTGTTTAAACAATTCTTTCTCTTGCTCCTCGATTTTCCAAAACATCCTTGAAGAAGAAGACATTGTAAGAAGGAAGCAGCAACTATGAATAATGATACAAATTTTGATTTTGGTGAAGAAGGAAGCATAAACTGTGAATAATGATAGAGATTTTGATTTTGGTGTGTGATTTATGGTTTTGGTGGTGGGTTATATGGAGGAAAAAGAAAGGATTAGGTTGTAAATAATGCCACGTGGCATGCCGTCATTCGTTAAAAATCTGATCGAAATCTATCCTCAAATATTGTCTTCATATTGTGACACATGGCGCGGCGTGATTGGTTAAAAATCTTATAGGAAATCTATCCTCAACGATTCTGAAAAGGTACTGACACGTGGCATGACAACATTGGATAAATATCTTATTGAAATCTGTCACCAAAAATTGTCTTCTCAAATAATGACACATGGCGTAATGAGAACGAATAAAAATCTTATCCAAAATTACAAATAAAATTATTTTGTATTATTTTATAAAATAAAAAATACTAATATTTTATTGCCTATTGCCATGGCTGTTCAATGTAGGGGTGAAGATGCAAAAGACAATTACTGTTCATTAAGGCAATTACTGTTCATTAAGGCAGTTCAATAGTTACTTGCCCTAGGGAGCTTTTGTAATGGTGGAGTTGCTCTTATAAATAAACAACACGAATTTAGATGTGACTAAAAAGTTAAAAACGTAAGCTTCTAAAGTTGTATTTGCTCGTGCCAAAAAAATCTTTGTAATCTTAGTATTGTGTTGTATTCAAAAGAGATATATAGTATTTTTAATGTACATGAAGCACAAGAATGTGCATCAAGTGTCATAATATAAGTTGAGATAATATATATTTTTGAGTGTCGAGACACTTGTATTATAACACGTGGTATACTAGTTCGTCTTTTAAGTATATTGAAAATTCTTTGGTTGTATTATTGTTAGGCTAGAAAACGGGTCGTGTTTATTGCTTTCGTGCTATACTTGTTATCTTAACCAGTCGTGTCGTGTCCTGTCAAACCCGATAACGTATTAGGTTCTTAATAGGTGACCCAAAATGATCTAATTCGTTAACGGGTTATGTCATTTAATTTTGTGTCGAGTTAACGGGTCATGTAAGAAATTGTCATGCCTAATTTCTAGATCTGGCACACAATATCTTGTCGGGTTCTTAACGGTTAACCCGATAATGACCCAACACGTTAACGGGTTATCCGATAACGATCCAAATCGTTAATAGGTTGACAAAAAACCTTTTATTTTCGTGTCGTGTAAGAAATTGCTAACCCTAATTCTTGCACAATACAAAATAAAAATTAAACATTTCGTTTTGGTTGGCTGTGTCAGCACTAGTATAATTTTTATTAACTAATTATAAATAATGACTCATTCTGTTAACCAAGTTGTTTAATTAGTAAAGTCAACTGTGTATGTAACAGCTGGTTGCATTGCAAGTTGTAGAAAGGTTTACAATGTCAAAGCCAAATGTTTATTCCTTAGTTTGTTTGATTGTTTGGAGAAGTTAGTCAACATGACAACAACATAGCATCAGTTAAACAAGAACAACCTACCCACTTACCTGCCGATGCAACATCCATTTCATCATAAAATCAAAATAAGAAACAAAGAAATGATATTATTTCAACAAATTAATGGATCAACATGATTATTAGACTACCAAAATATCATAAAATTTGGGTTTTTATTTATTCAATCAAAAGTTTTTTTGATAACCATTTCGTTTTACTTTTTATTTGGAAAAAAAAAAAAAAAAGAGAGAGAGAGAGAAGTGAAACTACTTTCTCTAGTTTTCAAATTTTGGTTTTGAGTTTTTATTTTTTAGTTTTCAATTTTTTTTTTTTAAACTAAAATAAGTACCAAAGTTGTTGGAAGTGGACTTTTGGCCCGTCTCTCTGATAATTTCTACATGGTATCAGAGTTAGGGAATGGATCTGTATTGTCACGCGATAGGCGAGTCCCCTAGGCCCTACGTGATGATGGTGGGTCCCTTAGCCCCGCATGTACAGTCAGTCCCCTTGGCTTCACGTGGTTGCCAATGTGTGGATCTCCCACATATGATCCACTAATCGGATTCCACATGAGGGGACGTGTTAAAATATTCCACATCAACCGTATCTCTGAGAAAAGAAGAGTTTAAATATCTTAACCTCACTCCAACTAATACTGAAGCCTTTTGTGATAAAACCTCACACCTGATAGATTGTGCATGTGGTAATTACCAAATTGAGGACAATATTAGTGTTGTTGGAAGTGGACATTTGGCCCATTTCTTTGACAATTCTAAAACGATGTCATTCTGAATATAAACACCAAGAAGATGAGAAGAGACTGACCTAGAATGAAGATTCAAGTTACGTTAAAAAACGACATCTTCACACATATTTTTATTCTCAATAAATATGCAGAATGCAATAATGTGGTAATTAACGAATTAAATTCCCTCCTTAAACCACCTTGAATCTGAATATGTGGATGGTGAATTTGGTGGTGAAAAGGACATGAGGAGAAGGCATAAATTATGGGTAAGGTGCGCTTTGGTGTGTGTTGAATATCAGAGCATGAACGAAGGGGACATTACATCTGGACAGAGAACAATGCATGAGCAAAACTTACGCGTATGCCAGCCGTATGCGTGTATGTATATCCAAATATGTACCAAACGATGGCTTTTGGGAGATTGACTTATATGATACACACACACACTTTTACGGTGATCTTTCATGTCAATGAAATAAAGACATGTGTAAATTGATGCACGTGTCTTTTTTTTCATTGACACGAGACGTCACACGATGTACCTGTATCACACAGCTATATCATGTTAGTTAATTTGGGTTGTTGGATTTGGAAGAGGTTGGATGAAGTTAGACACATGCAGTTGCTTAGAAGCTACATGCTATTCGTTTTTTGTTTTCTTTGCCATCGGTGCATTGCCATTCTTGTGTGTCTTTTGATTGTTCAGCTTGGCAAGTTAATTAAAATGTAATTAACTAGTTAATTTACAGTATTTAATTAAGGAGTTAGGGAAGGGGTGCTTTATTTGATTGAATTAGAATTTTATAGATAAGAATAGTTCATCCACGACCACGAGCCATGCCATGTCAAAGCTGCTACTTTTTTCAGCAAACCCTAGCTTTTGTTGCTTACACGGAAATTTAAACCCAGTGTTTCTTGCCACCTAACCTGAGGTCTGTAGGACTTTTTTCACCAGTAACTCTCATGGTTATGTCGTTTATGCACGAGTAAACAATTACTTACAAAAGTATCTCGCAATGCAATAATTAACGAAGGTTTGAATTAAAAAAATATTGAACTTTCCACGTGCAAAGCCACTCAACTTTTCCTTTTAATCTTTCGGCCCCACTTTAATTAGATCCCCAATTTCCATGACTACATAACTACATCTACTGTACTAGGAATATCAATGAACGATTATTGAAATTGCTCAGGATATGCTTTTTTTTAGTTTGTAGAATTTATTTCTTAGTTCAAGATCTCTCTTACTAAGTTCCAGCTTGGGATTGAGGTGATTTTAAAAAAACCGTTATGAAAACAAGTTGAGAGAGTTTTTAGTGTTTGGTAAACACACCAAATCAGCTTTTTTTTTCTTAAGTTTTAGATGAAAAAAAGCTAAAAAGTGGAAGCTGCAAAAAGCGGCTTAACAAGTGAAAAACGCGGAGCTACGGTAACTTGTTGATGAATTTTTCAATTTGCCAATATTGCCCTCCTTTCTCTTTTCTCATTTCACCTGATTCCTCACACTCTCAGACTCTTCTCTCTCGCAAAACACTCTCTCCGCACACCCTCTTCCCTCTGTTGCCTGCCGCTGCTCATCTTCCTCTCTCCGTCAGTCTCAATGCCACATACCAAGCAACCAGGTACTCCATTTGCTTGAATATATTTGTTGTAATTAATTAATTTAATTTAGTTAGGTTAGGGTTTGGCTACTTTCTCAGTTTGCTTCTATTTTTGTAGTTTAATTTTAATTTAGGGTTTGGTTCTAGGAGCTAACAGGATGATGAACCGATTTTTTTGGGGTTTTCTGAAACAGGGTTTATTTGGCAACCAACGAACTAAGGCGAACATAGGCTCGATCTCATCGATTAGGTAAACATAACTCTCTCTCTCTCTCTCTCTCTTCCATCGTTGAAGCAATTGCAGTTTTGGTGTTTGAATTAATTATCTAAATTTCAGTTTTGGGGTTTGAATTAAGGTTCTAATTATTATCATGAGATCCATGAAGCAATTTCAGTTCTTAGGGTTTCATTGGCAACGATGGTGTTGCTCTAAATATATGTCTGGATTATATATTTAGGATTATGTTGCTCTAAATCTAAGTAGTTTAATTGTTTGGATTATGTGTTCCTGAGTTGGTGCAGTGATGATGTTGCTCTAAATATATGTCTGGACATATCAGCCCGACAGAAGAGCAAGGAACCCAATTCGTTTTGTTGCACGGCCTAGTTTTAGCACTAAGATGATGTGAACATTTGTTTGATGCTTTAGGTTAAGCATTCCAATTTTTTCTATTGAGTGCAGGAACGATTTGTAAAACGGCGGGACAGACTGATTGGCCCCAATTCGTCCACTTTGAAGGTGCACAGAGTAAACCAGATATCATGTTCGATAATGCAATTGTATTTGATGCAATTATATGTGATTTCACATTTCATTAGATATATCTTTCTTCCATCACTTGATGCATGAGATGTTTCAAAATCAAATTGGACAACTATTTAACTAACTGTTCTTTTGCATGTCATGTACGACTTGTGCAAAAGAAGAACAGAGAGTTGAGAGCTCAATGGGTTTGCAAAAGGAGGATGAAGATGTTATCCACAATTGAAGGTTTTTTTTAGCTGCAAATCAAGGGTAGACAAAATGTATAGGTAGACTTTTTCAATGTGTCTAGAGGTGTATTCGACTTGTTAGCGTCTAGGATGTTTATGTTATTTTTGAGACTTCACTTGGTGCATGTATTCAACTTATATGATTAAATTCTTGATTAATGAAAATGTGATTAACTAAAGTATTACATTACATCTGTTATCAGTTCTAATTCCAAATTATGAACAAGGATTATGTGGTAGTTGGTTCATCACACACTAGAAGCAAATAGGTATTGGATTTTGACAAATGTGATGCACATTACACAACATATCAAAGGAATAAGTGACGATTTCAGTGTCACTCACATATATGATATGTGACAAATTTATAGGTTATTGAATTTCATGTTTTGTGACACTTACTTTGTCACATATCTCCTTGAACCAGGTATTCTAATCAATTATAGCTCACATATATGATATGTGACGAATTTATAGGTTATTGAATTTAGTGTTTTGTGATGCTTACTTTGTCACATATCTCCTTGAACTAGGTATTCTAATCAATTATAGCGGCAGGTTTGATAAATGCATCTAATTAGACTACTTTCAAGTACATTAACAATATTGAACTAATGAATCCTAGCTATTCAATATAAAATATTTCAACTGAAGTATTTTGTCATACTAATTAATATTTAAGATAAAGTTTATAAATATTTTTCTTTTAAAAATAAAATATATTTAGTAATTTATCTTTATTTGTTAAGAAAATTAAATTAATAGCACATCTAGTATTATACATTTTTTGGTCATTTCACACAGTTACAACTGCTTTACATAAAAGTTTACCAAACACTTTCATACTACTCTTTTTTTTCCAAAAGCACTTTTACAAAAAAAGTTTACCAAACACTCTGCTGCTTATTCTCACAGCATAGCAGAAACATCTTTTTTCAAAGCACAACAATATCAAACCAGCCCTAACTAGAATCAAATATGGGGTGTGCTATCCACACACTCCATTTTACTTCTCACACACCCTTTGATAATTTATGTCCGTTGATCTTCTTCAATTCATCCGATCTGACGGTCGAAAATTAAAAACGTGTATGAGAAGTAAAATAGGGTGTGTGGATATCACACCCCTCAAAGAATTGGCAGTCAGTAAACTTTGGGTTTCAGACGTAAATGAAGGTTTTAATTTGTTTTAATCAAAACGCAGCCACGATGATCATTTGTTTCAATTAAATAATATATTGCCATGTAACAAAGCAACAATATTTTCTCTAAGGCCTCGTTTGAGTAGAGCTGACAATTTGTACCCTACCCGTTTATCCAAACTAACTCATCATCCTCTTTCATCCACCGTACTTTTGCCAAAAACCTCTCCATCCCTTGAAAAGTGTTACCACCCATGCCTACCACCCATTAGCTTAAGAGTTGGGTTTGAGTGATCCGTTAGTTTAATGGGTTAGTTTGGGTGACCCGTTGACTTAACAGTTTGGTTTGAGACTGACCCAAACCCCATAAAAACGACCCGTTTGCAGGTTTACATTTGACATCTAGGACTTAATTGGAATGACAACTTGTTACGTTCAAGGTATGATAATAAAAATGACAAAACTTTCAGTGATACAATTGAAACCCAACAGGAAGATCCAAAATTGTAGTGGCCAACAATGCAAATATTAATCCATACAAAAATGCAAACCAGAAAAGACTTAAATTGTCAGAGGAAAACAAGTTGAGTAAATTGTTAAGATAGGAAGAGGAAGAAAACTCATCGCTTTCCACCACCACCTCCAAGCTTGGCGGCCTTGGGAGCAGCAGCCTTGGGCACATTTCCCTTGGACTGGCCCTTTGACTTGGACACCAATTCGGCCTTCTTCGCCTTCTTCTCATCCTTGGTCTTCTTAATCCTCTCCTTAATTTCACTGCCAAATTCACACGTGCAGATTTAAATGAGCTAACAGTGTCCTTGTTGAACAAAACCCAAAACTGAATTTCTCGTCCTAATCAATTGATTGAATTTTTAACAAATACACATAAATATGAAAGAGCAACAGTGCATGTTGAACAAAACCAATAATTGATCAACTTAGAGTGTGTCTGGGAATGCTTTGGTAAGGCAAAAAGCGCTTCTGGATACCAAAAACACCACTAGCAGAAAGTGCTATTGAATTCTAAATGCGGTGTTTTTCTTGGCACTGGTATTTGTGATTAAAATGTTCGTATGCTTCTAACAAAAGTGCTTATGAGCAGAAGTTTGCAGAATCATTTCCAAATTGCCCTTTGATCAATTGATTCAATTCATAACGCATAGTTAGCCTACCACAACAAAACCCTAATTTTCAAAATCTTAATCATTTGATTCAATTTATATATAAGCCAGAGATGTGAATGAACCAACAAAGGACAAGTTGAACAAAACCCAGAATCCATTTTTATTAAAATAATTCATTCAATTAAACATACCGAAGAGCAGCCTCACGGGCAGCGTCACGAACTTCGGACTTTTCGGTCCTTCGCTTCTGGATAACTTCCAATGTGGCACCAACAATGGACCTCGAATAGGGCTTCTTGGTCGAGCGGCGCTTCTTCTTCACAGATTCAGCAGCAATGTCCTAAACAGCAAATCACATCAGAGACAGATGAGCTTACGATAATATCCCTCATTCATCCATCAAACAAATCAACGATTCAAACCAAAACGCAGCGTTTCACGGATGTTAGGGTTCTACCTTCTTGTGTTGCTTCCGGTACATGGCGGTCCAGGTGAGCTTGGAAGGCTTGAGGCGGTTGTGGAAGTACCTCTTGCATTTGGAATTGGCGAAGAGGAAGACCTGGGAATCGGAGCGGATGAATCGGATTCCCTTTCCCGGGTAAATCTTGTCGCCGCTGAAACGGCAGAGCTCCGTCTTCAGAACCATGGCTGCTCCTCCGCTGCTTCTGTGCCGCTGATGTCTGCGCCGCCCCTGCTGCTGCTCGCTCTCCTCTGCTAAAATCTTCGACCTGTCCAAACTCTAAAACCCTAATGCCTCGGGTACCCAATTTAACGTCAACTGCCATAGGCGCTCGCTGTTTCCCCCGCCCAAGACGACACCGTTTAGGAAGCACTGGGCTGTTTTATAACTTTAATTTTGCAGTTTTGAGGCTCAGCCGGCATACGTATGTAGAAGCGTGCATAGACATTAGACGGTTCAATAGTTCACATACGTGTAAACAACTGTCTCTAGCACGCTTCTACGTACACAATAGTCAATCCCTCGGGGCTCAGGGTATTGCCCAATTGGTGAGGTGAGTGAAGGGACGAATTAGGTTTAAGCTAGGTTCAAAGTTCGATTTCTTCCGCTACCAAAAAAATAACTAATGGCTTCTTGAACTTCACATTTTGTCTAGAATTTGTTCATTAAATTATACGAGAAACAAGTATTTTGTAGCTTGTAACATGTATACCTTGGAAGGAAACTGAATATCATGTTTCAAATTTCCATTACTTAATAGTGTGCTTGGCAATTCTAGACAAACACAAAGAACTTGCACATAATCCATTTCTCCCGACAAAACAAAACGATTTCTGAATCGAAACCACAGTACAATACAAATATTCACCATCGAAAAGTCTCAGGTTCTACTTGTAATTAATACGACTTTCTTTTTTTATGTTTCCTTCGCGGTTTCACGAACTAGGGAAAGCTTAGCCAGAAGACCACACATCTGAAGGTACGAGCCAACTCCATCACAGATTCTCATGTGAGCAAATCCAGTTTCCTGCAAACTCGCACGAGTAAAAGACTTGTCAAAACACAAGATCTCAGAAATAATGAGAGGGAAATCTCTGCATAGTGTGCATATGTACCTTCATGAACTCCAATTTCAAAAACTCAGCCATATCATAGTTTTTTATGATACGGAAAAAGGTTGTGATTATGTCTGTTGGGGAGTAACCCAGATCGTAGAGCTGCTTGAGACCCGAACAAGCATCATCAAATTTCCCTTCCAGTATGTTGCGCACCATATTCTTTACATGCAATGGGTGAGGCTGGTCACAGACCTGTAAACCAAAGCAAATCCTTTAGGACTACCAAAGAACATACAAAACAATAGAATATTTGAGGGTATTTTGTAAGTATGACCTTGAAAACATTTTCTTGGTTCACAAACCGGAATCCACTGTTTGTAGCTTGCAAGTTATTCAGTGCCTGCCTCATATCACCATCAGCGGTGAAAATAATGGCTTCAAGACCTTCTGGAACATATGGAACCTTCATTTACAGAAAACGCAGATGAATCATACACCACCCAAATTTCAAATATAATTTATACATGGCAATGGTTGATTGTGAAACAACTTTTGATCATTGGATGGAAAGGCTCAAATTATAGTGAATCTCAACAAGTGACCTATATGTTCTCGGAAGTTGGTAGAATTCCTAGGAAATAAAAACATCGAAGCCCAAGCAAAGAGATGCTTATTAAGCTTCATCTGGAGGCACAATTATTAAATATCTTCTGAAACACCGGTTGCAACCCTAGAGTTTAAGAGGCTAATTCAAATGTCAACCTAAAAACCAATATTAAGACTACTAGAAATTAGAAAGATAAGAAACTGGTTGCAAGGGTTTTTTTTCCAATCTCTAGGCAATGATAGCACAAATGCATTGAAAAACACATGTTACCATGTTGTGCTGCAAGTGAGACACACTGACAGAGGAAAGGATTACGGACGACATGCAAATGTCATTTTATTGAGTAAATGAACAGCCTTCCGATAAACAAAATAGCTTAGCAAGGTTAGCATTTAAAGCTCCAGACGTAATGAGGAAAAGAAATAAAGCTGAATAGACGGGGAAATAAATAAGATGGAATCACCGCAGAAGCTAAAGCTTTGACAGAGAAAACATAATATGCCCTCAATAATAAACTAGTGTAGATAGATTAAAAAGAATTAATACAACCTAATAGTTAAGTAAAGTTGCACAAATACTTCTCTACGTTTGAAGATAAATAATGACAGTATGCAGAAATGACATTACATACAATGTCAAGAAATTTCTTTACCTTCTCAGCTTGAACGACAATCATTAGGCGACCAAGTATCTCCTCATCAGTCAATCTAGAAAACCGGACAAGGGCACATCTACTCTGAATAGGCTCAATGATTTTGGAAGATGTATTGCACGCAAGAGCGAAACGAGTAGAATTTGAATATATTTCCATTGTTCGCCTCAAAGCTTGTTGTGCTCCAGATGTCATGCTGAATTGTGTACAATACACACCCAGAGTATTTCCGACACCCAGAGCCAAACCCAAAAATTAATAATTAAACGAAGTAATGCAAATAACAATGTTGTAGCATCAAATAAAATAGAGAGATAAATGTTTTTTCTGTGATGAAAGAAACAGACAAAAGGATGAACAGCCATGCACCAAAAGTTAAAACTTATAACACATAGGCAGATGGATAAGAGCAATTTGAAGTTTTCAGATTGATTTCATGGAGAATATCACCAGGGTTACCTGTCAGCTTCATCCAATATGACAACTTTATGGCGTCCGGAAGGCAGTGTAACTTTCTTTTGAGCAAACATTTTAATTTTGTTCCTCACAACATCGATTCCCCTAAAGAAGAACCGACAGTAAAAAAGTTCATGATAAATCCCAATCACAGTTTAGAAACTGAATTCCATCAAGACCATTTTACGTACTCACCTGTCATCTGATGCATTCAGCTCTAAAACAGCCTCCTTATAGTTTGGTCCCAAAAGCTCATGTGCAAGAGCCAGTATGCTAGTGGTCTTACCAGTTCCAGGAGGACCCTGAAAACAATAAACAGTGATCAGTCAAGGCATAGGTTAAGTAAATTTAAGCAACTATAACCTTCCCGCTTAGTTCACCAATAACCCTAAACACAAAACACCACCCCTCAAATAAGTTTAATAGCTCAGTATTGAGGAAATCTTTCACAATGCCATACGGAACATTTTGATAACCATTTTGTTATAAGTTTTTTGTGTTCACCTTTTGTGCTATAGATAGAGGAAAAGTAATAGGAGAAAGGAGGAATGAAGAGTGTGAAGGATGATGGTGGAAAAAACGCAAAAGGGGATGGAGTGACATATAACATGAAAACTAAAAACCAAAACAGAGAACACTTTTGTGTTGTTTTCACTTTCAAGTCTCTGTTTTCAAAATAATCTCCTTCATTTCTCCCTCCTCCCTCCCACCACCTCCCTTCATCCTTCTTTATTCATCATTCTCCCATACCGCTTCTCTCTATCTCAAGCACAAAAATAAAAACTAAAAAACTAAAAATCAAAATGGTTATTAAACGGGCCAATAGTTTTTACACTTTCACCTCTCTTCTAAGCATAAGATCCCAAAGTTTCTGTTGACGTAAAATTTGATACCAAACTGAAGTTGCTTCTAGCATGTACCTCACTTCCACTCTGCGTAATATTAACAATTCGTCAAATTGATCCAAATTCTAGTTAACCAGACAGAAATTTCAAATTCCTATAAGTCGTCACTGTTCTTGTTGAACAGGCAACAATAATTTCCCCAATTTCAAACTTACGAATACCCATGGAACCTGAGAACACAAGCATCCAACACAATGAATCGCCTTTAACCAATCTTCTCTCAAACTTTTCAACTTCAATTCTACAAATGCCAATTATGTTGCATAATTTATCAAATTGTCTACCAAATAAAAAAGCCCCATTCCTCTCCTCATATCCTAAAACCAAACTGAGCCCAGATGATAGTCCAAAACTTCAAAACTACAATGCTCATTCGAATTTACCTCCACGAAAAGCGACCACTGCCTCAACGAATACACAAATCACAGACCACAACACAAAATTACAAAGAATAAATCCACATAATCAAGCTACAAATTTGACATTCCGCTAGGGTTTAGGGTTTTAGTAAAATTGAAAACGTTGGATTGGGTGCAGAAATGAGCGAGAAAGAAACGTACGGCTAAGATGAGGTTGGGCATGTTGCCGTCGCGAGCGATGACCTGGATTCTGGACACGGCGTCTTCGTTGCCCACAATGTCGGCGACCTTGGTGGGCCTGTACTTCTCCACCCACGGCATGTCGTAGGCTGACGAAGAAGAAGACAACGCCATTGCTGCTGCCGTCTGCTGATGGCTGCGACAGAGAAGGAGAGGTCGTGGCGGCTCACGAAGAAGATGGACTGGAACTGAAAACCCTCTCCCGAACAGCCCTCTTTTTGCCTTCTTGCTTCGATTTGGAGGGAAAATTGCCCTGCTGCTGTTTATTTCGAAGGGCTTGGAGAAGGTCCTATTTATTTGTTTGTAGGGCCTGAGCTTTTGATATTTACATATCCAACCCCACCTTTCTTCTTTTTTTTTTTCTTTTTTTTTTTTTTATATATATTTTATTTTTTGGCTCAATCCTTTGGCTGACCCAATGAGTTCGGATAGTGATTTTTAGAATCCATTTTCAGCCGTTCAAACATGTAACCCAACCCAACCAACCCATTGTTATGCGGGTTGGGTTAGGCAGGTTTATCGGTTTGGGCTTCATAATATTTTTTTAATAACAATTTTATTATTCTTCACAAACAAACATTAAAATCATTCAATCGTGTAAATCTAAATTTCCTTAACAAAAATGAACTTGAAATCTCAAATACTTTATTATTAAACTTAAAATCCGCATTCCAAACTTCAACCATAAAAGAAAATCAACTTAACAATTCTATAATCTTAATAAAATCCAAAGCTAAACATAAATTGACATATAATCCCAAAATTATAATAAAATTCAAAACTTAAACATAATGAAAAGCTTTAAGATAGTAGCAGTATCCATGAGCTTTGAGCAGCAAAGGTTGACGACCATCAGCAACATTTTGACAATAACTACGAATTTATTCCCAAAGTCAAAGGTCAAAAGCATTCAAAAGGGGTTGTAAGCCTACAATGGATTCCAAACGTTTATTAAATCATTAGTAAACCATGAATAACAACACAAAGCATTAGAATTTGGATAGAAGTTTACATTGATTAGTTCATAGAAATTGCAAAGTACCTTAAATTGACCATATACTAATCAACAGTATCCATTTCAGATGTGGAGGCAACTGAAAGCTCTACAGAACATATATAAATTAAAATAAAACAAGTCAGAAAGTATTTAATTGAAAAATGAAAACCAAATACAAGTTTAAATAGTTTGTTACCTGATATTATATGCTCATGGATTTCCATCTCCTCAATGGATGATGATTCAACTTCTGAAAAGATAGGAGGTACCTTTAATTAGTTTTGAGTGCAAATCAGTGCCTTTACCATCTTAGGAGTCAGGGAACTCCTATAATCATCAAGAATACGCCATTCAGTGCTAAAGGCAGATTACCAGTATTGCAAACACATCCCTTGCAATCTTAGCTAAAATTAGATATTTTTCCTAGTGAACCTTCCACCATTTCAAGCATTTAAATTGCTTATCCATTGGATTCTCATGAGGTTCCAGTAAGAACCTATCCACCTCACTTCTTAACTCACCTCTATTTCTCTGTTTTCTTATCTTTAGAAATTAAGACAACCTTGCATCTTCAATAGAACTACTATCAGCAGCTTCCATTGGCGCACTGCTACTAGATGAACCAACATTAGGAGCTTGGGGAGCTTGTTCATTAGACTTCAAATAAAAGTCATAAAGCTGCACTAACACATCTTTAATACCATTAGTCAATTTAGTCACTTCATCTGCACCGTATACAAAACTGAAGCAAAATGAAACATAATCCGATTTAAATCTTGGATCAAGCACCATTGAAATAATCAGCAGCTTATTGACATTTCCCACAGAACCCTAATATTTGTCTTAATTGGATTTCATACTAATGGCCATTTTTTGCACCAAATGATCACCACTGCTACTAAGGACTGTTAATTCTTGTTGTATTGAGCACATCTCATGAAATGCAATATTGGAAGTCACAGTTAAAGATCCACTGAACTTGAGTATCACATCATAAAAGGTTTTCAAAAACCTAACAAAATTTGATGCATTATCCCAATCATCACTTGTAGGAGGAATATACCCTTTTCTTGCTCACCGTGTATAAAGTAAGTAATAAAATGTCCATCATCTTCCTCCAGCCCTTCAAATGCTTTTTGGGGCAACAACCAACATTAAATAGGTGGAATTCTACCTTGTTGGTACATCTAAAACCACAAGACCCTTAGACTCTATTTTCACACGATCCTCACATTCCTTAAACTTCTTTAGCCTTGAAGGCGAAGACCTCACATACCTGAAAGCGAATCCAATTCTCAATATAGATTCATGCAATTCCTTTAACCCCTCAGACACAATCAGATTCACAATATGAGCACTACATCATAAATGCATGTACACACCATCAAGAACAAGAACATCAATTTTCCAAATTTTCAGTTTCTTTTCACATAATTAACATCCTGATCATTTGCTGAAGCATTATCAACAGTTATAGTGAACACATTTTCTATTTCCCATTCAATCAAATAGGATTCAATCAGTTTCCTAATTGTTTCCCCTTTGTGATTTGGTACAGGGCAAAAATTCAATATGTGCTCATGCAAATTCCAATCACAATCAACAAAGTGAGCAGTTAAAACCATATAACTAATGTTTTGTGCAGATGTCCAACAATCAATGGTAAGACAAACTCTTTGTGCATTTATGGTCAACACATTTTTCAAAAGTCTCATCTCATCCAAATATAATTGAAACACATCTCTCGCAATAGTTTTGCGTGAGAGATGGGTACATTTTGGGGGAACTAATACCACAAAAAAGCTTAAACCCTTCATTCTCAACAAAGCTAAAGGGTAGCTCGTCAAGAACTACCATCTTGGTTAACCCAACCCTACAAGCTTCCTTACTAAAGCCAACTGCCATAAGGCTACCATCTTTCTCCCAAAGCTAAGGATTTTTTGTTTTTTGTCCTCAACCTTATGAGGATACCTTTTACATTGGTTAGACAAATGATTCCACAGACTAGAGGTCTCATACTTCTTAGTATCACAAGCATACCTCTTCTTGTCGTAGTTACAAGTAGCTCTAGGGTCATTGGGATCAAAAGATTCACCACCATCAACTTTGGTGAAGTGATCCCACACTGTGGACATTTTCCTACTTGGTTTTTTGTTCTTACCACTATCCACCAGTGGAGGAAGAGGCACTGATGAGCGGAGGGATGTAGTGGCGTAGAGAAAAACAATAAAATTATAGGGTTTTTATAGATTGAGAGAAGATGAGGGATCAATCTCGAAGAGGCCATAGAGAATAATCAGGGATGAAATTGAATCTTGCATGATTTTCCAACAGCTTAATTTATGAACTTGTGTCTGAGGGTTGGACGAAAAAAGGAGATTGAGTAATTGAGAGAAGAAATCATGTAAATGGGCTAACATATATCTATATTCGGGTGGTCGGGTTTTGACAGTTTTGTAATATTGCAACCCATGTAAGATTAGCCATGACTTCGGGTGGTCGGGTTTAAACCCGAGAATAATTTTTTGGGCTTTCTAACCGACCCAACCCAATTAATGTTAGATGGGTTGGTTGGTTGACCCACACAAATGCCCACCCCTAATTACCAACAACAAAACTTTACAACACAAAGGACCAAAATTTACAACAAAAGGGCCCAAAAACAAAAAATACAAACAACCAAAAGTTGAGACCGAAACAAGGAAAACTTTAAACAGCCAGTTTCGCTGCATCCTCAGTCATAACCATCACTGGAACCACCAAAATAGCAGCCGTGCATGTCGATCCACACAAATTCTTATGCCTAATTAATCCTTGCATCATCAATACCAGCATTTAATCCCAAGCTTCACTCCTAGCATAGCTACAGACAACAAAGAACCCGCAACCAATTGAAAGAACCTTGTGGGATTCCACAAGCAACACTGCCAACAAAGGCAAATAGCAAAGAGAATGTGGTGGTGCGATGAACACCCAACCCACTGGAAGCACCAGATCTATACTCACCAACTCGGAAGACCGCAACAAATCGCTGCAAACTGTGACTAAAGCTCGAAAATTGGATGAATATGGATAAGTGACATCAAAGGGGAGATAAGAAGGCAAATCAGCCAAGAAAACCAGGGGAAAAACAACGGATAGGAGAAGAGAAAAAAAGAAAGAAAGAAACAAAAGAAAACCCATCGATCTCAGCCGTAGCTAGGATCAGCGGCACCGGAATTGGACTCGATTGGAAACCACTCACACAGATCGGTGAGAATCACCCTAAAATAGAGGGAAGGTCTCTCAAAATGATAAAAAGAGAGAGAGAGAGTTCCAGAAAGCCTCAGCCTATTCTTTCTCTCTTTTTTTTTTTTTTAGTCAAGCTAACTTTCTTATTCTAAACCTAAAAATTTGGTTAAAAACTTTCGAAAATAAATTAGGTTGAAATTGGAGTATTTATAAGATTCGAATTCGATAGTTCTGACTTTTTGAGATGGTTTTGTATTTTGATTATGATTATTTGTTGTAGTATATACTTTTAGGTATCAACATGTTGTTGTGGGGTTTGAAACTTTGTTTAACATGTGGAATGTCTCAAAAATATATGCGGCAGAGAGTAGTGTTACATACATATATTCGATCCATGTGTTTAGATGTTCCTTACAAATTATGTTTAAGGAACAAAAGTTAACAAAATTGAAATTTTGGTATGGCATAGCCAAAGAGTGTTATTTTCATTCATATATTACATGACAAGAATCGGAGATGTTGGTACGCGATTCCAGGTAGCATTTTATGTCCAAAACTATACAAAGTTCAAAACTAAGATTAGTTCTGCTGAAGACACCCAAATCTGTAACTCTATTGATGGCGTCTCCTTCGTTCTCTATGACATCGTTGAACTGAAAATCAAAAGAAAAATAAAATAAAAAACAATTCAATCACTCAAGAATTATCACATTAAATTGCATATGAATTGAATCACATTTCTTGGTACGCCTAGTTGCGAAACCAACAATGTAATCAAGAGAATCAAGATGTGAACGTTGAGGGTGGTAATGGTGTCAAAAATGGTTGTGATGGTGAGGCCAATATGATAGTGGCAACGATGGTGGTGGGGGTAGTGGTGTCAAAGATGATAGATGAGAATGTGGTGATGTGGGGTGGCGGTGATAGTTGTGATGGTAGTGAAGTGGTGATAGTGATAATAATGGTGACGGTAGTAGAGACATACATGATTTTATTTTTTTTAATTAAATTTTGACTTTATTTTATCAGAGAAATGTGAGGGTAATGAGGTGTCAGTGAGACGCAGTGTTGTATTACGAAATGCAGCTGGTCATCTTCTTCGCAAGGACTGCGCCTCAGCCACTGTTACGCCTCACGACCTCGACGCCCACCTTCCAAAGAATTAACGTAATGGCGATTTGGGTAAGTTAATTGGACTACTAATATAGAGAAAAGAAACATCAAAATCCGCAGAAAGTTGAAGATCCATATGAAACATATTTGCAATCATAAAAATTGTAAATTATCAAGTCAGTAAATAATTGTCTGAATTACAACTTTACAGCACAACTAATTCGTCTACATTATACAATTAATATTCAATCCGATCCCATGAACTCCATCAAAATCATACACCAACTTGTCCAAGAAACCTCAACCGATCACCGCTGCTCTGATCAATGCGTAGTACATGCATTCAAGAGGCATCCCACCCCCCTCCCATGCTTCACACACTTGTTTGTGCGACAGGGAGTTAAGTGACACATGATTTTTAGCACCATTATATTTATTAGTGGATGGAATTAGATCCTCTTTAGATCTCCTCACTGGGGATCTCGAGGATCAAGTGACATCAACCGCTCATCACAAATTGTATGGCCAAAGTTTTTTTTTTCTTTTTTATATTTTCAACAGTAATGCAGCCTAGTTTTGCATGAAAAATATAAAAAAGAAAAAATTGTGATCATACAATTTTTGATGAATGGTTGGTATCACTTGATTTATGGGATGCCTAATGAGGAGATCCGGAGAGGATCAATTCCCTAGTGGACATCAAAACATTCCGACCGAATATGATGAAGATTATGTTGGAGGTTTTTTTTTTTTTTAGTTGTATCAACTTTTGCATATGCTACACAAGGAAATGTTTTGCACTGTGTCCATGTTTGGATGGGATGTAAGTTAAGTTCTCTATTCGTTAAGAAGAGAAATGTTAAGGAGACTTTAAAAAATAGAATTATTTATGGACTCTCCGTCACTTTATATTTTTGGCACAATTTTCGTGCCAACATTATAAAAACTTGTGCCCAAAACATAAGGTTGCAGAGAGTTTTGTTTTGAGAAAGTCTTATTTGCATTTTTCCATTAAGAATGCACTTATATACCCATGAATTTACATGTGGGTGGAAGTGGAACCATTTTGGTAACTTCCTATGCTTTTACATTATGTCTCTATGAGAAATTTTGAAATGACTTAGAAATATAAAATAACCAATGAAAAATTTTAAAATTACTTAGAATAATAAAATAATAGAATTAAAATGACGAAATTTTATTTTCTTAAAGTTAATCATGGAGACGATTGTTATAATAGTGGATGGTGACAGCAGCGACAGAAAGACAACAATATTTGATGGTGGTGGCATCCATAGTGATGGTGGCAGCCACTTAATACATAAATTATGAATTTTTTCTAAATTCTCAATTTATTTTCCTCATCAAAATATTGTGTTATTTTACAAAAGAACCATTACAAAAACAAAAAAAAAAAAAAACAAAAAAAAAAAGAAATAATTCGAGTTAAACTGTAAATACCAAACGAAACGTGTACGGTATGGTCAAATCAATTTTACCAAGCACTGGTCAAATAAACCAAGAAAACGGAGTTAAAATTCCAAAGCCGTGTCCGTATTCGAACGACGTTATCGTCATCGTCGGCGTTTGTCTTTTCTCCATCATCGTTCTCACCGCCAAAGAACGATCAGAGCTCCCGCTCAAAACGCACCGTTTCGGAGATCCGCATGGGTTGAGCCGATTCAACTCACCGAGTCAGGGCATTCCATTCGACGACCTCGCAAGAAACTAAACATCCCCAAATTCTGATTCGAAACCGAAATGGCCTCGCCAAACCGATCTGCGGAGAACATCGTCGACACGACGCCGTTGTTGACCAACTCGGGCTGGTCGTCTGACGATTCGAACTCGGGGCGCCAGCGATTGGTGCGCCGACAGAGCCTGCAGCAGGCCGCGCGGTTTCTTCGCCAGGCCAGCAGCCGCCGCCTCATGCGCGAGCCGTCGATGCTGGTCCGCGAGACCGCGGCAGAGCAATTGGAGGAGAGGCAGAGTGATTGGGCGTACTCCAAGCCGGTGGTGGTTCTCGACATCATCTGGAACTTCGCCTTCGTCGTCGTGGCGCTGACGGTCCTGGTTCTGAGCCGGGACGAATTGCCGAATGTGCCCCTGAGACTGTGGATCGTGGGGTACGCTGTGCAGTGCGTGGTGCATATGGTTTGTGTTTGCGTCGAGTTTCGGAGGCGGCAGTCCCAGCAGAGAAGCCGGTTTTCGGGGGTGAATTCTGCGGAGGAAGGGGTGAGGAGTGTTGGGAATTTGGGTTCTGGGTCGAGAGAGGGGGATTTGTCATCGCAGTACGTGTCGTTGGCTGATCATATGACTGAGGAGGGTACCAGGTAACAACGTTAGCTGTGCTTCGCAATTGTAATGTTTGTTTGTGGGTTGCTGTTAGTTGCTGCAATTTATGATTCGAATGCGCAAATGTTGCTGGAATAATGGTGATATTTTTTTTATTTTTTATTTTTATAATGTTTTTGCTGTCTTTGGCATTGTTGTTCATGCCATTTGATTCTTAGTAAAAGTTACTTTTACTAATGCTAAATTATGATGAAATTATGATCGGTATTTACTTTTACTAATGTTTTTGCTGTCCTTGGCATTGTTTTTGCTGTCTTTGGCATTGTGGTCCCAATCTCTTTGAAACCAATAGAGGGATCGGTATTTATGCGAAATTATGATGTAGAGTAGAGAATTAGTTAAATGAGTCTTTTTGCGTTTACGGATTGCTGATGGCACCGGTTTTCTCTCGTTTGAAGCTCTATAAATCTGAAATTTTGTATGCTACCTGTCTGTTAGAATCGGTTATTGATGATTGAACTGGTTTTGTACTGGGATTGTAGGATGCTGTTATATTTGGAGCCAGTACTGTGTGAAAAGTTAATGACATATGCTGTTATTTGTTACGTTTATCGTAATTTCATATCTTCTCATTGTTTTTGCTTGTATCTTTCAGCAGCGTTGCTAAACACCTGGAATCTGCAAATACAATGTTTTCGTTTATCTGGTGGATCATTGGGTTCTATTGGGTATCGGCAGGTGGTCAATCCTTAGCAAACGCCTCCCCGCAGCTTTACTGGTTTGGGCTCTCTCTTTCTCTCTCTCACTCTAACACTCTCATCCATCTATTTGAAATCAATTATAAACTCTTAACTATGGCAATGTGGCTTTGTCTGCAGGCTATGTATAATTTTCCTGGGTTTTGATGTGTTTTTTGTCGTTTTCTGTGTTGCGCTGGCTTGCATCATTGGTATCGCGGTTTGTTGCTGTCTTCCGTGCATTATTGCACTTTTATATGCTGTCGCAGATCAGGTAGTTCTCATGCCCAGTTATCTCTCTTTTCTGTGTGTGGGGCTGTGTTGGTTTTCATGTTCATAACTATTGGTGTTTTCTATCATTACCACTCCGTAAGTTAGGTGAATATTGCTGTAGTACTGGTTTATAAGTACTAGACTAGAGGCTTGACAAATGAAAGCGAAACCTGACACGTTCTATATAATTCTGCGATAGCAAACTTTATTTACCAAATATTTGATAATAACAAAAATTAGTTGAATCTTGTTAATGTGAACAGAAATTTCGATGTATTAAGATTTTTAGTTGGAGAATTTGGACTCTAAAATGGGACCCAATTGTATGGGCTTGCTTCCGGTTTAGCATAACTTTATGTGGGGTGGGTTGGAAAGTTCAGTTCTGATGTTTTGTATAGAAGAAAGTTTGTGGATAGCCTTTATCAGCTCAAAATAACGGGCAAGTTCCCGTGTTGGTAAAACAGTTTGCACTAAATTAAACCATTCCTTTCTTTCATTAACTGTTAACTTTCATCACCTTAGAAATTATCGGGTATATCCTTCTTAGAATTTGATACTAATCATAGATGGTTGAATTTCTTGGTGTCTCCGTGAAGCACCCTATGTAACTATTAAGATTCATAGATCTCTTCTTTCTATTGATATATGAGGTTTACCAAACTTGATGCATAGTAGTTTCTCTTGGAGCACTTTGGGGATGAAAGATTTATTAATATTATACTAATTTGTTTCATTTATTAAATTTTCTGACTCTCTTTTAGTTGCATCAAATTTATTGGGCCTGACAAAAATTTGATGGGAATGTGCTTGATTTTTGTATTAACTAAAACTTGGAAGTAATTTGAATTATTAATTTACTGAAGTGTAGCTATTAGCTCTTAGCATTAATATCAATGGCATTCTTCTTGTCCCCGTATTATGTTTGTGTGACCTGCTATTGAAGCAGGATGGAGCATCTAAGGAAGACATCGAACAGCTTCCAAAATTCAAATTCAGAAAAGTTGGTAATGAGAAAGTTGCCGGCGATGGACAAGGTGGAGGAGTAATGACTGAATGTGGTACAGATTCACCTATTGAACATGTTCTTTCTCAGGAGGATGCGGTAAGTTGCTCTTGATTTTTGACTTATAGTCTTGTTTACTCTCTTGCGTTCTTTTAGCAACGAGGATTTTGTCTACGTCAGCTGTCATAAAGTTGGTTTTGTTTTGTATTCGTGTCACAAATGGACTGTTCAAAAAATTCTTCTCACATCAGTTAGATGATCATTGCAATTTACAGGAGTGCTGCATCTGCCTTTCTTCTTATGACGACGGAGTGGAACTGAGGCAACTTCCTTGTGGCCACCATTTTCACTGTTCCTGCATTGACAAGTGGCTTTTTATCAACGCTACCTGTCCTCTCTGCAAGTACAATATCTTGAAGAGTAGCAGCCAGGATCAAGGGGAAGTTTAAAATTCTTCTCGTCATGGACTTATGCTTGGGCACGCTGCAGAATTACATACAAATTCGTGCTCGAGACTTGAGTGTAATCATATGCAAAGCTTGGCACTGAACTCAAAAGCAGGCTTTAGACGTCCTGCTGGAGGGTAAACAAATGCAAAGCTTCGCCCTCGACACACTGCAGGTCTTCTATATTGTCATTGTTGATGTTGTTTGCTGTTGTAGAGTAGGCATGGCAGTTGTCATTGATCTTGTCGGCGTAGTAGTGACTGACAACAGCACATCGTTTTCGTTGTTGCCCTGGCGTTCTTAAGGTGCCTTCTGTACATGGGTGTTGCCAGGGCATTTACACGGTAAATTATATATATATAAACAAACTGCTTTCGAAAGAAAGTTCACTTGATTGTGTAGAAATGTGTTATCACAAGTTAGTAAGAAATGTGCTTGCAAATTACAGTCGTGCACATCAAGGTCGTAACAAGGCATAAATCCCAATGTCTACTTTTGTATGGCACTTAAAAAGGGCTGCTATATCAGAACACGGAATAATTTTTTGGTGTGATCGTAACTACTGTAGTGTTGTTACTCAGTTTGTTTATATTGCAACACGTAACACGCGTTCGTATAAACCAAGTTTTGTTGAGTAACGATACGAAGAAAATGATCACAAGTCAATTGTTTATGAAATATACTTGACCTGAACAAAGACGTATCCCTTTATTCTTTTGCCTCTCGTCACGTAAGAATAGACCGAAATTGACGAGAGGCGAAATAACACGGGGATATTTTCGGAACCTGCCCTGTTCCATTGTTTATAGAATTTCTGGACCCGCCCCGACTGGGGGTCCAGCCAGTTTGTCCACCCCTAAATATGGTTGCGAGTTAGATGCCCTATCACAATCAAATCAATTAAACAAAATGATAGGATTGGGGGATTAAAATGATAGTAAGTTAAACCCACCAATCTCTAAAGTTGTCATGGATCTTATCCAATGAGGAAAGATAAAGGGTGGTGCTATTTTTACACTTTTTTTTTTTATCTTCTATACACTTTTGTTAATTTTTGTCAGCTTTTTTTTTTGTACTATGAGCAAAATTAAGAGGTGTATATAAGAAGTAAAAATGAGTGTGGATTGCACCACCCAAGATGAATTGCCAATGTAGTGAAAGTCAATTGCTTGGATTTGACGAGCTTTTAGTCTTTACATTTGGAAATACTAGACAACTAGTGGCTGTTTTTGTTTTTCTAACGTCTCAACCACTACTACTTACTAGAAAGAAAATTGCAAGAAAGTTCTCCTCACTCTCGTCATTGATTTGATTCAAGTATCAATCTTTTCACGACATTGGGCATTTTGATGTGTACCTCTAGCTTCTCCACCAGGAAAAAACACAACAATATATTTCTTTGTCGAAAGTGAGATTCTTTTTAATATAAAAATATTGGGAAAACGAGAAATCAAATATAGAATCTCGGTTTAGCGTAATGTTCTAGAGTAATAAGCTAGCTCAAGGAAGTGAATCCTTGCGCTATAACCTAAGAAATACTGTGGAAATATGAATTTTATATAGAGCTCTCAAAATAGATTTAGTACTCTAATATTTTATTGCATGCTCCTTTTGATTTTTCCAAATTTCATTTCAAGTGAAACTAAATTTATACCAAATCAATTTCCACTTGCTAAACATAGGAATGCATTTTTTCAAAACATTTGAAATAAACAACATTGTTTTATCAACTAGCTTGTAATCCAAGTTCAAATCTTCATTTCTCGTTGTTAGAAAAAAGAAAAAAAAAAAAAATTTACATGAACTTATAAATAAATTAAGCTCATCATATTTTTCTTCGTTTCCAAACAAGGTAATAATAATTTCTCATCTCATCTCCAGAAAGTAGACATAAAAGTTACATTCCCAAAAAACCTAACAACTAAACGCGACCAAAGTAAAGACGTGTTGGGTTCATCCAAGTGTGTGGTTTTAGTGCAAATTATTGACATGGTCCCAGCCATCTGCCTCTTTACAACCAAAACCCATGTGACCTCTCCGACCTCTCCGACTCACAGAGCACTCACCCAAGGGTGGCAGTAGGGTTGTGACCGGCGTACCAATGACTGTGCCACACATACCAAAAGCCGGTGCAGTCATTGAGTTTAAAGGCTGGTGATCGTTGACCGGACCCAAATTCTCCAACTTCACAGAAAGGTTCACAATCCCATTAGTCCTGGAACCGTCCCTAGCCCGTAGCCGGTAACTCAAGAACCGTGCCGAACTAGCCGGCGGGAACCCAATATCATTGGCCGGGATTTGGCACCAACCCAGCTGAACCCGGCCCATTATGAGCCTCTTGGTGAAGAGCTGGAGACATATGCAAGAATACCCGTTGTTGAAGAAAGTTGTATCAATAGGGACATGAAATTTGTCTCCCCACGTAGGGTTGACGCCTCCTTGATCATCCACCCTTGTTTTGTACACGTGGAGGGTGCGATCACCGTTGGTTTTGGGTGTGCATGGCGGAGCAATAGTGGGCTGAAGAGTGGTGAGGGTGATGAAGGGTCTGATTTTGTTGGAGAATAGAGAGGGAGATGAGGTCTTCAGACCTTGGGCTGATAGCACTGTGATCTCCATCTTCATCAGTGACTGGTGGTTGTGCTGCTTCAACATGGTGACATATACATATACAATATATAAATATATATATATATATATATGTTATATATATTGAGATCTTATATATATTGGACTTGGAGGGTGTCTATAAATAATATATGGGTGTGTGTGTAGCAAGCTGTATATATTTATTTGGTAAGGGAGGTGGATAAATATTTAAGAGGAGAGAATTATTGGGAGCTTCAAGGCTTCTTACAGTGCAGTTTCCTTGTGGGGGAAATAGATATGGAAATTTAAGGCATGTGCAGCAATGTATGACTCAGACTTGCTCACACTGAGGAAAGCAAAACAATGGAATTTTCCCGCTTGTCAAGTCAACTTGAGTGAGAGGTTTTTGTGCTTGTTTTGATGTTTTCATCCTATACACACGCGGTCAATAGCGAAAGTGTCCTAATCGTTGTTTTTACGTCTCTCAATCATAACATAAGAGTACATTTCCAATCTTAGTAAATATAATAAATAAGACGCCACTTAATAATACAATCTAGCTAGTAGTATTTCTTTCTTTTTATAAGTAAGATGTATTAAATTCGACTCTTCTAGAGGACCAATTGAATCTTTTTTAGGTCTTCGAATGGTAAAATGCTCTTTCAAGTAGCATCATCTCAAATCTTGACCTCTCCTCTATTTCCTCCCTCAAGAGGTTCTTATTCCATGCCTTTGTTTGCCCAGCCTTACCAAACCTCCTGACATTCCACTCCAAGCACCAAACACTATCACTCTAATATCGAAAACTTGAATCAGATACACTACTAAGGCAATCTCCAACTATGGAGGGCCACATAGGCCTAAAAAATATAATTTTTTAAGGAATAGTAACAAACTAATTTTTTCCGTCTTTAACCATATTGGCTAAATATTATTCTCTTTGTATTTTTATTACTTTTTAGCATGCCCAATTACCTTTTCACCATGTCATTAACTAAAAAGCTCAAAAAGAAATGCCTAAGGCCATCTCCAATGGAAGGATGGCCAAATGGTTTCCTCTAGCCCTGTAGTTCTGTAAGAAATTATATTTTAATGAACAGTGTCATACCATATTTTATACCATCTTCAACCGAGGGGGCCAAAGGGCCATAGACTAAACATAATTTATTATTTCAATTGAATTAATATGGTTACTTAAATTAAACTACCATATTAAAATATGGTTTTCGAACATATTTTGAGTGGCACTTGTCGCCAAATGAATAAGTCTCCGGATTTCTTATCTTTATACAATCTTAATAATTTTTTGGATAGGATTTCGAGTAACACGTGTCGCTAACGTGAGTAACTCTCTAGATTTCTTATCTTTATGTAATCTCAATAATTTTTCGGATAGAATTTCGAGTGCCACATGTCACTAAAGTGAGTAACTCTCCAGATTTCTTATCTTTATGTAATCTGAATAATTTTTCAAATATGATTTCAAGTACCATGTGTCGAGATGTAATTGGTTGTGCAAATTTTAGATAGGATTCTTATATAAGTGGCATTTCTCATCTTCAGCTTCTAATGTTAATAAATTGGCTGAATATTGGGGTAGAATTCACACATCTTCATTTTTGCCCTCTCAAATATCTTTTTCAATTCAAGTTTGCAATGAATTCCAACTTTGGATCCTCTTCGTATTCCATCCAGGGGTCCTCATCCAATTCTAAATTGGAAGATAAATGGGCACAAATGAGACGAGAATATGAGGAGTCCAATGAAGATGATGAAGCATGGCGTAACACAACATATATGGCAGCAATGGCTGAGGTCATGGTGTGTGAGGAAACTGAAGAACAACCTCAATGGGATGGCTCTATTGTTGGTCACTCTTACAAACCACAAAATAAAGAGATGGCGTATGAGACTCTGATGAATAACTACTTCAACTCCAACTCAGTGTACACAGAAAAGGATTTCAGACGTCGCTTTTGGATGAGGTGTCATGTCTTTGAGTGTTTACTTCATGATGTCCAACATATCAATCCATACTTTCGACAGAAGATGGATATAGCAGGCGGCCCTGGTTTCTCACTTCATCAAAAGGTTACTATTGCACTTCGAATGCTGGCCTATGTCTCCCCAGCTGATGAGATGGATAATACATATGGTATATTTGAGTCTACATGCCTTGATAATCTTGCTGAATTATTGTTCAAATTTACAAAGAGGATACCTCCGTGAACCAAATCAAGCATATCTGGCTCAGCTTATTTGCAAAGCTGAAGACTGTGGCTTTCCAAGCATGATAAGGTCATTAAATTGCATGCATTGGCAGTGGAAGAACTATCCCACCGGATGGCAATGAGGATTTAGCGAAAGATCTAGAAAGCCAACTATTGTGTTAGAGGCGGTTGCCTCGTTTGACACATAGATCTAGCATGCTTTCTTTGGAGTCCTAGGATCCCAAAATGACATTACAATACTCAGGCGTTCACCCCTCTTTAATAACCTAACGGAGGGTAAATCACCTTAACTTGACTACTATATCAATGAGCGTCAGTACAATATGGGGTATTACTTGGCAGTTGCCATCTACCCAAAGTGGGCGACACTGGTCCAAGCAATTGCAAACCCGTGGATGATGCCCAAAGGTGGTTTAACTTACACCAAGAAGCATATCGGAAATATCAAGAGGGTGAAGTCAAGATAAATTGAACTCCATCATGATGTCGTGCTTCATATTACACAACATGATTGTGGAGGATGAGTGAGATGGCTATATTGATGGAGAGTTTGATGACGACCAAGATACTCTAAATGGGTTAATGAGGGCTTGTGTGAAAATATATGATGGGCCTAATTTGCTTTTGGATCCAAGAACTGGTAATATCTCTTTAAATGAGTACATGAGACACCATGGGATGACACATTCGCGTGCCATATTCAAGTACCTAGAACAGGATCTTGTTGCACATCTTTGGGCCAAAAGAACCATGGAGTAGGCGTTTAAGTTTTATGTTGTTAAATGTTTTGTTTAATGTTGTTTAAGTTTGAATAACTCCCCTAAGTAATATTAGGGTGGAGATTGTGTTTGTTTAATGTTGTTTAAGTTTCATGTTGTTTGATATTGTTTAATTTAAAGAGTACAACAATTTAAATTTAAAAACTACAACTTAAATATTAAAGGCTACAACAACTTCATTTTAAAGACTATAATCGTCATCTTCATCCACCATTGTAGGAGTATAGTTGGATATAAACAACTCCTGTTGGGCCATAATTTCCCTCTTTTTCCTATCAAAACATGCCTTACTCATTGGAGTGTACTCCGAAGTGTTCCTTTGCATGTTCCTATTAGCCATCTCTTCTTGTATTTGTTTTGCCCGTTCTTCGTGCCTATGCTTCCTTTCTTCCGTGGCAAAGGCATTTTGCTCCACCATTAATCGCAATGAAGACGTCATTTCCTCTCGAAAGGCTAAATCATTCTTTGCCTTGCCATTTTCCTTCAATTTTTGGGCCTTGTTTTGTCCTGTAGGCCTAGGTATGGAAGATTCATCCGGAGATGGATTTTCTACCCTTATTTCTTGAATGATAGGAGATCCTTGTTCATCCCCAACTGCATTTGAGGAAACATTTCCGAACACCAGAGTAGGACCAAATCTTTCTTGAGGTGGATCTTGAAATAACACCCACCCCTTACAAATTTTCCAACAACCGTGACAACTAAAGGGTTTTTTCATGTCATCCATATACAATTCCTCCGCTTGGTGTATCTAGAAAATATAATTACAAAAATTAAACGAAATGAATTTATGAAATTAAATGTAATATAATTAAATATTTAAAATAACTTGTGAAAACACTTACTTCGTTGTAATAATTGGCTCCGCTGTCATGTCTGCTTTGGGTGTTTAACACTGCTTGGTGCCATTTATTCAAACTTGGTTGAAGATGTTTTTTCCATCTTGAAGAACAACTTTCATGGTTTCGGGGATTCGGTGGAGTGGTGACTTCGTAGAACTCATAGTACTTTTTGGACGTACAAGTCCAAACACCTTCACTTGTTTGAGAACTCCCCTTGACACTATCTTTTGAGACCCATCTATAAGCTTTGCAAAGATCTTCATATTCTTTTCGGGTCCAAGCCCTTCCTTTCATTGCAGATGTGGAAATTTGAGAATTATTGAAAAAATTGAAGGAAATATTATTGGAAGAGGTAAGAGAATAGAATATGAAGAATTGAAGTAAAATGAGGTAAGATAGTATGAATGGTGAAAATTATGTGAGAAATGGTGTAGGAATGGCTTAAGTATTTATAGGAAAAAAAATTTGTCTGAAAAAAAAAAAAATCAAATGCAACAGTAACATGGTGTCACTATGACGTCAGCTAGCTGTTGCTAGCTGGCATCATGTTGATGCCAAGTTACCATTGCATTTGAATTGTTGGGTTGGGAGAGGGCTGACTGGTAGGCTAGATGAGGCCAGCCTGCTGGCTTGATTTCAGTTTTTTGGCTCGGTGGGGCCCACAAGCTCTTTGGCCTAGCCCTCGGTTGGAGACCATTTTTGTATCATTTCAAGCTATTTTTAGCCCTATGGCCCTTTGGTCTAGCCCTTGGTTGTAGACCATTTTCGTGTCATTTCGAGCTATTTTTAGCCCTATGGCTCTTTGGCCGGGTCAATTGGAGATGGCTTAAGTGCTTAGGGGTGACACTTTTTAGGCCTTTTGGGGGCTGATTTAAGCCCCGAGTACGCCCATTTGTAAATGCTCTTTGGTTGGAGATTATTTTGTTCAATTTCAAGGCTAATATTGACCAAATACCCTTTGATTGGAGATGGTCTAATTAACATCCCAAACACACAATATCACTACAAGCATAGCACAGACGTCTCTAGCAGCAGTTGGTGCATTCATGCACTCATGAAAAATAAGTCAAGGTGATTTTGAAAAAAAGTGGCTATCAAAAAAAGCTGGAAGCTTTTTTATGTTTGGTAAACATTCAACTTCATGTTTTTTTTTCACAATTTTGGGTGAAAAAAAGCAAAAAACACAAAGCTGCAAAACCCACCTTTGAAAAACCAGCTTTTTTTTTCACATATGTTTTACATAAAAGTTTATCAAACACTATAATACTACTTTTTTTTTCAAAAGCACTTTTACAAAAAAGTTTACCAAATATTCTGCTGCTTTATTTCACATCTGCTTATTCTCACAGCACAACAGAATCAATTTTCTTTCAAAGCACAGCAATACCAAACCAGCCCTTAGTCAATACTCCAAAACTCCTGACTCATAGACTCAGATACATATATGAATATTAATTACGAATGATCTTTTTCTTTTCTTTTGATTTGTTTTTCCACAAAGTTGTCGAGCAGCATACGGCGGGGTGTGAAAGTCGTTTTGTCATACACATTATTCCTGTTGTTTTAATTAATTAGTGGTTACAGATAGCTCGCCGTCTCTGGTCTGCTGAGATGAGCATTTTTCCATGCAAATTAATTTGCAACGCAATTGCATGGTGGGAACTGGGAAGGTTTATCAGTCTGCAGAAAAATCAATAGAGAATTTGTTATAGATTCAAAAGTTATAATAATTGTTGGAAGTGGTACAAGTGTTACTTATTTGATCCAAGTCTTTTAACGAATCCACTTAGTTTCATAAATTAGGTCGTGCACGAAAATTACATGCTAAATTGTAGAAGTTAGTGGTCGGCACAAATATACAAATAACAAGACACGTCAGAAAGCAACTCTTATAAATATTATATATGAGGATTGATGAGTCAATTTCACATTATATATTTTATCCTATTTTTAATATGTTTTGGTTAATATTTTGGGAGAATTTTGATACTTTGAATTATATTTTCAATATAGGACTTTCGACTTCTTTTGGAGCAAAACATGGTCAAGTGGACGAATTTTGGAGTAATTCTAGTTGGCGGATGATAGTGAGTCACTTAGCTTGATCCTATCAAAATATCATATTTTTCTACCCAACGGTTATTTTCTGATGATAAAATAAAGGAGCAATGTGCAGTTAGGGGTGGAAAAAATTCCCAAAAATTCCAAACCGAACCGAAAAAATCCCGATCCCAAACCAAAAATTTCCCAAACCGAAATTCCCAAAATTTTCGGGATGCTATCCCGAACCGATCCCAAAATTTCAGTATGGGATTCGGGATTGGCTTCTCAATATTTCGGGAATCCCATACCGAACCGAAAATATATAATGTTAATTATTATATATATATATATATATATATATTTATACATATATATATATATATATTATTCTTTTATAATTGATACTAGTAGTTTCTAATTCATGCTCTGCAACCTGGAATGACCTACACCTTGCATATTTTTCATGTTCTGTTTGATATTCATGTGGATTTTATTATTGCTGCTGCCATGGCTGATGATTTCAAAAGACTTGATTCTTTTGTCTCTCAACAGATTGCAAAAAGGGTTTAATTAATTTGAATTTTGACTACGATAAAAATAGTCAGGCATGCCAGTGTTCAATTAAATGGTAGTGTGAATGAAATGAAATTCCTAGTTCATGAATGTGTTCTTGAATTATATATTTGAAGAACAATTCATAATTTCATATTTCAATTTGGGATTCCCGATTTGTCCCAAAATCCCGAAAATATTTCGGGATTCCCGAAAATTTGGTTTGGGATTGGTCTTCAAATTCCCGTCCCAAAAAATTTTGGTTTGGGATTCGGGATACTAGTTTTGGTATGGTATCCCATACCGAACCACTGCAGTGCTGGAATAGTGACATTTTGGGCTTGAATTGCATTTTTGGAGTCCAAGATGACCTCGGATGAATTTGTGGCCTTCTGGAGATGTGTTCAGAACATCATGATCTTCAAAATAAGCTATCATGGGCTGGATTTGAAGGAGATTTGAGGCTAAAACGTGACTGGACATTTTCTGTGCAGTTTCTCCTAGTTTAATTCGGACTTTATGTTTTAATATATTTTATTATTAGTTAGCTTCCTAGTGGAAATAAAAGACTTGGTTCCTAGGGTTTGTGTGGCTGGCTTTGAGGGAGATATTTAAGGTTTTGGTCAACCCTAGTTTGGGACTACGCTTTCTTTTATGCTACTTTGGAGACAAAGAGTGATTGCCAGGGTTCTTGGAGATTTTCTACTTTAAGGTGTTTTCAATCATTTTCTTAATAATATTTTCTATGATTTTAAATATGAATATGCGTAACTGATTCCTTTTGCTAGGCGAAGCCTTGAGCCTTAGCATGAATATGTAATATTTATTTAATTGCTTATGATTGATTGCATGCATACTTTGAATTATTGATCACCGTGATTAAAACTATCTAATTGTCTTAATGCCTGATCACCATTAGGATATTTAGAAAAGTAATTTGATGTAATTTTGGTTGGAAGGTTCCCTGAAATTGATGCTGACTTCTTGTGATTAATAATTGTAATTTCACTTAAGATGAACACCACGTCTTAAAGGTTGCATGGTTTTTCAAGGGGTTTTCATAAAGCATAATAAGTCTCTCATGTTCAGATTTGATCTGAACGTCCAGATGGGTTGCATGTTAAATATACGTTCTATGTTGAAGGATCCAAGTAGAATATAAATTAGGAAAACCCAACCTTCAAAGTGGCATGTGTAGTTCATAAATAATTGGTAAAAATACATAGGATTGCTAGGTGATGGTGGAACCTAGTGCTTTTATAAATTAGTATTTAAAACTCTTTTCGTTTGTCATATTTGTTTTTAATTAAAATTCGTTTTTAATATTACTCAAGTCTAAAATCTCTTTTCTCAACTTTTAATTTTAAGTATTGAATTAGGTATTTTTTATATATAAATTATCCAAATAGTATTTGAGAAGAACGACCTTGCATGAGCATCTATACTACAACACCCTTGTATTCTTGCAAATATTTCATGTGTTTTTATCCCTATTTTTGTAGATGGTAAAAATCATATCAAGGATCCTTTTCGGATTTGCATATTCTATTTGTTTATCGTATATTGTACGGTCAGTTTTCGTTATTTATTGTTTGTGTTTAATTTTAAATAAAAAATATCAAAATGATTTATAATCGCATAATATACGATAAACAGATAAAATGTATTTTTTTTTAAGATTCTCCAAAAAAAAATTCTGGATGGAATCCAAATCCAAATTTTACCAAATTTTTCTTGGTTCCAAATAAAAATAAAATAAATAAAAACAGAAGTTCACTAGGAAAAGCACTAGATTGGTCCCAGTTGCAGCATTTGTAGGAAACGTTCACACATGACGTGCTCGATAGAATGTGTTGACTTTAAAGAACAAATCCTGTTGGAGTCATAATTTTCCCACGATCGTGGTAGACTCGGTGTCATTCGAAGGCCGAGGCTATCTCTAATGAATGTATGGCATTTCAAGTGTGTCACTGTTGGCCGTACCAACTTTAATCTATTCGTTTGTTTTAGTTGTGCTTGCTAACCCAAGTGGCAAGTGCATGTGTCGCGTAGCTGTATAAACTCAAAGGATCTGAGTGTCGAATTCTTTAAAGAACGTAGAAAAACAATGCAAAATTTATAGAAATTGAAATAAAGAACAATACTAAATGAAATGTAGCTTCTAGAAGAAACATTCAACAATTATAGAAGAAACATTCAACAATTAGAAGAAACATTAATGCATCATGGTTCCACCTACATACAACCATGCAGTTTCACTATTTTGATTGCTTTTTAAACTCAACTGAGATACAAACAATGAGTGGCAGTCAAGTTTTCTCCATTTCTACTTGAAAAGTAATTTTCATTGTAGATATTCAAAACTAAACACCCATTCAATTCCTTATAGGAATAATCACAAATATAATTTTTACATATAACAACAAAATATTAAGAAATTACTTCACTGAAGTCGTACCAATCTACTAATTTATTCCATTCACGAAAAGCATGAATGTTAAAACAAAACTATAGGAAAAACATGATTGAACCTATGAATCATAACCGATATTCATCAATTCGAAAATAGAATAAATAAAAAAATTCCATTGAACATCCACAATGTAAAATTAACATTGAAACTCTAGAATAGAATCAAAATAATAAAACTACATAATCGCAATATAAATTTCCCTCCCATCCATAGCTAGGAAGATTAGTTCTCCATAGATGAAGAGAACAAAAACCCTAAAATAAAAAGTAAAACTGATGAAAAAATGGGGGAGAGAAGCAGCAGCCGTGGCTCAGTGATTGGGGATGAATTTCAGGCCCGTATTCTACACGGTACGTCTTGCGTTTGATTCAAGCCGCTAGAAAATCACAAGATGGTGTCCAGGAAAAGTTGAAATGCTTATATAAGTCTTCCCGACCTCCCAAAAAGTAATTTACCATGTCGAAGTTACTAGTTGATCCTTTTTCTTTTTTTTTTTAATTTTTTTTAAACAGCAGTTGCAACCTCCTCTTTTTCATATCCCTTATCCCATCCTAACCCAGCCAACGACAACATCTAATGGGCTGGGCCAATAAGTTCAAAAACCCAAATCTCCGTCCTGTCTCAACCCTAAATATCTCGAAAGAGTTAGCTTGTCTTAGGAAATACCCCGGTAACATCAATGGCTTGAAGATAACATGAATGATCTAGATAATGACTTGCTCAAGCGAAGCATGGTGTAGAAATTAGAAGATTATCAGTTTAAAATGAGAGAGAAGGGATTTGCATGGTTGCATGGTGTGGAGCCTAAAATAATCCCAAAAATTCTAGATGCAACACATGTACTTTTGCCCAAGAAAGACAAGATTGCCCTCAATAAATGGGCAAGCTCCTCCACGCGCAGCTCACACCCCTGAAGGTCCCAGCAGCTGAATACGACTACCCACATCTTATCTACCCTTGGCAAGGAAAAGTCAAAGTATTAAAGATAAGGATTAATTTGATAGAAGCATATTTATGCGACTTAGTTAACTTGTTTTCTTGCATTTACATATCTAATTTCTACTTGTTAGAGTGTTTTAAGCTATTTTCGTGTGTTTTCAGGTTCAATTGACAAAGTTGGCAAACAAGTGCAACTTTGAGCATTTTATAGCAGTTTTTGGCTTGGAATGGATTGCATATGCATGGAGCAAGGTGGATGGACGAAATTGAAGATCAAAAGAGGCTAGGAATGTGCTTAACATCTGGAAGAATTAAATCAAAGACTTGGAGGATAAGGAATCAGCCACAAAGAGGGAATATTATCCAAATTACCTTATCTTATCCAAACCTTATCCAACCTTATCTTATCTTATCCTATCCTAATCTTTTCCTACCTTAATTTTAGCTTCAAAGAGGACTCTTTTTTCACATTAAATCACCTAAATATCAGGTTCTAGAAGCCCTATTTTCGTGCCCTAAGTTTATGCCACATGTAACCCTTCTAGAAGTTCTAGAATCTGCCACAAGGACCATTCCTTGTCCTCCTTGGAATCTGATTAAAAGTGTCCTTGTTCTTTGATGATTTGGAGCCCTAATTCCTTTCCTTTTCAGCCCAATTTCGTGCCTTCCCTTCACCCTATAAATACATGATGCCGCAACACTCATAAACCATCACCCTCTACCACAATTTCACACAACACCATCCACCACACCTCAAAAGCCTAAATTCACATAAATCCCCATTGTGCGCAGCAAGGAAGGAAGGAAGAGCCACATGGAGTGTTTCTAGGTGTATTCTATCTTTGTTTTTAATGTTTAAGTTTAATTATCTTTGTTTTGCGAACAAAGATTGACTCCGTTCAAGTAAGTAATCCCAATTTAAATCAATTAGGGATAATTATTCTATTATCTCAAGATATTATTTCATATTTAATATCTTGAGAATACTTCTCCATAAACCTTGGACAAGAAGCCGCCATGTGTAAGGTAAATCCCTAACACCATGGCTAGCCACTCCCCTATATATACCCCACATTCTATCAAATTTAGGTAAGCTTTTGCTACCCCTAAAAACCCTAAACATTTTACTCTTCTCAGATAAACTAATTTAGGCATGGAAGATCCATTGGCCTAACCCCCTTACCTCGTGGGCGCGTGAGGCTTAGGTCTTTGATCAAAAGTGTTGATTGTTTTACAGGTGCATTTTCATCAAAGCTAAAGACGACGAAAATTTTTATCCACAAATTGGTGCTTTCATTGAGAGCTGATTTAAATACTCGAATAAGCCTCTTGCATTTGGTTTCTTGAATTTTTTGTTATGTTGAATTTCTCACACGCCGTATCAATTAATTTTTCCTAGAAAAGTTTCTTAATTAATCCCTGGAGAAAGGAATGGTAGAAAATTCAAAAACCACGACGAACGAAACCCTATAAGTACAAGGATCGGACTAGAGAGTGGAGACGATGACATAGCCCTAAGACGGCGATCCTCAAGGCTTAATGCAATGTGCGGGAGGAGCCCCACTGCCACCACCGCGACCCAACAACCACTGCAAGGTCGCCAGGCCACGGCCCAAATACCGGCACCACTGCCCTTGTAGCGCCCTAGCCCTCAAAACCCTGGGCAGGAGGCCTAGGTCCATTTCTTAGCCCACGAGCAAAAGGCTCAATACTTGGCAACTATCATAGCAGGCCTAGGCAAGGAGGCCCAACCCATTACAATAGCAAGCCTAGCTGTACAACAGGCCCATATGAGCCCAACAAAGTTGGCCCAGTCAATAAAAGCAGCCCACGGGTAGGTGGCCTAGGCCCAGCTCGCTGTTAACTAAGCCTAAGCTGGCAAGGAGCAAGTTGCGGCCCAACGTCAGCCGGCCCACGGGCCACCCTTGGATGCCCCCACGCATACTCCGACCACTTAGTCGGGTTGGCCGGCTAGCGAACCGGCCAACAATCGAGTCTAATTCGAGGCCACTTCTGGCGATTCACATTCCGGCCATCGGTCTCACGATAGACCCAAGGTTATTTTCACCCTGCTTTTTAGTAGGAATGCCTATTTTGTAACTGCAGTCCACTACTCTTCCACTACACATAAAGACGCTTATTATCCATATTCTTCCAATCTAAGTGACGAGCACCACCTGCCCCAGCAGGTTGCCAATTTGACAAGCACCATCGAGTAACAAACCACCTTGGTGAACCAACTTATTAAGTGCATGAGATGCAGTGCACCCTAGACGAAGTGTCCCAAAGCATGACAATGGTGGAAGAACGTGACTCGTTCTAGTGATGTCCCGGCAAAGAGTCACTCAGCCCACCACAAACCGTGTGTTCAAGTAATGTGCACTCTCGTTTGGACCCTAAAAAAACGTCATTTTCCACCTCAATGTGCAGAGAATCGTTCATTCTTGACTTGGGTCACTAATCAATATGCATTCAAGGTTGGGCCTATACTCCGATGAACACTCAGGACATTCCAAGCGAAGCGTCCATACAAGGTTAGGCCCATAAGAAGATCCTCTTGTGAGGCACCGAAGTATGCAGCCACATGACAAATAGAGAAGAGCGTGAAAGTAGTCCAACTCGAGTTCTACTGGTAGTCTTCGTCAAGCGCGATGACGAGTAGCCCAGGATGAACCACATACACCGCGATTATGGCATAAACACGCATGACATGCAGAAGAGCAACGCAGACTAGCAAGTCAGCATAAAGACTCGTAATAAAGCAGCTGGGTGGATTCTTATGCATGGAAACCACTGACAAAGCTTAACCCTGTCAGGTGCACATCTAAAGAAGATCAGAACGATCTTAGATATAAAGTCCTCTACTACTCTAAAGGAGATCCAAGGTCTGACCTGGCGAGCAACTGTACTTAAATGTTTCCTCTCGCGATCCACTGACCGATACAAGGCCTTTTTTAAGGCAATCAATAGGGTGTAAAAAGACAAATAGGACAAGAAATGCAATAAATCAATCCAAGACTTGTAGAAGTACCTGACATCACATTTCTAACTGTCCAAGCCGGAAGCAGTAGATGATCTATGCATCTATATGGTGGTATATGAAGCAGCAATGAACTCCTTATATGAAAAAGAGCTAGGGGCCCGACCACCTGTATTCCACAGTTCAAAAGCTTTCATTGATGTAGAAATCAGATACCTGAAAAACAAAACTTTGATTTTGGCGGTAGTTGTTGCAATCGGGAAGCTTAAGCCGTACCTTTAAACGTACACATTCATCGTCATGACGCAATATTTTGCACAATCTAGACGCACGACATTAAAGGCGCGAAAACTGGCAAATGTTCCGATGAGCACATCAACTTGGCCTAGAAACGCTTTAAAGGCAGCCAAGCACACCATAGCCACAACAACCCCACCTGTAGGAGATTTTTTATGTTTTCACGTCGACAAATTATCCAACTACTAGGGATAGAGAGTAGGCCTAGTTCTCACTACCCCAGACGGTTCGATGCTCGAGCAGGCGAACACTCTAAGCTTCAAAGCATCAAACAACGGAGTAGAGTATGAAGCCCTACTAGCAGGTCTCTGATTGGTTAAAGACCTAGCAATGAAGAAGCTCGCAATCTATTCTGATTTCCAATTGATCACCAACCAAACCTTAGGGGAGCACGCAACAAAACATCCAAGGATGGCCCGATACCTCGAGAAGGTACGAGAGCAGCTGGTGACGTTATAGGCGTACACACTTACTTAGGTTCCACGAGCAAAAAATGCCCACACATACGCACTAACAAGCCTAAGCTCTGCTTTAGACCATTAACTTAAGCACTCTATTCTGGTCAAGTACTTGGAGAAGCCGAGCATAGATGAGGAACCAACAGTCAAGGTGGTAATACAACTCTGAGTTAGCAGGATCTCATCATCGACTACATAGTCAACAGAATGCTGCTTGCAGAAAGATTGGAGTCCAGAAAGCTCCAAATGAAGGCAGCACAATATTGCATATGGAACGACATTCTCGTTCACATATCCTTCTCAGGACCACATCTCCGCTGCCTATTGCCTTGTGACGACCTGAAGGTTCTTAGCTCAAAACCTCATATGGGTCTGCTTTCCAATGCGAAAGGGTTAACTAATTCCTCAACACCTATCTGGGTATACTTTTCAGTGCGAGGGGGTAAACTAATTCCCCAACACCCATCTGGGTTTGCTCTCCAGTGCGAGAAAGTAAACTGCTATGGAATATCTAGATGTGGATGGGTTTTGCAACTACTCAGTTTCCCCTGAATGCATTGACTACCTATGTCAGACTGCTCCCAAAATTGGCCACAATAGACTTTTTCCAAAAAAGACTTAGTCGACTGAAGGATTCAGTTCAGCGGGAGCTCGGGTCTCTAACTAGAAAAGACACTAAGTGCAGGATCCCTACCCACTAAAGAATCCGTGTGACTAGATGGTCCGTCCTCGACGTGCAAGTTTTAATGAATGTAACTCTACTCTAAAGTGTTGTAATACTAGTTAAGCGACTTACAGAATCAATTACAATTAATGCCCAAGAGATCCGTATCGAGCTACGTGCAGCTTAAAAGATCAAGAGACCAGCAGCTTGGAAGGATATTGCCTCTGAGGCGCGATTTCGCCTACACCTTAAGCCTAAAATGCCTCTGAGAGCCAGGGCCAACACCTAAAGTGGTCATGCATGTTATTTGCTTTTGTAAGTAAGACACCCGGCTGACGACCTAATGGCTGGTAGCCCTAGGCAATCTGTAAGCCGAGACTTACACATATTATGACAACACAGTCCCATTTGCTTATTTAAAAGCAACACTTCTGGCCAACGGTCTACGATGAAGTTTTGCAAGAGCTAAAGCCGAAATGTACAATTATAGTGGCTACGTGGATTCCTCTGCTTTCTACAAGAAAAAGGTGTCCGGCTGCTAGCCCTATAAGTTAAAAATTTCGCAACAAGCCCCGGGAGGGCCAAGGCTCATGCAGCTGCTAAAGATGAGATTCATGACTATAGCAGCTACGCAAACTTGTCTGCTTTCTTCGCAGGCTAAAAGTTTGACCGCTAACTCTATAAGTTAGAAATCTTGCATTTTTTCCTCATGCAGGTAAAGCTCATTGAGCATCAAAGCCGAGACTAAAACCTAAGTGACGACGTGGGATTGATTGCTTCATTGAGGCAGCTCACCCAACAGCCTAACCTACGGTAAAATTCTGCAAAAAAACATGGCAAAATAGAAGGATGAAGCAAAGCAAAGCAAGGAAATCTGTTTATTAAATTTTCGGCAAATTGATAAACCGGTTTGAATGCCAACAAAGTTCAAATAAAGCAAAATGAAAAGGAAAAGAAGAAAATTCCTAAGTCTAAGCAAAAAGATTACTCATCGGCAGCTTGTGTAACCACTAGACCCTTGACTACTAAGCTCTCAGCAGCCAAAGTTTCTATTAGCCCATCCTCAGCCGCTCCTGCTTAAACTGCTTAACCCTTAGTTGCTCCACCAAAGGCAGCCTCAAACGAGAAGTGAAGCAAATCAACTTGAGAAATGGATAAAAGTCTTGAAGTCATTCTTGAAAAACTCATAATCTGACAGCCTACCCTGAAGATGGTCTACATAGCCAAGCTTGTAGAAATCAGCCTGATAAGAAGCAAACGCCACTTCATGGCCTACCTTTTCATTATCCAGCTACACATTCTCTTCAACAAGCCTAGTGTGAGCATCATGCAGCTTACCTAGTTCATTTTTTAGGTTATCGCTAACAGAAAATGTACCTTGTATATCCACTTCCTTGGACTCAAGCTTACCGGCAACATCCTTGAGACGAGACACTTCAACATGCATGAAGACAAGCTCATCGTCTTTGGCAAAACAAGCAAATCGTAGCTCCGAATTGACACGCTCAAGGTCCTTGACCACCGGTGCAACACAATTAACTTCATTCTCTGCAGCTTCTAACATTGCTTGAGTCGCACTAAGCTTACCCTTCAAATAGACGACCTCATGATGAACGGTATCCAGCGGCATAAAATTGGGGGCAGAGACATCAGACTTCTTCAAAATGGCGAGTTCAAATTCGAGCTTTTCGATCTTTTCAAAACAGAGCGAAGCTAAGCTGTTAACCCCACTTCGGCCTCTTTAGCACACTTGATAGCATCCTGATCGACGCTCATAGACTCAGCTGCTAACATCAAAGTCTTATGCATTATAGCAATCAGGGAAGACTTTCTCCTATAGGCAAGACATTTCGCAAAAGAGTTTGAGCCGATAACTTTCCCAACTCCATCAATAAACTTGGCGCATGCATTGACATCCTTAAGTAAGTCAGCCTTCAGAAGCGCACTAATCTTGAGAAACTTCCCAACTTCAAACTCGGTGAATCTCTCACAACTGCCCGTGAGAGCAAACTTCCCTTTCTCAATAGACGAATCAGTTGCAACGGAATGAAAAACAGGCCCAGACGCCACCTTATCAACATAATCCACCTTCCCGTTCTTCATAGCGGCAAGCCTATCAGAAGTCAAACCAGACTTAGCTTATGAGGCACGCTTTGACACAAACCTAGACACTATGGGCACCATCGAAATTTTTCGTTGGGCAATTTTCTCAGCAATGGTCGTGGCTACCTTTGGAGTAACAGGTTTCACAGGCTTAGGCTCAATGATCATTTTCGTCACCTTGGGAAAAGTCAGATGAACGACAAACTCTTCTCCCTAGATAATGCCTGACCCATATAGACCTCAGCCGACATCTTTCTCTTTTTAGCAGAACGAGCTTGTGTCCAACCTGCCAAGCACAGCGCCTTGTGCCCAAGTTATGGCCTCAGCCATGCAATTCATGGCTCATGAAGCCCGACTTGTGGCCCAGGTCATAAGCAAGAAATATGGCACCTCATGCCTCTTTCCTTTCTGTCCTCCACGGTATAGCAAACTCGAGCCTACCTCGACATACTTTGCCCATGCCAAGTCAAAATCTAAAAAGGCTAGAGCCTCGCAGCTCGCCAAGCTTCGCGCTCAATGCGCCGTTCACCTCGCCAACTCATAATCACCTTTGCTTGAGGCATCGAGCAACCTATGGCGAGACCTTAGCTGTTCTACACCATCTAGCATGCCTGATTGGCCTATGTCAGATTCAAGCCCCCAGAAAGAGCTCGAGCCTGGTGGTTCACTATGCATTGTGCCCCAGCGCCTTAAGTTGCAGCCCCAACTGTGCAGCTGCCTTTGGTTTCAGCTGAGTTGAGCAGCCTAAGCCGTGGCCTTTGCCACGCTACCTCCTTGACCCACGCTGAGCCAACTCTTGGCCCCTGCCAGCTGATGTGCTGTATCACCTCAACGGCTGCCATGCGACAGCGTCACCTAAGAATACAAAGAAAATTACTTTTTTCTTACCTTGGTGCGATGCGGAGAAGAAGAACAACAACGAGAAATGACTTTTTGCAAGGGCAAGAAAAGAAGGGAGCTAGGGGAAGGGGAACAAATTTCCTCTAGTTTCTCTCTTCCTTGTTGGAATGAAGATTGTTCTCCAAATTTATTTAATCCCTTGCTTAAGGCAGAATTAAATAGGTATTGGGGGCAATTGGTTTCCTTTTCCTAAAAGAGTCTATCTTCAAGTCAAAGAAGGATATCTAGTTCAAATTGGGAAACAACTCTACAAGCCCATGCAACTTGGGCTTTCTTCACCTACTGCCATTTTCCTACGTATAGCCCAACAAGTGTGGGGGCATTTGTGGAGCCTAAAATAATCCCAAAAATTCTAGAGGTGACACATGGACTTTTGCCTAAGAAATACAAGATTGCCCTCAATAAATGGGTAGACTCCTCATATACTCTCACGCACAGCTCACACCCCTGAAGGCCCACAGCTCACCTGCCCTTGGCAAGGAAAAGTCAAAGTATTAAATATAATGATTAATTACCCAAATCTTATCTTTAATACATTTCCAATTGAAGATTGACTTCATTCAAGTAAGTAATCCTAATTTAAATCAATTAGAGATAATTACTCCATTATCTCAAGATATTATTTCCTATTTAATATCTTGAGAATATTTCTCAATAAACCTTGACCAATAGGATGCCGCCATGTGTAGGGTAAAACCCTAACACCATGGCCGGTCACTCCCCTATATATACCCCATATTCTACCAAATTTCAGTAAGCCTTTGCTAGCCCTAAACACTTTACTCTTCTTAGAGAAACTTAGGCATTGGAGATCCATTAGCCTAACCCCCCCCCCCCCCCCCACACCCCGTGGGCGCGTGAGGCTTAGGTCCTTGGATCAAAGGTGTTGATTGTTTTGCAGGTGAATTTTTATCAAATTTGCATCAACACATGACATTCTTAGCTGCATGATTTGAGCTTTCCCAGGGTGATAGTAAGGCTTTTAATGGTTGAGATGTTTGATGGATAGCTATGGGAATTACTAAGGTTTCGTGAATGGTGAGTCATAAGGCTTGGAGTGTGCTTCTGAGCTAAATAGAACTCTCTAGGATTCATCCTAGGTGGTTCTCTCTCACTACGATATATCTCTCACCCTGTGTTACTCTGCATCTCCTTTTGTAGATGAAGGGTAACTCTCTAGGCTTCAAAGGATTCTCCGTTTGTGGCTTGGTCTTCCCTTCCTTTCCTTAGCTGTTATATTATTCACCTTTTGGTGTAAGATAGATGCACTATTAAGACTTGCCGTTTGCTTCTTTCTGAGACATGGCTTTCCCAGGGTGGTCATCCACATACTACTTCTGGTAGCGCGCCTCATGGCTTTCTCACATTGGTTGTCTGTACATGCTAGGAAGGGAAAGTCAGCATTAAATGCCTGACTTGCTAGGCTTAACATGCATGTAATGCAAGAATCTAGTTTCATCATAACTAAGGGAGTTGGCTTGCTAGGAAAAGAGGTAAACTAGGCTAATTCTCTCTCAATGTTGCATGCCTAAAATACAAAGGGTATGGGCTTAGATCTTTGGGTCCCCAAGCAACCCAAAGTTTTCCATGACCCCGATTCCATGTAGGCCCAATAACCTTGCATAAACATCCACACTGCAATCCACTTGACAAGCCCCATATATGTGACATAGGCTTAGCATGACAATGATTAGCATGAGGAAGCATGGCATGATGAGTAGGCATGAGCATGGCGTGAGTATCCAACTTAATCACCATGGCGTGGCATGTTTGTAAATATATTCCTCATTCTCGTGCCTTGGCATGTATTTGGGCTTAAGTATAGGCTTTACATGACAATTGGACCTTGAGACTTGGTTAAATTAGTGTGACATTTTTGGGCCCCAACACATATAAGTAAACATGTCATAATATAGATTTGACCCAAACTCATTAGGACGATAACTAAAAGGTGGGCTTTTATTACATGTAAATATTGTCCCAACTCATAGAGGATACATTATAGGTCCAATAACCTAGGAGTCCAAGTCAGTGCTAATTATAGTTGTAGGTTTACTGCTTTTTTCTCAACAGTAATTTCATGTTTTCAACAGTATACGATCTCCGGGTTTGATTTCTTCCAATGCAACATTACAAAACATAAACATATATGATGAAGAACAAGTCACACACTGAGTTATTGAGTATTGGATCATAGCCGACGGATCGGATCAAGAGAATTTCGTTGTGTTATTTTCAAAACTTGGGAGAATAAATTCTTCACTTTTGGTGCTGTTTTGTGAATCATGGATATCAACAGAGATACAAAGCTGCTGGGTCACATGGCTACTACTAGATTACTGGTAGTGTTGCTATCTGCACTCTCTGCTGCTGCACCGTTCCTTGTACCTTAACTTTTAGTTAAGTTTTCGACACCCTTACGCAGATCTCTGATGCATCATGCATAACTGATCGAATCTTCCCCAAGATCTCATAGGGTCGATCACCGACGGATAGTTTTCAGGGAAGATGTTATTGGTTTTGGTGTGGTAAGTCGTGGAGTTGACCACGATGAAAGACTTTATTACTAGAAGACAAGTGATAGTTCAAGTAGAAGGTTTTACGCCTTCAATCGGAAATGATAAGATGTACAAGATTAATCTGCTAGAAGCGCAATGGAAGTCTTGTCATTCTTCTTGTGGATGTTGCATCCGTTTAAGAAGACACTAGTTGAGTTGCCCAATATTGCGAAAATACTTGATAAGCTCCATGATGTTCAACTGTGACCTACTGATAGGATTTTTACCGCCTACAAAAGTAGGGATAAAAACACTTAAAAATACTTGCAAGAGTACAAAGTTATCGTAGTATAGCAGCTCAAGCAAAGTCGTTTTTCCACTAGGATTGAATGAATAATTTGTATTTAAACTAATCCTTGGCTAATTATTTAGAACAAAATTTTGAAAAGGTTGATTTTGGAATTTAAAATAATAAAAACGATTTTAAATAAAAATAATTAAATAATTGACAAAGTAAAGAAAGCAAAAGACAAAGGCTTTGGAAAACAATTTAGACATTAGGGTTTTGCCGTCACCATTAACAATCCTATGCAATTTTACCAATTACTTATGAATTTCTACATACATGCTTTGAAGGTTAGGTTTTCCTAATGCATATTTTCCTCGTGATGTTCAAGCGAAAACATATATTTAACATGCAACCCGTCTGTGATGTTCAAATCAAATATAAATATGCAAGACTCATTAAACTTTGTGAAAACCTTTTGAAAAACCATGCAACCCTTAAGAGCGTGATGTTTGGCTTAAGTGAACTTACAATTACTAATCACAAGAAGCCCCTCCTCAATTTCAGGGTGATGTTCCAACAAAAATTGCATCAAATTACTTGTCTAAAAACCCTAATGGTCACAAATCACTAAGACAATTAGATAGTTTAATTGTAGTGATTAATAATTCAAAGCAAGTATGCCTCAATTAATAAGCAAATTAATAAAACCACATATTCATGCTAAGGCTCGTGGCTTCGCCCTATCAAAAGAAAATTAGCTACAAACAACTATAAAAACTAAAGAAAATATATTAACTAGAAAATGATTGAAAACACCTTGTAAGTAAAAGGTCTGAAATTCTCCAAAATAATGCATGCCTCACCCCCAACCCACACCCCCCCCCCCCACCCCGGGGGGAACCAAAAAAAAAAAAAAAAAAAAAAAAAAAAAACCTAATGGCTAAGTAGCCTTATTTATACTACTCTAAATTAAAACCCTCATAGAAAAGGTTTTCTAAAAACTAGGAAATAAAATAATAAAAAGATAACTAGAAATTACATTCCTATTATGACTAGGAAATTTGCCCATCAAAGAGATAGCCACGTTTTTAGACCTTCAGGGCTCCAAAATAAGCCCAAAACGACTCGAATTAAAGATTAGGGCCTCCTATTTAAGTTCCAAGACGAGCCCAATTCCAAAATCCATCATCTTCCAGCTCAAAAGTCACAAATAAGCTCTACAGTCCAATATGCCAGCATTGAACGCTAGGCATAAATTAATTCGCCACAATCAGATGTTTTGGGATAAAATTATGAAATTTTGACATAACCTTCTTGACAGATTCACGAACCCACTTCAATTGGAATCACTCAAAAATTCTACTGTTTGATTACTTTTTGCTCAAAACAAGTTCGCGTGTTCTATATTAGCAAAACATCAAAATCTCACCAAAATAATAATCAAAATATACCAAGAATAGGTAATAGCATATAGTATAAAATCAACTCATCACTTACCATCAAGCCCTTCTTGAACACCGAATTACGCAGTCGTTGTATCTTGTGGTTTTGGAAGCCCTTCTTGTTTTGGATCCAAAGATGCCAGACAAATTACGCACAAGTTGTCGATGATCACACTATAATTACGTGCTTTTATCTAGTGGAATCAGCAGGGGCCTTATTGGTGGTTCTGCAATATTAACAACGTAAATGATTTTTTGGCGCAACAACTAGTTGGTGTAGAGTTTTTGAGGTGCCATTTAGTGATGAGAATTGGTCGAATTCCGAGCTAAAGGACTCGCCCGTTTGGTCGGCTGGATATGATTGATTTTAAGGATGAGATTGGATAGGCATGAACTTGTAAGATAAACTTGTAGTTCATGTATAAGAATATGTTAGATAATCCTTCCTTTTGGGGATTCATAACCTATCATGTTTAGTCTTATCCATCTCACATTTTGACACAACAAATAAGGAACGAGACTCAAATTCATTTTATTTGGTCACAACCTATCTCAACCAGTCCACCAAACATAATTATTACTTGGTCATTGGGTTGTGGTTGTTCATCCTTCTCTGTTGAGGCATCGAACCACTCCGGAATTCGAGCCTAATTACATATATTTCATAAAAAGATAATGCTAGGTAGATAATGAAGAAAAATAACCATTTTCTACATGAAGTATGAAAACGTGGAGGGTCATGGTTTTCGAAGTCCATATATATGGCCTTGCCGTATCAAAGTCCATTTCTAATAATTTATTCGTGTTTTTATTCTTTGAATTTCGTTTTTATTAGAACAATCGTACTCGATTGAGTCACAGACGACTTGATGGCTACCTTGTCCGTTCTTCCTCGGCATCTTATTCTCTCTATCGCCAAACGGCTAACTTTCATTGAAGATTTGATTGCTTTTGGCCCAGTTCGTAAAGCCCCACTGACCAATTCCTACACACTAAAAACTCGATCCCTCGATTTTTCCACCAGAAATTCACTCCCAAGAACCCCAATTTTTTTCCCCAAATGACCACAAATAATTTTGGAGAAATTTGGAAAAACAACTAAAAAAATGAACCCCACAAGAAATTATAGTCACCATTTTAAGTTTATGATAATTATAACCAAAATTTGATATGAAAGTAGTAATATACCCCTAATGAGTGAAAAGTTATGAACTTCCTCCTGTTTTTTACTGTGAACAGCCAATAGCTCTTTGCACTAGCTCGCCCCTTTCCGAAAAGCTAGTTATCGGCAAAATCAATGAACGCTTTAAATGCTGATAATTGGAGTTGGATCTCAACCGATGAGTTGTTGTTAACTCTATCCTTATTGCCTAGGGAACGAGAATGAGCCTATACATTTCAGAGCACATTCAGTAAACTTTTTAAACCTTAAATCCACCCAGTCCACCTAAATGCTAGACCCTAGTCCACCGCTCGACTAGTGCCTAGTGTTTTTAAAAACCTTGGCAGCAGCTTCTGCCTTCAAGACCTCATCCCCATTGCTAGAGGTGCTCATGCAACTTATTAAAAATAAAAAGAGGTAACCAATAAAGCAAATGGCACATCAATTCCAAGATTAAAAGGAAATAGATGGGCAGGGTACTCAGCGGACACAATAAACAATACCGCACTACACTTGTAATTCAAAGAAAATAAATGAAAGGAGGGGACATCCAAGGACTTCAAACAATAAAATTTGATGGATTAAAAATGTATTAGTACTTTCATATTAGTTTTAGTTATAATTATCATAAACTTCAAACGACGATTATAATTTTATATAAGCTCTAAATTTTGGTTAATTTTAATAAATAGAAAAAATAATGAATATGACTTAAAAACTTTAAGTTTTAATTAAAAAGACAAAAGAATGTTGTAAGTGAATAGTATCATAAATGACTTTTTAAAATAAAAATGTCTTTTTCGTTAAAAATGAACAATACCGAAAATGTTTCGTTAAAACCTTATTTTTAAATTTCCACAATGCAAATGACCACATTTTCATTTCAGGAAAAAAATAAACAATATTAAAATTGAATTACAGGAGGCATTTCAAATGAACGTATAAAAGCTCAGATTTCTTATACGTTGAAGGAGTCAATTCCTTCCTCCCCCTATGCATTTTTGTTTGGTAAATGTCTTTGACTACAAATTGCAAGCAAAGCAATTCAAATGACGCAAATCTTCAACTTCTTTTTTTCTTCATTTTCCTCAAACGCTTCTTAAATTTTCCTCCATCTTTTTCAATTCATTTCATAAAACGGTAGTAAATTGTAAAAAGAGTACAAAAAGTAAAAAAAATAATGTACGAAGCACCACCTATAAAAACCTCAGCATTTGGGACCGTCTTCTTTCCGTCCTCTGGCGCGCTTCATATGTCATCACGCGATCTCATTCCCGCCCATACGACACCGTCCCGGGTTTCGGTTCTTATCTTTTCCATCCACGTGGCGCCATCCCAGTTATTATCTCGCACGTGCTCACATTCCTCCCCGTGCGTTGCTGTCCACGCTTCCATTGTCGGCTTCCATAAACAACAATCGCCTACGTCATCTGATCATTTTCAATCACTTTCCGAGCTCCAGCCACGTGGCGTCACAATCGCGCTTCAAGCTCCCATCCGACGGCTCTTGCTTCGCCCCCTCGGAGCCTTCCCGATGCTGTTCCTCTTCGTCTTCGTCTCTCCTCACGCGCTTCACCCCGATCGAAACCCCGAACAACCTTGGCCTCATCTCCTCCTCTTCTTCCTCCTCCTCCTCTTCCGCCCCGGAAGCCTCCGCGTTCGCTCCGTTGCAACCGGCGTCTTCTGCAGCAGGCTCAGCCTCTTTCACCGGCGACAGCTCTAAAGTCCTACCGTCATCCACTACTCCTCCTCCTCCTCCTCCGCCACCGCTCTCTAACTGACCAGACGCGTAGTTCGTCATCAACGCCAATATGTTATTACATAACCCGCGGAGCTGAGTCAACTCGTGACTCAGATGCATGTTCTCTTTCCTCAGCCGCTCGTTTTCTTCTAGAACGTCCGACGTGGAGGTGGAGCTCCTGATTCGGCTCGCCAACATTGCCGGAGCCGCCACCGGAGACGAATTCGACGAGATCACTTGCTCGTCGCCGGAGTTAGACGGAGACACCCGGGGAGCCAACGCCGATATCGCCGCCATCGCTGGCGGAACAACCGTAGCTGCCGCCGACACCGATGGAGAGATTTTCCGGCGCTGAATCTCCCGGAGAAGTCCTTTCTCGCCTTTCTTGAAGAAATCGTTTGCGAACTCCCATCGATCCGGCACGACTTTCCGGAATCCCTACAAAATCCAATCGCAAAATAGATTAGGAAACCGTAAATCTGAAGTGACTCAATCCTGTTCGGTTGCCGAGAAAAGAATCCCTGTTTGGCTGGGAGAAAAAGAGGGAAAGTGAGGGAGGCTTACGTAAGTGTTGAGCTGGCGAACGAAACTGGAGAAATTGTTGTGTTTGAAGTACTTGGGAAGCAAATCTCTGGCGAATTCGGCAGGTCGCCAGACGATGAACGCCGATCCATCCTCGCTCCACGATATTAAATCATCGACGGATGGATCGTCAACCAGCTGATATGTTTTGGTCAAAAACGGCGTCGGAAGCGATCTCTGCGAATCTCCTCCGCCGCCACCGCTTCCAGCAGGCGCCGAGTCGCCGTTCTGCTCGGCCGGCAACGAGGACATGGTTTTTTTCGCCTTTGGCTTCTCAGATCTGGGCTCTAATAGCAACTGATATATCAAAAATCCGTTCAACAAACAAATAAATAAATAAATAAACGTTATTTTATTTAATTAAAATTATTTAACGCTCCGTTTGGTTACCGAGAAACCGCGGAGGATTAGAAAACAAAAATTTCTGGAGATACGAAATTTTACTTCCTATTATTTTTTGTGTAATTAGATTTCTAGGTATTGGAAATGGAAAATTCAATAAAAAAAAAAAGGAATTAAATCAAGGAGCCGGCGTGTATTACCTTCAAAGCGTGGATTTAAAGGTTTGGGGATGAACAGAGAGTAGGGATTTTCCCACCAACCGAACAGAAAAGTTAGATTGGACACGAAAGCCAACTCGATCGATCTTGTTGCAGCAGGCAGTACGGGAAGCAGCAGCTCAGAGGGAGAGGGAGAGGGAGAGGGAGGAGAGGGCGAGAGGGAGAGGATTTCGCTTTTGTTGTTTCTAGAAGGTTCCGCAGGAGGAGTAAATGGTAGGAGGAAGAAGGGAAAAGGGCGTATTCGTGGGTTCGAGAAGGAAAGGGAAAGAAAATAATAAACAATAACTTTTTTTTATTGTTTCATGGGAAAAAGAACTGTGGGGCCCACGGAGAAGAGAGAGAAAGGGAGGTAAAGTGATTTGGAGCGGATTGGAAGGAAGGAGCGAGAAGAAGTAGGGAGGCTGTGAGAGGGTGTGAGTGGTAGGTTCTTCTTCTAACGTCTTTTCCAGAAGCTTCTCCCATTCCTTCGTTTTTCTTTTTCTTTTTCTTTTCTTATTATTATTATTATTTTATTTATTTATTTTCTTTTTTTCCAAATACAGAGATGTCTCATACGTGTCGGTAACCCTAATCGTCTGCTCTGGACAAGAATTCTTTGAGGGATTTGGATCCTCGTGAACGCGGATTGTTGATAAAAAATCGTATAAAATATTATTATTTTGTATAAAAAATATAAAAAAGAAAAAAATTATGACTCACTATTTTTTATAAATGATTCGTGTTCGTTGATCTTTAGGATCCTTATGGAGAGAATCTGGTGAGGATCCAAATCCTTCTTTTGAGTCCAAAAAACATGGTTATTGGCCAAGAATGAAGAGGAATAAGCATTGTTTATTTTCTTTTATTTTATTTTCAAAATTATCCGAAGCCCAAATAATAATTTGTTTTTCATTTTTCCACAAGATGTCTTAAATTCGAATTACCTATCAAATATTTCTGGACTAATTTGTTTATCTGATGCTTTTTTATGGCCCGTGAATTACATCAAGCTGTTTGCTATGTAATTTTAATTGAGACGCCACTTCTGAAGTACAAATTTATTAAGATCACATTTGCCTCATTTAATGCGCATCTGAGCGTAGAATTACTTTCCACGTGTAGTTCAAAAGCATTATTGTCTGCCCTCCTGCTTGGATTCTCTTTCCATCTGCTTATATTTGTACGGTCACGGTTAAATTACGTTAATATTTTATATTCCTATTACTTTTTGTCTTATTATCTCTATTAAAAAAATCAATATAAAATATTTACATAACTTAACCGTGATCGCATAAAATAGAAAGAAATGAAAGACAATCTACCTCCTTTTCCGTATGGGCTCTCTTAGTTCACATGTTATAATCTTTACCGTGTGCCATTCTTTGCTTACCACAACGTGCTTGTCGCTTTTAAAAAGTTTCTCTTTCATTAAGTGAAAGAGAGAAAAAAAGAATCTCGTAAAAAATCAAGTATATTGATATTATCTTATTTGCATTTAATTGTCACTTAAAATTAAACTATGAAGATAATATATTTTAAATAATAATATGCTGAAAGAGAGGAGTTGAAAAGACAAATGTAAAAAATATGAGAAAGAATGAGAGGGATTTGAAAAGGTTGAAAGAGAAAATATAGATTTCAAAAGATAGGTTTATATCAAATTTTTTTTTTGCTAAGTTTGTAATTATGGAATTGTGGTGCTTTTTATCACTATTCTAAAAATTTCCGTCTAACGTCTTTTAAGTTTTGTCTAGGCTAGACAGTTGGCTACTATCCCAATTAATGCTTAGACGTTTGAAAATTAAAAAATGGCTCCTAGACCGCCTAGGCACCCGCCTAGTCTGTCCAGACCAGCCTAGGCACCCGCCTAGGTTGTGACTCATTTAGACAGAAAATAGATAACTTTCATTTTGCATTTTATTTTTTACAATAAATTATTAGGGACTTGTTGTGTACTTAAATGAACACACATAATATGTTTGTTCCCCATGTTTTCATTATGTTCCAATATTTCATCATTCTATTTTGTAGTTTATGATGAAATTATATATATTGTAAGTATAAAAAGACACTTATATACACGAAATATAATAGATTTACTTAAATCTACATAGGCCCCAACATGCTGCCTAACTAACGCCTAATGTATTTTAAAACTTTGCTTTTTATGACGTGTGACCTCACGTTCTTATTTTAAATATTTCCGTATAATTTTCTTCAACACAATTGGATTAGAAACTTTCGTTTTACAAATACAAATCTATCCGATATACATTCTTAATCATTATAAGAAGTGTAAGACATTCTTACGTTGTTTGTTTGACTTCTTCTTCTTCTTCTTCTTCTTTGTTTTTTTTTATTTTTTTTTATTTTTTTTTAATTTACACAGTGCCTCTCCAAAGCTTTGTTGCAAGGACAAGGATCATCTCCAAATTCTCTTTGTAAGGATCCGGGGATCAATCAATTGTATCTGTTCATCATATATCTTGTGGTCAGTTTTCGTTAGATACTATTTATATTCAATTTTAAATTTTAAATTTTAAATAATTTCTAACTGCACGATGTACGATGAACGGACACGATTCGATCATCTGAATCCCTACAAAGAGAATTCGGAAAAGATCCTATTATAAGGTAGTGAACAATGACTTTGTGGACAAATATTATAGGTGGAAAGGATGCACTTGATATAAGTATGTAGTTATATATATATATATATATATATATATAATATAAAAATAAAGAGCCAATTCAAAATAGAGAGATGTAGAAGTTGTCATTGGACTCGATGATTTGACATGGTATCAAGTAAGACCAAAGCACCACGTTCTCTCCTTCGTGAGAGTTCTTCTTTCCTTCGTGAAAGTTCTTCTCACCGCCTGCATGTGAGTGCATCTCCAACTTCTGTTCTTCTCCTCACTGCCATTCATCCTGGCTATGATTAGGGTTGGTGGTAGCCCCTTGCTCCTCTTGTTTTCCTTTTCTTTCCTTTTGTCCATGCTGGTTTTTTAGCACTTTGGCAGTTGTTGAAGCCTTCTTTTTAGCCACTTTAAGGGCTCGATTTGGCTTGCTTTCTGGCAACTGGTTCGAGTCTGGAGGTCCTTCATATGGTGGTAACAACGGAGGATGCTGCGGTAGAAGATGCAAGCTGTTTGGTTTTGGTTTTGGTTTTTTTTTTTTTTTTTTTTTTTTTTTTTTGTTCTGTTTTATGTTGGGCTTGGTTTTGTTGTCTACTTTTGTTGTTGTGTTTGCGTTGTATGCGAGCCTATCTCTTGTAATTATGTGTTATTGGTAATAAAAATTACAGTCCAATATCCAAAAAAAAAAAACAATAAACACCTAAAATCGTTTTTTATGTGTTTTATTAGGTGAGCATTTGAAAACACAATAATTATTAGAGACTAACTACCAAACATAGATGCCCAAATAAATTAAAAATGTCTATAAATAAGAAGATAAAAATTATTGTTTGTTTAGTGAAATATGTTCACGTAGTATAATTAATCTATTCATAATCATACACACATGAATTTGTTATTAGTACTATATTCTAAATCATAAAATTGTCATCCACCTGTGATATAACAGGTGGACTAATTGTATTACATGATTGCACGATGACAATTCTTCCTAACAGATCAAATATCATAAACAAAGATTGGAAATATATAAAGTATGAGGCCTATACTCTAAGACCCCGTTTGGTGGGCAGGATAAGATGATTGATTTCCAATTAAATTGGACTTGTAGCCCAGTCTATGCTTGGTGAGAAAAATTTAACACGGAATAGATTGGTTACAAATCTGAAATAAAAAACTATGATGGATTATGTGGTCCAACCACACATAAATTATGTAACCTATCCCTGTCAGTTCAATCCTATCCCTAAAATAAAACCCAATCCTATCTAAGTATTGCTCGGAATAGCAGAGGACGCAAGAGATCGGATCCTTAATCCTAATACATCCTAATCCTAATTAATCATACTTGTTTGTGAAGAATAGACAGACAGTGTAACACGTAGCCACCTCTAAATTCAACCTTGTTTCTTAAATTATATTTTTAATTTCTTTTTATGATGTTTTCTGGGTCCCTACAACATCTAATTCACTTTCAATCTCCACTTAAATTACATTAGCCACTGATTAAGAGGCCAGAGGTCCCTCTGATTAAACATGGAATTATTCTGCAACTTTTTGTTTTATATTTTCTTCATATTAAAACCGCATTCCAACTATTTAGTATTACGGTTTAGTAATATATTTTTTTTCAAAATAAAAAAAAGAAAAAGGCATTCAACTATTGACTGAGACCAAAAACTCAAAAGTCACTATTGCGTGAGCAAAACACATCTACTTTTAGGATGAATTGCCAATTTAGTCCCTAAATTATCACTTGAGTGAAAATTAAGTCCTTAAACTTTCTTTTTTGTTTTAGAAAAATTAGTTATTGAATTATAAAAATCTGTCAATTACATTCATAATATTAGATTCGAAACTATTTTATTCAATTTTTCGTCAATTTAAGTTACGTTATTTGCATGTGATACACATACACATTGGAGGGTAGATGGGTAATTTTATTATAAAGAAATAATGTATGAAGTTAACTTTAGAGGGTAAATTAAAAATTAAATTCGCAACTTATATGAAATGTTAAGAGCTTATAGACAAGAAAATGACAGTATTACTCTCTAAAATGTGTTAAGTGAGTTGACAAAAAATTTGATAAAATAACTTTGAATATAACAGTAGGAATGAAATTAGTAATTTTTAATAAATTTAAGAACTTATTTACTGAAAAATAATTTAAGGACTGAATTTTCATTTGATGATAGTTCAGAAACTAAATTAGAACTTTACTTTTATGATGAATATGTTCTTCAATCGTACCGTATGTCAACCTCGCTCCACAATGCTAACCTCCATTTGTCTACGCTAGTGATTTTCCGGAATGATGACTCGAAAAGAATCATAAATACATTTTTTTAATTAAAGTAATAGAATTTTTGACGTATCGTAATCCTGCAACACAAAATACTGTCTTCAATCTATGACAAAAACATAAAGGTCTTCAGTCTAACGTTCAATAATTGTTCAAACTTTACCAAACCCGTACGTTTCTCCAATTCTCCTAGGAGATTTTGACCCATCACAATCCTACCATTTAAACTTTTTCTTTTTCTTTTGCCAAAAAAAAAAAAAAAACTTTTTCTTTTTCGATGTTTATAATATCTATATTTTGCCAGAGGAATTTATTCCCACTACCTTTTTTTTCTCTCTAATAAAAAGAAAAACAAGGAAGAACACATTGATTTAGAAACATATGTTGATGTTTCCCAACTACACTTCTTTTAGGCAGTGTGGAAATTATTCATATCAAGCGCAGGATCTTCTTCCGTCCAATTTCGGACTGAACTTCGGTGTGCTGCCGCGCGTATATACATGCCAACGCCTTCAATACTTCGACTTGTAACCGTGAGGATTGTTTACTGCCCACTTCCATTGGTCCCTGCACATCTCCTCTATTCCGTATTTTGCCCTGAAACCGACATCAGATTAGCGGAGAGAATTATGCAGTTCCACGATGATAGATAGTCAACCTAGTTCAACATGAGTTATATGTATACAAATGGGATGCATCGTACAGGCAACAAAAAATCGTGAAGAATACATGTGAAAAACGAATAGATTGAAATGTACATACTTCCACCCGAGTTCCCTTTCAGCTTTCTCTGTTGAAGCATAAACAGCAGTAGCATCTCCTGGCCTCCTCGGACATAGTTTGATAGGAATTTTCTGGTACACACAATCGAGAAGTACTTCAGTATCGCACATTTAATGTGTGCGTGAGAGCGAGAAGGGATAGATTTTGAAGGAGACGAACAATCACCTTGCCAGAAGCTTTCTCGAAACCAGAAACCATTTCAAGCACCGATGTACCTTGTCCAGTTCCGAGATTGTAGACAGCACAACCTAAGACATGAAATTATCTTTAAAACACCCCAATTCCAAATAAACTTACACGATAGATTGATTTAGAAACTTGGGATGCTGATGAAAAACTACCAGCAGGGGACAGCAAGTATATTTCGTATAAATAAATGTTGAATTTAGATCAATCACCTATATTCTCTGTTGTAAAAAGCTTCTGAAGGGCAGCAATATGACCATCTGCTAAGTCCATAACATGGATGTAGTCTCGGATCTGTTAAAAAATGAAAAGTAAAATGAAACTGGTAATTAGGATTTACCTGATTACATATGGTGAACAAGAAATTTGTGCATCAGCGGCATGATTAAAGACGATGCTATGAGTGGAACATATGCAGACCAAGCTAACTCGATTAAACAGAGGACTCGTAGTAGATGGAGGTCAATAAACAACTAAGTGAATTCTTACCACTCCTGCCCAATTGTCTTAAAGAAAGGAAAATCTTAATGGATTTTACATACCGCAGTACCATCCTTGGTGGGATAATCATGACCAAAGACATTAAGCTCAGGCAATCTTCCAACAGCTACTTGCTGTATGTACGGCATGAGGTTGTTTGGGATACCTTTGGGATCTTCACCAATTTTCCCACTCTCATGAGCCCCGACAGGATTGAAGTACCTCAGCAGAATAATTTGCCAATCTGGGTCTGCATTATGCATATCTCGAGCAATTTCTTCAAGGAAAAGCTAGTAAGAGTAAATTTGATGTTAGAGAAGACAGGCTGCATCCCTTTTATGCCAGTTTTAACTCGAAACGAGAATGCAACAATTGCGGGAGAAAGACATGGTGTATACCTTGGTACGGCCATATGGATTCAAAGCTACAAGGTTGAAATCCTCAACACATGGAATTTTTTCAGGTTGTCCATACACAGTTGCAGATGATGAAAAAACCATCTACACTCAGAAAACATCATATTCATCCGGTTAGCAAACACCATGCGCTTCTTTACTCTAAATGGCAAGGCCAATAATTCAAAACCGCAGTGCTCTTCTGTTCGTAATATATTTTGTGCTTGCTTCTATTTAGTTTTATAGGGCACTAGAGACTGCGAAAAAACAGTCGCCAATCTATCTATCTAGCACTCACATGCAGACATAACGTGCATTTAAAACACGAATCCAAGTTCCATTGGTTTCTTGTGGTTGGTTATACACTGATCCTAACATAAGGGAAACAAAATATCGCAACCTAATTTGAGGCTCCACTGCAGAACTGAGAAAACAGAAGCAAACCTTTTTACAATTGTATTTCGCCATGACCGCGTAAAGATTAATAGTTCCAACCAAATTGTTATCATAATAACGGTGCGGGTGTGCAACGCTTTCTCCTACAGCTTTTAGGCCAGCAAAGTGGATTACAGCATCAAACCTGTCACGTTATCCAGCAGAAATGTCAATACCTAAACATTATAATGACATACTTAGATGCTAATAAAAAAATTACTGACTTCGTTTGAGAAAACAGCTTCTCCAAATCGTCCTTATTTCTGAGATCACCCTGCACACAGATATTGCCAATTTGATTAGTGAGAATAACACCAAAGAAACCAAGAAATCAGTTTGACAGGCTTTCTCAGGAACCAAACAGGGCAAAAGTTCACTGAAAATTGATAGAAAAGCTGATTTTTCTCTAGCTCTGTCATTTTAATATCTAAAGTGATCAGTCATAATCCAACCGAGCCTAAACAGTTGACTAAATCAGAAAAAGAGAGTTAACAAGCCAAAATTTTCCTTCTCCAGTCCTGATTTCCCTAATTTTCTTGGGAACCAAACGGAGCGATGCAAAGCTAAGGCAGCTAGTCTACTAAGCATAAAAGAGATCTCGTCATCCAACCGACACTAACACACTAACAAGAACAGAACAGCAAAAAAGTTCAAAATTATTTTCCGTTTCATTTCCCTAATTTTCTCGGCAACCAAACAGAGTAATCCAAAGCTAGAATTACCAGCTGAAAGTGAAGTTTCTGAGAGAGCTTGGGGCCGACCAAGTCCCTGACGCGATCAACAGCTTCAGCAACGGAGTTATCGAGATTATCAATGACGGAAACCCTAAACCCCGCCTCGAGCAGCTGAACCACCGTGTGGCTCCCTATGAACCCCGCGCCGCCGGTCACCAGAATCGTCTGCTCCATAGACCCCATGCTGCTTCTGCTTTCTGCGGCTCAGAGAAAGAAAGCAGAGAGAAAGAGAGTTGAAAAATGGAAACGGATTGAGAGCGAATCAAGGAGGTTGTTTGGGAACCCGGATAAGAAAGTGAAGTGCGTATCGAATTGGATTGCTGAGTGCAGAATTTGAATTATTTATAATAAAAAATGGAATTCGGCTGTTTGAGGATTAGGATAAATCCGGATAAGCATCAAATAATTGAAATCGCGGATTTCGATGATTTGCAGAAAAACCCAAAAGGGGAAGTTCTTCAGCAGTAGAAGGAAGTTTGTTTCTTCGTTTCCTTTGGCGCGATTTTCCCTTTTCTGTTAGGGCCGGTCACTGGACGTTGCACGCGCAGTGGAGAGCGTGGCCTACACGGTCTCTTTCTATTGGGGTGTAGGGAGACTGAGCGACCGGATTGCGGTGGACGCGTCGGACTGCGTCATCTCCTGCGGGTCCCTATTTGACGTGCAGTGCGGTAATTTTCTTTTTGTTGAGGTTTTTGTTTTTTATTTTCTATTTTTGTTTTATTTTTTGTTTTGAAAGCGATATTTTTTTGTAGAGATTGTAACGAATAAAATAACTTAACTTGTCGAATACGATACCGGTATCTTAATCCTTTCGAATTGGATGATGATAATCCTAAATGATTAAATATTTTCGAATTGGATGAGGATAATTTTAAATAATTAAATAATATTTAATCTTTTTGAATTGGATGACGATAATCCTAAATGATTAAATATTTTCCGAATTGGATGAGGATAATTTTAAATAATTAAATAATATTTAATCTTTTTGAATTGGATGATGATAATCCTAAATGATTAAATATTTTCGAAGTGGATGAGGATGATTCTAAATAATTAAAACTGAACTAATAGAGTTTTATTATCATAATAAATATTTTGTAATCTTAATTTATCTTGCATATATATATATATATATATATACTATATAAAAAAAAATTAAATATTTATTTAATTATGTATGTCTAATTTTATTAATTGATCTCAATTAATCCTTCGTTACTGCTTAGAAGATAAGTAATGGGTGGGGATGACAACATAGTAGTTGTCCAACGAGATACTGCACATCCTGAAATATTGTCTTGGGCGAGTCACATATTGCACCGCTTGTTTAGTTTTTACTATTTTAGAAATTCTATTTATGTTTTACTAGTTTTATTGAACCCATTTCATATCATGGTTCAAATGTCATAAGTCGGAGTTTTTTCATTATTAGGACCACAATGAGTTGGATTCATTAATTTTCATTTTTGACATGGTTTAATCGTGATCGTTTAAATAGAGGAAGGTTGGACAGAAGAGAAATTTGAAGGAGAGAGACTCCACCTTGTGATCTAATGAAAGATTTGCAAGAGCCTATTAATTTGCAAAAATGCTAGGGCTTCAATGTGATGAGAGTTATTAAGATCCAAGATAAGGTGAAAGAAAAGGATTCCTTCATTTTGGGCAATGGAAATTGCAGATAACCTGGTAAAAGGTCTGCAATGACTACACTTTGACCAATTCCCATTACATACGGGTAGAATAAAAAACAGGTTATGCACCAAAACCGACATCTGGAGACGCATATGCAGAGAGTGCATGGCCACGTTGATCACTACCCGAATCCTTTTCTGCATCGAATTCGCGTTCTAGGCGCCGTCCTAGAGATTTAACAGCCGCTGAATTTTGAGGCCTATGACGGAAAGAAAATGAACCAAACTTCCCGTTTGCAAAGTCGCTGCTGTTGGTACCTCCTCCGTCACTAGTACTACTCAACGTGGAGCATGCCTTTGAGCTGTTGACATCAGGGAAGTTATTAGGATCAGTCCTTCTGGAGCTTTTCTTTCTTATGATGGAAGGAGTGTTTTTGAAACTCAATGCTAAGTTCTTCAATCTAGACCCCGGACTGCCACTGCTAACAGAGGTGTTCTGCGCAAGGCTTCGGGGAGTCGAATAGCAAGGTGGCCTAGTAGGAGGAATGCAGTTCGATTTGGTACAAGTGGATGCCTCCATGAAAGCAAATGGAGTGGCAATTTGTGGATTTACTAAACTGCTTGCTCGTCTCTCCGTAGACCTGCGCTTCTGCACTTTGACAGATTTCCATTCCGAACAAATGTCATGACTGTAAGAAAATCCAAGAGTCAACTCAGTAGAACAGGTATTGTCACTAATCTGCGTTTCCGTTAGATGATTGAGTGAGACCAGAGAGTCAGAAATCTGTCCATCTTCTTCAACCTCGAGACGATCTGTTCTTGCCTCACCACTTAAGACATCAGATTGCATATCCACTTCACAGCCATTAGGTGAGTATGAATTGAATTTCCTCTTCAACGTGCAATTCCAGAAATTTTTAATTGCATTGTCGGTCCTGCCAATTTCAATGGATATGAGATGCATTCAACAGAAGGAACCAATATCTATAAATAAACATTGTATAGCGTATTTTCCCGAGCTTTGTTTCAGCAGCAAAAAAGTACACATGCATTTCAGAAATCTGAATTTGAACAATTAATGAAGTAGAATAGTTTGTCGTATAATAATCGCTATCAAAGAGGAGCAATCCAGACTTTCCCCCATTTACATCATACACCATAACTGACAGGCGAAAAACCACAGATATATTCATGTTCCGAACCAGCCATAGTTTAACCAAATATATATAAGAAATCCAAAACAAAACTTCAATTCTATCAACTATCAATTGCATACCTCCCCGGTAGAAATCTTGCTATTTCTGCCCACTTGTTACCGTACAACTGATGGTAGTAAGCAATAATCTGCTCCTCGTCTTTTGTCCATGCATCTCTATTAATTGCCGGGCATAAGTGATTGTGCCACCTGAAAATAGTTATTATCTTCATTAATCTGTAAACCAGTAAGTGCAAAGCTGAACGGTTAAAGTACAATTTTTTTTTTTTTTTTTAAACAAGCGATATTATCTGCACTAAAGGGAAGGGGTTACAGTATAATTGAAAGCTAACAATTACAGAAGACAGAGGATGTCAACCATTTGATGCCAACAGTTTGACACACCGAGTAAAAATCATGGTCATGTACCTTTCTCGGCATTGTTTGCCTATTCGACCTGGTAGGAACTTAGCTATAACAGACCATCTTTTGGCACCATGTTTTTCGACTTGCTTGATAATGCAATCATCTTCCTGAAATCCAAAGAAAAAGAAAAATAAGAAAGGGGAAAGGACCAGTCACATATCAGTTTACCCTGCAGCAAAACATTGTTCTGCATTGATAAAAAAACATGCAAGAATAACTTTTTGCACCTCCTTTGTCCAGGCTCCCTTGACGACTTCTGGATTTAAAACCTTTTTCCAGCGTTGCAGGCACTGAATATCTGTGCGCCCCGGGAGACCTGCAGCTGCAGAAATAAGAAAATAATCTTAATGAACAAAAGAAGAACCTGCCTCTATAATTAACCTTCAAATGGAAAGTGATGTTTAAATTCTAACAATGCAAGGTACACAAAACAAGTCTAGAATCCATCACCACCAATGCTCCGAAGCCTATATCAGTACGAATCCCATGCCTAAGCTCTCAAAACATTCATGTGCAGACATAAAGTTATACTAGTTACCATATTTGTTATCAACTCGCACGAAACTAAAAGCTGATTTTCGAAAGCAAACAGGAGAAATTGGCATGCCCACCTATTTTCTTCCAACTGCTCCTGTTGAACTTTGTGACTAACTCTCCTAGAAGATTATCCTGTCAACCAAAGTTCAACTGATTAATAAAGAGATAAGCTTTTGAGAAGCTGCGAATTCTAGCAGAAGATACATAAAGAAAACCTGCACTGAGACTAAACCACCATACAATTACTATCAATTAGCAAACTAAGATATCTATCACTGACCTCTTCCGCTGTCCAGCTTTTTGCTGACCGTCTTGTTGGACCAGTGGTTCTCCTAATACAACAAATTGAGCAATGTCAAACCACAGACCGAAAAATTTGAGTACCGGAGAAAAAATGAACTCAATTGCGATAATGCGTAGCCAAGGAATGGACCCTAATTTCCCCGCATTTTCCAATATGATGAATCATGCACTATCTATCATACATATTCCCCCTTCAAATAAAAACGTTAATTGAAATGAAATGTGAAACCATATACCAGTGAATTGAGCTTGGCTTCGGAAAGGGGGAATCTGAACAGTATTCAGCTTCATATAATGCTTGAAAAAGGAAACCCATTTTCTCGTGTGAACCGATACCGGCATCCTCTGGATGCTTCCTATTGATTTTCGTCATAATCTCTCGGAAAAATCAAATTTCCTGAGAAAACTCAACATAGTGCAAGCAGAAAGCAAGCACTAAATCAGGTAAAGTGGAAATTTTGATTATCCGATACAATTCAACATTCTGTTTGGTTCCTGAGAAAACCAAATAACTGAAGGAAAATCGAAAGCACCAAATTGATTTCACAATTTCCAGAAATTCAGTACTAACAGTGGGTATGAAATTTACAACATTTCTCGTAATTTTCCCGCATTTTCTCACCAACCAAACAGAGCACCGATTCAATTACACGAATTGTAAAAACAACAGAAACAAGAAAGATCACTGACCTCGTCTGAGTAAGCGTCGGTGGGAATGCAGTGCAGGAATTTGGCGGGAAAGCCGAGAGCATTCGATTCCGAGTGAGCGACTCAGTGAGTCGGTGGAACGGAGTCGGTTGTTCTCACTCAGTGGGAGAAGAAGTGAGAAGTGAGATTTTGAGTGACAGAGACTGTGAGTGCGTTGGTTTGTATTTATTTGAGCGGTTTTGGAGATGAAGAAGCTTACGTTGGAAGCTTTAAGAAGCAGAGGATCAATCGAGCGGTAAGCGTTTTGTGTTTGAAATTGTAGCGTTTTGAGCAAGTTAGATTGCGTTGGAAGTTTTGAGATGGGCTCTCGGCGCTTGATTTGGATATGGGTCGTTGTACAGTTATGGGCTATATATGGGTATGTAGAGAAAATGAAAAAGGGGTTTTAACGAAACACCAAAATTTTCACTTTTAATGAAACACCAAAATTTTCACTTTTAATGAAAAATCATATTTCTACTAGTTGACCCTAAAAACTACTAAGCCTACGTGGCACGCAGGCCGAGTAATTAATAAACTAACTACGTCCCTCGGTTGTGTGCAGGGCGTGCCAACTCGTTAGCTCAGCGCTACTGACTTCTTAATCTTGCAACTGCGGCCGAGGAAGGAACATGTCTCAGCCTTCGGGTTCTCGAGCTTGAAGACAAGGCTGCTAATTTTGCGAAGTTCACGGATAGATGGCACCGGGTTCGGTCACGGTGATTATATTCATAAGAGTATAAGGATGTCGAACTACTACCAAGCTATACGGACACAAATACTCAAAGAGATGTATGTCTTGATGGTGAATGTGGTTCGGCCGTCATAATGTCAAACTCTAAAACTTACTTACGAATATCCAATCATAAACAACTCGGCGTTCAATGTGCCGAGCCCAATAATTCTGTAACACCTCACTTCACAAGGTGGGTTCGACCTAACAACATGATTTGTGAGTAGGTCTTTGCTTTTAAATTTTATATATTTATTTAGTTTCCACCTATATATTTTTTAAAGAATTTTCTATGTATGCCTAGATTAGACTAACGTTTATAAGAATTAGAGGAATGACAGAATTTACGAAATTTTCCTAAATCCTACGGGATGCACATGTATGCATACTACCATGGGATTTTATTTACAACCATGATTAATATTTTATTGAATAATATTATGTCGGTTAGAATTATTGATTTACAGTTGTTTGATCATATTTACATTATCTGCTCATTGTGTGTTACATTGGTGTTTGTACTTGACCAGACCAGGGCTAGGTTTCACATGTATGTTCATATTGTACCATATGCTAACTTTGGATAGATTGTAGGTGCCATTCCTTAGATTGCTATAGGCAATTAGGACTCATATGTGATGCGCATAGCGCCAGTCTTCACGTGATTGTAGTACTAGATCGTAGATCACTATTACACCCAGTCCTGTTCATATCAGAATATCTCTGTATGAACTTGTATGCCAGCATATGTCGATGAGCACCCAATATTATATGTTTTATATGTGAAATATTATGACTTACTGTATTTCTGAGGTATTAATGTTTATGGTAAGTGTTTTCATGCTATATGTAGATATATATTTGGAAACTATACTTATTTTACGGCGAGGGGTTATTACATTTTCAAAAAAGTTTTTCAAAACTTTATTTTTAGGCCCACTCACCCTTATTCTTCGCCTGCCCAGGTTTTAGGGGCAGAGCTTTTGTGTCAACGAGGATCTTTGGCAAAATGTTGGTATAGGAGACCACTCGCGATGGTATAATTCTTATTCTAATTTTACTAAACTTATACTCTGACATCACATGTGAAATGGGTTCATTTCTGCTTACATGCGCACTCTTGCATTTAGGCACTTTTAGGTTTAAATTTACTCACATTTTCCACATTGCTAAACTTTATGGCTTTGTTACCCTCCTGGTGTCGGCCAACATAGCTTGATTCAGAGTCCAGGTGGACATTCCAAGTCGGGGTGTGTCACCGAGCCCCATCAAAGGTTGACTATACATGTCTTTTGTTGACCTCCCAATTTTGAGTGTTAACAGTTTGGCACCGTTTGTAGAAAACAGATACAACTTAGTTTTGTTTTCTACCTAGCTAAGCACGTCCTTTGCCAAGTATTCATATATCTATACTCCCCCGAAGGAGCTAGTAGACGGAAAAGATGAGAATAGAAGGCTAGGCCAGCCTAGAGAAAAATATGGGCGTTATCCTTGCCGACATGGGAGAAATGAACAAGGTGGGAAACCTCTCCATGCCCAAAGTATCATACTCCAGGCCGACCTCCTATTCTCCAACATGCACCCTTATGAGTGGCCACACTCAGTGTCACAAGAAACCAATTCCTACATTTGGAACTGGTCAAGTATTATACTGGAGCTAATACAACTTTTCAAGAGCTTGGTTAACATTCATTCACTAGGGCCAGATGAACTTTAATTTTGAAGGCCTAGTCATTCACTATCAAAAGCACAACTTAAGGAGGTAAATTCGAGTCGATAAATTGAACACAAGACGTGTCGAAAGAATAACCTGCTTTGATACCGTGTGTTGACCTGAGATGGTTGAATGACCAAAACATAAAACCTTGTGAGTAATGGCTGACCTGAACTTCCAACAACCATTGAGTCGATATGGAGAGTTTGAAGTCTACGAGAAGCATCTTTGAACGCATATAGGCTTCTACAAGCACCACCCTTATCTACTCATTATATTGGAAGTCTATATAAACCCCCTAAAATCCCCAACATCAAACGGTACTAGAAAACTAAAACCCCAAAAATGAGTTCCATTCAATACTTCCTTCTCCTTCTTATCTCTTTCTACTTTACCTTGTCCCAAGCAGCAAGCTTTGTTGTCCACAACAACTGCCCCTACACGTCTGGGCAGCTGCAGTGCCTAATAGTGGTAGGCAACTCAACTGTGGAGAAACTTGGACCCTAAACGTGAACCCGGGAACAACAATGACGCAAATTTAATTAGGCCCGAACCAACTTCGCCTTCGATAACTCAGGTCCTGGAAAATGCCAAACTAGTGATTGTGGATGACTCCTACAATGAAAAGCTTATGGTTCACCCCAAAACACCCTAGTCAAGTATGCCCTAAACCAATTCGGCAACATGGACTTTTTTGACATTTCACTCGTAGATGGTTTCAATTTTACGATGGAATTGAGTCCGACGGAAAATGGGTACACAAGGGTATCAAATGTGCTCAAGATATTAACACGCAGTGCCCAAATCAGTTGAGGGCTCCAGGTGGGTGTCACAACCCTTGTATTGTGTTTAAAACGGACTAGTGTTGCGATTCTGGGAGCTACGGACCTACAAATTTGTCCAAAGTATTTTATAGATCGGTGTAGGGATGCTTATAGTTATCTCAAGGATAATCCAAAAAGTACCTTTACTTGCCCTTGAAATTAGTTTTTCCTCTATCTCGTGAGACATGGAGTTCGCTAATAAGTAGTAATTAAAGGTTTTTATGTATGCAATGGTTTTGAGTGCAATGAAAATTTAAGGGCTTTGGTGCAAATTCAGTTTTGTGCGCATGTTGTGTGAGGCCTTTATATTGGTAGTAGTTTTTTTTTTTTTTTTTTTTTTTTTTTTTTTCATTTTAGTTTCCTATATGATGAAATGACTTGATTACCATCTGTCGAAAGTTCAAGGGGCAAAGAGCACTATTACCCAGGTATATCCACGACAAAAGTTTGTCTAACACACTAAGGAAAATGAATTTTGTCTCTTAATATTCTAATTTAATAGTATTTATAAGTGATAAATAATAAATTCGAATCTTCTTGATGATGAATTCGACACCAATTAAGATTATTTTCATCCAAACAAACCCTAATTTTGCTAAGAATTAAAGAGGGGTATGTGTACAATGGCGAAGCTAGGATTTTTTTTTTTGGATGGGCTAGCTGAAATTAGTACCATAAAATCACATATTTATTTATTTTTAATCAATATAAAAAAAAGGCAATAGAATATAAACAATTCTTGAAATTATAACCCTAACCGACAACTTCAAGGACCATATAAATAATTAACCTGCTAAATAAACCAAGAATAAGTAAATAAAGCGATTAAGAACATATCAAAGGTTGCATTCATTGGAAAATTGCAACAAAAAGTAAAGAATTGCAGAGATAGGGATTTAATTGCGAACTAAAAGAAAATTCTTTTTCTTTTCTTGAGTAAGAAGTACGAACTACGAAGGCTAAATCTCATAAGGTAAATGATATTTTTCTTTAACGAATAGGATAGAAGGGGGAGGGAAGATAGAACTAATTTATTACTTGTAGCATAAAAAGTATTATTTATTACCTATCCTCTACTAAATATACATGAAATAATAACCCATATTGGAATTGAGGGGGCTATATAGGCTATATATAGGCTACATGCATTAACATAAGTCATTAAAGCATGAGTTTGAAAAAGGATAATGCTATTCACATACTCTTATTCATTTAATCCGAATATCGAAAACTAAGAAAAATGTGTGAGAAATAAAAATGAGTGTGTAGATACACTACTCTTACAAAAAAACCTCTCCGGGCTACATCCCACCTTAGCGGCTCCGCCCATGTATGTGTAAAACCCACACAAACTATCTTCCTCTTCCTTTCTGATCTTTAATTACGTGAAGACCAAAAACACTATCATTGCACCGATCTAATTTCTGAGTGAGAGCTTTTCTCGCTGTGTGTGAGTGCTTCCAATTCCAGCTTCCAGTCTAGCCGTTCACCTTACCTTCGGCCAAGGTTGGTGGCAGCCCCTTTCCTTTTGCTTTTTTATGTTTTTCCCCTTTATTTCCCAGTCCTTATGCTTCCATTTTAACCGTTCCTTGCCCCGATCAGAAAATTCCTTTTCCGATCTCCCTTTTATTCTTCTCCCCACTGCCTTTCCCCTCTACGTGTCCATTGTTTTCCTCTTCTTTCTCTCCCACATGGGTTTGGGCTGTCTCAATTTCACTTTCAATTTGATTTGCTTCCACCTTGTTTCCCCGTATTCAACGGCTTTATCGGAATATGCGTAGAGCTTTAGCTCGGGTGTTCGCACAGTCACCTTCCACTTGTCTGTCTGTCTCGGCACTATTGTTAGCGGTTTCCACTGACATCCTTCCTGGTTTTCTACCATTGGTGGCGACAGATCAGTTCTTTGTGGAGTTTGATTGAGGATGACAACTTCTCTTCTTTCTGTTGGGGCTTGGTTGGCTTTCGCTTCTAGCATATGATGGGAAGTTGGTTCGTGGTCGTTGGGGCGTGCTTTGGTGGCGGTAAGGGAACCTAGCGACTAGGGTTTGGTCTGTGCTGTGTTCTATGCTTTTCTTTTTCTGGCTCAACCTTTGGGTTGGGTTGTTTTGTTATTGTCTTGGATGTTAGACAAATAAGGAATATGGTTAAAATCCTTGTGTAATTGTATATAATATTATTATTGGAAGAATAAACCGTCTTACATCCATCAAGCCGTCCTACCTTGTCCTACCTACACACTAGCCGTCCTACAGCCTACAACCGTCCTACCTTGTCCTACCTCCTACAGCCTACAACCGTCCTACCTACACACTAGGACGGCTACCTTGTCCTCTACAGCTGTCCTACCTTATCCTACCTACACACTAAGACGGCTACCTTGTCCTACCTACACATTTGTATCATGTATATATATCCTTGTAATCTTGTAGAGAAAAATTAATGAGAAAAAACATTCTCTTCCATATTTTCCACAAAGCATTCTCTTCCATATTTTCTACATTGGAGGCCCATCCTTTTTTTGATTTGTTGTGTTTACATGGACCCTTGTTTATAATTTCTATTTGAATTTGTCTCATGAAATTATACCACTTGATTAGACTATATGCCAAAGTTCTACCGACAAACTATTTTCTATGGCATTGATATGTTAGTTTGGACCTAAAAAGGAAGACTTGACTTGGTAGTCTCCTAATACCTAGCAATAATGGAAGACTTGGCTTGGTAGTCTTTTAAGACCTTACAATAATGGTTGAGACCATTCTTACGTTTTCTTGGGTGCATTTTTTCCACGGTCAGCATTACCATCCGGTTAATATCTTTCAATATATTTTAATGTTGTAACTTGTGTAATAATAAACTAGTTTCAATACTTCATTTTTCTATTTCATTAATTGAACTTTAATCTTTTTTAATTTTTAATTTACATCATTGTTTCAATAATAAAATATTTACATGTCAGTATACTAAATTTTATAATTAAAAATTATTTAAATAAATCTATTTAGTGTTAGAAACGTAATATTTTGTATATATACTTACGGCTAACTCCTTGGAATATCCACACTGGAGGATGTTAAATGGCTCGTTGCTTCATTTCCTGAAGTCCGATTGTTGTGATGTTTATAGGGAAGTTAACCCATAGCTGATGCTTTAGCTACGATTGGTAAGAATTTAGAAAATTTACATATTTGGAATTTTTGTATTCCGGAAAAAGCTTATTATGCTTTGTTATTCGATTATAGGGAAGTGGATGTACTAGAGGTTTTTCAATTTAAATGAGGGTACGTAGGCAGTCTAACAAGAAAGTTAGGTGCAACCATAAAATGACTGAATTAAATTTATTGTGGTTTATAGAGTATTAATTAACCATGACATTGTTTTTGGTCTACCACTACATTTTGCTTCCAAGTAATTTTTCTATAATTTTGGTTCGTTACAAAATGGTATCGGAGCAAACGATTTTACTTTACAATATGTGATATTATTGAGTTTTGTTGATGCTAATTATGATTTGCATTGATATTGCATTATTTCATAAATCATATGATTAAAGTGGCATTTATGTGAAAAACATATGTATTGTGAATCTCTCACTGGCAGGAGAATGAAAGCAAATATATTCTTGTGTTCTTGATGGTTTGAAATATAATTGCAATGTTATTGCATTATTTATTAAGTTTTACGAATAATGAGGTATTTATGTGAAATGCGCGCACACACACACACACATAGATATATATATGTATATATGTATATATATATATATATATATATATATATATTGTGAATCACTCACGTGTGTGGTTGTGAGTGTAACGTTCATGGATGATTTTGACGACCTGAGAGTGAAAGGGACTGTGTGGTTCCCTTGGGTTTCGATCCCCTAAACCTTCAGAGGGTGTTATACAAACGGGCTACTCCTGCGGGATAGTCTATGTGGTATAGCTGTGAAATGGACACTCCTAGATTGAGTGGCACTAAGAGTGAGGGGCACCGTGCGCTGCCTTGGGTTTTGATCCCCTAAACCTCTGGAGGTCTACACAGACGAACTTGTACCTATAGTCCATAGGGAGGGTACTTGGATATGTGCTGTAGGAAGTAAATGGACACTCTCGTTACCCTACTTCACGTTGTTGTAAAATTGCAGTGAGGATAATCGGCCGCGGGATCGGTCATCAGGTTGGATTATTCTATACACCAGTTTTGAGAGAGAATCATGGTAACAGCTATGTATAGCCAATGATGGTAAATGGTTTAGCCAATGATGCTTATTGCTAAAATCTCTTATATTTGTTTTGCCAATGTTGATTATGGCCATAAATTATGGTATTGGTTTTGCCATTGGTGATTATGGTTGAAAATTCTGATATTGGTATAGGCAATGTTGATTGTGGTTGGAAATTCCAATAATTGTGGCTGGAAATTTGAATTTGTGTGAAATCCATGCGGATTTATTTATTGATTTATTTTCGAGCTTGAACAAAATCATAGACTGAGGTCATGATTTTGTTCGATATAAATGAAATGGTGGGATGGGTTTTAAATCCCTTTCCATTATTCAGTGGTTTAAATCTCGGGGACGAGATTTATTTTAATGGGGGTTGAATGTAATACCTTGAAAAATTTTAGATAGATGAATTAGATATTCATGTTTAGGAATATGGGGAGGAAATTGGGAAATAAATTGATTTATGGTTATGAAATTCAAGTGGGGAAAGGTGAAATCTTATTCTTGGATTTTATTATTAAATTAAGTATTTTATAGTCGTATTCGTGGTTACGACACATTTATGTTACGGAGTATACTTGTTTGATAAGTTAAAAAGGCAAAAATGCCCATAGTTGGGTAAACATAATTATACGAGGACATATTTTATCCTTATATGCTTCATTGTATTTCTTGGCATATTTGGATAGAGCTCGATCCCACAAGCACGTAGGCGAAAACCGTTTGTGAAACGGAGTTATAACGAAGGAGATATAAACGGACAAAGGTAAGGGTAAAATGGTGATTTGACCATTAATTTGGAAGGCTCCAGATTTGCTGGAGTAGTGATCTGGGTTCCATGTGTATGGCTAGGATGGAGAGATGAGAGGAGAAATGAGGGAGGAAGGGAGTGGCTGCCCAATGGGAGAGGAGAAAAAGGAGGGAAATGGGAGAAATGAAGAACCGGCTGACTAAGTTCCTTCCCTTTAACCCGCTACCCGACCCAACGACATCCATGATTTACGACGCCTTTCATGATGGGTTTTTGACGAATTGAACCCACTCACCACCTAGAGTAGACCTAGCATCCCTTCCTTTACCATTTTCATCCAAAACCCAAGTCAATTTGGCCTCAGTTTCATAAAGAACCGCACCGGTGGGTGTGATGGTCCTTCGTCGGTGATCCACCATTTCTGAAGTGTTCCCTTCGATCACCACCACCAAAAGGCTCCTCTTAGGCCCAGGAACAAACCCCAAACCAGTTTGGGGGCGGTGGAGCGACGGGTTAGATGAATCGAAGCTCACCCAATTTGATGGTTGACAAATTGATGGCCATTTCAGGTGTTTCCAAGCCGAATTGGACTTCGGCCAAGGTATGCAAAATGTTTCCCTCATTGAGCTCTACATGTTTGTAAAATTTGATAATTTTTGAAGTTGGTCGGAATTCGCCGCCTAAGATGGCGCGTGGCCAGTGGCCACATTGCCTCTTTTTTATTTTTATTTTTATTTTTATTTTTATTTTTATTTTTTTATTTTTTGGTCGAAAGGTAGAAACTCAATGTTGCCTTTTAAAGTTAATTTCGACGTTTTGAAATTATATTTGATATTTGTTTGATGTGATTCAATTGTTTGAGTTTAATATCGTAAATGATCACCATTTGAAGATTTTAGAAAATTGTTTAATTGACGGTGAAATACAAATAGCTTGATCCCGTTTGAGAGTATGTAAGTAGTCTAACAAGAAGGTTAGATGCATCCATAAAATAATCGAATTAAATTTATTATAATTTATAGAATATTAATTAACCATGACATTGTTTTTGGTCTACCACTGAATCTTGCTTCGAGAATATTTTTTCTATAATTTTGGGTCGTTACAATAGATCTCTCACTTCCGAAATTTCTTAATGTTGTACACTGCATTTTATTATTATTTTTTAAAATATCGTGGGCCTGCACGTGGTCCTTCTAGAGGTTATGGGGCGCGTGCGTTTCCAGAAATTTTGTGAATTCATTTAGCTGATGGGTCTCCTGTGTGAATATGTGGACAAATTTTGTCCCTCTAAAACAAAGTTGTTTGTGTATTTCTTTATGAAATAATTAGTTATTTTGTGACAATCTATGAAATTATTTTAAGTTAGAAATTATTTTAAGTTAAAAATTATTAATTAATACTGAAATTTAATATTTATCTTTTAATCAAAGTATTCAAATTAATAAGATTTCAATCTAAGATTTTCGTGAGAGCGTCAAAAGTTTCCTAAAACTAGCAATAGTTGATCCCAAACACCATCAAATAAGAAGGGATGTGATATTCACACACTCTTTTTTACTTCTCCCACACATTTTTTGTTTTTGGCCGTCGGATCAGATGAATTGAAGAAAATCAACGGACAAAAATTAACAAGAGGTGTGTGAGAAGTAAAAAAGGGTGTGTGGATAGCATATCCGAATAAGAATACTGTAACTGAAACTAATAGTGTGAACTTAGAACCCTGTAATTAAAATTTAACTAAATTCTCTTTAATCTGTAAGGAAAAGGTGTATATATTTCAACATGTAATGCTAGGTAGACCAAATTTTTAAACCAAACTTAGTAAACTGAACGTTTTAGTTGTTGATGATTGGATTATTAATCAAGTGTTTGTTAACATGTTTATTTCCTATTGGTGGCACATCATTTAATTTGTAAATTTAGTTTAAAAATTTGATCTACCTAGTATTATCTTATTCAAACTGTTATGAACTGGATAGGTTTAGCTACATTTTATGCGTTAATTTTGAACATATCTTTTTCTCGTCATTACTCATTAATGTAGTAGCATTTTCATTGAAGAAACTATTGCACAATGAAGTGCTCGTATGCGATTGATTTATTTTACCAAAACAAAGGAAATATTTTTGCTTATAACAATCAAGTGACGGTGATGTTCATCAACCTATTTATTACTACTGAATGAATTTAAATTTAAAAATTTATAGTAGATAGCATAAATCTAAAAATTTGAACTCATTCAATACTAACAAATAGGACATGAACCATTACCAACACTCAATGAATGATGAGCAAAAATGCACTCTTTTTCTACTCATTCCTTTTAATTTTTATGCATAACTTCTTCCTTGATTTATTCAATAAAAAAGTAAGTAATACTAAAACGATATTGCGTAGAAGACAAAAGTGGAGATATTTTATCATTTCTTTGAAAAGTCTCTCTTACTTTTTTTCCTTGTGGAAACTAGAAGAATCGGGCCGCCTATAATTTAGGCGGAAATGTTGAATTTGGTGAGGAACGTAAGTGCTACCAATGCTCTATTTAACTTCATGACCCACCTTAGAATTTAAAACACACCAACACAAAAACCAATCTACAAATTTTGGTATCGCTTAGCTCCCACAATGAGCCCCCTTAAAAGCCTCTTACTTTTCTCCATCCTATGTGCCATTCTTTTCTTTGCATCAGCTAATGCAGCTCGATTTGACATTCAAAACAACTGTCCCTACACTGTATGGGCAGCTGCTGTGCCAGGTGGTGGCCGCCAGCTCGACGGAGGCCAATCCTGGGCCATAGATGTGAGTGCTGGTACCACAGGGGCTCGCATTTGGGCTCGGACGGGATGCAACTTCGATGGAGCAGGACGTGGCCAATGCCAAACAGGTGATTGTGGGGGTGTCCTCGAATGCCAAGGCTATGGTCAACCACCAAACACCCTAGCTGAATATGCCCTTAATCAATATAACAACTTGGATTTCTTTGACATTTCTCTTGTTGATGGGTTTAATGTACCTATGGACTTTAGTCCCACGTCTGGTGGGTGCACTAAGGGGATTAGGTGCACGGCTGATATTAACGGGCAGTGCCCTGACCAACTGAAGGCTCCAGGAGGGTGCAACAATCCTTGCACCGTGTTCAAGACTGATCAATATTGTTGCAATTCTGGAACTTGTGGCCCTACAGACTTCTCTAGGTTTTTTAAGAGTCGGTGCCCGGATGCTTATAGTTACCCTAAGGATGACCCAACCAGTACATTTACATGTCCTACTGGAACTAACTACAAGGTTGTCTTCTGCCCTTGATTGAAGCATATATATGTTTCCTTCGCTACTAGTTTTTACAATAAAGTATACGAACAATAGGTTTGTGATGCAATAATGTCGTGGCACATCCGTTGGCCAGCTACCGGATATCATCCGGGCTGTTTTATATTGTATTGCTTAATCATTGATATAAAGCTATCGTTTTGCTTTAAATAAAATTACGACTTTGGCAGCACATGTAATGGTGTGCATTATGTACCAAAGTACTTGTAACAAGTTAATAACTAATCATCCAAGCAACTATAGCTTCACAATTTCCCTAATTAAGAAAGTTATATTTTTACGTACTTTCCTTTTATGTAGTTAAGCCGAAAAGTAGACGTTTAAGGACTAATCATCCAAGCAACACTAGCTACACAATTTCCCTAGTTAAGAAAGTCCAAAGGAGGATACTCAGCAAGTCATTTAACCTACAAAAAAGATCTGTTGAGATATATATAAACATTATCGCATTTACCACTTGGATATCACATCAGTTTTCATTTAGATTCTTCAACTAGAGTTTGTTTTATCTCTAAGCCTCAACATCATTTCATCTTTAGGCTCTTATACGTTGATTCAAGTATATGTTCATCGTTCATCTTACAGTTTAAATTATACTGCGTTCTAAAATAAAGCATGCATAGTGAATTAGTGATTTAGGTATTTTACCTTTTTTGTTGTATGTTTGAATGCCAACTATCCTAGTTAATTAATAGGGAGCTTTAATAAAAAAAGTTTGGACCAACTTTTTTTTAACCAAAAACCATCATAAACTTTTATTTAATCAAAAGGACTTGATATTTAATCATAAAAACAAAACTATTCATAAAATAGCCATACAAACATTAAAAACATGGGCTGAAGTGAAGCCCAACCCGCAATAAAATTATTTTTTTCTATAATTACCCCTAACAGAGCCTAAACCAATCCTTAGCCAATTCACAAATATTAAGATGTACCATATAAATCTCACCGCCATTAAGGCGGAGCACCAACTGCTTTCATCAAACAGTAACTTTGAACTAGTACAAATTCTTTAACTGCCATTAAGGCAGAGCATTCAAGTCATACAACCGTTTTCATCACCACCATTAAGGAAGATGGAATTTGAGATAATTGGGCCCGATTTTACAAGGAAGATGGAATTTGATCCCCAAATCATTTTAGTGACCGATCATAAGTATTGTGAGTTATTTTACTGTAGTTTCAGAAATAGTCTGAATTATTTTGGTTTAGTTTTAGAAATAATGTGGGTGATTTTGCTTAAGTTTCAGAAATAGGGCGGTTATTTTGTTGTTTTTCCAAAAATAGTGTGGGTTATTTTGCTGTAGTTCCAGAAATAATGTGGATTATTTTGGTTAAGTTTAAAAAATAGTGTGGTTATTTTGCCGTAGTTCCAGACATAGTCTGAGTTATTTTGGTTAAGTTCCAGAAATAATGTGGATTATTTTGGTTAAGTTTCAGAAATAGTGTTGTTATTTTGCTGTAGTTCCAGAATTAGTGTGGATTATTTTGGTTAAGTTTCAGAAATAGTGTGGTTATTTTGTTATAGTTTCATAAATAGTGTGGATTATTTTGTTGTAGTTCCAGAAATAATGTGGATTATTTTGGTTAAGTTTCAAAAATAGTGTGAGTTATTTTGCTATAGCTTCAGAAATAGTCTATGGTTATTTTGTTGTAGTTCCATAAATAGTGTGTGATATTTTAGTTCAATTTCAGAAATAGTGTGGGTTATTCTCTGTAGTTCTAGAAATAACGTGTTGAGTTTGATTCATTTTCCCAAATAATGTGTAATTTTTGTTGTAGATTCATAAATAGTGTTTATTTTTCAATTCAGAAATAATGTAAATTATTTTGGTTCAGTTCAGAAATAGTATGAATTATTTTGTTACTGTCATGCTTGTTAAGCCCTTTTCTGATTTGGAATTAATTGATAAAGATCCAAAGGGGATCTCTTTTTCCTTCCTCCTCCCCTAATTTTCCTACTTCATTTCATCTCTTTTTTCTATGGTCAAAAGTCAAAATTGAGAAGCCCCACCTTCCTTCTTCTCCTCCACCACCACCACCACAAAACCCATCATTTTCTCATCACCAAATCAAGCAAAATCATCAACTAGTAGCAGTAGTAATCTTCCTTCTCCAATAACAAAGCTATCCCTCTCCTCACTTAGTCACTCACTCACTTCCTCTTAAAGCTCTACAAAAGTATGAATCATAAACAAAGCCCCCAAATCAGGGAAAGAAGCAATTAAGGGTACAAAATTACTCATGCCACTCAACCCAAGTGACCCAAAAGAAAAAGCCTAAGTCAAATTCCCAAAAAGAATTGAAATTTACAAGAAAAAATTTCAGAAGCGTACCATTGATAGCAAGTGAGGAAAAATTTCAGAAGCATACCATCTCTTTAACTCTGCATGCGTATGAATGAGTGTGGGCACGTCGAGTATAAAAGGATTTGAGGTTATGGAGGCAGAGAATAGCAGAGAGATCTAAAAGCAAAGAGAATTGTTAAATGGGATTGGGCGCGCCAAGTGTTGAAAGATTTAAATGTAAAATTGGAAATTCAATGTTTGGGCCATTTTAATTGGACTGATTCAATATTGGGATTTGTCCTAACCATTAAATAAAGTTATTACATAGTTTTTGGTTAACATTCAAAGTTTTCAAGCCCTTATCATTAGTTTTCCCTAATTAATATTGCATTGCAAGTGTGTCCTTTTAATTAGCTGTTGCTAGAATCGGCAAGTTCAAGCTGTAATATAGTGGTTTGCAAGTTCTAAGTCCTGATAAAACCTCAATCGACCTTGACTCTAATTGTAAGGAAAACTTAGACCTGGCATTCGTGTCATGTTTTTAATGTTCGTGTCGTTTGACATACCCAATATCTTAATGGGTCATGTCGTGTAACACCCGTTAAAGTAAACGGATAATTTGACCCGACTCGAAATTGACCCGTTAATATTATCAGGTAAGATGACCCGACCCGTTATCCATTAAGTAAATCAATAAATAATAAAAATGAAAAACATAATTTGACCCCCAAAAATTTGAAAACATAATAATTTGTCACATAAATATTACTTTAAAACATAAAACAACATTTGTCTTTTAAGTATTACATACCCCAAAATAAGAGTCTAATGAAAAAACATTAGTACATTACTACAAAATACCAAATGTTTAAAGATATGCAAAATCAAAGGTGTTGGGTTTCAAGGTTGAGGAAACCTTGCATGTTTTTGACAATAAAACCCTTCAATTTTCATTAATCACTAAGGAAAATGATATTGGTTTATTTTGAACTCCCTTAAAATACTATTCATGAGGGTTTGTATGGCTTTAAAAATTCAAACGACGATGTACCCATCCTCAAAGCGTAGAGGATGCGATCACGAGCGTTGTGCATTTTTTTTTCACAGTTTTTGCACTTGTAAATTAATTATTATATTCTTTTTAACGTGTCTAGTATTTTTAAATTACTTGATATTTTTATTTTTGATGTTTTATAATTTTTTAATCTCACTCTTTGCCTATAGTATACTATAAAAATAACTCAAAATTATTTTTTTTTAAATTTATATAGAATAATAATACAATAATGTTGCAGTCCTATTAGATTAAGATTGTGATTGTATAAATCCTAGTATATTAGAAGATTCTCTAGGGTTAGATATTTGGGAACATTCATGAAAAAGGCTTGAACTAAGTTTATTTTAATAAAAATTGTCACATCCCGGCTTGGGGCCTCACCACATCCAGAGCTCGACTCCACTGTAGAACGATATTGCTCGCTTTGGGCCCCGACCACACCTTCACGGTCTTGTTTTTGGGAACTCACACGAGAATTTCCCAGTGGGTCACCCATCATAGGATTGCTCTCGCTCGAACCCGCTTAACTTCGGAGTTCCGATGGAACCCTAAGCCAGTGAGCTCCCAAAAGGCCTCGTGCTAGGTAAAAATGAGAATATACATATAAGGCTTACAGGATCCACTCTCCTGGGTGATGTGGGATGTCACAAAAAAACCATGCTATAACTTTATTTAATTAAAAAGACTTAAATTTTAATAAAAATGACAAAAGAACTTAAATTTTAATGAAAATGACATAATTATAATATTAAAAAAAATTAAAAAATAAATCTAACGTGCGGATCCATGCAAATCCTTAAACTGCTTATGAAACTTTCTCCACTATTTATGAAACTTAAGACACTATTTATGAAAACTTACAACACTATTTATGAAACTTTATACATTGTTTATGAAATTTAACGACACTGTTTATAAAAATATACACATATATTTATCATTTTGTCGCAAACATAAGCGTGATGATGTATTCGTACTGTGTAGACAAATTTCTCCTCTCCACATGTCCATGTCCAATGCATAAAAAATCATGGCCAAGAATTGAAGCACTGAAATGAAAAACAAACAAAAATTTGTCTCCCATATAATAAAAAACAGAGGCAATTTGCTAATAGTTGGTTAGGAGTAGTTGGGCCCACCACCAATCCAAAATTTCAATTTTTCACTATTAATAATAGCAAATCTGCCACCAGAAGATGAAGAAGATGGAGGAGAAATAAAAGGAAGTAGTTGTGCCTCTCACATGACTTGTGTTTGGAGCTATTTAGGTCATTTTAACATATTTTCACAAGTTTGTTTCTTTTCTTTAGTACAAGCACTTAAACTTTTTACTTTTCTTTAGCGCATATGCATCTACAACTTAATTTATGGCACAAAACGTCAACTTATTTCTCATTTAAAGAGCTCGTATGAAATTATGTCTTCGTGACATGCTAAAATGCAAACTTTCACTTGTGTTTCATTACATATTTGGAATATCCAGAAGAAACTTAATAAAATGGAAGTAAGGTTTTAAAATGACCGAAATAACCTTAAACACAAGTCATGTGTGAGGCACATGACTTATATTAGATGGAAAACTTAACAGAGTTAGAGAGAGATGACAAATTAATGATTTCAAAATGTTGGTATGACAAATTACTTAAAATTTTAGTTTATATGACAAATTAAAAAATTCGTACAAGTTCATATGACATTTCAAAAAATTTCCCTAATTAAAATTATCTACACTTGCTCAAACCGTAATTTTGGTAAGAACTAACGAGGGGTGTGTACACCCACACAAACCCTATCTTCCTCTTCCATTTTAATTTTGAATTATGTGAAAAAACAAAAAAAGGAAATATCTCCACCCACACAAACCTTAATCTTTGCTAAAAATCAAAAACACTACCAATCATCTTCTTCTACCATAGAATTATACCATTTGAATAGGCTATATGCCAAAGCATCTACCATAGAATTATACCATTTGAATAGGCTATATGCCAAATTTCTACCGACAGACTTTTTCCTATGGCATTGATATATCACTTTGGACCAAATTAGGCTTTGACTTGGTAGTATTATAAAGCCTAGCAATAATGGTAGAGTAGATCAAATCTGTATCCACGTGAAGTGAAATAATATTGTGTGGCTAGTCTGATGCTTAGATTTAATTTCTGCTCGTTGAGACTTTTCTGTGGCTATCCATCGTGGTACGGTGGTAGGGAAAAAGATTCTCGTCAGATCCTTTTCTTATGGATCCTTAAGATCTATTAATCGTGTCCGTATATCGTATGATCAGTTTTCATTATGTACTATTTATATTTGAATTTTAAATTTTAAATTTTAAACCGTATAATGTACGATAAATGAACACGATTACGGGATTCCTAGGAAAAGGATCCAGCGAGGATCCTTTCCCCGGTGGTAGTAACCATCACCAATGTTGTCTGCCTAGGTGAAAGAAGATCCACTCCAGATCTTTGTGGCCTGAGCTCGCCAATCGAGAGAACCGTACCACTCAATGTTGTATGCGTAGTAATGTATAACTAAACCCCATTACTCCAAGTCTAGAACTAATTAAGAAGAGGGTGACAGGATTTTCGGCGATGGCTGAAAGTTAAGAAACCCCAATTCTAATCATTTCCATCTTCAACAACTAGGAAAAGCTGACTCCCAAACACCTTCATATAAAAATATTGTAATTCAAACTAATAATTTGAACTTAGAACCCTATAATTAATAATTTAATTAAATTCTCTGTAATATGTAAAGAATAGGCGTATGTATTCCAAATGTTTACAAACTGGGTAGGTTTGTCTACATTTTACGCTTTGATTTTGGAAAAATCTGTTTCTAGTCATTCCTCATTACTGTAGTAGCATTTTCATCTAAGCAACTATTGCACAATTAAGTACTTGTGTTTCACTGATTTAGTTTACCAAAATAAAAGAAATATTTTTCGCACTGCTTTCAAGTGATGGTGATGGTCACAATTCTACCGTTATATGAATATAAATTTCAAAATTTATGTAATAAATAGATATAAGTCTAAATATTAAAACTCATCCAATAATTGTGAAATAGTGTGCAAAAATTCACCTTTTTTTTGGTACACATTTTTATAAATTTTTATACGTAACTTCTTCTTTGATTTATTTAATAAAAAGTAGTACTGAAAAGATGTAGAATAGAAAGAGAAAATTGGAGATATTTATCATTTATTGGAAAAGTCTCACACTTTTTTCTTGTGGAAACTTGAAGGAGTGGGCCTGGGCGGAAATGTTGAGCTAATAAACTGACGTCATTTGATGACAAACATAAGTACTACTAATGCACTCCATATAACTTCATGAGCCACCTTAGAATTCAAAACACAACCATACAAAAAACCAATCTACAAATTTTGGTATCGCTTATCTCCCACAATGAGTCTCCCTAAAAGCCTTTTAGTTTTCTCCATCCTATGTGTCATTCTCTTCTTTGCATCAACCAATGCAGCTCGATTTGACATCCAAAACAACTGTGCCTACACTGTATAGGTAGCTGATGTGCCAGGCGGTGGCCGCCAGCTCGGCAAAGGCCAATCCTGGGCCTTAGATGTGAGTGCCAGTACCAAAGGGGGCTCACATTTGGGGCCGATAAGATGCGACTTTGATAGAGCAGGATGTGGCAAATGCCAAACAGGTGATTGTGGGGTGTCCTCGAATGCCAAGGCTATGGTCAACCACCAAACACCCTAGCTGAATATGCCCTTAATCAATTTAACAACTTGGATTTCTTTGACATCTCTCTTATTGATGGGTTTAATGTACCTATGGACTTTAGTCCCACGTCTGGTGGGTGCACTAGGGGGATTAGGTGCACGGATGATATTAATGGGCAGTGCCCTAACCAACTGAGGGCTCCAGGAGGGTGCAACAACCTTTGCACTGTGTTCAAGACTGATCAATATTGTTGCAATTCTGGAAATTGTGGCCCCACAAACTTCTTTAAGTTTTTTAAGAGTCGGTGCCTGGATGCTTATAGTTATTCTAAGGATGACCAAACCAGTACATTTACATGTCCTGGTGGAACTAACTTCAATGTTGTCTTCTGCCCATGATTGAAGCATGTATGTGCTTCCTTGCTACAGGCATATATATCTGCCAGTGTTTGCAATTTGATATACGACGCAATAAGGTCGTGGCACATCAGTTGACCAAGTTGTCAGTTTATTTCAGTTTTTATTTTCTTCTTGTTTGATCAGCTACCGGATATCATCTGGGTTGATTTGTATTGTATTGCTTGATCATCGATAAAAAACTATAGTTTTGCTTTAAAAGAATCACGTCTTTGGCAGCACTTGTAACGGTGTGCATTATGTAACAAATTACTTGTAACAAGTTAATAACTAATCATCCAGGCAACTATAGCTTCTCAATTTCCCTAATTAAGAAAGCTATATTTTTACATGCTTTCCTTTTATGTAGTTAAGCGGAAAAGTAGACATTTAAGGACTAATCATCCAAGCAACACTAGTTGCACAATTTCCCTAGTTAAGAAAGACCAAAGGAGGATACTCAGTAAGTCATTTAACCTATAAAAAAGATCTGTTGAGATATTGTTGACCCTAAAAACTACCAAGCCTACGTGGTGCGCAGTCTGAGTAACTAATGAGCTAATTACGTCCATTGGTTGATACGGGGTGTGCTAACTCGACGGCCGAGGAGTAAAATTTGTTGATGTTGCGTTGAGCGCGCTGCTAACTTCTTGATCTTGCGATTGCGGTCGAGTAAGGAACACGCCTTGGCCTTCGGGTTCTAGAGCCTAAAGATAAGGCTGCTAGTTCTGTGAAGTTCAATATCAAATTCAGCTTTCAATGTGCCGAATGCAGTAACCTGTAGCACCTCACTTCGCCTAGATCGCTATTGAGATGATCTCTGCCAATAAGGATTCGAAAATCCTTCTCGACGGAGATTTGGATAGATAACCAGTTGGCGTCGACGCAGTGTTGTTTATCCAAACTGAAGGTGCTCTGGAAACTGCTGATTCTACGGCAACAATACCGTTTATCCAAATTGAAGATGTCATCGGTTGCCTTCACAGTACTGTTTATCCAAATTGAAGGTGTTTTGGCGGAAAAATAAAATAAAAAAAAATCTCAAGATGTTTGAGAGGTTTGTGCAGGGCAATTTGTGTGTTGAATTGGAGAAAGCTTTTCCGTTATCTGTAGCTTTGTATTTATAGCCAAGTCTCCTTGATCACGAATCCAATAAAGCCTTTTCCCGGATATACTCCAAAAAACAATATCAAAACAACTAATATCATCTTTAATATATTCTGCCAAAAATCTCACTAGCCTTCTTGCGTTGCGTCTAGACTTTCACAAGAGATATTGCAAAATTCAAAGCACCCTTATCATTTCAAACTCATCTGTCACATCCATCACCAAGCAAAACCAAAAGCCTAGTCTACCTAGGTTTCCTATGCCATCATTATCCACGACTATTATTTTCTTTAGATGATATCAAATCCCTCTTGCTGATCTCCTATCAATTAACAAGTCTACAACCAGTAGACCCAAGTTAATCTGAAGACTATTGTTACTGCTTCCCATTAAAGACAATGACAATCCCACTTATTTTGTACAAGAAAACCGAAATAAAGATAATTATTATGATTAAAAACCATAATATTATCTCTTAACAATAACAAAATATGTTAACTTCCTTATCCGCCGGTCAAGAACTGTGCTCACTCAACGACCTCAATCGCTTGGGCCGAGGGTGTAAAATTGGGTCCAAACAATAGCTCCCAATTTCCTTAAGCTTCGGCTCGTAAGCCGAATGGTTAAGGAAATTATGTCTCTCCAACCAATCAGGAGTACCTCGACCACCTACTTATCAGGCCGAGAGAAACCTATTGCTGTGCTGATTCTGAGTAACTTGCCGAGAGAACATGGTCATGGCTTCTTTTGACCAAAGAACAACCCATGGTCGAAAAGAAGTGATAAGCAATCATGAACCAAGGTTGAGAAGAATTAGGAGGTTGGAAAAATATTTTGGGGTCGAGAGTTCGACCAAACTTTCTTTTATTCGGCCGAAGAATTGTACTTGGCCAAATTTTTTTTACTTGACATTGTTATCTTCTATCGTGGCATCCCTACTCCTTTTCTCTAGATTCCTCTGCCATCTAATACAGCTGCCATGCGCTTTTGAGCCCTCATTTTACCCTCTAGGGGACTTCACCTAACAAAACCTAAAGAAAAGGGCCTAATGGCTTTGTTAGTACCCCTCCAACTTCAAGCAAGTCTTCAGGGGCACAGACTTCAAAACTTTTTTTTTTTTTAATTGGCCAACGCTTTTCTTATTCGGCCAATGCTATGGTCATTATAGCATCCTTTCCATTCTCTCGGCCTCGGCCTAGACAGCTGAAAGTTGTCTCCTTTTTTTTTTTGTTTTTTGATTTTTGTTTTTTGGTGTACGAAGGCTCAATGCTCATTGCCCCCTTTATTTTCTTAAGTATCGGCCAAGAGGCCGAATGGTTAAGAAAATAATTTAGCAAATGGAAATAAAAATGGCCAAACCATAAACCGAAGGAGGCCAATGATGCTTTATTCCAAGCGGAGATCTTTTAATATCAAAATTCTCAAATTGATTTCGCTCTAGGTCGAATAAAGAATTTTCTCCAAACTTCCTTTCCTCGGTGCATCGCACTTGCAGCTTCAGGTGTCACAGTAATAAGGGGATTTTGTGCCTGTGACAAATCTTGTCCAGGGCCCTGAACCAGCAGGTCGGTCATTGACTTTCCTATGACTATTTTCTTTTTTTACTGACCGTGTCTCAATGGTCATGAACTCCGAAGTTTTAGCACTGGGTCTCGCCGGGCGTGCCAAAATGTTGACCCTAAAAACTACCAAGCCTACGTGGTGCACATACCGAGTAACTAATGAGCTAACTACATCCATCGGTTAATGTGGGGCGTTTCTACTCGTCGGTCGAGGAGTAAAATTTGTTGATGTTACATTGATTGCACTGCTGACTTCTTGATTTTGCGACTGCGACTGAAGAAGGAACACGCCTCGGCCTTTAGATTCTAGAGCCTGAAGATAAGGCTGCTAGTTCTGCGAAGTTCAATATCAAATTTGGCTTTCAATGTGTCGAATGTAGTAACCTGTAACACCTCACTTTCCCGAGATGGATAATGAGATGACTTTTGCCAATGAGGATTAAAAAATCCTTCTCCACCGAGACTTGGATAGATAACCAGTCGGCCTCGACGCAATGCTGTTTATCCAAACTGAAGGTTCTCCGAGAACTGCTGATTCTAAGGAAACAGTGTTGTTTATCCAAACTGAAGATGTCACCGATTGCCTTCACAGTGCTGTTTATCCAAACTGAAGGTGTGTTGGTGGAAAAAGAAAATAAAAAAAATCTCAAGAGGCGTATGATTATCTTTGATATATTTTGAGACCTTAACATAACACATTGTGCACGTCTTTGCAAGGATTGCACACATTTAATTACCCCTCAGATCATCTAAGTCCGAATTGACCTTGGATCTCCATTTTCTTCTCGAGAATTTAAAAGCGTATTTGTACTAATTGAGGAATATTTGATTCCGATGTATCTATAAGATGGTCATAATACTATTTGTTTTCTATTACAATCGCAATTTTCCAAAATTGTAGGCTATTTCATGCCACTTGAGGTTACTTTTGAGCATGCTACTTCTCATGGCTTACCACAAACTTTAAGCATTTTATTTATTGCTAATTTCTTCTTGGGAGATGCATCTAATCACGTGCATCGTCATGATCAACTCAGTTAAGGTATATTTTCCAACCAATAAGTAACTGTGTACATAAAGATGATTTTCATTAGTTAAAATTGAGATTCAAGTCAATTTGTTTTAAGATGGGCTCATAGTTACCCTAGTTTTGCGGATTGTCACTTTGGTGAGACAATTTCTGACATTAAGGGGAGGAATGATAGTTTTCAAAGAACGTGGAGATTTAGCATTTATACATTTGCATTTGTCTCCTCCAAACTATAAATGAGTGACTATATGATGATTAATCTATTGGATGCCTAAAGCATGACAGATATATAGGTTCTAAACTTTGAACTCCCCCATAAGTTGAGATTAATAAAATTCAAGTCAATTGAAAATAAATCTATATAGGAGGGTATGATCCAATTCTCTAAGTAATTCATCTTAAGATTTTTTGTTTTAGATGTGACGGTGGAAGTCTTGAAAAGGCTTGTAGCAATGAAATAATTATAAATTAAGCATGTGCATGCACATGATATTGTTGGGTAATAAATTATTGATAATCGATAATTTTTATTATAGTGGCTACTTATATCATCAATGGCTATTCAGTCACATTTTCCCAATAATGTCAACAAAGTGAAGGGGTTGGCCAAAAGTAAAAAGAGGCAACTCCATTTTGCGCCATTGAAAAACGTGAAATTGATATAATTTAAATCCCAAAGGTTATTATGAGGTGTGTGTAATGAAATGATATAAAATCACTAATATGGCATAAGAACCACATCAAGTGGTCTGGTGGTAACGGCACAGATTGTAGCTCTCCAATAAGCAAAAAAAATATGGTAGGTCTTGGGCTCGATGGTCCGAGCTAGAGAGTCCACTTGACTATAGCCACAGGCAGGGTGAAATTCCCCATAGCCTATCTGGGCTCGGAAGGGGTGGATATCCGTGGTTTGCCACTAGTTGTCCCCATTTTTTAAATATACATACATACATACATACATACATACATACATACATACATACATACATATATATATATATGTATGGCATAAGACTTTGTAATATATTCTCATGGTAGATGCAACCACATTTCTAGGACTATTGAAGTTTGAAGCCTATATGAGGTGGTCGATCCCTCTAATACTAGTTGTCCCAATTTTTTAAATATACATACATACATACAAATATATATATATATATATGTATGGCATAAGACTTTGTAATATATTCTCATTGTAGATGCAACCACATTTCTATAAATTTAGCGTTACTTTAGATGTGAGAATATGGCATGTGGAGATTGTATACTAACAGTTTGAGATTTTATATTTCGAAGTAATTCTTAGGGTATGAAAATGCCATGAAATTCTTTATCAAAGTTTTCAAATGAATATCCTAAACACCAAAGAATACAAAAAGCTATTGTCAACTCCAAACTCCCACACTTCCCAGGATGAAGTTCTACTCAAGTTCAATTTCTTGAAAACTGAAATCAGATTACTTCGAACTTGACAATTATGATAAGTCAAATGAAGGCTTACTGTCATAAGGGGGAATCACTTATCTAGCGGAGTTATTAATCAGGGTGAGTTTTTAACAATATGCTACGATGGACATATAAGCGCATTGTGCTCTTTTCCCTTCAACCAAGTTTTTATCCCACTAGTTTTTTCTTGTTAAGGTTTTAGCATGGCAACATTATGCGCGTCCAACACCTAATCAATATCTTCTAAAAATTGTGCATTGTTTTCCTCCTTCACTTTGGTTTTGTCCCACTGGCTTTTTCAAGTAAGGTTTTATTGAGCTCAATTGGTGGACATCCAAGGAGCAGTATTGTAAATATCATTTACTATGTGGCTATCCATTTCTAAACCAATATCTAATATGTTAATAGTTTAGTTCCTGATTGATGTAATAGTGAAAACCCTACGCCTATATATAGGGATTCTAATAAATGAAATAAGACACTCACACTTCTCCTCCAAATCCCTATATTCTATCTTTCTATGTATTTTAAATTCGAACCTAAAATAATTTTTGATTTTTATTTTGGTTTTTTATTTTGATTTTGTGTGCCTTTTATTGTAATAGTTCTTCTATATCTCTCCCACCGCCCTTCATCAACTCTTCTTCGTCCTTTATTTCTTCCATGCTTTTTCACCTCTGCCACTGACACAAAAAGGAAAACCGAAACAGGGCCGCGTTAAACTATATAACGTTTATACCATATGGGGAGAACCCAAAAATTCTGTGAAACTACAAGGACGACTAATATCCTACGCCCTAAGTAGGAAGGCGCATATTAGTGGCACCCTTTGCTCTCTTGTGCGATAATTGGAGCAAACACTATGCAGTGTGTTGAAAACTCACTTGTCATAATAATTGATGGAAGAAATTCTCACTTTGAACGCAGCGGGGTTCGCTCGATGGCCTAAATTTATGGTCCCTCCAACATGTAATCAATGACAGTTGCTAGAGAAATATGACGTGGTCGATCCCTCTAATACTGGAGAAAAGTCTAAGCGCAGCCTCCATCAATTAAAACCATGCATGCATGCACTATACGATCTAGGACTATTGAAGTTTGAAGCCCATAAATTTATTATGTAGTTAAATTATTAGGTATGTATTATTAGATATGTTAGGCATGTATTGATATTATTATATAGAATTCTTATCACAAATGGTCTTTGAAATTAACCTACTCCATCAATATGGTTCTTGAAATTGAAAATCGATCAATGTAATCCCTGAAACTGGATGTCGCAAATCAATATCATCATTCTATCACAATTCCTTCATAAACTCTGTTATGTGCTGATGTGCCACAAATCTAATTAAATATTGATATGTGGATTTAAAATATTTAAATAATTAAAAAATTATTTATATAATTAAAAACTTCAAAAAAAAGAAATAAAAATAGATGACTGTTCATCATCTTCTTCCTTCCCATCCGAGTAATCACCCGAGCATACCCGTCGCTTACGCCTCTACGAGCATGGCCTTCGAGGTTGACCAAGCTCTAACTTCCGCCACTCCGTGTCCTATCTCTTGCCTTTCCGGGTCGGGCACGGGTGTGACCTGCACAGTTGGAGCCGAATTACCCTCTGATCATCGGCGGCATCGACATAGCTCATGACAGAGGTGGGGTGCCCATTCCGACAGTACTTCCTCCATCAATCTGCTTTTTCTTCCGTCATTTCACACTTTCTAATTTGTTTTATTATATTTTCGATTTAATTTTTGAATTTTGGGGATGTGTTGCTTCATTGTGTGGGTGGAGGCGATATTGGGGGCTTTGAGGCTTCTGGATATCAGGCAGGTGTTTCCCGATTTAGAGCCAAAGAGGAAGGGTGCAGCTTCCTTGGGTGGGATAAGAAGATGGCTCGTCATCTTTTTTTTTTTTAATTATCCAAAAATTAAAATTGTTTTTAATTATTTTAAGTACTTCTAATCCACATGGCAATATTAATTAGACTTGTGGGATCCAGTCATGTGCCAAATTAGCACATAACTGATTTTTTTTTATGGAATTGTGACGGAATGACCACATTAATTTGCGATACTGAATTTCAAGGACCACACTGATCAAATTTTAATTCCAAGGACCATCTTGTTGAGTTGGGTCAATTTTAGGGATCCTTTGTGATAAAAACCTTATTATATTTGGAAAAGTCTCTCACTTTTTTCATGTGGAAACTTAAAGCAGTGGGCCTTGGCGGAAATGCTGACCTAATAAACCGACGTCACATAAGTACTACTAATGCACTATATAACTTCATGAGCCACCTTAGAATTCAAAACACAACCATACAAAAAACCAATCTACAAATTTTGGTATCGCTTAGCTCCCACAATGAGTCTCCATAAAAGCCTCTTAATTTTCTCCATCCTATGTGCCATTCTCTTCTTTGCATCAACCAATGCAGCTCGATTTGACATCCAAAACAATTGTGCCTACACTGTATGGGCAGCTGCTGTGCCAGGCGGTGGCCGCCAGCTTGGCAAAGGCCAATCCTGGGCCTTAGATGTGAGTGCCGGTACCAAAGGGGCTCGCATTTGGGGCCGGACAGGATGCAACTTCGATGGAGCAGGACGTGGCAAATGCCAAACAGGTGATTGTGGGGGTGTCCTCCAATGCCAAGGCTACGGTCAACCACCAAACACCCTAGCTGAATATGCCCTTAATCAATTTAACAACTTGGATTTCTTTGACATCTCTCTTGTTGATGGGTTTAATGTACCTATGGACTTTAGTCCCACGTCTGGTGGGTGCACTAGGGGGATTAGGTGCACGGCTGATATTAATGGGCAGTGTCCTAACCAACTGAGGGCTCCAGGAGGGTGCAACAACCCTTGCACTGTGTTCAAGACTGATCAATATTGTTGCAATTCTGGAAATTGTGGCCCTACAGACTTCTCTAAATTTTTTAAGAGTCGATGCCCGGATGCTTATAGTTATCCTAAGGATGACCAAACCAGTACATTTACATGTCCTGGTGGAACTAACTACAAGGTTGTCTTCTGCCCATGATTGAAGCATGTATATGCTTCCTTGCTACAAGGCATATATATCTGCTAGTGTTTACAATACGACATACGATGCAATAAGGTCGTGGCACATCAGTTGACCAAGTTGTCAGTTTATTTCAGTTTTTAATTTCTTCTTGTTTGATCAGCTACTGGATATCATCTGGGCTGTTTTGTATTGTATTACTTGATCATCGATAAAGAGCTATAGTTTTGCTTTTAAAAAAATCACGTCTTGGGCACCACATGTAACGGTGTGCATTATGTAACAAAGTACTTGTAACAAGTTAATAACTAATCATCCAAGCAACTATAGCTTCACAATTTCCCTAATTAAGAAAGCTATATTTTTACATGCTTTCCTTTTATGCAGTTAAGCGGAAAAGTAGATGTTTAAGGACTAATCATCCAAGCAACACTAGTTGCACAATTTCCCTAGTTAAGAAAGTCCAAAGGAGGATACTTAGCAAGTCATTTAACCTACAAATAAAGATCTGTTGAGATATTGTTGACCCTAAAAACTACCAAGCCTATGTGGTGCGCAGTCTGAGTAACTAATGAGCTAACTACGTCATTCGGTTGATACGGGGTGTGCCAACTCGTCGGCTAAGGAGTAAAATTTGTTGATGCTGCGTTGTGCGCGCTGCTGACTTCTTGATCTTGCAACTGCGGCCGAGGAAGGAACATGCCTCGGCGTTCGAGTTCTAGAGCCTAAAGATAAGGCTGCTAGTTCTGCGAAGTTCAATATCAAATTCAGCTTTCAATGTGCCGAATGCAGTAACCTGTAGCACCTCACTTCGCCTAGTTCGTTATTGAGATGACCTCTACCAATAAGGATTGGAAAATCCTTCTCGACGGAGACTTGGATAGAGAACCAGTTGTCCTCGACGCAGTGCTGTTTATCCAAACTGAAGGTGTTCCGGGAACTGCTGATTCTACGGCAACAGTGCTGTTTATCCAAGCTGAAGATGTCACCGGTTGCCTTCACAATGCTGTTTATCCAAGCTGAAGGTGTGTTGGCGGAAAAAGAAAATAAAAAAAATCTCAAGATGTTTGAGAGGTTTGCGCAGGGCAATTTGTGTGTTGAATTGAAGAGAGCTTTTTCGTTATCTGCAGCTTTGTATTTATAACCAAGTCTCCTTGATCACCAATCCAATAAAGCGTTTTCCCATATATACTCCAAAAACCAATATCAAAACAACCGATATCATCTTTAATATATTATGGAGCTCAATTGGTGGACATCCAAGGAGCAGTATTGTAAATATCATTTACTATGTGGCTATCGATTTCTAGACCAATATCTAATATGTTAATAGTTTAGTTCCTCATTGATGTAATAGTGAAAACGCTACGCCTATACATAGGGATTCTAATAAATGAAATAAGACACTCACACTTCTCCTCCAAATCCCTATATTCTATCTTTCTATGTATTTTAAATTCGAACCTAAAATAAGTTTTGATTTTTATTTTGGTTTTTTATTTTGATTTTGTGTGCCTTTTATTGTAATATTTCTTCTATATCTCTCCCACCGCCCTTCATCAACTCTTCTTCGTCCTTTATTTCTTCCATGTATTTTCAACTCTGCCACTAACACAAAAAGGAAAACCCAAACAGGGCCGCCTTAAACTATATAACGTTTATACCATATGGGGAGAACCCAAAAATTCTGTGAAACTACAAGGACGACTAATATCCTGCGCCCTAAGTAGGAAGGCGCATGTAAGTGGCACACTTTGCTCTCTTGTGCGATAATTGGAGCAAACACTATGCAGTGTGTTGAAAACTCACTTGTCATAATAATTGATCGAAGAAATTCTCACTTTAAACGCAACGAGGTTCGCTCGATGGCCTAAATTTATGGTCCCTCCAACATGTAATCAACGCCAGTTGCTAGAGAAATATGAGGTGGTCGATCCCTCTAATAATGGAGAAAAGTCTAAGCGCAGCCTCCACCAATTATAACCATGCATGCATGCACTATACGAGTCTAGGACTATTGAAGTTTGAAGCCTATAAATTTATTATGTAGTTAAATTATTTTGTATGTATTATTAGATATGTTAGGCATGTTTTAATATTATTATATAGAATTTTTATCACAAATGGTCTTTGAAATTGACCTACTCCATCAATATGGTCTTTGAAATTGAAAATCAATCAATGTAGTCTCTGAAATTAGACGTTGCAAATCATTATTATCCTTCCACCCCAATTCCGTCATAAACTTTGTTATGTGCTGATGTGATACATAACTAGATCACAAAAATCTAATTAAATATTGATATGTGGATTTAAAATATTTAGATAATAAAAAAATTATTTATATAATTAAAAACTTCAAAAACTAGAAAGAAAAAAAATGACTGTTCATCATCTTTTTCCTTCCCATCCGTGTAATCACCCGAGCATACCCGTCGCTTACGCCTCTACGAGCATGGCCTTCGAGGTCGACCAAGCTCTAACTTCCGCCACTCCGTGTCCTATCTCTTGCCTTTTCGGGTCGGGCACGGGTTTGATCTGCACAAGTTGGAGCCCAAGTACCCTCTGATCATCGGCGGCATCGACATAGCTCATGACAGAGGTTGGGCTGCGCATTCTGACAGTACTTCCTCCATTAATCTACTTTTTCTTCCGTAATTTCACACTTTCTAATTTGTTTTATTATATTTTCGATTTAATTTTTGAATTTTGGGGATGTGTTGCTTCATTGTGTGGGTGGAGGCGATATTGGGGGCTTTAAGGGTTTTGGATATCAGGTAGGTGTTTCCCGATTCAGAGCCAAAGCGGAACGGCGCAGCTTCCTTGGGTGGGATAAGAAGATGACTCGTCATCTTTTTTTTTTAATTATCCAAAAATTAAAATTGTTTTTAATTATTTTAAGTACTTCTAATCCACATGGCAATATTAATTAGGCTTGTGGGATCCAGTCATGTGTCACATTAGCACATAACTGATTTTATTTTTTGGAATTGTGACGGAAGGACCACATGGATTTGCGATACCGAATTTCAGGGACTACACTGATCAAATTTTAATTTCAAGGACCATCTTAATGAGTTGGGCCAATTTTAGAGATCATTTGTGATTAAAACCATATTATATTTGGAAAAGTCTCTCACTTTTTTCTTGTGGAAACTTAAAGCAGCGGGCCTGGGCGGAAATGTTGAGCTAATAAACCGACGTCTCATAAGTACTACTAATGCACTATATAACTTCATGAGCCACCTTAGAATTCAAAACACAACCATACAAAAAACCAATCTACAAATTTTGGTATCGCTTAGCTCCCACAATGAGCCTCCTTAAAAGCCTCTTAATTTTCTCCATCCTATGTGCCATTCTCTTCTTTGCATCAACCAATGCAGCTCGATTTGACATCCAAAACAACTGTGCCTACACTGTATGGGCAGCTGCTGTGCCAGGCGGTGGCCGCCAGCTCGGCAAAGGCCAATCCTGGGCCTTAGATGTGAGTGCCGGTACCAAAGGGGCTCGTATTTGGGGCCGGACATGATGCAACTTCGATGGAGCAGGACGTGGCAACTGCCAAACAGGTGATTGTGGGGGTGTCCTCCAATGCCAAGGCTATGGTCAACCACCAAACACCCTAGCTGAATATGCCCTTAATCAATTTAACAACTTAGATTTCTTTGACATCTCTCTTGTTGATGGGTTTAATGTACCTATGGACTTTAGTCCCACGTCTAGTGGGTGCACTAGGGGGATTAGGTGCACAGCTGATATTAATGGGCAGTGTCCTAACCAACTGAGGGCTCCAGGAGGGTGCAACAACCCTTGCACTGTGTTCAAGACTGATCAATATTGTTGCAATTCTGGAAATTGTGGCCCCACAGACTTCTCTAAGTTTTTTAAGAGTGGATGCCCGGATGCTTATAGTTATCCTAAGGATGACCAAACCAGTACATTTACATGTCCTGGTGGAACTAACTACAAGGTTGTCTTCTGCCCATGATTGAAGCATGTATATGCTTCCTTGCTACAAGGCATATATATCTGCTAGTGTTTACAATACGACATATGACACAATAAGGTCGTGGCACATCAGTTGACAAAGTTGTCAGTTTATTTCAGTTTTTATTTTCTTCTTGTTTGATCAGCTACCGGATATCATCTGGGCTATTTGTATTGTATTGCTTGATCATCGATAAAGAGCTATAGTTTTGCTTTAAAAAAATCACATCTTTGGCAGCACATGTAACAGGTTGCATTATGTAACAAAGTACTTGTAACAAGTTAATAACTAATCATCCAAGCAACTACAGCTTCACAATTTCCCTAATTAAGAAAGCTATATTTTTACATGCTTTCCTTTTATGTAGTTAAGCGGAAAAGTAGACATTTAAGGACTAATCATCCAAGCAACACTAGCTGCACAATTTCCCTAGTTAAGAAAGTCCAAAGGAGGATACTTAGCAAGTCATTTAACCTACAAAAAAGATCTGTTGAGATATTGTTGACCCTAAAAACTACCAAGCCTACGTGGTGCGCAGTCTGAGTAACTAATGAGCTAACTACGTCATTCGGTTGATACTGGGTGTGCCAACTCGTCGGCCAAGGAGTAAAATTTGTTGATGTTGCGTTGAGCGCGCTGCTGACTTCTTGATCTTGCGACTGCGGCCGAGGAAGGAACACACCTCGGCCTTCGGGTTCTAGAGCCTAAAGATAAGGCTGCTAGTTCTGCGAAGTTCAATATCAAATTCGGCTTTCAATGTGCCGAATACAGTAACCTGTAGTACCTCACTTCGCCTAGATCACTATTGAGATGACCTCTGCCAATAAGGATTCGAAAATCCTTCTCGACGGAGACTTGGATAGAGAACCAGTTGGCCTCGACGCAGTGCTGTTTATCCAAACTGAACGTGCTCCGGGAACTGCTGATTCTATGGCAACAGTGCTTTTTATCATAACTGAAGATGTCACCGGTTGCCTTCACAGTATTGTTTATCCAAACTGAAGGTGTGTTGGCGGAAAAAGAAAATAAAAAAAATCTCAAGATGTTTGAGAGGTTTGCATAGGGCAATTTGTGTGTTGAATTGGAGAGAGCTTTTCCGTTATCTGCAGCTTTGTATTTATAGCCAAGTCCCCTTGATCACCAATCCAATAAAGTGTTTTCCCAGATATACTCCAAAAACCAATATCAAAACAACTGATATCATCTTTAATATATTCTACCAAAAATCTCGCCAGCCTCCTTGCGTTGCGTCCAGACTTTCAAAAAGAGACTTTGAAAATTCAAAGCACCCTTATCATATAAGGTGGTCGATTCCTCTAATAATGGAGAAAAGTCTAAGCGCAACCTCCATCAATTATAACCATGCATGCATGCACTATACGAGTCTAGGACTATTGAAGTTTGAAGCCTATAAATTTATTATGTAGTTAAATTATTTTGTATGTATTATTAGATATGTTAGGCATGTTTTAATATTATTATATAGAATTTTTCTCACAAATGGTCTTTGAAATTGACCTACTCCATCAATATGGTCATTGAAATTGAAAATCGATCAATGTAGTCCCTGAAATTAGATGTCGCAAATCAATATGATTCTTCCATCACAATTCCGTCATAAATTCTGTTATGTGCTGATATGCCACAAATCTAATTAAATATTGATATGTGGATTTAAAATATTTAAATAATAAAAAAAATTATTTATATAATTAAAAACTTCAAAAAAAAGAAATAAAAATAGATGACTGTCATCTTCTTCCTTCCCATCCGAGTAATCACCCGAGCAGACCCGTCGCTTACGCCTCTACGAGCATGGCCTTCGAGGTCGAGCAAGCTCCAACTTCCGCCACTCCGTGTCCTATCTCTTGCCTTTCCGGGTCGGGCACGGGTGTGACCTGCACAGTTGGAGCCCAAGTACCCTCTGATCATCGGCGTCATCGACATAGCTCATGACAGAGGTTGGGGTGCCCATTCGGACAGTACTTCCTCCATCAATCTGCTTTTTCTTCCGTAATTGCACACTTTCTAATTTGTTTTATTATATTTTCGATTTAATTTTTGAATTTTGGGGATGTGTTGCTTCATTGTGTGGGTGGAGGCGATATTGGGGGCTTTGAGGCTTCTGGATACCAGGCAGGTGTTTCCCTATTTAGAGCCAAAGCGGAAGGGTGCAGCTTCCTTGGGTGGGATAAGAAGATGACACCTCATTTTTTTTTTTTTTGTTTTGTTTTGTTTTGTTTTTTTTAAATTATCCGAAAATTAAAATTGTTTTTAATTATTTTAAGTATGTCTAATCCACATGGCAATATTAATTAGACTTGTTGGACCCAGTCATGTGCTACATTAGCACATAATTGATTTTATTTTATTTTATGGAATTGTGACGAAAGGGCCACATATATTTGCTATACCGAATTTTAGGGGCTACACTGATCAATTTTTAAGGACCATCTTGATGAGTTGGGTTAATATTAGGGATCATTTGTGATAAAATCCTTATTATATATGCGTATGCAAATAACTTACCTATAATTTAATTAACTTTGAATCAAACAATATTTATTTAATTATGTGTAGGTAAATTATTTTGCATGTATTTGTTGACCCTAAAAACTACCAAGCCTACGTGGCGCGTAGGCCGAGTAATTAATAAGCTAACTACGTCATTTGGTTGATGCTGGGCGTGCCAACTTGTCGACCGAGCTCGGCTGAGGAGTAAAATGCGTTGATGTTGCGTTGAGCACGCTACTGACTTTCTTGATCTTGCAATTGCGGTCGAGGAAGGAATCCGTCTTGTCTTTCGGGTTCTGGAGCCTGAAGACAAGGCTGCTAGTTCTGCGAAGTTCACGGATCGTCGATACTGGGTTCGGTCACGGTGATTATATTTGTAAGAGTATAAGCACGTCGAACCGGTACCTAGCTATACGGACACAAGTACTCGAAAGAGATGTATGTCTTGATAGTGAATTTGGTTTGGTCGTCAGAATGCCGAGCTCAAAAACTCACTTGTGAGTATCCAATCATAAAACAACTTGACGTTCAATGTGTCGAGCCTAGTCATCTGCAACACCTCACTTTGTCGAGAAGGTTAATGAGATGACCTCTGCAAATAAGGATTAGAAAATCCTTCCCAACTGAGACTTGGATAGGTAATCAGTCGGCCTCGACGCAGTGCTGTTTATCGAAACTGAAGGTGCTTCGTGGACGGCTGATTCTACGACAATAGTGTTGTTTATCCAAACTAAAGGTGTCACCGGTTGTCTTCACAATGCTGTTTATCCAAACTGAAGATGTGTTGGCGAAAAAGAAAATAAAAATCTTAAGGTGTTTGAGAAGCTTCGCGTGGAGCGAGGGTTTGCACAGGGCAATTTGTGTGTTGAATTAGAGAGCTTAGAATGATGCACCCCCATCTTATTTATAGCAGCCAACCTTGTCATGGTCGAACCAGAACTATACTTGGGTTAGGATTCCTCATCCTAATCTAAACAAATCTTGGCCAACCTTTCCTCCATTAGGACTTTGAACCAACCTCTTTATTCGGCCACATTCACTTCTCAATCCTCAGCATCCTTATTCCATTAAGACTCCTTATATTACTAGGATTCGACTCATTTGCTCCTACCCAGATTAACCCTTCTTGTAATAAGACTCGGCTGACCTGACTAGGCGGCTTATGACCACTGGACGACCCATAGTATTTTTGGAAGAGCTTTGGACCGAACATAAACCTAAGCTCGGCCCAATAATATTATTTTGGGCCCAAACATTGCCCCTTCGCTTTTGAGGTCTTCCACCTAGAATTCTTTGGCTGAGTTTCAACCTTGAAGAAGTAAAATCAAACCCTCGACGTATCTCTGGAAAACAACGAAAAGTCCCGAATATCTCATCCACTCAGGTGCATTTATGAAGCACGATTGCAGGATGGAAATTTTGTCAGACACTCTACCACATGGCATCCTCTAAGCATGTTTTCCTTACTTGACACTGAAACACCCATGCCATCATTATAACCTTGATCAGCGAATTTTTGGTCTCTTTGAGACGTGCAGATACTCAAACGTCTCTTCCCAATTAAACTCACTGTCAAACGCCGTTGTGCAGTCTTGATTTGCGAGTTTCTCAATCCTTTCACCTGGATTCTTTGAATATTCATCATGATTACTAAAACCCGATTGGTCTTATCCTTTATTTGAAACTTTAAACCGTTAGATCTTCCCCCAAAATGCCTATATATACTCACCTCTCTTCATTCAAACCTTTACGCTTTTAGAAATCTTAAATCCCTTTGTCATCAAATCTCTTCGCCATTTCCTCTTGAAACCCAAAAAACCAATCTTCAATACCTAGGAAACCTTCTTCAATGGCTGCCAATGCTTTCATCAACAAGTTGGTCGAGGAGTGCAACAAATGTCAAAACATCACGGACCGAAACACTATCAAAACCATCCGGTTTGAAGATGAACCAAACGCCTCCTACTAAACCTTAGGCCCATTGTTCAAGGAGAATGTTCTAGTAGCAATCATCGAAATGCTTAAGGAGCACTGCTTAAAACCCTTATTCCAAGGGTACGACTGGTTGAAATGGGAATCAGCCAGACTCTAAGGTGTTTGGCCCTCGACCACCGCAGCTTGGGTTGCCTGGGTCATTAGGATGAAGAAATATTTCGGCGACAAGTGGAAGGCTTTCTGCATTTTCAATACCATCAAACTCTCGACTATCGAGATAAGCTTAGATCAAGAGCTTGTGATGGTTGTATTAAGCGTTTGGTGCTCGGCCAGCAACATGATGGTTTTCCCCCTCGGCCCCTTTGGCCAAACGATTCTAGACATGACTGCCATACTCAGCACCTCTCCAACTAACCTCTCGATCGATATTTCTCTCACCGGGTACAAGTTTGACTTGGACCTAAAAACAGTTTTTGAGGAACGCACCGTCAAAGTTCTGATGAAGGGAGATAAAAGGCCTTCAAAAGAGGAAGTGCAAAAATTGCACAAAAACTTTTTAATTATAACACTTTAATCACCCACTTCGTCGGCTTAAAAGGGGAAGAACTTAAGAAAATGGAACACAGAGCCTTCTTGTTCTATTGGTACAATAAGTATTTTTTTGTGCCAAGTCGTATAAGTGCTTGGCCGAGAACATGCCTGTCGCCGATGCCTTGGCTAACGGTCACACCCTGGCTTTTAGGTCGGTTGTCTTTGCCAACCTTACCCGGTGTTTGGCCAAAGCGACCTTGGGGAAAATTGACCCCCATCAAAATGGCCCACTCTAGGTCTTCCAACTTTGGTTACAAGTCTACTTCTCGATCTGCGGTCTGAAATCCCAAACCTTAGTTCCATCGCGGCTATGGGTCTGAAGTTAGCTTCGCACCTTATTCTTACTCACACAGCCGAAGAAATTTTCAAATATTTCTTCAGCCTAGAAGATTTGCCTGACGACGAATTCCAGATCTGCTATCGCCGGACATACCTGTCTTCCATCATTTTCCCACAGTCGTCATGGGAACCGGCTGAGGATACTGATCATCAAGAGTCCTGGGGGTTATTCTTCATGATCGTGACCTGTTTTACAGCTGAGAAGCTTGGCGAGATAGTTAGGAGGTCTACCACCCCAATTTCCTAGCTCGCTAATTGGGCTATCTCTAAGGGTGCCCTCTGTCATTCCTTTCATCTCGTTCCTTTTTAAGCCGGGAACGCATTTCTGGCTCATCGTAAAAGGAATACGAGATAGTCGAAAAGGAATTTACTGAACGGCGTGCCAAATTTCACCTTCGGCCAAGAAACCTAGGATCCCAATCTGCCGACACCTTCGTCGAGTGGTAGGAGGCTTACACCAAAGACTTTTTTCACACTAATCTTGAAAAAACTTTTTGATAGTCGCCCGAAGCAAGTCCTTGCTCCAAATCCAAAGAAACGGCCCAAGGTATATGCCCTCTACTTCCCTCGTTCATTTATTCTCCTTCGATTTTTAACTTAACCTGGGTTTAATGTTTCTAGATAGCCATATTATCAAGAAGGCCAAGGTGGTGGCGATGGCCGCGGCTAAGAAGAAACTTGCCCCTCCTCCAAAAAGGGTAGCAACTGCTGTGTCGATTCCGTCGAGTAAACATCCTTGCCCGGAAGCCGAAATGGCATGAGACGCTCTTCGGCCCAAAAAACATGTCAAGAAATTGGCTAAGAAAGGAGAGTGGGTGATTCATGTTATCTCCAGTCAAATTACGGGGGCAACTGCTCCTAGCGTTTCTCCCCCTCCTCCTGTCGTCGAGGCTTCATTCGCGGTATAGCTAGACCCAACAATTGAGCCAGTCGTTAATCCAGTTGCTAAGTGGCTTGCGATTTTAGCATCGGCACCTGCTCACGCCGAAACCGGCCCGGTAACTACCACCACGAAGAAAACGACTCCCTCGGCCAAGAAGAACTCCATCCCTGACCCAAAGACAGCTACGACGATCATTCTGGAGGAAAAGGTATAATCATGTTACTGGCAACTTTTTCTTTGACTAGATTCCGAATACTAACAACTCTCATTTCATGATGAAGACAACGAAGAAATCCCGCTAATGATTTGCCCTCGACCAAATAAACCCCCCATTAATAACCCTCCAGCTGTGGCTAAGGCGGCTAACCAGGTCGATCATTCTGAAGTCGATCGTGGCAAAAGGCTTCTTGTTGAGCCTAACCATCACCAATGTTGTCTGCCTAGGTGGAAGGCAATCTACTCCAGACCTTTGTGGCCAGAGCACACCAATCGAAAGCTTCACACCACTCAATATTGTATGCCTAGTAATGTATAACTAAACCCCATTACTCCAAGTCGAGAACTAATTAAGAAGAGGGTGACTGGATTCTCAACGATGGCTGAAAGTTAAGAAACCACCAATTCTAATCAGTACAATCTTTAACAACTAGGTAAAGCTGATTCCCAAACACCTTCATATAAAAATATTGTAATTCAAACTAATACTTTGAACTTACAACCCTATAATTAATAATAAGTTAAGAAACCACAAATTCTAATCAGTACAATCCTCAACAACTAGGTAAAGCTGATTCCCAAACACCTTCACATAAAAATATTGTAATTCAAACTAATACTTTGAACTTACAACCCTATGATTAATATTTTTAATTAAATTCTCTGTAATATGTAAAGAATAGGCGTATATATTCCAATTGATTACAAATTGGGTAAGTTTGGCTACATTTTAAGATTTGATTTTGGAAAAATCTGTTTCTAGTCATTCCTCATTACTGTAGAAGCATTTTCATCTAAGCAATTATTGCACAATTAAGAACTCGTGTTTCACTGATTTAGTTTACCAAAACAAAAGAAATATTTTTCGCACTGCCCTTAAGTGATGGTGATGGTCACAATTTTACCGTTATATGAATATAAATTTCGAAATTTATGTAATAAATAGATATAAGTCTAAATATTAAAACTCATCCAATAATAATAAGTATGATGGAAACGATTACCACCACTTGTGAAATAGTGAGCAAAAATTCACCTTTTTTTTTTTTCGTACACATTTTTATAAATTTTTATACATAACTTCTTCTTTGATTTATTCAATAAAAAGTAATACTAAAAAGATATAGTATAGAAAGAGTAAATTGGAGATATTTATCATTTATTGGAAAAGTCTCACATTTTTCTTGTGGAAACTTGAAGCAGTGGGCCTGGGCAGAAATGTTGAGCTAATAAACTGATGTCACATATGTACTACTAATGCACTCTATATAACTTCATGAGCCACCTTAGAATTCAAAACACAACCATACAAAAAACCAATCTACAAATTTTGGTATCGCTTAGCACCCACAATGAGCCTCCTTAAAAGCCTCTTAGTTTTCTCCATCCTATGTGCCATTCTCTTCTTTGCATCAACCAATGCAACTTGATTTGACATCCAAAACAACTGTGCCTACACTGTATGGGCAGCTGTTGTGCCAGGCGGTAGCCGCCAACTCGACAAAGGCCGATCCTAGGCCTTAGATGTGAGTGCCAGTACCAAAGGGGCTCACATTTGGGGCCGGACATGATGCAACTTCGATGGAGCAAAACATGGCAAATGCCAAACTGGTGATTGTGGGGGTCTCCTCTAATGCCAAGGCTACGGTTAACCACCAAACACCCTAGCTGAATATGCCCTTAATCAATTTAACAACTTGGATTTCTTTGACATCTCTCTTGTTGATGGGTTTAATGCACCTATGGACTTTAGTCCCACGTCTGGTGGGTGCACTAGGGGGATTAGGTGCATGGCTGATATTAATGGGCAGTGCCCTAACCAACTAAGGGCTCCAAGAGGGTGCAACAACCCTTGCACTGTGTTCAAGACTGATCAATATTGTTGCAATTTTGGAAATTGTGGCCCTACAGACATCTCTAAGTTTTTTAAGAGTCGGTGCTCGGATGCTTATAGTTATCCTAAGGATGACCAAACCAGTACATTTACATGTCCTGGTAGAACTAACTACAAGGTTATCTTCTGCCCATGATTGAAACATGTATGTGCTTCCTTGCTACAAGGCATATATATCTGCTAGTGTTTACAATAAGACTTACGATGCAATAAGGTCATGGCACATCAGTTGACCAAGTTGTCAGTTTATTTGAGTTCTTATTTTCTTCTTGTTTGATCAGCTACCGGATATCATCTGGGCTGTTTTGTATTGTATTGCTTGATCATCGATAAAAAGTTAGTTTTGCTTTAAAAAAAATCACGTCTTTGGCTGCACATGTAATGGTGTGCATTATGTAACAAAGTACTTGTAACAAGTTAATAACTAATCATCCAAGCAACTATAGCTTCACAATTTCCCTAATTAAGAAAGCTATATTTTTACATACTTTCCTTATGTGTTAAGTGGAAAAGTGGACGTTTAAGGACTCATCATCCATGCAACACTAGCTACACAATTTCCCTAGTTAAGAAAGTCCAAAGGAGGATACTCAGCAAGTCATTTAACCTACAAAAAAAGATCTGTTAAGATATATATAAACATTATCGCAGTTACCACTTGGATATCACATCATTTTTCATTTAGATTCTTCAACTAGAGTTTGTTTTATCATCTAAGCCTGATGAATCAACATCATTTCCTCTTTAGGCTCTTATATGTTGATTCAAGTATATGTTCATCGTTCATCTTACAGTTTAAATTATACTGCTTTCTAAAACAAAGCATGCACAATGAATCAGTGATTTAGGTATCTTACCTTTTTTGTTATATGTTTGAATATCAACTATCCTAGTTAATTAATAGGGAGCTCTAATAAAAAAAAGTTTGGACCAACTTTTTCTTAACAAAAAACCATCATAAACTTTTATTTAATCAAAAAGCTTGATATTTAATCATTAAAAAAAAAAACTATTCATAAAATAGCTCTACGAACATTAAAAACATGGGCTGAAGTGAAGCCCAATTTGCAATAAATTTTTTTTTTCTTCATAATTACCCCTAACAGAGCCTAAACCAATCCCTTAGCCAATTCACAAATATTGAGATGTACCGTATATATCTCACCACCATTAAGGCGGAGCACCAGCCGCTTTCATCAAACGGTAACTTCAAAGTAGTACAATTTCTTTAACTGCCATTAAGGCAGAGCATTCAAGTCATACAACTGTTTTCATAACCACCATTAAGGCACAGAGCATGCAAGTCGTGCAATTTTTTATTTTTTATTTTTTTTTTAAATTATGATTATTAAAGAAAGGGTGTGAGTTACTATAATAATTTAGAAAAATGAAATTTTCGAACATATGCGTGGAAATTCAACACCTTATCAATTAGGATATTAGACCACTTGCAATCGTACAATTCCACAATCACAAATCCCATTTCACAAAACTTAAAAGGTCAAATTAAATTCCATTTGAATTTGGATTCTCATTTTCAAACCATACATTGGCAAAACAAATGAGGAATTTCTCAAAGCAAAATTGCCATTTGCAGAAGAAACACAGAAAATTCTCAAAGCAAAACTGAAACATAGAGGTACGAATCTCATATCCTTGTTGATTTCTTACTTTCAAATTACTGTTAGGCCAAGGGCCATTTTAAATCCTCTATGCGTAGGGTCTTATTTAGTTAGATTTTTTTAAAAATTGCACAAATGACACCTATATTTCTTTAACTTACCATCCTTGCTAATAAAGTAACAATAACCACCCAAACTAAATATTTTAGCAATATTTCTACCTACTAGCTCCTATATAGAAATGTGGCATCATTTAACTAGAGGGGAACTCAAGCTCAATAAATGTACCCGTCACCTAGAAAAATTTCTTGAGGAGTGCATGGACCACTTTTGAGATAATTGGGCCCGATTTCACAAGCAAGATGGAATTCAACCCCCGACGCATTTTAGTGACCGATCATAAGTAGTGTGAGTTATTTTGATGTAGTTTCAGAAATAGTATGAATTATTTTGGTTTAGTTTTAGAAATAATGTGGGTTATTTTGCTTAAGTTTCAGCAATAGTGCGGTTATTTTGTTGTTTTCCCAAAAATAGTGTGGGTTATTTTACTGTAGTTCCAGACATAATGTGGATTATTTTGGTTAAGTTTAAAAAATAGTGTGGTTATTTTTCTGTAGTTCCAGACATAGTCTGAGTTATTTTGTTTAAGTTCCAGAAATAATGTGGATTATTTTGGTTAAGTTTCAGAAATAGTGTTGTTATTTTGCTGTAATTCCAGAATTTGTGTGGATTATTTTGGTTAAGTTTCAGAAATAGTGTGGTTATTTTGTTATAGTTTTAGAAATAGCGTGGGTTATTTTGTTGTAGTTCCAGAAATAATGTGGATTATTTTGGTTAAGTTTCAAAAATAGTGTGAGTTAGCTTCAGAAATAGTATGTCGTTATTTTGTTGTAGTTCCAGAAATCGTGTGTGATATTTTAGTTCAATTTCAGAAATAGTGTGGGTTATTCTCTGTAGTTCTAGAAATAATGTGTTGATTTTGATTCAGTTTCACAAATAATGTGAAATTTTTGTTGTAGATTCATAAATAGTGTTTATTTTTCACTTAAAAAATGATATAAATTATTTTGGTTCAATTCAGAAATAGTGTGAATTATTTTGTTACTGTCATGCTTGTTAAGCCCTTTTCTGATTTGGAATTAATTGATAAAGATCCAAAGGGGATCTTTTTTTCCTTCCTCCTCCCCCAATTTTCCTACTTCATTTTATCTTTTTTTTTCTGTGGTCAAAAGTCAAAACTGAGAAGCCCCACCTTCCTTCTTCTCCTCCTCCACCACCACCACAAAACCCATCATTTTCTCTTCACCAAATCAAGCAAAATCAACTAGTAGCAGTAGTAATCTTCCTTCTCCACTACCAAAGCTATCTCTCTCCTCACTCAATCACTCACTCACTTCCTCTTAAAGCTCTACAAAAGTATGAATGATAAATAAAGCCCCCAGATCAGGGAAAGAAGTAATTAAAGGTACAAAATTACTCATGCCACTCAACCCAAGTGACCCAAAAGAAAAATCATAAGTCAAATTCCCAGAAAGAATTGAAATTTACAAGAAAAAATTTCAAAAGTATACCATTGATAGCAAGTAAGGAAAATTTTTAGAAGCATACCATCTCTTTAACTCTGTATGCGTGTGTACGAGTGTGGGCACGCTGAGTATGGAAGGATTTGAGGTTATGGAGGTAAAGAATAGCAGAGAGATCTTAAAAGAAAGAGAAATGTTAAATGGGGTTGGGCACGCCAAGTGTTAAAGGATATAAGGGTAAAATTGGAAATTCAATGTTTGGGCAATTTTAATTGGACTGAGTTAATATTGGGCTTTGTCCTAACCATTAAATAAAGTTATTACATAGTTTTTGGTTAACATTCAAAGTTTTCAAGCCCTTATCATTAGTTTTCCCTAATTAATATTGCATTGCAAGTGTGTCCTTTTAATTAGCTGTTTCTAGAATCAGCAAGTTTAAGCCGTAATGTAGTGGTTTGCAAGTTCTAAGTCCTGATAAGACCTCAATCGACCTTGACTCTAATTGCAAGGAAAACTTAGACCTGACATTCGTGTCATGTTTTTAATGTTCGTGTCGTTTTTGTAACATACCCGATATGTTAATGGTTCGTGTCTTGTAACACCCGTTGAAGTAAACGGATAATTTGACCCGACTCGAAATTGACCCGTTAATATTATTAGGTAATATGACCCGACCCGTTATCTGTTAAGGAAATCAATAAATAATATAATTGAAAACATAATTTGACCCCCAAAAATTTGAAAACATAATAATTTGTCACATAAATATTACTTTAAAACAAAAAAACAACATTTGTCTTTTAAGTATTACATACCCCAAAATAAGAGTCTAATGAAAAAACATTAGTACATTGCTACAAAATATCAAATGTTTAAAGATATGCAAAATCAAAGGAGTTGGGTTTCAAGGTTGAGGAAACCTTGCGTGTTTTTGACAAGAAAACCCTTCAACTTTCATTAATCACTAAGGAATATTGGTTTATTCTGAACTCGCTTAAAAATACTATTCATGAGGGTTTGTATGGCTTTAAAAATTCAAAGGATGATGTGCCCATCCTCAAAGTGTAGAGGATGCGATCACGAGCGTTTGCATATTTTTTCACATTTTTCGCACTTGTAAATTAATTATTATATTCTTTTTAATGTGTCTAGTATTTTTAAATTACTTGTTATTTTTAGTTTTGATGTTTTATAATTTTTTAATCTCACTCTTTGCCTATAGTATACTATAAAAATAAATCAAAATTTAAAATTTTTATATTTATATAGAATAATAATACAATAATGTTGCAGTCCTATTAGATTATGATTGTGATTGTGTAAATCCTACTATAATTGGGATATCTTTAGAAGATTCTCTAGGGTTAGATATTAGAGAACTTTCATGAAAATGACTTGAACTAAGTTTATTTTAATAAAAAAAACCATGCTATAACTTTATTTAATTAAAAAGACTTAAATTTTAATGAAAACCCCTTAAATTTTAATAAAAAGGACAAAAGAACTTAAATTTAATGAAAATGACATAATTATAATATTAAAAAAAATATTAAAATAAAATTTGACGTGAGGACCCATGCAAATCCTCACATAAACTGTTTATGAAACTTTCTCCACTATTTATGAAACTTAAGACACTATTTATGAACTTACTGTTTATGAAAACTTACGACACTGTTTATGAAACTTTCTACACTGTTTATAAAATTTAACGACACGGTTCATAAAAATATACACATATATTTATCCTTTGGTCGCAAACATAAGCGTGATGATGTATTTGTACTGTGTACACAAATTTCTCCTCTTCACATGTCCATGTCCAATGCATAAAAAATCATAGCCAAGAATTGAGGCATTGAAATGAAAAACAAACAAAAATTTGTCTGCCATATAAGAAAACAGAGGCAATTTGCTGATGGTTGGTTAGGAGTAGTTGGGCCCACCACCAATGCAAAATTTCAATTTTTCACCATTTAATATATCAAATCTGCCAACAGAAGATGAAGAAGACGGAGGAGAAAGAAAGGGGACCTATGGTGCAACAGCCGTGCCGGAGATAAACGCCCAGCGGAGGGAGCAAAATTGCAATTAGAATCTCACAGCAACTCGACATCTTTGTTTCTCAGATTTTTTTTTTCCCTAGAGAGAGAGAGAGAGAGTTGAGCTGGGGGGTGGTTTTGGGGATGTGAAGTTGTTTGATGGGAGTTTTGGGGGGATTTTGGTTGGAGGGTGAGGGACGTGCGCTCAGCTGTCAGCACGATTTGGATTTTTTTTTATGTTTTTTTATTTTGTTTATTTTTTTGTCCTTATCATTAAATAAAGTTAGTGTATGATTTTTCATTAAAATGTAAAGATTTGAATCTCTTTTCATTAGTTTTATTTAGAAATTATCCTATTAAAGTTGTAATCCTATTAGGGTAAGGAATTTACCTTCCCTGCTACTATAAATAAAGGCACAATGGAGCGAGGTAATACACCTCACAATTACACACATCTCCTTCTTTCTCTTTACTGTGTTGCACCCCCTTTCTCTCTATCCTTATTATAGTTCAGTAAATTAGGGCTATAATACGTTATCAGCACGCTCTTGCCAGAAGTTAAGGAACTAAAGGATCGTGGGGGAGGCTCTTCTACACAATTAAAGGCTCAATTATTTTCTGTCAATCAAGTTGTTTTAAAATAAATTAAGATATTTGAATCAACCTTGAAGCATGAAAACATTCTCTATGATACATGAATCCCCTATATTTATATTTTACTTTCAATTATATATATTGCATATGTGTTCATATATTTGTCAATATATATATATATATATATATATATATGTATGTATGTATGTATGTATGTATGTCTGCAAGATTCTAAAAGACGATAGGCGGCTAGGCGGGCACCTAGGTGGATTAGGTGAATTTAAGTAAATCTATTGTTTATACTTAAAATATATATAATTTCATCATAAACTACAAAATAGAATGACATATATATTATGAAGTATTGGAACATAATGAAAACATGAGGATGTGTTCACTTAACTATTTAGCAATTCTCTTACAATTTGTTGAAAAAAATAAAATACAAAATGAAAGTTATCTATTTTCTGTCTAAGTAAATCGCAGCCTAAGCGAGTGCTTAGGCGGGTCTAGGTGCGCTAGGTGGGTGCCTCATCAAGTCTAGGCACCATTTCTTAATTTTCAAACGCCTAGGCATTAATCGGGGCAGTGGCCAGCCGTCTAGTGCCTAGGTGGGGATTTTTAGAACTGTGTGTGTGTGTGTGTGTGTATTATTTATTTGTTCATGCAATACACAATTATGTTATGTGGAATTTGTGAGTCAAGGCACTGAAATTAATTTAAAAGCAATTAGGATTTTTACCACTAGAATTCAGAAAAAAAGAAGAAGAAGGGAAATTTGGGATTTTTCGCATTTATATTCAGCTCGTAGCCAGCTTGGTGCTGGGCTGTTGTCTGTTACAACCCAAAAATTAGTATTAGGTTATTTCCTTGCCTTAGCCCGCAACCCAACTTTATTTGGGTTTGTTATTCATTCAACCCGAGCCCAATTTGGGCCTTATTTTTCTTGTGTGGCCTATAGCCAACATTAAATCATATATGGGCCTAGACAAATTTTATTTGTGTTTCTACGATCGACCCCAAATGGTCTCGATCTATTGAATTAATTAAAAGTGAGCAGCAGTCCATTAATCTGATTAGACTTTCAAAATTATTAGCCTGAAACCCACTTTTGGACATTAACGATTCAATATTTTATTTCTTTTCTTTGAACGCTGACTTCCTTTCGTAGTCCTGAAGCACTCACACTTGAGTTCCTACAGCAACCTACACTTCGTTGTATATTGTATTATGTGTTCTTACAGGTGCCTCATTTTTATGAATCGGAAGTTCATAACTAAACTCGAACCTGTAGTTTTGAATTTAGTGCCTTTGGAACCCAAAGTTTTCATAAAACAATACACCCATGAAAACTCGAATTTTTCATGTAAACCATGTCTTAGAACCCAAATGTTCTAACTTTGATGCTTATGGATATCTTATTTTCGTAGCAGCAATCACAATCTTGTTCATTCCAATAAGTGGATTGTCGAACCAAAACAAATTCGATTTCACTAATTTGGACGTTTCTTGATCGAAACCGTACAAGACGTGAATCTCCACTTGACTATCAAGAAGCTAAGAAATCATTGAACCCAACAATGGCATGGAAGAGTTGAATAAGCCTCCACCATAATCTTCATTCGAAGACTTATGCTTGAAGCATTACAAATAGAAATACCTCCCGAATGAGGATTCCATGGCTCTTGGATTTCCTAAAGCACACCATGATTATGTCCATGAATGAGTACGATATAAATTTGATCGAATTTTGACTGAAGAATACTTTTCTCGTCCTTCCATGATTCTAACTCGCTCCTGAAGTAGTAGTGTAGAAAGCAAAAGTTTACCAAATTCTCGGATCTGATTACTACCACACTTGTGAGAGAAAGGTACCCCCAGTAATACGGTTGAGAAATACCAAACGGTATAGACCCAGTTTCGGCTAGTCCAACGAATGGTGGTGCCCTGCTTCGACAAGGATAAAATGGAGGCAAGGTTCTCCTTTGATAGAGGTGCACCGAAAGGCATTCCTCTACTTCAGCAAAAGCCTATTGAATAAACCCTTCCAGTTTCGACTAGAGCCTACCGAACCTAAGTCTGGGTCTATCTTTCTCACAATCCAATTTCAAGTTTGTTTTTACAACGTATGGTAGAATTAGGGCTTGCCAAGTTGTGACATCATGCCCGAAGTGAAATCTTGGCACCTAAGACCTAAAATTTCAAAAATAAGGGATATTATTCCCCAAGATAGAAGTATCATTGGTTATACACCTACTCGTGCCAGTGCCAATGTCTTTGAAGAGTACCATTCTTGTAGTCAACTTGTGAGACTAATTTTGCTCCACCAAAAACCATTGGAAGAACAAAATTTTGACATGAATGGCCATGTTGGCCAAATCCCCTTAGTAAACCATTTACTTTGTGAACATTTTTCTATATTCTTGGATTCTAGTTTGGTGTTTGTTTTAGTTATGGATAATCTTATCGATATTGTCTTCGAATATGAGTTAATTGAATCATGTTTCTTAATACATGTGACCAAATTCAATTAAAGATGTGATGGTACGAATGTGAGAAAGTTAGTTGTCTAGATGAATGCAATACTACAGACACTAACTTTATACCTAAATCACATCTCTAGCAATGATTTCAGTTTTATCCAACCTGATTAAGAGCATTGGCATGCTCATCGTTGTATGAATAAGACTAAATTACCATGTAAGATGCTTTATATTCTCCTCGTTCCGGAAGAACGTCGTTGAGTTTTAAGGATATTCGAGATGACAATGACCATAAATGAAACTACTGAAGAAAATAGAGTGAAATATCTTTGCACCAGCTCAAAAACTGAGCCTAAAGCTTTAAATTAGGGCCAATGGGCTACCTCTTGATTGGGATACACCACGTGTGGCCAGCCTAGATCCGGGTGATTTGAGCAGTTTACTTGCTATAGCATGACCTTTTGGGACACTTAGGTCGAACAACGATGCCACGACGCATCTCCTTGCCTGAAGTAATGATGTTGTGCTTATAAGCACACTTTGCCAAAGCTGCTCGTTGGGGAAATTGATTTTCTACATCATCCCTAGCAAAGATACAAAAAGACCCTCTTTTCACAGTGGATTCAAGGGAATATATGTGGACTAAACTAACCAAACTGCAGACCATATAAATACTTATCGTTTTGGTTAATGAATCGACAAACTGATCACATGTTTATCCACACACATCATGACTAAACCCCCTGGCCAATTTTAAGGGTTCATCACCCTAATTATCCCATAAAATCAGAAAGACTGGACAATGCCGGAGAGTTTATATCAAAGGTTTTTTTTTTTTATAAGTATTGCATTTCTTTTGGGTTTATAATTGAACATCGAATTCTCATGTTCACCCCAGCCTCGCAAAGTGATCATAAAGCACAATTTAAACGATCACCCATACCTTGGTAAACGCACCAAGCTTTCGATTTTTACCTCAGGCTATGCAATTTTGTATGCAATTATGTTGGTCCATCTTGAGGCCTATTGCCACCCAATCCTATTCAACGTTACAATTGGTTACTGGGTACGAACTCGACGTTTCGTACTTACACATTTGGGTATGCATTCCATGTGCTAAGTTGCTCCACCGCGACGTACCAATATGGGTCCTCCAAGAGGGATGTGAATATTTTTCGATTACGATTCTCCACACTAACTCTCTTAGAGCCCATGCATGCGGTCTCTTTACCGCTTATTTTTGCGGATTGTCACTACGATGAGATAGTCTTCCCTCTATTATGGGGAGATAAGAACGTCAACATTCCTGTAGAACAGTGCAAATTTGTAGGGACGTTGCCCACTATGTCTCATCTCGATCCTCATACCACACAAGTGTGATAAGTAAGTGTGAGTATTCTAGCTTTCAGGATGTTGCTCCAAACGCATTCCTCTGATCTAGCTAAAGTGACGAGATCATATACTAGCTGAAAATATGCCTGCAAGGATAAACATACTTAATGAACATCGAGTCAACATCCCCGAAGGGTGTGCTGCCCTTATTAGACGGTTTGGCCACCCCTGTTAGATGACCTTGTACCCTAACAGATAGCCAATCAATTTATTTCGACCTGAAGCACGAAAAATCACTCAATTCATAGGATTCACTTCCTTAGAAAAGGAAAGTCATGTCACAATATGAATCCATACTCGATCATTATCTCAGATCATTTCCATCTCATGAGATTAATCCAGATTACTTCCGAGACTTGAAGTTCTTGGTCTAGTATACTAGTTTGGATGAGATAATGGAATTGGAATGAGATTATCATCGATGATGTTTTCACTTATTTGGTAGCCACTGACATAAATGAAAAGCGACGATTTCGAACCGTGTTCAGTTGATTAGTGACAACATAAATCAAATCCAGGTTAAATTCTTTACCAAAGTGTGTTTGGACTTGTAATTCCTACACTGCCTAAGGTAACCCTATTATGTTACAAATGGGAAAGGAAGCGTAAAGAGATGAATGAAATAGTATGATGTAATGCACACTTTATGGTGCAAGGTTTCTTTCAAACGCCCTGTGATTGATTGCATCATTATGAATGTGGTTAGTGTTTCTCCATGGGGATATTAATATGGTGATTTACATGAATATTCCTGAATAACAACATGGACTGGGTCAAATAGTTCTAAACCACAAAACACCCTCTCATCTCGTTTGAGGCATTCACTTACTGTAACATCTTGATATTTCTGATTAGGAAGCTAAATCCTGTAATAGGCCAAAATAAAGTCATGGTTAATCTCTACGCTATTAACCATAATAAATTTCTTTCGTTAAAAGAAATCCTGCAAAATATTAAATTTGGGTTTATTTTTATGGCTGCATCTAACCGTCTCGTTAGACTACCTACGTACCCTGTGAAGGGATCAAGCCATTCGTAGTTCGTCATTTTGCATTCTAGAACAACATCTCTCCATCTTAAGTAACATCTACAATAGAATGTCCTTTCCACTGAACCAACAATTTTGGCACTTGTGCACTTCCATGCTTCATCACTCTTTTATTCAAAATAGCCAATAGGGTTGCCTCTACCAACTCTTCATCTTCAACTACTGGTAAAGGCACAATAGGAACCACAAATTTCTCAATTGCTTTTTAAGCCAAGATACATAGAAAACTGGATGAATCTTTGAATTGGAAGGTAATTTCAACCTGTAAGCAACATAAACAACTGTTGCAAGTATTCAAAAGGGCGATATTACCTTGGTTGCAATTTATTAAAAGGGTGGGAAGCTAAAGATCGTTGTTGATAAGGCACCAACCTATTCATTTTGGATTGTGCAACTTCAATTTGACTTTAAGAGACACAACACTCGATTTCTGTCTTGCAAGCTTTTATCAACCAAATCAACTTTAGTTGTCCTCGCTTCATAAACTAGAATATGTGGTGGTGATTGCCCATAAACAACTTCATCAGGAGTCATCTTAGAGCCAGAGTAATAGGCTGTGTTATAGCTCTACTCATCGCAAGAAAGCAATTCAACCATTGTTTTGGCTGTAAACTGCAGAAACATCTCAAATAAGTCTCTACACATCTATTTACAACTTCAGTCTGCCCATCTGTCTAAAGATGATAGCCGAAACTATAACAAAGATTGGATTCTTGTACTTTGAAAAACTCCTTCCAAAAAGCACTGAGAAAAAAGGATCTCTATCACTTATTATTGAAGTGGGCATTCCATGTAGTTTGAAGACATTGTTCGCAAAAGTTTGAGCCACTGCCAATGTTGTGTAAGGGTGAGAAAGATGCATAAAATGGTCATATTTCAAAAGCATATCAACCACCACAAATATGGTAGTCTTGCCTTTACAAGGGAGCAACCCTACAATAAAATCCATATAGATGTCTGACCATACCCTTTGTGGAATTAGAAAAGGATTCAATAATCTTGCAGGGGCAAGTGTTTCATATTTATTTTGTTGATATGGACCACAAGCAGCCACCATTTCCTTGATATCATTTTTTACGCCTTGCCAATAAAAAGATCGAAAAATTCTTTTATAAGTCTTTTAAAAATTCAATATGACCTGCAAAAGGTGTACTATGATGCTCATGGAAGATTTTTTTTTCTCTCCAAAGACTAGTAGGGCTAAGAACTATCATTCCTTTATCTTTTAGAAAGCCATTATCAACTTGATATTGCAAATTAGCAAGGGGGACATACTCTGATTCTGATAACGCATTTAGTTTTCTCAACAATCCATTCATCATTTTCAATGTGTCTACGAAATTCATCCAACCAAAGAAGTAAGGATAAGAGATGCTACAAATTTCACCTTCCATTGAGTAAAGTTCCTAGATGATATAGGGAAGTAGGTGGGATAGCAGAAAAAACGGATTCTTGAAAGAGCATTTGCCCCTTGATTTTCAGATCTTTTTTGTACACAATCTCATAATCAAAACCCAGCAACTTGGACACCCACTTTTGTTGAAAAGGTGTATGGGCTCTGTTTTGAAGGAAAGACTTCAAACTGTGATGACCTATTTTGATTATGAAATGGTTTCTAGCCAAATATGATTGTCATTTCTTCACAGCATGTAAAACAACCATCATTACATATGTTTTCACAATTTGGCTTGGCTAAAGAAACGTTTTTGGATTTTCAAATTTTTATTTTTATTTTTATGTATTTTCATTTTTTAGTTAGATAATTAATTAAATGACAAATGCAACAAACATAAAAAAATAAATAAACCGAAGATAGAAAAAAATTAATTCAACCAGAACTAATTTGAGACTCCAATGATTGAAAACACATGCCATGCCAAATTGAATCAGGCAAAAAAGAAAAAAAAAAAAAAGAAAAAAGAAAAAGTATGGGCTTAAAACTCGGAAGCATTTCACAATTTCAAAATGTTTGATGTTGCTCCTCCTTGTGACTCCGTAAAACACAACAAAATATTCACTCCCAAATAAAATCACGTATTGTTCTCAATGGCAGGAGACGCAAACGACAAACAACACAAAAAAGAAAAAAGGTAAAAACTCAAGGACAATGGTACTTCCCGGGTTTAAAGGAGACGGGCAAGTGAAGATATAGATAGCAATCCACCTCCAAACTTGAAATTTGTATTGGCAACAAGGTAAAGTGGCTCCACTTATGTTAAAAAACACAAAACAATGAGTAAGCTAAACAAGAGACTTAGGAAATGATTTATTATTAAAAAAAAAAAAAAAAACTAAGAATTGACATTAAAGCTAAACCAACAGAAAAATGTAACTATCCAATAAGTGAGTAATAGAATCAAACTCGATCCCCGACAACAGCACCATAAACTCATGGCAAAAATTAGATGCCCAAAATTAACTTCATCAAGTCTCAAATTTTAGTGCTCGTAAGTATACGAATCATATGATAATATAGCAAATAAGCACGGATATCATCCCAAAGAGATTGAATTGATTCTAAAAATCTTATTAACGAAATTGAAACAAATTATTATGAAGAACCTTTAATGGAAAATATATGATATTTTGAAATAAACTGAAATTAAATAAAAGTAAAAAGTAAAATGTAGTAATATTAAATGGAAAACATAAGAAAAGAAGACCTAGGCATCCGAATTCACCAAAACCAATTTTACTTAATTCCCTTAATATCTTATACTCAAACAATTTCCCAATATTGATGATCGATTTTCCCTAAATTATTCAACGGCCATGACATCTGGTTGTATCAAAACTATCCTCCCTCTATGGCATCTAGATGAATCTAAACAAGTAAGAACTCATTAAGCTCTATGGAAATTGTTGGAAAATCACATAAACCCTAATTGCATGGCATCTACAAATAGGTGTGTATGGTACCAATTGCAAGAAGCTAAACCCAAATTAAGTATGGCATCTACCCTAAGTTGCATCAACTCAACTTAACTAAAACTTGGATGGTGATCAAGTACCGAATAAAAATCAAGCACAATACTAATAGCAAAAGATACTCAATAAAGAAGAGAAACATGATAATAACAATGCCATAAGACTATTAAGAATTCATGATCAGGCTACATCGTAGCCCTAGAAAAGAAAAAAGAATCGAGCTTTCTTCCTCCTTCCCGCAACCTTCTCCTCCAATATATGATGATTTTTGGTTTTGGTGGCTGACTAACTCCCATAAATCAAACATAAGAAAACCTTACAACCCACGGCAAGGCTTAGAAATCCAACCAAAACCTACTAAATTCCAATGAAAAATCCATTAAAAGACTAACACATGGACTTTAAGTCCTTATTAAATAAAAGAATAATAAACGAAAATAATAAAAGCTAGAAATTAAGTTCTCTCTTAAAATCCATTGAATAGAATTCCGATGTCACTTTAATATCCAAAACTATTGCAATCTCAAATTCTTGTTGTAATGCACATGTATTGGCACATTTAGTTAGACTCTAGCTCCACTGGAATTACTCTAGCACCCGAAAAGCTCGTTTTTCATTTATTTTTCATGTAACTCTGATATTGAATGCCTATAAAATAAAACAATATAATTTAGCATTTAACCCTTTTGAATATACAAAATTCAAAGAAAATATATGAATATATGACCACATCAAAGTGCCTAAGGGAGGAGTTTAATCATGTTTTGATCTCTGAGGAAATTATTTGGGCTCAAAGAGCTAGGGTAAATTGGCTTCAGCTTGGATACAAAACTCTTGCTTCTTTCAAACTATGGCATCTATTCGAAAGAAAAGGAATGAAATTTCAAGGGTTAAAGACGGGAATGGCTTTTGGTAGTCTGTTGGAGAGGGGCTACGGGAGCTTTTTGTGTTTGATTTAAAAAACGGTTCTCCTGCGATAGCCCCCTTCCACTGATGAGCACTGTGACCTAGCAGATATTATACAACCTTGTATTTCTAGTGATCAAAATGCTAGTCTGGTGAGCCCTGTTTCAGATGATGTAATCTGGGAGGCTGTTAATGGTATTGGTGCTCTTAAAGCTTCGGGTCCTGACGGCCTCAATGCTAGTTTCTTCCGAGAGTGTTGGGAATTACTTAAGGATTTAGTTATGTGCATAATTAAAAAGAAATTTCCAAAATGAATCTACGTTACGTCTAATAAATCATACTAATATAGCCTTAGTTCCAAAGATCTACGTTATGTCTTATAAATCATACTAATATAGCCTTTATTCCAAAAATTGATAACCCGGAGCTGGTTTGTAATTATAGACCTATTAGTTTGTATAATGCTAGTTATAAAATTATTACTAAGATCATCATTAAATGGTTAAAACCTTTGTTGGATTTTTGCATTTCTCAAAACCAAGCGGCTTTTGCTCCTTGTAGGGCTATAAGGACAACATTCTTATTGCTCATGAAATGATTACAAGGTTTAACAAAATGAAAGGACGGACTGGAGCTATGGGGGTCAAACTGGATTTGGAGAAAGTGTATGATTTTCTAAATTGGGATTATATTAGGTACATCATTCTTGGATTTGGCTTTGATAACAAGTGAGTCTCTTTAATTATGGAATGCATCATCTCTACCTCTTTTTTCGATTTTAATTAATGGATATGCTCATGATTATTTTTCCCCCAAAAAAGGTATTAGGCAAGGAGATCTCTCTCGCCTTACATTTTCATCATTTGCATGGAACCTTAATTAAGCATCTTAATGTGATGGCTAATAGCACTAAATCCCACGTTGGTAACTTATCGTCTCCCTGGGGCCCGAGATTCTCTCTATTCTGAACCTTCTTGCTTAGGCGATTGGACAAAATATTAACTTTCACAAGTCATCTCTATATTTTTCCAATAATACTAACTCACAAAACAGAAATAATATTGTTAATATTTTACTAATCCAACACAAAACTAATGTTGGTAAGTACCTTGGTATTCATAACATTGTACTTTGGAAAGATCAAATTAATGGGAATAAGCTGTTAAAAGGGTCAAGCAAGGAAAAGACTAAGTCGTTTTCTGTCTAATAGTGAAAGTGTGTGTCCTATTTGCAATATGGATGAGGAGAACTAAATGCATTTATTTGTTAAATGTAGTGTTTCTGTCTCGTTTGGAACTTGGTTTCCGATGCTCCTAATGTTGTTACTAACTTTGCTTCTGTTGTTGAGTGGATTGATTCTCTAAATCATGTGAATAAGGAAAGTCTTGAGCGCAATTTGTTTTTATTCTTATGTTGGCAAATTTGGAATGGTAGAAATTGTAAGGTTTTCAGAGGAGTTATGCCTACTACGTGGAGATCTAAATTCTTGGCTCTATCTTTGTATGAAAGATTTTTTAATTACAACAAGAAGTTTACTACGAAGAGTTCTTATGATGAATCGACAATTATTAAATGGCATCCGCCGGATAAAGATTTTGTTAAGTTAAATTTTGATAGTTCCGTTGCAAGGGCAATACAGCTGTTGGCTTTGCCATCAGGGTCCATAATGGAATTCTTATTGTTGGTGGGGCTTTAAATCTTTACAGATCCACTATCTCCAAAGTCAAAGCTAAAAGTCCAAGAGAGGTCTAATGTTTGCCTTAGAAAGTGTGTGTTGAAGATCATGGTGGAAGATGATTCCAAGCTGGTCATCTAGGCTTTGCAAGGAGTGTGATCGATGTCGTGGAATATGGAGCATACCATTGAAGATATTAAATGGACGGCGACCAAATTTAGCATTATCTCTTGGAACCATATCTTTAGAGAGGCAAACTTTGTTGCTGATGCCTTTGCTCGTTAAGGTCTTTTAATAACTGGTTGCCATTTGTGGAAGCATCATGTTCCTCCTTTTGCTTTAGATGCTCTTCGTTTTGATTATGTTGGGAATCGTTGTATCAGAAGGTTCTCTCTTTTAATATATGTTTATTTGGGCTCATAAAAAAGAAGATATTGTGTAGAAAGAGAAATTGGAGATATTTATCATTTCCTGGAAATGTCTCTATCACTTTTTTACTATGGAAATTGGAAGCTTTGGTCCCTCACTAATATAGCCGGAAATGTTGAATAAATAAACTAATGTCATTTGATGACGAATATAAGTACTACATATGCTCTATATAACTTCACGAACCACCTTAGAATTCAAAACCCAACCACACAAAACCAGTCTACAAATTTTGGTATCGCTTAGCACCCGTAATGAGACTCCTTAAAAGCCTTCTAGTTTTCTCCATCCTATGTGCCATTCTTTTCCTTGCATCAACCAATGCAGCTCGATTCCACATTTAAACGATTATGCCAACACTGTTTGGGCATTTGTTGTACCAAGCGGTGGCCGCCAACTCGACGAGCAAATCCTGAGCCTTAAATGTGAGTGCCAATACCACATGGACTCGCACTAGAGGCTGGACGAGATGCAGCTTCGATGGAGTAGGACGCGACAAATGCCAAAAGGTGATTGTCGATGTGTCCTCCAATGCCAAAGCTATGGTCAACTACCAAGCACCCTAGCTGAATATGCCCAACACAACGACATGGATTTATTTGAAATCTCTCTTGTTGATGGGTTTAATGTACCTATCCACTTTACGTCTAGTGCGTGTACAAGGGAGATTAGGTGCACAACTAATATTAACGGGCAGTGTCCTGACCAACTAAGGGTTCCATGAGGGTGCAACAACCCTTGCATCGTGTTCAAAACTGATCAATATTATGGATGCAAATTTCTGCCGTCTTCTCCTTTAACTAAAATGCACCTGCAAAATAATAACACCTAAGATTAAGACCAAAAGCCTCACACGCCCACAGTGAATGGGGGGCTTAGGCCGAAGAATCTTTGATGCCAAAGTTAGAATTCTAAAAAGAATGTGTTTAGGAGTTTGTGGGTAGCAAATGACTTAAATTTTTTTAGTAGGATAATAGGGCTATTTATAGGGGAGTGGCCGACCCTATTTGAAGAATAGTGGCCGGCCATATATGGTGTAATTGGGTGAATAATTGCAATATAATATGTGAAATAATTTCTTGCAATTAACATGACAATTAATCTTAAATTAAATATGAAATTTGGAAGTTACCTTTTGAATAAGGATTTTATGAGAAGTGATGAGAGGGATTTGAATAAATACCATTTTGATCACCTTTGACTCTTCCTTAATTGAGCCGTTCTTGTCCGTTGCATGCGTATGGGAATCCAGTGTGCCTTCAGGGTAATTTTGTCCTTTTCATCCAAAAGTTCACGTGTCACCTCCATAATTTTCTTGATTATTTTTTGCTCCACAAGTGCCCCCACACCTATTGGGCTACTCGCAGGAAAGGGCAGTAGGTGTAGAGATCTTCCCTTGCTTTAGGAAATATAGGATTGTTTCCTATTTTGATGTAGATTCCCGCTTTAATTGGAAATTAGATCCTTCTAGGAAAGGTAAGTAAATTACTTCCAAAGTTTATTTTAAGTATACCTTGAGTAGATGATTAAATCAACCTCCGAGACCAATTTATTTTGATGTAGATTCCCACTTTAATTAGAAATTAGATCATTCTAGGAAAGGTAAGTAAATTACTTCCAAAGTTTATTTTAAGTCTACCTTAAGTAGATGATTAAATCAACTTCAGACAGCAATTTATTCTATCCTATAGCAGAGAGAAAGTTAGAGGATATTTGTTCCCGCTATCTTCCTATGCTGCTTATGAGGGTTTGTTTGCTGCCGAGAGGCTTGTAATTGACTTGACTTCTTTCAAGGGAAAAAAAGATGAGGTTGCTAGATTTAAGCTTGTGACCTCTGCCATGTCGAAGAAAGCTAGTACGATTGTTGACAGGATTGCTCAGCGTAGAGGTTCTGTCGTGCTCACAGTGCCGAAGTTTGTGCCAAGAAGTCAATTTGGAGCTAAGTCCGATTTACCTTTGGAGAGGCTTGCTACTATGAGGAGCGATAAGGTGGACTTTGCTGTTAAAATGGCGCCAAGGCCTATTCTTCTTGTTGTTGAAACTGGTTCGCCTGCTGAGAAAGAGGAAACTGCTCATGTAAGCAGTTGTGAAAAATCCACCAAGTCTGTTTCTAAATAGACTGCTGAGGTCTATGTGATTTTGAAACCAAATCTGCTTGAAGACATGAGTGCGTGTGCTAAGCTTGTTGATGGCATTAGAGGGGTTGTTTGCCCAAGTTCCTTTGCGAAGCATACGACCCAATATAGGGTAACTTCTCTGCTTGCCATTATGCAGAAAACAACGATTATGGTAGCTGAGTCTATGCTTCTTAACCAAGAGGATACCAAGGCTGCCAAGGAGAAGGCAATAACTATGGCAACTGAGGCTTATTCTTCTGCTGAGAAGATCAAAAAGTTGGGGTTTAAGCTCGTCGCTTTGAAAGGGTCTAATATATCTACACTCCAAGTGATCCACTTCAAGAAGATCATCGATAAGCTTGAACCCTAAGTGTTCGAACTCCAAGGTGCGCTGAAGATTAATGAAAATCTGAAGTTGATGAATTGCAATGCGTCCATGTTGGTTTGCTCGAGGAGAACAAGCAGCTGAAGGGTGAGAAGGTTGGACTCGAGGCTTCGCTTGTTCAGGGTCAGGCCAATTTCTACAAGCTGGGTTATGTAGATAATCTTTTTGGTAGGTCATTTGACTTTGAGTTTCCTAGGAAAGACTTCGAGACCTTTTGTATTTCTTCGGAAGACTTTCTTGCTGTTACTTTCGAAGGTTCTATTAGTGAAATGGTCGGAGAAGTTAGTGCCCAAGCTAGGGTAGCCAGGGATGAAGTGACAGATGATGCCGCTGTTGATAATGTGGTGGTTATTGAAGGTGTGGCGACCGAGTAGTCATGGGATGTCCAAGCTCCTGAAGAGTAGTCTTCTAGATAGCCTTTAATGATTTTCTTTCTTTTCCTTGTTGCTTTTTTTCTTTTCTTGAACTTCATCTGCCTTCACTATTTGTTTATCAATTTTGCTAGAAAATTTAATAAACTTGCTTCCTTCACTTTTTTTCATCTTCCCTTCTTTTGTTTATACCCAACCTTTGACCTTTAGACCAGCGGTATACATGATTCTTTTCTATAAGAAAACAAGCCCACGTAGCCTATATAGTCGTAGGTTTTAGTGTAGAGCATTTGCAAAGTTGTTAGCCATAGGGTCGGCAGCCGGATGCCTTACTTGCAGAAGCAAACGAGTCCGCGTAGCCACTTGGCTGTTAACTTCGACCTTTTTCAATCCTTTGAGTTGTGTGGCCTGCATCACAACATACCAAAGATTTCTGGGGCATTAAATTCATGAACCTTTCGAATCGAAAGTATGCGGTTGTATGAAATTTCGTAGGCAAAGGTCCAAGATAACTCTTAGCAAGTGTCACAACACTTCAGGAATTAGTGAAGATCAGAACAATCATTCCACGATTGGCATAAATGAAGTTTATCGACCGCGTGCATTTTGACAGTGGATAGAGCCTTGTATATACACGCTAACTGTTTAATATTTCACAAAAATGTGTGATTGTATAAGTTTAGTATGGTTTACTGCTCGAAGGCAAGCTGTTGGCTACCTTAGTGTACTTGGTAGCAACTTTAAGATTCCAGGGCAGCCGTCCATAGGGCTAGTTAGATCCCACATCGCCCAACGGAGTGGATCCTCTATGCCTTATATGTACATGCTCACCTCCATATAGCACAAGGCATTTTGGGAGCTCACTGGCTTCGGGTTCCATAGGAACTTTGAAGTTAAGTGAGTTTGGGTTAGAGCATTCCTAGGATGGGTGACCCCCTGGGAAGTTCTCGCGTGAGTTCCCAGAAACAAATCCATAAGGGCGGGCGTGGCCCAAAGCAGATAATATCTGCTTTACCGGGATTGGGATGTGATAAGGCTTTCATCACTGAGGCCCGGTTCCTCATGAATTAGGCCAAAGACCAAAAATCCTTCAGTTGGCTAAGCCTTGAAAATGACCATTATGAATACTTCTAGGAATCCTAGTGCAAGCCATCGTGTACCTAGTTATACCAAGGTAGCCTGACTCATCCACTTTTGGATATTAAGAGTGTATAGTTTATTCTCTCGCATCGAATAGTAGACCCATGTGGGTGTCGGGGGATTAGTTTACCCTTTCACACTGGAGAGCATGGTTGGTCCCCATAGAGGTGTAATTCACACAATAAGTCTCTAAAAAAGGCACAATCTTCTTTTGTAGTGCATGAGTGATTAATTGTTGTAAGCATGCAGCCGAGCCAAGTTGTGAATAACTTCTGAATTTCTCATTGAAAAACAAGCAAAACGAATGAGAACTTAGCTGTAAGGTATGAACTACATAACAACTGGATAGTTTTTGGCTTGCGAGGTGTTGCCCGTCGAGCTACTTGAGTTTTCGGTCTTTATTGTAGCGGGAGGTCACGAATGGTACTTCCTCATATTGTAGGCGTTCCACTGCTTTCCGATCTCTTTGTCTTTCATGGTAGTGAGGGTGTAACTACCCTTGTCGCCTACTTTGTTGATCTTGTACGGACCTTCCCAAATGAGATCCATTTTTTGGAGCTTTCTCTGCTGGTAGTGATGAAGGTTTTTCCTAGGACTAGATCTCCGAGCTGCAACTGCTGGATTTTGGCCCATTTGTTGTAGCTGGAGATGAGCTGCTGCTGGTAGGCAGTGATGTGGGTGATGACCTTCTCGCGTTCTTCCTCTACCAGATGTAAGTCTGTGGCCATCTCCTTTCCGTTCTGCACGATGCTTGGCAGTAGAGTATTGATACTTGGTATGATGGCATTGGATGAATGATTGCTTATAAAAAATGTAAGTAACTAATTGGGTTTTGAATATGCAATCAGGGTGTATAATTATATACCTCAAAATGTCAAGAAGCCAGCTTCTTCTTACCACGAACAGAATTTCTGAAATTTCCAAAGAAAGTAAATCCATTAGCAATTAAGAGACTTTCAAATTCAACGACCAAATCTAAAGAACCTTCTGTTAAATAACCAAAGCTATGCTAAAAAAATGACATGTCAAAAACATTTTGAATCTAGCCACTCAATACTACGGTCTGGTGGTATTAGTTATATGTCTTAGGTTCGAATCTCGTGGATGGTGAATTCAATGCCAAATTAGGGTGTCTATTGTGTAGCTTAGTCGAACTCCCCCTCCCCCTAGTGTAAAAATATCGATGTACTAAAAAAAAAAAAAAACATTTCGAATAGAGGACTCCTAAGACGAAATGTATTTATTGAATTTTGTCAGGTTTTCACCAGATTAACTGTAGCGTGTGATTTTTAAGGGAATATCAAATGTATGCATTCAAATTATGCCAAATTTCCAAAATGGACAAAGGCCACAATCAAGATTTCAATGTGCAATCGAGATTAACAGTCTTGTGACGTAACAACATAGATTAATAGCGAGAGAACATTTGCACAAATTAGGCAATTTACTTATCTTTGTAACAATACTCTCTACTTAACAAGTTATAAAACTTTGATATTCACCTGTGTGTTTAATTTTGATGATACAGATTCGATGGAAGTAGTTTCTTGTCGACATATAAAGGGCACAACATCCTGTTTGTCGGGGACTCGTTGAGTTTGAACCAGTGACAGTCACTTACTTGCATGCTTTATATAGCTGTTCCAGGAACCAAATACACATTGGTCACGAAAGGACTACTCTTGCGGTTTATTGCTTGAAGACATAAAAAGAGAAAGAAGACTATCCAATTTCTTTAGGACTGGATTAAACCTTTTGGAGCAGGATTTTACTACTCTATTTTGGATTAGGATTTCTTTCCTAGGATAAGTTTATTTTCCTATTTAGATTGAGTGTTGATATCCCCACCCTTGTGTCTTATTTTTCCACCCAGATCTTAAAAAAAAAAATTATTTAGAAGTTTACCTCTTAACAAAATGACAAATAAGGACAAGAAGTTGTTCAAAGTGCAATCTTTGATTTTTACTGTTCTTACTTTGCTCTCTCAGCTCCTTTTCATCTCCTTTCCCTCACAATATTATCCTCTTTTTATATTTTTTCCCCATCTGATTTTTTTTTTTCTTTCTAAATGTTTTCCCCATCCGGGTTGTTTTGTGAAAGCCAAATGAAGCTACTTATGTTAGTGTGCTTTCTTCCTGTGCTAATTTGGATGGGTTGGGATCTATGTATTGGAGAAAACTAGTTATTTGGATAGCTGGATAAGTGTTCCAACAAATGGTAGTTAAAAAAAAATGTGTACTTGGAATGCAATGATTTCTGTACTTTCTTTGAAAATGAGGCTTTGGACTTGTTTGAAAAAATGAAGATCGAGAGGTTGCCGTCGAGTTGCGTTGTGTTGTGTTGTAAGGGGTTGGTTGGTAGTTGGGTTGAGTGCTTTTTTTAGTTTATTTCTTTTGATTTCTGCAAAATAGAAGAATATGTAAAGGATATTTTAGGAATATAGGTGGGTGGAGTAAGAGTGTTTTAATTTTTTTTACTTTTTTGAGGGGTGGTAATATAAGGTGGGGTGGGGAAATAGGGTTTTGAGGTGGGTCTAGTAGCTCTCTTTAGATTTAAGACTCTATAAAAGCCCCTTCTTGTACCTCATAGTGGACAAATGAGTTTATGAATAAAAGTTGAGTTAAATTGGCTGCGATAGGAGCTTATTTGGAGTGATTCCAAATTCCAATTCTTGGTGCGAGGCCAAGAACGGGTGAGAGGCGCCTGGAGTGATTCCAGTTATCCTTTATTGTTGTTTCAATTTAAGTTTTATGTGTTTACGCTTCCGCTAATACAATCTAATTTCCGCTTCCCCACTCTATTATCCTACATCACAGAAGAAGAAAAAAATGAAGGTTACCTAAGCATTCATGCATTCATCTTCTACAACATGCAACAGAAAAACACTCATGCATAGAAAAAGGTAGAAAAGGGTGTATGGAAAATAAATAGATCAACTTAAGTGGTTAACAATCGATCAACAAATTGAACATAATTTGAAGTTTTAGTAGAATGAGTTAAGAAAAGAGAAGTTTGGTTCGCATCAAAGAAAAGATCCACTTGAAAATAGTCTTTCAAGATGTTTTATGGTATTTATGCGAGTTCTAAAATGCTATAAATGTAAAAGTTGCCTCAAGAGCCTTTTTTGCGTTGGTAAGAGCCTAACTCCTTAAAAGTTATCTCAAACAATAAATCATTATTAACAGTCTAACCCCTTAATTTCAACAATAAATCTTTATTAAGAGTCTAAGACCAAGTTGTATCCCGTGTGCTTAATTAACAACAAACATAGAAATCACTTATCATATATCATAAAAATCAAAGTCTTAACTTGTAATGTTTCAAGTGCTCAACAAATTTCAAACAATAAATTTCTATTAAGAGTCTAAGACCTAGTTGTAATTGTAATTACCTCCTTGTGTCTTCGATTTAGCAGTTAGTTTTAGACAGTAATGCATGCATTATTTTTTAAATTTGCTTGCATTAAGGAACTGTTTATCCGAAAGTCAACCTAAAACGGCATGAAAAGGTAAATTAACAGTGGAAAGTTGCAAGATGATGAACTAAATAGACTGGAAGCTGAAAGAGCTTCAACTAAAGCTAGGGGGTAATTTGATTGCCTCTTACTTCTTCTAAGTTTGGATTCTGTCTTTTTAAAACAACCAAAAACAAATTGGTAAGTCAGTAATTAATTCTCAAATCACAACCATGCAAACTCTGAACTGTATTTGTAAGGGTTATTATACAAAATGGTCCTTGAGATTTGCATGATCAATAGAAATTGTCCTTGAGATTGAAAATCAATAGAAATGGTCCCTGAGATTGTCCACCATCCATGATTTTGGTCCTTTCATTAAAAACGATTTTGGGTAATTTTCAAAGTTTTGTAACTCAATCGTTTCTTAACCAAATTCGACCTATAATATATCAAAATGAAGATAGAAAAGTGTAGATCAAGATTATACCCATTTTGAAGCCCAATAGTTGCTGGAGATGGCTGAAAAATAGCCTGAAAGTTGACTAGTCCACAGGAAAACTGGAAAACTCACCGGAAATTGGGTAAATTTAAATGTTCATAACTTTTTTATTACTCAACCAAATCGAGTGATTCCAAAAAATAAAAATAATACTTGTTGATGAGATAAAGAGAATGGTACCTTTTTTGAAGGCTAACTCGCCGTGGTTTGGTCGGACAACGGCTCAAAAGTGGCTAACCATTTTCGAGTTAGCCACTTTCGAGCATTTTCCGGCCAAAAACTGGAGCCTTAGCAGTAAAGAAAGATACCATTCTCTTCATCTCGTCGAGAAGTATGATTTTCATTTTTGAATCACTCGATTTCGTTGAGTATTGAAGAAGTTATGAACGTTTAAAGTTTACCTAGTTTCCGACGAGTTTTCCAGTTTTCCCGCGGAATAGTCACCTTTCAGGCTATTTTCCAGCCATCATTGGGCTTCCAAATAGGTATAATCTTGTTCTAAACTTTCTTATCTTCATTTTGATGTATTATGAGTCGAATTTGATTAAGAATCGATTGAGTTACGAAGCTTTGAAAATTGACCAAAGAGTTTTTAACTGAAGAACTAAAATCATGGATAGTGGACAATCTCTAGGATAATTTCTATTGATTTTCAATCTCAATGACCATTTCTATTGATCATGCAAATCTCAGGGACCATTTTGTATAATAACCCTATCTCTAATAGTCATGAGCAGAAAGATGCATGCAAAAGTGTATCTCTAATTCTCTATATCGCTAGAGAGATTATATTCGTACTCCAAATTACTTCTCCCACACTTTTTAATTTTTTTAATATTTTCTACAGATCTCTAACACTTGATAAAAAATATTAAAAAATTAAAAGAATTTGGAGGAAGTAATTTGAGATGTGTGAATATAATCTCCCTGTTGCTAAACAGTAAAACAAAACCAGAATCTAAAGGAAAAATTTTAAACGCCAAATAAGCAACAGCTTTGTTACCTTTTCTCAGAAGTAGAAATCTGATACGACCCAATTCTCAATTCCCGTAATCAACCTCCAAGTAGCACAACAAAGCTATTGAAGAAGAGGGAAGGAGAGATGAAGGAGTAGAGCTCCAAATATTTTTGTTTTTAATTTCTTTCTTGTAAATTCTAATCTGTTTTCAAACCAAAGAGCAAGTGCTGTTATACACAAAGTGTGACTATCGCCAGCTGGCACTTCTAACAAATTCCCCTAATAACAAGTAAAACCCTCAATTACAACTAACTTGACTCTTAATTTGTGATTAAGGGGGTGTATTCAATTGGGATTTTGAGGGATTTTAATTCTTTTAATGAATCTAGGGATATTCAATCAGTATTTTAATTGATTATTTGAAATTCAAAGTGTATTCAATTAGAATTTTAAGATAGTTTATTAAAATCCTTAGAAATCCTGGTGTATTCAATTAGGATTTAAAATAAATTTATAACATTCCAAGTGTATTCAATTAGAAATTGATTTTAAAGAATTTGAGAAAGTAGAGGAATTAGAGGGAATTGGAGAGATTTCGTAGTGTATTTTAAGTATCCACAAATCTCACATCTTCCCATGAGATTTCGAGTGAATTAAATCAAAATTTTATATGGAATTTCTACAAATCAATTAAACCCCATAAAAATTCATGGATTTATAAATCCATTAAAGTCTATCAAATTCTCAATAATCACAATCCTAGGGTCATAACAAAAATCGAAGAAAGCAGAGATAAAACAAAACAGAATCCTAATCCCTCTCCCACTGCAGGATCTCCTCACCTCACCCAAACTGAATCCCTCGTACAAATCGAACGAACAACTCCCAACATACGGAAGTTCAAAATTACAAAATGGCCACAATGGTGGCCGTTGGATTTGGAGATAAGAGGGCATATTAGTCATTTGCTCCATTTCGGTGACCTCCGGGCTAAAAGCCTGATGGCAGACCTCAGGCCCAAAAACGATAGCCAATTCGCCCACACACCCACACACAATGTCATCACTAATGCAAAAATTTCCACACCAATGACAGATGGTACAGGTCTGATGCTTACAACTTCTCTTCTGCTCGTTGATACCATTGTTCTGTAACTAGTTGGATAGTGTTTCCATCAAAAATGTTATCTGCCCTTTTTTTGGTCAATGCCCAATGCCCTCTTAGTCAGTCAACATTTAGGTTTTCTTTGGCACAAATCAGGGCTGGCAATTAAATTCAACCCTCGAAGTTTTACCATTTAGTGGAAAAGTTTGTCTCATTTTATCTTGTGGAAAATAGTGGAAAGAAGAAATATTGGTCCTCCTATTGCCATAGGTGGAAATGAACAAGCTTAGAAAATGGTGTCATTTGGTGACCATGTGTAAGTTCATGTACAACAGAATATAACCTCATGAACCTCCTCAGGATTTAAAATTCACAGCCACACCAAAAAACCAATATATTAAATCTAGTGTTGCTTAGCTTCCACAATTTCCACAATGAGACTCAGTTTTTTCTCCATCCTAAGTGCCACTCTCTTCTTTGTATCAACCAATGCAGCTCGATTCAACACAAAAAAAAATAATTGTCCCAATACATTGTTTGGTCTCCAGCTCAGCAAAGGCCAAACTTAGGTCTTAGATATGCATCCCGGCACCAAAGGGGCTCGTATATGGGCTCGGACTGGATACAACTTTGATAGAGCAGGACATGGCCAATGCCAAACAGGTGATTGTGGGGGCGTCCTCCGATGCCAAGGATATGGACGACCTCCAAACACCCTGGCTGAGTATGCCCTTAATCAATATAATAATTTGGATTGTTGTGGCATCTCTCTTGTAGATGGGTTTAATGTCCATATGGACTTTAGTCCAATGTCTAAGGGGTTCACTAGGGGAATCAAGTTCGTGGCTGATATTAGTGGGTAGTGCCCTAACCAATTAAGGGCTCCAAGAGGGCACAACAACCCCTTGTATTGTTGTTCAAGATTGATCAACGTCGATGAAAATTTTCGCCATCTTTAACTTTGACGAAAATGCACCTGCAAAACAACCAACTCTTTTGATCAAGGACCTAAGCCTCACACACCCATGAGGTTTGTTCCCGGGGGGCGGGGGGGGGGGGGGGGGGTGGTGGGAGGGGGGTGTTACACCAATGGATCTCCTATGCCTAAGTTAGTTTCTCTGAGAAGAGTAAAATGTTTAGGGCTTTTAAGGGTAGCAAAAGCTTACCAAAAATTGGTACAATTGGGGTATATCTAGGGGAATGGTCGGCCATGGCGTTAGGGTTTTACCTTACACATGGCGGCATCCTATTGGCCAAGGTTTATGGAGAAATATTCTCAAGATATTAAATAGGAAATAATATCTTGAGATAACGGAGTAATTATCCCTAATTGATTTAAATTGGGATTACTTACTTGAATGGAGTAAATCTTCAATTGGAAATGTATTAAAGATAAGATTTGGGTAATTAATCCTTATCTTTAATGTTTTGACTTTTCTTTGCCAAGGGCAGGTCAATTGTCGGCAGTCGTATTCAGTTAATGGGACCTTCAAGGGTGTGAGCTGCGCGTGGGAGTATCTGAGGAGCTTGCCCATTTATTGAGGACAATCTTGTCTTTCTTGGGAAAAAGTCCACGTGTCGCCTCTAGAATTTTTGAGATTATTTTAGGCTCTAAAAATGCCCCCACACCTGGGCTGCACATAGGAAAAGGGCACTAGGTGTAGAAATCCTAAGCTGCATGGGCTTATAGAGTTGTTTCCCAATTTGAACTTGATCTCCTTCCTTGATTTAAAGATAGACATTTCCCAGGAAAGGAAACCAATTTTCCTCAATACCTATTTAATTCTGCCTTACGCAGAGGATTAAATAAATTTGGAGAACAGTGATCATTCCAACAAGGAAGAAAGAAGCCAAAAGAAAATTGTTCCCCTTCCTCTAGCTTTCTTATTCTCTTGCCTTTGATAAAAGTCGTCTCTCGTTCTTGTTCTTCTTCTCCGTGCCGCATCAAGGTAAGAAAAATTTGAATTTTTTTCTTCTTGATTTTTTGGGAGTCTTGGAACTTGAAAAATTGGCTCGGCAAGGCCAAGGTGGCTTGAAGAACGTGGCAAGGGTGCCACGAGGCTGCTGTGCACAGGTGATGTGGAGGCAGAGCTCGGCTGGCGTGGGCTAGGTGCTTGGCTCAACTTGGGCCCAGGTGATAGGTGTGCTGGGGCTCAAAGCTGGCCAAATCGTAAGGCTCTAGCCCATCTGGTTGGGCATGGCACAAGCCAAGCATCATGCAGCAGTCTCAAGCCTACTATGGAAAAAAAGAAAGAGATCGGCATAGGGCGGGTCTCTGTTGCTAGCAGATTGGGCCGAGGGGCCTTAGGCCTTATTGAGCGCAAGAGAGAGAGTAGAAAGGAGGCGTGGGCCTCCTTTTGTGTTGGGCTGGAGCGGCTTGGGCTGCATGTAGGAGAGAGAGAGAGAGAGAGAGTGTGAGCTGGGCCATTGTGGCTTGGTCGAGCTTAGCAAGTTGGGCCATGAGGCCTAATGTTGGGGCGCTGGGCTCTACTATCCTTCTTTAATTTTTTTTTTTAATTCTTTTATCATGAATTGCCTTCTAAATATTTTTCTCCATACTTTTTGCAGTGATTTTGAGATATCTTCTTATGATCGTAAAAGTGATGAATATAATCCACCTTTGTATCGTCAAAGTGGTTCTTCCGGCAAGGTAGGCTACTTCAAGACAGCACATGTCAAGATTAATTCCAATGAGCTATTTCGGGATTTTCTTGACACATACAAGCATGCGATTCTGCCAAGGGTTCGCATCAAGCGGGTGAATGATGATAGTAGTCATGAACCGTGCGGCAAGGGTGCCACTGCTAGGAAGATGGCTATCAAATTCCATCCGTATTACTTTGAGTTGGGATTTACTTTTCTCATGCCGCGTCTTTTTCAAGAGGTGATCTGCTTCATGAAATGCACGCCTACTCAATGCTCCCCGAATGCAGTTCGTGCAATGGTAGGGTTCTCAAACTTAAGCAGGTTCTTTGATATTGGCTTGTCCATAAATGAGTTCTAATACCAAAAGGAAGGTGTAGGGCAACTGAGGTCTCTCTATATACTGCTTAATGCTTCCTGCAAAGGTGATAATGAGTTGATGAGAGATACCTTGGAGGTAAGTGGAGAGTGGGAATCTGACTCCTGTATGTTCCAACTGTCTTTATCAATGGTAAGTGAACTGTTTCATTCTCAGTCAGCTTGAATTTTTGTTGAGCTGCTCTATGACTTCAGTTTATAGATTGTCCTTCTTACTTTGTGTTGATTCGAAATTTGGTTAAACTCCAAGAATTTCGACGGATACGAAGAAAGTGCACATCACCTTGGGCATTCTTGCTAAGTATCATGAGTGGTGTTGGCTTCTCAGTTCTCTTCATCTGGAGAAAAGAGGGTTGCTTCCTAAGGAAAAGAAAAAATGGATAAAGGATGAGGAGTTTGCTCATTTGATCGCTACTATAGAGCCTACTACCAATGAGGGTGGAAAGAATAGATCTTTTTCACCTACTTATGAGCCTTCGGCCTAGAATAAGCCAAGGAGACGAAAAATATTGTTGAGTCTAAGCCGATTTGGTCCGGGTACATGGGTCTCCCTTTTTTTTTTAGGATAAAAAACACTTAATTTTTACTAATTTTAATGTTTTACAATTTGCATTCACATATTTAAATACAAATTTTACAGTTTGCACAACACATCCAAACATTACAAAATCCAACATCCAACTCCATGGGCAACATTACATCCAAAAAAGTGTCATATAGTCATTGCACAATGCAACAATAGACTCATGTGTAAGAATATAAATATTACTTTCTGGTGTAAAAGCAGAATAAGAAGAATGGTCAGAAGACATTAAAAACCCAGAATTTCTTATAAATTAGAACCTTCAACAATAATTGTAGCACCTAAAATGAATTAGTCAATGGGGCACCCTTCTCATAATATCACTGTAATCAACATAGACTTATGGTACTATTAAGATGGCACCTTGTTCTATCTTTTCTAGAACTTTTTTTTTATTTTTTTTATTTTTATTAAAGTTGCACATTTGTCTATGAAATAATACTGTTGATGCCCCAAGGCATCATTAACCAAGACTAATAAACTACCATAAAGAAGGACGAAAAGAAGCAACACAATTAGCACTTTAAACTTCTTGCACTCCCCACCCTAGACACATGAAACTAATACAAAGACATTGAATAACAAGAAGTTGCTAGACTTCATTGCATGAATAGGAATGGCAAAGACAGACTCAACTCTCAAGTCTCAATAAAAAAACAATGACCTCCCTATATCCTGACAACACCAAGAAAAGAAAGAACAAAAAAGACTAGAAAAAGTAAATTTCGACACCAATTCGTTTTACTCTACTAAATAATCAATAAGACATTCTGGTCATACAATATGCATGACTTGGATATTAGTTATTAAGTTTTAGAGAAGCAAAAATGCACAATTGCACTCATCCATAAGAGAAATAACAGTAAATTGTAAACTTAATTGAGAAGAAAGAACAACGTTTATGGGTCTATCAACGCGTATGACAAACACAATCAGACAAACACACTGTCATACAACTTATTAGTACCCATATATGTGATTAATTTCAACACGTTCAGAAGGTAATAACTAAATTAGAACCAACCTTCGTTGGTCTCGGCTGAGTAACCACTGCATGACACATTACTTGAAATTCCTATTTGTGTAGATAGCCCCACAACATACATCAGAAAACTCAGACTTTTACCATCAATTTCACCTTTACTCATTCACCATCAGGTCCACAGTGACGTCGAAGGCGAACACAGCTAATAATTACTAGTATTAGATCCATCAAAGAAACAAATTAGTTCAATCCATTCAAGAACTTAGCTTTTTGCTTCACTAAATTACATATATGCTAGTTTAAAGCAAAGGATACTAAGAAATATCTGAAACAAAAAAACCCAATACTTCAAACCCTTTGAATTCTTATTACCCTATAACAATTCCACATATCCATCACATCTCGCATGAACAAATACATGTTTAATTCAATTAATTTTAAAACAAAATTTGATAAAAAATAAAAAAGAAAAAAAAGAAAAAAGGGATTACAGAGTAAAGCATATCTCATTAAAATTTGTAATAAAAATTGAAAAACTATGATAAATCAAGGTATCTGGAAACAAGTAGAACAGAAATGGGGGTTTGGTTTTTACCTGTGAGACTGAGTGCACCGTAAAACTACGTTGCAGAAGTTGTGAGAGATATGACAAATTGAGAAGATGAGTGGTGGGGTGCCTGGGTTCTCTAAGTCAAGGATGTCATCAAGGACTCGAGGAGGACAATTGAGGTTGCTGGGCCATCGCGGTGGTCGTCAAGGCCATCGTGATGTCGGGGTGATGGAGAAGGTGATGTTGGGTGGTGGCGGAGACAACGAGGCGAGACAGTGAGACTCGAGAAAGAATTGAGTTGAGTTCAGTGACAGGGTCGAGCTTGAGCAGGAGAAGTACTAGCGTAAAACTAACAGTTCAGATTGGATGGTAAGTTCCTCTTCAATCTCATCCGTTCATTGTAATTACAAACAGGTCGGTCCGGGTACTCGTTTTTCTATACTTTTGGAACTGGCCCAAACCTAAAATTTCAAAGCCCAGCCCCGCTCTGTTTCTCTTTTTAAAAATTAGGAACCAGCCCGTATCTGCCCTGAACCTTGATTACCCGTCTCGACCCGCGATTCCTATACTCGTTTGCCTACCCCTAATTGATAGTGTTTGGAAAGTTGTTGTTTGCTCAGACTCTTTTGTGAAGCGTCCTACCTACTCAAGAAGGTTGTCCTTGATTGCTACAATGCATAAGACTTTGTTCCTGGTAGCTAAGTCTATGCGCATCGATCAGGATGTTGTCGAGTGTGCTAAGGAGGCCAAAGTTGCGCTGACCGCTTAGCTTCACTCGGCTGTTGAAAAGATTGAGAAGCTCGATCTAAACTCGCCATTTTGAAGAAGTCTGATGTCTTTACCCCAACTTATATATAGTTGAAGATTGTTCATCAAGAGGTCATCCATTTGAAGGCTGAGCTTAATGTGACTCCGGTGATGTTGGAAGCTGCACAGAAGAAAGTCAGTCGTGTTGCATCGATGATCAAGGATCTTGAGTGTATCAATTCAAAGCTACAATCTGCTTATTTCACCAAGGACAATGAGTTTGTCTTCATTCTTTCTGAAGTGTCTCGTCTCAAGGATGTTGCCAGTAAGCTTGAGTCAAATGAAGTGGATCTGCAAGGTGCGTTGTCTACTAGCGAGAACCCAAAAAATGAATTGGATAAGCTGCAAGATGCTCACATTGGGCTTGTTGAGGAGAATGTGCATCTAAAAAAATAAGAAAGTCGGTCATGAAGTGGCGCTTACTTCTTGTCAGGCCAATTTCTACAAGCATGGCTATGTAAACCATCTTCAGGGCAGGCTGTCGAATTATGATTTTTCCAAGAAAGACTTCAAAACTTTCTTCATTTCTCCAGTTGATCTACTTGACTTCTCGTTTGAGGTTGCCTTTGGTAGAGCAGCTGAAGGTCAAGCAGTTTAGGCAGGGGCAACTGAGGATGAACAGATAAAAGTTTTAGCTATTGAGAGTGGTATGGCTGCTGAATGTGTGGCAGTCGAGAGATCAGTGGTTGCGCATGCTACTAATGAGTAGTCTTTTTGCTTAGACTTAGGAATTTTCTTATTTTCCTTTCTGTTTTGCTTTATTTGATTCCTTTCTGTTTTGCTTTATTTGAACTTTGATGGCCTTCGAGCCAGTTTATCAATTTGCTAGAAATTTAATAAATAGCTTTCCTTACTTTGCGTCATCCTTCTATTTCACCATGTCTTTTGCAAAACTTCACTGTAGGGCGGGCAGCTGGGTGAGCTGCTTCAATAAAGTAGTCGATTCCACATCATCACTTAGGTTTTAATTTCGGCATTGATGCTCAAAAAGCTTTACCTCCATAAGGAGAAAATGCAAGATTTCTAACTTATAGAATCGGCGGCCAAGCTCGTAACCTCCAAAAGAAGCAGGCAAGTCCATGTAGCTGCTATAGTCATGAATCTTGTCTTTGGCTGCTGCACGAGCCTCAGCCCACGTGGGGCATATTGCAAAATTTTTAACTTATAGAGCCGATGGCTCGACACGTGCTTTTTGTAGAAAACAGATGGGTTCGCATAGCTGCTATAATAGTACATTTCGGCTTTAGCGGTTGCATAAGCCTTGGCCCTCCTGGGGCATATGGCAAAATTTTTAACTCATAGAGCCGGCAGCTGGACACGTGCTTCTCATAGAAAGCAAAGGAGTCCGCGTAGCTATTATAATCATACATTTCCACTTTTGCTGCTGCATGAGCCTTGGCTTTCCTAAGGCATGCTACGAAATTTTTAACTTATAGAGTCGGTGGCCAGACACGTTCTTCTTGTAGAAAATAAAGGAGTTCGCATAGCTGTTAAAGTCGTACATTTCAACTTTAGAGGTTACACGAGCTTTAGCCTTCTTGGGGCATGTTGCGAAAATTTTAACTTATAGAGTTAGCGGCCAGGCACGTGCCTCTCATAGAAAGCAGAAAAGTTCGCGTGGCTACTATAGTCGTACATTTTGGCTTTAACGGCTACATAAGCTTTGGCCCTCTCGAGGCATGTTGCAAAATTTTTAACTTATAGAGCCGACGGCCGAACATGTGTTTCTTGTAGAAAGCAAAAAAGTCCGCGTAGCTACTACAGTCGTACATTTCGGCTTTAGCGGCTGCACGAGCCTTGATCCTCCCGGGGTATATTGCGAAATTTTTAACTTATAAAGCTGGCGGCCGGACACATGCTTCTTGTAAAAAGTAGAAGAGTTTGCGTAAATGGTATAGTCGTATATTTCGGCTTTAGCTCTTGCAAGACTTAAACCCTAGACCATCGGCCAAAGGTGCTGCTTTTAAATAAACATATGGGTTTACGTAGTCATAGTAGGTGTAAGTTTCAGCTTACAAATTGCCTAAGGCTACCAGCTATTGGGTCATCGGCCGGGCGTCTCGCTTACAAAAACAGATGACTCGCGTGACCACTTTAGGCGTCATCTCTAGCTTTCAGAGGTGTTTTAGGCTTAAGGTGTTGGTGAAATTGCGCCTCAGATACCATATCATTTCGAGCTGCTAATCTATAAATCTTCTAAGCTTCACATAGCTCAATACGGATCTCTTGAGCAGCAATTGTAACTTGATTCTGTAGGTCGCTTAACTAGTATTGCAACACTTTAGAGTTGAGTTACATTCATGAAGGCTTGCACGTTGAGAACAGACCATCTAGTCACGCAAATTCTTTCATGTGCAAGGATTCTGCACTTAGCATCTCTTCAGGTTAGAGACCTGGGCTCTCGCGGAATTGAATCATTCAGTCGGCTAAGTCTTCTGGGAACAGTCCGGCGCAGGTAGTCGATGCATTTTAGGGAAACTGAGCAGTCGTAAAACCCATCCACGTCTGGATATCCTGGATCAGTTTACCCTCTCCTGATGGGAGAGCAAAACGCCATGTCTGCAAAGGCAGGGATGTCTTTTGCTTTGGTGGGGGTAGTCAGTTTGTTTATGCATTCAGCCTAGGCTTGTGAATAATTCCTTCAATCTTCATTGAAGATAGAGAAATGTGTTGACTTTATTGTAGGCAATAATAGCATAACAACTAATAATCCTCAGCATATGAGGTCTTATTCGTCGAGTTTCTTGAGTCTTTGAACTTTATTTATCTTGAACATGGTCCAAGGAATGGCAGAAGGTCACACGTATTACTATCTCAGGTTTAGGCATTCCACTATTTTTCAATCTCTTGTCGCTCATAATGGTGATGATGTAGCTGTCATTTCTGCTTACTCGGCTGATTTTGTAAAAACCTTTCCAGATGGGAGGCATCTTTTTGAAGCCTTACGGACAGGCGATTATAAAGGTTTTTCTGACAACCAAGTTTCATGGCTCGAACTACCAGATCTTTACCCTCTTGTTGTAGCTAGAGATGATCTGCTGCTGATAGGCTGCAATGTGGGTGATAACCTTTTTGCGTTCTTTCTCTTCCAAGTCTAAGTTTATGGCCATTTCCTTTTCGTTATGCTCGAAATTTGGCAATACAGTGCTAATGCTCGGCACCATGATGTTAGGAGGAAAATTGCCTCATAGCCAAATGCCAAGGAGAATGGATTTTGGCCGGTTGCTCGTCTTTTGGTGGTGCGATACGCCCACAGAACATCGGGGAGCTCATCTGGCCACTTGCCCTTCTTGTCTGAGAAGGACTTCTTGAGGCAATCGAGAATGGTCATGTTAGATGCCTCGGCTTTCCCATTACCTTGCGGATGCCGGGGCGTGGACATGTGTTGTATGATGCTATATTTTTTGAAGAACTTTGCCAAGTTTTTGCCCACGAACTACAGACCATTATTTGTGATGATGGAGTAAGGGATGCCGAAGTGGCAAACGAGGTTCTTCCATATAAAGCTCTTTATGTCCGTCTGGGTAGTTGTAGTCATAGGTTCAGTTTCGACCCATTTAGTGAAATAGTCGGTTGATACGATCGCCATGCCTTTGCCCCTAGTGGCAAGCAACATTGGTCCCACGAGGTCAATTACCCACTGTATTAATGGTCAATGGCTCGTTTGTGGGTCAAGTTCGTTGGCAGGTAATGCAAACACGGGCTTGAAGCGCTGGCAGTTGTCGCATCTTTGTACATACTTGTTAGGGTCCTAATGCATGGTTGGCTAGTAGTAGCCTGCATCAAGAGCCTTTTGCACCAAGGAACGGCCATAAGAGTGGTTTCCACAGACGTCTTCGTGGATTGAGCTTAGAATCTTCAAGTCGTCAAAAGGAAATAAACAGCGTTGATGTGGTCTTGAGAAGGATTTGCGAACAAGCATGTCGTCCCATATGTAATAGTGTGCTACCTTGATCTGGAGCTTCTTGGACTCTAATTTATCTGCGGGGAGCGTTCCGCTGGCTATGTAGTCGATGACGGGATCCTGCCAACTTGGAGTTATGTTATTATGTGCCACCTCGACTGCTAATTCTTCATCTTTGCTCGGCTTTTCCAAGTGCACTAGGGATGAAGCACTTGAGCTGATGGTCTAAGGCAGAGCCTAAGCATGCTAGTGCTTCTGCGTGGGCATTTTCTGCTCGTGGAACCTGAGTAAATGTGTATGCCTAGAACGTCGCTAGTTACTCTGTTACCTTTTTGAGGTATCATGCCATCCTTGGATGCTTTGCTGTATACTCCTTTAAGGTTTGGTTAGTGATCAGCTAGGAATTGAAATAGATTGATGCGTTACGAATGTGACACACAAATTAAACCCTATTTGTGACAATTGTAGTAATGATGTAAGTAGGGATCGTTCTAACCGGGGATTAACTAGGGGTGCTAATCTAGTATAAATTGACTTAAAAACATGAAAACTAAACTTAAAGACTCTAACTAGACTACTATGACTCAAAATAGATTTGAAACACTCAAAACTGCCTAAAACAACCAAATTGACTCAAACAGCAACTAAAACTTAATTTGGACGAGTTTGAAAGTGCTTGTGACTCAAAATACTTAAAAACACAAAATAAGACAAGTTATAATGACTAAGACTTAACAAAATATGGGGGGATTGTGTTTGGACGAAATTAAATTAAATGGACAAATTGTAAAGAAAACAAATTGTAAGACAAATTGTGATAAACCAATGGGTGATGGAATAGCTAAGGGGTTCTTCTCCACACATGAAATATATGCAACGTAAATCAATTTCCAGTTATCAATTCAATAAGTTATGAACCTCGACACTCCAAGTTAATTAGGTCCGCTTAAATTAACCTTCAGATTTCCCTAGAATCATTGAATTGGATGAATATGCATCGCAACCAAATTATTCCTAACAAGTTCTCTATATGAACAGCATGATAAAGACACAAATTAGAATCATTACGTTCTTTGGAAATCATAAGCATCGACAAGGCATTTGTAACTATGAAAAGCATGATACTCCTGCCAGGAATCTACTTAACACGATCGTGACTAGCGACCTTCACTACTTGCGAATATAAATTCATAACGATTAGGTGAAACAAACTTATACCCTAGCACCAGATTCAAGCATGCAAATTAAGCGTGCACTCTCAATCAACATACAAGAATAAGTTCTAAATCAAACGGTTAAGCAAATTGTATTCACGACTTATGCAACGATAACTGGAAGAGCTAAACAAATTGTATTCACGACTTATTTCACATATATAATCATGGTTTCGAATACACCCTTAGCCAAAACAAATTTAGCCAATCATACTCAAAGCAAAACAAAGATTACATGAATTAGACATTGAAATATAAGATAGAATACACCTAAAATTGTTCAACAACTCAGAATGAAGAGCTAAACAATTGAGTGAATCTGTCTCATTTCCCTTGCTTGCGGCAGATTGGGTGGTGGTGGTTTTTGGGCTGTTTTGATGATGTAGAATGGATTTTGGGGTGTTTAGAGGCACGGTAAGGGGTGTAGGTTGAGTGTGGATGAGTGTTTGATGGTTGGAAGGTGGTGGAGAACTCGGCAAAAAGGGTGGAAGAAGGTGGAGCGGCTGGTTGTATTTCTGGGCTGCAGAATGGTGTTTTTGGGATGAATGGATGTGTGTGGGAGTGAATGGACGAATTTATGTGGTCAATGATACTCTAGGGTTCGGCCAAGGGCTGATTATATGTGCTTTGGGAAGTTAATAACATACCTAATTCAGTTATGATTCAGATTTCCTAGTCTAAATAGAAAAGGAAAGTGAATAAAGTCCAAATAAAATCAGAAAATGGGGATGCACGAATTTAAACAAATAAGGAATGTCCTTGCCTTGTAAGGAATCAGAAATTAAACCCCTAGCACAGCAAGGAAAGGGAATTTAAGGTAAGGTACGAAATTGGTGCAAAAGAAGGAAGGAAAAGTCAATTCCTTGCAAGAAATAAGAAATTAGGACTTTAGGGAAAATTTTAGAACTAGGAAAGTGAATTAAACTAGGAAATAAGAATTTGAAATCTGGAAACACAAAGGGAGGTGCGGCATAAAGTTTAGGGAAAGGTAAGGCACAAAACAAGAGGTGTTAGAATAAGGGAAAGGTCCTAACACATCTGGAAAATAGGGAAGTTTACACAAAGAAAGGGAAACAACCTTCCTTGCACGGCAAGGAAGGGAAAGTTGCAAAGAACCTTTGTTTGTTGTCCAAGGGTGCTCGGGAGCCATCTTAGTTGCTAAAACTTAGAGCGTTCTTGATTTAGGAAAGGTCAACCAAAATAGGAAACTTTGGCTTAACTTTCCTACTTCAAGTAGGAATCCTTGTGTGATTAGGAATCCTCGTCCAACTAGGAATCCTTATGTGAGTGGGAAACCTCCTTCAATTTGGAAACCTTCTCGTAATTGGAATCCTCGTCATAGTAGGAATTCTTGCGACATCAACTCTTCAATTTCATCCATTCTTTTTGCTCCAAGTGTAAGCTATCCAATTTATGCCCAAAAGTGCTCCAAAATGCATCATTTCGCCAAATACGTCTTATGAACCTGAAAACACACAAAAGAAGCTTAAAGAACTAAAATAACTAAGAACTAATAACATAAATGCATGAAAACAAGCAAACCAAGTTGCATAAATATGCTCCTATCATAGATCATGAACTTTTTCATCGCTAGATTTTTCTCTAATCCGAGACCTGCTAGTAGGGCTTCATACTCCACTTCGTAGTTTAACTCTTTGAAGCTTAGAGTGACCGCATGCTCGAGTATCAAACCATCTAGAGTAATGAAAACTAGGCCTGCTCTCGATCCCAGGTGGTTGGATGATCTGTCGACGTGCAAACATTAGAAATCTCCTACAGATGGGGTTGGTGCAACTACGATGTGCACGGCCACCTCTGGGGCATTTCTGGGCTGAGTTGATGGGCTTGTTGGAACATCCATAAGTTTTTACGCATTTAACATTGTGCTTCTGGATTGTGCAAAATATTGCATTATGCTGATAACTGCGTATGCTTGAAAGTATAGCTTGAGCTTTCGGGTTGCAACAACTAGTGCTAAAATCAAAGTTTTGATTTTTGGGTATCTGGTTTTCACATCGATGAGAGTTTTTGAACTGTGGAGTACAGGTGGTTGAGCTCACAACTCCTCTCGTATGAGGGTAAAGTTCATTGCTGCTTCCAACTTGGACTTTATGGGAATCAGTCAGGTACTTTTTCAAGTCCTAGATTGCTTTCTCGCACTTCTCATCTCATTTGTCTCTCGATGCCCTCTTGATTGCTTTAAAAAAAGGCTTGTATTGGTCGGCGGATCGCGAGAAGAAACGATTGAGTCCAGCTGCTTGCCAGGTCAAACCTTGGATCTCTTTTAGAGTAGTGGGGGACTTCATATCCAAGATTGCTTAAATATTCTTTAGATGTGCATTCGACGTGGTCTAACTGCTGTATAAGGTCAAGGACGATGTGCTCAACGTATTCTTCGGGTTTCCATCCTGATTCATCTGCTAGGACATTATCGACCTTGACGCCATCTTCCTGACCAGTTTGGCATGATTATTATTTGGTGGATGTAGAATTGTCTTTTTATACTTCAGCTGCTACTTCTGGGACGAAAAACTTATTCTTTGTCTCCTTGAGAACTTGTACAGTGCATCGCCTAGACATGGCCCTGTCACCTTTGATCTCTCTAACTGCTTCTCCCAAGATGTGAAATTAAATCTTATGATACTCGATCGAGGTCACAGCTCCAATCTTCACTTGCCAGGGTCAACCCAATAGCCGATTATAGGGAGATAGGTTGTTGATAGCTATGAAGGTCTGCGATAAGATAATTAAAGGACTGGTTACATCAAACATGATTGTGCCAATAGCAGTAAAGGTAAGTCCGTTGAATCCGGTCAAAGTCTCTACTTTGTGTTTGATCGTGCTTTCCAGACCCATCTTTTGGATAACCGACAGTTGTAGGATATTGACTAAGTTGCCGTTGTTCACCATAATTCTATCAACGATGGAGTGGGCCAGTTGAGCAGAAATCACCAAGGCATCGTCGTGAGGAAAGTTTACACCCTCAACGCCCTTTTCGATGAAGCCGATGATTGGTCCAGGTACAATATCTATGGCTTGAACCTGAAAGACAGATCTCGTCTACTGGATTTTCTACTTCTTATAACTATTGATGGCCCCCAAATGCTCAGATTTGGCAAAGATGTCGTTAATTAAGATTGTCTTAACGGGGGGGGTTTGGCATCAGTGTCTGCTTCCTTAGTTGGGCAGCAGACTTGTCGACATATTGGTCGCACTTGCCTTCCTTCATAAGCTTTTCAAGGTACTTCATACATGTGAAGCAGTTGTTGGTTGCGTGCCCTAGGCCTCTGTGGAATGCGCAATACTTTGTCTGATCCATCTTGGAGGTGTCTCCCCTCATGAGTTGCAACATCTCAAACCACGGTTTGTCCTTAAGGTCGCGAATGATCTAGTTGATTGGGATTGAGAACTTGGTGTACGTCTTGGGCGCTGAGCCTCCATTTTCCAAGGATCGATCCCTACGTCTGCTTCCTAGCTTGTTTTTGTCATTGAGTGGTATATCGCCTGCCTTCTTCTGAGTTGGCTCTGTGTCTTTGTACGGCTACTCAGGCAGCTTCTGTGAGCGCTTGGCCTTATCTTAGAAGGAGTGATTTTCTGCCAAAGCATAAGAATTGGTCAATTTCTCACCCATGATCAGCTCTCCGAAAAGTGGGTGATCCGTTGAGAACCACTTCCTAAAAGCTAAGCTTGCAATATTGTCATCGCATCCAATGATCTTCGCTTTCTCCACCTTAAACCTCTTGATGTATGCGCGAAGTGATTCCTTCGGGTCCTTCTTCATGTTAAAGAGGTGGTCAGACTTCTTGATTGAGTTATAGGACGAATATTCCTTAGTGAAAACCAAGGAAAGTTCGCTGACATGTGATAGGAGCATATTTAGGCGACTTAGTTGGCTTGTTCTTGTGTATTTACATTGTTATTTCTTAGTTCTTTAAGTCTTTTAAGCCATTTTCATATGTTTTCAGGTTATAAGGGTGAAAGGAGCAAAGAAGTGCATTTTGGAGTCTTTTGGAGCACTTTTGGGCTAAAAATGGATAGCTTATGCTTGGAGCCAAAGTGTTGGACGAAATTGAAGACCAAGTGAGCCTAGAATCGAAGGAAGAAGGAGGAATCAAGAATTGGAAACCAGTTCCATTATTGGGAGTTTCTATTTTTGAAGGTTTCCAATTGTGCAAGTTTCCATTTGTGAAGGTGTCCATTTTTGAAGTTTCCAAATAATGTTGGTTGCCTAAATCACATGTTCTAGAAGTCCTAGACATGTCCTAAATTGTGCCGCACCTTACCTTCATTTTCTCTCCTAATTTCTGGCTTTAAAATCCTTTCCCTTTTCCTTGCCGTGAGATTCTTTCCCATTCTTCCCAAAATCAGTCACAAATCTTGTTTCCTTTAATTCTTGGTCAAAGGCACATTCCTGATTTCTTTTTCCCTTTTTCTTGCCGTGAGTTTAATTCCCTTTCACTCAAAAATCTGCAAGTTTAATTGCACTTTCCCCTTCTTTTCCTCCATTTGCCGCAAGACTTAGCCTTTTCCTTAATTCCTGATTTCAATTACCTATTCTAAAGGGATTTAACTTAATTCTTGATTCTTAGAATTGATTGGGGGAATTAAACACTTACTTATTTCCTATGCAAGCCTGGTCGTGCCTGAATAAAAGGGTTTGAGGGTGAGATTAGGGGAGATGGACCATTCGACATCCCTTGGACACAATTCTATACCTTGCCGCAGCTTCCTTCTAAACCCTGGACAATTTCTGACCTTTCACAACCCCTTGCCGCACCACCACTCATCTATACACATCCTTAGACCCTTGTGCCGCAGCAATTAGGAGAGGAATGAGGCCTTGAATGTTTCATGCTTACAGATTGAGGCGTTCTTAGGTGTACTTCGTTCTTGTTTTCAATGTTTACTTTGTTATTACTTTCTGAGTTTGCTGTAATCATGAGTGACTAAACCCCTAATTAGTTAGGGGAAAGTTTGAAGCCATGAACATGTTTGAGATATGAATTGATTTCTTCCAATTGTGATTTGTTAAGTTGTGATTGCAATTCAATTATCTGTTTTATTCAAAACTTGTTCTTGTATGTTGATTAAGGATGCATACTTAGTTTTCATGCATGAACTCGATGCTAGTTTATAAATAAGTTTCACCTAATCGTCACAAGTTTATAAACATGAGTAGTGAAGGTTGCTAGTCACAACCGCGTTCATTGAATTCTTGGCAAGAGTATCATGCATTCATAGTTACAATTGCCTCGTCAACACTTATGATTTTCATAGAGCATAATGATCTCTCACTGTATCTCTTCTATGCATTCATGTTGAGGATCGTTGGAGAATAATTTGAATTGTTGCATGCATCATCCAATTCAATGACATAAGGAAATCTGAGAGTTAATTAGTGCATCACGGTTAACTTGGGGTGTTGAGCATCATAGTTAGTGAAAAGCAACTGGAAAATCGATTCATAAACAAATGTGTCATGTGTGGAGAATGGACCTTTAACTAATCCATCCATCATCTTGTTTCCAAAAATTCGTTTTACAATCTGCCTAGTTTTATAACTTGTTTTGTTATTTCAATTTTCGTCAAATCAAAACCCCCCCCCTTTACTTTCTTGTTCTATAGTGTTTAGAATCTGTTTAGTTTGTGTTTTAAATTGTTTTGAAGCAAACCATAATCTTAAATTCGTCCAAAATTGTGTTTAGAGTCAGAAACGGCCTAGTTCGTGTTTTTAGGTAGTTTTGAGTCTTTTGAACTTGTTTCGAGTCCTTTGAGTCTTTGTGAACGTTTTCAACTTTGTTTTTATGTTTGTGAATCAGTTTAGAGGTTTTAGCAAGCTCTCCTAATCCCCGGTCCAGAACGATCCCTACTTGCATCCTTACTACAATTTGACAACAAGAGGGTTAATTTGTGTGCTTAACTATTTTCGCATCAACATGGCGGCAGGGTGTGGAACCAGTCTTGTGCCTTGCCTTGGAGCATCGTGGCAAAGATTTTGCACATGAAAGCGTCATTGTTACCATAGAGGGTCATGGCACTTCGGTAGTGCATCAAGTGTCTCTCCGGATCTTCATCTCATTTGAATGAGGTGAAATGTGGCGGGCTAAACTTTCACGGTGGCTCCGTCTGGTCGATCTCATCTGCAAACGGTGACCTGCTTATGTTGGCCACTTCTCTACGAAAAGCATTGTTGCTTGTTTCAATGCGTTGGAATCCATGCAATTGCTCTACTACGAGCCTTTGTACTTCCTCTCGGATTTGTGCTTGGTGGGGCAACGGTGCCTTCAGCTGCCCCTAATGTTGACCTACTAGTCCATGTTGCTCTTCGGCATGTACTGCTCGTCTGTGTCACAATCGCGGTGTACGTGGTTCATTATGTGCTGCTTGCCATCGCGCTTGGCAGAGGCTGCCAGTGGAACTTGAACTGGATTACTCTTATACTCTCCTCAATTCATCATATGGCTTCCTACTCTAATGCCTCGCAGAAGAATCTCCTTGAATTTCCCGAATGCTCATCGGAGTATTGATACGACCTTGAATGCACACTGACTCGTGAACCAAGTTGGGAATGAGCGCTTCTCTGCACACTGAGGAAGGAGAAAATGTTTTTCCGAATTCCTAAACAAGAATGCACACTACTTGAATGCACAGTTAGTGACGGGCTGAGCGACTCTTTATCGGGACATTGCTGGAATGAGTCATGTTCTTCCAACCTTGTCTTGCTTTAGGACACCTTGTTTGGGGCACGTCACGCCTTGATGCACTCAAGGAGTTGGTTCACCAAGGTAGTATGTTGTGTGAAAGCGTTTATCAAATTGATGACCTGCTACGGCAAAATATGCTCGTCATTTGGATTGGAAGAGTCTAGATAATGGGTGTCTCCATGTGCCCAGAGCAGGCATTCTTGTAGAAAAGTGGGGTGAAAATAACCTTGGGTTGATCGCGGAATCAATGGTCGGGATCTAGATCGCTGAAGATGGCCTCGGATTTGACTAGGCCACGTGCCGGGTCGCCGAAGCAGGTCGCGAAGCGGGCCAACTGGGTTGGGTGGTCGGAGCGTGCACATGACCACGCTAGGGTCATGTGTGAGTTGCCTGACGCTGAGCTTACGCTACGTGCTAAGCCACGACTTTTTCCTCACGAGCTTGGGCTCGGCTGGTATCGAGTTAGGCCTGGGCCGTCTGCCTGTGGGCTTGCAGTGCAGTGAGGCTTACTACTGCAATGGGCTGGGCCTCCTATGACTGCTGCTAAGCTTTTGGCCTCCTGCTTGTAGGCCAAGAAGTAAACATGGGCCTCCTGCCAAGGGTTTTGAGGGTTGTGGAGCTACAAGGGCAACAATGCTGGTATTTGGGTCGTGGCCTGGCAACCTTGCTGTGGCTGCTAGGTCAAAGAGACGGTGGTGGCTTGGCTCCCAGGTGGTGGGGCTCCTCCCGTCGTAGCGTTAAGCTTTAAAGATCGTCGTCTCGGGGCTATGTCCTCGCCTCCGCTCTCCGGTCCAAATCCTTATACGTACGGGGTTTCATTCATCATGGTTTCTGAATTTCCTACCATTGTATCCTTTCTCCAGGGATTGATCAAGAAACTTTTCTAGGAAAAATTAATTGATACAACGTGTGAGAAATTCAACGCAATAGAAAATTCAAGAAACCAAATGCAAGAGGCTTCTTCGAGTATTTGAATCAGCTCTCAATGAAAGTACTAATTTGTCGATGCAAATTTCCATTGTCTCTAGCTTTGACGAAAATGCACCTGCAAAACAATAAACACCTTTGATCAAGAACCTAAGCCTCACGCGCCCACGAGGTGGGGGGGTTAGGACAATGGATCTCTGATGCCTAAGTTAGTTTCTCTAAGAAGAGTAAAGTGTTTAGGACTTTTAGAAGGTGGCAAAAGCTTACCGAAAATTGGTAGAATTGGGGTATATATAGGGGAGTGGCCGGCCATGGTGTTAGGGTTTTACCCTACACATGGCGGCATCCTATTGGCCAAGGTTTATGGAGAAATATTCTCAAAATATTAAATAAGAAATAATATCTTGAGATAATGGAGTAATTATCCCTATTTGATTTAAATTGGGATTACTTACTTGAATGGAGTCAATCTTCAATTGGGAATGTATTAAATATAGGATTTGGGTAATTAATCATTATCTTTAATGCTTTGACTTTTCCTTGCCAAAGGCAGGTGAGCTGTTGGCAGTCATATTCAGCTGTTGCGACCTTTAGGGGTTTGAGCTGCACGTGAAAGTATATGAGGAGCCTGACCATTTATTGAGAGTAATCTTGTCTTTCTTGGGGAAAACATCCACGTGTCACCTCTAGAATTTTTGAGATTATTTTAAGCTCCACAAGCAACATTGTTGCAATTCTGGGAGTTGTGGCCCTGCAAACTTGTCTAGGTTTTTTAAGAGTCGGAGCGGGGATGCTTATAGTTACCCTAAGGATGACCCAAGCAGCACATTTACATGCCCTGGCGGGACTAACTATAGGGCTGCTTCTGCCCTGATTTAACCATATGTATCTGCTAGTTTATGGTATGGTCTGAACAATAAGCTTGTGATGAAATAAAATTAGATTGAGGGTTTTGCCAGCACACGTAATTTGCATTATATATGTAACACAACAAAGTACTTGTAATGTTATCCAAGCAACTACGTAATGTCATCCAAGCAACTATGGCTTCGCGAAGTTGTAATCGTTTTCTTAATTACTTGTTTAATTGGCTTTTAGCTAGATTAGCTATTAGCAGATCGAGCCAGCATTCCTCTCAAACCAAAAACCTTCCCAGAATTGAAAACTGATAGGATCCACTTCGACCGTAACCTGTAGCACAGATAGCAACGGAGGTGGAAGTTTGGGGAAGGAGAAGTATTCTTTAATAAAAAGGATAATGTTAGGAAGATCAAATTCTTTAAAACCAAATGATGTAGATGTAAATTATTAGATTATTGACTAAGTATCGATTAACGTGTTTTTCTTATTAGTGACATGTCTTTTTTTTTTTTTTTTAACAAATTTAGTTTAAAATTTCGATCTTCCTAACATAACCATTAATAAAATGACCGTTGGCCAACATAACATAACAACTCCAAACAGTCTGTAAGCTGGCAATTACAACTACTTTCCTAAACACCACCAACAAACTCATTATTTAACTAAGTAATAAACTCCTACTGCGATTATGCTAATCTCAATTCATAACATTGCTGGCTTTCCTAAACACTAGCATCGATCTCTCTCATTGCTTCCAGCCCATTGATAACACGCGTAAACAGATGACGACTAGATTCTTTCACAACGAAGAGAAAGGCACTCACAGCAGAGGACTCACAACGGAGAGGACTCTCACAACCGTATTTGACCGCACCACATTATATCTCACACGAAGGGGGCATCTCCAACCAATTTTTATAAACACGACTCTTCACACTGTTTTTAGTTTCTCACATTCCTCTTTATATCAGAAAATCATATTGAATAAGTCAAACCAAAAGAACATACAAAATTAAACACGTGAGAGGCTTGAAAAACTGTGTATCATTTGCCTTAATTCAATTCATCTACACTAAATTAGTAAACATGCCATTAAACGGGAACAACCCTTTTTTTTTTTAATATGGAGAAATTAGGTTCTCATCATTCCTTTTGCTATTCCTTTGATTAAAATCTTATTCCTTTTTAATTTTTTATCAAGGTCCTTGGGTATTAATAAGATCATTAATTATTTCAATAATAAATTTTTTTTTATTTCTAAATATATTCATTTAATGTTAAAAATATTACAATTAGTATATTTATATTTATGACTAAATTTTTTATCATATATTTTTAGTTTTAGTTTGTACCCATTTTTAATTTATACCAATTTTATTTTCAGTTTTAATTTGTACCCATATATTAATTTCTTTTTGTGCTCATATTTTTTAAAGTTTATTTGTATTTGTACCCATATATTTTTTTTATTTGTACTTTTTTTTGCTAAATGTACTCATGTAACATCCCACATCATCCAGGGGAGTGATCCTTAAATGTATATTCTCATCCCTACCTAGCACGAGGCCTTTTGGGAACTCATTGGCTTCGGGTTCCGTAGGAACTCCGAAGTTAAGCGAGAAGGGGGCTAGAGCAATCCCATGATGGGTGACCCACTGGGAAGTTGCTCGTGAGTTCCCAAAAAACAAAACCGTGAGGGAATGGTAAGCCCAAAGTGGACAATATCGTGCTATGTTGGTGGAGCGAGCCCGAGAAGTGATCCGTCCCGGGCCGGGATATGACAATATGGTATCAGAGCCTAACCCTGGCCGTGGTGTGCCAACGAGGACGTCGGGCCCCTAAAGGGGGTGGATTGTAATATCCCACATTGCCCAGGGGAGTGTTCCTTAAATGTATATTCTCATCCCTACCTAGCACGAGGCCTTTTGGGAGCTCACTGCTTCAAGTTCCGTAGGAACTTCGAAGTTAAGCGAGTAGCGCGTGAGAGCATTCCCAGGATGGGTGACCCATCGGGAAGTTCTAGTGTGATTTCCCAAAAACAAAACTGTGAGGGCGTGGTCGGGGTCCAAAGCAGACAATATTGTGCTACGGTGGTGGAGCGGGACCGGGATGTGACAACCCATGCTAATTATATGCACCCATTCATGCAAAACTTTTTAATCTTAAAATGTACTCATTCTTAAATATACCATTTTCTTATATGTAAAATGTAACAATTTTTTTTTTTTATACAAAATCTATTCAATTTTTTTCTAATCCATTTTTAAACTTAAATGGGTACATTATTTTGTTTTTGATTTTAAAATGTATCCATGTCAAGTTTAATTGAAGAAATTTACTAATATTATTAAGCCTAATATTTTTTTTTTTCTGATTTTGAAGAATGTACCCATGTTCTGATACAATAATTTTTTTGGTTAATTTTGATGAATGTACCCATGTTTATATATACACACACACAATAGTATATTTATATTTTAATATTTTTAATCCCACAAATTATGATTTTTTATTTAAAATCTTATTTATATAAACAACTATAATTTTTAATTTTTAATTTAAAAAATATAGTAACGTACATAGAAATAAATTATCACATTAATTTCAGGGACCTCGATTAAAAATGAAAAACCAACAAGGTTTCAATCAAAGAATATTCATATCTAAGTACCGCATCCAAAGTCCCTCTTTTAATATATTGATCGAGTAAAAAAAAATCAAGGAACAACTTTAAACATGTTTTGCAAGAGAAAAAGGTGTGCAAGAATTATTTCTCTTTCACAATTATACAATGGAAACTCTTGCCACACGAGCCGGAGAGTAAAATTCAACCAGCCAGTTTAAAGCATCTTAATCATAATTAACAGTTTAGATCGACATTTCCATATATTAAATTTGGTAACAAACCAAAAGTTAAAATATAAGTAAAAACCATTCACCGAATCCCAGTAAAATGAAAAGAAAAGGAAAAAAAAAAAAACGCAGTAACATAGTAATTCGTAGATTCTCACCCACATGAAGCTCAAAGTGCAACCATGGCGAGGGCATGCATGCTCTGCTCATCCAACTCCAAGGCCTGTAACTGTCTTTCTTGAGTCACAGTGTGTCGCAGCAGCCTCAGAGCTCGTTGCAACCTAGTAACTAGCTGCCGATGACGATGATTTGCATCGTCATCCAAACCAGCAGCTGCAATCTGATTGAGCTGGAAAAAGAAGAGCCTCGATGCATGGCTGAATTCGGAGTAGGTTTGACGAAGAAGACTGAAGCTGAAAGAGAGTTTGAGGACAAACGGCCAGATCAACCCAGTCAGCACAGCGCTGCTGTGAGAGGCGGACATGGTGACGACTTTGAGTTTGATGACTGCTACAACTGCCATGTGAAAACCCATCTATATATGTAGAGAGAGAGAGAGAGAGAGAGAGAGAGAGACTCTTAATGAGCAAGCTAAGTTGAATCAGAGTGATGAGCTTGAAAAATATTAAAAGGTTTGGGATTATATGGAAAATTAGGTTTTGGTTTTGTTGTCAGCAGCTAGAAGGAGATGAGGAAAGGTTGGTGTCTTTATCAGCATATGTGTCAAATTCCTAAGCACGATGTGTCTTTTCTCTGGGCACCATGTTTGCGCAACTACTCTATCATGGATGATGGTAAAAGAACAAAAGATAAGAGTTTAATTAACTTGTATTTTTATATTTTTTATTCTTGGTGGAGTTGCATTGTGTTTAGAATATCTCCAATTTACTGCGTTTAGTTCAATCCTCTTTTTCCTTTAGAATATTGCTTGGACTAAACTAGCATTGGGAAATTTTCTCTTGTAAATGTTGTTGTCCTACATTTTTATATGGACAATAATTTTTACACTCCCTTTTCACTACTCGCACTCTTTTGTTTTAAACATTAAATTAATAAATTAAAAGAGAATCATTGGCCAAAATTAAGAGTTGTTTTATATAAGGTTAAAATGTAGTGTGAAAATCACTTGCGTTATACATAGTTGTTTTGCCACAAATTTTCCAAAGATATTTTTGAGAAACCCTATCCTGAACAATAATTTTTCACAATGGCAAGTCCCTATTGCATCATATCCTTTATGAATAGTACTGATAATCTCAACACACATAAAAAAGGGAAGAATATCGAAGTCTTTTTTTTTTTTTTTTTTTTTTTTTTATTTACTTTTTTTTTTAAGTGCAACAATATATCTTACATTAAGGAGAGGGAGAAATTCGGCTAAACCACATAGTGGACAACCTAATTTAGTACCGAATTCGTCATTTACGAGATTCAAACATAAGACCTCTTACTTATAAGTGAAGAGAAATATCACCAGACCGTAGTACTGAGTGACTTTTAGAGTTATACTAATACTATTATTTAAGTAGGGATTTTATTTGTTTTTTGGGTCGTATACTTTTCTAGTTGGATTTTATGAGCCACTTTGCATGCAGGATGACAACCGATGAATCATCATAATGCACATGAAGTTACGAACTGAGGGGACCTACATGGCTGTGCATAGGAAATTTCCAGGAACTTTCTCTCCATCATTATGGCCTCGTGATCTGTGGAGATATTGTATGGAATTCTTGGGCAGCAATGCATACATTGAAATCTTTGGGAGCATTATGTTGATTATTTTCTTTTGTCTCTATACTTATGTAACATGTTATATATATATATATATATATATATATATATATAAAATATTTTCTCATAAATTCAGGACACAATCTTATATACAAATTAAGATATGATCAACTATTTGGGTTCAACATTCAACATTGTACACTACCTATACCACTGATATTGTTTCAACTCACATTTTATTAGTTGTAGGGTTTTGTGGAGTCAAAAATAATTTTAAATCCTAGAGCTAGCTAACACATAGATTTTTTTTTTTTTTTTCCAATTGACGGAATTGCCTTTATTAAAGACATATTCTTTTACTCAAGGAAGCACAATCAAGGATTCTAATATTTAGGATATTATTAATTAACTTTAATAATATCAACAAGGATTGCCATTGAGTACTACAGTCTGGTGGTATTCCTCTTCAATTGAAAGAAAGAGATCTTAGGTTCGAGTCTCGTGGATGGCAAATTAAATACCAAATTAGGCTACCCATTGTGTGATTTAGCCGAACTCCCCCTCCCTTTAGATCCTTGATACTACAATGCTCCATATAAATACCTTATTCTACACACTTCTCAAGTAAGTTAAAGTGAACTCTATACAACTCAATCATAAATCTCTCCTTTTTTTTAGAGAAACTGACTTAGGCATCTTAGGTTCATTGGCTAAAACTCCCCTTTTATTGGGCGCGTGGCTTTGGCTGTAACTAAATGTGTCTAATTTGTTTGTAGGTACAATTTCATCAAATCCGTGATGACGAAATTTTGCTACCGCAAATGGGTGCTTCATTGAGAAATTGATTCAAATCTCAAAGAAGTTCTTGCAATTCTCTTCAAATTTCTATCTTTTTGAATTTTTGTAATATACCCAATCTTCGAATTTTTTAATTCCTTGATTCATGTGCCCTAGAGAAAGGAAAGCTTGGTTAGGAATTTCGAAACTATGACGAACAACACTCCCGACATGCCTAGATTTGGACCAAACAATTAAAATCACGGTGTGGCCCCAACCCCATGCCACTGTTCTTCACGGTTGAGCACAGAGGCTGGGCTGGGCAGCCTCTGCCACCAACAACATTAGCAATTGCAGCAATAGCAACCCATAATAGGGCTCAAACGCTGGGTTTGTTTCCTAGCCCACGGCCACGTTGCGTCACCATCTGTTACAAACCAAAAGTCAGGACCGAACCAAACAGGCTGTTGAAAAGTAAATTGCTTACTAATTTCTTGTTAGTAAATGATTTACCTAGTAGATTTTTTATTTTGTCATTTTGTGAAACTGTTTTCTATTGAGATAGCTTGAGCTCATATGCCAAAGTGTAGGACATAGATCAGTTTTCATTTTCAATGGCTCACATGCCTTGTAATTGCCATGTGTCATAATCACAATGGCTTATGTATTTGAATGGTGATGATAACTGATGTAAGGGATGAATGAATATATGAAAGTGGAGCATCATTCTGCAACAGTTAGAATGTTGCAGCTGCGAAATATTCTCTCTGACTCTTTATCTAGCTTCTTCTTTTTCATTCTTCTTGCTCCATTCGAAATCCAAGTGATCAGATCAATGGTAAATTACTAAAATCTCAACATGGTATCGCGAGCCTAGGTTTTATCTAGAATCGGGGCGCTAGATCTGTGAGTGATATGCTCGGAAATCCAACGTGAAATTTTTGACTAAGTTCATCGATTCAGGTCTCAAATGGCTGGGTCAGGTAGTAGTGATCTTTGGGATCCAATATTCAATGGTGACAATAATGAATTTTGGAAGATCTGAATGAGAACTATTTTCAAATCGCATGGAATCTGGGATTTAGTTGAAAAGGGTCTTCAAATACCATAATTGAATGCTAAAAAGGTTGAAGATGAAGGCTCATCAGATTTAGATAAAGCTTCCCTGAGTGATAAGCTAATAAAGAATGCTAAGGCGCTGGGTATCATCCAATAAGCTGTTTCAGAGGATATTTTTCCCAAAATCTTGAATGAAAATACCTCAAATGGCGTTTGGGATATTTTACACCACAAATTTCATGGTGATAAACTAGTGAGATCCATCAAACTATAGGTCTACGCCGAGCTTTCGAGTACACGAGGATGAAGGATGATGAAACCTTGTCTGTGTATCTTACCCGTCCTCTCGCTCAAGCTGGTGAACTAAATGAAAGGGTATGGAGAAGATTTACCAAGAGAGCGTTTGGTTCAAAAATTGCTCATAAGCTTGACCAAAGAATTTGATCTTGTTTGTTATGTGATCAAACAAACTCAGGATATTGAAACTATTGAGGTACAAGAGGTTATTGCTACATTGAGAGGATTTGCACAGCGCCTTGATAGGTATGCTAAGAGTACCACTGAGAAAGTTTTCAGTAGTATGAGTGTAAATCCAAGGGGGACTCAGTCAAATCCCTCTTTTGGTAACTCTAAACCAAAGAAGAACTAGAAATCGAAGGGAAAGAAATGGAACCCTAAACCTTAGAATCTTGCTAATCAAGGTGGCAAGTATGATCAAGGAGGAAAATCTGATCAGGCTAAGGGAAAATATAAGCATTGTGATAAGCTACACTATGGTGAATGTTGGTTTAAAGGGAAGCCAAAATGCCATGGATGCAATCGTTTTGGTCATCTCATCAAGGACTATGATCAACCAAACAAGGCTGGAAAGCTTAAACTTTGCAAATTAGGTAACAGAATCTGCAACCATGTTTTATGCCTGTCATTCTGCTACTATTGGAAAAAATATGAACATATGGTATGTAGACAGTGCATTTAGTAATCATATGACCTCTCATGAATCCTTGCTTATTGATGTTGATAAAAATGTGAAGTGTAGAGTTAAAATAGGCACGGGAGATTAGTGCAGTCAATAGCAAAAATGTACCTTGGTTATAGAAATGAAGGGTGTGACTAGATATATTAAAGAGATTATGATTGTACCTGGATCGGATGAGAATTTGTTAAGGGTAGGGCAGATAGTAGAGCATGGTTATTGGCTTGTGTTTGGTGATTACATGGTTGATATATATGGGGATAGACATATGGAAGATTTGATTGCAAGTGTTCCAATGAAAGGAAATAGATGTTTTCCCTTAAGTTTGGAATATGTCAATCCTTACATGGCTAATAAAGCAACTGTTGAAGAGTTATCTTGGTTGTGGCATATAAGATATGGACATCTAATGAGGTAGTGCAATTCTCTATTCCTTGGAATGATAATGGAAGATCAAGGATATCTGAGCTTGATTAAGAATAAAGCGACTCACCTCAGTCTATGCAATCTCCTCTAAGATCACAAACAACTAAAGACATCCAAGCATCTCAGGAATCTGGTTCACTTGGTTCTTCAATCTCAATCTCAAAAACCTATGATCATACTCCACAGAAATGGAAGAATTTGAGTGATGTATATGCTCAATGTAAGATGAGCACTATTGAACCTAAAGATTTCAGTGAGGCAATCAAAGATGAAGCTTGGAAAAAGGCTTTGATAGAAGAGATGTTGATGATAGAAAATAACTCTACTTGGGAGTTAGTTGATAGGCCATGCAACAAACCAATTGTGGGAGTGAAGTGGGTCTACAAAACAAAGCTGAATCTTAATGGTTCCATTCAAAAACACAAAGCTGGACTTGTAGCCAAGGGCTACACACAAAAACCTAGGGTTGACTTCAATGAAACCTTTGCTTCTGTGGTAAGGTTAGATACCATCAAGACACTCATTGCACTAACTGCACATAAAGGTTCGAAACTATGACAATTGGATGTTAAATCATCTTTTCTGAATATTATTCTCGAGGAAGAGGTATATGTGGACCAACCTGATGGTTTTGTGATTAAAAGGGCTAAAGACAAAGTGTATAGGCTGAGAAATGCCCTCTATGGTCTAAAACAGGCACCAAGGGCCTGGTATAGTGAAATTGACATATACTTAATTCACTGTGGCTTTCATAAAAGCTCAAGTGAAGCAACAAGGAAGGTGTTGGTACTTTGATTGTGTCAATCTATGTTGATGATATAATGTGCACAGGGAGTAATGCAGAAATGATGCAAGAATTCAAGGCTAAGATGATGTGCAAATATGAGATGTCAGATTTGGGATTACTTCATCATTTCCTCGGAATGGGGGTAACTCAAACTGAAGGGAGTATATTTATACACCAGAAAAAAAAAAAAAAATATATGCTCTGACTCTCTTAGATAAATTTAGGCTCAAAGACTGCAAGCCAGTGAGCACTTCATTGGTTGCAACTGATAAATTGAGAAGAAAGGATGGAAGTTAACCTGTAGATGAGTGTTTATACAGGAAAATTGTTGGGAGCCTTTTGTACTTAACAGCAACTAGGCCAGATATTATGTTCTCTGTTAGTTTGGTTGCACGATTTATGCACAAGCATTCTAAGAAGCATTATGGAGCTGCTAAAAGAGTCCTAAGGTATATCCAAGGAACAATTGACTTTAGTATTGAATATGTGGTTGGAAAGTCTGCTCTATTAATTGGTTATTGTAATAATGACTGGAGTGGATCTGAGAAGGATATGAAAAGCACCTCAGGGTATGCTTTTTCATTTGGGAGTGGAGCATTCTCATGGGCTTCGGTTAAGCAGCATAGTGTAGCACTTTCAACTGCACAAGCTGAGTATGTTAGTGCAGCTGAAGCAACCTCTCAGGTCATTTGTCTTAGGTTTATGCTCAAGAACTTTGGAGAAGAGCAAGTCGCTGCAACTTCCCTATTCTGTGACAATACATCAGCTATTGCCATGTCTAAGAATCCGGTGTTTCATCAAAGGACCAAGCACATTGGCAGGAAGTTTCATTTCATTAGAGATGGAATTCAAGAAGGAGTGGTCGATTTGATTTACTGCAAGAGTGAAGAACGTATTGCAAACATTTTTACCAAGGTTCTTCCCAAGGACAGATTCAACTATTTGAAAAGCTTGATTGGTGTGAAATCAGTTAACAATTTAGAAGGGAGTGTTGAAAAGTAAATTGCTTACTAATTTCTTGTTAGTAAATGATTTACCTAGTAGATTTTCTATTTTGTCATTTTGTGAAACTGTTTTTTGTTGAGATAGCTTGAGCTCATATGCCAAGTGTAGGACTTAGATCAGTTTTCATTTTCAATGGCTCACATGCCTTGTAATTGCCATGTGTCATAATCACAATGGCTTATGTATTTGAATGGTAATGATAACTGAGGTAAGGGATGAATGAATAAATGAAAGTGGAGCATCATTCTGCAACGGTTAGAATGTTACAACTGTGAAATATTCTCTTTGACTCTCTCTTTGTAGCTTCTTCTCTTTCATTCTTCTTGCTCCCTTCAAAATCCAAGTGATCAGATCAATGGTAAATTACTAAAATCTCAACACAGGCCCAGGTGTCTCGATTCCCACGAGTCCAACATGTAGTGCCCCAAGACCACGAAGGTTGACTCGTGTCCGAACTCGGATCCGCGCCCTAATGACCGACCTGGTCAAGTAAACCAGTCCAACACCAGGTAGTTGAACCAAAGTTTTCACGCCATTTTTCTGTGGATTTAAGCCAACCCTGCTGAAGTTTCGTGTCTGATGTCCACTACACTTCCACCACTCGCGGAGATGCCTATTAACCTAGCTCCTCCACTCCAAATGGCAATCCAAATCTAAATCATGTCTGATGTCCACTACACTTCCACCACTCGCGCATTCTTGACAAGGTATCCTGAAGAAGGACAACAGTGAATGATGATATTTCTTCAAAGGCATTTCAACTTGATCAATGTTGTGGATGAAATGCTTGTTTTCAGATAAAAGATATTTCTGCAAAAAACTTTCAGAGGATATGCTAAGCATATGAAATATTGTCGGATGAGAATAAAAGGAAGATATATGACATTTATGGGATGGAAGTGTTGACTTCTGGTTTGGAACTGTTAAAGAACTAGAACTTCGGATGCTAAAGAGTGCAAAAGTTTGAGAGAATGTTCATACAAGAAACAAGTAATCAGAAAAATAAGCAACAAAATATTCCACGTCTAACAACCCTAGACTGTTGAGGTTCTCCTAAAGGTTAGGTCAAACGCTAACTATATTCCTGACAAATAGGGATTATACGAACATAAGCAAATTAACTAGATAAATCAAATAAAACTAATGGATAATTATCCAACGGGACTTTGGACAAAACTGAATGAAGCAGAAGAGTTAAAGGAAGAACTGGAGAGGCTGCGGAAAATGAAAGAACAAGAGAAGGTCGCAGCACATTTCCGACCTGGTACAATATTGGCCTATATTTCTTCGCCGCACTTTCTACATGGCCATGGAATCATGAGGGTATAGCTCAGTTCCAGTCTATTTATTATATTTTTCTGCCTTCATTTAATCAATCGTCTTCAATATAATATATCATTACTTTAGCTAGTAAGACTTTTGATGCCTAGGGAGAAATTTAAATTGAATTTAGAGAGAGACAAGGGATCCAAGAACAAGTTTGAAGTTTCAATGTTTTGGAGAGACAAGGGAAGCAAGAATTAAGGGAAAGGAAAACATGGAACATTTTATGTAGGAAAAATTAGACAATTGATGCGCACTTGGTTCATTCGGTTTCAACACATTTTTAAAACCTTTGAATTGCATACCTATCCGAGACCTATGTTATACATCTCTAAAACCAAGTTTGCGCCTTATAGTTGAAGGGATCATATTGAACAAGCTGGTTTTGGTCAGCTTCTTGGTCCATCTGTTTTATTCTATTTTATTCTTTTCAACAGACTCATCGGGAAATTGATGTTTTCTGGGTTTGATAATTTGATTCTTTAGCCCAAAGTTTTCTGGCGATACAATTATAGCTTTGGTGGATGACTTCAAAATTACGCCAATTCCATATTCCCTCCTATGTTTTTACAGAATAAATATAAAATCTTTGATATTATTCATACTAGCTTTGCAAATATTAAAATTTGTTTACTAATTGCCTGTTGTTTAGAGTTCACTTAAGATATAATAATTTTTTCTTTTATACAGTATCTTTTGGAAATTTGAGTTGCATCGCGGGGGCCAAAAGTTAATTATTCCTGTAAGTATTATCGTATTATTTCACTCTTTATGTACTTTAGATGTGAGTTTCTGTTTTTGACTTTACTCAGAGGTTTTCTACGTGTTTGTGTGCCTTTTCATTCTTCCACTTGCGTATTAGAAATGCTTCATGTGTAACGTTTAAAGAGCCACCGAATGTGTAAAATACAAAACTGAGGTTACATGTTGTCATATGTTTAAGTGTTTTTGGAATGTTTTCTTCTTGTCATTTGTGCGTGGCTCTCTTAATATCATTTTGGAATGGAAGTAAATTCAACTCTATATTACCGGTATTGCCTAAGTTTAGGCCTAACAAGGTTTCGATCTGTTACTGATGGCTTTACATGTAGATTTTGCTGTAGAGGCATTTGGCTCCTGTGTTTGCAACTGGAGCATTCCTAATTCCGACATCAGTAGACTTCTTAGTCAAGGTTACTGTGTATTTTCTTTAATTTTAGCCAATCTGTTTTGAATATGTTATTCTTCTTTACATCTCTTTCTATTCATAATTTGTTAGAATGTGAATTATATTTAGACTCGGGAGCATACATTAAACGAACGAGTTTCTATTTGGTCTTGTGCTTGTAACTTGAAAGTAGTCATTAAAAGAATGAGAACTGTATGTTCCATGCTCGACTGTTTTTATCTGGATCCTAAAGTAACTACGGAAAAGTGATTTTGTACATCCATCTGGTGGCCAAGTTTTCAAATTTCTGTCCTCCTCCCACTATTTATTTTTTCATGGTCATTTGATGTTGTGTTTCCATGGTCTTGTGTGATTTAGCATCTAAGATCGGTGGCATCATTAGTTGATAGTATATTAGTTTATCTGCATAGTTCCGCTGCGAACACTTTGCATTTTTAATCCAAAACTTCTAGGCGATAGATCAACTTTTAGTAGGAAGAAAGAGTCTTTGCTTCTCTTTGAAAGCGGACTTCTTGAATATAAAAGGGACGTACGAAAGAAAAGATTGAAGCTCATGATCTAGGAGGATCTCAACAGATTATTAAGTTATAATAAATAATTTAATAATTAAATTAATTATTAAAATAACCTAAAGATTTGGGGTTTTCACTTTGTCCGTTCAAAACCGTTCTAAACTAAGGGCTTTTATTTGTTCGACATTTAAAGCCATACAAAATGTTTGGCTTAAAAAAAAAATTCCTTATTTATTTAGTTATTTTAGCAACCAAACCTTGTATAAATACCTAGTTATTTATTGCAATGAATCAAGCAGAATTCTTTCCTTTGTTTCTCCAAAAGTTCAAGTTTCCCTCTCATATTAAACAAGTCTCATTCAAAGAGAAGTGCGACCCTTTACTCCTAAAGATTAGGAATTAATAGTTCTATCATCAACAAGTTTTGGATCAAGTGGTATCTGAGCACAAAATCCGAAAAAGGTGACGGTGGTTAATGGTCTTGACACACGACCGACTAAAAGCTTTGGCTGAAGATCTTGGTGGTCCTTTGCCTTTGCATTGAAAGCCAAGATCAAAGAAGGGAAAAGACAAACATGAAACATCTGGCGGAGAGGAACGGATCACCATACTTGAACAAGAAGTCCAAACTTTGACATAGTGAGTTGCTAAACTTGTTAATGGCTTTAAGTCTAGAAAGCCCGTTGGTGCATCCACTTCACATGAGATTCATTGGAAGCTTAAGAAGAGGATGTATAAGGAGACAGAAGACGATGATGACAACAATCCCGAAACAGAGGATAAATAAGAAGAATCATCGAGTAAGAATAATACTCCCATAGATACCTTAAAATTTGATTTTAAGGTTGATATCCATGTTTAAAGAGAGGATGTTGATGTAGAAAAGTTAGACAATTGGATTGATATCTTATAAATTTACTTCACTATGTACCAATACTCCAACTCTCAGGAGATCAAATTTGCAAGCTTAAAACTAACAAGTCATGCCCTTACATACCGAAAATAGTATGATATATCTTATTTGAATTGGAAGGAATTTAGGTTGATTTTGAGAAAACAATGCCATTCAATTGGCTACGAAGAAGAAAGATGGTACAAGTGGCACCACTTCCGACAAAGGTTCGGGCAAACTGTCCAAGAGTATACTACTGAGTTTCATAACCTAGCTATGGTCTTGGACATCAATGTTGATGACTACGATGTGTTCATTAAGTATACTGGAGGTCTTGCCAAATGCCAAGTACATACGGAAAGAAATAAAATTGTTCACCGTAGAAACTATTGAAGAAGCTACTGTAAGGTCATCGCCATCAAGGGCTAAAACAAAAGAGCTGACATGAAAGATGACAAACAAAAACTTGGCAGTAATTTGATTGGACGAAAAAGGGGAAGGAAAACAAGGAAAGTCCAACGCGACAGAACTATTGTGATCATTGTCAAACAAGTAGACACACCACAGACAAGTGTTGGATACCTCACCCTGAGTTGCGATCGAAGCAGGTGAAAAACAACCAGGGGAGATGAAAAAAAAGGCTGCCTTGATTATGCATCAGGCAAAAGAGTTTCCAGAGCTGAGGCAGCCTGATGCTACTCTTGACCTTATGACCAAACCAACAGATGTTGTAGATTCCCATAGCCGTTAAGAGTGGTTTCATTTGACTATCCAAGTCAAAAAAATTCTTGTGCATGCCATTATTGATCTAGGAAATCAAAAGAATCTCGGAGGCCTTAGTAAGGAAGATTGGGCTTAAAGACAACAGCTCACCGAAAACTTTACCCATTGATATGGAAATTACAAAGCAATGTACCTTCAAGTTTGCAATCTCTAATTATATCGATGAAGTGACATGCGAAGTGGTTCTTTGGACGTATGCCAAGTCATATTGGGTGGTCTATATTTATAAAACTGTGCTGCAGTTCACTACAAGAAGCTTCGTAATTATTGCTTAGTGAAGGATATTGTTGATTATTGGCTCAAACAAGGTAGTCTAAAACCAACAAATGATGTTGGCTACTTTTGTGGTCAAAATTGATGGTTGGCATGCTACATGTGGGAAATAAAATGGATGCTCTTATGCCTAATTTGGGGTCAAAGAATGGATGCACTTATGCCTAATTCTTTTGACTTGATGAGAGGCCTTTGGCCTATAAAAGGAGGTGTAGGCATAACTCAAACACATCAAGGAAACAAGGAAGAAAGAAAAATAGCAAGAAGCCATTTGGCATAGAGAAGAATTTTCTCAAATTGTCTTGCTTTGTATTTTTGGTTTTCTCTTCCTATTGTAAGTGTGAGAGTTTGGGTTATTCGGGTCTTTGGGAAATTGAGTGATGAACACTATTGTATGTTCTCATTGATTATAGTGGAATACTCCGTCGTCTCCAAACTGGATGTAGGCATTGCCGAACCAGTATAAATCTTGGTGTTCTTGTTGGTATTGTTCCATTTATCTTTTGTCAGTTATTGTGGTTTATTTTTCACTCACACTTGGTTGACGCTTCCGCACAACAAGTGGTATCAGAGCCTAGTGTTTCGACTAGGCGTTCTCGTGGGAGTGAAAAATTTGCTGGCGCTATAGTCCCGTGAATAGTGCTGAGTAGATGGCTGGAGATAAAGATGAATCTGTGAAGGGGAAGGAGTCGGCATCGTCTTCGTCGACATCTACATCCAATAGACATCAAATTGCTACTACAAGGTTAGAGGTTGATAAATTCAATGGCTCTAATAATTTTGGTATGTGGCAATGTGAAGTTATGGATGTGTTGTATCAACAAGAGTTGGATATGGTTCTGGAAGATAAACCAGAAGATATTGATGACAAGCAGTGGACACGAATTAATCTTCATGCTTGTGCTGCTATTCGATCGTTCCTTGATAAGGAGTTGAAATACCCGTATATGAAGGAAACTTCTGCTAAGGAGTTATGGACAAAATTGGAGGAGAAGTATATGACCAAGAGCGCAGAAAATCGGCTCTTCTTGAAGAAGCGACTCTTCCGTTTTCAGTATAGTCCAGGTATTTCTATGCATGAACACCTCAATGATTATAATAAAATACTTGCTGATTTAGCAAACCTTGATGTGAAAATTCCTGACGAGGATAAGGCACTATGTTTGTTAAATTCATTGCCTGATGATTATGATCATTTGACAACTACTTTGTTGTATGGAAAATCCGAGGTGAAACTTGATGAGGTGTCTGCGGCATTGGTGAATCATGAGTGTCGAAAGAAGGAACTAAAGACTCACAATTCACAAACCGAGGCACTTGTTGCAAGGGGTCGAACAGTGGAAAGAAAATATGTGAAGCGGGGAAAATCTCGTTCAAAGTCACGAGGGAAGTTTCCTGCTAAAGATGAATGTTCCTTTTGCCGCCAAAAGGGTCATTGGAAGAGAGACTGCCCCAAATTGAAGAACAAAGAAAAGGAGAAAGCGGGTTCTGAAGCAAATATTGCAAAATCTGGAGATGATGATTTCGAGTTTGCTTTGGCTAGTTCATCTGCTGATGGTCACTCCAAGGAGTGGATTTTGGATTCAGGTTGCACCTATCATATATGTCCCATTCGAGAATGGTTTTCTAGCTTCGAGGAGCTGGATGGTGGAGTTGTTTTGATGGGTAATGATAATGCCTGCAAAACACAAGGGATAGGCAAAATCTGTTTGAAGATGCATGATGGAATAGTCAGAGAATTAAGTGATGTTCGGTATGTACCGGATATGAAGAAAAATCTTATCTCACTGGGTGCATTGGAATCCAAGGGTCTCAAGATCACCATGAAGGGTGGAGTTCTTAAAGCTGTTTACGGGGCACTGGTGGTGATGAAAGGTACAAGACGAAATAACTTGTATTTCTTGAAGGGGAGTACAGTTATTGGTGAAGCAGCTGTCACCGAAGCTGCTGACGCAGATAGCACAGACACCACGAGGTTATGGCATATGCGTCTTGGGCATGCTGGTGAAAAAGCGTTGCAAGGATTGGTGAAGCAAGGCTTATTGAAAGGTGCAAAGGCATGCAAATTGGAATTCTGTGAGCATTGTGTGTTGGGTAAGCAAACTAGAGTAAAATTTGGCACTGCTATTCACCACACTAAAGGCATTCTTGATTATGTTCACACTGATGTTTGGGGACCTTCCAAGAATGCATCTTGGAGAGGTAGCCATTATTTTGTCTCCTTTGTTGATGACTTCTCTAGAAGAATATGGGTGTACATCATGAAGCGTAAAGATGAAGTCTTGAAGATATTCCTGAAGTGGAAAAAGATGATTGAAACGCAAAGCGGTCGAAAGATCAAGACTCTCAGATCAGTCAATGGGGGTGAATATAAGTCTGATCCTTTCTTGAAAGTTTGTCAAGATGAGGGTATTGTGAGGCACTTCACGGTTAGGGAGACACCGCAACAGAATGGGGTGGCGGAGCGCATGAACCGTACTTTGCTTGAGAAAGTTCGGTGTATGTTGTCTAATGCTGGATTAGGCAAGGCATTTTGGGCTGAGGCAATTACTTATGCAAGCCATCTCATTAATCGATTGCCAGCTGTTGCGAATGAGGGCAAAACGCCCATGGAGGTATGGTCTGGTAAACCTTGTACTGATTACAAGTTCTTACACATATTTGGTTGTCCTGCTTACTATCATGTCAGAGAAAGCAAGTTGGATCCAAGAGCAAAGAAAGCTCTATTTATGGGCTTTAGCACTGGCGTGAAGGGATACCGACTCTGGTGTCCAGATGAAAAGAAATTTGTTGTAAGCAGAGATGTGACCTTTGATGAGGCTGCTATGGTTAATCAGAACAAGCATGAAGGTGAAACTGAAACGACCAAGACCATGAGTAGCTCAAAGCAGGTGGAGTTACTGAAGACTCCAGTTGTTCCAGTAAGGTCTGATAGTCCTACAGTTAATCATGATGATGAGGACGAGGATGATGAAGAGGAGGCACCTACCCAAGAGCCTCCACAACAACAAGACTATATTGCAACCAGAAGATCGAGAAGGGAAATTCGAAAGCCTGCTCGATTTACTGATATTGTGGCATATGCACTTCCCGTTATTGAAGATGATATTCCATCCACCTACAAAGAAGCTGTCATGAGTTCAGAGTACGAGTTGTGGAAGAAATCTATGGATGAGGAGATGAAATCTCTTCATAAAAATAAGACTTGGAAGCTGGTTCAGTTACCAAAGGGGAAGAAAGAAATTGGTTGTAAATGGGTGTATGCCAAAAAGATGGAATCTTTGGGAAAAGACAATGTAAGATTCAAAGCCAGATTGGTAGCTAAAGGCTATGCTCAGAAAGAAGGCATTGACTACAATGAGGTATTTTCTCCTGTAGTAAAACATTCTTCTATTCGTATTCTGTTGGCTTTGGTTGTGCAGTTTGATCTTGAGTTGGCCCAACTTGATGTCAAGACTGCGTTCTTACATGGTGACTTGGAGGAAGAGATTTATATGTCTCAGCCAGAAGGTTTTAAGGTTGCTGGAAAGGAAAATTGGGTTTGCAAATTGGAAAAATCATTGTATGGCTTGAAGCAGTCTCCAAGACAATGGTACAAGCGATTTGATCGATTTATGATCGGGCAAAAGTACACAAGAAGTCACTATGACCATTGTGTATACTTTCGCAAACTACAAGATGGAACCTTCATTTATCTGATTTTATATGTTGATGATATGCTTATAGCATGTAAGAGCAAAGTGGAGATTGAAAGGTTGAAGACTCAACTGAGTAATGAATTTGAGATGAAGGACTTGGGAGAAGCTCGGAAGATACTAGGTATGGAAATTGAAAGAGATAGACCGAAGGGCAAGATTAGTTTGTGTCAGAAGCAGTATTTGAAGAAGGTACTACAACGTTTCAGGATGAATGAAAATTCAAAACCGGTTAGTACGCCTCTTGCCCCTCATTTCAAACTTAGTGCTTCTATGTCTCCTAAAACTGTTGAAGAGAGTCAGTACATGGCTCAAATTCCTTATGCAAATGTTGTTGGTAGTTTGATGTATGCTATGGTGTGTACTAGGCCTGATATTTCACAAGTTGTTAGTATTGTTAGTAGATATATGCATAATCCAGGAAAAGGGCATTGGGAAGCTGTGAAATGGATTCTACGGTATATTCTGGGTACTGTGGATGTTGGTTTATTGTTCCAGCAGGATAAAATTACTGGTCAATGTGTTGTTGGATATGTGGATTCTGATTACGCAGGTGATTTGGACAAGCGTAGATCCACTACAGGTTTTGTATTCACTATTGCTGGAGGTCCAGTAAGTTGGAGGTCGACTCTGCAATCTACAATTGCTTTGTCAACTACTGAGGCAGAATACATGGCTGTAACAGAAGCTATAAAGGAAGCCATCTGGCTTCAAGGGTTGCTTGATGACTTAGGAGTTCAACAAGACCATGTGGATGTTCATTGCGACAGTCAGAGTGCTATTCATTTAGCAAAGAATCAAGTTCATCATGCACGTACGAAACACATTGACGTGAGGTTCCATTTTGTTCGTGAGATTATTGACGAGGGAGATATTCTTCTTCAGAAGATTGGGACCGCTGACAATCCTGCGGATATGTTAACAAAGCCAGTTTCGTTGCTCAAGTTTAAGCACTGCTTAGACTTGATTGGCATTTGTAAAATTTGTTGATTGCCCCATGAGGGAGTGGGAGACGACTATTGGAAGTTCTACTTAGAGGGTTTGCGCCAAGGTGGAGATTGTTGATTATTGGCTCAAACAAGGTAGTCTAAAACCAACAAATGATGTTGGCTACTTTTGTGGTCAAAATTGATGGTTGGCATGCTACATGTGGGAAATAAAATGGATGCTCTTATGCCTAATTTGGGGTCAAAGAATGGATGCACTTATGCCTAATTCTTTTGACTTGATGAGAGGCCTTTGGCCTATAAAAGGAGGTGTAGGCATAACTCAAACACATCAAGGAAACAAGGAAGAAAGAAAAATAGCAAGAAGCCATTTGGCATAGAGAAGAATTTTCTCAAATTGTCTTGCTTTGTATTTTTGGTTTTCTCTTCCTATTGTAAGTGTGAGAGTTTGGGTTATTCGGGTCTTTGGGAAATTGAGTGATGAACACTATTGTATGTTCTCATTGATTATAGTGGAATACTCCGTCGTCTCCAAACTGGATGTAGGCATTGCCGAACCAGTATAAATCTTGGTGTTCTTGTTGGTATTGTTCCATTTATCTTTTGTCAGTTATTGTGGTTTATTTTTCACTCACACTTGGTTGACGCTTCCGCACAACAGATATATGGGAAGGAGTTCCACATTAATACTTCCAAGCCTTTATCTACAGATAATCTCTTTACCGCTAACCAACCCAAGAGATTACTTAATTCATCATTTTGCTAATGTTTTGACCTCAAAACCAGAATTCAAAAGATGTTACTTTGACTACATTTTTATCTCCCACAAAAATTTTCAAAATTGAGAATGAGATCCATTTGGTTAGAGATTCACCTCTACCAAACTTGGGTTTGTATTGCACTTCTCTAACGGAATCAGAAGAGATCAAGAAGCAGATCCAAGAACTTCTTCAGCAAGGAGTTATGAAACCTAGTTATTCACCAAGTGGTTCGCCAGTGTCATTTGTGCCCAAGAAGGATGGAGGCTGGTAAATGTGTATTGAATTAGAGCACTTAACAAAATAACCATCAAGAATAAGTATCCATTATCGAGGATTGATGAACTTTTAGATCAACTACATGGTGCTCGTTACTTTATGAAGCTAGATCTCAAATCAGGTTATCACCAGTGCACAACAATGAAAAAGACACTTGGAAAACTACATTCAAGACGAAGAAGGGATTCTTCAAGTGGTTAGTATGTTCCAGCTACTTTCATGCAATTGATAAATGAGATACTCCACCCCTTCATTGACAATTTCGTCATTGTTTACTTGGTTGACATATTTGATATTTAGTGTCATATGGGAGGACCATCTTCATCATATTGCTCAAGTTGAGCATTTTACAATTAAATAAGTTGCGGTTGAACAGTAAGAAGTGTGAATTTGAGAAGCAACATCTTGTATACTTGGGACTCATTGTTGATGTAGGAAAAATACAAATGAATCCAGAAAAGGGGCAAGTTATTTCTCAATGGCCTAACTATACCGTGAAAGTCATTTTGTTTCAAGATGGAAAACCAATTGCATACCATTCTGAGACGTTCAGTGGGCTAGTATTGAACTATCCAACTAATGCCAATGAGCTTTATGTCTTGCATCAAGCAATTGAAAGCAGTTTCATGGCTTCAATCTTTTCTTCATACAAATCATTTCATATTCAAGAAGTCCGCTTCCAAAGTAAAGACTCTTTCATCCTACTAATAGTTCTGTCGCCTAGAAGTTTTGGATCAAGTGCTTGATTCAAAACTTTTTGGTAATAGAACTATTAATCCTAATCTTTAGGAGTAAAAAGTCATGCCTTCTTTTTGGAAGATAGACTTCTTTAACATGACAGGAAAAAACTTGAACTTTTGGAAAAGAAAAGGAAAGAAGAAGAGAATTTGCTGTATTTCTACTTGTTTCATTTCATTTAGAATGCAGGTTTATATACATTTTGAGTTTCTAAATTTAACTTACTAAAATAGGAAAAGAATTCTAAGTCAAACGTTTTGTATGGCTTTAAATTTTAAACAATTACTGGTTCATCCTTCCCACCACCACCACACCCCCCCCCCCCCCCCCCCCGGGTGCTGTCTACGGGGCAGCCTTCGGTGGTTCTTCGGTCACCCCCTCCACTTCCCTTCTTCAAGATTAATGTGGATGCTAGCTGGCCTTCTTCCTTACACACTGGTTTTGTGGGAATGGTGATTCGAGGACAGCAGGGTCAGTTTGTTGCTGCTGCACGGTATGAAGTTCAAACGCCTACTGCAACCACGGCTAAAGCATTGGCTATGCTGAGAGGATGTCAGCTCGCCGTTGACTTGGGCCTTCGCCAGGTAATCTTTGAATCTGATTCTCAGGATATCATTTCATCTTTATCAAACTCGTTGGATGCTGGCAGCTGGGAAGCCTTTCCTACCTTAATGCTTGTTTAACGGTATGAAGAGTCTTTCTAGGACTGTCACTAGTTTTGGGTTCCATGATTAGTCAATTTGGCAATGGATTTCTTAGCGTCGTGACACAACACGGAGATGTGCAATTTCATTTGGGTTAACCGCCCTCCATCTTCGTTGGTTCATGTACTTAACAAGGATGGTTTACCATGTCTCCCTGATTCTTGTTGATTTTGGTTGCAGTTAAAGGGGTGACGCTTGAACTTGGTTCTCGTGTCTTTCCTTATCCCTTTTGCTGTTTATTTGTGTTGTTTCTGTTGGTTAGCCTTGCGGTAGGCTTTCTGTGTAACTCACTGGCTTCTGCCTGGTTTTATATGTATTGCCGGTTCTCCAAAAAAAAAAAAAATATTAAATTAAATAAATAAATAAAAAATAAAAAACTTTAGTTTAGAATGGTTTTGAACAGACAAAGCCAAAACCCCTAACCGTTGGGTTATTTAATAATTATTTATTATAACCTAGTAAATTGTTGAGATTCTCCTGGATCATGGCTTCCCAATTTAGCACGCTTTAGCTCCTAATCAAACTAAATCATGAGATGAGAAAACCCTTTTTCTGTCGTGTCGCTTCTATACCACTTTAATTTGCTAGGAAGTTGTTCTTCCTTGCCAATGCAAAAATTCTCATATTTCCCTTGCCTTGTTTCAGGAACTTTTTCCTCCAAAATAACTAATAAATACAATTAAAAGTATCAAAATTCTCACAAAATAACTAATAAATTAAAACTAAAATTAGGGTTAAATATATAATATAATATCGACTCATCAAATACCCCCAAACTTAGCTTTTTGCTTGTCCTCAAGCAAAACAAAACTCAAAAACAAAAATAAAAACTAACAAACTTGAAACTTAAACAAAAATTAACTAAGACAAAATTTTCACCTTCAAGTTGCCAACCATAGATAACGTTAAAATTCAGAACATCTTTTCAAAAGTTCCAACGAATCCCACTATAGAGTCTAAGCCATTTAGAATCAATTAGAAAAGAATTCATGAATTTTCTTTAGTGTAAAGTGAACCAACATAGTTAAGGATACTCGATTAAAATCCTTACCTTACGTCCTTTTATTTCACACATACTAACTTGATTTTTTTTTTTTTCTTTTTTCAATTTTTCTCATTTTTTTTCTCGAATTTTCTTCCTTTTTTTTTTTTTTAGTAACAGTAATGGTCGTGCAATGTCGATTCCCTTAAGCTTTCTATCCAACTCATGTAGCAAACTTTAGGTCAATGCCTCCCAAACCCTAAGGCTTTAGGGCACTAAGTGTAAATCACCCCTAGGGACTTATTAACTCAAGCTAAAAAGGCTAGAAACCAACTAACCACCCTGTCCCATGCCAAGACTCTACCGTTTGACGTGAGAATCACTGCTAATCAGGCAAGACTGGCCCGATTACTAAGCAAATACTCGAGTGGAACAATTATTACTTTATTTATAATGATAACTAACTTTCCTTTATTTAGAACAAAAATTAAAAGTTAACTAGACAAAAAGTAAGTGCTTCAATCGCACTTTCCACAGACCATGCTGGTGTGAATGTCCAAATTTTCAAAGTATAACTCATGAATTAGTGTCTATGCAATGATAAATAGAAAAGACTCTACTATGGGATTAATCCTCATCATGTCCATTTGTTCTAACGTTTAAAATAAACTATGGATATTAGGCAAAGAAATTGACTACTTACGATTGACAAAAAATTAAAATAAATTTTTTTTTTAATTTTCCACCCCCAAACTTAAATCACACTGTCCTCAAAGTGTGGAAATAAATAAAATGACTCCTTACGACTAGAAAATCCTAAACATAAAATAAGCAAAGAAACAGCAGAAAATATAATAAAACAAATAAAATAGAAAAGCAAGAAAACGAACGAGCGGACCTGGAGTCGAACTGGAGACCTGGAAGCAGCATGAGGCGCTGACCTTCTGCCCAGTCACGTGCGAGCCCACTCGTGCCAGAAACTCGAGCAATCTTCCTATATAAGCCTACATTTAGCTGCTCAGTTCTTCCAGTCGTCTAGCTTATTTTCCCTCTAGTCTCGAGCCCGGAGCCTTGCACTTTCTCCTTGTTTACTCTCTCTTTCTGCTAAGTCCATCAAACCCTAGCCATTCCACTTCATTTCTCGAAGCTTCCCAAAACCTTCACAACACAGTGCCTCTTCTCTCGTTTCTGTAACACAAACCAATATCCAAAACCCCATCTCAACCTGTCATATCCACATCTTCTTTGCCTTCGATTTCCTGACTTAAGTGAAACGAATTTCTAACCCATGCATGCATGTATTCTGTATGTAGAGTTCTGGATTCGAGTAAGGCCAAGGGAAATACGAACTGCAAGGATCAGGGGCGCACACACGGAGCTTCTGTACATACAGCAAAGTGGGCTGCAAGGACTCAGATCACAAAATGGAAGGTAAAGCCAAACCCCTGCACTGCGCTAAAATTCTGCACGATGTGATGTCTTTGAAAATCATTTGGATCTGTAATAAGAACCTTGTTCTAACCTTCAACGCATGACACACATAAGTCTGTTGTACAATTGTTCACAATATACTTTTCTTATGATAACCTGCCTTGCACACTTAGTCTGCTATATATATTCCTTTCAGACTTGCAAGTTAAGTTTCCATCACAATAACCACCCAACTAACCATCTAATCTAATGACAAGTGTCAAACATCTAATAAGAGTTCCCTGAACTAACAGAACATACACATACCACTTAATTTGGCTAACCCTTCTTAGTATCCTAACAATCTGTGGATGTTGTCTGTGAACATGCATTCGTCTCACTGATGTGATTTTTTTTTATTTTGTGTTAATTGGCATGCCGTCCATGTGGTGAATGCCTTATCAAGGCACTCGCATGAATCTGAGTACTGGGAATGGATATCAGCCTACCTCTGCGCTGCTTGGTCTACCCCCCAAACTTCCATGTAATAGAACTTTTAATAAAATGTGAGGGAATGATTGAGTGAAAGGGGGTCTAGCGGTACAGAGGTCACCACAGCAACCCCACTGTAAGCATTTCAGAATTCAGACTCCAGTTCGCATTCCTTTTAAATTTCTACACTTTAATGTTGATGTTGAATGCAAAGCTGTGATGAATGGATGGTTGAATGCGTTCTGAGGTGAGTGGATGAATGCTGCTGAATGCATGATTCAGTCGATTTGGGGGTATTTGATTCAAATTCAACCTGCATAAAATCACAAAATTAAAATTGGACTAGAATAAATTCTAAATAAAATACTTATTTAACTAAAAATTCTGTTTTTGTGTTTTTCAATTTTTCTGATTTTATTTGTTTTGTGTTTTGTTTTTATCTTTTTTTGTTTTTGGCTTTTTGGGATAAGGAATAAAAACAAGAAATAAAATGAACGAAAATAAAAAGAAAACAGTTGGAAAAATTGGGTTGTCTTCCAATTAGCACTTTAGTTAACGTCTATAGCTAGACTATTGGAAGTAGGTTAGGGATCACGGCACTTGGTTTTTTTAAATCAACCACTCTTTAATTGCGTCATAGGGCAATAGTAGGTAAGGACTCACTTCAACTGTGCATTTAAATTCATTGGTTGAATCTTTCCTGTCCACCCTTTTGTAAGAATGGGTCTTTGAAATCAAATAAGGTCCATTTTAGCGAGGCTTGTGTCTCTATTGAATTGACTTAAATCTTGTATTTAACACCCACAATTTCTGCATTGGCTGAATTTCTTGACGAAGAATTGGGCTGCCATTAAGTTGCTTCTTTTTATTGTAGGTTTTAGCCTTCTTGTAGTACTCCACATGAATTTCCTCAAGCTTAAAGGGCTGTTCACGTGCACACATTGTTACAGCATCTAAAATATTTATATAAGTAGCCTGCCCTGTGTCCAGATTAATTGTGTCCAATAGCTGGCCATGTAATTTCCTAGATTCTGATTTGGTGTGAGCATCCCCATCCAGTCCATCAGTTTCAGTGCATTCCTGCAGCTTTGTGGGTTGTTTTGCAGCCTCTTGAAAGGGTATGTGTGGCATATAGACTTGGGTAGGAATGGGTTATGTGGGAATTTCAGGATCAGCATATGTTCTTTCCTTCGTTGGGTTTGAATAACAGCCCGAATGCTCCTCAGTTCCTGCACCAATGTCTTCTTGATCATCAAAGTTTTTCCAACAGTTTAATGCTTGAATCTGAAATCCTTGATTGGTTATTTCTATGTACAACTCAGTTGATTCCAACAATTTAGAGAGTTCGTCCTCCAATGAAAGCTTTTGTAGCACATTAGACTGCTTTAAGTACTGCTCAAGATGCTTTTTCAAACTTGGAGTGTAGAACTGTGAATAGGGATTGTTCCAATTCCTTTTTGGGTACTTTCTCATATTGATATGCTCTTGAACAATCTCTTGAAAATATTTGCTCTCAGTACACTACAAAATATCAAGGGTTTTCAAATAGCAAAGTGCACAAATTGTAGGTTTAAATCCATAAAAACCCAATTCTGCATGGTTGACCCATAAAGACGGTCCTCCTGGTTGTATACTGAATTTAGGAGGAGGTACAAATTCCATTGTTGCACAAATTGTAACCAAACAATTCAAATAAAATCAAGTAAATAAAAAGTTAAGTGCAAAAATAATTGTAGACATCGAAATTTCAGTAAAACAAATGTTCACCAATGCATTAAAGTTTTGACGTGTCAAGGCATACATGGCATACGCCACGTGTTGTACAAATTGTACACATGGCGTGTGACTCAACAAAATAGGAAGAAATACCCTTGAAGGATTAAACAAGTTTTTCTTCTCATTTTGGGCAATGACAAGGCAAGTACATTTCAATCCATTGAGGATCAAAACAAGTTTTTCTTCTCATGTTGGGCAATGACAAGGCAAGCACACTTCAATCCATTACGGATCAAAGCAAGTTTTTCTCATTTGGGCAATGACAAAGCATACACATTTCAAGTTTAAAATGGTGTTAAGTGGGAAATTAGGCCATAAGTTAGACCACTTCAAGTTTAAAATGGTATTAAGTGGGAAATTAGACCATAAGTTACACCACTTCAATTTCAATATTGCATTAAGTGGGAAATTAGGCCATAAGTTAGACCACTTCAAGTTTAAAATGGTATTAAGTGGGAAATTAGGCCATAAGTTACACCACTTCAATTTCAATATTGCATTAAGTGGGAAAATTAGGCAATGGTGCTTGGAAAGGAAAAAAATATTTTGTGGTGGTGATTCATTCTCAAAGCCTATAAATAGGCTTCTCCATCAAGGTATCAAGCATCAACCAATTCACAAATACATTTCTCTACTCCCAAATTGGAAGAGAATTCCCTGAATCCTTGAAGCTTTGAAACTCCAAAGCTTCCAACCATCCAAATTCCCAAGAATTCCGAACGATCAAGAAAGCTCTCTTCGTTCTTTGTTAAATCCTCTTTCAAGATCAAGCCCCGACGGCCCTTGAAGAAAGTGTTCATCGTTCATCCTAAGATCAAGCCCCAACAGCCCCTTGGATCAACAGCACAAACAAATCCACACAACCATCTTTCAAGATCAAGCCCCGACGGCCCTTGAAGAAAGTGTTCATCCGTTCATCCTAAGCATAAGCCCCCAACGGCCCTTTGGATCAACAACCTCAACAAATCCACACATCCAATCGTTCTTCAAGATTAAGCCCAAAAGCCCTTGAAGATCCGCTCATCCATCAACCTTCAAGATCAAGCCCAAAAGCCCTTGAAGAAATCCACACAACCATTATTCAAGATCAAGCCCCGACGGCCCTTGAAGAAAGTGTTCATCCGTTCATCAACTGTTCATCCTTAGATCAAGCCCCGACGGCCCTTTGGATCAACAACTCATCCACAAACCTACACCCTACGAAGATAGAATCAGAGGACCAAATTTGAGAGAGATCGTAACCCCAAAATCATAAACACAAAAATATTATTTTGTACACGTTATTCTAGTTTCTTGTTTCAAGGAATCTTTCGTGTTCACAAATTTGGCACGCCCGGTGGGACAATCTCTACCTCTCATCTCTATCCTCAAATCATCAAAAAACGCAAATGGCATCAAGAAAGGATCAAGCTGTTCCTGCAATCAAAGCAAAGAACAAGAACATCATCGCCGCAAGTGGTGATATTTCGGGCATCATAACCCGAAGTAAGGCAAAAGCTCTTTTTGCCGCGGCTTCCGCCCCTGCATTAACCCTGTCAAAGGAACAAGAGCACCTGAGGTACGAGCCTGTGATCACCCTAGCCTCGCTAAGGGCATCAAGGGGAGAAAGCCCGAGGAAATACTCAGAGTCCCTACTCTCCGACGCTGATTCGAGCGGCAGTACAACCATGCAAGTCATGACCACTGAAGCAACTTCAATCGAGGAGCAGCTAGCTCAGATGAATGAAGCAATCGCAAAGCTCAGACGGACTGTGGAATAGAAGGACTTGCAGATTGCCGCACTTGTCAACCAACTAGATGCGCTGCCCGACGTGAAAGTCGACCCAAATGTTAGCCTATTAAAGAAAGAAGTCGACGAAGAAGAGGAGCCACCAGCGAAGAAAGTTGAAGAGAAGCCGAAGCTAGACCAAGCAACGGCATTCATGGGATCTCTCTCTATCCAGCAGCTACAGGAGATGATCGCAAGCACTATCAAGACACAGTACGAAGGAAGCTCGCATGACTCCGTACTGTACTCAAAGCCTTACTCCAAGAAGATTGATGCTTTGAAAATGCCAAGGGGTTATCAGCCCCCAAAGTTTATGCAGTTCGATGGAAAAGGCAACCCGAAGCAACATGTCGCCCATTTCATTGAAACTTGCAACAATGCTGGGACAGAGGGAGACTACCTCGTCAAACAGTTCGTGCGTTCGCTGAAAAGTAACGCTTTTGACTGGTACACTGACCTCGAACCTGAGTCTATCAACAGTTGGGACCAGCTAGAAAGGGAATTCCTCAACCGTTTCTACAGCACTCGTCGTACTGTAAGCATGCTAGAGCTGACCAGTACGAAACAGTGGAGAGATGAACCTGTCGTCGACTACATAAATAGATGGCGCTCCTTAAGTCTGGATTGCAAAGATCGGCTTTCTGAAACCTCTGCCATTGAGATGTGCGTTCAAGGCATGCACTGGGGGTTACATTACATCCTCCAAGGCATAAAACCAAGAACATTCGAAGAGCTAGCAACTCGTTCCCACGACATGGAGCTGAGTATCGCTAATCACGGGAAAAAGGAGCCGATTACTAACTTCAATAAGGATAAAGTATTCGCCCCAAATGTAGACAAGACCGGGAAGAAGCCCACTAAGGAAGCTTTCACCGTCAACACTACCCCCATCAAGACCTCCTCAGCACCCATCAAGACCTCCTCAGCGCCCATCAAGATCTCCTCCAAGAAGAAAGCGAAGGAGATAAAGACAAGTGAGCCTTCTCGCACCCAAGACAGATACAAGAGCACTTTGAGAGAGTTGGAACAGAAAACGTACCCTTTTCCTGACTCTGACATGGCTGCCATGTTAGATGACTTGCTGGAAAAAAAGGTGATTGAGCTACCCGAATGCAAGCGTCCTGAAGAAATGAATCGCACAAACGATCCTAGGTACTGCAAGTACCATCGTATCGTGAGCCATCCTGTTGGCAAGTGCTTCGTTCTTAAAGAACTCATCATGAAGCTAGCACAACAAGGGCAAATTGAGCTCGACCTTGAGGACACGGCCGCAACGCATACCACTACAATTGCGTTTGGATCGTTTAATCCTGTGCCTCTCCAAACGACACCTGACTGTTCCCGTGAATGCTCAAGTTACACGGCACCTCCTACACAACCATCACTGGAGAGAAGCGACCAAGATGCACATGCTGATGATGAAGAATGATGGATATTGGTAACCTACAAAAAGACAAGGAAACCAAGACCACGAGTCATACAGCCAAAGGTGGAACAAAGACGAAATCACCACGGCCGTAACAATGCGAAGCCTAAAAGAAACATAAAGCATGATAAGACAACATATGCTGGGGAACCTATGGAGCAGAAACCACGCATTCCCGTTTCCTTGCGTGAATACTTCCCGAATGACTTTTTCCAACAGTGCACTACTGTGGCCTGTCACATGGTTGAAGTAGAAATAGAAAAGCCCTCAAAAGGCAAAGATATCGCCACTGAGGTAGAAAAGACCCTCACACCCGAAGAAGGTCTACCAACACACTTTAGCATCGAGGAAGCACTACCATTGCCAAAAAGGATACGAAGAGCACTAGCAGCAGTCCTGGCAGGTCCCGGCGACCACGAAGTGCGAGAAAGTAACGACGAAGGCTCGAAGCTTCAGCCACATGAATGTGCCACATGTTGTGCCACCCATGACGCAATTAACTTCACTGACGAAGACCTACTGCTGGGATCAAAGCCTCACAACCGTCCTCTCTTCGTCTCAGGGTACGTAAGGGAATATAAAGTCAATCGCATGCTTGTGGATGGTGGGTCGGCCATAAACATCATGCCAAAATCAACAATGACCATAATCGGCATCAAGGTGAATGAACTATCCCTGAGCCGTCTGCTGATCCAGGGTTTTAACCAAGGAGGACAAAGGGCGATGGGCATGATCCGATTAGAGATGACCATTGGTGAGCTCAAATCAAGCACGATATTCCACGTGATTGATGCAAGAACTTCCTACAGCTTGCTCTTAGGAAGACCTTGGATCCACGCAAATGGGGTAGTGCCGTCCACTCTTCACCAATGCCTAAAATTTTACCGAGAAGGAGTGAAAGTGATTCAAGGTGACACCAAGCCATTCACCGAAGCCGAATCACACTTTGCAGATGCCAAGTTCTACATGGATGAAGAGATGGTACCCGAAGCCCTTCCGGAAGAGATCAAATCCACGGGCAGAGCAGCACCTAAAAAGCAGGAGTGGCAAGCCATGCCTAAAAAGCAAAAAGAGCAGGCCGTGCCATCTTCAAGCAAAGACGATGACGAGTTTGCTAAACCTGCAACAACCAAAGGGAGTAGGATGTCGTCAGAAGGACCGAACGCACCCATTTTCCGGTATATCCCGATGTCAAGAAGAAAGAATGGTCAATCTCCATTCGAAACTGGAACAAAAAAAGCCGACACACAGTGGCACACGGATAATGTAAAGTTGCTCAAGACGAATGCAGTTTTGCCTCTGACACAGCTAGGGGGTGCTATGGCCGCAAGACTACCACAAGGCTTCATAAAAGCTCTACCAAAGAAGGTGGAATCAAGCTTTCTTCCAACCAAGAGGACCGAGGAAGGTTTCGACCCAAACGCCTACAAACTCATGTCAAAGGCCGGGTACGACTTCGCTTCTTCTGGGGCGGCTGGAAAGAAGGTTTCAAACACTGTCAATGACAAAGAACGTAACCTCACCAAAACTCAAAAGAAGTTGAAGGAGCATGGTTACAGAGTTGACAACAACAAAGCTGGACTTGGCTTCACACCAAATGCACCCGTGAAGATTTCAAGCCAAGTGAAGAAAGCTAGCGCTCAACACATCAGCGTGAGCATTGAACAAGACCAAAAAGAGCCTAAACCCACCCCTCGGACGTCGGTCTTCGATAGGATGAGCCATTCAAGCTCCAGAATTTCAGTGCTTAATCGCATTGGTAATCAAGACCGAACCTCTGTCTTCAAGAGGCTTAACGTGCCAACATCCCGAAGCTCTGTTTTTGAAAGGTTGTTAAAGCCTAAGAAACAAAGCAACACAGCTATCGCTCCTCTGCGACGATCAGCTTCGGAAAGATTTGAAGATAATGAGAAGCCTTTTGGAAAGAGGAAGACAACACCAAAGGGAGAAAAGTTCGATGGGTTAGCAGAAAAAGGCGATGTTCGAAGCTTGATTCCTTCAAGGATGAAGCGCCAAGCAATCCTAGAGGTCGACACAAAAGGACCACTGAAGGTAAGGAGGCGCATCATCGTCCACACTGGCAAATCTTCATGCCAACAAACCCAAGAGAACGGCACTGAAGATGAAATCCCTAAGAAAGATGTCACTTCTGGCTCTTTCGACTCAAAGTCTTCACCTCGACTGTTGGGGGCATGCTCCAAGTCAAGTGAAATTGAAGGATGGACTCATGTCACTCCGAAGAAACTGCACGAGAAACATATGTCTTCTCCACAAGTGCACCAATCGGAAAGGGGGCAAAGCAACTACCGTCAACCTTCAAAGCTACATGAAAATGTTGAGGATGATGAAATTACAACACAAAGATCGTTCATGCGGGATCTTTTCTTCCTCGAAGACGTCTTCAATTACTCGATCAAGGCTCCTTGCTATGAAGATTGTGAGGAATGCAGTTCGAAGATCGCTTCGAAGAAATTAGACAAGCAGCAACCATCTTGTCCACAAGTTTATCAGTCGAAAAGGGGGCAAAACAGCTCTTGTCAACCTCCAGAACAATGTGAAAGTGTTGGAAATGATGAAATTTCGACACAAAGATCGTCCATCCCCATCACAATGTGCGACCTCTTCCCAGAAGACTTCTTCAATTACTCGGTCAAGGCTCCTTCCTATGAAGATTGCGAGGAACGCCTCTCCCAGAACACCAGACAATCCTTATGCCGACAAGCCCGAGAAGACAGCACTGAAGAAGAGATCCAAGATGTTTTCCACATCACGGTTCAAGAAGGTAAAGAAGACGAAATCCCCGAGGAAGATGTCATTGCTGCACCACCACAGCTCAAAGATGGGGGGCAAGCCACGGTCGATGATCTCAAGGAACTCAACTTAGGTACAGGCAAGGAACCAAAGCCTATCTTCGTAAGTGCATTATTAAGTACAGATGAGATAGAGGAGTATTATCAGCTGTTGTTAGAGTACAAAGACGTCTTTGCCTGGACCTACAAAGAAATGCCCGGCTTGGACCCTATCATCGTTGTTCATCATCTTGCGGTCAGGCCTGGAACACGACCGATAAAGCAAACTCAAAGACGATATCGATCTGAGCTTATCCCACAAATCGAGGTCGAGATCGACAAGCTAATCGAAGCAGGCTTTATTCGAGAAGTGCAATACCCCAAATGGATCTCCAACATCGTCATTGTCCTTAAGAAATCAGGACAAATACGTGTTTGCGTAGACTTTCGGGACCTCAACGATGCTTGCCCAAAGGACGACTTCCCCTTGCCAATCATTGAAATCATGGTGGATGCAACCACTGGCCATGAGGCATTATCATTCATGGATGGCTCTTCTGGGTACAATCAAATTCGCATGGCCCTCGAAGACGAGGAACTAACAGCCTTTCGTACTCCAAAAGGTATCTACTGCTACAAGGTGATGCCCTTTGGTCTAAAGAACGCTGGAGCTACGTATCAACACGCAATGCAGAAAATCTTCAATGACATGCTACACAAAAACGTAGAATGTTACGTAGATGATGTGGTGGTTAAGACGAAGAAAAGATCAGACCACTTGAAGGATCTGCGAATAGTGTTCGAAAGGTTGCGAAAATACAACCTCAAGATGAACTTGTTAAAATGTGCGTTTGGCGTCACCTCTGGAAAATTCCTCGGCTTCATCGTCAAGCACCGTGGTATTGAAGTAGACCAATCAAAGATCAAGGCCATTCAAAGCATGCCCGAACCAAGAAACCTGCACGAGCTGAAAAGTCTACAAGGACGGCTAGCCTTCATCAGACGCTTCATCTCCAACCTCGCAGGGCGTTGTCAACCGTTTAGTCGCCTTATGAAGAAAGATGTTCCATTCGTATGGGACAAAGCATGCCATAATGCTTTTGAAAGCATAAAGAAATATTTGTCAAGTCCACCTGTCCTGGGGGCACCTGTGCCCGGGAAACCACTCATATTATATATTGCTGCTCAGGAAAGTTCAATCGGAGCACTCTTGGCGCAAGAGAATGAATCCCAAAAAGAAGAAGCACTTTACTACCTCAGTCGAACTCTCACCAGCGCTGAGTTGAACTATTCCCCAATAGAAAAGATGTGCCTCGCTTTGGTGTTTGCCATTCAGAAACTCAGACATTACATGCATGCTTACACCATCCACTTGGTTGCTAAAGCCGACCCTGTCAAATACGTTATGACTAAGCCAGTCTTGACAGGGCGACTCGCTAAATGGGTTTTGCTTCTTAATCAATATGAGATCATCTACGTCCCAGCTAAAGCCGTCAAGGGACAAGCGCTAGCAGACTTTCTTGCCGATCATCCAATCCCAGCTGATTGGAAAATCTCAGACGACTTGCCTGACGAGGAGGTGTTCTACATCGACATCTTCCCAACATGGACGATGTTTTTCGACGGATCCGCACGAGCAGACGGAGCGGGGGCAGGAGTAGTATTCATGTCGCCACAAAGGCAAATACTACCTTACTTCTTCCAACTGAATGAGCTATGCTCCAACAATGTTGCTGAGTACCAAGCATTGATCATCGGGCTCCAAATGGCGATCAACATGGAAATCGCAGCTCTTGAGGTGTATGGCGATTCCAAGCTCATAATCAATCAACTCTTAACTGAATATGAGGTGAGGAAAGATGATCTCGTCCCATACTTCCGGCTAGCGACCCAACTGCTACAAAAGTTCGAAGCTGTGACACTAGAACATGTGCCAAGAAAGGAAAATCAAATGGCAGACGCTCTCGCCAATCTAGCCTCGAGTATGACACTAGGAAAAGATGAAGTTGCAGACGTGCCAGTTTGCCAAAGATGGGTGATTCCGCTCGTTAATGAAATGTCACTAGATGATACAAATGTCATCTCAGTACTTCCAGTCGATGCTGAAGAGTGGAGACAGCCGCTGATCGACTACTTAGAGCACGGAAAGCTTCCAGATGATCTCAGACACCGTTCCAAAATACGTCGACGAGCACCTCGCTTCCTTTACTACAAAGGAACACTCTATCGACGCTCTTTTGAAGGAGTGCTCCTGAGATGCCTAGGTGAGGAAGAAGTTAATCTAGCCATGGAAAAAGCACATTCAGGTGTGTGTGGGGCACATCAGTCTAGACCAAAGCTACATTTCCGACTTAAAAGAATGGGTTACTACTGGCCGAGCATGGTGAAGGACTGCCTGGAACACGCCAAAAGGTGCCAAGCCTGCCAATTCCACGCCAACTTCATACATCAACCGCCTGAACCATTACACCCTACAGTTGCTTCATGGCCGTTCGATGCATGGGGATTGGACGTTGTAGGACCAATTACGCCAAAGTCATCTGCAGGGGAAGCTTACATCCTAGCTGCAACAGATTACTTCTCCAAGTGGGCTGAAGCCATCCCTTTAAGGGAAGTAAAAAAGGAAACTGTTGTTCGTTTCATCAAGGAGCATATCATCCACCGATATGGGGTGCCTCGCTACATTATCACCGACAACGGAAAGCAGTTCTCCAACCGACTCGTGGACGAGCTTTGCGACAAATACAAGTTCAAGCAGCACAAGTCTTCCATGTATCATGCTCCGGCCAACGGCCTCGCGGAAGCATTCAACAAGACGCTGTGCAACCTCCTGAAAAAGGTAATCGGCCGAACAAAGAGAGATTGGCATGAAAGAATAAGTGAAGCACTTTGGGCATATAGGACTACACATAGGACTCCTACCCAAGCTACACCTTATTCTCTCGTATATGGCGTAGAAGCTATTCTACTGCTCGAAAGTCAAATTCCCTCACTAAGGATGGCTATACAAGAAGGCTTGACTGATGAAGAAAATGCAAAGTTGCGCCTTCAGGAGTTGGAAGCGCTGGATGAGAGAAGGCTCGAAGCTCAACAACACTTGGAATGCTACCAAGCACGGTTATCCAAGGCATTCAACAAGAAAGTCTGCCCAAGGTCTTTCCAAGCCGGAGATCTCGTGCTGGCATTGCGTAGGCCTATCATTACAACTCATAAGACAAAAAGCAAGTTCACATCAAAGTGGGATGGACCCTACGTAATACAAGAGATCTACACCAATGGCGCTTACTTAATCATGGCAGAAGACGGGTTGAAGATCGACCCCATCAACGGCAGATTTTTGAAGCGCTACTACCCCTAAAGCAAACGCACCACGCTCCTGGCCCGCAAGAGCATAAACTGTGTACGGCAAAATCATCAAAAAAAAAAAAAAAAAAAAAAGAAAAAAAAAAAAAAAACCATCACTCATTTGAACTACGTCATGACTTGATCCCTCCTCAACCAAGGGTACGTAGGCAACTTGAAACTTCAAAACTTCAAGTACAGTCACATCATCAAAATAAATTAAAAAAAAAAAAAAAAAAAAAGGGAAATAACACATCTTAGTGATGTATATGTTTTATCTGTATTTAGCACAATACACTAAATAAAATAAAGCATGTTCATTGATCTCCGAGAAATTACAAGTGCGTACAAAAAAAAAAAAAAAAAAAAAAAAAAAAAAAAAAAAAAAAAAAGAAAGAGAGATGGAGCTTTCATAAAGGTTGTTCACGTGAAGCCCCACTACTTGGGAAAACTACAGAAGCGGGAGGCATCAAAGAAGAGGCCTCAATACTTGGTGGAACGCTAGATGAGCCAGGAAAAAGGTGCCTCTGGAAGAAAGCAGCAAGTCTTTGACGGTCACTTTGAATTCGACCACTGGATTCTTGCAGCTCATCAAGCTTCCTCTTCATGCCCGTCGAATAGTTATTTGCAAGCACATGCAAACTTCGATTCTCGTGCTTAAGCTGTTTGATCTCTTGCTTAAGAGTTTCCACCTCCGCCATCAATGATTCCACTTGGCGGGATCGAGCAAGTAGGCGTTGGCCCATGTTGGACATAGAGCCTGCGCACTGAACACTGAGAGTTAGGGACTCTTGAACGGCCAACTCATCGGACCGTTCTGAAAACAGCCTACTATCTTTTGGAGTGAGGAAGTTCCTAGCTACTATCGTAGCTGTTGTTGCGTCCTTCATCACAGAATCTTCACCTGTCAAAGGGCCATTAGAAGATAAGAAAGAAGGGCACCATACATTTACCTGACGCGGCGCACTCGGATCACTGCTGAGACTCAAATCTAAGCAAATGTTAGACGGGTTAGCCATTGTCAAAAGGTTAAAAGAGAAAGGTGGATAGAGTAAAATCAGAAAGGGCCGAAGACGATTTTCACAAATGGGCGATCTTCAAAGTATGCATGTTGGAGGTGATCGATACTCCTATAAAAAGCCAAGGCGACACGACCACCGATTCAAAAAATCGGATTTTCCTGCGTGAAGTTCGGCGACGCTTTCGCGGCTTTTCAGATAACGCGTTCAACTTTGTCAAAAGATCTCTGACAAAGTTGAAAACACGTGAAGGTTATCATCCCAACTACGCGCCTTTGCCAACAAGCGTGGTGACAGAGCCGCACCCGTGACTACTTTTTCGAATAGGCGCTCGCTCAGAAATCGAAGAGACGCTTGTTAAAAAATCGAAGAGACGTTTGTCGACAAGGGTAAAAGAACATAACCACCACTTGCTATTGGGAAATCCCTATATATGTCGACCTTCATCTTTTATGGCAAGGCAGACCTGAAAAAAAAAAAAAAATGCCCAACTCTTCCTCACCTCTGAGGGCGCACTCCCAGCAAAGCCTCTCGAAATACTCAATTTTTTTCTTCTTCCCCAAAGAAGATACCAGATGCCTGGAGTACAGATGAGGCAGGAGGAAATGGTAAATCGAAGCATGTGGAGACAAGCACAACAAATATATGTGCTGATTCATTCGTTGCTTCTTCAAAAGCAAAAGTATCTCATATCATCAAGGGCGAAAGCAAAGGTATCTCATATCATGCTTTTTCCATGTCTTTTCCTTTGCCCTTGTTCTCACCTGCCAAGACAAGGACAGAGAAAGCAATATGTCGGAACCTCCACTTAAACTTGCGCTGCCACCAAGAAGTGAGGGTCCATTCAAATGCAAGGTTTGCATTCAACTCCTGCATCAAAGGACAAATACTACAAGAGAAGATGTCACACCTGCATAAGGAAATACCACTTCTGCAAAGGGGAGCAAGTAAGGCAAGTAAAAATGATACATCGAAGCATGTGGAGACAAGCACAACAAATATATGTGCTGATTCATTCGCTGCTTCTTCAAAAGCAAAGGTATCTCATATCATGCCTTCTCCATGTCCTTTCCTTTGTCCTTGTTCTTACTCGCATGGCAAAGTGAAGAAGCAATCAGCCGGCACTTGGAGTCAGTCTTCCGATCTGGAACCAACTGCCTGGAATCTATTCCCTGGTTGCTTACCTAGCGTTGCTCTCGAGTAGTCATCTTCAACGGTTGATACACTTCCAGAGAAGGGACCACTTATGCAAAGGGGAGCAAGTAAGGCAAGTGAAAATGATACATTGAAGCATGTGGAGACAAGCAACAACTGCATATACTGAGCTATCCTCTAACCCTCTTCAATACGAATTGGAGAGATTGAACAAAGAAACAGAAAAAATGAGTAAAGCTCAGACCTTCGGAGGAGACCAAAAGAATCCTGCTGCCCAGTTCAAGAGTAGCACAAAGGAAAATCAACGATTGGAGGAAACCAGAAAATCTTCCAGTCGAACTCAAGATCAAGCCTCAATGGCCCTTGAAGAAATTTCCAGCCCAGTTCAAGACTAAGCCTGTGGAAAATCAACGATTGGAGGAAACCAGAAAATCTTCCAGTCGAACTCAAGATCAAGCCTCAATGGCCCTTGAAGAAATTTCCAGCCCAATTCAAGATCAAGCCTCGACGGCCCTTGGGTTGACATCTACATTAAGGGACTTCAAAACGCATCTTCTACACGTGACAAGCACATGTCTACGACGCGCCGTGAAGTGGGGGCATTTGTAGACATCGAAATTTCAGTAAAACAAATGTTCACCAATGCATTAAAGTTTTGACGTGTCAAGGCATACATGGCATACGCCACGTGTTGTACAAATTGTACACATGGCGTGTGACTCAACAAAATAGGAAGAAATACCCTTGAAGGATTAAACAAGTTTTTCTTCTCATTTTGGGCAATGACAAGGCAAGTACATTTCAATCCATTGAGGATCAAAACAAGTTTTTCTTCTCATGTTGGGCAATGACAAGGCAAGCACACTTCAATCCATTACGGATCAAAGCAAGTTTTTCTCATTTTGGCAATGACAAAGCATACACATTTCAAGTTTAAAATGGTGTTAAGTGGGAAATTAGGCCATAAGTTAGACCACTTCAAGTTTAAAATGGTATTAAGTGGGAAATTAGACCATAAGTTACACCACTTCAATTTCAATATTGCATTAAGTGGGAAATTAGGCCATAAGTTAGACCACTTCAAGTTTAAAATGGTATTAAGTGGGAAATTAGGCCATAAGTTACACCACTTCAATTTCAATATTCCATTAAGTGGGAAAATTAGGCAATGGTGCTTGGAAAGGAAAAAAATATTTTGTGGTGGTGATTCATTCTCAAAGCCTATAAATAGGCTTCTCCATCAAGGTATCAAGCATCAACCAATTCACAAATACATTTCTCTACTCCCAAATTGGAAGAGAATTCCCCGAATCCTTGAAGCTTTGAAACTCCAAAGCTTCCAACCATCCAAATTCCCAAGAATTCCGAAGGATCAAGAAAGCTCTTTTCGTTCTTTGTTAAATCCTCTTTCAAGATCAAGCCCCGACGGCCCTTGAAGAAAGTGTTCATCGTTCATCCTAAGATCAAGCCCCAACGGCCCCTTGGATCAACAGCACAAACAAATCCACACAACCATCTTTCAAGATCAAGCCCCGACGGCCCTTGAAGAAAGTGTTCATCCGTTCATCCTAAGCATAAGCCCCCAACGGCCCTTTGGATCAACAACCTCAACAAATCCACACATCCAATCGTTCTTCAAGATTAAGCCCAAAAGCCCTTGAAGATCCGCTCATCCATCAACCTTCAAGATCAAGCCCAAAAGCCCTTGAAGAAATCCACACAACCATTATTCAAGATCAAGCCCCGACGGCCCTTGAAGAAAGTGTTCATCCGTTCATCAACTGTTCATCCTTAGATCAAGCCCCGACGGCCCTTTGGATCAACAACTCATCCACAAACCTACACCCTACGAAGATAGAATCAGAGGACCAAATTTGAGAGAGATCGTAACCCCAAAATCATAAACACAAAAATATTATTTTGTACACGTTATTCTGGTTTCTTGTTTCAAGGAATCTTTCGTGTTCACAATAATTAACTAAGAATATGATAAACACAAATTATTTAAAACAATCTCCGGCAACAGCGCCAATTATTATGTTGCACCCAGTTTTCAGCTGGATGCTTGTGTGCAGCGTGCGCATATTTTAGAGCATATTGCAGGCTTCAGAGTTCATTGTGTTTTACTATGTATTACTATTTATTTCCCCAAATATATTCAATGCAGTCTTTACACATGATATCCCTCTTTCTTTTTTGTTTTCTTTATGTTTTATTTTTTAACACTTTTTGTGGAATTTGGAAGAATTATAAACCCTGTTTCTGCAAGTTCGAGAGGAAAGAGCGGCAGCAGGCCAAACTGAGATGTTAATGCAGAATGTAGCGACTAGGTAACAAAATACGCAGCTGGAAATAGGGGGTCTGGTAATCACAAATGCGTTGTAGGTATTAAGAATATATTGTAATTAATGTATAATATCACATTTGTCTAAACTAGGAAAGGCTATTCCATGTCTTGCGGATCACAGTTTTATAGGATTAGAATCAAGATTTTATTTTGCTGTTTGTATTTGCATATATATGGGCTACATAGCATCTGTTCAATACACAAAGTATTCAGCCATATTATTCCTTCATAAATTCTTCCATATATCAATCCCAGGAACTACCTAGCTCTTTCTTAATTTGATATCCATACAGGCTCTTCGATCCACTTCATCAAAATACAAACACCATGACAGACAACCAAACATCCAATCCCAACACAAACAATTCCAGTAACCCTAGTATGGATTTATCAAATCCACACTATGTTCATCCTTCAGATCACTCTAGCCATGCACTTGTTTTTGAAAAACTGAATGGCACTAATTATTCCTCCTGGAGCAAGTCTATGTTTCATGCCCTACGAGCCAAAAATAAAATTGGGTACATCGATGGATCCGTTAAACCCCCTTCAGAAGATGAAAAACCAGATGACTATGCCTTATGGGCAAATTGAACAGCATGATCCTATCATGGATTTCGAATTCGGTGGAGTCTTATCTCTCTAAAGGAGTTGTCCATGCCCAATTTGCATACAAGGTTTGGGAGGATTTCAAGCATTAATTTTCACAATAAAACACACCAACAATTTACCAAATCCAGAAACAGATTGCTTTTCATCACAAGGCTCCATTACCGTCTCAGCGTACTTTACAGAACTTAAGCATCTCTAGACTCAACTCGATGCATATGAAGACCCTATCATCTGCAACCTGATGGATAAGATCATGAGCAGCGAGAACAATACCGAATTATACAATATCTTATGTGCCTTAACGATGTTCATGACACCGTTTGCACCAACATTCTCATGATGACACCATTGCCTAATATTCATCAAGCTTATTCATTTGTCAACAATCATGAGCAACAATGCCAGTTGTCGTCTAAACAACGCCAACAATTGCAATCCGATAATTTTTCCCTTGCTACCACAGTACAAACCCGCTCTAACTAATGATGTGATCATTGCAACCGAGAGGGACACAACATCGACAGTTGCCGCACTTTAAATACCGTGAAAAAATAGGACATACAGAGGACACGTGCAGAATTAAGAATGGAACATTGGTGCCCAATCCCAATGGAGGCCATGGCAACAAAAATGGTCGAAAGTAACGCCCTCAATGAGGCTCTTCTTCAAGTCCTTTTCCTGCTGCCCATGCAGCGGAAACAACTTCAGGTCCTCAAAGGCCATCCATGCGACAGCCAACATATCCTCCTACATCCACCAATTCGTTGAGTGCACTCTCTACGGATCAAATTCATCAGTTAACTCATGCTCTCTCTTTGCTTTCTTCTGGTAATGGAAACACTTATGCAAATACCGCAGGTCCAAATTTTTTTTCTGTTACTTCCATTAATTATGTGTTTACTAAGCCATGGATCTTGGATAGCAGAGCTACAAATCATATCGTTTCTGATTCCACTATATTCACTAACACCAAACCTCTGTCTATACCCATTGTTAATTTGCCCACTGGTTCTTCAATCCCAATCACTTACACTGGTACAATACCATTAATTCTGATATAACCTTAGCCAATGTCTTGTGTGTTCGGTCTTTTATCTCAATCTCATGTCCGCTAGCAAAGTCACTGACTCTCTCAATTGTTGTGCCATTTTATTTCTCACTTTTTATGTTTTGCGTTTACATCCCTCAACAGAATGGGGTCGTTGAATACAAACATTGCCATATTCTTACAGTGGCACATGCTTTACGCTTTCAGTCCAACATACCCCTCATCTTTTGGGGTGATTGCGTACTCACTGCCATCTATCTCATTAACTGTTTACTTTCACCCTTATTTTCCAACAAATCGTCCTTTGAACTATTATACAAACGTCCACCATCCCTTGAGCATCTAAGATTTCTTGGATGTCTTAGTTATGCTACCATTGTCCATCATATCCACAAATTTGAACCTAGAGCTCACCGGTGTGTTTTCGTTGGCTATCTCACAGGTCACAAAGGGTATAAACTCTATAACTTGGAAACTAAACAGTTTTTGTCAAGTCGTGATGTAAAATTTCATGAAACTTCATTCCTATTTTCTAATCTTTCATCTCCTGATTCTCATATCACTGCTCTTAACCCCATAAATCAGGCCCCCACCTCTCTTTCTCCCATTTTCTATTTAACTTCACTGCTTCACGCACATGACACCATCACCGATCAACCATTTGCCTTAACCCCACATGGTGTTGACCCCACTATTGCCTCCTCACAGTCTGACACTCCCACTCCAAATATCCCACATATTTCCCCTTTCACCGACATCCCTCCCCAACCCGTGCCCACCTCTCCTCCATTACTACATGTCCCCATCCTTCCTAAACCACCCCCTCCCCCCATAACACACACCTTCTCCTAACCATCTCAATGTATCTCATCCCAACCCTAATATTCTCATCTCTTCACCAGCCATTCTCCCTTCTCTCATCCACTCATCCCAAATAGCCACTAGTATGAACTAAAGACTACAATATGTCTAACCAAGTCACTTACTCTTCTATGGCACCACGTTATGCAAAAGGTACCCGTTATCCCATATCTAATTTTCTTTCCAACTCTCATTTCTCTTCTGCCCACTGCTCTTTTTTAGCTAACATTACATGTCCATATGAGCCCACCACATATGTTGAAGCTATCCTTGATCCGAACTGGCAACAAGTTATGCAAACAGAATTAGATGTGTTACACCATAATCACACTTGGGACTTAGTTCCTCTTCCCGCTGGTCATAAGCCTATCAGCTCATAATGGGTTTTCAAAAAGAAGTACAAGTCTGACAGTTCTCTTGATCATTACAAGGCTCATGTTGTTGCAAAATGATATACACAGGTTGAGGGAGTTGATTCCAGGAAACTTTTTCACCCACTGCCAAACTCACCACTTTGTGTTGTCTCCTTACCGTTGTTGTTACCTGCACTTGGTTCATTTACCAATTAGATGTTTAGAATGCTTTTCTTCATGGCACTCTCCATGAAGAAGTCTACATGGATCCCCCTTCAGATCTTCACCGAAAGGGGGAGAATCTTGTATGTCGGCTCAAAAAGTCTCTTTACGGACTCAAACAGACATCCAGAACTTGGTTCACCACCTTCTCGGACGCTATTCAGAAAGTCGGATATCATCAATTGAAAGCGGATTACTTCAATCACTATCATTCTTATTTATGTTGATGATATACTTATCGTAAGAAATAATATCCAAGAGATGGAACAACTCAAAGTATTTCTTCTCAAAAACTTACACATCAAAGACCTTGGCAATCTAAGGTATTTTCTGGGTATTGAGTTTACACGCTCAGAAAAGGGAATTTTTATGCCACAAAGAAAATATGCACTTGATATTCTAGAAGACTTAGGGTTACTTGGTACACGGCCAGATCATTTTCCGATAGAACAAAACTTGGCACTTACATCCACAGATAGAGCATTGTTAAATAACCCAACGAAATATAGAAGGTTAGTTGGGAGATTGATATATATCATTGTTACTAGACCGAACATCGTTTATCCTGTTCATATTTTGAGGCAATTTATGCACGAGCCATAGAAACTACATTGGGATGCAGCTATGCGAATCCTTAGATATATCAAAGGGACTTCTGGTCAATGTCTACTATTTTCTGCAAACAATAATCTAGACTTGAAAGCTTTTCGTAATTCTAACTGAGGAAGATGTCGTTGTCACACCTCGATCCTGACATACATCTAGGATCGACACGGGGCGTCACCAAGTATCCATATATCCAACAGACCCCGCCTTCGAAATATGTACAAAGCAAAATTCACGATTCGAATTGCATAGTAATTTTCGTATACTTTATGGTTGCATCTAACCTCCTCGTTAGACTACCTACGTACCCTAAAAAGGGATCAAACCATTCGTAGTTCACCATTCACTACACTCCGAAGTTTATCACAGAACGTTCAAGCAAACAAGCATAGCATTCCTCAATCATTTATTAGAACTTGACAAGCATGAAATTACTAGATCCAAAGTTACATAACAAACCCACACTACGTAACATATCAAAGAACCAAACAAGCACAGTATTATTCTCAAGCCACATTGATCTACTAATTTATTCATAATAATAACAATCACTCCACAATCATGCCAATTAATCAATCTCATGAATCAAAGATGCACGATATTAATGTCTAACTACGTTAATCAATCAATGAAATAACATATCATTTCATGAATTTACTTAAAGAACTCTACATAAATCCCTACTTGGATTCTAAGTAATAACATGGTAAATTTCATTTATATTCACAAGATCTACTGTGGTTAATCCCCATTCACTCGAATCTAAGGTTCCAAACCAACTTATGAAAATAAGCAAAAGCAAGGATTCCGGACCACTCAACGAAATCCAACTAAAATATGGCACCTACCGAAATGTTCCAAGTACCACTAATCCTCATCACCCCTGGTATGCGTATGGTCCCCCATTACAGATATACCAAGCAGAACCATAGGCATAATCTCGCCGTGCAGGCAGTGATCACCCATCGCGTATATACCAAGCATAATCACCCCTGAATAAATATGGTCTCCCATCGCAAATATACCAAGCATAATCACTCCTAAAATGCGCATGGTCCCCCATCGCGAATATACCAAGTAGAACCATATGCATAGTCTAATAATGTAGGCAATGATCAGTCATCATGGATATACCAAGCATGATCACCCTTAACAGTACCCCATCGCGGATATACCAAGCAGAACTATATCATATAGCTCTAGGTAGTGATCACCCATCGCAGATATACCAAACATGATCACTCCTAGAACACGTATGGTCCCCCATTACGGATATACCAAGTAGAACCATAAGCATAGTCTATTCGTGTAGGCTGTGATCACCCATCGCGGATATACCAAGCATGATCAATCCTGATTACGTATGGTCCCCCATTGCAGATATACCAAGCAGGACTATCCATGTACCTCTACAACATGTTGCAGTTAGATCAACACATAATCCACTTACCCTTATCTCAACCTCTATGATTTACATCGTAATCACTTGCACTATCAATTCCTCATGATCATTAATTACCATGTCACACAAGTCTATATGTTCTACAGAACACTTCTAATAGGATTTTAGGCTCACAAGATCATAACAGTTCACATACATATCATTTATATTATCAAGAAGATAAATAAACACATATATAACGCAATATGACATCCCATACATGTAAACCGATGTATATACTATATGGGATAACTCACTAACCAATATAGGCCCACTAAGCCTTACATAGTCTATAGTAATACTAATTTTAATATTTAAGATCAATTCGTAGCATATTGACCAAAAGTCGAGTCTCTATCAAATGTGGGGTCCACAACCCTATACAAGTCAATCTGGAACATCTGCTCATGGATTTCTGATCCGTAACTTCCCAAGGATCTCATTTGTCTTCTAGAACAATATTCTAAAATTTTGGAGCAATCCAATAATCGGATCTCCACCAATTGCTAGAATTGGATTGTTATCAACGTTTGGTTTTACAAACTTAGAAATTCAATTAGGGAAGATCCCCACTTCGGATTCTCGATCCATAAGTTCCTATGGCCCTCAAATATTACATACTATCACGTATCAAAGCTTGGCAACGATCTAACGGTTGGATCGTCAATTGTTATAATGATCAAGTGGCGGCCTCTAGCAAAACTATATTCAAATGACGAAATTTCATCAATCGGACATCACTAATGGATTCAGGGTATCGAATCTAGCCTAGAAAGACAGAGTTGGCCCATTGGCCACGTGCCGCCACATGCAGTGGTTTCCAGCGAACAGGAAACCCAATTTTCCAATGAACTCCAAAAATTACCAAAATTTACAAAATTGTAAATCTCAATGAGGGTACCAATTTTCATACTTAGGCCAAAGTTCAATTCAGCCGATAAGTGGCCTGAATTCGCCTCGATTTGCCGGAAACCCTAGAAATGGGTGTTCTCGATTTGACTTCTCCAATGCTTCGATGTCTCCAAGGTTGTTTGGGGTTTGTTCCTGGCCTCTAGAGGAGTGGTTTGATGGTGGTGGTCGAGACCTTCAGAATCGGTGTATCTCACTAGGACACCCAAGGAACCAATAAGTTCTGTTCCTCCCAAAATCGGGGCTAATCGAAGTGGGTTTTGGATGGAAATGGAAGAGGGAAAGCTAGGGAGTTGTTTCCAAGTGAGGTTCCGACTAGATTCATCAAAAGAGAGGTTGAGGAGACATTGGGATTGCCTTGCGAGAACCGGGTCAGGTCGTGGTGTACGGGTCAAGGGAAATGGGTCTAGGTTTGGTGTTTCTCACCTATCTCATTTCCCTCCCTGTTCTTTCCTTCCCATTGGTCCACCTCTTCCCCCTTCTTCTCTCCTACATCCCTCTTTTCCCCCTCTCTCCTGCTGCCATCTGGCAGCTTCCAGTCTTTTCTCTTCTTTTTTTTTTTTTTTTCTTTTTTTTAACAACTAAAACGTCTCTAATTTCTTCGTTTAAACTCCGATTTGCGAACGATTTTCACCTACGCGCTCGTAGTGTCGAGCTCTATCCAATTATACTTAGTGTGACCCTGTAAGTCCAAGAATTTTTAATGATTACTAACCAAAATTCAAACTTCATAATAGTTTAATTAAAATCTAAATTTAATATAAATTCTCAAAAATAATATAAATTCTCCTTAATACAAATACGTAGTTTGCAATAGTGAAATCCAGGAACAAGATTTCACTATTGTGCCACAAGAAGATCAGTTACGGGATATTATGTTTTTCTTGGCAATTCACTCATTTTGTGGAAGTCCAAGAAGCAAGATAATGTGTCCAGGTCATCAGCTAAGGTGGGAAATACCGTGCTTTGGCAAATACTTGCCTAGAAATAACTTGGATGCATTACATATTACAAGATTTACGAGTTCCTCATAAAACTCCCGCTTCATTGTTTTGTGATAATCAGGCAACCTTGTACATCACAGCAAATCCTGTTTTCAAGAAGTTCAAGAAAAATTACAAGCTTGTATAATTCGCACTACGTATGTGCCTACGTTTTTTCAGTTAGCTAATATATTCACAAAGGCTTTAGGGAATGATCAATTTGTGAAGTTGTGAGACAAGTTGGGCGTTCATAATCTTCACTCTCCAACTTGAGGGGGAGTATTAAGAATATATTGTAATTAATGTATAATATCATATTTGCCTAAACTAGGAAAGGCTATTCCATGTATTGTGGATCATGGCTTTATAGGATTAGAATCAGGATTTGATTTTACTATTTGTATTTGTATATGTATAGGCTACATAGCCTCTGTTCAATACACAGAAAGTACTCAACCATATTATTCCTCCATATATTCTTCCATATATCAATCCCAGGAACTACATAGCTCTTTCTTAGTTGTAGGGGAATCTCAAAGCTTTGAAGGAAAGCAATGCACCAGTAGAATCAAATGATTCATAGGTCATTGATGTTAAATTGCCTCTAAATTTTGTTATCAGCGAATCTGGGGAACTGAAGGTTTGTTGTTTTGCGAATAATGTTTCTTCGTTTAGTATCTTGAGATAATCATCAGTTTTAAGTGCTCGTGAGATCTTCATCCTAGGAATGTATTTGAGATGGATGCATCGGTGAACTGAATAATTTCATCTAAAATATATACGCATTTCTGAAACTAACTCTGAAAATGAATTTTACAAAACTTAAAAGTGAGGGAACCTTAGATGGTTAGATTTGGCAACTCTGCTTTTCCCGTCAACTGTCGACCTAAAGGGAAAGGAAGGGTTACGTTCTAGCTCACGAAAATAACGGAAACTCATCCTTGACCTTGAGCAACCAAAGTGCGTCTCCATTCCTACGGAACGGGTCCTCCCACCTATAGGACACATTCCATAGGAATGGAGAAGAAAAGGAAAATGCAAGGAAAGTAAGAAATAAAATAACAATTCTTTTCATTCATACCTTTCCCAAATGGTGAAAAGAGGCTTATATACAACCCTAGAGGAGGGGTGCCCCGATCGGAACACATCTCCACCCTCACTACCGTTGGATGAAACCAACTACTACTAGGATAAGACAAAATACCATAAAGATACAAACCCAATAACTAGGATCCTAACATTCCCTCTCCCTTAAAATAAGGCATGTCCTCATGCCGTCAAGTTGGTATGTAAAGGCTTGCGCTGCTTGTTCTCCCAAGCCTTGGGGTTTCAAAAAAAATTAGCATGATAAATGCTTCCAAAACCAGTGTAGTGTGAATCGCCAAATAGACCACAAGTCCAGCACGCATGTAATATAGCCAATTTTTGCCAAACAATAAACCCAAATAACCAAAAGACCTGGAAGAATTGGAAAAGATGGCAAGCCATTGGTGGAATACAGAAAAGTTGACACTATGATGCCATATCAGAAAGTGCCTTGTTGCAACCATAACCATGAAAGTGTTGATATAGAATCAGTGAGTGGATTTGTGCCGCACGTCCCAACTGTCATATTGTGCTCCAACTGCTAAGATTCATTTAACAAAGTAAACAGGAGAGAATTCAGAGGTCCAAAACCAAAGAATGCTGGACAAGAAACTGAGTGTGACTCGTTGGATACAACTGCTAGTTCCATTGGATCTTCAAAACTCTTAAATTTGAGGCATCAAGAAAAGTGATTGATATCCCCGAAATCATATAGGAAATGTCATCTTGGAAAAGTATTTGGTATTTGAGTGCACTCTTTAATTGGTCAGCTTCCACAAACCTTGGATAACCCAGTAACCTGATATATAAAAGGTTAGGAACTAACAACTTTATCGAAACAATGTTTCCCAGTAAAACACTCATCGACACAATTAATGAGACGAACACGTTACGATTGCAAACCCGATTATCAGTGAAAGAAACTTTCGGATTGAACTACTAGCTCATGCAAGTGATATTAGTAATAGCAAACGAAAGAATCGTGCTAACAAAAATAGTCATTCCAATAATGCAGAATCGCATCAGTCATCCCGTTCACATGCTCAGTGAGTAGGTTGGGGGTCCAAAAATAGTGTGGAAAATAACTTGTCACAAAGCCATTGAATACCTCAATTCTTCCCAAATATTTTGCTGTTGGAAATTTAGAAGTATGTCGAATTAGTTTAGAATTCAAAGATTGGCATTGCCACCAAGTCTCGAGAAGAGTGATGCAACCAATCAAGTATTGTAGATCAACATTATGCCGATATGATCCCACAATTAATCTTTACAGTGGTATAGTGAGGGAGGCCATAATTCCATGTATCAGTGTTTGTGATATTGCCCTGGTCTCCTTTCGCAAATTTGAATCATAACGCTGATTGTTGTTATCATAGGACTCGGAGATCAGAACGATAGCATACCACATCAAGTTGGGTTGGTTGGTCTTACAGTAACTCGCAAAGAAATCATGAGGAGGTTTAGAAGGCACAAGCAAGTAGGACACGATTTTGAGGTACACTTGGCAAAAAAGCTGCCCCCTTCTTGAAACTGAAGATCACTAAAATTCTTGCTGGTTTGGTCTTGCTTGATTGGCTTCATAAAAATCATTTCAGGTTCTTCTATCATACTTGCAGTGCCCAAAATCTGAATCTTTCCTGCAAGACCATGCGATCTATCATTGCTCCACACTAGCAAACTCCTGAGCAAGACCAAGTAAGCCCTCCAAGTATACAATAGAAATCATCTCACTAGCATTGAGGCCAAAGGCAGTAGAAGCCAGCTCAATTAAATCGTGTAAAGGCAGTAACCCATTTGTGTTTAAACTGTCAAGGGTTTTGTAGTCACTCTCAACTAACTGAGAAAGTGTAGTATTAGACATAAACAGAGAAGCTATAACATCAACCAGACCATTAAAATGCTTGCCAAAAACAGTCAGTATATCCATGGGATCAATGATAAGAACAAGACCAACAAGTCTATGAAGTGAAGGAATGACATGGGTGGCCGCAAATGGACAAACTCCAACAATAAAAATATGATATGGTTCATGCTCATAAATGCACAACTCCCAATCATGAAAGAAACCTTGCATTTCGGTCATAGAAACAACATAATCCGTCGAAAGATTGGAACAAGAACAGTACCTCATGTACTGAGATTGGACCGTCAAGTGCAAAAGCTTAGATTTATGTTGAATAATTCATATTCCTGTGGCAAGCACATGTGGTTGTAGACAAGTAGAATGCATTGCAAGATTTATGAGGTATAGCTACAAAACCAAAAACTGAGGATGCTCATCGAAATGGTTCTCTTGGCACATAAAACAGCGCATCAACTCTATGGTGTTAGTTACAACATTGCCTAGATCCCATACAAGCCGAAAGGTTCCTAGTGAACAGCAAAGAGAAATCAGCATATAGATCTATAGCCAAAGTATCCAAATCGTTTTCCGGGTGATAGATGAAATCAAATAAAGTACCTATATTTCCATCACTCCATCTCGTAGACATTTCATCAAACAGTTCAGGTGCATTCAAAATACCTTTCTTAAATGTGCCCACAAGGTACTTACAAAACCACCCAATGGAATCATTAAAAAAAACATCACATAGGAGCCAACAAAATAAAACCCTCCAATTTCCCAAACAATCATTCAAGGAATTAAATATCTCAGGTCCAGTTTCTGTAGTGTCAAGGAAAGAGAGCTGACGAAGGCGCATAAGTTGCAAATTGGCGTCTGAGTGTGTGACCAAGAAACCCATACTTTGTACACCTTTGTCTAAGTCGTTGCAACCACTCAGATGGGGTAGTGCATCAGTGGAGTTGGTAGAATTCGGGACCAACAACAGCCCATGAGAAGGCAGAATAGTATAGGCAAAGGGCGATGAAGGAGAGCCAAACATTGACACAGTGACATTTGGTGGTGCAGTTTAATGAGTGCTCAGGGACACTGCGAGCGAAGACCCAATTTCTGGTGAAATTGAGGAAATCGAAACGGCAGAGAAAGAGCAAAGAGCCTTCGTAACTGACTCCAAATATGGAATGGAGGTCAGTGGCGGCGAGTATATGAGCGACCTCGGGTAAGGGTTTGACGGCGTCGATTCAAATGCACAGAAAGGTTTCAATCCAAGCGTTGAATCCAAACCCTCCAATTAAGACTTTATCCCATCTTCTCCTTCCGTAGGCTGAGCTTGCTTGCCCAGACTCACACAATGAAGAACTGGCTCGAGCGATGCCATTATGAATTCCAAGATGACGGGTATGGACGTCGTCGGCCCTTGTAAGTCTAGAACTGGAATGATCATGGGCGAATTGGGAGCGGCCGAGTAGGCGTGAGTGAAATGGGGGTCGTAGGTTGGTGGGTTGGGTTTTTAGAAAACGGAGCTCCTTAAGACAAGTCTGTTGGAGTTGCTCCTGCTAAGCACGATGGATGGCCAGATCTGCGAGGTGATGGTGCAAAGGATCTTGCCGTAGGTTCATCAGTGTGACCTTGGCACACAAGTTCTAGATTTGAGTGATGATGTACTACTGCCAAAACTGCCGGTCGAGTGCTGCCTTCAAAATGTCGGTCACGGGCACCGATGCCGTGCGCTTGCCCATGGAAGCACACCTGAGCTCTGGATACCAGATGATAAGACCCATTCCGTAGGAATGGAGAAAGAAAAGGAAAATGCAAGGAAATGAAGAAATAAAATAACAATTCTTTTCATTCATGCCTTTCTCAAACGGTGTAATGATGCTTATATACAACCCTAGAGGAAGGGTGCCCCGATTGGAACACATCTTCACCCTCACTACCATTGGATGAAACCAACTACTACTAGGATAAGACAAAATGCCATAAAGATATAAACCCAATAACTAGAATCCTAACAGTTACGTTCTAGCTCACGAAAACAACGGAAACTCATCCTTGAGCAGCCAAAGTGCGCCTTCTTAGCATGCCATGTTTGCAGGGTTTATTGTAACCAAAAGAAATCTCGACTCTAGATACTATTGTTCCTTAAAACTGCAGTAGTTTTTCGAACACTAATGGTTGATCAATTTAATTTGGCAGCTTTGTAAAGGAGTAAATAAGTCTGGCATTCTGGGATTTTGTAATACCTACCCTGGAGAACCTAAACACTTCTGGTGCCGGGCGATACGAGGTATTACTGCTACACTTGTGTTTGCTTTGCTTTGTTTTAGGCTAATACGAAACTATTGAACCAGGTTACGATTCATGATTTTGATGAGCTGCAAATACCGTAGGAAGAAAGAAAAAAATGACAAACACTAGTACAAAAAACACTTTGCACGACACAGGTCCATCGTCGCGCAAAAATTAGCACAACGAGCCTTCGTCGCGCGCAAACCGTCGCGCCAAGGCAGTGACAATAGGGTTTGCGCAAAGAAGAAGTGACCTACGTCGCGCAGAAGTGGTTTTGCGCAACTTAGGTTCCTGCGTCGCGCAAAACTACTTTGCGCAATGTAGGTCCCTGTGTCATGCAAAACCACTTTGCGCGACGAAGGTCACTTCTTCGTTGCGCAAACCCGTTTTTTTTTTTTTTTGGCAAATTTTTTATTATTTAATTTTTAATAAATATTGTAATTAAATTCTAAACAATAATTAATAAACCAAGAAAAAGTATTTAATTAAAAAATATATGAAAATGTACATACAATATGTCTGAACAAAAAAGAAAAAACTACAAGTCTTCTAAGTTTAATACATCATGCTACTGGGTATCGGCTGGGCAAAGTGGCTGGGAAGTCGAAGGTGAAGCAAGATCAGGTGCTGGCATCGAGATTTGGAGGCCGGACATCTTTAAGACCCGTACAATCATACTCATCTTCTCATTCTGGGTCCTTATCTGCTCATCCTAGGCCCTCATCTGCTCGCCCTGGGCCGCCTTCCCCATACACCGAACAACCTTGCCATGACAACGACCAAACTTCTGATCCAGGACCTCAATCACGATCTGAAGACCTGCATCCTCGGGTACAATGACATCCTCAATCGGGGTTTCCAGGGGGAGCTGTGATGTTGCTTCTTGGAGAACAGTAATGCGCTTTTCCACCATAGAACAAAGAAGAAGCAATGGTTGAATACATCACAAAGGTGAAGCAGCTGCAACAACAAGAAGTAGCCTCCACATAGATCATACAACATTAATGGAGTTCTATATCTATATCTTAACATTTCCCAAGTGTTTCAAACTTTCAAGAAGAAAACACATACCAGAATGTAATAAACCAATAATTTTCAATTTCCACAGCTTCTGCTTTATAATTAAGTCATGATTTAAAGGTGTCACACTTCAAATGCTTGTGTAGTCATCCTCACAAGATTAAGGAATAGAATGCATAGGTATAAAAGTAATAAGCGAGAAAGTATATAACCTAACTAAATCACGGCGGCTATGGACTTGTCTCGAAAATTACAGCCCGGTATCAAAGTGAGAACAAACATCTAGTTTATTTTCATTACCAATGAACACACCATGTTTAATCAAGTGAAATGTTCATCTGACTGTAAATGTGGACAAGGAAATGCTCAACTGATAAAACAAAATGGAATTTAGGGTATGCCTATGTGTATCCAGCAGCTAAACATTTTCTATACATTTCCTCCAAGCATTTGAGTTAAATACTGTAAATTCTAACAAGAAAATGGCACACATAATATTATATTTAGAAAAAAAAAATTGAGGACATTCAAAGAAGAAAATAGTGAAGGAATAGAACCAAGTCCTCGAGCAATATGCTAACCTGGGTCAATACGTGCTGGCTGGCTGGGAATTGAAAATCTATACCGAAATTGCTTCAAACTGCAAACAAGAAACAACAATGAAATTCTTAAACCCTGAAATTCAATCCATTTCCTAATAATTTATCCCAAATAAAAACCCTGATTCAATCCCCATTTCAACCATTTACAAATTTTTAAACCCTGAAATCCATCCCATGCCGTAATAATTTATCCAAAATTAAAACACTAAATTCTAAAATTCATCTCAATTCACAATCAAAATCCTTAATTTCACAATTTCATATTTGTAATTAGACTTACTTTCAAGGAGAGAGACGAACATGACGAAGGGGTGGTGGCTGAGAAAAAAATGGTGCAAACAAAAGCATTTTAGGAGTAGTGTGATGAGGAAAAAAAATGGTGCAAACTAAAGCATCCAATCCCCTATTAGAATGACACCTCAATAGTTGGAACACACCTCACGACGAGCAAAATAGTCGAAAGATGATTTACCAATACCAAAAAAATATTATGCATAAGTACAAAATTCATAACCTGAACAATCACAAAACCTAGCATTGGATATAAGGCACGAGGATGGATTAGTCGAAGATAGAACGACGATTGGAATAAATAGTTTCATCATAAAACTGAAATTCTGGAAAGCCCTTTCCAGTTACAACAGCAAAACTTCCAACTAAATCCCTAATTCTTCTTCTTCTCCTCCTTCATTCTCCCTCTCCCCCCCCTCCCTCCAGCAAAACCCTCCCAAATCCTACAAACAATTTGAACCCCTAATTTGAATTGCATTGATACATTGCTTAAAATTCACAAATTTACACAAACCCTTATTCTTCTTCTTCATCTTCTTCTTCTTCCAACCACCCAAAGCTATTTATCGCAACATATAAACCGCCGATACTCAAACAAGGGAAGAAAACGAAAAAGGTTCTTTTTTATGCAGTGCAGCACTAGATATCTCCAATTACTTCCCAAAGACTGTGAAAGACATTCGGAGATACGGAGATTATAAATGTTTTACTACATTCAGCCCCATACCAATCAATTATAGTGTTCAGCTCTAATGTCAATGTAATTTTTTTCACACAAGCATAAAACGTTTTACTAGCTGCTAAACCAATTCTACATGCATACTTGTTGATGTTTTCGGGGCATCATTCAAATTAATCTCAAACAATTTATCAAGGAACAAATAGCATAAAAATCCCCAAATTAACAATTCACAGAAATATTGTATTGTCCGTAACATTTCCTACAACACTGAAAGCCCCACTGCATTTAGAACATTAGAGACTTTAATTTGCTACCTTTCCAAGCCCCAATTAAATTACACAAATGCAATTAACTTGAATTTTTAATTTGGATGTGGGAACATCTGAATGCATAAACCTTTTGCAAGTAAAAGGCAAATGCCAAAATCTCAGTTCCCATCTTCTTATCGGCAACGTACAACACTAATTACACTATCGAAACAAGGGAATCAGATACTCTAATCTGTTTCCTTTCCAATCACCCAATCATTTAAAACCCCAAATCAACACAAAAAATTCAGAAATTATGTATAAAAAAATATAAAAAATAAATAAAAAGGCTCAGAGTGTAAAGTTGGCATCAACAAGCCCGAAAAGCAAAGCTCTCAAAACATCAAAACATCACAGGCCAATTTCAATAACGATACAATATCAAAACATCACAGGCCAATTTCAAAACGATATGACAAAATCAAAGTGACAGCATCAGGCAATTTCCAATAATTCATAGAAACCCTAGATAAAATATTCCCAATTTGCCATTGGGTTTTAGGGAAATGAGAAATCAATAGAGAGAATGAGAGAGATTGGGATTTACCGAACGGCACAGTCCCTGAGAAACTGCTTGGTCTCCTCGCACTTCCTGAAGAACTTTCCAAGCTCCACCTAGTTTAGACGATCCAACCGTCAAACTTGTTTACACATAATTCGAGATCGCATACGCCAAAAATCGCAACAAACAAACATTCAGAGTTCAAGTAACAGGACAAAACTTTTCGACAGTTATAAACGAAAAATCACGATTTAATGGTAGTTTTAGCTCCAATTTTGATGATTTTTTTACAGCTACACTCCTTGATCCTATATGAATACAATGAACTAATTCGATTATCAATTTAAAACATTTACACAAGTGGATACCACAAAAGAAAAAGGCAATGCAAGAACCCAAATGAAAAGCAAAAGGAAAAAAAAAAAAAAAAAACTTTGCGAGACGCAGGTGCACCTACGTTGCACAAAGATGTTTTGCGTGACGTAGGTGCACTTGGGTCGCTCAAAGTTGGGAAAAAAGTGGTAAAGCATCTTGGTTTAGCGCCAAAAATCTTGCGCGACGCAGAAAAAGTCGCGCAAACGGTCCTTGCGCAATGACACTTTGATCGACGAAAACTGGCATCACGCAAAGACCGTTTGCACGATGTTTTCTGTTTAGCAACGAAATTTGCTGCGTTGCGCAAACATGTTTTTGTACTAGTGAAACAAGAGAACATGAAAACAACACTCGAGGAACCGTCGAACAACTCATTTCGTATAAATAAATAAACTAACTAACTCTTAGTCTAGTGGCGTTTCTCTACAAGAAGGCTTCTTGGCTAAATTTTTTTCCCGTCGTTTTTCAATGAAAAATAGGACATTGAACCCCCAAACATAATAAGCACAATATGAGCAAATTAAGCATCAGTGGATCCTGTTTCATTTATTTAAATTCTGTTATATTTGCGACTTTTAGGATCTATCTGGAAATACAAGCGAGAAGGGAGATGAAAGTTGCAAGGGAGAAGAAAATTTATGCCTTTATCAAAACCAAGCCGACTAGGTCAATTTGGCCAAAATTGTAAACCGAAACCAACCAAGCTGGATCTATCAAACCGATCAAGTCAGTTAACTAAATGTGGCGGGTTGGTTTGGATTGGTGCTCAATTTGTGTGAAGACAAAAATACATAATAAATTTCTCTTCCAAAAGCTACCAAACCTAACACCAATATAAGTGATTGCTCAAAAGAAAGCACAAATGAAGCAGCCCAAGGAGAGCACCAAAGCAACAGCTGTTGCGCTCCCCAAATGATGCCCCTGTTATTCTCCAAAGGGACTTTTAAACTAATCAGGTTTTGTTTTATGTGGTGGAAACACGGTAACTCATAAATAACTAACCATTTATATTACTACACATATTAGTTATGATTTAAAATTATAAAATTAAATATATGCAGGTCGGTTCGGTTGACCACACCCTAAGAATTTTGAAAACCAATTGCCAAACCGATTATGATTGGTGCAGTTCAGTTTAATCACCCAAAATTAGAAGAAGAAAAAAAACAAAACAAAACAATAAAAATAAAATAAAAAACCCAAACCAAACCGTTGGTGCAGTTCGAGCAGTTCAATTGGTTTTTTTTATAGAATGCTCAGCCTTAGTACGTACGTAGCATTGAGTGATACAAAAATGACTGGTTAAAATTGAAGATAGAAGACCTAACAGTGGTGAAAATTAAATCCAAGTGGGTAAAACACTTGTACATGATTTTACACTATATTCATAAGGATCTTCAAACTTCAGTGTTCTATCCCCTCATATTTCCCTTTTTGTTAAGAAACCTCTGCTATACTAATCAGATTTAGGATCTTCTGATTTTATATTTAGAAAACACCCTTCAATTTATTTTTATTTTTATTTTTTTGTTTTGAGCAATTGTATTAAAACAAAGCAAAGGAGAACCAAGAGCCAAAACTAAGAAGGTAAGTATATAAGGTGAAAGTGGGGAAGGGAAAGGGGATGCAGCGAAATTTCGTCGATCTTAGTAACAGCCAGCGAAATTATAAAAAGAAATAAAAAATAAAAATGTACCACTGAACTAGGATGCAAACCCTTACAAAAATTAGGATTCACCCTCAGTCATAGAGCATGAACTCTAACAAAATCCTAAACACGTTGGCAACATTGAGAGCACATGAGAACACAGTACGAGAGACTGAGAGGGAGAGAACAGTTATCCCGTTGATGGTTCAAATGATGTTGAGGGAGGTACCACATGACCGCCTATAAGAAATCATGTCTGATGTTGAGGTCACCGTTTGATGGATCAAACGACGCTTGAATTATTGCAGACCGACTTTCTCCCATACTCGATTCATTATTTCTAACTGCTACAGGCTTGGCCAGAAGCTTTACTCCTTGCTTCCAATATCTCTTTTCTGAATCCACATTTAACACAACGTATGAGCAAACAGTAACAAAGGCTGAAGTCACAAATAAGCTAAGGTCGTTCAACAATGCGCAAGAAAGCAATTATAAGTAGCAAATTTCCCATTGAACCGCTTCGACAAGGAACCCAACCATACCTGGCCCTGTAGAGAACACAAGGGAGTTCTCCGAATCCATCACCCAATCAATCCAGAGTGCAAATCCATGGCATATCCCAGGCTCCGTAAATTCAACCTGGCAAGAATGCATTCCAACCACCAATTAAGCAAGACCATAGCGTGCCTTATATGTATTAATTCTCTGACCCAATTTTTCGTTACATGAAGTGATTATTATAGTGATGGATAATAAAAATAAAGTCATGTAATATTGCATTTATTCATTCAAAATCTGAACGTCACTTCACAGGAAAGGAGGGAGGATGGTACTGCAGTTTTTGTTACCAAAACTTAGGGGGAAATCGTAGTTTACATTATAGTTTCTATAAAAATCTTTACCTATTAGATGCGACGTAAAGAACACATTAACAAAGTATAGTGCAAGCCTATTGTTTCTTGATCTACCAAGGTCCTAGAATCAACGTTAGTGAGGCCGCTAATGTCATACATGGTTTGTGATAAACGGAGAGCATATGTTCATTTATCTAATTAAGAAATATACCACCACTAATGTACTTTGCAATAAACTAACTGTAAAAAAATTTCAACATGGATGACCACAGATAAGATTTCTATTATGGTACCTGGGTTTCTCCATAAGATGGCGTTATATGTTTTGAACAATCAAACTCCATGAGCGTAAATTCTCCACTGAGCTTCTGAAATATTTTTTAAACAGTTACCACAACATAAGTCAAAAAAACACAAGTCAAAAAAGGAACTTAAATCTTACTTTCACAAAATAAAACTCCTCCACAGAAAATATACTATTCTGATTGATTACCCTAACATTTCCACACTGCCAGATGAAACAAGGCAGACAAGGAGACTCTTGCCCTGCAGGTAATTCACCACATGCTCCTAAGGTGGAATTTACAACTGAATGGTCAAAACCTTCAATCTTACTTAAGCAGCGACGACTATTCCAAAGATCCTGTCCAAAAGGTGGCATACCATAACTTATAATCATAGTGAACAGCCACATACATGGTCAAAACAAATAAGATATAGGCCTTTTCAATTGGGAAAGGGGTGAGCGGGTGGGTAAGAATAAAACTTACAGGGATAGACAAGGCACAAGCCTTTAATATCGCTTTACATGGCAGTACCAATGCATCTTCAGATAGGACAGAGTCAAGCATTGTCCGTTCATTCCTTCAAACCCAATCATAACAAGAATTATATATATTGGTTTACCAACTTTTATATATCTAAAATCAATCAATGTAGCATAACCATGGCCACCGAAAATAGCCAATGATAAAAAAGACAATGGTTCTGTAGACAATTATCTAATGAATATAGTATGGATGCATATACATGGTTATTGCTATCATAGACAGAAGAGTCTAAAACCAACTCCTACTTGAGTCTACATATAGTATTTCCGTAAAAAGCATAAAAATCTCATAAAGCGCATAATTTGAATTACTGCAGGAACAGAAAATAATAGTATACCAAAACCGTAGGTTTTGCCATGGAAGCATGCCATCCGTTCCATGGTAGAAAGGTTCTCCAATCAATAGATCAACCTACAAATAGGACAAAAGCCCCAAACTGCCAATTCAGTTTCTAAATTGTCAACAGAAAAAAAAAAAAACAAATGTCATAGTACCCCTAGAAGGATGAGGATGAAAAAGAATTATTATTATTGTTTGTTTTTCATTCGATCAACATATCATCACTGTACCCTGTCATACTAGTATACAAACTCACTGGGAAGAAAGTACCTTTTTTTGGTGTGTGTCATGCATGGTCAACTTTGTTTTCCTCTTATTAATAAATTCTACACGATCCATTGAAAAACCATTTGAACTAGCAACAGCTTGCAAATATCCAATACCCTTGCCTTGCAACCCCGGAAAGAAAGACATCACATGTGATGTTTTAGAAATATGTGCAACGAGGAGTGTTAAGAAGATGCTGTCATCTGCAACAATGCATAACGGATCAACTCTTCCCTGTAACTGTGAAGAATACCATCCATGTCAAGAATGTGAAAGATTTTTCCTATTTATTATTATTATTACTTATCTTCTTTCTTCTGGGGTCGGAGGTACACGGTGGCAGACAGACAGAGAGATATAAAGAGATAGTGTTTAAATCTTACAGGTTTAGTTATGGCACTAAACATGGAATGCCTCCATTCACTGTCTCCGTAAATTGCAATTCTTTCTGGGGGTAGTGTGAGTTTGAATTCCCCATTCTTGAGGCCATACTGTAGAGTCTCATTTCTTGGAGATTGGTTCTTGAGATTATAAGAGATGCTAGTTTCTGTATGAGCAGCATGTAAGCAAACCTCTTCATCCTTAGTTATGGACATACCTTCACCAGGAACAAACCAAACACACTGTTTCCAATGGTCACACCAATCCCCATGACCTGGCAAAAAAACAAAACAACTTTCTTTATTGCATGACTATGAAAGAAAACAAATAGCTATCATTTCATTTGCAGTCAAATTCTGAATAGAAGAGTAAGTTTGTCCTATGTGGGTTGGTGGATAATTCATCACTAACAATCATACTATGCTATCATAACATATGATAAGACTTGTAGGGTGAACATACCAAAAAACTGCATAACTTACTTTAAAGAACACTAAAGACACTAATATGGTATTGGTTCTTGCTTACAAAGGAATTATGTATAACTTACTTATGTTGGCTGGCAAACTTATCCACCTAGGGGCAGTGGAATAAAAGATTGTCCCTTCACGATCAAGCTGAAGTATCCACCTGAAATAACGCACGCAAACAGATACCAAAATTTTCATGACCGCCTCTTCAAGAGGAACAAAAATACATTAACAAACTACTCAGTCCAATTACCATGAAATTACAGCATGAACTCGACCATCTTTAGTTGCCTTCACAAATAGCTCAGTCTCCCCACAACTGTCGGGCCGTTTCCAAAAATCAAATTCAAAAATTTTGAAGGGTTCGGACAGCTGGATGAATCCAAAATTTAGTAGGAATTAAACCATAAGTGTTTTTTCCCTATAAGTCTGTCCAAGAGTAATACAATGTCATTACCAGTTTCACTTCATTCTCTATCGCATTGCAGTGAAAGGCATACTGTTGCGGCTTAACACCTAGAATATCACCCAACCCAGTTGGAACTAGATGAATCCCATCAGATGCTTTCTCCTCATTGCCATGTAAATCATGAAGCTTCCATAAAAGTGTACTCTCAACAAGCTGAGGGAGGTTTCCAAAAATGGGTTATTCAAAACATTTGGTACATAAGAAACATATGGTATCCCATCCCATCCCATTGTAAAATCTTTGTATCTTCACATACCTGGCCGTAGGTGGTCGCCTTATACGGCACGGTTTTGGGATTCTCCACCAACAACATGTCATGAGCATGCTGTAAACTTGGAATGAGCCCTTCTCCCAACAACTCAGAATCCAGAATCTCACTAACCTACCCATTAAAAACAGTCACAATGGTGCATACACTCTGTTCTGGAAATCAAACCACACCATTTTTCGCACAATCACAAAGTTTTGTTCCTTTTGCAAACTTACCAGTACGTCAGCACGAGAAGCGACGTCAACTCCGACTTCGAGCTCATCGGAGCGTTTGTTGATGACCTTTATTTGGTTTTCCATGTCGTTTAAGCGCACCACTTTCCTCATTAGCTTCACCATGGGAAGGTAAGACTCGCAGGCAGTAACCATACGGCATGTCGTTGGGCCCATTGCCCGCGCTGCCATCATCGACAGCAACCCAGTTCCGGCACTTCGCAAAAATTCAAAATTTGAACAACCAAATCAATCAAAATGCACAAAATTCAAAATTTGATTAATTATATCAATCAAAATGTAAACGTAATTGATTAAATCATATTTAATTGGTAATTATGAGGTTAACCCGATATCGAGAACATGGCAGGGAGCGGTGATGGTCTTGTCAATGGCTGCACGGAATGCTCTGTTTCGAGTGGAGTCGTTGAGCATGTCCAGATACGACGTTGTGGCGAGAAGGGCATTTTGGGGATTGTTGAAAGTTTGTTCCTCTGGTTCGTCTTCCTCAATGACGATCCACTCGGAGTTTCCGGTGAGCGGGTTGACACGGAGCTGGAAGGCGCGCTGAGTCGGCTGGGAGCTCATGGGTCGGGCAAGCCGGGGTGTAGAGTGAAGGGGTAGTTTAGGAAATAAGGTTTTGGCGATACGAGAGAGCATTAGGAAGAGGAGGAGGAGGAGTTGAGAAACATGGCGGTGGTGAGTTCGGCGAGCGAGTCAGTGACGGTGAGAGACTGAGGGTAGGGCTTTTACTTGACAAACGTTAGAAACGTTTCAACCGCCATGTTTTAATTATTATTTTCTTCCTCACGAATCACTTGTAAATAATTAATAGGTATATTTAAATTTAGAGAATTATTATCAACACTTCAAAATTTTCATCAAAGTACAATTAAATATTTTACACTAAAAGCATTTCCACCCCTAACAAATGTGTTAGCCCAAAATCTATTTTTTAGGCCACCCCACCCCCCCCCCCCCCAAAAAAAAAAAACTCACCTCACCCCACCCAATAGGCTAACCCAAAGTGGAGGCTAACTTTGAGCTTAGCACGTAATGGATTGAGCAAGAGATCGGCCTACATAAGCCAACTATGTGAATTTCATTTTTTTTTTTCTGCGCTTCATCATTAAAAAAAAAAGTGAAAATCTTACCGTGGGCCACATGTCCAATTTTGGGCTGTTGGATTTAATCCATTTTGAAATCCAATGGTCCAAATTAATTAACTGAATAAAAAAATTAGAAAAATTGTTTAAAAATACAGAAAAAAAAATTAAATGATTATATATATATATACACACCTAACCATTTTTCACAAAAATTGTACCTTCAAAAAATAACAAGTGGCGTGACAAGATTGGTTAAAAATTTTATCCAACATTAAAAATAATATTAGTTTTTATTATTTTATAAAAAAAAAAACTAATGATATTTTAATACGAATTAACTAGACTCTTGCCCGGCTCATTTTTTAGAAGTGGAAATGCACTTGCCCAATTACTGTTCATTAGAGTCAATTACTATTCATTTGGGTGGATTAAATGGACTTTGGGCCAGCTCATTTTTTAGGTGTAGAGTTGCTCTAAGGGGAGGGGGAGTTCAATTAAGTAACACAATGGGCAACCTAATTTGGTATTGAATTTGCCATCTACAAGATTCGAACCTAAGACCTCTCACTTACAAGTGAAGCAAAATACAAGTGTGAGAAATGCAAAATAAAATTTTTGAAGTGCAAATAACAGTTCCTAGATTTATTATAGAAATTAAAAAATAAGATACAGCAATGTGCCTACACACAGACATTGGATAGATGTTAAAGACATCATACGTTAGCTTCAAGGAAAATTAATATGGGCTTACTCTATCCCTGCTCATCGTTGAGCGAATACAATCCCTAATCCTCGGAATGATGTTTGCCTTGTTGGTTATGTTGAAAAGGGTTATTAATCTCACCCGCACAAGGCGTGTTTTCAAGAGGGTTATGTTTTTACGGTTGGAGATACTGTAATATCTTGGAGATCAACCAAATAGGACTTGGTTGCTACGTCTTCAAATCACACAGAGATTCTAGCCCTACACAAAGCATTGCATGAATGCTTTTGGTTGAGGGGTGTGATTGTGCTTTTTCTTCTATCATTGACATTCCAATAATGATTCACGAAGCCAATGTTGCATGTATCAACCAGTTAAAGACAGTGTTGGAACCAAAGTCACGCACATCTGCAAACGAAGTTGAATTCCAATCGGGATAGCCCATGATCTCTCGCGTGGAGAGAACGGGTTTCATTAGGGGTGTGATTGAATCGTAAAAAAGGCCGTCTACATATCTCCAAAGAGGAGAATCAAACCACGGGAATAAGTTTAAGAAAGAATGGTATGAACCATCCTTGACGAAAGCCTATGGTGAAGCATTAAGGAGATGGGTTCTCCATGGACATGTCTTCAAGCAAACGGTGACGTATGGGCCTATGTTAGGCATAAAGAAATGTGGATGTCCCCTTGATAAATAACCAAGTTAGAGTATTTATAGGGATATTGAAAGTCTTTATAGGGAAAGTAATCGTCACCAAATTGAGAGACTATCTAGGAGAAAATCTAGGATAATTCATCAAATTGAGAGGCTATCTAGAAGGGAATCTAGGATAACATACCCAAAGGTATGGTTTTCAGCTTCGATCCATAACGTTTTCAAGTGTTTTGGTCTTGGTCCGTACGAAGAAGAAGAAAAGAGAGAGAGACTCGGGACAGGGCAGAAGATGAGAATGAAAGTGTGGGTGTGTGTGTGGTCCAGATACAACCAACCAAATCCCCAAAACAACCACACAACAAAACAAAAACACTAGGGGCAAAACCGTCATTTCACACCTACAGTACTAATAATCCCCGACGGGCTGTCACACTATACCTTAAATTATGTTCGTGTGTTGCACCTATGATCTTTTCTGTTGACGCCGTCAAGTTTTTTGCTAAGTTGAGAGATAAAGAAGGAATTTCAATAAAAAATAATTTGAGATAAAATTGAACAAATTAGAATTCCCCACACAACTATCAAATTGTAGGAAAATGTTTGATCAAATTTGAAGCACAACAATGAATAGAAGAAAAATTGAGAAGTCTATCTCTTATCTGACATCTTGGTGTCCTACATCTCATACCCTATCTCACCACAACAAGAAAAAGATTGTAGGTAGACCTTCATATTTGAAACGCTTTCAGAATGCATTGCTTCCTTCACCACCGTGGATCTACTGCTCTTGTTTAATTTGGATTGAGCACCCAAGAGATGAGACATAAGAGAATTTGAGTTCTCATTCCTATGTTATGAGGGGCTAGATACAGGAGATGTAAAGGCATCTCAACTAAAGTTTTATTCGTTTCTTTAGCAAAAGAGTACTATCCCTCATCCCGAAGAATAAAAATAGAGGTCTGCCTTGGCATTTTACTTCCCAAAGTAAGTAGGCGAACAACTTTATGCTTTCTATTTAGAAGAAATTCCAATGGCTCCCCCAGAGCTTTAAACAGTAATTCAAATTGTGATAGTGATCGTTGTGGTGCTGGTGTTGGTGATGGTGATGATGATGATGTTGGTGAGGGGTTGGTGATGGTGGCAAAGATGGTGGTGCAATGATGGTCGCAATGGTGAAGAAGTTGGTGGTGCAATAGATGGCAGTGGCAATTATGATGGGGGACGCTATTGGTGGTGGCACTGACTTGGTAGATGGTGGTGGAGTCGGAAAAGGTAGATGATGTCATTTAGAAAAAAATCAATGAGTTTATCATATGAAATAAAAATATTTATTAAAATTTATACTATGCTTCTACTAAAACAGCTTTAAAAAACAATTTAAATGTAGTTTTTAAACATGTGGTCAAATATCCTAAAGCTTTATAGCCAAAATGGCCTCTAAGATTTGCGTAACACATCACTTTGGTCCCTGAGATTGTCCATCATCCATTATTTTAGTCATTCCATTAAAAACTCCGTTAAGTGTCCCGGAGCTCTTGGCCGGAAGTTTGGGCAATTTTCAAAGTTTGGTAACTCAATCATTTCTTAACCAAATTTGACCCATAATATATCAAAATGAAGATAGGAAAGTGTAGGACAAGATTATATCTATTTGGAAGCCCAATGGTTACCGGAGATGGCTAGAAAATAGCCTGAAAGGTGATTGGTCCGCGGGAAAAATAAAAAACTCCCCAGAAACTGGGTAAATTTTAAACGTTCATAACTTCTTCAATAATCAACGAAATCAAGTAATTCAAAAACAAAAATCATACTTCACAATGAGATGAAGAGAATGATACCTTTTTAGATGGCTAATTCACCGTGGTTTGGCCGGAAATAGCTCGAAAATGGCTAACTCGAGACCAAGATAGCCACTTTTGAGCCTTTTTCCGGCCAAACCATGGCGATTCAGCCGTTTATAAATTTACCATTCTCTTCACCTCTTCGAGAAGTATGATTTTTTTTTTTGAATATTGAAGAAGTTATGAACGTTTAAAGTTTACCCAGTTTTCAGCGAGTTTTCCAGTTTTCTCGCGGACCAGTCACTCTTCAGGCTATTTTCCGGCCATCTCCGGTAACCATTAGGCTTCCAAATGGTATAATATTATTCTACACTTTCCTATCTTCATTTTGATATATTATGAGTCGAATTTGGTTAAGAAACGATTAAGTTACGAAACTTTGAAAATTGCCCAAACTTTCGGCTAAGAGCTCCGGGACACTTAACGGAGTTTTTAATGGAATGACCAAAATAATAGATGGTGGACAATCTCAGGGACCAAAGTGATGTGTTATGCAAATCTCATGGACCATTTTAGCTAAAAAGCCATATCTTAATGGATAGGGTAATGGGTTTTCACTCATGCATCTCAATTCAAAACTCTCCCTCCTCTAAATTATAGTAATAGTTTTGAATCCTCTCATCTCCTTTTAATAATAAAGGTACTATCTTATTAAGCATCATCATACATGAGATATTAGGGATGATAATTCAAACCGTTAAACCCAATAACTGTGGATAACTGTCCGAATGAGACAGATTGTTGGAGATGAAAATTCTGGTATATTTTGGATAGGGGAAAACCCAAAAATATTATTCAGTTATGGTATTAACTATGGTTATATGAGTCTTCGATTTATATTTGTTCCCGAATCTGACCCGAACAATACGATTTATATATAATACAACTCATATATAATATAGTATAATATAATATAATACTATAATATAATATTATATAGTATTGTGTTATATAATATATATATATATATATATGTATATATATGTATATATTCTCTGAACTCATTATCTTGAAAATTACAAAAGTTGCATTTTGTGGAAAGTTCACAAGTTTAGAATCAAAACCAATGTAAATTCAACGGTGCTTATAGGAGAGATCATCCAACACCATCAATGTTTTAAATTCAATGCTCCTAATTTTGTCGTCACAAGTTTTAGAATTATTTGACAATTTGCCTTGTCTTTTTTTTTTTTTTTTTTTAATGATTGTTGTTTTTTCTTTTATCATTCTTTTCTTTTATCATTGGACCAATTTATCACATTTGGCTTATCATCAACAACTACAAAAGAACATTGTTATGTTTTTTATGATTGGACATAGATATTTAATGATGAAATTAGTACCCATTATATTATAATGCGGTAATTGAACAAATATATTATAGGTGTTGGTGAAAATAAATATAACCGTTAACCGATGAATAATCCATTACTTGATAAGTGGTTATAAATAATCCCCGATAGTTAACTTTGTAATAAATATAATTAATATTCGTAATTTTAGAGATGGATATAGCATTTTTGTTTTTAAACTGAACCATTGCTATCTCAACGAGATACCAGCTCAAATACCAGATACTTGAAAAAAAAGTTTATCAGGCAGAACAGAGAGCGTCATCCATATACAAAAATAATAGTTAAGAAAATGCTGGCAACATAACAAATCACGGAGAGAGCTCCAAACGCGTCTGACTCCCATCAACTTCAACTCTGCCCGCGGCTTAGGGTAGCCGATGGCGGTTGCAGCAGCCGCAGCTTCACCGTGCATCTTCTGCCAGATCGCCGGAAAATCCACCTCGACCACTCTCCTCCACACTGTCTGCTCTCTCTCTCCACCCATTTATTTTTCCTTTCCACTTTAGTTTGGTTGCTCAGAAAGTTGAGCTTCCAATTGGGTTTTATCCCCTTCCCATTTTCTCAGCAACCAAACGCTGCTTGTCGTAATTATCTTGATGCTGTAGTTCGGTAATTGGTCAACTGGTTTTTCCTGCAGGATGAAAAGGTCGTTGCTTTTCAAGACATCAACCCTGCTGCTGTAAGGTACTGATAGAGTGTAATTTCCCAATTTTTATGCATGAATTTTACCATGTTAATTGAATTTTAAGTCGAATTCCAATCTAATCCTGTGTAGGCATTACTTGGTTATTCCTGTGGATCACATTCCAACTGTTAAGGATCTTCAGAGGAAAACTGAAGACTACTCTTTGGGTAATCTAATCTGAATTTGTTGGTATCTTTAGTTCAAAATCATATCTAATTGAACCAATGTGTGACTTTTCTTGCTATTTCTTAATTTTTTGCCTTTTGTTGTTGATATGTTTCGTGATTATGTTCTCCATTTTTTTCATTCTTATACAGTAAGTCACATGTTAGAAGTGGGGAAAACGCTAATACAACGAGATGCACCGCAATGCCATCAGTACAGGTATTGCCTTGCGATTTAAGTTTTTCTCATAGTATTGTTTTCGGGTTTGTAATTGCGTGCACGAACAGATTGATCTTGAAAAGCTACTTCATGTAAATTTGTGCTAAGATTTGTTTCGCGTCATTATGCTATCCCCAAAGAATTCAGAACAATCGATTGGTTTAATAAAATCTTTATATGCTATCTAAACAGATTGCTTAATGCAGAAATGAGCTGGTGAAGAATGTGAATGTTAATTAATTCTGTAATTTGATGTATCCCTGACCAACTAGGCCGCTTTACGCCTTCTTTGGAAGATGGTCTTTCTGTAAATGATTTTGTGAGATTGCTTGTGAATCCTTCAATGATTACACAACAATTAGACATTTAAACTTGAATTAGACCGGGCATGCACGCATCATTAATTGGAAATGATTGGATCAAAATAATAGGATTTCATGATTCAAACAATTTCAATTATGAAAGAGTTTTGATTATGATTTTAGACTTTCCTTTTGACAGATTTGGATTTCATCAGCCTCCATTCAACTCCGTTAACCATCTTCACCTACATTGTTTTGCACTACCCTACACACCCAGGCAAGCTATTTGGGGTTTTCATAGTTGTTTTATACCTCGGGGATTTCTCTTACATGATTACATCCTGCTTGTTCATTGAACTGACATACCTAATTATACTTGAACAGATGGAAGTGTATAAAGTATTTGTCTGTGGGATCAATTGGATTTGTTGAAGCTGAAAAGCTGTTGGGCAAGATCAAGCCTTTGCCACCAGGTATTTCAAAAGTTTGATGCGCGTGGTAATTAGTAGTTGAAACTTGAAAACGACTGCATTGGCTTTCCGTAATAAGCGAGTCAACTTTGTAACACAACTGAAAAAAGGTATAGATTATCTTTCAGCGTTCTGACGAATTATGTATTGTCGGTTGTTCTTATTCTTATAGTCTGCATTTCCTCAGTGATGCTGTTGTTTCAATTTTTTGGTGCTTTGTACAAATTACTCTACATGCTCATAAAAATACTAGGATTTAGAAAGATCCAGCAGCAGCTATTTCTGGTGTATAAGCTTAGTTGGTAGTCTCCCTAGCAAACATCATACTGCATTTTCTTATCGGTTTTTAAGAGATAGGTCTTTCGAGCGACAAGATCTCTACTTGGTGGGATAAACAAGCTCGTGAAGTTGAACATAGGCAGGGTTTGCCTGCATTTTTAGCTTGAAAACGCCTTTTTTCGAAGCATTTCGTCAGACGCATTGCTTCAAACAGAACGTGTGAAGGCATAAGAGGAAAATCAAGACGTACAAGTTACAACCCTTCTCATATATTAACTAATAATTAAGAGAATAATTTGCAACTAATGCTCTCAAAGAAGAAGGCTACTTGAATGGATGATGGATGAAAAACCCTCTGTGTTGATTTGTAAATCTCAATTTTCTTTTTAGAGTTACAATGTGTGTTCTTCACAATTTGAAAATTTTAAGACTTATACTACTTTTAATTTCAATGGAAATTATTCGGAAATTAAATTCAGTAAGTATGGAACTACACACCCTTTTGGTGTAATTTTAAATTGGTCCTAATAACCCATTAAAACTTTTGAAATAATTAGCTAACGTTTTGAAAAATGGAAATTTGCTAATTCACCAATGTTAAGTGATGGCGTTAGCATTAAGTGATGATTTAACTGACATTAAATTATGAAGTGGACAAATAATGAGATTGGTTATCACTAACATGTCATTTATGGAGCTCTGTATTCTCAAATGGACCCTTTTATTCAAGTTAAACTCTAAATTTGCTTAGTTGAAAGTGGTTGATTTAGGGATTAGAGCTTGATAGATCTTAGAGTGAAAACCCATCGATCCTACTTCATGTCATAACTGACACTTAGTGACTAATCTAATTTATAAAAAGTAGGTAATTGTTTGGAATTCCTTTAGCTTTCGACTCACTCATAAGTCTTGCTTATGATACCATGCTTTAAATTGCAGCACACCTAGAATCAATATCGGATCACCATCATGGCGTTGGCAGTCTCTTAAAACTTCTTTTTTCTTCTTGTTGCCCTTTATTTTATGGTACTTCTCTTGGGCATCATGACTACTGATTGTGGAGACGTTACTCGACCACGGGCTGTTACATTAGGGCACACAAATTCATCTTTTAGCTGGTCATATACTACTCATCTTAAGTTTTAGTTTTCAAATTATATAAATCAAGCGCAATCGACAAACAAGATTTAACAGTGTGTGTCAGAAGTTAAAAATGGAGTGTGTTTGTCATTTACCATTTTCCACCTTGAACTTGAACATAATCTAAAAGTTGACCTCCGTTTCCTCCTTTTACAGTTTAACATATTTTAAATTTAGTGAGTTGTCTAATCTAATTCAATACCAGGCATCAAACGTGGAGTTCACATCTTCTGCATGTGGTCTTTCTGCGTCTTTATCTCATTTGTTGACACCTGATCATTCATCTAAACCTCACTTAATAATGTTAACTCTTCAACTTATCTTCTCAATAAAAATAAAATAAAATAAAAACTAAAAATGAATTAAGCTAAAAAGACACGTGCCACTCAAATAAACAAAACACATAGAAATCACATAGGTTTTTAGTGCAGAAAATTTAATCTCTCAAACGTGACCCAAATGTTGTCTTCATATAAGATAGGATCTCACAAGTCACAATTTAGTTTGGCAATGGTAATGTCAACATTTTATTCTAAGCATGAGTTTCTGTGCATTGACCATGACTTCGCATTGAATAACTAGTAAAAGCTTAATTAGCTGCCCTACTGGTTTGAAAGCCAAAGAGTTTAATTAATTAATTAATAAAGATGTTCAAGCAAGGTAAGGGGGATGTATGGATGGAAGGAAGGAAAGTAAAGCCGGCAGCCATGAGCCAGCTTCTTCTCCTGAGAATTATACGACCATTGGGTCAAAGCCAACGCACAAAAATAAGGGCCGCCCAAAGCCACATGACAAATGTTGTCGACATTGTTCTATCTTTTTCTCTCTATAATACCCATTATTTGTAAGTGATTATTTACTACAGTAATAGAAATGTATTAAGGTCTTGCATAACAGCGTGAGTTCAAACCCCTTAACTAATCTAAACTTACAAAATTTATCGTTTAAAAAAAAAAAAAAAATTACACTCACTATTTCTTTCTTTTGGTCACATTTTCCTTTCCATTGTATGGGAGAGTTTTCATTTTCTCTTCCTAAGTTTATTTTTGTTTAACAAAGAAAATTGGTTTAAGCACATTTATTATTATTCAAAATTGGTTTAAGCAAGCAATAAATAAGTGTGCGAAAAGATTTACATAACTCATAACTTCCTACGTATTTATTATTATTCAAAATTTCATCAAACTTCAAAGTTCAAAAATTAATATACTTGCCCCAACATCAATAGCTTCAAATTCCATAGAATTAAATCACATTCTTATGTTAGTTATTAGCCAATAAGAATATTAAACATTTAACATAAAACAATACAAAAATGAATATATAATTGGTCAAAGTGGTGAATCTAGAAATCATACCTCATGGCTCATGCGGTTCTAGTATAGAAGTTAAAAACTTTTTTAAAACATAGACACGTGAGAAGAGAGCAAAAAGTTTCGAGTTCTACCAAAAGAGAAAAAAAAAAAAAAAATTTCGAGTTAAATTGATTTCTATTGGGTTATGTCAGTGTGAGCACTTTGTCGAGCACTTGATAGGCTTGCCGACATCTGTCGAGTCATGTTGCCAAAACCTGTTGAACTTATCAAGACATGTTAAGTATAACCTAATGACATTTGTAGAGTAGGCATTACATTGAACACTTAGAGTTGGTGGTCACTACGAGGTCATGTCCCATATTGACATAGGGTACCCATAGGACCTCCCAAGCTATTTTCACGTCTTCCGTAGAATTCAAGGACACGGTTAGTCCCTTAATGGATCCGTCCTTAAGTGGTCGGTACAATTAAGTCGTTTTACAAAAGCTCAAAACCAAATTGAACAAAATTATACAGTTGGGTCCATTTTGAACCGTTGGGCAATTTTGTGAATCAAAAATCAAATCAAACTTTACCACTACGATTCGAATCAACAGATTTGGTCAATTTGATTCACAGCCCTACTCGTGACCTACCATTGCACAATTCCTCTGCTTTTTAAAATCACAGGCATAATTTGAGTAGATCGTTTTTAGTCAACCTTTAACGAGTTGATCATATGAAGCATGAAAAAATCACACATGCATAAAAGGACCCTACGCGGGAGAAGCCAGGACCTTATACAGACGATGTTCTACTGTCACAAAACAGACGACATTCTACTGTCACAAGGGCGGAGCTAAAAATTTTTCGTCAATCTTTATGAACAAAAAAACTTGATAATGTATTTTTCACAATATCAGTTAGCTTATGAAAATTTTTCCCCATTAAACAAGTACATGTTAAAATTCAAACAAATAAAAAAACTTGAAATATATATGTACAAGAAGCGACTAGAAAAGTGATGTAAGGAAAAGAGATTGCTTGTAAATAATTTTATATAATTTTTTTAGTACCTTGATATTTTTACACTAAGTTGAAGGAGATGTTGGTCAAGCCACACAATGGACAACCTAATTTAGTATCGAATTCGCTATCTACGAGATACGAGCCTAGGACCTCTCACTTATAAGTAAAGAAGAATATTACTAGTTCGTAGTACTTAGTAGCATAATTTTATATAATTAAAATAAAAGAATTAGAATTAATGACTACATAGATGGTGGGTTACATTAAAAAAATCATAAAAGTTAATGTAAAATTTTATTTTTCAACGAATTTAAAACAAGTAGGAATTGAGAATTTTCACATAAATATCAAGTAAATAAAAACACTTCTAGATTGTAATATAAATTCTTATTTTTGTGCGTATTAAAAAGCGTATAAAAGCATCCAATGTACGAAGATTTAAACAAGTTCTAGTCTTCTGACTGATTCTTCGATAAGAATAGTAAGCATGGCAGCGGATGGCTGGCACCTCCTGTGCCCGGATACTTCGTTCATTTCAAGGCAGATATTATTTTAATTTTTTTAATTAAATTCACAAATTGAAAAAAGGGGTTTTGGGATCTTCTTTGGTCACAATCAAACACAAAAAAAAAAAAACAAAAATGTCATTAGGTTCTTCTTTCAAGGTTATTTTGGTCATTTGGAAAAAAAGGTCTGCAGTTTGTTGGTTCAGAGACCTCAGAAATCATTTGATCCTATGCTTCAAGCTAAAACAACCAGCTGAGAGAGAGAAAGAGCAAATGGGACAAACAAAACAATCATACAAAGAATATAACTTTTTAATTTTAATTTTATTTATTTTTTATTAGATGGGACAATTTGCAAGAATTACTGGAAAACTGGACATCAAGCAGAAGCAGCATAGCACATTGACAACCCAAGAACAACTAGAACAATAGATTCGATGGTTCACGAGATTCTGCAATTTTACAGCAAGTATCGCATTTCGTAACGCTCTTCTTAAATGCATTGGGGCAGTACCTAATTACTTGAATTTTACTATATAATAAAAGAAAAAAAAAGAACAATTCTAGTTTCTGTATTCTAGTCAACAACAGTACATAGAACAAGTTGTTACTGCAGTTGGAACTTGACCAAACAGTTGTTGAACTTGAAAGTGCATAAACAAAATGAATACGGTCAGAAATGAACAATACCAGTACCTAAAAAAAAGAGCGAATCGATTGATCTATGAGTGAAAGTATTGAAAAAGTGTTTCAATCTTCACCATTTGATCTCAATGTTACTCAAAATAATCGAATTTGTTTTACCTTTAGATCCGAGTTTTGATGGAAAAGTCCGTTACTTTTTACAGTTTTAGGCATCCGATAGCACGCTGAAATCATCATCTTCTTCCGGAGCAGGCAGGTTGAGATCTATGAAACCCTCTCTAACTTCAGTTTTTGCAGCCACTGATAAAACCATTGATCTTGAAGAACCCGAAAGGTGAGATCTTTTGTGACCGCCGAGAGCTTGACCGGAGCCAAATATTTTGTAACAAAACGGGCACTCAAACAGCTTCTCACCACCTGCATTGTTGATTGCTTCCTCCTCGTTGCGAAAACAAATCTTTTTGTGCCCGCACATTGCTTGAAAAGATCGAAACAGTTTGTTGCATTTCTCACACCGGTTCTTCCCTCGAAGTTTCTTCAATTTGATCCCGTCCAACTTCTCAGCTACTACTTGTTTACCCTGTTGTTCTTGAGCTTGAACCAATTGATCTGCGTGCTGATGATCATTTGATCTTACCATCCGCACATCTCTTGACAGCATCATAAGGCACATAGCAACATCTTCTTCCGGAGAAGTATCGGAGACCGAGCTCACCGGTTCTGGCTCAGCCGCCGGAGGAGGAGACTCGGCCAAACGCGGCGGTGTTGAGATTGTCAACGTGGTTTTTTTCTTCAACTCCAAATTCTGGCTCTGCAGATTCTCTGTAACAACAACGAATGATCTCCGGTTCCGCTTAGATCGTCTTCGAGTTGGGTTTCTTGACTCGGTCTCACTCTCCCTGTCTTGAATCACCGACCCAGAATTAACAAAAGAAAACTCAGGATCTGCAAGCCGGAAACTCCTCTTTGGGTTCTCTCTCAGCCCATAAATCAAACCCTTTTCCTCTCCTTCTTCTTCTTGTAAATGCTGCTCTTCTTCTTCTGGTTCTTCGCCGGAGGAGGAAGACGAAGACGAGTCGGACTCAGTGAGTTGGTGGGTTTTGGGTGGAAGAGGAAAAGTTGCCAGGTGAGCCTTCATGTGACCACCCAATGCTCTGCCATTAGCAAAAGCCCTGGAGCAAAGCTTGCATCTGTGCCTCTCCATTGTCACAGTACACAGCAGAGCAGAGCAAAGATCAGAGCTTTAAGGCCCTCCTCTCTCTCTTTCTCTCTCTAAAGCTATGGCCTTTGGAGAATGCTACTAGTATTGGAGAGAGATTGGGAACTTAAAAGGAGTAGGTGACAAGCATTCCTTCACCAAAAGACACACACAACCCAAAATTTTATGCCATTTTTTTTTTTTAAAACACATAACAAGGTATGAAAAAACAGTTGTTAAAATGTTAAAAAAATCACAAAAAATAATGATAATAATCTCATTAGTTTTTTAAGTGTGCCAAAAAACTTATAAAGTGTGATCATGAATGGAGAAAGAGGGACAAGTAACATGCAATCCTTACCCATTTCACTAGTAAACTTTTCTTTTTACCACTTTTTGGATTAGGCAATTAAACTCCTCCCATGCTTTTTTTCAAGGTTTCTATTTTTTCAAATTTTTTCTGTATCTATACATACATACATTCATATCTATAGCCTTTATCCAAAGAGATTTCCATTTGTTTTAAATGGGGACTAGTTGTGGACTCACTCCACATCGAACTTTAACAATCTAAACCGTCTATTTTTAAGTCTTCATTCATATATTATCCCTGCAAAAAAAAAAAAAAATCAATTCAAACTGAACCATTTGTCTATGTGATTGTCATGATGAAATTTAATGTTTTTTAGAGTGTTCATCAATTTTTTAAACTCAATCAGATACCTCAAACATTTCAGATTTTGGCTAATATTTTGCAAGAATGATTTATGAAATACAACTTGAAAAATAAACGATTTTGGATCGTTAAAGTATAATGTGAAGTGAACCCCACAACTAGTTTTCATTTTTATTAAAAAAAATATATAAAAAAAAAAAGAAAAAGAAAAAAAAGAAGAAGATATATATACACACACACATCTTGGAAGTGTGAGTGTTGTACTCATTGCAAGGCCATTATGGATTTGTTAGTTTCAAGACCAAAACTGTGTAACATGGTTTTAATTTAAAAGTTATGGGCGGCCATTTTTGGTCATGTGCAATCTTTGTGGAAGCCACATTGCATGACTTAATCTGAACAATTCAATTTTATGGTATACCAAGTTTTCTTTTACTTGAAGACTTGAAATTTCCCTTTTGTTCATACCTTTGTTCCTCTCCTGCTTCCATTCTTTTCCATTTCTTAATGATTCCCACTTTTCTTTTTTCCTTTATTCTTCGAAGAGAAAAAAGATTTTATCTTTAAATTGTTTTATCACCGATAATCTATTTACACTAATTCAAGGCGGAATGAGGAAAGTTCAAACTCATATGCATAATAAGAACACTGCTTTAACCAATGTGTTTGCGATTTAATTCGCTTGTTGATCATTGGTACATTTGCTTAACCCTTATAATTCAAGCTTACCCTTCTTAGCATGTTATTGAGTTTATGCCGGATTGAACTTTTTCTCACACATTTTACACAATTAGGACCGACAAGGGTGAGATTTGAGAGGCATGATAAGGGATCCTAAAGTGATGGCTTACCTTAATAAAGTTAAACAACAACAACAACAAAAACAGTTGGGTTTGTTGGAACAATAGGCTCCAAGTGATAGGGATCATGTGCTACCAAGTTAAGAACAAGAATTTCTTCCTCTTTTGTATCTTATTAAGTAATTTGTCTTCATCAAATATGATCAACAACAACAAAATTTTCATGGTGGGAAATCGTTCATTTTTTGGATAAATGCTAGAATGGCCAGAAAAAAAAAATGGTAATTTACTGAAGCGATGAAAGGGAAAAATTGAACGTGATGTAGATCTTATGAAGGAGTGCATTGAGAATTAGAATAAAATTGAAGGAGTGCATCGAGAATTAGAATAAAAGATATAAATATGGCAACAGGGTCCAAGCATTATAAATTTGTGCTTTAGTGTTCGATTTGCACTCAATGACCCGCCGTTTGGAATAGAACGTCATCACGAATAGGAAGTAGTATTCGCCTTGATATATAGCGAGATTCTAATGTTCACTAAGCCCAAAACGAAACAAGTTTTGAGAATATTTTTGGTATTTTGTTACATATTTTGTATAATATTAAAACTTCTCGTGAGCCTATATAGTTGTGGAGATACGTCATTTATGGTTTTAGACTTATTAACTTTCATTTATTCAATAAAAAACTTAGGTTTTCTCATATTCTCCGGCGGTTTCAAATTTCTTATGCTTCAAAGTAATTGCTTTATTTATTTATTTTTCTTTTTGTCACGCTGCTACAAAACATCTGACATCAAATAAAAAGATAAATAAATTTAATTACTTAACCTAAAACCTTAAAAGCCATGGTCATTAAATTTAGATAGTACCATTGGAGCTACATGTACTTTTACTGGTATTTACTACGTTGTGACACTTATAGCAAAAATGGTAGTAAATTAATATCCATATTTAAGTGAGCACCAACCAGCTCGAGCTTCTGTTACTTTTACCGGGGTAATCAGCGCCTAACTGTTACGTTACAAAACGCTTTAGCATGCCGCCCGGTGCTTTCTATGGTGGGTTACATCCACGCACCTGCCGCTTTGGTGCTTTTTTATTTTATTTTTATCGAGCATTTGTTCATCACTATAACTATGATGTATGTTAATTGAAAGTGCACATAAAAGATAATTAAGTGTATAATGAGCATATACCAAATTTTAAGCTGGTTAGCAAAAATGATTCCTATTTTTTTAATCATTTCTAATTGTTTTTTTCCTCGACACGTGCTTTTTTCTATTATAGTATTTAGATTGAATAAATTACAGAAAATTAAGAAAAAAATATAAAAAGTGTGCAAAAGGGTAACACGTTAATAATTTGGAAACTTTAATTTTACGAACTTCAAGTGTTAATCAGAGTGCTAAAATCGATGTTTCCATTTTCTTTAGGTATTTTATTAAAAAAAGTAAAAAGTTTGAGCTAAGTAAATAAAAATACCACTAAATTATAATAAATGTTAATATTCTAATTTAAATTTTATACATGTGCGTTGTGCATGCAAATAGTTCATCTTAGAGGAAAAAAAAGAGTTACATATGCTTTTTTTTTTTTAATTAAAACTCTATTCAAATTTTAATAAATTCGAATAAGATCATAAATTATTTCTAAGCACAAACTTCCTTCACACACCAATATGACTAAATACTCCAAGCCTTGACCATTTATTTGCCTTACTAATTAAATGGGAACGACTTTGGTCATGACTAGCCTCCAAATAATCGGCTATACTTTTCCACGGTAAGACCCATCGGGAGAATCGCACGTCATGAAGGTAACACGATGTTATTGCAAATCTTATTTAATTGTCGATTACTTTTGCGTTGGATACTCTAATTCTATTAGGTTACGGCAACGTTAAAAATTGTCACCGAAGAGAGTAAGAATATTAGGATGCTAAGAAAGCCGGCTCTGATCACTTTGGTACGTTTTTATTTTACTATTGGGATATATTAGACTAAAAGATATATGAATTTCAATACTTTTTAATTAGGAAAAACTAATTGTTATTATTAACTGGATGGTACTTTGATTGTGATCTTTCACATGTTTCTTTCTTCCTCTTCTTCTTGGCTGTTTAGCCTCCATAATATTATTTTATTCCTCTTCTGACTCCTATTGTATGTCATACAATCTCGTAGTTCAATTGCAAGAAATTTTATAACAAGCTAACCGAACTTTTAAATCCTTAAGTTTTGTGTTTTTATTTTTTTACTAAAATTTAACGGTTAAAATTTTCCAAGTATCGAAAACTTGGAATACCATAGAAAATCCCAATCTATACAAGCAGTTAAATATAAATAATACTACTAATAGAAGGTGAAAAACTGAGTACAAACAATACTCGTTTGCTTTTTGTTGTTGCAAAGTAGATCTGTTTATGGCACCAAACATGATGTGACTCGGGTTGGTTGATGAAGCAGTTTTTTTATTTGTATTTTGTTAGAAAATGGAAAAAATTATGACACATCACAATTTGTCTTGACATTTAATCCATCTTTATTCTAATGAGCAGTCAATTGACGAGTGTAGCTTGTCAAAGCCTAAATGCCTGCCGGTAAGTTAGCGAGATTAAATTAGTAAACAAAATTTTGAAAATTAAATAACATAAAGTTAATGATTGGATTATTACTTAAGTATTGATAAACGTGTTCATTTTATATTGGTGACACAACGTTTAGTTCGCAAATTTTGTTTACAAATTTAGTATTCCTAGAATTACCCAAAGCGTAAACTAAATGACATGGAAATTGATAATTGAACTATTACTCAACCGTTGATAAATGTTCTCATTTCCTATTAGTGATACATCATTTGGTTTACAAATTTATTCCTAAGATTGTCTAAAGCTTAAAAAGAATTGGACCGAGTCATTGTGATTGTCTATATGTTGTGGCAATTTCTACCAATTGCAGAATGGGCCAAAGCTACATACATAAAACACGATAAAATTTCTATGGTGCTCTAAGTATATTCTCTTAATTTTTTAGTTGTTAGATCTTAAATTTTATGTTTTCTATGCGAAAGAATAGCATTGTATTGATAATCAAGCATTATAATCTTTCAAACGAACAACACGAATGAGATCTAGAAGTTCTTCAAAGCAAATGAATTCAAATTCAAAGTACAAAATCAACTTGACAAATCTATATGCTGCGACATTGACAAAGCGTGTAATGCGAAAAGTTAAAAGAGAACTCAAGTAAAATGTGGTGTCGTCCATTAATGGGCTGAGGATAGAAGCATCTTGGTGGCTGCTGCTAACAGCTTCGACACCTTGCAGGGAGTCACATTCAAGGAGAACTTGTTCGCTTGAAGCTCCACGGCTCCACAAGCACCTTCTTTAGCAGCCAGAAACTCCATCAAAGCTAGAGAGGGGATGTGATGTTGACGGCAGATTAAATTACCAACAAGGTCCCCATTACTATTTGGAATGACACCACCAACACATTTAGAGTATCCGGTGAATAAAATACTCTAAATGTGTTGGTGGTTTCATTTGAGGCTAGTGGTTTTGACATACATAACATAGCGTTTTGGGGGAAAGAGATTCTCTACGGATTCCTTTCCACCAAATCCACCTAGTCTGAGATTTCGGCCGTTAGATCATCCAACAGTTATAGTTATTATAACTTTTCAAGGGCCCCTTGTTTGTAGCCGTTGGATCAAATTTTAACAGTTCGGATCCCGAACTAGATGGATTTGGTGGAAACTTCATGACAAGACTAGTGATTTTGACATTTGTTTTTCGCTCATGCAATGTAAAAAAAGTATTAGAAAATAAAAATTCAATCTAGAACAAAAATGACCAGAAAATGAGTGCCAAAATCGTCAACCCAATCGTAAGAAGCTCAATCATAAAAATCAATCTTGTATTTTATTTTTCTTGTTATTGTGAAGGAGATTTTCAATAAATTAAAAGCTCAAGTTATGGTTAATTGGTTTTGAAATTTTAAAATGTTCTGGACCTTGTGTGAACAAGTGATTCTTTCAATTTACTCCAAGAATCAGGCCAAATAGATTGACGGCCAAGAATACCTACAAGTGTCAGCGGAGATATCGCAAGTCTTCCAAGGAGAAGGGAAACTCTTTATCGTCTATGTCAACGTATGCTTTGACCTTGAACCTTATACTTTGGCTTCTCGAATGTGTTGGATTATGGCTAGGATTACTAGATCTGAATTAATTCATTTGGATCATTGTATCCTCGGCCGCATGACTCGTCAGAGCCAAATTGATACAGTCCTAACATTCTTTAGGTAAACCATAAAGATCATTGGCCAAAAATTTCTTGTACAACTGTTTCATGTATTCCAGAGATTCACCAATAAATGGAGGGTGCTTGTTATGCTGAACTTTGATCAAGGGCTCCTGTAGGGAAAGTGGAAGAAGAGCCTTTCAAGCGTTCTTGGTGAAACGTTCGATCTGTGCTTTCATTTGGCCTGACTAAAGCAATAACATGATCTGTTTCTCAAATTCCTCTACCTCGGTCTCTCTAGTCAAAGTCTAAGTCTTCTTCCCTTCGGCTATCTTAGGGAGAATTGTAGGGACTTGGTCCACCGAAGCTAATTCCATCTTGTCCTTCGACTGCCAAACTTGAGATGCATTTCTTTAAGCATTGGCCGCCTTATTACGAAGGTGATCCCTGAGTCCATTACGTTGTTACCACTGTTTTTGTGACTTAAACCTTGCAATGTATGCACCGACATGAACATTGTATTCATACCTTTATATATCTTCAGTGGCTTGAATGTCCTCTGTGGAGTAGATGTGCTCATGTTACTGGGGGTGGAAAAAAAAAAATACCCAAAAATCCCAAACCGTCCCGAAATTGAATTGAAAAGCGTCCGAATCAAACATCACGAAACGTTCGTTACCCAAAATCGAACCGATCCCAAAATTTTAGGTATTGGATTCGCTCTTCTCTTTGTAATGATTCAGGAATCCCAATCTAAATCGATATTTTATATATATTTGTTTATTTCTTTTTAATTTATAATTTACTAATTACTTGGACCGTTGAATGCTTGGATTGGGTGAGATATAATCTTAACCATCCATTGTAAATTAGGTTGGAGCCCAAACATCCTCCTCTCTCATTCACTCTCAATCTCTCCAGGCTTTAACACTCCGCAACACTCTCCTCAAATCCGCCATCTCTCTCGAATCCTCCTTCGTCCACTTTGACTCGACTCTAACCAACCACTGAGCCACAAGAAAACCACACACAGTCAAACACACGCTAAAGGTATGGATTTTGTATTTCTGGGTATTCTGTGTTTTTTTTTTTTTTAAACTAATGATTTAGGATTTTCCTAAAACTAATGGGCTTGGGGTTTTCTGGGTTTCTAGGTTTGCGCATGTTTGCTTACATTCTAAAAACCCGGTGAGGGTTCGAAGAGTGGAGAGAGAGGACTCTGTTTTTCTTGCAGTTTGGAGATTGAAGATGCAAAGAATTGCAGTTATGGGAGGGATGTTTTTTGTGGCGCCACCAGTAGCACCGTCACAATTGGTTATGATTCTTGGGGCTAAAAAATAGTGTCTTGGGTTACAGAAGCTTGGAGATTAAATGACTAATGAGGCTAATTAATTTGGACTTCATGAAACTTAAAAACTGTAATGTTTAGTTGTAATCTAAGCTATCACAAACTGGTGGGCATCTTTTATTCTTTCCAAAATCCAAAAAAATTAAAAAGCCCACCAATTTGGGCTTGAACTGTAAAAAATAAAATAAAATAAAATTGGGCCCAATCCCAAACCGGCCCAAAATTCAAAAAAAACTTTCGAGCATCCTAAAATTGGGGAATTCCAAAAATTCGGTCCAGTTTCAGGTTGTAAAATTCCATCCCAAAAATTATTAGTTTAGAATTTGGGCTTTGGGTTTCGGTTCAAGATCCCAACTCGAACCAGCCCTACGTGTCACCCACCTTGAATTCAAGGAAATTTTCATCATAAAATCCCTTGTCAAAGTCAAGCCATTTGATCTTCAAGCGACGACCCTAATTTGCTAAACACTCTTGACGGGCTTTGCGCTAAACCTCGATCAGACGGCTAAGATATTTTAAGATTCTAAGATGACCCGAAAGAATGAGACCGACTGGCTGAGCGATTAAGCTTTCCTCTTTGTGAGGTTAACTTCTGACTTGCATCGACTGCACCATACTACGAGTTCATCCAACTCACTTTAAGCCTAACTGGCGAATTTCACCTAGGTATGGGAAGTTGGCACATGCTGTTGTGGAGGAACGTTGTGATGGATGAGATGGTATTTTAGCCTTGGCTGAGGACTCTTCTTGGGTCTATGAGTCACTGTTGGGGAAGGATCAATCGTCAACTTTGGCCGTTTTTCTTACGCACGTAGTCGTTGCCCATATCGACTATCGTGGTTAGGAAATGATCGGTGTCAACCAATATCTGCACCTTTTCAGGGCATTTAAACTTGCCTTTATTGATCCAATCTTAGATAGCATCGCGCAACACGACGTGGGTTTGAAGGCTCTACGGCGGAAAAGTGTATAAACTGCAAAGCAAGCTCTACATAAAGCTCCTCAACCAGGTAGCCCCAACCCCATTTTCTTTCACAAGGGATAAGTAGTAACTTGTAAAGCTAAACTTTTGACATAAGACTAAATATGATAAAGCCAAATTCTAAAATATCAGAGCTAATCTGTTTGAATTGTAAAGTCAGTTAAGTAGAAACGAGGCTACCAACTTCAGTTGTAACTTGTGAGCCTGTTTGTTAGTGCCCTTATATTCTAACTTTCAATTACGTTAGCAAAAATAAGAAATTCAAAGATAATATCTATTCAAGTAAACAATGGTTCACACAGAAGTAGGAGGTAATAGAAATCCTTACAACCAAACCAACCATTAGTGTGAAATATTCAATCAAGAGTAACAAGAAAATGCAATTTTAGAACAAGTCACAAAACCCCATTTGCATAAATCACAACAAGATGGAGAGAAATGTTGTCTCTCTCTCTCTCTCTCTCTCTCTCTCTCTCTCTCTCTCTCTGTCACCATTCAACAACGCTGGAAATGTGAAGGCCCATGTGGAGTGTAAACGAGATGGATGATCCAACCAAAGTGAGAGGAATATGACTATCCTAGTATTAAGTGGCAATAGAAAATAATCAAAGAAAAAAAACGCGAAGGGCAACATGGTGTGTTTTAGCCATTAAGATTTGATTATTCTAACTGTTTAGATTTTCTTTTAGTCTCAACTGTTTATTCCATATACCACTCATGAAGTCATGATAAATATTATTGAAGAAAGATTGCTGAATTGTACGTAAATTGTATTTTTTATAATATATACAATGATGTATTTACATTAAGGAATGAGAGAAGAAAGTTGTTATGAGTTTGTTATTTCTGAATACGAACCTAAGACTTCTTAATTATAAATAAAAATAAGTACACAAAATCGTAGTACTATGTGGCATTTATATCTATGATTAAAGTTTGTAACTATTTGGGCTCATTCCCCATTTTTTCTATTGTCACTTTCTTGTTTTATATTTGGTCATGGTAATCACATTTCTTTATCTGAACCAAGTAATGAAACTGAGTTATGGATTAAGACAAATAAAGATGAAGTACTCGTTATGTGCTAAGCGATTAGTTATTAATCCTATCTTTAATTCTTTTGAAGTTTTTCCTTGCCATGAGTAAATGAGCATGAAAAAGTTGTAGTCAGCAGCTCAGGTCTTCTCGAGGGTTGAATTGCACGTGGAACGAAAGTGGGCCTCGCCAATATCATGAGGGCACTTTTTCTCTCCTTTGTGAATTAATTCTCAATTTCTTAATAATCCTTATGGAAACACTAGTAATGTTCTTAGCATTGATGATAGAGTTGTGCCTTATCATAGTGACAAAATTTCAAATATAATTACAAAATTATAATTATGTTTATTTTTTTGTTTAATATTCAAATTCACATTTTACAAAAAGTAATGCTAGGTAGACCAATTTTTTAGACCAAATTTGCAAATCATATCCATATGATACGTCACCAACAGAAAATAAGCACGTTAATCTACACTTATATAATAATTCAATCATCACATCATATGGTTTACAAAACTTGGTCTCTCCAGTATTACCAACATCTTTTTTTTATGATTTTATAGGACTTGCTTGATTTTTAATTACATCTTGGAGAATGTGATTGATTTCAATAGGTTAGTAGGTTGGTCTTGTTATTGGACTTACAGGTCTCAATACGTATTTTGTTTGTATATCGTATCCTTATAGTCATTTCGAAATATTTATACGAGGCACTCACAACAGGACTAACCATTCGAGATTAGATCAAATGAGCAGAGGAGATGACACATCTCACTTATATGGTAGTGAGATGGGCTTGCCTCATATGCGGGCATCATGCCTTGCCTCCCAAGACATTGCTGAGATGGCAAACAACAGAAAACGAACTAACTGTATTACTATCTTAACCAACCTCACCCAATCCTAATCACCAAAATCGCCTCACGACAGAATGTTGATGATTCTGCTAATTAACAAAATCTAGGGGCAAAAGTTGAAACTTCTCTTATTATATAAGTAAATAAAAGCAGAGCAGTACACACCCACACATTCTCATGCATCGTCGTCTTCCTCCCAAAGCCTCAACCTTTCACAAGAATTAGTATTGCAGAAACCCTACATTCATCAACTCCATCAAAACCCATTTCCCCGAAATCCAAGTAACCCACTTTCGTTCTTCAAGATTTCATCTTTGTTGTCTCCAATGGCGACTTCTTCCTCCCACCAAGATAACCCACAAAAGGTCCAATTCCCGTTGGACTCCGCCGCATACAAAGACCTCCAAGAAATCGGCTCTGGCGACAACGTCGTCGTCTACAAGGCCGTCTGCGTCCCCATGAACTCTGCAATCATCGCAATCAAGTCCGTTGACCTCAATCAAGCCACGGCCGATTTCGAGGTCAAGCTACGCGATACCAAGACTCTGTCTCTTTCCCACCCCAACATTCTCAGCGACCATTGCTCCTTCACCACCGCCGACCGCCGTCTCTGGGTGGTTATGCCGTTCATGGCCTTCGGCTCTCTAATCTCCTCCTCTGCTTTCCCGGAAGGATTACCAGAGCCCTGCCTTGCTCTTGTCCTGGAAGAGACGCTAAACGCCATGTCGTATCTCCATGGTCAGGAACACGTCCACGGCGACATCAAACCCGGAAACATCTTGGTTGACTCTGATGGGTCTGTTAAGCTCGCCGACTTCGGGGTCTCTGCTTCTTTCTACGGCGCCGATCATTCAACCGGGGCAAACGACACTTCTGCAACGCCGTATTGGGTTGCACCCAACGGAGGTGGATGCAAGGCGGATATCTGGGCTTTTGGGATCACGGCGCTGGAATTGGCTCTCGGCGGCCCTCCCGTGTCTGACCTGCCGCCGTTTTTAGAGTCGCAGATTCTGAAGGTCAAGAACAGGTTCCCGTTTTCCGATTACAAAAACATCATCAAAGATTTCAAGAACAAGAAGTACTCTGCGGATTTCAAGGACTTGGTCGGTTCTTGCCTTGATCGGGACCCGGAAAAGAGGCCGGCGGCGGAGACGCTGCTGAAGCACTCGTTTTTCCACAACTACAGTGGCAAGGATTTTCTGGTGGGGACTGTGCTTCCGCATTTGGAGAGCGTTGAGGAGAGGTTCAAGAAAAGAAACAGTGGTTTGGGTGAATTGTTGGGCAAGGAAAAATGTGGAGAACTAAGGGCTGAGAATATGGGGTTTAGCGGATGGAATTTCAATGAGGACGATTTTGTTTTCAACCCGGTATTTGCCACTGGCGGCGGCAAATCCCTGCTGTCAATGTTTGCAACGAGGTTGACAACGCAATTACAGATTCTGGTGATCATTATTCGTCTGTTGACGGAAGTAGTTGAGGTGAGCACGCAGGATCAAGTAGAGATTCAGAGGCTGAAAGGTGAGTTGGTGAACAAGAAGGAAGATATTTTGCAGTTCCAGGATAACTTGGAGAGGTTTGTTTTGGACCTGGCTATTCCAGCTGCGTCGTCTTCTACTTCCAGCTTTCCGGCCGAGTCTTCCAACCGCGGCAATGCACGGCTGGTGGAATTGCGGGAAATTGCAAGAAAATTGGACGAGCAGATGGAGAATGTGAAGAGTATTATTGGTCAGTTGGGACAAACAGGAGAGGTTCAGATACTGAAGACTGAGTTGGAGTCTGAGTACGACATATGTGTGAACTTTCAGGTAGAGTTGGAGGTGATCATGCAAAGGCTGTACACTGATGAAAGTGATTAGTAAGATTTTTCCAGGAAACTGCATTTGCAGAGGGTTTGCTTTTTAAAAAAATGGTGAACCTTTTGGATACTTTTTCATGGTTAGGAGAGAGAATTGAGTTTTAGAGCATTAATATTCAAGTGTTCAGATTCTGATTACATAATTTGGGACTTGTCATTTGTAAAGAAGCGAAGAATTAATGATCATTTGATGTTGGATTGATAGTTACTGTAATTTTCTTCCCATACTCTTTTGCTAACATTGAGAGAGAGAGAGAGAGAGATTGATTTTATTCAGAATGTAGAAACTCATAATAATTACACTAGGAATGATATATAAAATGAGTTGATACAAATTTTAGCGCTTCAGAAGCGGTGGGCATGTGTAACCAACTAGTTAAGAGCATTTACCTCTAGAACAAAATCCTAAGTTCAATTTATTCCCTCCCCTACTATCGTTTGTATAAAATGAGAAAAACTCTGATAGTACAAAATCATTGAAACTTGACATATATGGTTCTCCATACGATTTGATAAAAAAAGCTCCATATGCAAGCCATCAACAATCACAGAGCCAACTTCCGTAATTTGAGACGTGCTTTGTCATAGTTCCTTCTTTTTGGTCCAAACCATGACGAGGGAGAAGCCCATCAACGGCATGATCAGAGTCTGCAGATCACAGTAAAATAGTGAAGATTAAATGACATGATTTAATTGGTATAAAAAGAAAACAAAATTGGTGTATAAGCCCAGATATTGACTCACAGAAATTGCCGGTGGCACTCCAACAAGCGCATCTTAGAAAAATCTATTTGCAACGGGAAGGGCCAGAAGACTGCTTTGCATTCCTGCAATGAGCAACAAAACGGTTAGTTCAAAATTGGACATAATACTCCCACCATCCATACAGGTTAGTTTCGTTGCTTTGGAAACAAGTAATAATTTTGAGCCTCTACCAATTTACGTGCTTCTGTTCATTAACAATATGGGCAGTAATATATACATTAATGAACTTTTGCAAAAATTTTACCTAAATTAGTCACAGTTTTTTTCCATGATGTCACAGTTTTTTTCCATGATGTCATTGTCACAGTTTTTTTCCATGATGTCATTGTCACAGTTTTTTTCCATGATGTCGTATCTAACCGCGCATATAAGCCAGTTCGGAAGAAGGAATTACTATAACAATAGGTAAAAGCTCAAGGAGCTACAACGTTAAAGCACTTATCCTCCCACACCTAAAGTAAACCACATTCTTAAATGGTTACTGGATTTAGTTCCTCTAAATAGACACTTTTTTGGCCAACAGAAGATAGAAAAAGTAGACACCTTCCTTGACAATTCCATTTGTGACAATCAATCTCATTTTCGAACAGAGGTCATGATGATGATCAACATCTAACAATATTTAAAATCATGATGACCGCTAGCATTAATCGCTCATGCATACAAGCTAACATAATTGTAGAACCGATGAGTTCTAATTGGATTCTGCTCCTTGTTCATGTATCTTCTTTTGGTGAGCTATTTTTCAAAGTACCTAGTTTTAAGAATCACACAAACCTGACAAGTAGGCCTTGGAACCAAAACTTGGTATGTAAGCCAACCCAATGAAGCCGAATAATTCAGCACTCATTTCCTCAACCGGTTAGGTTAGGAGAACACCAAGCAAAGTTCTGACTGGAATTATATTTCAGCTAGAGTATAATTTTACTTACAATGCTCAATTTAACATTCATTGTCGATCATATTTATCGTGTCGCATATCAATCTAATTAATAATAATTAACAAGTCATGTAATCGTATTTTGAATATTGCATGTTGTGACTAACGGTAATTCTGCACAATGATTGTTTGTCACATCGCGGTCATATTCTAGAAAGTTCTTTGTTAAAGAATGCACATCAAAAATATTTTAAAGAAGAATTGTAGTAGTTAGTATGAGTTATAATATATATGGTTTAACAACATCATATACAATATTGCTCACTCCATAGCAGCCTAGACTTGGTTTTGTGTATAATGTTTTACCACATCTAAACATCCCAAAGTAGTTTTTTGGTTAAGTCTATTAGACCCAATAACTCAAAAATGACTTAACAGTGTGGTCGAAGTGTTAATTAGTAACTCCTCCTAGAAGAATGTCTGCCAAATGAGTCCTTTTAGGGTTCAACTTGTAGTTAGAAATTTTATGAGCCTTCCCAAATATATAAGAAAAAGAAAGCCCTAGAATTAAAACTCTCAGTTGCCCAAATCCGTACTCTTCTTGGCTGTTTAGCCTTCATAATATTAGTTTTTTCCTCTTCTGACTTCTATATCACACAATCTCGTAGTTCAATGACAAGAAATTTTATAACAAGCTATCCAAACTTTTAAATCCTTAAATTTTGTGTTTTAGTTTATTTATTAAAATTTAACGGTTAAAAAATTCCAAGTATCAAAAACTCAAAATACCATAGAAAATCCCAATCTATACAAGCAGTTAAATATAAATAGTACTACTAATAGAAAGTGAAAAACTGAGTACAAATAGACCTGGCATTCGTGTCGTGTTTCTCGTGTTCGTGTCATTTTCGTGTCATACCCGATAGTTTAACGGGTCGTGTCGTGTAATACTTGTTAAAGTAAACGAGTAATATGACCCGACCCGAAATCAACGCGTTAATATTATCAGGTAATATGATCCGACCCGTTACCCGTTAAGAAAATTATATTTTAAATCAATAAAAATGAAAAGAAAAACATAATTTGACCCAAAAAAATGTAAAACATAATACTAAATTAGTATATACATACTAGATTTCGGAGTTGACCCCTTAATGAAAGTTGTAAAGCTTTTCATTACGAGTGATTACATTTTTCACACTTATTATTATTAATTTTTCACTCAAATAAATAACATTGTTCATGAGATTTGGAGGATTTTAAAAATCTACACTTATTTATACTTTCATCAAGTATAACATAAGATTTTATGGTATCCACTAGTGTAAATATTTTAAATTGAAGATCGAATTCATTCATTGTATTCATATAGGGTCAATGAGTGTAGCTGTAAAAAATCGTCAAAATCGGAGTTACAATAACCATTAAATCATGATTTTTCGTTTATAACCATCGAAAAGTTTTGTCTCATTACTTGATCTCTGAATGTTTGTTTTTTGCAATTTTTGGCGTATGCGATCTCGAAGCATATATAAACAGGTTTGACGGTTGGATCGTTGAAATTAGTTTCGTAGGATGCGTATCACATCAAAATGATAGATTCACTAACACTTAAGAGTTTATTTATACTTTCATTAAGTATAACATAAGATTTTGTGGTATCCACTAGTGTAAATATTTTAAATTGAAGATCTAATTCATTCATTGTATTTGTTTAGGGTCAAGGAGTGTAGCTGTAAAAAAACATTAAAATCGGAGTTAAAATAACCGTTAAATCGTGATTTTTCATGTATAACCATCAAAAAGTTTTGTCTTATTACTTGATCTCTGAATGTTTTTTTTTTTTTTTGCAATTTTTGGCGTATGCGATCTTGAAGCATATATAAACAAGTTTGATGGTTGGATCGTTGAAATTAGTTTCGTAGGATGCGTATCCCATCAAAACGATAGATTCACTAACACTTAAGAGTTTACTTATACTTTCATCAAGTATAACATAAGATTTTGTGGTATCTACTAGTGTAAATATTTTAAATTGAAGATCGAATTCATTCATTGTATTCATTTAGGGTCAAGGAGTGTAGTTGTAAAAAATCATCAAAATCGGAGTTATAATAACCGTTAAATCGTGATTTTTCGTTTATAACCGTCAAAAAGTTTTGTCTCATTACTTGATCTCTGAATGTTTGTTTTTTGTAATTTTTGGTGTATGCGATCTCGAAGCATATATAAACAAGTTTGACGGTTGGATCGTTGAAATTAGTTTCGTAGGATGCGTATCACATCAAAACGATAGATTCACTAACACTAAAGAGTTTATTTATACTTTCATCAAGTATAACATAAGATTTTGTGGTATCCACTAGTGTAAATATTTTAAATAGAAGATCGAATTCATTTATTGTATTTGTTTAGGGTCAAGGAGTGTAATTGTAAAAAAATCATCAAAATCGGAGTTAAAATAACCGTTAAATCGTGATTTTTCGTTTATAACCGTCGAAAAGCTTTGTCTTATTACTTGATCTCTGAATGTTTGTTTTTTGTAATTTTTGGCGTATGCGATCTCGAAGCATATATAAACAAGTTTTGACGGTTGGATCGTTGAAATTAGTTTCGTAGGATGCGTATCACATCAAAACGATAGATTCACTAACACTAAAGAGTTTATTTATACTTTCATCAAGTATAACATAAGATTTTTTGGTATCCACTAGTGTAAATATTTTAAATTGAAGATCGAATTCATTATATAAGGTCAAGGAGTGTAGCTGTAAAAAATCATCAAAATCTAAGTTAAAATAACCGTTAAGTTAAAATAACCGTTAAATCGTGATTTTTCATTTATAACCGTCGAAAAGTTTTGTCTCGTTACTTGATCTCTGAATGTTTATTTTTTGCAATTTTTGGTGTATGCGATCTCGAAACATGTATAAACAAGTTTGACGGTTGGATCATTGAAATTAGTTTCATAGGATGTGTATCCCATCAAAACGATACATTAACTAACACTTAAGAGTTTATTTATACTTTTATTAAGTATAACATAAGATTTGTGGTATCCACTAGTGTAAATATTTTAAATTGAAGATAGAATTCATTCATTGTATTCATATAAGGTCAAGGAGTGTAGCTGTAAAAAATTATCAAAATCGGAGTTAAAATAACCGTTAAATCGTGATTTTTCGTTTATAACCGTTGAAAAGTTTTGTCTCATTACTTCATCTCTGAATGTTTTTTTTTTTGCAATTTTTGGAGTATGCGATCTCGAAGCATGTATAAACAAGTTTGACGGTTAGATTGTTGAAATTAGTTTTGTAGGATACGTATCCCATCAAAATGATAAATTCACTAACACTTAAGAGTTTATTCATACTTTCATCATTTTGATGGGATACACATTGATGTTATACTTAATGAAAGTATAAATAAACTTTAAGCGTTAGTGAATCTTATTGTTTTGATGACTTGGAATAAATATATTAATTATTTATATATTTTAGGTGTTAATTAGACTATGTTTCAATTAGTATGTGATGATATTTAATATTAAAATTACATTTATGTTTTTTATTACGTATTTTATTTTTATTCAAGTTAAAATGTTATAAGAGATAAAACAAAAAAAAAAAAAGCTGGTTATTTTTTTCTTTGGGTTAAACATTAGGCGGGAAATGGATGGATATAGGTTGCAAAATTTCCCAAACATTAGGTGGGAAATGGATGAAACTCTTGAAATATTAGACGGGAAATTAATTATTATAATTTTTTTATGTTTTGGGTATTTTTAAATTACTTGATATTTTTATTTTTAATGTGTTTTATGATTTTTAATCTCAATCTTTGCCTATAATATACTATAAAAATAAATAAATAAATAAAACTTAAATTTTAAAATTTATATAGAATAATAATTAATAAACAATATATACATATTCATTATATCTATTGCATTTTATAGTAAGTTTTTTTTAGTAGTTTAAAAAATTAAAATCACCAAAATAGCATTTTTCTTATCGTGTCGAAACATGTTACCCGCGTGTCACTCTCGTGTAAACCTGTTAAGGACCCGTTATTAACGGATTATTATCGTGTAACCCGATAATGACCCGATTAGTTATCGTGTTGACCCGAAACCTGTTATTTTCGTGTCGTTTACGTGTCGTATTAACGGGTCGTGTAATAAATTGTCAGGTCTAAGTACAAACAATACTCGTTTGCTTTTTGTTGTTGCAAAGTAGATCTGTTTATGGCACCAAACATGATGTGACTCGGGTTGGTTGATGAAGCAGTTTTTTATTTGTATTTTGTTAGAAAATGGAAAAAATTATGACACATCACAATTTGTCTTGACATTTAATCCATCTTTATTCTAATGAGCAACCAAATTATAGCATGCAATTGACGAGTGTAGCTTGTCAAAGCCTAAATGCCTGCGGATAAGTTCGAGAGATTAAATTAGCAAACAAAATTTTGAAAATTAAATGGTATGGAAGTTAATGATTTGATTATTACTTAAGTATTGATAAACATGTTCATTTCCTATTGGTGACATATCGTTTACTTCGCAAATTTTGTTCACAAATTTAGTATCCCTAACATTACCTAAAGTGTAAACTAAATGACATAGAAGTTGATGATTGAACTATTACTCAACCGTTGATAAACGTGTTCATTTCCTATTAATGACACATTATTTAATTTGCAAATTTTGTTTACAAATTTATTTCTAACATTATCTAAAGCTTAAAAGGAATTGGACCGAGTCATTGTGATTGTCTATATGTTGTGGCAATTTCCACCAATTGCAGAATGAGCCAATGCTACATACATAAAACACCATAAAATTTCTATGGTGCTCTAAGTATATTCTCTTAACTTTTTAGTTATTAGATCTTAAATTTTATGTTTTCTATGCGAAAGAATAGTATTGTATTGATAATCAAATATTATAATCTTTCAAACGAACAACACGAATGAGATCTAAAAGTTCTTCAAAGCAAATGAATTCAAATTCAAAGTACAAAATCAACTTGACAAATCTATATGCTGCGACATTGACAAAGCGTGTAATGCGAAAAATTGAAAGAGAAAAGTAAAATGTGGTGTCGTCCATTAATGGGCTGAGGATAGAAGCATCTTGGTGGCTGCTGCTAACGGCTTAGACACCTTGCAGGGAGTCACATTCAAGGAGAACTTATTGGCTTGAAGCTCCACGACTCCACAAGCACCTTCTCTAGCAGCCAGAAACTCGATCGAAGCTGGAGAGGGAATGTGATGTTGATGACAGATTAAATTACCAACAAGGTCCCCGTTATTATTTAGAATGACACCACCAACACATTTAGAGTATCCGGTGAATAAAATACTCTAAACGTGTTGGTGGTTTCATTTGAGGCTAGTGGTTTTGACATACATAACATAGCGTTTTGGGGGAAAGGGATCCTCTATGGATTCCTTTCCACCAAATCCACCTAGTCCAAGATTTCGACCGTTAGATGATCCAACGGCTATAGTTATTATAACTTTTAAAGGGATCTTTTGTTTGTAGCCGTTGGATCAAATTTCAACGGTTCGGATCCCGAACTAGGTGAATTTGGTGAAAACTTCATGACAAGACTAGTGATTTTGACATTTGTTTTTCGCTCATGCAATGTAAAAAAAGTATTAGAAAATAAAAATTCAATCTAGTACAAAAATGACCAGAAAATGAGTGCCAAAATCGTCAACGCAATCGTAAGAAGCTCAATCATAAAAATCAATCTTGTATTTTATTTTTCTTGTTATTGTGAAGGAGATTTTCAACAAATTAGAAGCTCAAACTGTGGTTGATTGGTTTTGAAATTTTAAAATATTCTGGACCTTGTGTGAACAAGTGATTTCTTTCAATTTACTCCAAGAATCAGGCCGAATAGATTGACGGCCAAGAATACCTGCAAGTGTGAGCAGAGATATCGCAAGTCTTCCAAGGAGAAGGGAAACTCTTTATCATCTATGTGAACGTATGGTTCAACCTTGAACCTTGTACTTTGGCTTCTCGAATGTGTTGGATTATGGCTAGGATTACTACATCTGAATTAATTCCTTTGGATCATTGCATCCTTGGCCGCATGACTGGTTCAGAGCCAAATTGATACAGTCCTGACATTCTTTAGGTAAACCATAAAGATCGTTGGCCAAAAATTTCCTGTAAAACTGTTTCATGTATTCCAGAGCTTTACCAATAAATGGAGGGCACTTGTTACGCTGAACTTTCAAGCGTTCTTGGTGAAACGTTCGATCTGTGCTTTCATTTGGCCTAACTAAACCAATAACATGATCTGTTTCTCAGATTCCTCTACCTCGATCTCTCTAGCCAAAGTCTAAGTCTTCTTCCCTTCGGCTAGCTCAAGGAGAATTGTAGGGACTTGGTCCACCGAAGCTAATTCCATCTTGTCTTTCGGCTGCCAAACTTGAGATGCATTTCTTTAAGCATTGGCCGCCTTATTGCGAAGGTGATTCCTGAGTCCATTACGTAGTTACCGGTGTTTTTGTGACTTAAACCTTGCAATGTATGCACCAAAATGAACATTGTATTCATACTTTTATGTATCTTCTGTGGCTTGAATGTCCTCTGTGGAGTTGATGCGCTCGTGTTACTAGGGGTGGAAAAAAAACAATACCTGAAAATCCCAAACCGTCCCGAAATTGAATCCAGCTCGGGCCCCCACCACAACCCGAACCCGCACCACCACCGTAGCACGATATTGTCCGCTTTGGGCCCCGAACACGCCCTCACGGTTTTGTTTCTGGGAACTCAGACGAGAACTTCCCAGTGGGTCACCCATCATAGAAGTGCTCTTGCGCGCTACTTGCTCAACTTCGAAGTTCCGATGGAACCTGAAGCCAATGAGCTCCCAAAAGGCCTCGTGCTGGGTAGGGATGAGAATATACATATAAGGATCACTCCCGTGGGCGATGTGGGATGTCAAAATCAACCCCCCTTAGGGGCCCGATGTCCTCGTCGGCACACCACAACCAGGGTTAGGCTTTGATACCAAATTGTCACATCCCGGCCCGGGCCCCCACCACAACTCGAGCCCACTCCACCACCGTAGCACGATATTGTCCGCTTTGGGCCCCGACCACGCCCTCACGGTTTTGTTTCTGGGAACTCACACGGGGAACTTCCCAATGGGTCACCCATCATGGGAGTGTTCTCGCGCGCTACTCGCTTAACTTCGAAGTTCCGATGGAACTCGAAGCCAGTGAGCTCCCAAAAGGCCTTGTGCTAGGTAGGGATGAGAATATACATATAAGGATCACTCCCCTGGGCGATGTGGGATGTCACAGCCCGAAATCGAACCGATCCCAAAATTTTAGGTATGGGATTCACTCTCCTCTTTGTTATGATTTAGGAATCCCAATCCAAATCGATATTTTATATATATTTGTTTATTTATTTTTAATTTTTAATTTACTAATTACTTGGACCGTTGGATGCTTGGATTGGTTGCGATATAATCTTAATTATCCATTGTAAATTAGGTTGGAGCCCAGAGATCCTCCTCTTTCATTCACTCTCAATCTCTCCAGGCTTCAACATTCCGCAACACTCTCCTCAAATCCGCTCATCTCTCTTGAATCCTTCTTCGTCCATTTTGACTCGACTCTAGCCAACCACTGAGCCACAAGAAAACCACACACAGTCAAACACATGCTAAAGGTATGGATTTCGTATTTCTGGGTATTCTGTGTTTTTTTGGAAAACTAGTGATTTAAGGTTTTCCTAAAACTAATGGGCTGGGGGTTTTCTGGGTTTCTGGGTTTGGGCATGTTTGCTTACATTCTAAAAACCCAGTGAAGGTTTAAGAGTGGAGAGAGAGGACTTCGTTTTTCTTACAGTTTGGAGATTGAAGATGCAAAGAATTGCAGTTATGGGAGGGATGTTTTTGGTGGTGCCACCAGTAGCACCGTCACAATTGGTTATGATTCTTGGGGCTAAAAAATAGGGTCTTGGGTTACAGAAGCTTGGAGATTAAATGACTAAAGAGGCTAATTAATTTGGACTTCATGAAACTTAAAAATTGTAATGTACAGTTGTAATCTAAGCTATCACAAACTAGTGGGCATCTTTTATTCTTTCCAAATTCAAAAAAATTAAAAAGCCCAACAATTAAGGCTTGAACTGCAAAAAATAAAAATAAAATAAAATTGGGCCCAATCCCAAACAGGCCCGAAATTCCGAAAAACTGTCAATCATCCTAAAATTAGGGAATTCCAAAAATTCGGTCCAATTTCGGGTTGTAAAATTCCATCCCAAAAATTATTAGTTTGGGTTTCGGTTCGGGATCCCAACCCGAACCAGCCCTACGTGTCACCCACCTTGAATTCAATGAAATTTTCATCGTAAAATCCCTTGTCAAAGTCAAGTCGTCTGATCTTCAAGCGACGACCCTAATTTGCTAAACACTCCTAACGGGCTTTGCGCTAAACCTCGACCAGATGGCTCAGATATTTTGAGATTCTAAGATGACCCGGAAGAATGAGACCGACTGGTTGAGCGATTAAGTTTTCAGCTTTGTGAGGTTAACTTCTGACTTACATCGATTGCACAACACTACCAGTTCATCCAACTCACTTTAAGCCTAACTGGCGAATTTCACCTAGGTATGGGAAGTTGGCACAGGTTGTTGTAGAGGAACGTTGTGATGGGTGAGATGGTTTTTTAGCCTTGGCTCAGGACTTTTCTTGGGTCTACGAGTCACCGTTGGGGAAGCATCAATCATCTACTTTGACCGATCATTTTTCTTAAGCACGTTGTCGTTGCCCATATCGACTGTCGTGGTTGGGAAAGGATCGGTGTCAACCAACATCTGCACCTTTTCAGGGCATTTAAGCTTGCCTTTATTGATCGAATCTTAGATAGCATCGCGCAACACGACGTGGGTTTGAAGGCTCTACGGCGAAAAAGTGTATAAACTGCAAAGCAAGCTCTACATAAAGCTCCTCAACCAGGCAGCCCCACCCCATTTTCTTTCGCAAGGGATAAGTTGTAACTTGTAACGCTAAACTTTTGACCTAAGACTAAATATGATAAAGCCAAATTCTAAAATATCAGAGCTAATCCGTTTGAATTGTAAAGTCAGTTAAGTAGAAACGAGGCTACCAACTTCAGTTGTAACTTGTGAGCTTTTTTGTTTGTGCCCTTATATTCTAACTTCCAATTACGTTAGCAAAAATAAGAAATTCAAAGATGATATCTATTCAGGTAAACAATGGTTAACACAGAAGTAGGAGGTAACAGAAATCCTTACAACCAAACCAACCAACCAACCATTAGTGTAAAATACTCAATCAAGATTAACAAGAAAATGCAATTTTAGAACAAGTTCACAAAACCCCATTTGCATAAATCACAACAAGATGGAGAGAAATGTTGTCTCTATCTCTCTCACCATTCAACGACGCTGGAAACATGGAGGCCCATGTGGAGTGTAAACGAGATGGACGATCCAACCAAAGTGAGAGGAATATGACTATCCTAGTATTAAATGGCAATAAAAAATAATCAAGGTAACAAAACGCAAAGGGCTACAGGGTGTGTTTTAGCCGTTAAGATTTGATTATTCTAACTGTTTAGATTTTCTTTTAGTTTCAACCGTTTATTCCATATACCACTCATGAAGTCATTATAAGTATTATTGAAGAAAGATTGCTAAATTGTACGTAAATTGTATTTTTTATAATATATACAATGACATATTTACACTAAGCAATGAGAGAATATAGTTGTTACGAGTTTGTTATTTCTGAATAGGAACCTAAGATTTCTTAATTATAAGTAAAAATAAGTACACAAAATCTCTGAATACGAGCCTAAGATTTCTTAATTATAAGTAAAAATAAGTACACAAAATCTTAATACTATGTGGCATTTATATCTATGATTAAAGTTTGTAACTATTTGGGCACATTCCCCATTTTTTCTATTGTCAATTTCTTGTTTTATATTTGGTCATGGTAATCACATTTCTTTATCGGAACCAAGTAATGAAACTGAGTTATGGATTAAGACAAATAAAGATAAAGTACTCGTTATGTGCTAAGCGATTAGTTATTAATCCTATCTTAAATTCTTTTGAAGCTTTTCCTTGCCATGAGTAAATGAGCATGAAAAGGTTCCAGTCACCAGCTCAGGTTTTCTCGAGGGTTGAATTGCACGTGGAACGAAGGTGGGCCTCGCCAATATCATGAGGGCACTTTTTCTCTCCTTTGTGAATTATTTCTCAATTTCTTAATAATCCTTATGGAAATACTAGTAATGTTCCTACCATTGTTGATAGAGTTGTGCCTTATCACAGTGACAAAATTTCAAATATAATTAAAAAATTATAATTATGTTTATTTTTCAGTTTAATATTAAAATTCACATTTTACAAAAAGTAATGCTAGGTACTCCAATTTTTTAAACCAAATTTGCAAATCATATTCATATGATGCGTCACCAATAGAAAATAAGTATGTTAATCTACACTTAAATAATAATTCAATCACCACATCATATGGTTTACAAAACTTGGTCTCTCTAGTATTACCAACAACTTTTTTTATGATTTTATAGGACTTACTTGATTTTTAATTACATCTTGGAGAATGATTGATTTCAATAGGTTAGTAGGTTGGTCTTGTTATTGGACTTACAGGTCTCAATACGTATTTTGTTCATATATTGTATCCTTATAGTCCTTTCGAAATATTTATACAAGGCACTCACAACAGAAATAATCTTTCGAGATTGGATCAAATGAGAAGAGGATATGACTACCTCTCACTTATATGGTAGTGAGATGGGCTTGCCTCATATGTGGGCATCATGCCTTGCCTCCCAAGACATTGCTGAGATGGCAAATAACAGAAAACGAACTAACTGTATTACTATCTTAACCAACCTCACCCAATCCTAATCACCAAAATCGCCTCACGACAGAATGTTGATGATTCTGCTAATTAACAAAATCTAGGGGCAAAAGTTGAAACTTCTCTTATTATATAAGTAAATAAAAGCAGAGCAGTACACACCCACACATTCTCATGCATCGTCGTCTTCCTCCCAAAGCCTCAACCTTTCACAAGAATTAGTATTGCAGAAACCCTACATTCATCAACTCCATCAAAACCCATTTCCCCGAAATCCAAGTAACCCACTTTCGTTCTTCAAGATTTCATCTTTGTCGTCTCCAATGGCGACTTCTTCGACTTCTTCCTCCCACCAAGATAACCCACAAAAGGTCCAATTCCCGTTGGACTCCGCCGCATACAAGGACCTCCAAGAAATCAGCTCTGGCGACAAGGTCGTCGTCTACAAGGCCGTCTGCGTCCCCATGAACTCTGCAATCGTCGCAATCAAGTCCGTTGACCTCCATCAATCCACGGCCGATTTCGAGGGCAAGCTACGCGATACCAAGACTCTGTCTCTTTCCCACCCCAACATTCTCAGCGACCATTGCTCCTTCACCACCGCCGACCGCCGTCTCTGGGTGGTTATGCCGTTCATGGCCTTCGGCTCTCTAATCTCCTCCTCTGCTTTTCCGGAAGGATTACCAGAGCCCTGCCTTGCTCTTGTCCTGGAAGAGACGCTAAACGCCATGTCGTATCTCCATGGTCAGGAACACGTCCACGGCGACATCAAACCCGGAAACATCTTGGTTGACTCTGAAGGGTCTGTTAAGCTCGCCGACTTCGGGGTCTCTGCTTCTTTCTACGGCGCCGATCATTCAACTGGGACAAACGAAACTTCTGCAACGCCGTATTGGGTGGCACCCAACGGAGGTGGATGCAAGGCGGATATCTGGGCATTTGGGATCACGGCGCTGGAATTGGCTCTCGGCGGCCCTCCCGTGTCTGACCTGCCGCCGTATTTAGAGTCTCAGATTCTGAAGGTCAAGAACAGGTTCCCGTTTTCCGATTACAAAAACATCATCAAAGATTTCAAGAACAAGAAGTACTCAGCGGATTTCACGGACTTGGTGGGTTCTTGCCTTGATCGGGACCCCGAAAAGAGGCCGGCGGCGGAGACGCTGCTGAAGCACTCGTTTTTCCACAACTACAGTGGCAAGGATTTTCTGGTGGGGACTGTGTTTCCGCATTTGGAGAGCGTTGAGGAGAGGTTGAAGAAAAGAAACAGGGGTTTGGGTGAATTGTTGGGCAAGGAAAAATGTGGAGAACAAAAGGCTGAGAATATGGGGTTTAGCGGATGGAATTTCAATAAGGACGATTTTGTTTTCAACCCGGTATTTTCCACTGAGTCGTCTTCTACTTCCAGCTCTGAGTCTTCTGGCGGCGGCAAATCCCCGCTGTCAAGATTTGCAACGAGGTTGGCAAAGCAATTACAGATTGTGGGGTCGATTATTCGTCTGTTGACGGGAGTAGTTGAGGTGAGCACACAGGATCAAGTAGAGATTCAGAGGCTGAAGGGTGAGTTGGAGAACAAGAAGGAAGATATTTTGCAGTTCCAGGATGACTTGGAGAGGTTTGTTTTGGACCGGGCTATTCCAGCTGCGTCGTCTTCTACTTCCAGCTTTCCGGCCGAGTCTTCCAACCGCGGCAATGCACGGCTGGTGGAATTGCGGGAAATTGCAAGAAAATTGGACGAGCAGATGGAGAATGTGAAGAGTATTATTGGTCAGTTGGGACAAACAGGAGAGGTTCAGATGCTGAAGACTGAGTTGGAGTCTGAGTACGACATATGTGTGAACTTTCAGGTAGAGTTGGAGGTGATCATGCAAAGGCTGTACACTGATGAAAGTGATTAGTAAGATTTTTCCAGGAAACTGCATTTGCAGAGGGTTTGCTTTTTGAAAAAATGGTGAACCCTTTGGATAATTTTTCATGGTTAGGAGAGAGAATTGAGTTTTAGAGCATTAATATTCAAGTGTTCAGATTCTGATTAGATAATTTGGGACTTGTCATTTGTAAAGAAGCGAAGAATTAATGATCATTTGATGTTGGATTGATAGTTACTGTAATTTTCTTCCCATACTCTTTTGCTAACATTGAGAGAGAGAGAGAGAGAGAGAGAGAGAGAGAGAGATTGATTTTATTCAGAATGTGGAAACTCATAATAATTACACTAGGAATGATATACAAAATGAGTTGATACAAATTTTAGCGCTTCAGAAGGGGTGAGCATGTGTAACCAACTAGTTAAGAGCATTTACCTCTAAAACAAAAGTCCTAAGTTCAATTTATTCCCTCCCCTACTATCGTTTGTATAAAATGAAAAACTCTGATCGTACAAAATCATTGAAACTTGACATATATGGTTCTCCATACGATTTGATAAAAAAAGCTCCCCATATGCAAGCCATCAACAATCACAGAGCCAACTTCCGAAATTTGAGACGTGATTTGTCATAGTTCTTTCTTTTTGGTCCAAACCATGACGAGGGAGAAGCCCATCAAAGACATGACCAGAGTCTGCAGATCACAGTAAAATAGTGATGATTAAATGACATGATTTAATTGGTATAAAAAGAAAACAAAATTGGTATATAAGCCCAGATATTGACTCACATAAATTGCCGGTGGCACTCCTACAAGCGCATCTTAGAAAAATCTATTTGCAACGGGAAGGGCCAGAAGACTGCTTTGCATTCCTGCAATGAGCAACAAAACGGTTAGTTCAAAATTGGACATAATGCTCCCACCATCCATACAGGTTAGTTTCGTTGCTTTGGAAACAAGTAATAATTTTGAGCCTCTACCAATTTACGTGCTTCTGTTCATTAACAATATGGGCAGTAATATATACATTAATGAACTTTTGCAAAAATTTTACTTAAATTAGTAGAGGTGTGTGCCATTGTCACAGTTTTTTTTCCATGTTGTCGTATCTAACTGCGCATATAAGCCAGTTCGGAAGAAGGAATTACTATAACAATAGGTAAAAGCTCAAGGAGCTACAACGTTAAAGCACTTATCCTCCCACACCTAAAGTAAACCACATTCTTAAATGGTTACTGGATTTAGTTCCTTTAAATAGACACTTTTTTCGCCAACAGAAGATAGAAAAAGTACACACCTTCCTTGACAATTCCCTTTGTGACAATCAGTCTCATTTTCGAACAGAGGTCATTATGATGATCAACATCTAACAATGTTTGAAATCACGATGACTGCTAGCATTAATCGCTCACGCATACAAGCTAACATAATTGTAGAACCGAGGAGTTCTAATTGGATTCTGGTTCTTGTTCATGTATCTTCTTTTGGTTAGCTGTTTTTCAAAATACCTGGTTTTAAGAATCACACAAACCTGACAAGTAGGCCTTGGAACCAAAACTTGGTATGGAAGCCAACCCAATCAAGACAAATAATTCAGCACTCATTTCCTCAACCGGTCAGTTTAGGAGAACACCAAGCAAAGTTCTGACTGGAATTATATTTCAGCTGGAGTGTAATTTTACTTACAATGCTCAATTTAACATTCATTATCGATCATATTTATCGTGTCGCATATCCATCTAATTAATAATAATTAACAAGTCATGTAATCGTATTTTGAACATTGCATATTGTGACTAACGGTAATTCTGCACAATGATTGTTGGTCACAGCGTGGTCATATTCTAGAAAGTTCTTTGGCAAAGAAAGCACATCAAAAATATTTTAAAGAAGAATTGTAGTAGTTAGTATGAATTATAATATATATGGTTCTACAACATCATATACAATATTGCTCACTCCAGAGCAGCCTAGACTTGGTTTTGTGTATAATGTTTTACCACATCTAAACATCCCAAAGTAGTTTTTTGGTTAAGTATATTAGACCCAATAACTCAAAAATGACTTAACAGTGTGGTCGAAGTGTTAATTAGTAACTCCTCCTAGAAGAATGTCTGCCAAATGAGTCCTTTTTGGGTTCAACTTGTAGTTAGAAATTTTATGAGCCTTCCCAAATATATAAGAAAAAGAAAGCCCTAGAATTAAAACTCTCAGTTTGCCCAAATCCGTACTCTTCTTGGCTGTTTAGCCTCCATAATATTATTTTTTTCCTCTTCTGACTTCTATTGTATCTCACACAATCTCGTAATTCAGTGGCAAAATTTTTTATAATAAGCTATCCAAACTTTTAAATCCTTAAGTTTTGTGGTTTTGTTTATTTACTAAAATTTAACGGTTAAAAAATTTCAGGTATCAAAAACTCAAAATACCATAGAAAATCCCAATCTATACAAGTAGTTAAATATAAATAGTACTGCTAATAGAAAGTGAAAAACTGAGTACAAACAATACTAGTTTGCTTTTTGTTGTTGCAAAGTAGATCTGTTTATGGCACCATACATGATGTGACTCGGATTGGTTGATGAAGCAGTTTTTTATTTGTATTTTGTTAGAAAATGGAAAAAATTATGACACATCACAATTTGTCTTGACATTTAACCATCTTTATTCTAATGAGCAATCAAATTATAGCATGCAATTGACAAGTGTAGCTTGTCAAAGCCTAAATGCATGCGGATAAGTTAGGGAGATTAAATTAGTAAATAAAATTTTGAAAATTAAATGACATAGAAGTTGATGATTGGATTATTACTTAAGCGTTGATAAACGTGCTTATTTCCTATTGGTGACATATCATTTAGTTCACAAATTTAGTATCCCTAGCATTACCTAAAGTGTAAACTAAATGACATGGAAGTTGATGATTAAACTATTACTCAACCGTTAATAAACGTGCTCATTTCTTATCAGTGACACAACATTTAATTTGCAAATTTTGTTTACAAATTTATTCCTAACATTATCTAAAGCTTAAAAGGAATTGGACCGAGTCATTGTGATTGTCTATATGTTGTGGCAATTTCCACCAATTGCAGAATGAGCCAAAGCTACATAGATAAAACACCATAAAATTTCTATGGTGCTCTAAGTATATTCTCTTAACTTTTTAGTTATTAGATCTTAAATTTTATGTTTTCTATGCGAAAGAATAGTATTGTATTGATAATCAAGCATTATAATCCTTCAAAAGAACAGCACAAATGAGATTCAGAAGTTCTTCAAAGCAAATGAATTCAAATTCAAAGTACAAAATCAACTTGACAAATCTATATGCTGCGACATTGACAAAGCATGTAATGCGAAAAGTTGAAAGAGAACTCAAGTAAAATGTGGTGTCATCCATTAATGGGCTGAGGATAGAAGCATCTTGGTGGCTGCTGCTAACGGCTTGGACACCTTGCAAGGAGTCACATTGAAGGAGAACTTATTGGCTTAAAGCTCCACGGCTCCACAAGCACCTTCTCTAGCAGCCAGAAACTCGATCGAAGATGGAGAGGGGATGTGATGTTGATGACAGATTAAATTACCAACAAGGTCACTGTTACTATTTGGAATGACACCCCCAACACATTTAGAGTATCCAGTGAATAAAATACTCTAAATGTGTTTGTGGTTTCATTTGAGGCTAGTGGTTTTGACATACATAACATAGCGTTTTGGGGGAAAGGGATCCTCTACGGATTCCTTTCCACCAAATCCACCTAGTTCGAGATTTCGGCCGTTGGATGATTCAACGGCTATAGTTATTATAACTTTTAAAGGGACATTTTGTTTGTTGCCGTTGAATCAAATTTCAATGGTTCGGATCCCAAACTAGGTGGATTTGGTGAAAACTTCTTGACAAGACTAGTGATTTTGACATTTGTTTTTCGCTCATGCAATGTAAAAAAAGTATTATAAACGGTTCGAATACCAAACTAGGCGGATTTGGTGAAAACTTCATGACAAGACTAGTGATTTTGACATTTGTTTTTCGCTCATGCAATGTAAAAAAAGTATTAGAAAATAAAAATTCAATCTAGAATAAAAATGACCAGAAAATGAGTGCCAAAATCGTCAACCCAATCGTAAGAAGCTCAATCATAAAAATCAATCTTGTATTTTATTTTTCTTGTTATTATGAAGGAGATTTTCAATAAATTAGAAGCTCAAACTGTGGTTAATTGGTTTTGAAATTTTAAAACCTTGTGTCAACAAGTGATTCTTTCAATTTACTCCAAGAATCAGGCCGAATATATTGACGGCCAAGAATACCTGCAAGTGTCAGCGGAGATATCGCAAGTCTTCCAACGAGAAAGGAAACTCTTTATCGTCTATGTCAACGTATGGTTCGACCTTGAACGTTGTACTTTGGCTTCTCAAATGTGTTGGATTATGGCTAGGATTACTAGATCTGAATGAATTCCTTTGGATCATTGCATCCTCGGCCGCATGACTGGTCAGAGCCAAATTGATACAGTCCTGACATTCTTTAGGTAAACCATAAAGATCGTTGGCCAAAAATTTCCTGTAAAATAGTTTCATGTATTCCAGAGCTTCACCAATAAATGGAAGGTGCTTGTTACGCTGAACTTTGATCAGGGGCTCCTGTAGGGAAAGTGGAGGAAGAGCCTTTCAAGCGTTCTTGGTGAAACGTTCGATCTGTGCTTTAATTTGGCCTGACTAAACCAATAACATGATCTATTTCTCAAATTCCTCTACCTCGGTCTCTCTAGTCAAAGTCCAAGTCTTTCGGCTGCCAAACTTGAGATGCATTTCTTTAAGCATTGGCCGCCATATTGCGAAGGTGATCCCTGAGTCCATTACGTTGTTACCGATATTTTTGTGACTTAAACCTTGCAATGTATGCACCGACATGAACATTGTATTCATACCTTTATATATCTTCGGTTGCTTGAATGTCATACCTTTATATATCTTCGGTGGCTTGAATGTCCTCTGTAGAGTTGATGTGCTCGTGTTACTAGGGGTGGAAAAAAAAAAACCAAAAATCCCGAACCATCTCGAAATTTTAGGTATGGGATTTGCTCTCCTCTTTGTAATGATTTAGGAATCCCAATCCAAATCAATATTTTCTATGTATTTGTTTATTTCTTTTTAATTTATAATTTACTAATTACTTGGACCGTTGGATGCTTGGATTGGTTGAGATATAATCTTAACCGTCCATTGTAAATTAGGTTGGAGCCCAGACATCCTCCTCTCTCATTTACCCTCGATCTCTCCAGGCTTCAACACTCCGCAACACTCTCCTCAAATCCGCTCATCTCTCTAGAATCCTCCTCTGTCCACTTTGACTCGACTCTAGCCAACCACTAAACCACAAGAAAACCACACACAGTCAAACACACGCTAAAGGTATGGATTTTGTATTTCTGGGTATTCTGTGTTTTTTTGGGAAAACTAGTGATTTAGGGTTTTCCTAAAACTAATGTGCTGGGGGTTTTCTGGGTTTCTGGGTTTGGGCATGTTTGCTTACATTCTAAAAACCCAGTGGGGGTTTAAGAGTGAAGAGAGAGTACTCTGTTTTTCTTGCAGTTTGGAGATTCAAGATGCAAAGAATTATAGTTATGGGAGGGATGTTTTTTGTGGCGCCACCAGTAGCACCGTCACAGTTGGTTATGATTCTTGGGGCTAAAAAATAGGGTCTTGGGTTACAGAAGCTTGGAGATAAAATGACTAATGAGGCTAATTAATTTGGACTTCATGAAACTTAAAAATTGTAATGTGCAGTTGTAATCTAAGCTATCACAAACTGGTGGGCATCTTTTATTCTTTCCAAAATTCAAAACAATTAAAAAGCCCAACAATTTGGGCTTGAACTGCAAAAAATAAAAATAAAATAAAATTGGGCCCAATCCCAAACAGGCCCGAAATTTCGAAAAACTTTCAATCATCCTAAAATTGGGGAATTCCAAAAATTCAGTCTAGTTTCGGGTTGTAAAATTCCATCCCAAAAAGTATTAGTTTCGAATTTGGGCCTTGGGTTTCGGTTCAGGATCCCAACCCAAACCAGCCCTATGTCACCCACCTTGAATTCAACGAAATTTTCATCATAAAATTCCTTGTCAAAGTCAAGCAGTCTGATCTTCAAGCGACGACCATAATTTGCTAAACACTCGTGACCGGCTCTGCGCTAAACCTCGATCAGACGGCTCAGATGTTTTGAGATTCTATGATGACCCGGAAGAATGAGACCGACTGGTTGAGCGATTAAGCTTTCCGCTTTGTGAGGTTCACTTCTGACTTACATCGACTGCACAATACTACCAGTTCATCCAACTCACTTTAAGCCTGACTGGCAAATTTGACCTAGGTATGGGAAGTTGGCACAGGTTGTTGTGGAGGAACGCTGTGATGGGTGAGATGGTTTTTTAGCCTTGGCTGAAGACTCTTCTTGGGTCTATGAGTCACTGTTGGGGAAGGATCAATCATTGACTTTGGCCGATCATTTTTCTTAAGCACGTAGTCGTTGCCCATATCGACTGTCGTGGTTGGGAAAGGATCGGTGTCAACCAATATCTGCACCTTTTCAGGGCATTTAAGCTTGCCTTTATTGATCTAATCTTAGATAGCATCGCGCAACAAGACGTGGGTTTGAAGGCTCTACGGCAGAAAAGTGTATAAACTGCAAAGCAAGCTCCACATAAAGCTCCTCAACAAGGCAGCCTCAACCCCATTTTCTTTCGCAAGGGATAAGTAGTAACTTGTAAAGCTAAACTTTTGACCTAAGACTAAATATGATAAAAGCCAAATTCTAAAATATCAGAGCTAATCTGTTTGAATAGTAAAGTCAGTTAAGTAGAAACAAGGCTACCAACTTCAGTTGTAACTTGTGAGCTTGTTTGTTAGTGCCCTTATATTCTAACTTCCAATTACGTTAGCAAAAATAAGAAATTCAAAGATGATATCTATTCAAGTAAACAATGGTTAACACAGAAGTAGAAGGTAATAGAAATCCTTACAACCAAACCAACCAACCAACCAACCATTAGTGTGAAATATTCAATCAAGATTAACAAGAAAATGCAATTTTAGAACAAGTCACAAAACCCCATTTGCATAAATCACAACAAGATGGAGAGAAATGTTGTCTCTCTCTCTCTCACCATTCAACGACGCTGGAAACGTGAAGGCCCATGTGGAGTGTAAACGAGATGGACGATCCAACCAAAGTGAGAGGAATATGACTATCCTAGTATTAAGTGGCAATAGAAAATAATCAAAGAAAAAAAAACGCGAAGCGCAACAGGGTGTGTTTTAGCCATTAAGATTTGATTATTCTAACTGTTTAGATTTTCTTTTAGTTTCAACCGTTTATTCCATATACCACTCATGAAGTCATGATAAGTATTATTGAAGAAAGATTGCTAAATTGTATGTAAATTGTATTTTTTATAATATATACAATGATATATTTACACTAAGGAATGAGAGAATCAAGTTTTTACAAATTTGTTATTTCTGAGTACGAACCTAAGCCCTCTTAATTATAAGTAAAAATAAGTACACAAAATCGTAGTACTATGTGGCATTTATATCTATGATTAAAGTTTGTAACTATTTGGGCTCATTCCCCATTTAATTCTTTTGAAGTTTTTCCTTGCCATGAATAAATGAGCATTAAAAAGTTGTAGTCAGCAGCTCAGGTTTTCTCGAGGGTTGAATTGCGCGTGGAACAAAGGTGGGCCTCGCCAATATCATGAGGGCACTTTTTCTCTCCTTTGTGAATTATTTCTCAATTTCTTAATAATCCTTATGGAAATACTAGTAATGTTCCTACCATTGTTGATAGAGTTGTGCCTTATCACAGTGACAAATTTTCAAATATAATTAAAAAATTATAATTAAGTTTATTTTTCAGTTTAATATTACAATTCACATTTTACAAAAAGTAATGCTAGGTAGTCCAATTTTTTAAAACAAATTTGCAAATCATATTCATATGATGCGTCACCAACAGAAAATAAGCACGTTAATCTACACTTAAATAATAAGTCAATCACCACATCATATGGTTTACAAAACTTGGTCTCTCTAGTATTACCAACAACATTTTTTATGATTTTATAGGACTTACTTGATTTTTAATTACATCTTGGAGAATGATTGATTTCAATAGGTTAGTAGGTTGGTCTCGTTATTGGACTCACAGGTCTCAATACGTATTTTGTTCGTATATTGTATCCTTATAATCCTTTCGAAATATTTATACGATGCACTCACAACAGAACTAACCTTTCGAGATTGGATCAAATGAGAAGAGGATATGACTACCTCTCACTTATATGGTAGTGAGATGGGCTTGCCTCAGATGTGGGCATCATGCCTTGCCTCCCAAGACATTGCTGAGATGGCAAATAACAGAAAACGAACTAACTGTAGTACTATCTTAACCAACCTCACCCAATCCTAATCACCAAAATCGCCTCACGACAGAATGTTGATGATTCTGCTAATTAACAAAATCTAGGGGCAAAAGTTGAAACTTCTCTTATTATATAAGTAAATAAAAGCAGAGCAGTACACACCCACACATTCTCATGCATCGTCGTCTTCCTCCCAAAGCCTCAACCTTTCACAAGCATTAGTATTGCAGAAACCCTACATTCATCAACTCCATCAAAACCCATTTCCCCGAAATCCAAGTAACCCACTTTCGTTCTTCAAGATTTCATCTTTGTCGTCTCCAATGGCGACTTCTTCGACTTCTTCCTCCCACCAAGATAACCCACAAAAGGTCCAATTCCCGTTGGACTCCGCCGCATACAAGGACCTCCAAGAAATCAGCTCTGGCGACAAGGTCGTCGTCTACAAGGCCGTCTGCGTCCCCATGAACTCTGCAATCGTCGCAATCAAGTCCGTTGACCTCCATCAATCCACGGCCGATTTCGAGGGCAAGCTACGCGATACCAAGACTCTGTCTCTTTCCCACCCCAACATTCTCAGCGTCCATTGCTCCTTCACCACCGCCGACCGCCGTCTCTGGGTGGTTATGCCGTTCATGGCCTTCGGCTCTCTAATCTCCTCCTCTGCTTTTCCGGAAGGATTACCAGAGCCCTGCCTTGCTCTTGTCCTGGAAGAGACGCTAAACGCCATGTCGTATCTCCATGGTCAGGAACACGTCCACGGCGACATCAAACCCGGAAACATCTTGGTTGACTCTGAAGGGTCTGTTAAGCTCGCCGACTTCGGGGTCTCTGCTTCTTTCTACGGCGCCGATCATTCAACTGGGACAAACGAAACTTCTGCAACGCCGTATTGGGTGGCACCCAACGGAGGTGGATGCAAGGCGGATATCTGGGCATTTGGGATCACGGCGCTGGAATTGGCTCTCGGCGGCCCTCCCGTGTCTGACCTGCCGCCGTATTTAGAGTCTCAGATTCTGAAGGTCAAGAACAGGTTCCCGTTTTCCGATTACAAAAACATCATCAAAGATTTCAAGAACAAGAAGTACTCAGCGGATTTCACGGACTTGGTGGGTTCTTGCCTTGATCGGGACCCCGAAAAGAGGCCGGCGGCGGAGACGCTGCTGAAGCACTCGTTTTTCCACAACTACAGTGGCAAGGATTTTCTGGTGGGGACTGTGTTTCCGCATTTGGAGAGCGTTGAGGAGAGGTTGAAGAAAAGAAACAGGGGTTTGGGTGAATTGTTGGGCAAGGAAAAATGTGGAGAACAAAAGGCTGAGAATATGGGGTTTAGCGGATGGAATTTCAATAAGGACGATTTTGTTTTCAACCCGGTATTTTCCACTGAGTCGTCTTCTACTTCCAGCTCTGAGTCTTCTGGCGGCGGCAAATCCCCGCTGTCAAGATTTGCAACGAGGTTGGCAAAGCAATTACAGATTGTGGGGTCGATTATTCGTCTGTTGACGGGAGTAGTTGAGGTGAGCACACAGGATCAAGTAGAGATTCAGAGGCTGAAGGGTGAGTTGGAGAACAAGAAGGAAGATATTTTGCAGTTCCAGGATGACTTGGAGAGGTTTGTTTTGGACCGGGCTATTCCAGCTGCGTCGTCTTCTACTTCCAGCTTTCCGGCCGAGTCTTCCAACCGCGGCAATGCACGGCTGGTGGAATTGCGGGAAATTGCAAGAAAATTGGACGAGCAGATGGAGAATGTGAAGAGTATTATTGGTCAGTTGGGACAAACAGGAGAGGTTCAGATGCTGAAGACTGAGTTGGAGTCTGAGTACGACATATGTGTGAACTTTCAGGTAGAGTTGGAGGTGATCATGCAAAGGCTGTACACTGATGAAAGTGATTAGTAAGATTTTTCCAGGAAACTGCATTTGCAGAGGGTTTGCTTTTTGAAAAAATGGTGAACCTTTTGGATACTTTTTCATGGTTAGGAGAGAGAATTGAGTTTTAGGGCATTAATATTCAAGTGTTCAGATTCTGATTACATAATTTGGGACTTGTCATTTGTAAAGAAAAGAAGAATTAATGATCATTTGATGTTGGATTGATAGTTACTGTAATTTTCTTCCCATACTCTTTTGCTAACATTGAGAGAGAGAGAGAGGGAGAGTGATTGATTTTATTCAGAATGTGGAAACTCATAATAATTATGATATACAAAATGAGTTGATACAAATTTTAGCGCTTCAGAAGGGGTGGGCAGGTGTAACCAACTAGTTAAGAGCATTTACCTCTAGAACAAAAGTCCTCATTTCAATTTATTCCCTCCCCTACTATCGTTTGTATAAAATGAGAAAAACTCTGATAGTACAAAATCATTGAAACTTGTCATATATGGTTCTCCATACGATTTGATAAAAAAAGCTCCCCATATGCAAGCCATCAACAATCACAGAGCCAACTTCCGAAATTTGAGACGTGCTTTGTCATAGTACTTTCTTTTTGGTCCAAACCATGACGAGGGAGAAGCCCATCAAAGACATGATCAGAGTCTGCAGATCACAGTAAAAATAGTGAAGATTAAGTGACATGATTTAATTGGTATAAAAAGAAAACAAAATTGGTATATAAGCCAAGATATTGACTCACAGAGATTGCCGGTGGCACTCCAACAAGCGCATCTTAGAAAAATCTATTTGCAACGGGAAGGGCCAGAAGACTGCTTTGCATTCCTGCAATGAGCAACAAAACGGTTAGTTCAAAATTGGACATAATACTCCCACCATCCATACAGGTTAGTTTTGTTGCTTTGGAAACAAGTAATAATTTTGAGCCTCTACCAATTTACGTGCTTCTGTTCGTTAACAATATGGGCTGTAATATATACATTAATGAATTTTTGCAAAAATTTTAGCTAAATTAGTAGAGGTGTGTGCCATTGTCACAGTTTTTTTCCATGATGTCGTATCCAACTGCGCATATAAGCCAGTTCGGAAGAAGGAATTACTATAACAATAGGTAAAAGCTCAAGGAGCTACAACGTTAAAGCACTTATCCTCCCACACCTAAAGTAAACCACATTCTTAAATGGTTACTGGATTTAGTTCCTTTAAATAGACATTTTTTTGGCCAACAGAAGATAGAAAAAGTAGACACCTTCCTTCACAATTCACTTTGTGACAATCAGTCTCATTTTCGAACAGAGGTCATGATGATGATCAATATCTAACAATGTTTAAAATCACGATGACTGCTAGCATTAATCGCTCACGCATACAAGCTAACATAATTGTAGAACCGAGGAGTTCTAATTGGATTCTGCTTCTTGTTCATGTATCTTCTTTTGGTGAGCTGTTTTTCAAAATACCTGGTTTTAAGAATCACACAAACCTGACAAGTAGGCCTTGGAACCAAAACTTGGTATGGAAGCCAACCCAATCAAGACAAATAATTCAGCACTCATTTCCTCAACCGGTTAGTTTAGGAGAACACCAAGCAAAGTTCTAACTAGAATTATATTTCAGCTGGAGTGTAATTTTACTTACAATGCTCAATTTAACATTCATTGTCGATCATATTTATCGTGTCGCATATCCATCTAATTAATAATAATTAACAAGTCATGAAATCGTATTTTGAACATTGCATATTGTGACTAACGGTAATTCTGCACAATGATTGTTGGTCACAGCGCGGTCATATTCTAGAAAGTTCTTTGGCAAAGAAAGCACATCAAAAATATTTTAAAGAAGAATTGTAGTAGTTAGTATGAATTATAATATATATGGTTTTACAACATCATATACAATATTGCTCACTCCATAGCTGCGTAGACTTGGTTTTGTGTATAATGTTTTACCACATCTAAACATCCCAAAGTAGTTTTTTGGTTAAGTCTATTAGACCCAATAACTCAAAAATGACTTAACAGTGTGGTCGAAGTGTTAATTAGTAACTCCTCCTAGAAGAATGTCTGCCAAATGAGTCCTTTTTGGGTTCAACTTGTAGTTGGAAATTTTATGAGCCTTCCCAAATATATAAGAAAAAGAAAGCCCTAGAATTAAAACTCTGAGTTGCCCAAATCCGTACTCTTCCCAAGCACCATCTCTATAAAGTAAAATATCACAAGTCGTATTTGTAGCCCCTTCAGCACTCTGCAAAAACAGTTAAAAAGGCAGGGAACACTTACTGTTCAATGTTGAGCATTAACTATTAAGCAAATTTATAACAATTTTACTGAATTTTTCGGTCACGCATAGCTTGTTCCATCAAGTTGTGTTGTCACATTAACACTAGTACTATGCATGAAAATCATGCACATTACTTACAGGCGATTAGTCTGTAGCCCGTAGAACGATACCTTCAAATTTTGTTTATCCCTATCTGTCTAAACTGAAACCAAAACCTATATATACACAAACAAATGATATCAACATAACAGAGGCTTCTCTGCATCAAACTCACTTTCTAAGTCACGCACATCTAAGTAGCCTTCCTTCCCCTTTGCCCATAGGAAGAAGTAGAGCCCAGTAAACATGAGGCACATACCGGCAAAGCTGCATTATTGAGACCAAAGAAACAAATTAATACAAAAATTTCAAAAAGAGAAAAAGAGAAAAACTACTTCAGTACTAGATAATTAATGTACCTTCCAACGCTAATGGCATCTCCCAATGTGATAACTGAGAGAACAACCGAGCAAACTGTTCCGATGGGGCTAAACATGGAAACCAAAACCGGCCCTCTTTTCTTCATTGCCCATCCGTTGAAGCTCACACATGCTCCGCTTACTACACCTCCCTGTGTATATTTGGTTAAAAGAGCGGGGTTAAGGAGCGGGGTCATAAATACTAAGCCCTTGGGACTAGCCCGAGTGATGGTGGGTGGAGAAAGTGATTAGGGTTATGATTGATTATATGTTCAACGCAAACCAAAGTATCGAGAGAGAGAGAGAGAGAGAGAGAGAGAGAGAGAGAAGCGTACTTACCAGTAGAGAGAAGCCAATCAATTGTTTTGCACTCACAAGTGGCCAACCAGTTTCTATTTTGTGATCTTGAATAAATTGTACAGCTGCAGTTAGAAACACCCCTATCAAAGATGTTATGGCGCACAAGGAGATAGGTGCAGGAAAATCACCCAATGTTGTAGCCTGTCAAACATCATAAAAAATACTAATCCATAAAAAACAAAAGAAAAATATATTAAACAATGATAATCTTCTGTTCTTGGCAAATGCTTATGTTGTCCGTCTGTGAATCTGGATCTCACGTATCATCGAATTCAGATTCACAGTCAGATAACAATTAAAGTTAACAATTATATTCATACTAGTTGTACGTTCACCTGCAAGACAATATTACTGGACAAAACAAACACAGCAGCAAGGAGGTACAAGCAACCAATGATCTTTTGCTTATCAAAGAGTGATTCAGGAGAAAGAGCTCGAAATTGGGGCTGTGCTTCTGCTTCGGAAGGACTGGCAGTGCTTTGCATTACGCTCATTGTGATAGCTCCTACCACACACAGAATTGTGCCTAGAATCTTCATTTTGCTGTATAGGCAACTAATTTTCACTCTCTCCAATCTGCATAACCATTATAAATATTACTATATTAGTATTTGTTTAATTCAACAATTTCCGTACATGAGATTTGAATTTTGATCTCTTCCAACAAAGTCGAGACTAAAATGTCCAAATGATTATCCCCATACATTATGTTAACTATTCTAATAGTTTGCCACTTCTTTCTCTTCATCATCTTCTTACTTGGGAAAAAAGAAAGAAAAAAGATGAGATCAAATACCTAACAGTACACGCGATGACGAAAATAAATCCAGGAGCAAGGTTTGGCATGGCTGCTGCCATTGCTGGTGAAGTCAACTGGATCCCCTTAAGAAATAATGTCTGGAACAAAGTTACCCTGCAAAACAAGAAACAAGGAAAATAACTTTACTACCCCTTTTTCTTTCATAATTTTCTATGTTTATTTTTTTAAATTAAAGGAGGAAGAAGACAAGTAAGTGTAAAAACAATTTAAATTTAAAGAATCTATATTTCAGTTGAAAAGTTAATTTATATTGACTCAGAACCAAAACAATCATCATTAAGGATCCGTTTTAAAAACTAAAAATTAAAAACTTGTTTGGTTGTTGTTTTAAGTACCAAAACTAAGCCAAATTCAGAAAACCCATGTAAGTAGTTCATCATAACATCTGAATTTCATTCCCAAATCAAAGAGAGATTACAACTTTCTGATTTCTTGCGGAAAAAATTATTGTGTACAATCATTAGAATTCATAATATGGATTTAGGTACATGCACAAAATTAGAAAAATCTATCTAGAATTCGTGTTTGCACACCTTTAAAATTTAAAATGTTCATCCTATGTTTTAGGAAAACACTTCTCCCACTCTCACACGAACACCTTATATCCTCACGCATATAATGTGAGCTTCATTTAGTTTAATTTAACAAAAACCACTCTCCTATTCTTTCTGTTTTTCTAAACACTTAAATTTCAGCGTTTGCAAAGGGAAATTTGCATAAACATCACCTCACCTATTATGGGTGTGTGCAAATACACCCAAACTAAAAATCTTGTCAATTTACCACACAAACTCATATTTTAGTGTGAATTTACCACCTCCATTAGTTTTTGCTAAAAATTTAGTTAAAATGTGTCATCTGCAGCACATGCAATATATTTTTAATGGTACTTTTGCCACTTAAAACCTATAGGCGAACAAGTGTATAAACTTCATTAAACAAAGCTCGTGGGACATATATTCCTTCTCCTCGAGAACTAGTTGTAGTTAACGAAATTCTTACCCGAAGTTGTCTAAGAGTCTTAGAGTAATAAGCATGAAAAATGATCACTTGCATAACAAATGATTAGTTTTGACAAAATTTCAAACGAAAAATAAAAAAGGTGCTAAATTAACACACACACAAAAAAAAAAAAAAAAAAAAAAAAAAAAATGGTGGTAATTTAGCTGGATTTTTAATTTGGATGACAATGCATGTACTCCTTCACCAATAACTATGTCAAGATAAGTATTGTATAGGATTAAAAACATGTATAGCAATTTCCAGCCCAAGTTTTAAGAATGACTCAAATGAAATATAATATAAGTAAAACCTTAAAAAGATGCATTGAGTTCGGCGAAATTGAAGAACACTAAATTGATTGCATCTTCCAAATTTGGGACGAGCGATCTTTCACTTACCACATTATCAGGGGAAAAAAAGGTAACCCAGAATAAAAAATAAAAATAAAAAATAAAAAAAAGTGAATATCTCAAAAAGGTTTCTACAAAGAGAATTTGAATCACATTATTATGACTCGCCTATTATGAGGCTTAAAACATTCCCCACCTTTTAGAGTAGATAATATTATTTGTTAAAAAAAAAAAAGGTTTTCCAGAAAAATTCATGGGAATTATGCAAATTATAATAACTAATTAGAAACAAAAGATTTTAGAAATTCATACCCTCCAAGGGCGATCAAAAGCAACTGTATCAAGAACTTCAAGCTGATTTTCTTCGGCCATGTGTGCCTGCAAACACAAATTCATATATCATCAAACACCAAAATCTACTGGAACCCAATTGAATTCTGTCTGTTATAATTGTTTAAATTTCGAAATTAAATAAAAACAATTACTTCTGAATTGATGAGAGAGAAATGCATACGTACGTACCTTTCAAAATAAGCGGCAATGGGAGAGAGGACGATGAAGGTGGACAAGGTAGAGAAGATAACAATGGTGAGAGGGTTAAGCCCCAAAGACATGACATAGCTTAGCAACACAGCATTCCCAGCATACACAAATTGCATCCCTACCAACCCCCCTATTATCGCAACATCTTCAATCACCTCCCTCTTCATCCTGAACAATATTTCCTCCATACTTTCCGTGCAATTTTTCCTCCTCACCAGAAAAAAATTCAAATTAAAACCCTAAAACAAATCTTGTATTTCTTGCAACTGCTTCTTCTTGTGTCATGATCTTCTCTCCTGGTTTTCCATGCTTTGGGTTTTTGTTTTGGTTTCGTTTGCTGTTTGGTTTTTCCGTCCTTGCAGTTTTGTTTGGTTACGTTTTCTCATCAATCGTGTACAGCTAACGTTCATGGGGGTTGAGGCAGTTTTATAAATTTTATTCTCCACCAACCAGTCTTCTCTCCTGGCCTTTCGGGTGAAAGCGGATCTCTCTCTTCTCCTTTTTTTAGTACATAAAAAGTTAATTGCTTCTCCTTTTCGAAACTCTCTTTGTTTTTTTCTCATTAATTTGATAAAGTTTGGTTGTGTGCCTAGATTGTTGCTTCTTGTTTTTTCTACCATATTGGATTTGAGTTGCTACCCACCAAATTAATGGAAAAATATCATCTCCAGATCTTTTTCATCAAGATCACCGGATCAAATAATTCGAGTCTTTAAAATTTGATCAAATGGTTAAAGTTATTATAATTTTTAAAGGAACTTCTGTTTAGCCGTCGAATCAAATTTTAAAAATCTGAATCACTTCATCCGGTGATCTTGTGAAAAAGATTTGGAGATATTCTCTTTCCCAAATTAATAGAATCATAATGATCAAACAGGAAAAAAGTAGTTGGGCCTTTAAATTTGATGGTTGCAACCTTTATGTCCAATCTCTCTTTTTTCTTTGTTTGCACGCAAGGGATTTTAATAAACGAAACTAGCATATGTCCGCACATTTGTGTGTGCGGATATATTTTTTTTTTTTTATTTTAAATGAGAAAGAGATTAAAATTTAACTAGAATCGATAGTTTTTTGTTCAAAAAAATGAGAAGAAGAGAGAGGGGGAGAAAGAGAGAATATGGAAAAGATGGATGAGTTTTTGTTTTTGTTTTTTATTTTTAATACATCAATATTTTTATACTATGGGATGAGGAGTTCGGCTAAGCCACGCAATAGGTAACCTAATTTGATATCGATATTTTTATTTTTTTTAAATTAGAGATTTATTAGGATCATATTTAGTTGATTTTTTTTTTTTTTTAGAGAAGTACGATATTTATTGGGGTAAGAAAAATACGTACATTAATATGAGGATGGGGTGCACCCTGGGTCTCAATGCCCGCATAATGAATAATATAACCATCCTCCAAAGATTACAAACAACAGAAACTAATTAAGAAACATCCTCGATTAGAGCATCTTGATTAAAATTGGTGGGTGTACACACCAAGCCATCTATCTCAGCCACACATCCAAGTCCAAAAATTAATTAAGATTGTATGGAGGGTGTATTCAATTGGGACTTAGAGATAAAAAAAAATAAAAAAATAAAAAAAAGTTCTTCAAAAAGATTTTGATAGATTAGGGTTTTTTTTTTTAAGAAGAAGATACTATAGCAGTTTTATTCATAATATTAATGAAGCATACAATCATGTAGGAGGCATCCTGAATGGTAACCGGAAGCACCTCAAACCAAAGATTAGGAACAGTAAAACTTATGGCCAATTTAGCCATACTATGTGCCGAAACATTGGCGGATCTACATATGTGATTTACTTTCACTGTAGCAAGCAAAACTCTGCAAGCTAGCTTTCACATCCTCAATAAATAAACCAGTAGCAGAAACACCACAATGGGGACTATACAGTGCTTAGACCACTTGTAAGGCATCGCTCTCCAGAATGACTAGCCTTCATTGCCGTTGTGCAGCCTGGTGCAAGCCTGCACGAGCTGCTAGAATCTCCACAGTATAAGGGTCGATCGCATAAGGAATTTAGCAAACGAAACCTCCAGCATAGTTACCTACTTCGTCACGAAAAGCCACCGATACCCCCACACTTCGAATTTGAACAAAAAGAAGCATCGACATTAATCTTAATCCAGTTTAGCGGTGGCAGAGACCACCAAGAAGGAGAAAGCAGAGGGCAAGGAGCAATTTGGGGTTGTGCATACACAAAATTTGATAGGAAAAGGCTCACCAATCTACTCACCAGAATGGGGTTTTCCTACTTATCATCCCAAAGAAGGGAATTCCTAGCATGCCAAATAAAATGGATAAGGACAAGAAGAAGATCAAATTGACCATGCTTGAGGACAATAGCACGGCAACTAAGGCATTCCAAGAAGCAAGAGAAAGAAGAGCAGCGTGGTCTAAGCTCAATGTTGGCGGAAGAACAAACGGCTCTTGCAAATGGACTTTCAGTAAACACATGTAGCGCCGACTCCGAAGATAAACTACATAACACACAAATGTCATCCACCGTAATGCCTTTGTTAACTAAGCAGGCACGAGTAGGTAGAATGTTCCAAGCAGCCCACCAAACACACAATTTTACTTTATTAAGAACCTTTGCTTTCCAGATAATATTCCACTGAGTGTTCGAAGCCCCACAGTGAGAAGACGAAGGTTCACCCACCAAGCCACAACCAACCTTGTACGCACTTTTAAGAGTGAAAACTCCCTTAGTATCGTAGTGCCAAATCAAACAATCCTGGGGAAATCTCAAACTTAGCGGGATGGAAAGAATTAGCAAAGCTTCATCAGGTGGGAAAATATTCAATATTAATTGCTCATTCCAGGAAGCCAGTAATGGCAAGATTATGGAAGAGACTTGTTTGTACCATACTTGACCAATCCCAAAACTACTAAGCACCGGTCAACAGCATACAGTCAAGGACCCACAAGACTTTTCCTCCAACCAGGAGGCCAATCACAACACGACACATGTCGGTATTAGAAGCCAATCACAGCGCGACACATGTCGATATCAGAGGTCAATCACAACACAACACGTGTCAATGTCAGAACAAAGCTAGAAATTCTCTTCTATAAAAAGGGATCATTCTCCCACAATAATCCCTAATGTCATTTGTACTAAACTATTCACTAGAACTCACTGAAAGAGAGCTTGAACCTATGTATTTGTGTAAACCCTTCACAACTAATGAGAACTCCTCTACTCCGTGGACGTAGCCAATCTGGGTGAACCACGTACATCTTGTGTTATTTGCTTCCCTATCTCTATTCATTTACATACTTATTCACACTAATGACCAAAGCAATCTAGCGAAGGTCATAAACTTCACACTTTCTGTTGTACCAAAGTCCTCGCTGATTTTGTGCATTAAGAAGACTAATTCTAATTCACCATTGGATGAGGGTGATGATAAAGGCCAAAACAAGTGCAGGTGGTCCAGCCACCTATCTTTCCAAATACAAATAGAACGCCCACCTGCCAACGAGACCCTCGCTCTATAATGATGCGAGCTTTTATAATCCCCCGCCATCAATGAGATGGACAGGAATCCAGAGCAGCATCCCAGAAAGAATTATGAGAAAAATATTTGGCTTTGAGTAACCAAGAGGCAAGTGAATCCGGGTTGTGAAGCAGTCTTCAGCCCTGTTTAGCCAAAAGGGTGCAATTAAAATCATACAGAGATCAAAATCTCAAACCACCCGCAGGCCTTGGTTTGCATATGTTTCCCCATGAGAGCCAATGAATACACTTTGAATCATCAAGGTCTCCCCACCAAAATCGACAGAGAATATGTTGAAGATCTTCACAAAAGGTTTTAGGCAAGAGAAAGCAATTCATCGTATAAATAGGGAGAGTTTGACCGACCACCTTAATAAAAATCTCCTTCCCTGTACTGCTCAGTAGCTTGTCTTTCCTATCTTTAAGCTTTTTCCACAACCTATCTTTAACGTATGCTTATCTTGCAGAATGACTACGACCAATAACAATCTGAAGCCCCAAATACTTGTCATGGACATCCACCCGAGGTACCCCCAAATAGGCAACAAGCTGATCTTGAATGGCTCGGTAAACATTGGGGCTAAAAGACACAACACTCTTTTGCAAATTGGTACGTTGCCCGGACGCACGCTCATAAATATTCAAAATATTCTTAAGATGCCAACATTCTTAAAAAGATGCGAGGAGAAGGAGGAAACTGTCATCCGCAAATAATAAGTGAGTTATAGTGGGCGCCCCACGACAAATTGGGACCCCATTAATAAGCCCACGTCTCTCAAAATTTTTAAACATCCTGTGAACCCCTCTGCACAAATCAGAAGCAAATATGAGGAAAGCGGATCACCTGAACAGAGACCACAAGTGAGGGGACATGTAACCTGTAATCTTACCATTAACCAGGAAAGAGTATGAGACAGAGGATACACAATTTTTAACAGTTTCAACCTAACTCGTAGCAAATCCAGGCTTCAACAACATGGAACACAAGAATCCCCATTCCATTCGATCATATACTTTACTCATATCTAGCTTTAAAGCTAGCTAACAACTCCAGCCTCAACAAAGATTGTGAAAATAATGCCTAACCTCGGAAGCAATAACAGAGTTATTGGAAATCATTCTACCAGGAACAAAAGGCACCCTGCTGCTTGGAAATAATTTGATCCAATATACTCTTTAAGTGGTTCACTAGCACCTTGGCACCAATTTTATATAGAACATTACACAACGCAATCGATCTAAGCTGCATAATGTTCTGAACTTCAACTAACTTTGAAATTAAAGAGACGTGAGTATAATTGAGCTCCTTCATAATACGCCTAGATGAGAGAAAAGACTTGACCGCACAAATTACATCATTGCCAACAATTGGCCAGAACTTTTGAAAAAATATTGGGGGCATTCCATCCGGCCCTAGAGCGGTGTGTGGCTCCATCTGAAATAACGACTTTGAGTTATATCCAGAATATCTGAGCAGGGAAGACACCCATTAGTGGAAACATGCTCGAGAAATAACTAACTACAACCTGTTGGATTTCGTTGGGATAAGAGCGCCAAACACCCTGGTCATTAAATAAACCTTTAATGCAATTTTTTTTTTCCAACGATTGGTAGTTTTCTGGTGAAAGTAGTGTGTATTATGATCGCCATCTTGGAGCCAATGTACTTTAGCCCTTTGCCGCCAATGTGCTTCTTCCTGGGCCAGCTTTGTAAGAAGCGCAGAACTGAGGCTCCAAACCTCAGTGTTTGGTGGTTGCTGATATAAAACCCTCAACTGATCATGAACAACATTGATTTCATCCTTGATTAGAGAGAAAGACCGTTTCCACTTAAGTAGTTCAAGTTTGACAGTCTTAATTTTTCCACAAACCCAAAACGATAGTACCCCCTGAACCGGAGCAGCCCACCCCTCAGCTATCACTTGCTCACATTCATCACGATGCAACCAAGCTTCCTCAAACCTGAAATGTCTGTGTTTAAAACGTGGTACCTCTGGGCTTTGTCAGATTTCCAAACAGATAGGCACATGATCAAACGTTAAAGGGGCCAAATTCATGATCAAACGTTAGATTAGGTATTAGATTAGCCATCGACAGGGTTCAAACCTCCGTCATGCAAGGGCTTAACTTCATTACATCACTGTGGTAAAGGGCCACTTGCTTATTTGAGATATTTTAATAGATTTATAAATCCATGGATTTTTATGGAGTTTAATTGATTTGTAAAATTTCCATATAAAACTTTGATTCAATTCCCTCAAAATCTCATGGGTAAGGTGACATTTGTGAATACTTAAAGTACACTACAAAATCTCTTCAATTCCCTCGAATTCCTCAATTTTTAAAAATTCTTTAAAATTAATTTATAATTGAATACATTTAGAATATTATAAACTTCTTTAAAATCTTAATTAAATACACTCGGATTTCTAAAGATTTTAACATACTATCTTGAAATCTCAATTGGATACATTTTGAATTTCATAGAAACATTTAAAATCCTAATTGAATTCTCATAGATACATTAAAAGAATTAAAATATCTCAAAATTCCAATTGAATACACCCCTAGTTTGTGTAAAATTACTTTATTGTCCATAATTTTATTTTTTGATAAAAGACAAACATATCGTTTCACCATTTTTTAGTTGACAAAGAGGATTTCATTAATATATAGTTTAGATAATTACATGATAATTGATTGTTTTGGTATATAAGATCTTTTTCTTTAACTCACCGCATTTTAATTTAATTCCTCCCCTCTTCTTTGAATTTAGTTTAGAGTAGTAATACATCATTTATGACACACCCCGACCGAAATCAAGGCATGTTGGCCGTCACGTGAGGGTGATGTAGCCATGTGCACAGTGCGGAAGCAATAATAATATAAGAAATGCGAATAAACAAAAACCAAACCAACTAGAGTACTAGATAAGAATAAGTGCAAGATGGAATTAAGTGTGAGTTCACAACTAGAGCATAAGTAGCCTAAGTGCAGTCCAGCAGGACGAATACTAATTATACAACACCAAATGTGATCCTACAATGGTGATAATCTATCAGAACTACCGTGGATTCCTCGCAAGCCACCAATAAGCACTTATAACTGGAACCTGGAGGGGCGCAAAACAAAAAGTGTGAGTGGGCAAAAACAAAGCTTTTCAAAACCATTTCAACATCAAAGCTAGTAACCCCTTGCCGTAAAACTTGTATAATTTCCCAGAAAATAGAATACATATCTATATCACAACCATGATCAAAATAGTAAAATCCTCATATATGACATGTCAAATATCTCAGCATAAAAAATATGTAAGCCAGGTGATATAAATCAATGCAAAATCCGGAGTCACCTAACGTGACCTGTATGACTCAAATCCATGTCTCAACAAGTATACCTGCACATGAGTAGGAACCACCTAAAGTGGTCTGTAAGACAGGACTAGGTGTAAATAAATACGCTCAAGTGCTACGACCACGTGAAGACTGTGCGAATAATCGCGGGTTACCTACGAGTCAAAACCACCTATAGTGGTCTGTACGACAGGACTATACACCTAACTTGGATCCAAGGTGAACGTATGGTGCGGGAGGTGAACATCACGTGAATGACAATATGTGCAACTACTAAATACATATTCTAAGTATAAGACATTTGGCATGGCATTTCAAAACATATGAATCATTTAAATTAATTTTTTGGGAAAAATACCAAGCATATATATATATATATATACCGAAAACCAAAAGCCCACTTACTGATATGTAGAAGGGTCGTCCTTTGGATAGGTCTCACCTATATGCAAAACAACCATATAAACGTTATTTTAAAGCACATAAACAAAACTAGGTAATAACTTCTCACACGTTGCTTAATTGGGATGTTTGAATATACCAACGTGATCTACTCAACCCCACTAACATCCCCATATTTTTAGAAAAAAATTATGATCACCCACGCGCCCTTACGCGCCAGCCAAGGCACGGCCACACGCGTCGGCCACGTGCAGGCACGTGCCTGGCACACGTACAGAAATCCTAACGGCGTTAGGGAATATTTCATCCAAAAATGGAATATACTGTTAAATGTACTTGACGTCGTTAGTAACGCCGTTAGTATATTCCGTCAGAGTTGACGAAATATTCTTCGTCTTCTCTGGTGATCCTCGCCTGAGCCGTCGCCGGCCGCCGTTTGCATCCCCGAAAACTGGAAAAACTTCTAATCATCATATCTTCTTCATTTTAGCACCAAGATCCATGAAATTTAAACCAAAATGAAGCTAAGGATGAATGGAACACATCCTTACCACTTTTAAGTCCTAAAACTCATGGAATCTCGTTGGAAAAATCACGATAATCCGACCACCTCTGCAACTTGTCAAACCCCAGCTTCCTAACGTCCAAAACCTTCCAAAATTCTTCCCTATGCTTCGTGAAGAAGTTCTAAGGCTCTCTAACACCTCCAAACTCAACAAAACCTCCTTGGTCATGATGGATGAACAGTGCACCTCATCGTGGTTTTCTAGTTCTCGAGTAATTGAAGTCTTCACATCCAACTACGAGTATAGATTGACTCCTGAGCTTGCAAGGAATCCAAAAACACCAACCACAACCTCGATCCATGAATGATCAAGTGGCTTGAGAAGTTGTCCGTACAATTGTACGGAAATGGAAAGAAATTCGAGAGGGAGGAGATAGTCAACAGGAGAGTGGTATGGATGTGTGTGTGAGGTCCAGATGGCAGTCAACCAAAACAAAAGAAAATAAAATAAAACCTAAGTTCTAATTTGTTCCAAAAACTAAGGAAAACATGAATTGGACCACAACCAAAATGCATGTCACACAACACCATCTAACGTCCAAGGATATAAAAGTCATTTCATGCTATCAAGGATAAAATAATATACATATTCGGGACGGGCTGTCACAATTTGTAATTGACATAAAAATAAAAATAAAAACAATTATTAACATATTACAAAATAGCAAAAAAATGCTTAAAGACTATTTAATTTGAAGTGCTAATAACATCTTCAAAAATTAAAATAAATATAAAATTTCTTTTAACATCTTCAAAAATTAAAATAAATATAAAATTTCTTGGTTTCCCATTAAAAACCAAAACTATAGGGTAATAATTACCTTCTTGGCTAACTACCGCAAAAAATAATAATAATAAAAACAAATAAATAATTGGTTTGATGATGTGCAGATTCATTCCTTTAAAAATAGAATAGTTCTTGATTTGACACCGTAATCTACACTCTACGAGAATATTGGGAGAACGCATTTTGGTAGACCAGATTGTACTACTTCTCTAATGAAGGTGAATCAATATAAGTAGATCATACTTCTATTAGTATAATGTGGTGTAACAAATGTCACGCTCAGTGGTGAGGATGTGGAAGTATAAATTTTACTGCTTTAAAATGTGAATTTGAATCACATTATTATTAGCTCATTGTAAGGTTTAGCCCATTCACCCAGTTCTTAAGTAGATAGTTACGCTTGTTAAAAAAAAAAATCATTATTTTGGTATCTGGTGGGATAAGTTAAACCACACAATATGACAGTCTCCATAGTAATATTGTATTGAATTCATTATTTACGATAATAAAACTTAAAATCTTTTACTTTACAAAAAAAAAAATGTAGTACTAGTAAATTTTGTATTTTATTTCAAAAGAAGTGATGTACTAATGAATTGCCAATAGAATTACCTACCTCAAATGTTTTTTTCGTATTATTTATTCTTGAAGGCTAATGAAGGGCTGTTTAGTCCAAATAACGCTATAGGTCCAAAATGTTCTCGTTTCCTATGTGTATTGAACAATTAGTACAAGAGGATGATTGAATTTAATCAATCATCAAGGGAAAACTTGATATAAGTCCAATTTTTTTAGCTAATAGTAGGAATAGTCCAATTTATTAAAATAAGTCTAATTCTTTAAATTTAATTATTTTATTATCAATAATTATTTATTCAATGATAAGATTTATTACAAAAATCAAATTTCTTCCTAATTATTTCTTCTTTTTTTTTTTTTAATTTCTTGTTCTTCCTCCTGCTTTAAACCCCATTTATAGATTTTATTTTTAATTTTTATAATCAACCTATGACACACCCCGACCCAGAAAGTCCACTTGGACCCTGAATCGAGTTGTGCTGGCCGACACCTGGAAGGTGACGAAGCCATAAAATGTGATAGAGTGTAGAAAAAGTGAATAAATTTGAATCTAAAAGTGTCAAAGTACCAGAGTGCGCTATGAGTGGGAGCGAACCCATATCACACGCGATGTCAGAGCATAGGTAAGGTACAATAGTGCAGGTAAGAATCATACCCTCAGAATTATCCAACAATACTAAGATTCGCCACAGATTCTTGTCGATACAAACTCAGCAGCTAAAACCTGGAGGGCACCAAACAGAAGGTGTGAGTAAGCAATAAAACCAAACTTCCCAAAGTTATTACCTCTCTAAAAGTAATGCCCCTAATTGTAAAACCCGTATCGTTTTCCATAAGACAGTACAACATATATACATATATCCAAACCATACTCAGAAATGACCAAAACCACGGTTTGCCATCAACTCCACCATACATTAATAAGTAGGCCAAATGAACTAAATCAATACAAAGTGATATATCAGTTAGAGTCATCTAAAATGACGTGTACAACTTATCCATATCTCATCAATCATGGTTAGCATATAAGTCGAAGTCACCTATAGTGACATGTACGACTTATCCATATCTCATCAATCCTGGCTAGCATATAAGTCGGAGTCACCTATAGTGACCTGTACGACTTATCCATATCTCATCAATCATGGCTAGCATATAAGTCGGAGTCACCTATAGTGACCTGTACGACTTATCCATATCTCATCAATCCTGGCTAGCCAATAGCTCAATAAGTATACCTGCACACGAGTCGGAACCACCTAAAGTGGTCTGTACGACAGGACTGGGTGTAAATAAATACGCTCAAGTGCTACGATCACGTGAAGACTGGGCGAATAATCGCGGGTCACCTACGAGTCAGAACCACCTAAAGTGGTCTGTACGACAGGACTGTGCACCTACCTTGAATCCAAGGTGAGCGTAAGGTGCGAGAGGTGAACATCACGTGAAGGACTGTGCCCTGGCAACGGGCGAGAGCACTAACATCGGGGTGCAGGTTTATGAGCTATACTATGTCTCAACACAATCGTACTCACTACCATCACTAACATCAACATATACTCACCTGAAGCTTACCTGGGTGTCCTGCGTCCACCTTTGCACTTGAAAGCATTCCCAATAATTATATGCAAGTAGTATACGTATGGATATACCATGATGCAATCTAAAACTCAACCATGTTGTAGCATTTTCAATTATAAACAATACGGTGTGAAATGTACAATCAATAACGCTCTACTCCCGAACTACTTATTTTCAGGGATAATTATCCATAATAACCCAATTAACACTAATTAACTAACTAATTCACAAAACTAACACTTGTCTTTATCAATTTCCTTCACATTACTCAATTTCCCAAATAAGGCTTTTGTCTCAAATACTTTATGGCTGCATCTAACCTCTCGTTAGACTGCCTACGTACCCTAGACAGGGATCAAGCCATTCGTAGTTCATATTGGTACTTCAAGCATTCACAATAATTATATATGAAAGTAATATGCTTAATCAATTTAAAAGTGTCGATAGAACTCTCAACAATATGTACGATAAAAAAGGAAAATATGCACTCACCTGGAGTCCACGCTATGATTCTCTAGCGCACGCATCGAGGCGTCCTGAATGATTGGTCCCTGTGACCAATTATCAAATCACATCTCAGAACTCTTATCCGTAGAATATATAATTCACATAAAACACAACCTCAACGACATTCTAAAATAGTTTGATACCCATTGACCACAAGTCAACCGTCGATCAAAGATCGACGGTAGGGTTTACAACCCTCTATAACTTGACCCGGAAGATCCGCATATCAGATTTCCAATCTGCAACTCCCAACAATCCACAATATGTTTCTAGAATAACATATTAAAATTTCATTACGATCCAACGGTCAGATCTCCGCCAATTGCCTAAAACAAGTGGCCGTGAACATTTATTTTACTAACTTACAAATCCAATTCAGGAAGATCCGTAAGTCGGATTCCCGATCCGTAAATTCCGATAATCTTTAAATATTACTTATTATAATGTATCCAATTTTGGTGACGATCCAACGGTCGGATCATCGATTCACATTTTATCAAGTAACGTATCGTAACGAATTTAGGTTCCAACTATCAACCTACGTCATTCAAATGACAAAACTGAATTCAAGACATTTGACATAGCCTAAAAATAGCATTGGCGGCCCACTGGCCACGCGCCGCCGCACGCGCCGCCGCGGGTGGCGGTCGGCCGCCCCGACTCGCCGGAACATTCAACTATTTCCAAAAATTCTCAAACTTAACAGAAATGAATATCTCAGTGAGTGGAGCAACTTTCATACCTGCCACGAAGTCCAAAAGTGGACGGAAGATGGTCAATTTTGCCCACGAAGCCGGCGGGTGCCTAAAACTTCCCGACATCGATTCGTCGTCTACGGTGGTCCAACGGGGTCAAGGTTGGTTGGGTTTTGCTCCTGGGATGATGGGCTACAAAGCCCAAGTGGTGGCATCGGCCATTGCTTTGCCGATTTGCCGGAAAATCGAGAAGGGTGGCCGGAGCACCATTGATTTTCGTCAACTTTCGTGGCCTCAAACCGCCTCATACCATGGTTAATCAAGGTGGTTCTTGGGTGGGTTTTTTAGAGGGGAATGAGAGCTTCAAGATGGTGGTGGTGGCATCGAAAAAATCCACCGGAGTTGGCCGGAATCGGCCTTGGAAAATGGATGGTCGTGCACGACGGTCACGGTTTTGGGGGAGCTTTCCCATTTTTTTTTTTTTCTTTTCTTTTCTTCCTTCTTTTTGATTGGCTGCCAACTTTACTTCTTCTTTCCTCCCTCCATTTTCTGATTGGGTTTCGCCCACAAAGTGGGGATTTAATTTAAACTAGCCTCTCGCGTGTAGCAATTGGCCTTTTTATATTTGATTATGTCTTTTAATTTTTTTTTTTTAAATAACTATTTTATATTTTTATTAAAAAATTATTCATAAAAAAAAATGAAGCAAAACCATGAAACCGCCCACTAACATGGGAGTTTTTTTTTAATAAAAGTTTTAAATTTAAAATTCATTCAAAATTAAAATGTGGTGAATTACTTTAAATTCTTATGGTTCAATTGTAATTTTAAGAATTCTGGAAGGACAATTTTTGGTATTTTGAATGTTTCACCTTTTAATCCTTCTCACTTTATATATATAGATATAGATAAACATTAAACCTTGAATAACCAATTTCGAACGTCCGTAACTATACCGTTATAATCCGGACTCGCAAACGGCTTTCGCCTCTGCGTTCACATCCACGAGTATTATGAGAATATGTTAAAAGAATAAGTCATACGTCTCTCTAGACGATGCTCAACATAAGTCAAAGCCCTTGCCTCTAGGGCAATTTAGTAAATTCACGCTTTTAAAATAAAATAAAAACGTAAAATTTGGAGCGGGTTGTCACAACCTATATCACAGGTTAATTATTTTTATGTATTTATATGACATATTCTTTTTTATAATCAACATGTCACAAATTCATGTGTCTTGCTTGTAGGTATATTATGTTTTTTCCTACCTTTTAGTTAGGTTTCATACCTCGCTTACAGGTATAATATATATTCATATATTTGTTAGTTGAGTTAAGGTACAATGTTTTGTAGATAATTTATGTTAGTATGTTAGTTTTTTTTTTTTTTTTTTTTTTTGTAAGATATTAATTAGATTTTTTGGAGTTGAAAAATGCATAATATTAGAAGATTTTAATTGATTTTTAATATTTTAAAAAAATATATAAAATGAGTGTAAAAGAAATAAAAATATGTAATTAGATAATTGGACTCACTCCTAAAAACCATCTATGTTTTTAGACATAGATCTAAAAGCCCCTTTAATCAAAAGGATGATTGTATTTTCTCTGTGTAGATGTTGGTAGTGCACTTTCTTTAACACAATGGTATTTGGAGTCTGAGGATTTGAGTAAAGTCAGACAATATGGTTTATCACTTAATTAAGCATTGAATTCGTTACTTTTTTTGTGTTCAACTTATGACTGTCAACTTTGAAGTAGAGCAGATACCATTAGACCTAATAAAAGTCGCAGATATTTAAGACTTCATATTGTATTATTTAGTATTAAAAAAAAATAATAATAATAATAATAATAGATTAAAAATTAAAAAATTAAAAAAAAAAAACCTAACTGCTTTGGCGATGAATCATTTCGTTCAAACAACCTCTGTCCGACGAAGTATGAGTCGTGCAAAAGTCTGTAAGAGTAGGATTTCTCTCCCTTTCTAATCTTTCTTCCCTTCTATCTTATCTTATTTGAACAGTTACGATTAAGTTACGTTAACATCCTGTGATGTTTTTCTTTTAGAAAAACAAAAAGAAAAAGAAAAATGAAAGTACAGAGGGATGAAATAGGTAAGGAGGGAATAGAATCCTACTTCAAATCTGTATACACCGATGGTATGATTTTGTCAACTTGGGTTATGTGTTGCAAAGGTTTGTTGTCATGGGGCTTGTACGAACTATGTATGATCGAAAATCATTGTAATTTTTTTTATTTAAAATTGAATATAAACAGTATCTGATGCAAACTAATCGCACGATGTACAACAAACAAACGTGATTGAAAGATCCCCGGAATCCTCACAAAGAGAATCCGGAGAGGATCCTCGTTATTTCAAGGACATGCTTTTCACTGCATAAAAGTGTTGAATATTAATCCCATATCGAGACAAAAGAAATAAGTAATTGGGCAACTCTCATATTGTCGATTGGTTTTTATGGTATGAGTTCAATTTTTTTCAAAAAGCAATATGTACATAGATCTCATTTGGTATAGAGGATTGAATTGGACTGGATAAGTCACTATTTCAAAGTATACTGAAAGAAGAAATAAAAAGGTTGTGACCAACTTGGAAGTAGGAGATACATTACTCAAAAAAAAAAGTAATCAATTTCAGAAGGATTGAAATGGACAAGTTTTTTTTCATGTCTAATCCCCTCAAAACGACAAAGCATTCTCCCTCCATAGAATGAACATGTAAGGAGTAACTTTTTCTTGTCACACATTACAAATACTTATATCATATTGTGAATTCGGATTATCGATCGTGTTATCCCTTCATGTATCTGTTTCTTTTTTCCTTGGGGATTTCCTAAATTACATCAATCTTTCGTGTTGCATTTGCTTGTTTGTTAAGCAATGCGATGTCTCTTGCTGTGACCTGCAGCTTCATAGCTATATTTTTCTATCAGGTTTTTGCTCCACTAGGAGGATTGACCCTTCCATTTTGTTTTTGCTTAAGAAAAAAAAAATTAAATTTGAACACAAAACTCCGACTACACTCCCAACTAAAATGATCAAATCACAACTCCTAAAGATTAGTCAACATAAGGAGAAATTCTTAGGTCCGAAACTGAAGAAATATTTCGGAGTGATCATGCTCACAAACTCAGGAAATATTGCGAGTGACCAAGAGAGGTCAAGGCTTCCCTGTGAAATTTGTCTCTCTAAAAACATGACTGAAGGAGATAACGTCGAACAACTTAGCAAGACAGTGAATGTCAAGAATGCAATAAGCTAAAAATTTCCTTTAACAGCAACCTTCAAATAGCCTTATTCAAAGTACAAACCGCTCTTGGATGCATTCTCGGCACGGTGTGTGTTTGTTCAGCAGGATAGGTCTAAAATCCCCTGAGATTCTTACTGCGGTGAATTCAAACCTAACAATCGAAAAACATCCACCAAAAATCACAAAATGCAACCTTAGATTGCATAAATTTTGACCAAATATCAAAGGGATGGGCATCAAGCATGGTAAACTAGACTTAAGAAGGAAGGCAATGAACACGGATTAATGTTCGAAATCAAAGATTCATAAATACATAGTGAACAAGCAAATTGAATTATTATGTAACAAGTGCTGGCATCCTATCTTTAGGAAAAATCAATTTTAGCTTCAATAAGGGTTTTGAATAAATAAAACTACAAACTGTTTGCTTTTCCATTCTTGTGAAGGGTAACTTCTTGTAACTGTGACAGCCTGCTACGAATCACCTCGGACCTGACAGACCAAGCTCTGGATCATCAAACAATACAAAGGCTTAAATTAGGAAACAAAACGAAACCCTCTATAAGAGGAGAATAATGCAGAGACTGTTGCACTCCCAGTTTCTTTAACTAAGGAACCCAATCAGAACGACTCCACAACAACGTTAAAGAAATGTGATCATGGGGACGTTACAGAGATGTTCAACAACAAAATTAAACTAACAAAAAAGTAAACTCAAATATGCAGCATCCACAAAAACTTGCTCTCATAATACATATGGGTAGGAACATTGTCCAATAATCACCGATCAACATGTACGTATATCTAGTTTTCGTCAATGTTTTAAGTCAGACACAATGAGAATAAATGGCAGGGCCCACCTCCATATACAGCATACATGTCTCACGTACCATCAATTCCATCTGGGACAAGGAGCAGCTATGTTATCAAAGCATTTTATTATTTTAGACATGGTATACGAATATAAGTTCAACAAACTTAAGCCAAAGTGTTTGTACTTTTAAGTTTTCTTTTGTTATCTCCATACAATCATATCTTCTTGCCATATTACCATTACACTTGCATTAGTTACGGTTTTCAAGACATTAACCCAATACGCTCACTTTCAAACTCAAAATATATTGTTGTAATATGGCCAAAATATGATCAATTAAGTGTACTACAGCCCAATGGAAAACATTTCATCATAATAGTAACCCGTATGAATCGTTGGACATTCCTAATCTACAGATTATCAAACTAAACCAGCAAAACAGATTGTGGACACAGAAAACAAAATGTGGTAAGTGCCGGTACAATCATAAAAACTGACCAAATCAAACAAAAGACGAAATACAAGCCTCCAAACTAACATAGTTAAGCATTTTTAAGGTTTTTGAGGAAAATTCATAGTTTCGTACTTGGTAATGACGCAGCAAGCCTTAACTAGCAGGTTCAAGCATAATGGACATTATGTGCCTGCAGGAACCAAATATTCCAGTCAGATAACATCCCTATCAAAAGCACATCCACCCTCGTTTTCATTTCCTTAAAGTTTCTTATTATCAAAACTACAGCCTCATTGAACATCCAGGAACCTCTAAAGGAAACCTGATGTGCCAATCTTACACAGAGAGTGCTCATTTCAACGACGCAACAATTTTGGGTTACCCAAAATTGTGTAACTCCTATCTAGACCGTAATTATCTCCGAAAATGTCTAAGGGGCATTCTATAAGTTAAATTTTCTATTCGGGTTCCACCGGACACAAAAATGCATTACAAAAGGGGAATTACTAATCAATCAAGCCTGTTCAGATGCAACACTCAACAGAAACAACAATGCAAAGCTCAAGTTTTGAGGAGAACCCAAGTGAGCAAACACGAAAACAAAGACATGGAATGGAAATAAATACAATTATTACAAATGTGATAAAAGCAAAAGTGACTCACAGAAAAGAAAGCAAAATTTTTATTAGAGGCCGGGAGAGGTGCAGCAGAGAGTACCCTGTGAGAGCGCTCGGCAGCTCCTCGATGTAGTGCTCAGCGACGACGTCAACCTCGCCGCCGCCACCGCGCTGTGGAGTGGAAGTAGTGACTCAACGCATCCCAACGCACCCGGAGACCTGCCCCAAATAAAACGCGCAGCAACAATCCAAACTCGATGGTTAAAAACCACAAATTATGAATTTAAAAAGCATTAAAATGAAAACCCAAATAAAACGCAAACCTGGAGAGCGAGAAACGTCGAGGAGGGGCGGAGGAGGGAGAGGAGGCGGTGGGGAGAGGGAAGCGTGAAGCGGAAGATTTTGGGACGCTGGATCTGACGGCGGATCGGATGGACGATAGGGAAGCTCTGTTGGCGAATTGCCTGCAGGCTGAAGCCATTGCAGGGGATTGCGGTGATGTGAATAAGCAGATGAGATCTGATCTGAAAAATGATGTCAAAAGGGTTTAGGGTTTTAGCTGCACAAGCTCCGTGAGAGTGAATAGATGTGCTTCTTGATGCCTATTGGTCTGGGCTTTTGGCAAATATTTGTTGGGCTCGGTTTCTTTTGTCTTGGTTGGGTTTACGATAAATCAATGGGAAATAGAGAAAGTCTGTTTATTTTCAATTTCGGTTTCTGTTTATATGTAAAATTACCACATATGAGCCACTTAGTACTACAGTTTTGTGATATTTCTATTCACTTATAAGTAAGAATTCTTTCAGGTTCAACTCTCACAAAAGACGAATTTGAAACACATTATTATGGCTAGCTCAGTGTGAGCTGTAAGGCTTAACCCACTCCCCCACCCCCAAACTCTTAGTGTAAGTAATATCTTTGGTTAAAAAAAAATAAAAAATTACCACATAGGATTTAAGATCTTTAGAAAGCAAATATAAAAATCTTTATTTGCGGACACCGACAAGTTTTGTAGTTCGGTATAATTTACATTAAGGGATAGAGGAGTGCGTTAAATCTCATAATGGGCTAGCCATAATAATTTGGTTTGAAATCGCTTTTTACGAGAAACAAACCCAAAATCTCTCACTTACTAGCAAAGAAGTACCACTACACTGCAGTACTAAGTGGTAAGGGACCCACAAGGGTTTGAAACAATATAACATTGTCACCAACTTCTAACAACTTCTGTTAACTCTTTCTCAGACTCTTTAACTTTATTTCCACATAATCAACATGAAATAGTGCAACAAAGGAAGAACAAAACTTGGCTGTTGAAGATTTAGCAACAGTTCCTGCTAAAAAATCAAGATAACTGCTCCAAGGTTTGACACTTGTCCAAAATGAGGCCATGACCTAAAAGGCCAGAACTTGAGCATGCAGCTCATGCTACAACCACACAACCAAGCTCCCTAAGCCAAGTCGAAAAATTTAGAAAATCCTAGGATTGAACAATGTCGTTTGGCGTCGTCCCTGATTTAAGATTAGTGTTTAGATGACATTATTGTTCTTGAATACGAGTGTACTAATGCAAGTTAAAACATGTGAGAAATCGAATTAACTCATGCTTAGGTATGTTTTGTGGGGAAGTTACTTGTCTAGTATCATATGCTACCTTTATACCTAATCACCCATATGACAACCCTTTCAGACATATCCAACCTGATGTTGGACATGGCATTGCCTATATAATGTTGTCCATTATACCTGGAAACATACCTTGCCTAACATGCTCACCGACTTTCACTAGGCAAATTATATAGCTCAGCTACTAAAATCATTAATAGGCAAGCCAATTACTAAGATCCTTACAACACTTGAGGATCATTAATAGGCAAAGTATATAGCCAATTACTCACCTACATTCCCACATGGCCCCTCACGTGTGACAAATTTTCCAGCCTAATACATGGGTGACATGAAGCGTGTATGGTTGTTGGGCTACACATGAGGGGCAACCTGTTTTAATACAATGAAGAAAGTTGAGGTTCCATCATAAAATTAATTGACAATACGAGGAGAAGTCTAACCTCTTACAAACCCTTGCATGGTTTAGTCCCTCACCTATGTGGGATTTTGTCCTCACATTCTCACATAAGGGAGTGCATTCAAACAATAGTAATATACCCTCTTTTTCTAGAATATGATAAGTGATCAATCTACCGTTACTGGTTTTTGGTCCAAATCAGTCATTGAACTTATTCTAAACTATATTTAGAGCAGGGTACGCGAGGACAGAGCTACTTTGGCCCCCTTAGTTTGTTTTTATTCTGTTTTATTTTATTTTATTGTAAATGTACATGTTTGTGACATTAGTAAGGTGTGTTGCTAGTTTACTTGCTTTTGACATTAATATTAACTATTCTAGTTGCTACTGCCAATGTTGAAAAAGCATTGCGGTCATGAAATTTCTAAAGAATTGATTGAGAAATCGGATCGAATATCAATGAATGAATGATAACATGGTTATGTTTATAGAAAGAGATATTTGATGGTACTGGTATGAAGTTGTCATGCATGCTTTCTAAAGATGAAAACGAGTCAAGGGAAATTGTAATATGTTGTTGTATGCAAAATCTTATGGATTAATAAATAAGTATTTTTTTAGTAAATTCTTTAGATTTTTAGTTTGTGACTTTGTTGTTTTAGAATGTCCCTATCCATACAAATCTCTGCATTTGGGTTAGTTTGGGATTGTTATGCTTTTTAAAAAAAAAACTGTTCCTACTGTGCTTTAAGAATAATCAGCTGCAAAATAAAGTAATTGACCGTTTGATAAACTGTATTTTTAAAGTGTCGTATGAAAAGCACTGTAAAAGTGTTTGGTAAATTTTAATAAAAAAGAATACAATTGTATATAATGAGAAAATAGACTTGATAGTGTGGGCGATGATAACGATATGGTGACGAAGGCAATGGTTGTGATGATGGTCATGGTGGTGCCGATAAAGAGGTGTGGTGGTTGGGCTACAGAGGTAGCAATGGTGATAGGGGAGGCGACAATATCGGTGGTGATGGTGGCATTTGTGGCTGTGGTGGTAGTGGTGTTTATGGTGGTGGTGGCAGCAGCAATGGCTGCAACGATGGTAGTGGCAGTTGTGGTTGTGGTGGTACTGTGGCAGGTATAGTTGTGGTGGCGGTGGCAACATTAGTGGTGGCACTGGCAATGGTGGTGCATAAAAGATTAGGGTTTGTAGTGGTATATGGGGGTGTGATGTCTTTGTTTTCCAAAGATAAAATGTGTCTAGAAAGATAAATAATGTTATTTTTAAAAATAATGAGCGTATTACAATAATTAAAAATATCTATTAAAGGCTCAACTTCGTTTTTTATTAAAGCAGCTTTAAAAAGTATCCTACATGTTGCTTTTAAAAGTTATTGTTTGGAGACTATTGCTTTTAAAATAAGTAAGATATTTTATTTTTAACAAACATTTTTTTACTGCTTAACTTTAAAGTGAAGTAGCTTTTGGTGAAAAAAAGCAATATCAAACTAGGTCTTCATCATAAGTGTACATATTGGGTATTAGGTAGACCTTTTATTTTGACCAAACGATATTATCTATACTAAGGGGAGGGGGTGGGCTTAGCTTCATAATGGGCTAGCAATAATGCGGTTCAAATTCTCATTTGGTGAGAATCGAACTTAAGATCTCTCACTTACAAGTGAAAGCCCAGTTTGATATTGTTTTTTTTTTGTTTTTTTTTTAATCGACCAAGCTTATATATCCTCCCATGCACGTTAGATGTTCCTTCTGACTTGCTCTGCGAGAGACTGGTACAATTACCTATCTTGCGATGTAAGTGATACCTTTAATTCCTCCCCTTTTATAGGTCAAGCATATTCTTTGCAGTGCCCGGAAATTGCATGCATCACAGAAGTTGGGTTGGTAGCATAGGATTTCCATCTCACAAATCATTCCCAGTAGCTAGGATTTATTAGTCCTCAGCTTAATTAGACACAACCTTTGACTTCTCATTGTCATTATCCTTTTGGGGTTTTCCCTTCTGCCTTCTTTTATAGACAAAAAGCCTACATATAAAAAGCTTAGGAAATGATTCCCATACCAATCTTTTTTGCTTATACATACCTTTTTTAATTATGTCTCTTGATTTTCTTTTGATTCATTCAACCTAAACAGTCATAAATAAATAAGAGCTTACAAAAAGAAAAAAGAAAAAAGTGTGTTTTACCGTTTCCGCCGAAATAAAATCCATACGACACCATATTCCCAAACCAAACACATAAGGATGATATAGAAAGAATTCTTTTTAACTTTCTATTAGTATTTTGTCCCTAAAATTTCACTACAAATAATACAAGTATAAAAATTTTCAACCGATTTAAAAATTGAAAAAAAAAATGGTTAAAAAAAGAAATTGGAGGCTACCAATCATTCTCACAAGGCCAAATTAAGGCCTAAGAGCAATACCAAAGTGGTGGTGAGTGTTAAAAAAATGGACCACTTAGAGGAAGACCTTGACTCCAAAGAAACCGCATGATTGTAAGAATTTTCACTCTGCAATGAGCTAAACTTGAAATTAGGGTTTGACCCATACAAAGCTTGGACACCTTCCACGTCATCAATCTTGAGGTCCACCTTCTTGGTCCGAGGACTCAGGCTCGGGTACATAACGGCCTCCTTGACCGAGGTGTGAGCCAGCCCGAGTACATGCCCTATCTCATGAGTCGCCACCGATTCCAAATCAATCGCCACCTTTGACTTATCCGTTTTGAAATCAACGGCCCACGATTCCGCCGCGTCCAGGTGGAACCTCCCGTTCTCGGGCGAAAAAGCATGCCCCAGCACCCCCAACACCCCGTCGAACGGCTCCCCGTCACCGTGGTCGCCGCGGTAAAACCCTATTTTGATATCCGCGGAAGCGTAGTCGTCGGTCTCAGTGAAGTTCACAGGGATCACCGCCGACCACCGCGAAAAAGCGCGGTGAAAAATGTCTCGAACATCTGATGGGTTCAGATAACTGACCATGTGATTGGGGGAGAAAGCGTATGTGAGCGATACGGGGGAAGGGCGCGCCCACCTCGGCTTGCCGTAGAAGTAGGCGAAGTGACGCGTCGCATGCAGAGCCGTATGTTGCGACGTGTCACTGACACCACACCTCGGTGAAATGATCGCCGAGATGGTGTCCGTGTCCAGCTTGCCTGTGATGGGCAAGCTCAGCTTGGACTGGTATAGCGTCAAGGCGGACTCAAGTTCTATGTCAAAAAAATCAGTGAAGTTGGAATTGGGTAAGTAGCCAAAACGGTGGAAGTAGTTCTTAAGCTCGGACATGCCACTGACTAGGCTTCCTTTCCCGGCGTCTAGAAACCTTGAGAAGTCGTGCCATGTGGCGTTGTGGACGTCGGATGCGGCGGTTAATACAGTTACTGAGTCCGGTAAAATTCTGGCTGGAAAGGAAGGGCGGGAAAAACAGAGGAAGCAGAGGCATATGAAGAAGAAGAAAGAGTTGTACCTGAAAAATGGGAACATGGTTTGGTTTTTCAGTTTTGTTAGTTATCCTGGGATTGCAGAAGAGGGAAGAGAACGCATAGGCTAATTTATTGATCGATGGAAAGGATTTGGATTAAGAAATGAATTATATAAAACACACAAAAAAATTGATTGATGAATATTTTAATTTGAATATATAGAAATCATCGAAAGTTTGGGGGCTTATAGGTAGGATCGATGGGAAAAGAGCACTCGAAATTCAAATGATGGTGGAAAGATAAGTTAACAAGATTCTTCCTTGCTTGTATTTGAGTTGGAGATTCTGACTTTCAAGAGTAAATGATGGGTAAACCACTAGGTCTGTTTTCTGTTAACCAATAATTACCTTGACTAATCCTTTTTTTCTTTTTCTTTTTTTCAAAATCATTGCTTGATTAAAAATGGGCATCTTTTGTCTGGGTTGGTAATGATTTGTGGGTTCTGGGTTTTGTTTATCTGGGGGAAATTAAGAAAATAGGATATGCTTTAGAAACTTGAAGTGTAGGTCAGGTTAGTTGATCAGTTTAAAGTACTCTATTTGTTGACCAAATTTGGTGATTTGAAGTAAAATGATTGAGTATGAGTGTAGAAATCATTTTCTAGTGAGCGTTTGGTTTGGGTTTAACTTGTTATACTTAAACTATGACAAAGTCTTCATCTTAGGACAGATCACTAAGCAATTGTATGAACTGATCATGCAGAAAGTTTTTTCCAAGTAAATTCAAACGAGAGAAAAGGACTAGTGGTCAAAATTAATGTTCAACAGTCAAGAAATACCTCATGGTTTTAATATTTGTTTTGGGTCCAACCTTATGAGCCATGACATATACGTTGAAGAATAGAGTCTCATATTGAAAATATAACAAATAATGTACAACTATATGTGAGATTTCACTTCTAATATTATTGAAGTTTTCGCGATAAATTCCAACATTCAATATTAATTGATTAAGTTAGAACAATATTTGTGATATATTCTAAACTGGACTTACGCCAACAATACGTTCATGATTCATGAGTGATTAAAATATATGGTTTTCTTTTATTCAAAAATGAGTAATGCTAGAAAGATTAAATATGCAAACTAAATGATATGTCACTAATATAAATAAGCACATTTATCGACATTTAAGTAATAAACCAATCAACTTTCTTGTCCTTTAGTTTTCAAAACTTTATCCTCAAATTTAGTCTCCCTAGCATTACCCTTCAAAAATTAATTCCTTATTTTCTAGCTTCTACTTCAAAGCCTTCGATATCAGAGCATTTGGTACAGTAACACTCAATCTTCATTTTGCAGCAATGGTAGACTCAAGATTTTATCTGCGTAGGACATAAGAATTTGTTTTCATAATCATTTTCTGAAAGTTTACCAAATCCCTTGCCAATCGGCTCCATTCTTAAGTTAATTAAATCTTTTTTATTGTAAATAAGTATGCTATATATGCATTATTTTGGAGGCTTGGTTCTAACCAATGTTCTAACAAAAGTTAGGTCCTAGTCGGGCGGCGAGCTAGCGCTTAGGCGGATTTAGGTAAATTTCTAAATAAGTATATATTGACACTTACAAAAAATTATATTTGTATGAAATCCATGGATAAGATAATAAAAGAATGATAAAATGCAAAAAGAGTATCCAACAAGTCCAAAATTTAAAAACACATTAAGCATATATGTCATATAACCATAGTGAGGAGTATTGTAGGATGACACATGTACAATAAGTTCACAATTTAAAACCACATAAAATACAAAATAGGAGGAAAATAAGGAAATATAGTAATGTAGATAGGATTTACAATAAATAAATAATAAAAATAAATAAAAAAACTGCCTAGCCGTCTAGAGCCTAGCCGATTTTTCCAACCAATTTGCAAGAAAACGCCTCAGGTCACCACCGCCTAGCGCCTAGGCCCTTTTTTAGAACACTAGTTCTAACGGGGTGATTGGAAGTGAATGATTAATTAGAGATTAGCACAGTTACTGGATCACTGATTTTATTGTTAAAAAAAGAGTTGGGAAAGTTCTCCATGCTGAGCTTTGGGTTTTGTTTTATGTGTTGAAGATAGCTTAAGCTAGAAATTTATCTCATTTTATTGTGAAGGTTGATTCTACTTTGGTGGTCTCTCTTTTTCATGGTTCGCCTAACCTTAATAATCATTCTCTCTACGATCTTGTCTCAGGGTGCAAAAGTTTGATCATAAAGAACTGAAATTATAATGTGTAGCATGTTCATAGAGTGCATCATCTTGCAACTAACTAGTTAGCCAAATTGGATTTAAATAGCAAGATGAACTTTCAAGAGCTTACGGAACCTCAAATGAAAATCTTAGGTAAGCAAGACTCATGCTTGAAGATTGAGTGTGCATACATAAGAATGATTTAATTAATTAAGGGATATCTATTTGTTTTGTTTTCTTGGTGGCCTGAAGGTCTCCCTTCGTTTTCTTTAGTTTCGCTTTCGGAAGACAATATTTCAAGTTTATTATATATGAGGGATGACGCGAGTACACTTAAATACCCCACTTTGAATCATTTGTATTGGTCATTATTGCTATCAAACATGATCCCAAAGTTGGCACCTTTCATTAGTCTAGTGCTTTTTTTTTTCTTTCGTTATTATTGGTCCTAGCCTAAGCCTCATGCCGTTTTGATGTTTTCAATTGATTTTATGGTAAAGTTTTAATTTTCTTCGGAGGTGTGAAACACAAATCTATATATATATATCTTTCAATATGATTTTTTGGAAAATAATATTTGCACACTTTTGTTTGATCCGGTGTACTCATGTTTATTTTTGTCACTTGACTTTTTTTTAAACTATTCAATTCAAATGTTGTAAATAAACAAAGATGTGTAAGAAGAGAAACATTGAGCGTCGAAAAATCACTTTTTTTCTTTCTTTGTTGACATAGTGCTTGTGTCAACTCATATTTTATGTATGTGTTGCGCATAAAATCCAAAAACGCTTATAGTTCGAGTGGTTAAGAGCGTAAACGTCTATTATTAATGAATTAACAATGAAAAAGAGTGAAAAGAAAACTAAAGGGAGATACTTACTCCAGTAAGCTTCGCAAGAAGGGGACTTGAGTGTCTTAAGCGAACCATCCACAAAGACTAGTCATGCATGACAAAGACAATTTTGGTTGGCACGAAAAATATCAAATACCATGTTGGCCAACTTGGTGGTTCACCAAGATTAATTAGATTGAAGGTTTAATTTCGTTTTTCAAGGTTTAAGACTCAACTTATTGGTCTCAAATACGCATATAAAACTTGGCTAAACAAAAGTAAATTGAATTATCAAAGTGAAACACGGATATAAGTTTAAGAATTACTATCATTATTAACCACTTTTTGTTTGTTCGGCATAATTTTGGAGAAGTGATTTCCATACTCTTTTACTCTTCCTCTACACATTCTTGTTTATTTTTTGCTATTAGTTTGAATAATTCAAAGAAAATCAAGAGACAGATAAAATGAATTGTGTGAAAAGGGTTTTCCTAATTCAAACATATATTTAACTAAGTTGGCTACAACAATGTGTTCCACCTTTTGCATCCAAGTACGAATCTTCCCTCTCCGTAATTTGAACGAGTTTAGCAACACTATCTCATCATTTTGTATATATAAAAAAGGCTCCATAATATGCTGATTGAATGTGTTGTTCAGCTGAGAAAGGCCTATAAAATTAGTCAAAAATTTTTAGCCGAACCATCCTACAAGAAACCGAAAGCAATGATCACTTGATCTTCAGCTCTATCAAAGAAGTGCACAACAGCAACACCTTTTTACCATGATTGGGCCTCAGAGGCTTAAGAGCCCATGCACTTGTCACAAAGTTATTCAGCCCATACATTCACTAGCAGGCCAACCATTCGGTTTGGAAGTTCCATATTTTTGGCTGTGGTGATGCTATCCACACGTCCATTATCTCTCACACACCATTTTTAATTTGTAGCTGTCGGATCGAATGACTTAAAGAAGATCAATGAATAAAAATTGACAAGGGTGTGTCATAGCACTACCCTCTGGCTGTATGGAGTGTTTATCTAAACTACAAATTAACGAAACTCTCTTTGTCAACCAACAGAGGATGAAAAGATATTTTTGCCTTCTATCACAAAATATAATTATGGACAATAAAGTTTTTTTTTTAACAAACGATATTATCTACACTAAGGAGGGGATGGGCCATTTATATTCTTTATAAACCATTTAGCCATTCATATTTGTCGAACAAATCAACGTTTGCCTTAACAAGTAATATCATCATGATTAATTGTCAGCTTATTTATTCATATGAATGATTAAATAGTCTTTAAAATAAAGGTATTTTTCCAGATCTTTATATGACAATAAAGAGAACCAACGGTTCAAATTATTACATTCATACAGTAAAATGATGTCACATCGTCATATAAAAAAGAATGAATCCATACCTATATTGAAAACAAGATAGGGGAATGAGTGGAGAGATTGCGATGGTCAATTTACAGAGCAATTTTTAACCCACCATGTCCACTGTTTACTCACTCTTGCTCTCTGCAGAAGCAACATAACTCTCAGCGCTGAGTTAGCTGGCTGCTATTGAAGAAGCTTCAAATGCAACAGTACATGTATGAACAGAGATGCATAAATGTTAAATGATGATTCAGAGCTGGGGCCGGCAATTCCATATAGGGTTAGGATGAACGGGCAGATGATGCGGATTATAATTCATAATAAAATAATAATCTAAATTAATAAGAAACACGTAACAAAATAAATTTAAACTAGAAGGAAAAAAAAAACTAATTTAACTTGAAATCCAGGATGGGAGACTCCTTGAGAATGTGAGAGAGAGTCATAAATACATTGTTGTCACACAATTTACTATTTTGTTGCTCTGATTCGATTGATACGTAATTTGACGCACATAAAAACAAATTAAGTTATCGATCTCTTGAATCTTCACGAGATAAACAAATATTTGTACTAAAATTAGGGGTTAACTTTAGAACTTGTAACATCAAAGAGTTCTAATTAAGGGTGACATTACAAGTTCTAAAGGCTAGAAATGAGTAAAAAAAAATTGATAAAAAGTTTATCCCTTGATCCTAATTCTTGTGTATATATATATATATATATATAATATGGACACCACTTTTGTGATATATGTTATAGCTGTGTTGTGTCCTTATAGCCAACCATTAAAAACCTTTTGCTTCATTTGAAGTCAACTATGAATAAGACAATCAGAATGAAAAACTCGTAACCGTCTTGTAAAAGTTGGTTGACTTGAAGGTGCGACCTCCCAGATTAGCAAATCTGCCTCATGTACAATATATATAGGTAAACTATATACAGTATATCATATATAATTAGGTATCAAACTTGTTATTTATGAAATTAAATCCGAGATTTTTTATTTATAATTTACAAATAAACAAGAATATCACTAGATCCAAATAATGCCTTCTAAAAGGATTATGATGATATATGTGACATCCCGTCCCGGAAATATCGAAACGTACATTTGAAATTACAATTTTACCCCTAGTTCGTTACATTTACGTGTAGTGTTGTGTTGTGTAGTGTTGTAGGACCACACACACACTCACACACTCTCTTTCTCTCCCGTGATTCCCTCTCCCTCTGTCTCTTTTCTGTCTCTTCTCTCTCTCTCCCAAGCTCCGTTCTTTCTTCTTCTTTCTTCGAAAACGTACGGACGACACACAAATCACCCAAACCTTGATGGATCGAAGAAACTAAGGACACCATCGAACTCGTGAAGCTCGTACGAGTGCAACCATACCATTTTCAGGTGAGAAATCCTTCGTTTTCATGTCGATTCGAGGTAGTCCGATTTAGGTACTGTTCATGCAAACTTAAACTAGCGTGTTTTTGGACTTTTGAAGCTTGTAGATGTCTTAGTGAGGTCCCAAGGAGCCTCGGAGTACTTCGTTGGAGAAGTTTGGACGTCGGGATCATCGTGGTCAAAGTTGGCCGGAGCTTTCGAGGGGGTTTCCGGCGAATCCACGGCGAGTTAGGGGTCAAGGCAGGTATGGATGTGTTCGTCTCGTCAATACCTTCATTTTGATATATAGTACGTCGAAAATGGTTACGAAATGAAGAAGTTATGACACTTTGAAGTTTACCCAGAAATTCCGGCAAAACACCCACCGCCGGCGAAACCAGTCCGGCGACGCGAGGAAGAAGACGCGCGCGTGGGCAGCGCGTGAACAGCGCGCGTGGGCAGCGCGTGAACAGCGCGCGTGGGGGCGCGTGAGAGCTCCAAATTGAGTTCTGAAAATTGTCACGCGTTCGTGACGTCGTGTAGATCACCGTGGTATATTCATACACCCAAATTGAGCAACGTATGAGAAAGTTATAGACGAATGTTTGGTGTATGTGCGTTAAATAACGTCAATTTGGTTACTTTTTGTATAGGTGAAAATATTACAGAGGAAGAATGTAACCAAGCTAGGGGAGGTTCAGGAACCTATGAGACGTCGATGTGATCTGTGAGTGGGCAGTTATTTTCTAGTATATATATATATATACGTATGCTTGACGTATTTCCCAGAAAACGTATTTTAAAAGAAATACGAATTAAATATCCTGTCATATATGCATCATATTTTAATATGTGCATTACCATAATTATGCATACTGTTGCATGGTGCGGAGGAGGCCCAGGTAAGCTACGATTGAACTACTATCATCACATGCATTAATAGCGGCATACATTTATATATGTGTATTTGGTGCTGTGGACGCACAGGTAAGTGCCAGGTAAGTGGTATTCATGTTTGTATTCAGTAGTAGCTTGAGATGCTTAGAGAACTCATAATCTGCACCCCCGGTGTTAGTGCTCCCGCCCAGAGTGAGGGGCATAGCCTTCACGTGTATGTTCACCAGCACCGCATGCTCGCCTTGGATCCAAGTTAGGTGCAAGCCTGTCGTACAGTCCACATTAGGTGGGTCCGACTTGTAGGTGACCCGCGATTTATCGCCCAGCTTCACGTGATCGTAGCACTAGAGCATACATATATATATTACACCAGCCTGTCGTACAGACCACGTTAAGTGGTTCCGACTCGTGTGCAGATTCAGATGTTGAGTTGAGATTGGAGCTCTATATGCAGCGGTACATGTCACGTTAGGTGACTCCCGGCTGCCAGATTATATGTTATTGATGTGAATTATGCTTGAGCATTTACATTTATTATGAGATTCTAATGTGGCATATTCTCAAGCATGAATGGCATATTTTGGAGCATGTTTGGCATATTTGTACATACGTATATATGTTTATTTTCTGGGAAATTATACTTGTTTTACGGCGAGGGGTTACAAAGTTTTGAGAAGTGTTTGGATTTGGAAAAGAATTGTTTTGCTGACCCACTCAACTTTGTTTTGCGCCCCTCTAGGTTCAAGAATTGCAAAGGTGTGGTGACTACGAGGAAATTCAACGGTGTTCTGACAGAATGGACCAAATAAGGACTCACCTTCGGGTGTTCCATTTTAGAAGTTGTATATTTTAAAGCTTCCGTACTGTGTAAATGGTTACGTCACTCTCACGTGACGGCCAGCATGCCCTCCTTCGGGACGGGGTGTGTTAGTTGGTATCAGAGCCTAAGTTTCAATCTTGGACATCTTGAGAAGTTCTAGTGAATTCTGTCAGAACTACACCGCCTCGTAGCAAACCACGTAGTTAGAGGAATTTAGTCTCCCTGATTTAGCTATTAGGGGAAACTATTATTTTGGTGATTCAGTATATTATCAAAAAGGGACATTTTAAGATGGGTTATGAGTTGAATTTGAATCACCTTATGAAATGATGAACCTGAGGGAGCAAAGTGATGGATTAACCAATTGGAAAAGATGTTTTAGATTATGCAAGTCAAAGGAATCTTCCTTATGACAGAAGGGTTGAGACGATTACCTGGTTTGAGTTATGAACTTGTATCCTGGTGGAAACAGGAGTATAAGTCGTTGTCACCGGAGGAAACAGCCGATTGAGAATTGTTTAAGGACTTGTTTAAAGAAAAGAATTATTCCTTCGGCATCTTATGATGGTAGAAAGCAAGAATTTGCAAATGTGAGACAAGGAAAGCTGACGATCAATGAGTATTATAGAAAGTTCTCAGACTTGCCTCGTCCCATTCGAATATTGCTGCTATTTTGATTGAAGTGTTATATTGTTTTAGACTGGGTGGCATAAGGCAGTGGTTTTTTGGGTGACCACTATCCATTGTAATTCTTACCAGGAGTATACAAGATGTTGTTGAGCCTTGAGGACTCTGAGAACATGTTCAGCGAGAGTAAAGAAGAATGATAAAAAAAAATGGGAATCAAAAGAGGACGATAAAGTTAATGATTCGTCATATCAAGAATATAGAAAGATTCAGAGCTTCAAGAGGAGTGAAGCTAGAGCTAATTCTTCCAACTGAGGTTTTAATGCCATTGGTCAAAGTCAAAGTGATAGATTTACTGGAAATTCCAGATTCAGAGTCAAGGTGACTCGAGTAAGGGAAATGTACCTTGTGCAGCAGGTACAAGACTAAACACTTTGGAAATTGTGGAATCAGTGAATGTGGTTGTATAGACAGAAGGGATATAGAGTTATGAATTGTCCCTAGAATTAGTTATTACCCGACAGTTTCCTTGATACCACCAATATCAGTCCAGCAGGTGTTTGGATCATTAGTTTGGGTTATATGAACTGTGGGTGCCAAGATGTTTGATAAGTTGAATGTTCAGCCGAACAGACCACGAAAGGTGGATCCGGCTAACACATGAGGAATTGATGAGTAAGTCGTACAGGTTACTATAGGTAACTCCGGCTAATATGCTAGCATAAATAGTTGAGCTAGAGAATTAGCCGTACAAGTCATTCTAGTTAACTCTGGCTGATGTATTTCGTATTATGGATGATGTTGTCAAAGTAAGTGATGATGGAGCATGATTGAGGTGTTTATATGTAATTATCCCTGTGTGGAGTAAGATGGAAATGTAACACCTTCAGGAATTGTTGCTTACTTATCGAGACAACGATGATTTATCAGTATTGCGGGCTGCAGACCGTAATATTAATAACTTATTCGTGGATTCGTTAAGCAAGTAAACCGGTAGGTTATCCTATGTTAGTATCGTACTTATTTAGAGTGCTCAGTAATAGTAGAGTATGTATTGTTGCCAGCTATTTTTGTTTCATTAGATTGTGGATTTCGATGTTATTCTAGAGCATATTATGTTATATATAGTGATGAGTTGCAGACCACGCGAGGTGGTACTGAATGTGTGCAAGATATACATGATATGATGAGTTGATTATGAGTTATATATGCAGCCGAGGGCTGAGTTGATTAGAATGAAAGAGTATGAGCTATGTTTATAGCCGAATGTTGAATTGATTATATGTTATTTTCCATCGGTCTGGATGACTAGAGATTACTTTTGTAAGTATGCAAAGTGGAGTGAGGCAGGCCGTTATTTATGCTGTGAGAGCAAAGAGATTATTATCAAAAGGCTGCCAAGGATATTTATATCATGTGGTGCTAAGTGATGTCACTTCTAGTAGTGTGGAAGAAATGGGAGTAGTCAAACATTTACCTGACATTTTCCCTGAGAATTTACCTGGATTGCCGCCAGTTAAAGATGTAAAGTTCACTATGGATTTGTCTCCAGGTACAAACCATATATTATAGAATGTTGCCTTTGAACTAAGAGAATTGGAAATTGGTTGATAAAGGTTTTTATTCAACCTAATACATTACGTTGGGGGAACCCCAGTTTATTGGTGAGAAAGAAAATGGACGTTAAGGCTGTGCTTTGATTATAAGCAGTTGAATCGAGTAACAATTGAAAACCGTTATTCGTAACCTCACATTGATGGTTGTTTGATCAGCTTCTAGGTGGTTGTATATTTTCTAAGTTTGATTTGAGGTCTGGATATTATTAGTTGAAGATTATTGGTGAGGATGCCCTTATGATAACTTTCAGAACTCGTTAAGGTCATTTCAAGTTTTGGTGATGCCATTCGGAGTGACGAATGCATCTACTACTTTATGAATTTGATGAATGAAGTATTCCAATGATATCTAGACCGATCTGTTGTTGTTGCTATTGAAAAGATTGATAAGACTAGAGCAAAGTATGCTAAACATCTTAAATTGGTATTGCAAAGATCGAGGGAATGTCGATTGTATGCTAAGTTTAGCAAATGCCAATGTTGGATGAATCAAGTAGCATTTTTGAGATATATTATATCTGCTTTAGGTATTCAAGTGAATTCATAAAAGGGTAGCAGAAATTGAGAATTTAGAACAACCACGAATCGTGATTAGAATTCGGAGTTATCCTAGCTTAACAAGCTATCATGGACGGTTCGTGAAAGATTTTTCAGTCATTGCTTTGTCATTGACGAGATTGTTGAGAAAAGAGGTTATGTATGAGTAGGAAGGAAATTGTGAGCAAAGAATTCAACAACTGAAGCATTTCCTCACTCATGCACGTAATTTAGTATTCCCAGAGAATAGTGGTAATCATAAAATTTTAGTGATGTTTCTTGAATGGTATGGGATGCATGTTGATGCAAATGTTAGGGTGATTACATACGTTTCACGACAAAAAGAACCTCATGAAATGAATTACCCTACTGGTGATTTGGAAGTCATGATTACCATTCTTGCTGTGAAGTTATGAAGACATTATATTTGGTAAGAATGCAAGATTTTTACGAATCCAAAAAGTCTCCAATATCCATTACTTGGAAGGATTTTGATATGAGGCAGCGAAGGTGGATTGAATTGTTTAATGAACATGATTGTACGACCAGGGTGATCGTAAAATTGTTCTAGCTGATGCACTTGGTGAAAAGACGGTGGTAAGAGTTGATGTCTGGCACGCTTGCCAAGATTGTCTTCTTGTGGATTGGAAATCAACTGAAGTAAAGTTGAGAATGGAAGTTTGAGAAGAAGTTGTAATTGCTAATTTTCAAGTTAAGTCTTTTTAGTAAGGTCGTACTCAAGACTCAAATGGTTAACAAAGAAAATTAAGAATTAACCAAGGTAAAGAAAGAAGGGAAAAAGAAAGATTGCTGAGTTCGAGAATAGGATGGTTATGATTGAACTTGAAGTGTTAGTTGATCAATGTACCAAGTTAGTACATTTACTCCAGTGTTGAGTAACAACCACGGTGCAACAATACTTATATGTTTTATGGAGAAGAGATTTGGGTTACGGAACTGCTGAGTTTCTTAAGTATGTTGGTTGCACAGTGTCCAAAGTAACGCCATAAGGACCATGAAATGTGTCAATTTTTGTTGATTTGTGGAAGAAATACTTCTGGATAGAGAAGATTCGATCACGAAAGAGTTTTGGTAGGCCCTGAAACTATGGATGAGTCTTCTCAAAGTATTCAGGTGATTAAGTTTAACCTGAGAGTAGCCAGGAATGGCAAAAGAGATTAATAGTTGAACATGTCACTAATCGAATGTTTAACGTAGATGATCTTATAATTTTGAAGTTTTCACTTTAGAAAAGTATGATTCGGCTGGGAAAGGAAAGCAAATTAAGTCTTAAGTACATCGGACTTTATGTGATCATCGAAGAGTAGGTGAAGTTGCTTGAATTACTTCCAGAGTTATTGTAAGAGCATGATGTGTTTCATGATTCAACATTTTTAGAAATTTCATCACGAAAAGAAATAGTGAGATTTGGAAAGGAGACAAAATAAGTCTTAAACACATCAGACCTTTTTTGACCACTAAAGGAATCGATGAAGTTGCATACAAGTGGTGATGTCTTCAGAATTGGCTAAGGTGCATAATGTATTATATTTCGATGCGTTGTCACTAGGTGGCAGATTCGTCACATGGAGTTCCGGTGCAACTATTGAGAATTAATCCAGATTTGACGTATGACGAGGAACCGTTAACGATCTTAGATTGGAAAGAGAAGGTTCTGAGGAACAAGACGGTGAATTTAGTGAAAGTTTTGTGGAGAAATCAGTCAGTCGAGGAAGTTACATGGGAGACAGAAGATTGGATAAGGGATTTGTATCCTAGATTGTTCTTTGACCACTAGGGGTCGTTGATTGGTTGTTTTGAATTTCGGGACGAAATTCTATTAAGGAGGGTAGGTTGTGACATCCCGTCCCGGAAATATCGAAACGTACATTTGAAATTACAATTTTACCCCTAGTTCGTTACATTTACGTGTAGTGTTGTGTTGTGTAGTGTTGTAGGACCACACACACACTCACACACTCTCTTTCTCTCCCGTGATTCCCTCTCCCTCTGTCTCTTTTCTGTCTCTTCTCTCTCTCTCCCAAGCTCCGTTCTTTCTTCTTCTTTCTTCGAAAACGTACGGACGACACACAAATCACCCAAACCTTGATGGATCGAAGAAACTAAGGACACCATCGAACTCGTGAAGCTTGTACGAGTGCAACCATACCATTTTCAGGTGAGAAATCCTTCGTTTTCATGTCGATTCGAGGTAGTCCGATTTAGGTAATGTTCATGCAAACTTAAACTAGCGTGTTTTTGGACTTTTGAAGCTTGTAGATGTCTTAGTGAGGTCCCAAGGAGCCTCGGAGTACTTCGTTGGAGAAGTTTGGACGTCGGGATCATCGTGGTCAAAGTTGGCCGGAGCTTTCGAGGGGTTTTCCGGCGAATCCACGGCGAGTTAGGGGTCAAGGCAGGTATGGATGTGTTCGTCTCGTCAATACCTTCATTTTGATATATAGTACGTCGAAAATGGTTAAGAAATGAAGAAGTTATGACACTTTGAAGTTTACCCAGAAATTCCGGCAAAACACCCACCGCCGGCGAAACCAGTCCGGCGACGCGAGGAAGAAGACGCGCGCGTGGGCAGCGCGTGAACAGCGCGCGTGGGGGCGCGTGAGAGCTCCAAATTGAGTTCTGAAAATTGTCACGCGTTCGTGACGTCGTGTAGATCACCGTGGTATATTCATACACCCAAATTGAGCAACGTATGAGAAAGTTATAGACGAATGTTTGGTGTATGTGCGTTAAATAACGTCAATTTGGTTACTTTTTGTATAGGTGAAAATATTACAGAGGAAGAATGTAACCAAGCTAGGGGAGGTTCAGGGACCTATGAGATGTCGATGTGATCTGTGAGTGGGCAGTTATTTTCTAGTATATATATATATATATATATATATATACGTATGCTTGACGTATTTCCCAGAAAACGTATTTTAAAAGAAATACGAATTAAATATCCTGTCATATATGCATCATATTTTAATATGTGCATTACCATAATTATGCATACTGTTGCATGGTGCTGAGGAGGCCCAGGTAAGCTACGATTGAACTACTATCATCACATGCATTAATAGCGGCATACATTTATATATGTGTATTTGGTGCTGTGGACGCACAGGTAAGTGCCAGGTAAGTGGTATTCATGTTTGTATTCAGTAGTAGCTTGAGATGCTTAGAGAGCTCATAATCTGCACCCCCGGTGTTAGTGCTCCCGCCCAGAGTGAGGGGCATAGCCTTCACGTGTATGTTCACCAGCACCGCATGCTCGCCTTGGATCCAAGTTAGGTGCAAGCCTGTCGTACAGTCCACATTAGGTGGGTCCGACTTGTAGGTGACCCGCGATTTATCGCCCAGCTTCACGTGATCGTAGCACTAGAGCATACATATATATATTACACCAGCCTGTCGTACAGACCACGTTAAGTGGTTCCGACTCGTGTGCAGATTCAGATGTTGAGTTGAGATTGGAGCTCTATATGCAGCGGTACATGTCACGTTAGGTGACTCCCGGCTGCCAGATTATATGTTATTGATGTGAATTATGCTTGAGCATTTACATTTATTATGAGATTCTAATGTGGCATATTCTCAAGCATGAATGGCATATTCTCAAGCATGAATGACATATTTTGGAGCATGTTTGGCATATTTGTACATACGTATATATGTTTATTTTCTGGGAAATTATACTTGTTTTACGGCGAGGGGTTACAAAGTTTTGAGAAGTGTTTGGATTTGGAAAAGAATTGTTTTGCTGACCCACTCAACTTTGTTTTGCGCCCCTCCAGGTTCAAGAATTGCAAAGGTGTGGTGACTACGAGGAAATTCAACGGTGTTCTGACAGAATGGACCAAATAAGGACTCACCTTCGGGTGTTCCATTTTAGAAGTTGTATATTTTAAAGCTTCCGTACTGTGTAAATGGTTACGTCACTCTCACGTGACGGCCAGCATGCCCTCCTTCGGGACGGGGTGTGTCAATATATACTTGCAAATGATTTAACTTTATCTTATCCACTATGAAATGCTTTGGCTTATCTAAAGTCGTTTTTAGCCATTCTAAAATATAAGTGGCCTTAATTTATGTATCACGAACAATTTCAACAAATTTTAGTTGTTGTAGACATACACATGCTACAAATTTGTATAGTAAGAATTGTCAATCGTGCACGAATATTTGGACCGGTAACAGAGAATAATTTTTCTACTAATTTGATTAAAAATATGAATAGATATATGTAATTTGCATTTTAAATAATGTTCAATCATTATTTTTTTTTTTCTAAAAACCCATCTAAGCTAAAACCCACCTTTCACCAAAAGACATTTTTATTTGCTACTTTAGATAAAGGAATCAATTTCTTCTCCTATTATTATCCGACCATGCAATGTCCTAATATTATGTTTAGAGGAGGAATTTTGAAGTACCAAAAAAATTTAGACTATTGGTAAAAAGTTACACCAATAGCCATTTTTTAGTCCGCTAGTTTTTAGGACGGGTTATTGACACTCCAAAAAGCCGTTATGCACTCCTTCTAAATGTATTTTATTTTTTTATTATTTATTTTTATATGTTTAAAGTGTAAAATGACTTTTCAGAGTACCCAAAATATCTCCATATTTTTATAGTGCATCTGTATTGTATGAAATCCTAAAGTTAGTCGTCTAAAGGCACTAAAAGTAAAAATAATAATAAATAAATAAATAAAATCTCAAAACCAATCGGTGCCTATATATGTGTGGCTCAACTTTGGAGCTTGGAGGAAAAATCTAGAACCCTTCTATCATTGCAAAAACGATAGTGCATATCCACATATCAAGATACAAACAATGTAAACCCTTCATTCTTAAGTGCAAGTGATTTTCTTTAGCTTGCTGGGTTCCACTTTTATTGTCATGCATATATGTACGTATAATATACATAGTGACTTCAAGTGGTAAAAATTAACATAAGTGATAGATTTCATCTGTTAAAACAATTTAGGTGGTAAAAAATTGAATTAAAAGTTCAGGGTGGTATTATCACAGATGCTTACGAATTCAAATGATACTAAAATAAATAAAATAAAAAGAATAAAAAAAAAAAAAAAAATCTTTTGATTATAGGCCTATGTGTTAGGTCAATTCATAAAATTCATTTGATGACAACCCAACATGGATTTGCAGGTATTAATTATGGTATTCCCATTTTACCCAATACCCCAACTCTACCTTTCAGTAATCCAAAACGGAACCTTTCGGAAACCCAAAACGGAGGATTCTTTGGAAAATGGTAGCTGGGAAGCCTACCCAACTTTGGCGAAATTCAAACATCTTGAGGATGCTTTCCAGGACTGTCGCTGGTCTTGGGTTGCGTTGGCTAGATTCCCGGAGATGTGCGATGTTTCATGGGTCAATCGACATTCATCTTCGTTGGTTCATATCTTGAACAAAGATGGCTTGCCATGTCTACCTTAATTTTGTTTCAGCATTGTAGGATGCGACGTTTGCATTAGATGCATCGTCTGTCTTCCATGTACCCTCCTACATTGCTAGTGCTGTTATGTGTTTCGGTGTTTGTTGTTTCCCTCGGTGTAGGCTTTGTTTGTAATCTTGGCATCCTTGCCTTGGAAATGATATTCCCAGTTTACCAAAAATAATATATAATCTACACTAAATTTATCAAATTATGTAAGAATAATGATTATGTCTCTTAAATGAGGGGACTTGCCTGTTAGGGATGGGTTCAAAAAACCGAAAACCGAATACTAAACCGAGGCCGAAAAAAATCGAACCGAAAGTGTATAACCGGACCGAATCGAATCTGGTTCAATTTGGTTCGGTTTCTAGAGTTCAGAAATCAGACCAAACCGAACCGAACCGAAGTAAAGCAAAACGACATCGTTTCATATTTAATTATAAATAAATATTTTTTTCCCTTGAACGGTGTCGTTCAGTCCAATTTGTATCGCGGTGCCTAGCGCCTGCCTTTCTCTTCAGTCTCTAAACTTTGAAACCCTAAACACTAAACAGAACCGAACCCATTCCTTTTCTCTTATCCCTCTCCTCTGTACGTACTCTCTCACTCTGGACCATCTCATTCCCAGCTAAGCTTTGCCGCTCTTCCACTTCGTCTTTTTCCTTCCCAGCAACCTGTGACCCGTCTCACATCTCGCCGTCGTTGTCTTACTCTCAGTCTCTCACCCCCGTGACTAGTGACCTGCGACCCACGACTTCCTCTCGCCATTTGGAGTCTCGAGTCTCGACCCACAAATTCCCTCCTTTGCAAGGTTAGTCTCTCACCCCCTGATACGTTTTATAGATTTTTTTTTTTTTTTTTAATTTCGTTGGTTTTGATGAATCTGATCTGTAGCTTTTCAATTTCATGGTTTTACAATTTGTTTTGGGTATGCTGGATTTGGTTAAGTAACTTCATTTATGAACACTATTAGACTATTAGTTAAGGTTTGATGAATTTGTGAGAGTACATAGGGTTTGATTAATTTGTTTTGGGTATGTTGCTGGAGCCTAGATTTGGTTCTGCAGGTGCAGCTTTCAGTTAAGCAATATGATAATAAACTAATTTAAGGGGGAGGAGTAGCTTCCTCAATTATATTAGGGTTCTCCTCGTTCTCAGTTAAGCAACATGTAATTAAGTAACCTGATTGCATCTTTATGACTTATGAGTTGCATAATGCAAATTACTTGTTTGTTGTGTCTGAGAGTGTAAATAACTAGTTTAATCCATCTTATATGTTTTGTATCTTTTGATGATTATAGTCATAGACCTTGCACAAGATATGGTTACTTATTTCAGTTTTACAAGATATGGTTACTTATTTTAGTTTTATTGGTGTAAACACTGTTTATGAACCCTCAAGATATGATTATAGTTATAGACCTTGTTTTTATGAACCCACAAGATATTCATAATTTTCTATAAATATGCTCATTGTTTAGTCATAGACCTTGCACAAGATATGTAACCCTAGAACTTATAATTTACTATGTTATGCACAAGATATGGTTACTTATTTTACCATTTCCAAAGCAATCTAGATTCTAGGAGACCACAGTAAGTGGTTTGTATCTTATCTTTGCTTCTTAATCAATGATGTATCCGTAACTTTTCCAAAGTAATCCATATCTTACCTTTGCTTCTTAATTAGATGAAGTCAAGTGCATCAAAGGCCACCTTCTACTTATGATTGGAGTGAGGCGAGAATATTTGCATCATTTTTGAGACCTTTCTATGAAGTCACTTTAAAAGTGTGTTGTTCTAATACTCCAACAATTCATACTACTTTTGGTGATTTGTTTAAGATCAAAAGTCTCATCCTTGAAAACAAAGATAATGAATTATTGTCTATGATCTCCATGTTAATGCAAGAAAAATAAGACAAATATTGGGGTTCAATTGAGGATATGAATCAATATGTTTTTGTTGCACTTGTGCTTGAACCTCACCATAAATTGGAGAAGGTGGTTGATTATTATGAGATACTATATGGCGAGGACGAGAAAAAAGTTGAAATTGCAACCAACGCGGTGAAAGATTTGTTGTTTGATCTTTACAAGATTCATGAAGAGTTATCTTTTGATACACAACAAAGCACAAGTAGTGGTGGTATTTCTCAATCGGCAACTACAAGTGGAGATCCTTTATCAAGCATGACAGAGATTGAAAGAAAGTTGAAAGAGAAAGGTGAAATGAGAAAAGCAAAGAGAGCCCGTATTGTACAAAATGATTTGGATAGGTATCCTTCGGATCCTAATGAAGGGGAAGAAGAGACAAACTTTGATATCTTGAATTGGTGGAGGGTGAATGGGCTTTCTAAGAATCCTATTTTGGCACGAGTTGCAAAAGAGATTTTAGCTATTCCCATATCAACCATTGCTTCAGAATCCTCCTTTAGCACAAGTGGACAAATAATTGATCCATATCGTAGTTCTTTGAGTCCAAAAATGGTGGAGGCTTTGATATGTACACAAAATTGGCTTAGGTCAATTCTTGTAGCATTACATCATGAGCCAACCATTGAGGAGATTGAGTTTTGTGAAGAAGTTAAGAAAGGTAATTTTACTTATTGCATTTGGTTTTGTTAGACTATTTTAATTAGATGCTATGTTGCATGCTTACTTTACATCATGTTCTTTTTTTTATTATTATTTGTATGTAGAAATGGCAAGTGGAAGCTCAAGGAAAGGTGCTATGTTGCCTCCTAAGCCGCCTAAGCGTTGAGCTTGAGCTTGAGGACTTGGAAGATTTTATTTGTGCAAGACATGAAGTGATGAAACCTTGAAGGTTTATTTGACTTGTGTGATGTTTAAATTTGGACTTTTTGAAGACTTAAACTTGATTGATGATTCTAGTTGGACTTTAAATGTTTATTTTCATTGTCTTTGATTCTATTCTAGTTGGAATTCTTATGTTATGATTGTTGGAGATGTTAAAATTTCATATTTCAAAATTTTTCATTTTTGGAGACTTTTATGAGACTTTATGTTTTTAGATTAATTAGTAACTTCCCTCATGAATATTGAAAAACCGTGAGCCCATCCCTGGAGGGATGGAAACATGTCATATCTTATGGTTGTTTTGCATTTTTTGGAAGAAGAAGAAGATGAAGAAGAAGAAGGAAAAAAAAAAAACCGAAACCGAACCAAAAAAAAAAAAAACTAAACCGAAAAAAAATCGAAAAAAATTGAACCAAACCGAAATTTCGGTTCGGTTTCTATTTTGGCCAAAAACCGAACCCAACCCTATTGCTTGTCCCCCCACTTACGCTTAACCAACCTTTATTGTCCGAACATTATAATTGGTACTGTTCATTTTCTTTGTCCTCATCTAAATATCATATATACTAAAAATTATTCAATTTAGAGATCTTTTAATCATTTATATACATAAAACAAATAAATAGTTCATTATTGGGAAGAAAAACTTGAAGACATAACACTTTTGTCAACCATTTTTAGAGAATGCCACGTATACCTTTTTCTTCTAAAATGTACAATATTAAGATGAAAAAATATACGACCAAAAGAATATATGTCATAAGTAGTGTCGTTAAAATCTTGCTCAGACTTTCAACCTAGTAAATTATGCGTCCCCGTATACATAATGATAACAGAGTGATAAGCTGGTCTAATTTAAAAGGAGCGTATGAGTAGATTAGGGTGCAATGAATAGCCCATTTTCTTATTAATAATTTCCAAATATGGAAGACAAATCTAAGTTAAATATTATTGAGTAATAAATAAACTATAGACTAAAATAAATAATAAAGGGAAAAATTACAAGCTTCCTTCATCAGAGGCAGTTTCACGCTTCCTCTCTCTCTCTCCTCTTTTCTTGTTTGTCTCTCTAAAGGTCTCCAGTGTCTTCCAACACATCTCAAAAGCTGCACAGTGACTGTTGCCTGAAACCCCGCACTCTACAGGCTTAGGGTTTGCGCTCCAAATTGAACCAATATTCGATTTCGAACCCCCGCATTCCCATTATTTACGCCACCTTCCCTTCCTCTTTTTCCAGCTTCCTCTCCCCGAACAGCACTCTTCCGCAATCCGATCGCGGAGGGCGAATGGCATTTCCAGTAAATAAGCTGGAAGAGTGAGGGCGGTTGTTCTGGATGGGCATGGTGAAGGCGTGGCGGTTCAGCTGGACTCCGGCGACAGCGAAGCTGGCTCTGTTACAGCAGCACCACCAGAACGGCTTCAGCAATGGCGGCGAGAAGAAGCACGAGCTGAGCTTGAGATCACCCGCCCCGGCCCCCGCCATCGCCATGGCCACCAAAATGACGCCGTCGCTGTCGCAGAAGGAGAGGAAGCAGACGGTGATGTCGTGGTCGTGGTCGCTGGTGTGTGGGCTGATGCTGTTTGGGCTGGGCCTGATTTCGCTCTTCACCGGTCACGTGGCATCTGATCTCGAGTGGTACTCCCAGCGCTTGGTCATGAACACTTCATTAAGTTCATTCTACACAAAGCGGGTACTGCACCGCTGCTCCTCCTCTTTCCTGTTTTATCTTTCAATATTTAAAAATTCTTCAAAGTTTTGATTTTTAATTCAAATGAGTTGAAAAAAAATTGTGGGTTTTTGAATTTCAGAATGGAAATGGTCGTGAGGCAATTGATGTTTGGAAGTCCAACTACTCGAAATTCTACTACGGGTGCAGTCAAAGAGGACCTCGCTATGCTTGTGAGTTCGATTTCCATATTTCACGTTTGCATTGTCAATTTTCCCTTGTTATGTTCGTGTTTTCAACTTGAAGTAATTATCTTTCGAATTCAGCGGCTGTGAAAGAGCGATCGTCAAATGGGTATTTGCTGATTGCAACAAGTGGGGGTTTGAACCAACAAAGAACAGGAGTAAGTCACATTGTTGTTTTACTAGAGTAATTATTTGTCTTGTCAATGCTGAAAATAGTAACCTATTTCCTGCAATCAGATAACAGATGCAGTGGTAGTTGCCCGGATTCTTAACGCTACCTTAGTTGTACCCGAGCTGGATCATCATTCCTATTGGAAGGATGACAGGTAATGTGGTTCTAACAAGGTTTTAGCTCCGTCAATTAACTTTTCTGTATTACTTTCTGTTTCTCTTTAAAAGAATATCATTCTAGTGTTGGTAGAAAATTGTCTTTTGAATTATCATCCCATTAAATACACTAATGTTGTATGCAGTGACTTTATCCACATTTTTGATGTCGATTGGTTCATGTCTTATCTTGCAAAAGATGTGACGATTGTCCGGAGAGTTCCTGAGAAAGTCATGCGGAGCATGGAAAAGCCTCCATATACCATGCGTGTGCCAAGGAAATCTGAACCTGAATATTATATTGAACAAGTTTTGCCTATACTCTTGAGGAGACGTGTAAGACCCGTTGCTATTATCTGATGGTTATCTTATTCAGTGGTGTACAAGATATCCTAAGTCCATTGTCTCCATCTGTCTTAGTAAAAACACTGTAGTCTGTTTCAGAATGGCAGTTAATACTCTCGCAATTTGGCAGGTTTTGCAATTGACAAAGTTTGATTATAGACTTTCAAGTAACCTTGACGATGAGCTGCAAAAGTTGCGTTGCCGTGTTAATTATCATGCACTTAAATTTACAAAATCTATACATGAACTCGGTCAGAAACTTGTTATGAGAATGCGAAAGATGGCAAAACGTTTCATTGCTGTTCACTTGAGGTTTGTCTCTATTGCCTATTAATTTACAAGGGAGCTGATATTTTTAAATTTCAACTTGAATCTAATGTTCATGGAGGATAGGAGTGTGTAAAGGCCACCTCTGCCTACAGGATCATAGGTCGTGTCTGTTTCACGGAATGGAATTCTAGTAATCGCCACCATAGTTTACTATATAGTTGAACTGGAGATTGGGAATGGGAAAGCCACCTCTTCCTTTCGGGGTGCAAAACCTTTTTTGTTTTTTGTGGGTTTGTGATACCCATGGAAAGACCATGTCATTCTCATCTGCATTTACCAGTCATGGGGAATGCATGTCAAACCCTTCCAATGCGCACCAAAGCGCGGAAACTAACACTACCTTAGAATACACCTTGTATAATAACCAGATTATGAGTTTTCGCATTTAGAATTTTGTAGCTTTTCTTGTTATTTTCCCTTTCTGGTTATATCCATTTATTGTACCAATATGATCTTCACAATCAGTTGTTTTCTTCTTAAAGAACTGCTATCCTTTCATGATGCGTATGATTGAAGTTCTGTTGTTTTTGGATTTCGGATGACACTCATTAATGACAGGTTTGAACCTGATATGCTAGCATTTTCTGGGTGTTATTATGGCGGGGGTGATAAAGAGAGAGATGAGTTTGCTGAAATAAGGAAACGATGGGCGACATTACCTGTGAGATTGCTGTTCTTTTATAATTCTGATTCATATTAATCTCAACGAGAATTATGATAGATATTATATTCTCTTATGTCTTATGTGTCATATGTTTTTTTGTATTTATATGAAGCTCATGTGACATTGCATTGTAATTGCCATTATATAGTGTGCCATGCTGGTGATGTTGGTACAATTGGCTCCACACTGTAATTTGAATACCGGTGTAATTTTTCTTATTATTCATTTAGGATTTAAGCGCCGAGGAAGAGCGAAAGCGAGGAAAATGTCCACTGACTCCGTATGAAGTGGGTTTGATGCTGCGTGCACTTGGTTTTGCAAATGACACGTATATCTACATTGCTTCTGGAGAAATATATGGTGGGGAAGAGACTTTGAGACCACTAAGAGAGCTCTTCCCAAATTTTTACACAAAGGAGATGCTTGCTAGTGAGGAGCTGAAACCTTTTCTTCCATTCTCCTCCCGTCTTGCTGCAATTGACTACATTGTCTCTGATGAAAGTGATGTATTTGTCACTAATAATAACGGGAATATGGCCAAGATTCTCGCAGGTCGAAGGTTAGAAATCTATTTCACTATTACATCAGCCTTTCTGGGGATTGAACTAATGCATGAAAAAAAAAAAAAATTATATATGTCCAAAATGATACTAGGGATCAGTAAATTATGTATAAATTTGATTTTGGAGAATGCTGGTGCAGTAATTACTGCTCTATCACGGTAAACTTAACAAAGCATGACAGTGTTCAACTACTATTGAAAATTTTGCACAAGCCTAAGCTGTAGCATTTGACAGAACTAATTAACAAATGTACTGCCTTTTTTAACTTGAAGTTATTTTGTTTTGAAGTTTCAAGTATTTTTGTCCTTTCTTTTCTTTCTTATGTTTGCTTATCCTTTGTTCCTTGTACTAAATGTTTAGGATTTCTGCTAGGCGCTAGACAGACAGCAAAACATCTTATCTTCCCCCCATCAACTGTTCCTTATTTCATTGGCATTTTCATGTCTATGTAACTCCTGATTGCTTGTGCTAGAAAATTCATTGTCTTTCCAGTTCAAACTAGTTTCTGTGGGATTTAACTCCTTTGAATACAGGTATACTTGACATTGCGGATACTGATTGCTCCCGTAACTTGTTCCCCAAATTTAGACTTTGGCTAGATTTGCGGAAATTTGATAATTTTCTATCCTTTAATTGAGTACTGGTATACTAAAAACTTTCAACAGTGAAATCATTCCAACTGCAGTAAGTTTGCATCTTAAAATAGTTAATAAATCTTACAGATTAAGATCTTGCTATCCTCAAGTAAACATGTGATATTGTCTAGTAGTCTAGTGTATATTCGTTTAGTTGACTTCCCAGCTGAATAACCTTGCGTTGACATCCATCGGTGACGAGGAGAGATTTATTTCAACTGAAACCCTAGTATAAAGATCTCAGAAATTTTGTGTAGTTTGATATCATGGTCATTGTCAAATTAGATTTGTAATTTGTGCAACTATTTCTACTTGTTATTTTGTTTCTTATTAAATTTAATCCTTTTCATTTTGATAGATTTCTTAACCATGTGTTACATTTTTTGTTTTATCGTTTATAGGAGGTATATGGGTCACAAGCGGACCATCAGGCCAAATGCTAAGAGGCTCAGTGCTTTGTTCATGGCTAGGCATCAGATGAATTGGGAAACATTTTCAAAAAAAGTAAAGTCATGCCAAAAAGGATTCATGGGTGACCCTGACGAGGTGAAACCTGGTCGGGGTGAATTCCATGAATTTCCACAGGCTTGCATCTGCCAGAAACCATTCAAAGATATTGAAAAGAGCAACGACAGAGATCATCACTCAGCAGGAAAAACGAAAAGTACATATAATGTAGAGAAACCAGGTGAGAAGGCTCTACAAATTTCAATCAAGAGGAACATGGGAAAAGAGCGCTTATCTTTAGGAGATGACGAAAAGGATGAAGTTTTCCCAGACTAAAGGGACGAAGAAAGGAAGCAGGCTAAAAGGTGACCAACTAGGTGGTGGTTGGACGGATCTCTCATCTAAACTGATCGGCTATGGTGGTGACTTTGCCGCTTACTTTGGCAATTTTTTCATCTTGCCAGCCCCAAATTTCATGCACGGGGTGACGCCATTACACAGGTTATATCTGGTTGCTGTTCTATCTCCGTCGTGAATGAATGTATTCAATCCATGTACAGGAGAGAGGTTCACCGAGCTGCAATTGTTTATAAATTAGTTTTGCTAGTAAATAACTCTAGCCGGGGCAGAAACCCATCGCTGCCAGGTTCTGTTGCATTAACGAAGTCCCCGAATGTTTTCTTCTCTTTTATTCCCCCACTTTCTGGGTTCCAAGTGTCGGTAACGAGTGTAAACATGTTGATTTATAGCTTCAATATCCTCCAGTTCCTTTCATTTTCTTCGTCTATTTTTTTTTTCCTTTAATCAACAATTGTCGTTCATGTGATTTAACTCGGGACTTTCCCCAACATAGTGAAAATCGGTTGCAACTAGACCAAGTGTTTATTATCGGCGTCTTTAACTTTATTTACATGTCATAGCCGCAAAGCTAACACTCTAGGGATAGGTTGTGTCTAGTTCCTAACTAATCTCTTCTTTAAAGTTACGATAACTTGCAGGAATTCCTGTCATTCTCATTTATGTCATATCGTGAATTTATTTCCAAGTAATGAAAGTTCGTGTCTCACGTTGATTTAGAGTATGACATACCTGGAAAATCATTTATGGAATAACGAGAGCTTGTTTATCCCATGTACACTTGTGACATTCGTTCTCATACTGGTTCGTAGTTTCTTCAACTTTTCAGTAAACATGTCATCGATTCTCAATGAGCTATTTAGGCTACCAAAAGAACTTAAGAGTAGCATCTTACAGTTCTAGTGTTTAAGAACATTTACCCGTACACCCGAAGTTGCAATTCAACGGCCTGCCTTCTGCTCAAATGACGAGTAAGAACAGGGTAATGGAAGGTTCAGAGTCCTATTCTCTCCGATGTAACAAAAGAATGTAAGTTCAATACTATATCTCTTGCCAATCCGCCAAGTGATATACGTTTACAAAAAATACTCTCGGTCACCTGATGACCAAAGAACGTATGGTTACTTTAATCTTGGATTTGATACCAAGAATAAAAACAAAAAATTGAAACCGTTGCATGTATAAACTAAAAACAAAAGAATATTATAAGATCTAGCTCCCTCTTTGCGCATGCAACTGCTTCCCTTGATGAAGTCTGAAGGAGCATTACTCAGATTGCTGTATGATTTCAACATGGACTAGAAAAATAGAGCTCAAACCATCGAAACTTCGACAGAGAAATCGGATTTTTCTTCAATACTACGTAGCATTGAATGGTTGGAACAAAAAATATTTTAACCAGATTTATACCCATGCTATGCATAATGTCGACGAATGAGATGACATAATATTAAATATCCAAATGGACAAAACAGTAACAGGTTATATGATTAATCATCTGAAATCCTTCCTTGCATTACAAGCCAAACTAAATGGATAATTTTCCATATACAACCTATCTGGGCGAAAGACCAACTACGGAAACCATAAATTGTAAACTAAAATGGCTATAAACATCTACCGGCTACATTTTATGACTGACCAAAATCAAGGAAGCAAGAATTTCCATCCCTACGCTTATCCTCCTCTATGATCAATATACACAACTACGCATGAACATGTTGGCCTGGTCATCCAATAATTGACGATCCTCAGACTGGAATCCATCATTTGCAGAGCTGCTCCTAACCATTGTTATTCCCTGTCACAATCAAAGAGTCAGAAAACACAATCACATTCACAAAAACAAGAACATATGTGCTGCAAATTATCCGCAGAGAAAAAAACCCTGGGGGATAAAATTTAACCTCTAGAGGCATTCCGGTTCTGACTTCTGTGGCCCTTGTCATGTGAAACAGAAGGAATCTTTGAGATGATCAACGAGCTTTGCAGTCCTTCTAGTAGCTGCGGCCAACAATGTGATCATCTCAGATTTACAGTTTTGAATATAAAATAAGAGAATGTTCACATAGATACCAACGAGTGAACAAGCAACAAAACTAGCATAAATGTTGTACATGGATACCAACGAGTGAAGGAAAATGTTTTAATATGAACAATAAAAGTAACTACAACTTTCTTAAATCAGAGAGATGTTGGAAGAAAATTTAGGGGTATTTTACATGCAAGCCCTTGATAACATAGCACTTTCGAAAACACTTCAAACTCAATACTTGAGGGAAACAACCCAGCTTACTTTGTAACAAGAGAAGGGCACCAAAAGAATTTCACAGCAATCAATCAATTAGAGCATGACAAGTTGATGGATGGGGTTTTTTTTATTAAATTTGACCGCTTAAGTGTTTGTATAAAACTTAATAGTTGTTGAAATGATTTTTCCAATTTACTAATAATTTAACAAACCTACACTACAATTCGCAATTCAACTTCCAAAAAGATCCTGTACAAGTTCTGCTGTAACATCACCAACTTTAAATCAAAGTAGCAGATAACCAAGGGAACCATCCTCAGATTGAGATATAATCAGACTAAAGACTTGATAAACCATTTACCCCAATGTTATCGTAACAAACGAATAAGCATCTATATGCAAACAGAGACTAAAATATATCTAAATGCTTACTCTTGATGTAGGTTGAATTCTTCGATTTGATCTACGAGGCTCAACAACTTCAGCAGTCGACTTTGCCGGATTTCCGCTAAACACTTTGCCCTCCTCAATTTTACCCAACCTTCCAAAAGCAGGTGCAAGTTTTCCTTTGTTTGCCCGAGATTTAGCAGTTAAAGTGGAGACTTTCTTAAATGAAGAATCAGATGATGGAGCTAGTGAAGAAAATTCAATTTGGCCCTGTGTTGTTTGTGATAGGGTATGCTTTCCGGATAAACCCTCGGCACGGTTTACAGAATCTTTGATCCTTCCTGTATTGTCCATTTCACTTGAACCATCGGAGGCACTGCGTGCATCTGTTAAGAGGCTGTCCTTCTGTGCGGCGGATTTACCTGACAAACTTTGCAGCTTTCCAGATCTCAGACCCTTTAGCTTGGATTCTGCCACTTGTTTTTCCCTCTTGTCAATTTTAGATGTATTTTTCAGTCCACGGGATCCTTGAGGCATCAAGTATTTCGGAAATTTCACCGAATCACTAGTTTCATTAGTCTTGTTACTCTCATTTTCCACATAATGTTTGCTAACTTCCATGAATTTTCTCTTCTTTCCAGGCTTGGGAATACCAAAAACAACCCCCCTTGATCCTTCCTTCTGCAACCCTGTTCGAATTGTTCTGGTTGCATCAAGCTTATTCTCAGTTCTCGTATTCGTACCCATATTAAATACCGTTTCATTTGCAGATAAATTCAGTAACCTTGGGTCTACAGGTTTCCCTGAGTCAACAACATCAACGCCCTTTGATGTGCTATCCTCCCCTTTGCCTTCCACTGCAGGACCGCCCAATTTGGGTCGCTTTTCCTGAGGCATATCACCCTGAACATCAAATTGCACATCAGTAAAATAGAAATAAAATTGACTTGAGAAGTTTTCAACAATCATATGATATTAAAGCATGAAGCTATATAAACATAGTACCTCAAGGAAGGAGGTGTCATTTCGCACACTAAACCATTCAACCCATTTGCCATCCTTCCAAATGAGAGAAGGCCGAAGATGCCAAGCTTTAACAACTGACTTTTCCCCTTGAGCTGTAAGAATTCATAACAGGAGAGTATCCAATCAACTAACAGTAAGTTTCAAATAGTACAGTAGGAAGCATTTAGATGAAGTGACTTAATGAAAGCAACCCCACCCAAGAAAATAACAGTAATAACAATTCATACACACCTGGAAAGTGGACAGTTAATATAGTTTCATCTTTCTTGTTTTTCTCAGTGACAACTCCTTCCCACCAGCTGAAAAAAGAAGTAAATACACATGTGATGTGTTGCAAATGGGATAATACCAACTGAAAAGTCCAAACAATAGATGTGGAAAATGGAAAAACAGCATCAAAATCACTAAGACTGAATGCGAGTTTGCAATCACCAAATGCACTAATATCTAATATATCAACACTACCAAATTGCTCTGAAACCCAAGACTAGGCATGCTTAAGATAGTGAAGAAAGATGTAGGGAATGTATATCCAAATAAAGGAGACTTGCAAAGAAAAATTCGTCTAGTAATGGAAAAAGCAACTCACAAAATATAAGGGCTCATTTGGAAGTACCTTTAAAATGACTAAAAGTGCATTTAGAGAAAATGTTTATAGATTTTAAAAGCGCTTCCTGCAAGAAGCACCGGTTATGTGCTTATTTAGGAAGCACTTCAAGCGCTTTTTCATGATTAACTTGCATTTTCACTAAAGATTGATTCCAAAAACATTTTCACATAAAGCGCTTTAACCCATTTTAAAAGCAGTTCCAAACAAGCCCTAAATCTTTTTGTGCATGCTAAAGGAAATTGCAGGCAGTATAATTATATTAATCTTCATATAAAAATTTCTCTAGCAAGATTATCTGCAAGAGCAATCAATTTTTTTTAATTTTATAACTTGCGCTTACCTCTCCTGTATCCATGCATCAACCTTATCTCCAACAGACCAAGTATAATCCGCCATCGCTGCTCTGCGCCTTTTCCTTGTTCCGTCGTGTCCCAAAGCAGTAACAGGGCGGGCAATTCGTATCTTTGGTGGCTTATCTTCTTCACCTTCAAGTGCCACCCATTCCTGCAGTTTCCCTGAACCAAGTAGATGAGAAACCAAGTGTAAAGTAAGTGACCATGCACAAGCAATAGGCATAACATCTTAATAACAAAGAGTTCTATTTATGAAATATATGATTAACAAAATGCATCCAACCAAACAAACTCCTAATAATAAACGGTCAACGTGAAATTATCACTTAAAAGAAAACCGGTAACACCAACATGAGGCAAGGCATGTTGAGGTGGTATACCTTCATCTGACTGAAGCTCAGTGTAACACACACAGGCTTTTCCATCCTGCAAACACAATACCTTAGCAGTAAACCAGGCTTCTCCAAATCCAGCCCCATCTTTGAGAACCTAAAAGAAAACAAGTCAATTTTATGCTACGGCCATAAAGCACATTGAAATGCCAAGCTTCACAAGAAAGATGGCACATGAACATATAAACTGCTGTAAACAGTCCAGTGAACGGAAAAAAGCTAATCTCTATTTTTTTGAGGAAAAAAAAAAACTCCAAACCATATCAGATCACGCCTCAGCTTCATACCTCTACTAGAGAACCCTCCTTGATGCTGCTTTCTTCAGATGCTTCTGCTTCCTTTTCAATATCATTGTCGACAGTAACCAAAGCAGAGTTTGATATGATCTCAGAAACATTGCGGCCTTTTGGCCCTATTGACCCCTTTTCAATGACTGTATCAAACCCCGTGGTTCCTACACCCCGCCTCAATTGATCATCCATTGATTCCTTATTTACCTCTCTCAGAATAGGTGACTTCTCATGTGCAGTCGGCTGTGCTTCATGCTTATCTGATTGTCTATCTTTAGAACCCCTAGCAGAAGTATCAGCATCTTCTCCAACAGTACCTAAATTTGACTGTTCTCTTGACATGCCACTGGATTTCATAACCAGTCCTGAAGAAAATTGAGGTACTTTCCAATAACCCTCTGGACCAGCTTCTACTAACTGACTCAATGGCAAAGGATCACCCATAGCAACAATTATTCCAGCTTGTGATACAGCTTCTGCTGCCAGCTCAGCAGCTTTTACAATAGCATCCATATTTTCAGCTCGCTTTGAGGCTGCAGATGCAACTTCAACTCTCCTTCTAACAGCCTCCCTAGCAGCAACAAGGATCGAAGTTGAACTATTTGTTCCATCTTCACCCCTTAAAATGGGCACTGGAGTAGCCATTCTTATACTTTGGCTTGCATTACCATCATTATATGAAACCAAGGCTTCTTCAGCCATCAATTTTGCTTGTAATGCAGCATTTGATGCAACATTGGCAGCTGCAGCTGCTGCCTTCGCTACAGCAGCCGCAGCAGCTACAGCTGCAGCAGCAGATGCCAACTTAGCTTCGACGTCTAATATCAATCTGGAATTTTTTTGCTTATCCGACTGATCCCATATTTCTTGGCTGTGACTAACAGCTGCAGCAGCGTAAGCAGCAGCTTCTTCTGCCTGTTGCCTGGCCTCCTTAACTTTACTAAGAGTCTCCTCTGATAAAGTTGCCCTCTGCTCCAAATCCTGATCTGCTTTTTTGAGGTGGCCAGTGGAAGGCATCGGAAACACAGACATAATCAATTTCTCTGGCATGGTCTTAGACACAATGGTACTTGGGGTTGAGATGGCAACAGATGTAGACAGACTACTACTACCAGCAAGTGTTAAAGCTGACTCGGGTTGAGATCGAGCTTGCATAGTAACTGACTCGGGTTGAGATCGAGCTTGCATAGTAACCTGAACATGATCCTTGGAAGTTGAAGTCTTTTTTCTTTTTCTAGGCTTAGGGTCAGCAGAATGCTCGCCCTGTGATGCTAACACCTTTTTTGGGTCAAACACTGGAGATGCCCCTGCAAAAGTACTAGTTGGGCCCCCAGTCTGAGCAGAAGGACCAGAGGAAACATGCTTCATACTAGGCAATTGTGGCAGAGATGTTTCTTTTACAGGAGTCAACTGCACTGCTTCTGTACTAGGAAATGCTGAAAAAAGGGTACTGGCTTGAGCCGCAGAAGACTGTGAAGAAGCAAGCCAGGGACCCCGAAAGGAGGCCTGAGGAATCCACGTAGTATTATGGCCCCCAAATATGTTCCCTATTGGTGGTGTTTGGAAAGGATGCAATGGATTGAGTGCCTGCTGATAATTATATTGCAGGCCCTCACAAACAGGGGTAGAAATACTCCAAAGCGGTGATGAAATAGGTATCATTGGGCTACCCATTGGTGGAGTGCCCTTCGTGCTGGGTCGACCAAGAGGTGAGGGAATACTTTTACTCTGGAATGCACCTTGTTTAATTACTTGGTCAGGAGCCCTAGAACCTGTAAACCTCAGGTCCGAAGTACAGTTAGACACTAGATCAAATCAACAGAGAATCAAACAGCTTAAAATGATAGAAAGTACCAGAACGTGATTGCAAAGGGGTTTCTGGATTAACCAGAGTAGACTTTTGACTGTGTAGCCTCTCTATGGACACCCGCCAGGCATTCTCCCACATGCCCCCTCCACCATCTAATAAAAGAACATAATTTCAGAGTTACTAAACATTTGTAGCAATAGTGAAACGATAGGACATAGAGAACAAATTAACTTACCATGTCCCCCAAATGCTGACACCATATAAGCTTCTTCAGGTGCTATTCCTTGACTGCAGAGAAAATTAAAAGAGATACATGTTTTATTTACCGTCTCAAAATGAAATTTCTGTGAACTTCTGTGTAAAATAGACGGTGACTAATGCATTCAACATTTGGTAATATATGTAATTCCAATTTATGATAAAAGCCCCAAAAAATAAACATTGGTACAAGAAATATACATTAAGCAACAAGACTCACATTAAAGCACCATAAACAAAGATCTGAGCACGTAATTGCACTTGCTGCAAGTCAGTGAACGGCTGTTGAAATATAACAGATGGTGGAGCAGAAGTATTTAGATCTGGCAAACTAGATGTGGGAGTGGTAAGAACAGAAAAGGGTTTTACAGAACCATCCACATGCCCATAGGCCTTTGTCTCACTAGGTGGCACAAGCTGGAAAATTCCAGATTGGTTTTGGGACACACTGCTCGATCTGTCGCCTCTTGCTTGCACACTTCCCTTCTTAGCACTCTGTTTACCTGTTGCCTTGCTAGATGCTCGCCTTGTTTTCCGTTCAGGGGTACCCTTGGAAGCACCCCGTGCAGCTTGTGAGATTTTTGCATCCAGCTGGCCTGAACCAGAATTTTGAATAGACACCTCTGCTAACTTCAAAAAGTATTTCTAAATCAGAAAATTGAAAAATCGGTGTAAAGACATACCAATAACTATACATGTATGTATCTAAAGCTAGCATTCCCCAATCCCCTAAAACATATACATCTATTAACAAATATAAACTATCAAAGACATGAGATCTGCAAAATAACTCTAAATCAGAATATTGAAATGTTGAAATCAGAGCACATTTATAACTATAAATGTACATACTTATGGCCAGAAATAAGCGTACATATTTATCCCCAAAAGTAATGTATACGTCAAGAGATAAATTGATCAAAGACACAAGTATTATTTAGTATAAACATAAACAACAATAAGGTTATAAATAATACTCTGGGAGGTATAATAGCAGGAACAGGCTGCAAGTTGTTGGCAGCTTCCCCTTTCGGCAAATCTGTAAATAAACTCACATCCGAAGTGCCATTTCTCAAATCCTTAGAGGCATCATTTCCTTTTGGATTCCAGGAATTAAGAGAATGATTGTCACCATCCCTAACACTGTCCGAAACTGGGGCACTCAGATTTTTCGGCCCCTTGATATCACCTGATTCATGTTTAGTCTCAGAAAGCTCAATTGTTTCAACAAGCTTCATTGGACCACAATCAGTTTTGTTTGGACCAACAGAACTTAAATCACTTTCTGGCGCAACAAACCTAGCTTGAGATTCAGGCAAAGAAGCAGAACAAATAGAAGCTTCACAAATCATAGAAGTGTCACCTGCAAAACAAAATATAACAATCAGAAAAGAAAAAGAAAGAAAAAGCCAAAATGAATTGGAAGTAACAACAGTGGGTGTAAAAAAGAACTATTTTTCCAGTGTTGCATATCACTCCTGCTACATTCTTATTAAATCCCAAGCATTTCATTTATATGTTCTCTTCTATCTAATCCAAACAGGCAATTTGAAACCAACCCTCAAAACTAAAGTCTTCAACTTGCAAAAAGTTTAAATTAAAAAAAATCTAATACATCTTATCCAACATTAGCATCTCTTCCCATAAACACTCAAAGCCGAAAAATCATGAGTTGGAGCCACCAATAGAAACAGAATGAAAAATGACTTACAACTACCAATGTGCCTCAAAGCCATTCTATCTGCAATAGCCTCATTACAGTATCACAAAGAATCAAAATGTGAAGGTTCACTACATTCACTTAAGGTTTATCTTTTTTGTTATTTGACAACTCATTCAAGATTAATCAAATTAAATTACTCACAATTAATGCTGGGCATAATAGCCTCTGCAGAAGTCTTATCCTGAGATACTTCAGAAGTGTCAGTGTCTTTCATTACATTTTTAGCAGTACCACCACACACTTCTACCAATGTTGAAGGCCCAGTCTGCGTGTCAGAATCCATAATTGGTTCTGCATAATTGAAAAAATCATTCTTAAACGTCAATAAACAAATGGAGAGAAAGAGCAAGGACATAACTTTTATTTCATGAAACACAAACAATAGCAAGAGCAAAAGAAGGGACGCCTGTAAGTTAGACATTGCAGTTATATCCAGGAAGTCTGAGGTTCAAGCCACACTATTAGCATTCGTAACTTGTGAAAAAAGATCAGGCCCCAGGAAGACAAGTTGAATGTACATAACTTAAAGCGGCAAGAGATGATATGTAAAAAGGAAAGAGGATGATGACTAGTGAACATAAAAGTCTCACCTGTTACATTTGCAGATGCCTTTTCAGAACTCTCTTTTATGGTTGAGCCATCCTGTTTTCCAAAGACAATAGCTTCAGCACCACCACCCTCTTTTGCAGAAGATTCACACTGATCTGAAGCAACTTCCCTCTCATTTGTGTTTCTCTTGCTAACTTCATTAGCAACTGCATTTTGTGGTTCATTTTGGCACTCTGTATTGCAACTGTCTGTAACAGGCAGAGACTGATCAACTGTTTTGCACAACGACTGTCCAGAAACACCTTTTTCCACTTCGGAAACAGAAACTAGCCCAGTTTCTACAGAAGGAGGTGGCACTACACACGAAAAACTTGCATCCTTAGTCATTTCGTTGGCAGTTTCTTCTTTTTTGTCACAGTGTGATCCCGCAGCAGAAGAAGGTGCTGCTTGAACCTCTGAGTGGCTAACGATATCGCTGGCTACACCATTTCCTGAAGACAAGGGAGCAGCATTCGTGGTGCCACAAGAAGCCAAATTCGAATTTTCCAGGGAAAGGTTGGCCGCTGCAAGAGAAAGAATCCAAGTTAGTATATTTAATGGATTTGAATTTATTTCCATTCAAAGTTTCAACTTCATAACATACCTGGTTCATTACCATCAGTTTCATGTGTTAGGATTGGAACAATCAGCTCTTTATATGTGCTACCTTCACACAACGGCGAGGATCCAGATCCCTTAACAACAGAACCATCAAACTTCAAATCTTTACTATTCGACTCATTGAGCAATTGTCTACTATCCATTTCACTGGAAGGGAGATCCAGGTTACCATCAGGTCCATCACCAACATCGCCTTCTCCGTAAACTTTATTATCATCACACATTTGAGTTGACTCCTCAAGAATAGAAAGTGATACATGTTCGTGGGCATTCAATTTCTCTCCAGAAATTCCAAAAGCATCACGAGGACTTTTAGAAGATCCAGTTACATGTGCTTCACTAAATACTTCAGCTGAAGAAGATGTTGCAGTCAAGTTACAATGAACTTCCCTATTTTCATTACTTCCATCCTTAGAGACATCATTTTCCTCACTCGAAGCCTCGGATGTTCTGACCAAAGTCCCACTATCTGGTTGGAAACCACTTTCTAACGCATTCATCTTGGAGCTACTCCATCCAGAATCCACCTTCAGTTTAGGATCTAGAGTTGAAGAAATACCAGCATTGCTGTTGGTGACCTCAACTGCATACCTATCATGGCCTCTGTTAACCATTGGTGATACATCATGCGTGTTCAATTTAAAATGATCACCACCAGTACCCATATCTTTAAGCAAGACTGCATCTTCACATTTGTTGGTCTCAGCAGGAACCTCAGAGCACTCCCTGTCACTGAATCCATCCGGTATATGTAAGTCAGAATCCCCTTTCAGCACAGGATCTAGACTTGAAGAAATTTCAGCATTTTTGTTGCTGGTCTCAACTGCACAGCTAGTCTTATTTTCATAGGCCCTAGGTGATAAGCTCTGCGTGTTTGGTTCTGATTGATCACCACCAGTATCTATGCCTTTAAACAAGATCACATTTTCACATTTGTTGGTGTCAGCATCAACTCCAGAGATTTCCCTGTCACTGCATTCACCCAGGGCATGTAAGTCAGAATCCTCTTGCAGTATCATATCCAACGGTTCCTCCACACTAATAACATTTTCTTGATTAGCAATTCCTCCTTCCACAGACTCCACCTCAAACGATGAACAATGAGGGTTTTCCAAATAACAGGTAGCCTTTTCAACTATTTTTTCATTCACATGTTGAGCCTCTATGCTCAACACATGACCGTCTGGATCCTCTTCAGTGATATCTTTTAAATTATCTTGGACATCTTTGTTACTCAACTTATCACTTGTATTAATATTTTCCACAGATATCATATTATCAACTTGCATTCCTGAAGCAGAGGAATCTACTTTTTTATCTGGAGGTTCATCAGCAAAAGGACTCCCTTCAGCAAAAGGACTCCCTTCACTTACCTGCAGGGTGTCCTTTCCACCAAGATCATTTGGTTCCAAGTTATTTGAATTTCCATCAACTAATAATTTACCTTCATGGGTTTGTGAATCATCAACACAAAGCTGATCTACTCCTACATCCTTTAAGCTAGAAAGGTTTTCGGAAGTCTCCTCCTGCTGTAATGTAGGCCGTAGAACTGTAACATTCCCCGTTTGGGAAAGAGTCTTATGATCATCATCCAAGTTAGGCTCCATCTGCTCAGTTAAGCAATTCAGTTCCTTACAGGCATCTGATTCCTCAAAAATTGTCTCAGAGGGAATAATTTCTTCCTGCCCAACAGATTTTAATAGCATTTCAACAGATTCTGAGGAAGTGGCCTCAGACCAAACATTGTTGCGCCTTGATATAGAGCAAGATTCTACTGCAGTGGAACTAAACTCTATCCCACTACTCCCACGAGAGAAATCCTCAATCCAGTGGTTAGGTTCGTTACTCTCAATGCCCAGAAAAACCTCGGTTTCAACCAAACTATCAAACCTCAAATGCCCTTGAAGGCTATCATCAAAATCAAACTTGGGAAGAGCATATGGCTGTAAAACTGGAGGACAATTATTAGTCCCTTCACCAGCTAAATGAACATTGTGGCTTTGAAAATCATTGTCATCATAATCCATGGGTGTATCCCTAAAATAGAACAGCAATCAGGGGGAGAGAGTACAAATAAAACAAATAGCTAAATCGAGATAGACAAAAATATGTGCAAGTATATGGACCAAATATTCAAGCTTTGCAACCACCATCTTGCAGAATAAGTAAATAGCAAGTACAATCATTAAAAAGTAATCACTACCAGGGAAAAGAATCTCAATCCCTACATCCCTTTGCTCATCAAACAGATAATCATCCCAAAGCAAGTCATAGCCCATTAACCATTTATCATCAATTATGTTCAAAGTCATAATTTTTTTTTTAAATTAAGTCAGACAGTTTGCAAACTCTATCCATGACACTCACAACCTGAATTTCAACAATTTATAAACTTTAAAATTGAGAAAATTAAAAAATAAAAAAAAACACTATGAACATTATTTTGTGAATTATAGAAAAATGATATACAAGAAATAATGCAAAAAACAACAACCACACAAAACCAACAAAAACCTCAATCAATTCAAACAATGATGTGAGATATCAATAAAAAAATGAAACATAAAAGTTTTGTACAGTAAACAAGATTGTCATATCATGCTTTGCACAAGAACAATAGAAAGTTACTTATAATGCGAGAAGGCAAAAAGGGTAAAGCTTACATAATACCAGGAAATACCCTTGCTTAAATAAATCAACGCTACAATTTAATATTATAGGGGTAAAATAGTAGACAGATAATCTTTTAAAAAAAAAAAAATTAAAATTCGACATTCAGTAATGGGCAGTTACCTAATGCCCCATTTTTTCAAAAATCAGCTTCTCTAAAAAATTTAATAAATTATAGTATAAAAAGGCCAGTATAAATGTACTCATGACATATATACTTTTTAATAGCTATATAAATTCCATGCCAATAAATTTTAAGCCAGTGGAACTCTTAATATGTTAAGAACCCTTCATTGGTAGACCAAATGAAGTTCCACTTGACCAGATTCTTAAGTGCAGTTTTTAAGAAATTCCTATAAAATTAAAAACGTATAATACCAAAAAAAAAAAAAAAAAAAAAAAAAAAATGGAGGTCAAGGCACTTTTCATAAAAAGGGATATCTCATCAACTACAACCAAAAACTTAAGAAAATAAATGCACATCATATGTAACTGATCTATACAGAAAATCACGTTAAAACCACAAAGACATCAATCCTAGCATACTATTTTGAGTGATGATTTCTCAAGATTCTAATTTGGAGAGCATGTAGAATTATAGATTAAATGGCTCATCTGTAAGAGGGAAAGATAAAGAATCTATCCATCACTCCCTCCATAAACGCAAAAAGTAATATTCAATTGTACAAGAATAAATGTTAACATTCTCTTACTATTTTATAAGTCAGGAGGGAATTATGTACTTGTAACGAAAACAAATTAATAAAAAGTTTATAAAGGAACAACTGAAGATATGCAATGGTCACTGACCTTGAGAAATCCTGTAAATAAAAAGTAAAGGTATGGCAGAACACAAAATCTACATTCAAGATTAGGTTTCCAATGTCGAACAGTTAATGATTTAGTAGAGCCAGTTGCGGTATTCTTAAAAATGTGTACTAAACTCACAACCATGCATTCAGATGTTTTCAATTTCCGAAACATGCATGTTCCTTGGCAAAATCCAGCTTTGTTTACAAAAAGCAAGAATAAGCTGAATGATACCTTAAAAGATTGTACAAAAGTAATAAATAAATTACACACAATTAATGATAAACTAATAAAGAAATTTCAAAGATTAAAGCTTCAGCATTTCTGATTAGCTCCAAGTACGAATACAAAAACGAAGAAAAAAGGCACGAATTTTTTAATTAAAACTCACCATTTCGAAGCATACCAAGGAACTACTTTGGCCTAATTTTACACAGATAGCCTAGCTGTTTACAGAACCAAAAAAGAGGAAATGAACAGTACCAGAAGAAGTAAGAAGTCTAGAGACGCTACCTCCCTCCATCCGGTGAAGAAATCCAGCCCCTTTGATCTCTCAACTGTTCCCCAATTGTACGGTCATCTGCAAGCCAAAACCCTAAGCGTTAGTCTCTCAATCACACTCACTCCTCACCCAATTGGTAACGACGCATCAGCAAGGAAAATTGAAACCCTAACAAACGAAATGGAAAACCCGTCGGAGTTCATACCGGAGTCTTCGAGTTCCCGGCGGATAGAATTAGGGTTCCGGCGAAATCGACGAAGCTACAGGAGAAGAGTGAGAAAGACTTGCACGAAGAGAGAGAAGATGCAGAAAGAGCGTGAGAGAGAGAGAGAGTGTTGGCTGACCGAATTTGCAAAATTCAAAATAAAAAACGGAAAAATGGTTTAACCGAGGGCATTTTCGTACATTAGCTGAAATCTGACAGGTATGGCAGCATGGAATTGACACGTGGCTTCTCATGACTTGATTTGACGAAAGATTCTAGGGTTGGACTCAGATTACCAGCCGGGTATGTGTAATTGGCTCACAGGTAGTTGGGTTATCCTAATTGGACGGTGATGATGGGATTTGGAGGGGCGTTGTGTGACATACGGGTCGACTTGTAAAATTCAAAAGATCTTGACACGTGGCTGGAGTTGTTTGATGCAAAAGGCTATATAAGTAAAATTATCTCCTTTTATCTATCTACATAATGAATTTATCCTTTTATCTAGTACTACACTATATATTTATTCAGTTAATTGTCTTTCTTCCTTGTGTGATAAAAGAATGAAAACAAATCCATGGTAAAATTCTAGATTTAGAACATATTTAAAGGAAAATTAATGAAAATGATTTGAAAATTTTGAGTTTTAACGATAAGGACAAGGGTGATGGCCTTCTCGGCCTCATCAAGGGCTTGCTAGGAGAAGGAGACGAAAGAAGAGCAGGAATCGGCGGATCGGGACTGGGCGAGGAGCTGGGCGCCCATGACACTTGGCTTGGGAGACAGGTTTGTTGCAGAAACGATAACAGAGGTTGGCCATGAGCTTTTGGGGGATGTTGTGAATGGAGAGGAAGACAGCGATGACGAGGATTAGGCCAGTTTGGAAGAGAATGACTTTCGCGATTCGGGACTGATCGGTCGGTGCAGATTCATCTATTTAGGAATTGATGCATGGGAATTGGGATTGAGGGAATCCATGATGAGTGTTTGGGAATCGAGTTGAGGGAGGATTGGGAGATATGGGAATTGGTTTCAGGGTTTGAATTCATATTGAGAAGGAGGTCGGATAAGAAGGTGGATTTGGTGATTTAAAGGGGGTGGGCCCACTTTTTTTAAATTTAATTTTTGACAATTTTTTTTTTAATGATTTATTTTATATATAATTTCTTCATGGCACAAGTGAATTGGCACGTCAGTGAATATATGGGCCCTCCATTTGCCAAATCATCACTTAACAACCAATTTAACAAAATCACTAACGGAGGTATGACATTGCAATGTTTAAAACATAAGGTATGAAATTGTGGTGTGACCCATAGTTGAGGTAGTTTTGTGTAATTTACTCTATAATTAATTTGTCTCATCATTTGTGGCTGACAAAGAAAAATGATATTGGACTCATGGACCCAGCCCGTTTCGGCATGTTTCAAACGAGTCGGGTTAGGTCCGGTTCCAAATTCTGAAATCCCATTACTAGACTCGACTCGCCCATTACTATTTACAACAGATAGGTCCAGTTCTGCTAAATTTGAGCCCTGCCTGGCCCGTGCCCGCCCCTAAGCAGGAGCATGACATGAGCGTTACACGTTTAAATAAGGTACAACACGGTATGATTTGTAAAAAAATGGGCGGGTCGTGCCCAAAAATCAAGTCCAATGTGCCGGGCCACGCCTAGACAAGTTATGGCCTAAGCGCACATGGGCCAACCCACTTAATACCCATTTATGGTATGTATGATGTAAACAACTCACCTAACACGACAAAACCCTACTCGCTAGAATTGACAATTTTGAGGCAAACAAGAGGACTGGAGTTTGGAAGAGGAACGATAGAATTATGGAGGAGGGGAAAATCTCTTCAACTTCTTCTTTGATTAGCTAGTTGTTTCCCATTGGCATCTCTTCCAAGGTTTAATTAATTCAAATTATCAACCCTTTTTAGGCTATGTTTCCTTCTAATCTCCCCTGAATTTCACCTTCACCTTCACCTTTTAAAACATTCGTAGGGATTGATAGAACTGAGCACAATGAAAAAATTATTTAGATCTCGAATTTTAAAAAAGGTTCGGATCTTAAATTTAGTGAGTGAAATAGCAAGTTATTAAGGAAGCGAGGAATCTGCATAATTGTTAATTTGATGTAACGCTGCAAAAGCTTGTGGAAGTTTCAAATGACTGTTTAAAAAGTTCTCGTTTGGGGAAACTCTTGTTCTTCTCCTTTCACGTTAGTTTGAGAAGAGTACATTTCATCTAAGGGGTGTGATATCCACACACCCTTATAATTTTTTGCCGTCCGATCGGATGAATTGAAGAAGATCAAAGAACAAAAATTAATAAAGGTGTGAGAAGTAAAAAGATAATAAAAGAATCGTTACAAAGATAAACAACACAACATCGTTTAGCATATGGGATGCAAATTACAAGCAGCTACCCCCTCGTAAAATTTCCTGACTCCTGAAAATGAAGGGGTTCATTACCCCAAGAAACACATCCGGCAGTCATTTCTCTGGCGAATAGTTCAACACACCGACTACGTTGGAGTCCCGGAGAATACTCCTGTAAAAATCCTAATAAAAGGTACAAGAGAACGTATATCAGTAAATACTGTATTGCCTAATTGACAACCGGACGCCTGAGTATCAAACATGTGATCAGTTCCTCCACACAAAAAAAATTAAAGAAAGATAAAATGATCAGCGTCAACAAGAACAAAATCTAATGGTTTCCAATGAATGGGAAACTAGCGAGTACATAAACACTACTAATAAAAGGGTTAGCGTCGGTTACAAGACTAAACTTACTTGCTACCGGGGGCTTCCTTGAGTAGTCTCCTGGTATGCTTAACATGATTTGATTATCTGGTATAGTTTTGGATCTTGAATTGTCGTCCGTAGCCTATACAGTATCAACGTCACACGCAGAAGAAGATTACTAATGCTAAAATCTAAACCGTAAGGCATAAGCAAAAGAACAGGCTGCTGCATGTGGTGAAAACTAACCTTCCCTGGACAAAGGCCCAATAGAAGGCACTCATATGGCCTGTGATGAAAGAGGTCCAAATCGCCAATCAAAGAACCATCTGCTTTGACCTTCGACAGTCAATAGAACCAGACCTTGTCAAAGTGAATTCACTAAACTATAGCCAAGTTTATTCACTATGAAAACAAAAACACACGGCCAAACTGAGAACCTTCAACCAGAAAAAAGTAGCTGCATATTCGACTCCCCATGCAGGAAAAAGTTCCTTCTCGACAAAGCCACGCAACTTCTCCCTGTTGGTCACCCATAAAGCAACAAGTGCTCCATTTGTGTGACACAATTGCTTGATGGGAAGGGATAAGAAATATCGGTTGGGCAAAGTTGAGTACCTATAATAACGTGACAACCGCATAGTTAGTGAAAAAAATGACAAGTTCCTAGCAGCTTGTAGCCCATATTAACGCTAGTTCATGCTACATGTCAAATCTGCATCAGCCACTCATCTACAACTCCAAAATGTTTCAACAAACTAAACTACCAAAATTAATAACATAAATTAAGAAAATTTTCCATGGTTGATTGGTTGATCTGTTAATTAAGACAATAGGACAAATTTTACAATAGTCACTTGGATTAACATCCCTTTAATGTCACTTTTTACTCTTTAACAACAGTAAGCGGCACACTCTTACAGGGTGAGTATGCTTTCAATTCCATTAAAAAGTTCAAAATACAGGAGATGCCTGGGTGGTTATTAGAAAAGGCTTGCAGGTTCTTTAGGCTAGAAAGCATAATAAGGTAGAATGCCTACCTCAGCTTTTGACGCGCACTTCCATTTTCCCATGGCGGATCAACAACAATAAGATTGAAGCCACAATCAGACTCTGCTGCACAAAAAGTACAAAATTTAAGCTACAATAACAACTATAGAGTGAACTTGCAAAATGATTCTACCTAAACGAATACTTTGCCTTGCAAAAATTCATGAAATTGGCTCTAGACATCATCATGCTAGTAAATGTACATCACATTTCTTCCAATTTACAGTACAAAACAATACAAAAAAAAAAAAAAAAAAAGAAAAAAACATAGCAAGAGACTTTAAGCATGAAGCATCTAGTTTGTGCAATTTACTCCTACAGAACTTAAGTTGTTTACACATTCAGAAACAGGTTTTGCAGATAATACGGGGTTTGAAATGCAGGAATTACCAGGAATTAGATTGTGAATCTGCCCCAGATCAGACTTCCACATGATAGAAAACAAAACATGTAAGAAACATTGTAAACTACCTCACGGAGTTCATCTGTTCGTTTAAAAGAAAAAAGTCAGTAATGTCAGTGTACCATGTAGAAGGAACTCTCTGGAGGTAAGATATATCGACTGCCCAAAAGTTCAGCCTCCACATCTTCACTGGTCTCATTAATGACTAAGTTGTTAAACACAGGGACTGCTCGTTGTTTACAGTATTCCATGACAGGGGAACCTGAGAAAACAGAGTACAGTTCACTGGGATTAGTAGATACAATTCTCTGTCGAAAAAATACAAAGACATTTCACATTCCAGAAATATGCAAACCACGCAACACGATAGTATCATCATGTTTATATAGTCCACTGGAACAAACTCACAACTCAATTGGATAACATTTTTTATGGCAATTAGAACTCGAATTGAAGAGTTGAGATAGCAAACAGAAGAAAGGACAGATGATGAGCATCCATATGAGCCGAGCATTTCCAAGATCTAACTCAAGTTTTTTCTTATGTAGTGGAATGGTTTGGCGAGCAAAACTTTAAATAATATTTACAATTACATTAGAATTTATTTCAATTATCAAGTAATCAAGCACCAGCTGACAAGCAGCTAATAATAATCTTGATAAAACAAAAAAAGGCGACATTTCAACTTTTATCCAAAAAAAAAAAAAGAATCAAAGGCAAAAAATTTCGAATAACAAAACCGACCTCCATCTTCGCTTGCATTGTCATGTGATTGCGAATTTAAAGTTATCTCATACAGCGGCGCCTGCCAGACCCGCCCGAGTTCAACCAGCGACTGCGTAGTGCCGGGAGACGAAGCTGAATTATCGAAATCATCCCTCAAATTGCTCACAACCTCTAAAAGCTCAGTTGATCTAAGTAGAGATTTATGCGCCTTCAGCAAAAAAGGTCTTGCTTCCTGCAACAAAAAAACCATACAAACACTGAGTCTCCGTCTGAATTTCAATCACAAATCACAAAACTCTTTCCAACATTTTCTCAGTAACCAATAAGCCTTGCAACATTTTCTAGTCAACCAAACAGGCATTGAGCCAGTGAGAGTGCGATTACCTGGTGGCGTTGATCGGCGGCGCGTTCTCTGTCATTGAGAGTCTGAGGCTTCTTCTCCTTCCGCATCCGCTTTCTGGAATTCGAGCACACCCTAGGCTCTTGAATTTTGGATTTGAATGAGCGGGAGTAGTAGGCGGAAGGGGCCACCCTGAACCGGGTGTAGGAGCGGTTGAGGACGCGAACCGGGTCGATGAAAACGGCGGTCGAGTCTTCGAACCGGTACACGCCGGAGTCCAAAAACGTCGATAGCTTGCCGGCTGGTTTCGAGTCCTCCATTATCGCCGTGTAGGTTTCGGCGTTCAGTTCGGCTGTTAGAAATCTTTAGGGTGTACTCTTATTTGAATTTTAAAAGAATTTAGAATCTAGTAGATAATTAGGATTTTAAAATAATTTAAGAGAGTCCATTTAAATACAAGGTGGTTAATTAAAGGATTTTAGAATTTTGGTGTAGTCAACTAAGATTTTAAAAGATTTTTATAGATTTTAAAGGATTTCATTGAATGAGTGATTTTGTAGGATTTGAGAAGAGATGGTAAGCTTAAAAAGACTAAAAAGAATCCTACCTCTACCCTAGGATTTCTTTCTAACCCCCTTTGATTTCTTTCTCTCTCTTTCTCTCCACTCTGCAACCGAGCTTTCTTTCTTTCTCTCTTTTCATTTCATTGAAAATATTTAGGGCCTGTTTGGGATTGAGGTAATTAAAAAAAAAGCTACTATGAAAAAAAGCTATGAAAATTTTTGGTGTTTGGTAAACTTTGAAAAACAGCTTTGTTTCAAAGTTGAGGGTAAAAAAAAGCCCAAAACCAGGAGATGACAAGAAGCTACAATTTGCAGCTTCCAAAAGCAGCTTATTTTCACCCACACACG